>NC_045427.1:572476164-573742592 GCF_902635505.1 Sarcophilus harrisii | reverse complement strand
AAGAAGAAATATAATCCTACCAAAAGAAATTTCAAATCATCCAAGATGCTATTTATGCGAAGAATGTATTTATAGTGTGTTATTTAAAAAAGGTTCAAGAAACACAGTTTCTGGGTAATTTAATCTTTTTATTAATAAGACCAGCAGGTTATTAATAAAAATGTGGTTGTTTAGCCATCTCTCTTAGACCAAAAAAATTCATGGTTGCAGATTCACAGCAGACTCTATATCATTAGAAACAGTAGGTGGTTAATAAGAAGCTGAAATTGACCCTTGCATAGAGAAATTATCTCTATTTAGAATACCTCCAGTTCTACTAGACCATTGCCAGCTTTGGGCTTTCAAAACAAAAGGATCTCTCTCTACCCAAGATTGGGTCGAATACATTGGGCTTCCCCACCCTACATTAAATTTCTTGTAATGTTGATATGGATCTGACCAAGATCTGGAAGAGTCAGTGCAATCTCATTATTAGTAATGTTCATCTAGAAAACTGAATTTAAAAAAAAAAATTAGTAATTTAGAAGAAGGGGAAAGATCCTGAATCTCCCCCAAAATATTGGTTATTAAAAATCATTTTTTCATGATACCAAACAATACTCCCACTAGTAACAGCTGTCATTTCTGTTACATTTTAGGGCATATGGACTTTTAAGGCTTTATGAACATTTCTTGATTTGATTCTCAATAACCCTATGAAATAGATATTACAGGTACATTAGCCTTATTTTACATATGAAGAATTATTCTTATAAAGGTGAAGGGATTTAACCATGGTTACATCTTATCAAAGGTTTCTCCTGACTCTGTCAACAGTCAAACACTGATTAAGCACTTACTCTGTTAGATACTGTTAAATATCCCAAGTCCACTAAATTATGCTGTCTTTCCTTGACAATACTTTTTCAGAATTGAAATAGAACTTAGAGACCACCCAATCCAATAGAGAAAAAAAAAAATATATATATATATATATATAAAACACTACAGAATTACAGAAAAGTGACTTGCCCAAGATGTCAAAATATATTATTTAATAATAGCAAGCATTTACATGGCACAATTTTTTGAAAGAAAAAAAGCTTATTAATATATTGAAGGAGACTGCTAACTGGAAGCAACCTTTCTCCTCATTTGTATAAATTTTAAAATTTACAAACTGATTTACAGCTTATATCTCATTTGATTCTTGCAACAACTCTGTGAAACAGGTATTATCATTATTCCCACTTTACAGATAAGAAAAATTAAACTAAGAAAGTAAGCAAATGACTTACCTAGGGTTACACTGCTAGTAAATATCCCAAGTAAGATTTGAATTTAACCTTGACTCTAGATGCAGTATTTTATGGCACTGGCCAGCCTTTTTGTGATGTTTGACTCCCACATGTTTAAAAAATATCATTTGAATTTGAGTTGTTAACCTGACTGGAGCAAATTAATAACAGTATAGAGCAAAAATTTATAGTGCTTGATATTACCAAGCCCTGGTATCTGGACAGGAAAAATAATTTCCCCATTTTACAGATGAGAACACTGAGGCTCAAAGAGTAATTTTCTCAAAGTCATATTCCTAAGTAAGTGGCAGAAGCAAGTCTCAACTCCAAATATGCTCTTCTCAAATCCACGATACTTTCCAACATTACACCATTGTTTCTGTATTGTGTATTTAAATAATTTCACAATAAGGACTTAAATATTTAACTCTGTGTTTTCCCTTTTAATTAATTCTCTTCATTTCAGTTTAAAATATGTTTCTGCTCCCCTTTACCCAACTCTCAAATTGTGGAGACAGAATATACATGATGAGTATCAAGTCAAATGAAGTCAATGAGTATTCTTAGCAATGTACTATGGAGCAAGATTATACAGCTATGGGAATGCTTATTTTATTTTTTTAAGTTCAGAATAAAATAAATAAATTAAAATAAAGATAGGATGACTAGACAGCAGTTCTTCTGAAAAAGATACTGGGAGGACTTAGTAGATTATAAGTTAAGTATCATTTAACAACAATAATTTAATAACATTTAAAACAATCATTTAACAATTCAAGTCAATAAGCATTTATTATGTGCCTACTATGTGCAAGGGACAATTCTAAGTGCTAGGGTACCAAAAAAGGCAAAGGACAGCTCCTGGCTGAAAGGAACTTATAGTCTAATCAGCTACGTAATATGATTGCCATCTACTCTTGCAGTGCTCAGACTACATCTAGAGTTCTGAATTCAGTTCTGGGCACCATATTTTAGGAAGGATGTTGAAATGCTGGATAGAAACCTGAAGAGGATAATCAGCATAGGGAGTACCTTGAGATCATGCTGTAGAAAATCCAGTTGAAAGACCCAGAAATGTTTAGACTAAAAAAAAAAATCCTTGAAATAAGAAAGAAGCAAACACTGTCTTCAAATAGTTATGAATTTTTTCTTTTAAGAGGGATTAGACTTCTGCTTGTTCTTAGAAGACACAATTGGCTTGTTTCAATTTTCTTGAGCCCATTTGGGATTTCCTGGGCAAAGATACAATGGTGATTTGCTATTTCCTTCTCCAATTCGTTTTACAGATGAGGAAACTGAGGCAAACAGGATTTAATGACTTGCCCAGGGTCATATAGCTAGTAAATATCTGAGAACCAGATTTGAACTCATGAATCTTCTCAAATTCAAGCCCAGAGTTCTAAATCCATTGCACTATCTAGGTGCCCCTGAAGAACTAGTAGCAATGGGTTAAAGTTATAGAGACACTTAAATTTAATTTTAGGAGGAAATATTTTACCACTTAGAGGTATTGAAAAAATAGAAGGGGCTGCCTTGAGAACTAGTAGCTTCTTCCTCAATGTAGTACTCATTTAAGTAAAATGTAGAAGGCCACAGATTGGACATACTGTAGAGGGGACTTTTGTTCAGATATAGTTTGAATGAAATGGCCTTAGAAAGTCTCTCCCACCTTCTCCAATTCTGGGATTTTTCTGGGTTTTTTTTCCATTTGCGGGTGAACCACAAGATGGCAGTATTTTGTAGGACATGTATGTCCAAAGTCTATTCATGATCCTTCTGTAAGGATCTATTCTGAAGAACAGCCTTTCTTTCTTGTGCTGCTATGTGGGAAGGGAAGCTGTGATTCAAGTCCATTGACCTCTATTTCTATCTTGACACAGAGAAGGGGGTTTTTCTCCCATTGTTGCATTTAGCATGAAGTCTATAGAGAATTTAAGAAAAAATATCAATATAAAATATTCAAATTCCTGCCTCTTACCATTCTCCCACCCCAAATAAACTAAGGGCCTATTTCAGGTTCTTGTTATTGTTGTCATTGTTTTGTCCCCCTGATACCCAGAGGTTAGGATGCAGAGTATATTACCTTGATTTGAAGTTTACCATTTTATGATCATAGACTATCAGAGCTGAAAAGATGAATGGAGATGATCCAGTCCAATTTTTTTCCCATCTTATATGATGGAAAATATTATGATTCTACAACTGATAATTTCTAGAATCAGTCTTAGAATACAGGTTTCACCCAGATTCAGTGTTGGGGCTATAAGAATTATAATAATAGTAATAATAATGATTATGAAAAAGGTTAACATCTAGGTTAATAACTTAACAAAGATTATTTTATTTGATACTCACAATAATCTTGGGAGGGGGTTATTTTCCCCATTTTACAATTGAGAAAACTGAAGCAAGCACATGTTAGGTGACTGGTCCAAAGTCATCTAGCTAGGAAGTGTCTGAGGCTAAAATTTGAGCTCAGGTTTTCTTGACTTCAGACTTAGCACTCTATTCACCATGTTACCTACTTGTTCTATGGCACTACAAACTCCTCTTAATCTGACTGAAAAAGTGTTACTTTTTTTTTACTGAATCAGGATTGGGGTGGTAGAAGACACCAGTATATAGTGACAGTAACTATATAGTGACAGTAAAAGAAATGAGCCTTAAATCACATGTAGACTAGGAGAATTAAGTAACATTTATTGTGGCTTTCAAGAAAAAAAAAAGTTTGTTACTTTGTTAGAAGCATAATAAGCACGTATCCACATTTCTAAGATATTAGGTACATCTATATTCAGTAATACCAGGCAAGGATTTATTTCAAATCAGGGTCTTAGACTAGAATTTTGTGCTAAAGTGGGAAGCATTGGATGGAAAGGAATAAGAAATAATTATTAGGACATATAAAAATATAAATAAATGGCATCAAGAGGCAGGTGTTCAGTTGAGGCTCATAATCTCAATTAAGATAATAAGTGAAACATGCCTTACAAAACTTAAAGTGCTTTCTAAATGTGAAATGTTATAATTATTATCCCTGAATGACCCAGAGTAGCTACAGTCCTGTTTGAGAAACTAGGAAGTATCCAAATGCATTTAAGGAGGAACACAAGAGAAATTAAAGAGGAAGCCCCTGACCTTGAAGACCACTGGGATTATTCATGACGCTGGGAAAGAAGATTGATTAAAATAGGCAGGAAATAAGGACAGTAGAGAGGCTGAGTGCTTTAAATCTGATCCTTTTAGCAATGATTAAGCAATAATGAAAGATGCAAGAGAGAGGTTTCCTGGAAATCAATGACTGGCTGAAGGAGCTAATGGTCCTTGATTTCACCTTGGGCTTCCCACCAGTCTGACTTCAGAAATTCCCCCACTTTATCCCATCTCATAATACAGAAGGAATCGGAAAAGTTTATGAAGACAAAATAATTTTCATTATGAAAATAAAATATATAAAGGACTTACAGTATGTATAATATTAGCTTATTCAATCTTGACAATATGTAATTGAAAAAAAAATAAGAGTTGTGTACATTAAAAATGAAAAAGGTGAGGCACAGAAAATGGAAAAAGTAGCAGTGAACCAAGAGCAGAGCCAGCATCAAACCTAATACTTTGTGCCCCCAAAATAAAGACAATAAAATCATATTGCGTTGGAAGAATGAGGGTCTGAACTATGGTTACATCCATTGTTTATGAGCATTTTGTAGTAAAAGTAATTAATCAAAATTCTTGCTTTTTACTGGTTTCCGGAATCAATCAGGAAAGCCACACCCTAATACCAAACCACTGATGAATAGCAAAATTGAGTTCTGAAGCAGATCCCCCATCCACACCCAATGTTCTTTCCTTCACACAATACTGCTTTACTAGACCTACCTCTGTCACTAATGAATTGTGTGGCACTGGATAAAATCATTTCTCTCTCCAGGCCTCAACTTTCTCATCTAAGAGCTACAACTCAGGAAAATACAAGGTTAGGGAACCGAGCTGGATAACTGCTATATAATTTGAAAATATATAAATAGTATGCAATGTCTAAGAAAAATCGAAAGCAAATTTATAACTTTTTCCTCCCCCCTTTTCAGACAGGCACTTTTTTGCTACAAAAGTATAACCTTCCATAAAATTCAAAACACACAGGAAGCCAGATAAAATTCAAGCCAAAGGGATGTGTTTTTGAAGATAAAGGCTAAGCTTCCTGCAAATCCAAAACCACCACTTAGTTTCTGCTTTCAGTCCTTTTCCTTATAATCCTTCCTTTGGTATAAATGGAGCAGGAGTGGATCTCAGGGGATGCCATTGTGTTCTGTGGGGGTGAGAGGCATTAATAATGAAATAGCATATGCTGGATGGGCACTTTGCAAATAAATGTGACAAGGGAAATGAATAGTATTATGTTACATCCTAAAAATAGATAGATAACTACACTTGTGGATGCCTTGGGTTATTTTTGCCATAAATTATGGTTTTCCTTTTGTTTGGGATTTGAAGGCTCCTGGAAATTTGTAAATTATATTGGCCTTTTAGAGTTTATCTAGATTATATATAGGCCACGTTGGAAGGAAATGGGGAGAAATAGGAAAGATCTTTGGGGATTGTTTTCAGACATGGGATATGTCCAGTAGATATGTGAAACTCAGTATGTCCAAAATGGAACTCATTACTTTTCCCCAAAACCTCCTCCCTTTTATTTTCTCTATTTATTGTAGAGGGCAATACCATCCTCCCAGTTCTTCAGATTTGCATTCTGGACTCCTCATGCTCTCTCTCATCCCTCTCCACACACACATACATCCACTCCCATCCTCACATCCAATCTGTTCCAAAGTCTAACAATTTCACCCTGATAACATCTCTCAGATATGATTCTTTCTCTCTTCTGACCACTGCCATCCTGGTGTGAGTCATTATCACCTCATACCTGGATTATTGTAATAGCCTGCTGGTGATTCTGCCTTCTGATATCTCTTCCTGCTTCAATCCACTCTCCATCTTCCACTAAAGGGATTTTCCTAACATACAGGTCTGATCATATCATGCCCCCTCCCAAACCCATCTCACCTCCATTCACCTTATCATCTCTAGGAACAAATACAAAGTGTTCTTTTTGTCATTCAAACCTCTTCATAACATAGTCCATTCCTATATTTCCAATCTTCTTACACCTTACTCCCCATACATACTTTCCAATCCAGTGTTATGGGCCTCTTGGTTGATCTGTCTCTTGGCTCCAGACATTTTCTTTGATTGTTTTCTATACCTGGAGTACTCTCCTTTCTCTATTCTAACTATTGATCTCCCTGGCTTCTTTTAAATCCAACTAGAATTCTATCTTCTGTAGGAAGCCTTCCCCACCTTCTTAATTCTAATGCTTTGTTTCTGTTGATTATTTCTTATTTATCCTGTATATTCCCATTATTTATGCATTGAATTTTGTCTTTCCCATTTTATTGTAAGTTCCTCGAACACAGGGATTGGTTTTTTCCTCTTTTTTTTCATCACAGTGTTTAGCACTATTCCTGACACATAACAGGCATGAAATAAATGTTTATTGATTAATTGTCTTTATTGTGTAGTTGAGCAGCAAAACTTTCTGAAAAAATACAGGTTGTAGTGCATCCCTTAAAACCCTCTGGATCTTTGAAGCACCTCTTTACTGGAACTGAAAAGTTCAAAGTCTGTACTGGATTGTATAGCTGATCAAGTATCATGGAGTTTGAAAAGATCAGAGGCAGCAACAGTGTTTTATACAGAAACCAAGTCAAAAACATCATCACAACCAAAGTTATACTAGGGGAAGCAGTAAAAGACAGATCCAGAGTTGTGGAGCCTAGGGTGTGATGACCATTCCCAATAATCTGGTATTAGACAGGACAGTGTTCTCAGATGCCTTATTCTTCTACTGCCCTTGTATTCCCTTCAGGTGGAGAGCTCCTGAGATTTCTGTAGCCCTCATTACATTCTAGAGCAATGATACCATTAAGTAACAGTGGACAGCTCTTCTCAAATATATTTCCTACCAAGTCCTTCTATTATCAAATTCCTCTTGATATTCAAATGCCCAGGAAAAGTTGTCAGCTGGGTGATTCATGCTTTCATGTGAGTTATTAAGTGCCAAATTAATGAGATAATGAAGTTATTCTCCTCCAAACAGCAGGGCTTACTTAAGGGTTTCTGAAGGAAGAGGGATTTTGATTATGGGACTGGAGAGGCAAGAATAATTTTGAAATCTGGGGTCCATGGAAAAGAGCAATGTAGAGAGGCTTGACTTAGTGAGGAGTAAGGGCATGAGGATTATTAGATCATACCAATCAGAGTGGAAGGAACCTTAGCTCTTTTCTAATCTGAGAATTTCATTTTATAGGTGAGGAAATGGGAGTTTATGAAGTTCAGTGGCTTGTCTAAATTCATAGGTGGTAAAGAGAAGATTCAGAATTCACATTTAACTCCTAAAGTTCCACATTCAGTGCTCATTTCATAGTCCCTTGATATCCCTCAAGGGCACTAGGTATTATAGGATTGAAAAAGAAAGGTGGAAGAGAAGTACAAGAAGATAGAAAAGGGAGGTGGGAAGATCTTTAGCTGAGCTGGAAAGAAAATTAGGGGAAAGGAGCAGGTGAAAAAATCAGAAAAATAAAATTTTTTTTAAAAATTTAAAAAAAAATCAGAAAACTAAGGAGAAAACTAAAGACAGAGTTGTTTTTATATAGCCTTTCTGTCCTTTTCCTGTCTTCCTACTGGACTTCAGTGTTATATCTGCAGTCCAGTTCTAAATCTGCAATTTTCAAGGAGTAAGACTGAATTGTGTAGTTTTGTTTCTAGATCTCCCCTGTGACAACAGAGCAGTGAGTCTTAATTAAGAGTTTGCTCATTAGGCATGCTCTGTGTCAGCTTATGGGCCCCATTAGATAGCCATTTTCAAGGACTCAGCAAGGAAAATAACAGTGATCTTGCTCAGAGTCTGAGCTTTCAGAGTTCACAATTTCTTCTCAAAGGAGAGAAAGAGGCTTATCTCAAATGTCTTGTGCTGCTTCAACAATAGCTTATTGTATCCTGAGAAGAATATAGTTTTGAATGCCCCCTCCTCATTCTTGTTCCTGACATGACTAGCTTCTTAAAATTTATTTTCTGTTGAAATGATTCCCTTTTCAGAGTGAAGTGCATTCTTGATGGGCAAAACCACATTCTTTAAACTTTGTTAACCCTTTGTACTGTTGCTCCTATTGATCGATCATCAGTAAAACCTGGGCTTTGAGTTTATAAAAAAAATAATAACTATAACAATAATTTTTCTGTTGTACTTAGTTGCTTTCATTCACATCCAACTCTTTGTGATCCTATTTTGGGGTTTTCTTGGCAAAGATGGTAGAATGGTTCACCATTTCCTTCCTGAAACAAAGAAGAAGCTAAATGAATAAGATGGCTGGCTAGTCAGAGTTAAGGACCTCAATCCAGCAAATTAAATGTTTGATCTAATTTATGTTCGATCTCCCATGAGCATTTAATGAAGCCTACAAAAGGGGCTGTTTACCACAAGATTCCCATGGGTGCAAATCTCAGCTCTATGCTGATGATTCTCAAATCAATATATCCATCCCTAATTTCTGTTTTGAACTCCAGGTCTGCATCTTCAAGCTTGATGGTCATTTCTTCTCAGACATTTCAAATTTAGCATGTTCAGAATAGACTTTTTCTCTTCTTTCTTAAATCTACTTCTTCCCCAAACTTCCCTTCTCTTGTTGATTACCTCAATTTCAGTATGTCAATTTCGTACCCAAATTCAGTACCTCAGCCTTAACTTATCTCCTTCATCTTTCCTATTTAATTAGTTGTCAACTAGGGTTATCACTTCAACAACAATATTTTCCCCAACTTTCTCTCTACTCCCATAGCTCCTACCTGAGTTAATAGCCAATAAATTAGCATTTATATAGCACTTGAAGGTTTGTAAACTTTTTTGCAAACAAATATCTCATTTTATCTTCACAATTCTGGGAGGTGGTTGCTGTTATGATACCCATTTAATCATTGAGGAAACTGAAGCCAATAGAGATCAAATACTTTGCCCGGAGTCACACATTTAGTAAGTATCTAAAGATAGTTTTGAACTTCTGTCTTCCTGACTTCAGGTACAATTTTTTTTTATCCATTGCATCACTAAATTGAATATTTTAATACTTAGAAGTGTCTCTAGAGCTCTCATATAAGTCCCTCATTTTTCAGATGAGGCCCCTTAGACTCAGAGAAGTTACATAGAAAGTTATACAGCTTGTTAGCCCAAGATAAAAAGCTAGCACCCAGCCTCCAGATTTCTAGCTTAGTGATGTCTTGCCTCTTTTATTAATGGTAATAATAACACTGACTTTTGTTATTTAAACCTGATTGAGGACTGGAGTATTCTAAAAGCATTACAAAGCTTCATCATTGTCTATAATAGCCCTTTCCTCTTATCCTTACTCCCAAACCCCAGTGATTGCCTCCTATGTCATGGTCCAGATGAACCCAGATTGCTCTACCAGGGACTTGGCTTAGGGAAAAGTTCCAGAAAGTGAGGAGGAAAGCTGCTTTTAATACAAGTTGAACACTGCTCATAATAATCAAATCTAACCAATTTATTAAACAAAAACTCTGGAGTTATTTTCCTAGTGGTCACAGTTTCATAAATTGAGGTAAGAAAACATCATCACATCTGACAAACATTTTTGTGACTGAAAATACTATACTAGAAAGAAAAGTGATAGCTAGTCCAAGACAAGCAATTATGGGTCATAATTATGGGAATTAATAATTATAGTAAGTGAAGGAAAAATTGAAGTGGGGGTGGGAAATAAGGGAGTGGGGGAGTAGAGAGGGTAGGCAAGAGGAATACAGAAAAGTATTTTTATTACTCTGGATTTTATTAGCTAGGGGCAAAGGCAAAACTGAATGGATAGGGAGCACTGAACTCAAAGCTTATATTAGACATCAGAATTTGACCTCCCCTTTGGGTCTGGACATTTTTATCTTTATACCCTACCATTTCTTCCTCCCATATTGCAGGCTTTGACAGAATATCCCTTGGGGAAGGTGAGGTGACAACCCACGTTTCCTTTTAAGAATCAAATCTCACCGGAACTGTTTTTGGACAGCCTGACCCCAAAGGGTAGAAAACCTGCCTGAGAAATGAGACCTTTTCAGCAATGACCTTGTTTTCTAAAACAATATTCTCATCTCCCAGCACTGTTTTTTATCCCCCCCATCCCATACTGTAGTTGTCTTGCAG
Source organism: Sarcophilus harrisii (assembly GCF_902635505.1). NCBI lineage: Eukaryota > Metazoa > Chordata > Mammalia > Dasyuromorphia > Dasyuridae > Sarcophilus > Sarcophilus harrisii. The sequence continues at coordinate 573,732,050 of NC_045427.1, read as the reverse complement.
GACACAGTCTATCTAAACCTGTTATTTTTGCTGGTTCACTGATGATTGATTCTAGGCTACTTGTCTTTATTCCCACTTGACAAATTAATTAAACGCATGTGGGGAACACCTTCAATCAGTGCATAAGTGGATTTTCAGAGAAGGCAGCACAAATGAAGCCTTTAATTTATCTCTTTTACTTTATTTTATATGTAATGTCAAAGTTAAATATTCTAAAATTTTAATTTTATGTTGGTTTTGCAAATTGGAATCCCATACTTATCCAAAGTGTAGTCTTTTTCCTCCATGATGCTTAAGATGACTTTATGATTCTTCTTTTAGGCTAGTATAGCAAAAAAGATAATTGAATTTGGAATCAGGAATCCTAAGTTTTAACCCCAGTACTATGGTTAACTGTGTGATCTTAAAGAAATATCAACACTCCTCTGGACCTCAGTTTCTTCAACAATAAAATAAAGCAGTTGGTTATATCAAAAATTTCAAACTAAGTAAGGCACAATATTTTAGGCTTGAAATAAATAAATAGAAGTCATAATTACTTGCCCAAGATGTCTGGAGGCATGGAATTTCCTAAGACAACAAAGGATTGCAGAAATTTTGGAGCAAAATAAAGGGAGCAAGTGGTTTGACAGAAGTTTCTGATTCATGTATCTAATTCATGATTGGAAGGGAAGAGTAGAAGAACCATTAAATATGCTGAGCTTAACCTATAAGTAGCTAAAATCTACTACATTCCCTTGACTTTCAGTCTAGTCAATATATCAAGATTTGTGATTTCTTCTTTTTATCCCCCCACCCCATACTACAGTTGCCTTGCAGGACACAGTCTATCTAAACCTGTTATTTTTGCTGGTTCACTGGTGATTCTAGGCCACTTGTCTTTATTCCCACTTGACAAATTAATTAAATGCATATAGGGAACACCTTCAATCAGTGCCTAAGTGGATTTTTCAAAGACGGTAGCACAAATGAAGCCTTTAATTTATCTCTTTATTTTATTTTATATGTAATGTCAAAGTTAAATATTCTAAAATTTTAATTTTATGTTGGTTTTGCAAATTGGAATCCCATACTTACCCAAAGTGTAGTCTTTTTCCTCCATGATGCTTAAGATGACTTTATGATTCTTCTTTTAGGCTAGTTTAGCAAAAAGATAATTGAATTTCTTCAGAGCTATGTCATAGCCCAGCTATAATTTCCTAGAAATGTCTTGAAAAGTTGCCTGAGGCACAGAGGAGCTAAGATCATGCAACTAATATTGAGGCAATATTTGAATTCTAGTTCAGTATCCTATCTACTCTACTATGCTGTTTCCTGCTCAGGGCCCCTTTTGAAACAAGGAAGTAAGATTATTTTGATGTGATCTCTTCTTGAAGAAATCATTAGGACTCTGTGCTCCCTGCTTCCTTTGCTAGAGGTTCGAAAGCCATCAAAAATTCATTCTAGAATTCTGCCGGGTATCAAAGTCAAGTTTGATAGCTTAGAGTTTACAGATTCAATTTGCTTTTTTCTCCTTAAAAATAAATCAGAGCACTTGTTTTTCTCCAGTTCTGTGGTTCTACACTCATTCTCCACAACTTTTCAAACATTTCTTTCAAAGATTGATGGAGAGGGACTTTGGGGTTACATATTCAAGAATATGGAGGAGTAGACTTTTTCTCTGGTCTCTATAACTTCTCAAACATCTCTAAAACAAATTATGCACCAAAAATAAAGCAACTTTCATGCCTCCAGACATCTTGGGCAAGTAATTATGACTTCTATTTATTTATTTCAAGCCTAAAATATTGTGCCTTACTTAGTTTGAAATTTTTGATATAACCAACTTCTTTATTTTATTATTGAGGAAACTGAGGTCCAGAGAAGTGTTGATATTTCTTTAAGATCACACAATCAACCATAGTACTGGGGTTAAAACTTAGGATTCCTGATTCTGAATTCAATTCTTTCTACATATACACCAGGAGGCAGGGATGAAGGAAGAAATCTGATGGCAGTAACAGTGAAGCTGTAAGCCTGGGATATTATGAATAGAACCTAGCAGTGTTTTGCCTATAATTGAATCAACGTGTGTTTTTTTAGTAAGATATATATTATTAAGATAGGATTATTAGAAGAGAATCTATCCTCTGAAAAGGGTGGATAATGGAGTGGGGTGGAGGGGAAAATGTAATGTACCTGGATCAAATCAAGGGCTAGAAATTAGGGAAAGGTGACCTTTGTGGTCTCAGGAAAAGAAGAGGTTACAGTGGAGTGGGTGAGAAGGGGAAATGATTGAAAAGAAAAATGGGGAAAGAAAGAAGGTGGTGAGAAGTAATTTCATTAATGAATTCACCTGTAGGTGAAGAGAGATGGCTGTGAAGGAAGTGGAGACAGTACTGAGTGAGGTCTGAGGAATTTAGTGCTTAAAAAAGACTGTACCTCCTCTTTCTGGATGGAGGGGGCTGGAAATCTTGGGGGCAAGTAGCAGGGTGTAAAAGGGTTTAGATTCTCTGAGAGAAAATTTGAGGTAAACAGGGAAGAGAAAGTAAAATAAAAAGGATCTGTGGTAGGTTGCATAATCTAGAAGAGTTGAAGGGAGGGTTGTTATGGGTCAGAACTCTGAACTTGAAACAAATGATTCTTACAAGGTACTAAGTCAGTGGAATTGATAGAGACAATAGTTATCTAATTTAGCGTGGTTCAGTATGATTGATTTAATCCTACAAGGAGATGTTATGGGCCAGAACTTGAAACCGGGTACTAAGTGGAATTGAGGAGACAATGGTTACATCTAGTTTAAACATTGATTTAATCCTACAACAAATAATGGTTTCCTAGTGATATAATGATTGGTATATACTCAGTGTGGAGCTTATAAGCAAGAAGCTCTCAGGGCCAGGAAGGACAAGCGCACTAGAAGTTTTTGGAGACTGATTCATTCCATCATCCACCTTTGTGGTGGCTGCAGGCTAAAGCACAAATCCTTGGTATTAAAGGAGATTCGAAGCCAGAGAAGGCAGGCAGGAGCTCAAACTCTCAGAACTAAGGAGAGAAATGGGCCTCCAGAAAAACAAGCCGAGACCCAAGTGAAGGAGACAAGACTTTGAAGGAGACAATAAAGGATCCGCTACTGGTGTGGTGATTACTGAACTGAAATGAAGGCTGCGTCCAGAGACTCCAAGAAAGCCTCAACAGAGAACCTTACATTTTAAAGAGTATTCTACCTTGGGACTGTGTCCTTTATAATACCTATGGAAATAGTTTATATCCCAGGAGTAAGGCAAAATGGAAAAGGCAGTGACAAAAACTGCCCAGGGGGAGACTCCAAAATGGATACCTTGGAAATTGTGTACATGAGCTATTCAGATAATAGAGAGACACTAGATAATTTTAGCGGTCAAGAACTAAAGAATAAAACTCTAAAGTGGACACAAAAGAGGATAGGAAGTACAAGAAATCCCTTTTGGAAAGGGGCACAAAAATGAAATATTAAAAACTAATGAACAGAATTAGTTTAAGGGGAGCACAGGGAGAGGGAATATGCTTAACTTAAATGAGAAAAGTGTAGAACAATTATAAATCTAAATAAAATCAGAAAGAAAAAAGATCCAATAAACAAAACTCCTAAGGGAAAGGATTACAAAATGAGAGAAAGGATCTGGGATGAGGTGAAGTGTACAGTGCTTACAGAAAAAGGGAAAATAATTTGGGGGAAAAATAGTAAAGATAAATGGAGGAACTCATATTTTAAAATGTGAATAAATTAAACAATCCAATAAAATGAAAAAGTGACAGATCAAAAAAAATAAAACCCTTCAATCTATTGCTTACAAGAAACACATTTAAAAAATAAAAAATTCACAAAATAAAATGGAGAGAATATAAAAACATTTCTACATTCAAAAAATAAAAAGGATAAATTAAAAACTATATAGGTGTGTGTGAGACAAGACCACTGGCTCAAAGAGATTTCTCAAGGTAAAAGCAGAAAGAAATTTTATTATGATCTCTTGTGAGAAAGGGCATCTCCCTCCCAACAAGCAGGCAGACAAGGAGAGGCGAGGTCCAGTTAACAGACAGGAATTATATACGGGTCTGGGGTAACACTCCCTATAGTCTGCATCTTCACCCTAATAGGACAAATTTCCTCACATTCTAAGTAATAAATGAGGAAAAACTTCTAACCCAACCACATCTTTAGGATTACTAAATTAACTTATATGGGAGTTTCAATGCCAAGGTAGTCCCAATTTAGTCTCACAAAGAAAAGGGCTATATGGTCCCACTCTTTGTAAACATATCTTTGGAGAAAGAAACATGACCTTGGGGCAAAGCCGACCTTCTTTCAATTTTTAGAACATTGTCTCCATCTTGTGAGAGAACTTTCACAGTTCACTTCATTCAGGAGAAAAGAACAGTAAATCAATATCATGAGTTTATATGCTCCAAATGCCTTAGCAATCAGATTTGTAAAGGAAATATTACTGAGCTACAAGAAAACAAATATATTAATATAATAGTGACAGGAGAAGTTAATTTCCTTTCCTCAGCTTTGTTTAATAGAAAAAAAAAGGGAAAATATGGAACTGAAAAATTGTTGGAGAAACTAAGGTTAAGATTTTCCTAAAACATAGATCTAATAGGGCATCTAGATGATACAGTGGACAAAGCATCAGTCCTGAAGTCAGGAGGAACTGAGTTCAAATCTGACCTCAGTCATACTGATTATGTCACCCACCCCTTACTATCCTAATTGAATAAGTTTCAGTAACTTTCTATTGCCTACAAGAGTAAATACAAAATGTTCTGTTTATTCATTCAAAGCCATTCACAATTTAGCCCTCTCCTACCTTTTTAATCTTCTTATGTTTTACTGGTCAACATATATTCATTAATCTATTGACTGGCCTCCTGGCTGTTTCACACATCAAGACACACCATTTCACAACTCTGGGCATTTTTTTGGTGGTTGTTCCCCACACTTGGACACTCTCCTCTTCTGTTCCAACTACTATTCTCTCTGGCTTCTTTTATTACCAGACCCAAATGGAGACATGTGGGGGTTTTCTTCTTTAAGATATTATAAGAGTTCTCTCTGGGGGAGAGGGCTTCTTGGGGAGGTTTTCTGGAGGCAACTTTAGTTTCAGTTACAAGTAATAATCACCCCAAATCGCAGCCAGCTGATAAAAGTTCAGATCTTTTATTGTGTCCTTCAATATATCCTGGTTAGCTCAGAGGCCTATCTCTCTGCTTGGTTCCAAGAGCTCTTGCAACTTGTCCCTTGCTTCTACCTCTGCTCTCTCTCCTTGGTTCTAGGAGCTCTTGCAGCTTTGTCCTTTGCCTCTGCTTTCTTCAGCCTCCAGCCAGCACCAAGGTGGAAAACGAAAATGAATCCCTCTTGCCTCGGAGAGAGGGCTTGTGGGCTTCCTCCCAGAGTGCTCCTCTCTGACCCCAGATCAATGTTCCAAAGTAAGTCTCCCTTTGCTCTAAGAGCTTCCTCTATATATATGATCTCCCAAAGGTTAACTCCTCCTTCTGGAGGCAGGGATTAAGGGAGGTGTGAATTCAGATATCTCTTTCTAAACCCTGAAATCTCCCAAACATGTGAACTCCAATGAGTACTTAAATATTTCTTGCTTCTATGAGCTCTCTAAAGGTGTGAACACAAGCATCATTTCTGTCAGTTGTACTTAGTACCATGTTTCAAATTCTGGCCCAGAAAATTCTAAGATCAAATCAATCATATTGAACCATCCTAAATTAGATAATTATTGTCTCTATCAACTCTAATGGCTTAAAAATTTGTAAAGATTCCAACAGAGGCAACAATGAAATCCTAAATAGTTAGTCAAAGAATAAATCAAAGAAACAATAATTATGTAAAAAAAATGATAGCAATGAAAAATATGCCAAAATCTGTGGGATGTAAGTCAATCAGCCTTAAGGGCAGTAATCATGTCCCTACCTAAAATAGGCATTAAAAAGGAGACATTAAAATAGAAGCAAAAAATAAATAAATAAACTAGAAGCAAAAACCCCACAAAAATAATAAATAAATTTAAAAAATGTTCTTTTAAGAAACTAATAAAATTGATGAGCTTTTCACTCTTCTTATTAAAAAGAAGAGAAAAATAAAACCAACAAAATAGCAAATCAAGGTGAAATCAGAACAAAAGCAGAGAAAACAAAAAAGAATAATAAAAACACATATGCAATTATATGCTAACAAAACTAAGAACACAAAATAGGTATATTTTAAAAAATATAAATATCCCATCTATCAGAAGCCTAATTATAGATCTTAAATAGCCTAATCTCAAAAAAGAAAATTGATAAAGGAACTACCAAAGACAGAATATTCCTGCTCCTGATAGTTTCACAGAATTCCATTAAATTAAAAAAATAAATAAATACTCATCTTTCACAAATTATTTTTAAAAACTGAGAAAGCTTATTACTAGAATCCTTCTATGAGACAAATATGACAGTTCTAGTATCTAAACTAGGGAGTGATAAAACATAGAAGAAAAAGGTCAGTAATATTAATGAATGTTAACTCAAAAAATTTAAATATAATCATATTAAATATCTATAGCTATTTATCCAAGAAATCACTTATTTTAACTAACTGATACTTATACCAGAGATGCATGTGGATGGTTCAACATTAAAAAAACCAACTAATATAGATCATATTAAAAACCAAAACATCCAAAATAACATGATCATCTCAATAGATATAGAAAAAAGGCTTTAACAAAGTACAGCAGGTTTCTTATACTAAATCTCTGATGAAGTATAATGGTAAAGAGACTTTTTAAATAATGCCACTAAAAGTATCCATCTAAAATCAAAATCAAGTGTCATATGCAAGAGGGATACATTAGAATTTTTCCAATAAATATAGGAGTAAAGCAAGGATGAGCACTCTCTCCAGTTTTATTTGAAACACTTCTGGAAATTCTAGTAAAAGCAATAAAATAAGAGAAAGAAACTGAAGGCAGAGAAAATAGGCAAGGAGGAGTTAAAAACTCCCTATTTGCTGATAACATGATGTTTTACTTTTAAGATCCTAGGAAATCTGAAAAATACTATTTGAGACAATTAGTAGCTTCAGCAAAGTTGCAGATTTCAAAATAAATACTAAAAAAATCAATGACATTCCTATATAAAAATATCAAAAACACAAGAAGTCATCATTAAAAAGGGACATCTTATTCGAAACAACAAAAAAAATGTATAAAATATCTAGGAATCAACTTACTAAAACTCACAAAAGACCTTTATAGATTCAATGACATAATATTCCTTAAAGAAATAAAGACTAACATCAATAGTTAAAGTACTCAGTACTGGAGCATTTAGTACTTATGAATAGGCTATACCAACGTAATAAAAATGACAAAACTATAAAAATTGATTGACCTTTTAGTGCTATAAAAATCAAATTACCAAGAGGATACTTTATAGAACCTGATAAAATAATAACAAAATTTGGAAACATGAAAGATCTAGGCTATCAAGGGAAATGATGAAAAGAAGTAGGGAAAAAGGGATAATAACACTTTCAGACTTCAAATCATAGTATAAAACAGGGTACTTTTTTTTAACTTTTTCCATTCATGGACCCTTTTTGCCCCCCAAATTTTATGCAGTCCTAAGTATATAGTTATATAAAATAGGTATACAAAATCAAACATTTACTGATAATAAACCATAAAAAATTTATTTTAATTCTTTGATATACATGTTTGTCATTTATTAAAGATGAAAGCAAATTTGCACACTGATGAGATGGACATGATTATTTTTACATAAAGAATTAAACCTTGGCAAAATATTTGCTATTGCAGGATGTAGAGGTTCTTCAACATTTTTTCAGGGCTGATCATTACTTTGATTTTATAATTGTCAATGTTGAAAATGCTGCCTCACATAAATGCACAGTACAAAATAGGTATGAGTACCCAGAAATGGAACATGCAATGAGTAAAAGTGATATATTCATCACTAACAGCTTTAATTTTTCCTATAAATGCAACATTCTTACCTATCATTGCTCCAGTATCACCTGGACAGACTCCACTGTAAATTTCTACTGTAAATCTTAATTTGTGAAAAATTCACCAACTATATATATATATATATATATATATATAGTTGGTGAATTTTTCACAAATATATATATATAGATGTGTGTTTTCCCTTTTGTGTGTCCTATAAAAATGACAAAACAATAATTCCTCATGTATGCTTCCTTCATAGATATATCTTACATAAAATAACAACTATGCTATGTTAGAAATATCAGGTATTTCATTTAATGGAATTGCAAACTTTGGATTGTCCTTATATCTAGTCATAAGCTGCTGGAATTGGTAATTACTAATTTCAGAAATTCTTTTGGAAACAGTATCATTTCATAAAGGAATTTATTAATTTCATCCCCAAACATTTTCCCATGATATTTCTGACATTTTAATAGCAGCAGGTATTCTCCTTATCATTTAGGGATTTTTAGTTTTTGCAGTTAAATAAGAAGTTTCACAACATGGAAGTAAATACTTTTTATTGGCAATAACAAATTTCTTAAAACATTAGTTTTTTTTATTTGAAAACTTTAAAAGTCATTCAAAATATTCCTTTGGCTTATTGAAGTACACTGTATGCTTGGTATTAAGATATCATTTTAGTTTGGCTGATTTTATTTATACTCTCTGCAGTGAAAACTTCATTACAAATAAGCAAAAAGATTTTTCATACCATCATCATTGTTAGAAGTAAAGCCATATTGCAAAAAAATGATTCAGCATATTTTCTTTTTCTTATCAATTTAGATGTACTACAACTTGATATTGAAAATTCTTCTGTTGTCATTAGTTTATTTCTGCCTAATTTAGCCACTTATTTATAACTAAAATATATTTTGTCCTAAAATATAAATAGATATTGCTAATAATTTCTCAAATAAATACTAACCTTAGTTTATGAAATCATATTTGTCTTTAACTTAAAATCTGATGTTCACACTTATATAGACATACTACAGCGATGATGGAAAAATATTATTAAAGAGCATTTATTGCTGCAATTAAACATGTTTCTGTAAAAGGAGATAATAGCAACTTTTAAAATCAAACATTCTAACACAATCCAATCCAAAAAAATACTAATTTGATACTTACATGCTGAAGAATTACAGTAGCAAAATATTAAAAGTCTCCGTTTTTCTAACCATGGACAGTTTTGCCTTTCTTAGGCATTCTGATGGCTCTCTTGTTTTGGGTGCTCATCATTTTGGGGCTGAATTTGGAACAGGCATCATGAAGCTCAAAACTCTTTGAGTTTAAGGAACCACACACCCAGTAGCAGGGATTACATGTATGGGACAACACACCTGGCCCTAATATTAAAATTGAAGATGACTTGCCACTTTGCATTGAAGTTTCCCATAATGAGATCCCATAAGATAAAATCAAAGATTTGAACCCGACCACAAAGGTCTGAAAGGAAATTTGCAAATTATGGTTTTCCCTGGCTTGGTTGTTTGACTCTGTCTCAAATGCCCCCATAGGGGCCTTGGGGAAAAAAAAAAAAAGATCTTCTTCCCCCTTCTCCTACAGTGGCAGCTCACAGTACCCATATGTCAACAACAATTTTATGTTTTGTCTAAAAAGACTTCTGTGTCTGTAAATAACAGTCTCCTATTCCTGGAAATGTCCATAGATAACTGCATAGAACCAACAATTTCTTTGATGGGAATAAGCTTTGATCTCTACAAGATAAACAGTGCCTCAGTTTTCCTGAGTTGGGGGATAAAAGTATCTTTGACTTACCTCCTTCTCAAATCTTGGCTTACCCCCAGTTCAACTTCTGTCTCTCTCTCTCTTTCCTCCCACCCCATCTTTGTCTTTCCCCCCTCCTCTCTCTCCCTTCTTCCCTCTCTCATCCCTTCCTTCTCCTCTCTCTCTCTCTCTCTCTCTCTCTCTCTCTCTCTCTCTCTTCCCCCCAAACAGTCATTTTTAAAAACTTTCAATCAAAGACCTATTGTATACATTCTAAAAGTCCCCAGTTCTAACTTCCTACTCCTATACTTTATTCATGGTCAACTATACTGGCCACACCCTTGATTTTAGTCCTTACAAGTAAAAGGGTTCCTTTATTTTGTTTTCCTCATTTAAATTTTTTTCTCCCCAATATAGTTGTACGAAAAGTTCTATCTCTTAGTTTTTTGACATTGTGTAGTTTAGAGAGGCAGTGCACCATAATGGAAAGACACTAAATTTGTAGTCATGGACACAGGCTAAAAGATGAATTCTGCTAATTATTTAGTTCTGTGAACTAGTACACATCGCTTCTCATTCAATTTCCTCATCTTTAAAAACTGGGTGAATAGCTAAGTAGATGGTGAAATGCAAACATATAAAATGAAATTGTGATAAACTCAGGAAAAGAAAGATAAATATTTTATTTTTTTTTAGCACACCAAAACAGCAAACAGTTGGATTTAGCTAGCTCCTTACCTACCTCCACTTAAAATATCACAGAGTAAACAAAGGAGGGCAAAAATATATTGATTGGTACACTGTAATGAAAAAAATTGGAAATGGTATCACCTTAGCTCCTCCCTCATTATGGTATCAAAAGGCAATAGGAATTGTTCACTTGCACAAGGATTTTTCCCAACCACCATCTCCTATAGATTGCCTGTGCACGAACCCAAAGTCTAAGCAAGATTTAAATATGGGGTCATTCAGACTGACTCTGCACAACTAGCTGACTTTGCACAAATCAATATTACTGCATTATGAGAAATTGGAGGATTTCTATGAATTGATACAGAGAGAAGTAAGTAGAATCAGGAAATGTTAATGGCAACAGCATAGGTAAGGGAAAGAACACCCTCCAAATTAAAAAAAAATTTATAATTAAACTAGATTGCATAATTATAATGACCAAGCTTTGATCCTAGGGAAGAGACGAGAAAATGTACCTCTCTTCTCTCTCTTCTGTTCAGAGAGGTGACACATGGATCAGCACATTGCAGTCACAGACACCAGTGACATATTGGTTGGTTTTTATGAAGTGTTTGTTTGCCTCTTTTCTATTCTTTGATAAAAGGAATTGTTGTTCACCGGGTAGGATAGACAATAGGACGAATCTGTTTGGAAATAGATAATGTAAAATAAAATATTTAATTATTTTTCAATAAAAGTGTGTGTGGGGGGGGAGGATTTGATGACCTCTAAGCTTTGTTCCATCTTTAAATCTTTAATTCTATGATATGATTCCTTCAAAAACACATTTATAGTTTTCAGAAATGCTTATGTTTCAAGCTGAGTTTTGGAAAGGAGGGTGACAAGAAAAATAGGTCAGGGGATCTGAAATGGCTCCAGGAGTTTGAAGACAAAATTATCTCTATTTTGATGCACAGAGAAATTGCCCCTTGGAGCGATTACATCACCTATCCAAGGCCACACATAGTGAGCTGTCTGCAGAGAGATAGCAGGGAGTCCAATTCAATTTCTTTCAACTAACATTTATTGAGAACTTCCTATGTGCAAGATCCTGTTTATCAGCCCCCACAAAGTCTGTTGAGTCAAACGTAATTGAATTGGACCAGGATCCCCAGAGAACTCATCGGCCCCTTACCTCTGGTTTTTGACTGACATTTCAGAGCAGGCTCTCTCATCTGAGTAAGGACATAATTTATACAGTCAAGGGAGTTCACAAAAGACTCCTCTTCATTGCCTTTCTGCTACTTTTTGAGCTGAATTGGGAAGTGGTGTCCTGTCTATTTCATTTTCATTCCCTCCTTCATGATCAGGATTTGAGTCTGAAAGAAGTAGCCATGATGCCAGCAGACACTGGCTCCAGACATTACATCACCAACAATGTTGAGCTATAAAATAATAAATCTTTTGCCTTTGTTTAGAGTCATAGTCATAGTTCAGGGGCATCCTGGGACAACTGGGTACTACAGTGGATGCAGTGCCTGGACTAAAGTCAAGAAAACTCATCTTCCTGAGTTCAAATCCGGCCTTAGACTCTTACTAGCTGTGTGATCTCAGGCAGGTCACTTAATCCTGATTACCTCAGTGTCCTCTTCTGTAAAATGAGCTGGAGAAGGAAACTAGTATCTTTGCTAAAAAAAAAAAAAAAGTCCAAATGACTGAAATGACTGACCAGTGACAATAAATAGGGGTACCCTACTCATTCCAAAGTTTCCTGGCCTTTTGGAACTAAAGTTCTTTGGAAGTTACTACCTTCTCTCATCTCACCCTTTGTAAGTATTCAGAATCATTCTGCTAAAATTGTTCTCTCAAAGCTTACTAGTGATCTGCTAATTACTATATTCAATAGCATTTTTTTAAAAAAATCTCTTCCCCCTTATTTTCTCTACTGTTTTTAATCTTTTGGGTGTCTCCTTTCTGCTGTTGTTTCAGAGACACAGACACTTTTAGTTCTCCTTGCTCTGTCTTATATCAGTTCTCTCATTTACCTTTAAAAGCAGACATCTCCAAAGGTACCTGTTCTTGTCTAGACACACTTTTTCCCTTGGCAATCTCAGCTTCAAATGCCATCCCTTTGTATGTGATTTTCAACTTATGTCTAATATTGATATCTCTTTGGAATTTTAGTCTTCTTATCTCCTTTTTACTTCACTAATTCTTTTTTTTTGTCATTACCCTTTATCAGTTTTCTCAAGTTCAAAATCTTGGGGTTATCTTTGATTGAGCAGCAATATGGTATAGCAGATAGATCATTGGATTTGGAGTTAGCATGATCTGGATTCAAATCCTTCACCCAACACTTACTAGCTGTGTGATACAAGGCAAATTGTTTAACTTCTCTGGGCCCCAGTTTCCATATCTGTAAAATGAGGGGGCTTTTAGCTTTTTTTTTTCAGTTCTAAATCTGCTGCCCATGACTCTTATTGATATTTTTCCATATCAGCTCTGAAAATAAATGATCAGAGTCACAAAGGTTATATGATTTCTGCTAACTCAAAAAATCTCCAGAATATGAACTCACAAAAGAAATCACAACTGTTAACTCTGGGGAAAAAAATAAATAAAGCCAAAGAGCTATAGAAGAATGGTTATAAGTAAAAAGCTTTTTTTTTTTTTTTTTTTTTAAATTCAGCTGGAGGAGGGAAACTAGATATGCCTGCCAGGGATTCTTTTAGAAGGAGACTCACCGCAGTGAGACTGAGCCTTGACACATATAGTTGTGGTTAGACAAGGTATAGCCACACTGGTGAGACACAATCGCAACAATGAGACCAAGTAGTCTAATAGTATAAAAATGTATTCATTGCAGGGCTTCATGATAGAGACTGCTACTGCTTGCCCAAGCTCAGGGATTGTCTGTTCTGTGAATTAATTGCTGCAAAATTTATCCAGAAGGTGAACCCAAAGGATTGGTATTATACCAATCTCAGGGCACAGCTTGTTTGGGTTGGGTCTTACCTCTGGAAAACAAGATCTCTCCTAATATAAAAAGGATCCAGACACCTAATACCTAGTTCATTTTCACAGCATATCTTCCAACTATTTCCTCCTTTGTATCCCCACTGCTTTTATCCTACTATAGTCACTTTATTTCCACCCACCAATATAACTACTTCCTTGCTGGTCTTCCTGTCATTGCTCTTTTTTCATCCTATCTATTTTTTCATGCTTCAATCAGAATAATAGTCTTATGATCGAATCACATCACTCTGCTGCTCAACAATCTCTTGTGGCTCTCTTTTGCCTACCAAGTATTTTTTTTTTTTTGCATTTAAGGCCCTCCAAGATCTGACACCCCCTGACATTTCTAGCCTTATCCTATATTATTCTCTCCACATAATTTCTAATCCAGACAACTGGATTCTTTCTGTATTCCCATAATCACTACACTTTGTTTCTTAGGCCTCCAGTGTCTTCCCTCCCCCTCTGTACCTGCTGAAATCCCATTCCTCTTTTAAAGCTCTACTTAACATTGCCTCCTACAGGAAGCCTTCTTTGATTTCCTCTAAATCCATAATAGTCTACCCCACTTTCAACTGTATGTGTAAATTTATTTTGTAAGTTTCTAATATACTTATTTATAGTGTGCTAATTATTCAATCATTATTCAACAAGCATCTATTAAATATATACAGTGTACATAGCACAGGTGATATACAAAATTTTTTAAAAATTATTTTTCCCAATTACGTGTAAAAACAAATTTTTAGCATCTTTTTTGCTCTTTTAAAATATTGAATTCCAATTTTTTTTTCTCTCTCTTTCCTCCCTGCTCCTTGAGATAGTAAACAAATTGATATAGGTTATACATATGCAATCTGGAGACATACAAATTTTAGATAAGATATCCTTGCTATCCAGAAACTTTTAATAAGGGAATAAAACACAACCACTTGTCATTATAATACGGGATAAAAAAATACATTTATATAATATGTATTTTAAAATTCACATAATATATATGTTGTATGCTTTGGTAATTTTGTTCTGTTTTGATTTTTGGTTGGATCTATAATTTGATAAGTTTTGGGAACTCTAGACATTTTCCACCAATGAACATTACCAGTTTTGTGTAACTTAGGGACACAAAGAGATTAAGTGACTTTGTCCCACAACCAGTAAGTATCAGAGGCAGAATTTGAACTCAGCTCTTCCTGACTCCAGGACTGACTGTCATCTATAATATCTTTTTTGTTGTTGTTTTTGCATGATGGTGGGAAAGGCATTGTCTCGGGAGTCCAGAAATGGAAAATCTGTAGCAACTGCACTGACAATTAGAAGCAAGCTGGATGACTGGACAAATCACCTCTATAATCTAGCCCTTAATTTCCTTCTCTGTAAAATCAAAAGGTTCTATTAAGTGATCTATAATGGCCCTTCAAGATCTTGAATTCTATTTTTAAAATACCAATAGATTCTTTTAATGATGATTTTGTGTTATTCTTTTGTCTCCATGTAAATTTCAACCAGATGATATTTTGAAAATTAATCAGAGTTCAGATTTCATTGAGTAGGTAATAGGGAAACATTAAAGGATTTTAAGAGGAATAGTTTGACCAAAGCTGTACATTAAGAAGATTAATCTGACAGGTATATGACAAATGGCTTATAAGAAGCATGCTTTTAGCTTTAATGTAAGGGGAATCATTTTTAACTTTAGTCTGATATAAGGAAACGCTTCCTTTTGGACAGTAGTCCAAAAGTAGATCAGAGAAATTGCCTGGGGAAGTAGTGAGCTCCTTCTTACTAGAGGTCTTCCCCTAGGGCAGCTGGGTATCACAGTGGATAGAGTCCTGGGCCTGGAGTCAGGAAGAACTCAGTTTAAACGCAGCTTCAGATACTTATTTGCTATTTGATCCTGGACAAATCACTTTGCCTCAGTTCCTTCATTTGTAAAATGAGCTGGAGAAGGAAATGACAAACTATTTCAGTCTCTTTGTCAAGAAAACCCCACATAGGTTTACAAAGAGTTGTACATGACTGAAAATGCCTGAACAACATAAGCTTTCAAGCCACTATGCTTGATGACAATTTGTTTGTTAGGTATGTGACAAAAGGGATTTTTAGGCAAATAGATATATGCAGATGATTTAAAGATTTTTGTATCTTGTTCTTGCCTCTCTCCTGAGCTCCAGTCCCATATAACCAACTGCCTTTGAGACTCATATGAGATATCCTGTAGACATCTCCAATTTGACATACCCAAAATGGAACAATACTTTTCCACTGAATCTCTCTACTCTTCCCAAATTTTCCTACTGTTGATGGCATCATTACCCTCCCATTTAATCGGGCCTACAATTTATCATCCTTGATTCAGTCACCACCCTCATTCCAAATAAGCAATATATTGTTAAATCTTGTCATTTCTAACGTAACAACGTTTCTCTTATTTGTCTCCTTTTTTCACTTACAGTATAAGGGCTTCTTAAACTTTTTCTGATCCTGATTTCTTATTGCCAGACCAATGTTTATATTTTATGTTATGGATATATTGACATATAAAATAGGTATACAAATCAAACATTTACTGATAATAAAGCATAATTTCACAACCCCCACATTCAGTTAGGAGGCTCCCTATGGGATCATAACCCACAGTTTAAGAAGTTGGGACAATCACTACTCTAGTGTAGACCTTTATAACCACTCTTGGACTATTATAATATCCTAATTGATATTCTTACCTGAAGTCCTTTCCTGTTCCAATCTGTCCTCAATTCATACCTGCTAAAGCAATTTTGCTAATATTTAGATTGGTCTAATCTTGTTGCTCTTCACCTCCTCCTCTACCCCCTCATATGCTTAGTAATAAACTCTCTGTTGTTATTCAGTTGTTGTTTTTTTAATCATACCTAACTTCTTATAACCCCATTTGGGGATTTCTTGGCAATGATACCAGAGGGATTTGACATTTCTTTCTCCAGTTCATTTGACAGATGTGGAAACTGACACCAATATGGTTATATGATTTATCCAAGATCACATTGCTAGTAAGTGTCTAAGGTCAGATTTGAACTCAGGAAGACGAAAGCTTCTTGGATCCTCACTCTATACACTATGGAGCCACCTAGTTGCCAATAAACTCTTATGGATCCCTTTATCACCATGATTAAATGTAAAGTTCCTTGTCTAGATTCACTATTTGGCTCCTTCCTACCTTTCTAGATTTCTTACATTTTACTACAATCCAGCTATAGTGTCTAATTATTGCTCCTCCTCAAAAGGTAGTTTTTTCCCAACTTAATTCACTTGCACTGGGTGTCCCATCCATGCCTAGAGTGTGCTCCCTTTTTATCTCCAGTTCTTAGCTTCCCTTGCTTCTTCAAGACTTAGTTCTGGTGCCACCTTCTATAGGAGGTTGCAAATATCTTCCCTCTGAGATTATCTTCTATTTATTTTGCATATAGCTTGTATACAAAAGCTATTTCCATGCTGTCTTTTTTCCCCCATTAAAATATGCATTCTTTGAAGCCAGGGATAGTATTTTTGTCTTTCTTTGGTTTGCCTAGCACAGTGATGATAGGTGTTTAATACTATAATAATTTAACACTGTAATAAGGGTTTAATAAATATTTGCTGATATACTGATTAGGTGACTTTGAGATTCTTTTCAGTGTTGAGATTCTGTGCTTCTGTGATTTTATCCAACTCGAATAAGAGAATGGGGGATAACTCCTGGAGGCCACTTCTTTCCAGCTTTAAAGAAGTCCCTTATGTAATTTATTTCTCATTTGGAAGCCAGTGGGCATTAGTCTAGTTTGAGGCTGGAAATTTTTTTTCATTTTTAGCACTGGAAACTGCAGTCTGTCTTGAAAGAAAAATCCTCCCTTCACCCCAATGCCAAAATAAAATGTTCAGAAAGTGGGAGCACTTGAGGTATTTTTTTCTTTCTCCATACCTTTGCATTAGTTCTTTGTGAGTCTCTGAGAGAATCAATATTTGGATCAATAGCTATTTTCTCTAATTTATTGGGACCTATTGCCTAAACCTAATTAGTGTGTTTTAGAACTGTGTGTGACTTGTGAGTATTTTCTGAAAATGGGCAAATCAATTCCTGGTACCTCATGGCTAGCTCTTCATAACCATGCAGGAGTCTCTCTCCAAGCCAACTTTGTTTCCAGTTATTGAGGACTAAGGCTGAGGGTAAGGATGGAGGTAAGGGTGGAGAGAATGACAAAGGACATATATGTATGTATATGGGGAATATGAATAGGACATTTGGATTCTGCTGACTTAATATCTCTTGAAATAAAAGGGACATGTAGGACAGAAAACCAAAACATTAGAAGGCAATGTTCTAATAATTAAATACATAAGTAATGAAATAAATGGAAATGTATGAATGCTTGCCATTATAACTAATACACTAGTCATGCTGAATTGGAACCATTTTTCATTAAGAACCAATTTCCTCTAAAATGCCCCAGATTAGCAATTTGGAAAGTCCACTAATTACAGGCAACTCTTCATTTTTGTAGATGAGGAAGGGAGGAGAAGAAGACCATGAATAGGAAAATCTACATTTACTATTTCTTTTTACTATTTCTCTGTTGAGTTTAAGGTCCACTGTAGACAATGGCTTTTTAATAGAGTTAATCAGAGACCTGGTCCTAAAAAGCAAATGAAAGATTCTGTGAGTCAATATGAACTGACTGACTGTACCTATAATACTGCTTAGGAAAGAATATGTAGCTCACATACATTTTTGTAAAATAAAAAAAAAGGCTAGATCAAAAAGTAATATTGTGCCTGTTTTATAAGTGAATTGCCCCATGGCTACCTAGCTAATAAGCATTTTAGGAGGATTTGTACTCAGTTCCTCTGATTTCACAAGCAAGACTCTTTCCATTATGTCATTCTGGTTCTTTTTATCATCTGAGGAGACTGGACAAGGCTTCATGGAGATGACGATATTTGAACTGGGGTATTAAAAAAAAGTCCTATTTCAATAAGCATGGAAGAATCTTTGTGTGTTGAAGGCTATGTTATACAAGTTCTACAAACTAGAACAGTTTCAAGTATAAGACTAGCAACAGATTGCACCAACTGTCACAGGGTCATGCTAATTCTTTTTTTAAATTTTACTTATTTAACTTTTGAACTAAAATAAGCATTTCTATTTTAATATAATAAAAAATGATTGCATATGAAACTGTAAATTATCATGTAAAACTTGCAGTTTCTTTTAAATATATAATAAAGTTATCATGTAAATTTTTTTCTTTATTTTTCTTCCCCTTGATCTTTGATCCCACATGACTAACCATTAAACACAAATGTGTGTATGTGTGTAAAACAATTCTATACATATTTCTATTTATCTATTCCTTCTCCAGAGTCATCTGATTCTATATGGAGAAACTTGTCACCAACACATTGGCAATTGGGTAAAACATTCTATGGCCACGACTATGTAAGTTAGAGAAGAGAATACAAGAACATTTCAATTCAAGGCAATCATTCTCTACTTCCACTGTAGACAATCAATCAATAAGTCTATATCTATTGATTATTACAAAGTGCCTACTATGTGCCAGGAGCACCCTAGGTAGTAGATATACAAAGATAAGAATAAAACAGTTCTACCCATAAGTGATTTACAATCTAGCCAGGAGAGATAATATGATCCTATACTGTTATATACAAAATAGATACTATATAAATAGGTAGAAGGAAGTACTAGCAACTGGAAAAATAAAAAAAATTTTCATGTAGAAAGTGATACTTGAAGAAAACTAGAGATCCTAAGAAAACAGGTAAGAAGCAGGAGTGAAGTATAGATATGAAAGATAGAGAACAAAAAGCATGGAGACAGGAGATAGGGTTTCTTAAAAAAAAAAAAAAGATCTATTTGCTTGAACAGTAATATATGTAATAGGCAGTAAGGTATAATAAAATTACAAATATAGATTGTAGTCAGATTATAAAGAACTTAAAATTCCCAGCAAAGCAGTTTATATTTGTTTCTAAAAGTAATAGTGAGTCCTGAAATTTATTTTTTATTTTGTTTTTGAGGTAATTGGGATTAAGTGAGTTGTCCATCATACACAGTTAGGAAGTGTTAAGCGTCTGAGGCTGGATTTCAACTCAGCTCCTCCTGAATTCAGGGTCAGTGCTCTGAAATTTACTAAGAAGGCAAATAACTTGGTCAGACTTGTGTTTTAGGAAAATCACTGTCCAGAAATCATAAATGGGAATAGGGAAAGTCTTGAATCAGAAGGATTAATTATGAGGAAATTTCAAAAGTCGAGATGAGAGGTAAGAAAGGCTTGAATTATGGCAGTGGTTTTGTGAATGAAGAGGAGACTGATGCAAAATAATTTAGAGACAGAATTCACAAGACTAGGGAACTGACTGGATAAAAGTTTGCAAATCTGGGTGACTGGAAAGTTAAGAAGAAAAATGAGTTTGAGGAAAAGACAATGAGTTCTCTTTTGGACATGTAGAAAGCATTTGATAATGTGAGACTTGTCTTTTGTAAAGAGATTGGGACTGGATATATAAATGTGACTATTGTCTATATTGAGAAGAAAATTGAATTTAAAGGAGTTGATAAGGTCACTAAGAGAGATTAAAAAGAAGGAAGAGAAAAGAGACTAGGAGAAAACCTTAAGATACATTCAACAAAGATGGAGAAGGAATTACTTGTTAGGAAGAGAGCCAAGAGAAACGAGTGTTACAAAAATAGAGAGGAAAGAGTATAGAATTATTTGTTTTTCAATCATGTCTGACTCTTTGTGACCCCATGTAAGGCTTTCCTGGCAAAGATACTAGAGTGATTTGCCATTTTCTTCTCCACTTTATTTTACAGATGAGGAAACTGAGGCAAACAAGATTAAGTGACCTGCCCATGATCACATAGCTAGTGAATGTCTGGGGCCAGATTTGGAGGCAGATCTTCCTATTCAGGTTTAGAGCTCTATCAAATGTACCACGTAGCTGTCTGATAGAAATATCAATATTTAGAGTTGGACAGAAATTTGGGGGTCAACAATTCCAGCCTCCCTCTTTTTTATACAGGAAGAAAATGAGCAGAGAATCGTTAATTGAATCATCCAAGGTAACACAAATAATATCTAAGGTGAGATTTTAGGTCAGATAGCCATGAATCCCAATCTAGAATTCCATCAAATTACCTTAATGACCTCAGAGACAATGTGCTACACTGCCAAATACCACAGAAAGGTCCAGAAGAATAAGAATTAAGGAAAATCCAATGAAATCAGCATTTAAGAGATTATTGATAATTTTGGAGAAAGCAATTTCAGTTTAGGCAAGCAATTGCAAGTTGGATTGCAAAGCATTGAGAAATGATAGGAAAGTGGAGGTAAACAATGTATGTTGTTTTCTATTATTGCTTTATCATTTTTAAAGTAGTGTCAGGCTCTCCCTAACCCCATTGTGATTTTCTTGACAAGGATACTAAAGTGCCTTGCCATTTCCTTCTTCAGCTCATTTTATTCTTGGAGGAACTAAGGCAAATAGGGTTAAGTGACTTGCCCAGGATCATGCAGTCAGTAAGTATCTAAGATCAGATTTGAACTCAGAGAGGAGTCTTCCTAATGCCGGACCAGGTGCTTTATCCTTTGCAACACTGAGCTGTCCCCAAAAGAGGGATACATAATGTGAAATGAAAGAAGATTCTAGGATGGAAGTTTAAAGGGGATTATAGACTCAAGCAGGTAGGGTTTTTTTGTGAGGGGGTTTAGCATAAGAACTATGTTGTGAGCAGTAGGACATGAACAACTAGATAGGAAGAGAACTAGGATCAAGGATGGGAATGTTAACTAGACAAGAACCAGCTCTGTGGGTGGCCAGAGATAAACAAAGCAGATTAGAGACAGGAGACTCAGGGATCAAACAGAAGCTTAATTTCAAAGTAAGAAAAATGGCTTGTAAGCAAGGACACATGGGTCAGATTCTAGTCTCTAGATAAGGGGCCAGAGACAGTATGGAGAGATCTCAATACTTACTACACAGTGAACTGTAGTCCCCATGACAATAAGGGGTAACAGCAACAATGTGACAAGTTTGAATCATAGAAGGACTTCATGAGCAGAAACAATTGGGATTTTGCTGTGGCTGAAATCATTCAGAAGGTGAGCACAAAGGATTGTTATTTTGTCAAGCTCAGCCTGCTTGCTGAGTCTTAGCTCTGGAAAACAGCATGTGTCCTAATATCTTGATAGGGATAATTTGGTTAAAAAAAAAAAAAAGTTTATCATGAGGAAAAGAGCTATCTTTTCATCAAAGATGTAAGCAAAGGAGGGGAGAATAGACAATGTTGCTAAAGGATTTTGAAGAGTGAAATAGAAGAAGCAGTTTATGTGAAAAATATACAATGGACAGTGCATTGAATTGGTCCATTGATACATATATCTTGAGTTGTTACTACAAATGGACAATGAACTGGGACCTAAATTGAGTAGAAGCAATAGAGAAGCCTCTTCATGAGGAAAAGTGTGCATTGTCTTCAATGTCAAGCATCTCAAAGCCTATAGTATAGAATAATGGAACGTTATATATAGTATATAATAATGGAATGGATTCTCCAAAGGATCAAGACTGTACTTTTACATGACTCCAAAGGCAGGAAAGAAATGCATAGTAAGTATAAGTAGTCTATAGAATATTACCAATCATGATTTATTTTCAAGAAGAAGAATGAAATTTGCATCCAGAAGGAGGACTGTATGGACTGAATGTGGATCACAACATAGTATTTTCACCTTTTTGTTGTTTTTTGCTTGCTTTTTTGTTTTTTCTCATTTTTTCCCTTTTGATTTTTTCTTGTGCTGTTTGATAAAAATGGAAATATGTATAGAAGAACTGAACTGCACATGTTTAACATATACTAGATTGTTTGCTGTGTAGGAGAGGGGATGGGGAAGGAAGGAAGAAAAATTTGGAATATAGGGTTTTGCAGGAGTAATGTTGAAAACTATCTTAGCTTTTTATTTTCAAAATATATTCAATTAATAAAAAAGGAGAATGAAAGATAATTGAGAATGTGCACTATGGGGAAAGGAAGTATACTTGTCATGTAGCATGAATGAGGAAAAATAGATGTACAACCCAAGTTTTGTACAAGAATTCATAAGATATTAGGAGGGGAAATAGAAAAGAGGAATTTCTTGATGAAACAATGAAATACAAGGTAGTGAGCTCTTATTTAGGGCTTTGGGCCATCTCCCTAAAAGGGATTATGGACATCTTCTGAGGTTTGAACAGAAGAATGTCCTGATCAACTTGATGAACTAACAGGTGATGGGTCTTTCTGATTTTTGAGCTCTGACACATGGTATGGAAATCCTTAATTCCTTCTGGAAGATGGATCTCAATGTTATAAATTAATTGTTTGAATTATATTTCTGTGGGATGAACTGTTATGAGAGAATATACTCCTTAGTCCTAGCCTTTAGAAGGAAGTCTATCATAGACTCAGGCCTTTGTAACTTTTACCCTTTGAAGCTTTTTTTTCTTTTCCCCCTATTTGGAGGACAGAGCAAAGCATGGATTAGATTTTAAAGGTCAGGGGTGTACAATGAGTTTCTAGCACCCAGGAGATATGAATAACTTCCCTGGTAGCAGAGGTTTTTGGCAGTCCTCTATTCTTAGATCCCAGGTTCCTGATTCCAACCTTGGCTGAATGCTTGTTTATTGTATCTCTTTGGTAAAAAGGCACATGTCAGGAAGAAGTTTCCTCTAGAAATTTCTTTTGTTTCCCTTCTAAAGGTACTACAGAATAGTTTTATAAATATGGAGGACTTTAAGACCCTGAAGAAAATGAGAGAAGAAAGAAAGAAGAAAAGGTATTGATTATTTATGAACATAGGAATAGGGGGATGGGGAGCTGAATTGTGAGGTTTTTTGTTTTTTTTTTTTTCTGTTTCTTGTATTTTCAGGGGTTGGGGTAAAATAAAGAATATTTTCTATCTAATGTATGTATTTTTTCCTTGAGTATTTATCTGGAATATAGAAATCTTTTAACCCACATCTGTGGAGATCTATTCATGACCCATATTCAAACTGTATTCTGAAATTATCCAGAGGAAACTCCGGGGAGGGAAACTTGAACTAAATGAGTTACTTTTTTGAGGAATGACCTCTTTACCCCCCAAGATAGAACTTGGTTTGGGTTAGCCCAGAGCTTGGAGTCATGAACTATACTTCACATGTCAAAATATCTCAATGCACTGAGGAGATCTACATAGGTTTTATAAAAAGATGAAAGACAGGGACAAAAACCACTCAAAATGAATTTCAATCTTCAAAGGGCAGAAGATAGACCCATTTTGGTGAAATCTCAGATCCATTGAGTGCTTAAGTGTTTTCAAGAAGGAGTAGTAGAGTTTAAATGTTTAAAATACAAGTGTTTAAGGCATAACAAGTATAGAGAAGAAAAGATATTTTAGACATAAATAATAGTATAAGC
The DNA here is from genome assembly GCF_902635505.1 of Sarcophilus harrisii. Lineage (NCBI taxonomy): Eukaryota > Metazoa > Chordata > Mammalia > Dasyuromorphia > Dasyuridae > Sarcophilus > Sarcophilus harrisii. The sequence goes on along the minus strand of NC_045427.1, from coordinate 573,708,116 downwards.
AAATGAAGGACATTTAGGAAAATGAAGAGGAAGGGCATAGAATAGCTAAGTTTGATACTAGTATATATGGATGGGAATATTAAAACTGGAAAGGTAGTTTGTGCTGGATTTGAGAGTTTTTAATGATAGTCAAAAGGGTAGGGATTTAATCACTAATCAAAAGGGAGCTACTGAAGATTGTTGTGCAGAGAAGTAACATATCCACATTGACATTTAAGAAAGATTATATTCTAGTAGCAAAGCAAAGGGAAAATTGGTGGGGTGGAAGATTGGGAGGAATTGGGGAACAGAAACAGAAAAGATTGTTTAGGAGATTACAGTAAATTTTTTTAAACAGAGAGATAACTCACTAAATGCACGTATAAGAAAGAAATTGAAATTGTACAAGAAAAGGAATGACTGCTGGAACAAGGTACTCTAGGATAAGGTATTCTTTCTTTTTCCATTCATGACCCTTTTTCACCTGAGAAATTTTTACATGCTCCCTTCTTCAATGTGAGTCAATGTGTTTCTGGTAGTGTTCATGCATGTACAATGCAAATTATGCGTATTGTGTGTTCAGAACTTGCAGTGAAATTGCAAGATAGAACACAAGGTAGCACTACAAGAAACACCTTGGATTCATTTTGCATTTGATTTTGAATTAATTGTTCATCATTGCATTCAGAAAACTTTTATTGTTGCCAAATTTCTTATGACCCTCACATTCCATTAACATGGAGTTATGTTTGAAACTGGAAAAGATTTTTAAAATCATTAGTCTAACCCTTTTGAGAAAATTGAGAAAAGAGGAGTAAAATAAGTATAACATCACACAACTAAATGACATAGTTGGGGGTTTTATGTGAATCTTTGAGAGATGAAGGATCCAATCAGAAAAACCTGGAAAGACATACATGAAATGAGTGTCTGAGAGAAGTGAGCAGAACCAGGAGAACATTGCATACAGCAATTGCAAGACTGTGTGATGATCAGCTAGGAGAGATAAAGCTCTTCTCAGCAATATCTGAGATAATTCCAATAGATTTGGAATAGAAATGCCAGCTGCATCCAGAGAAAGAACTATATATTGAAGCATACTATTTTCACTTTTTTTTGTGGTTTTTCCCTTTTGTTTTGATTTTTCTTTCACAATATGACTAATATGGAAATAAGTTTAAAATGACTGTAATTTAACCTATATCAGATTGCTTGGGGAAGGGGGAGAAGAGGGGGAAAAGTTTGGAACTCAAAATCTTACAAAAAATGAATGTTTAGAATTATCTTTACATGTAATTGGAAAAAATCACAATTAAATTGGAGGGGAGGGGAAGAAGAAGAAGAAATAGTCTTAGTCAAGATTAGGAATCTTCCTCTGTGAACCAATAGGAAAGAAGGAGGGATGATACTGAGAAGGGAGGGAATGAGATAGGAGGGAAATTTAGGGAGCTTCTTATAGATGACTTCCATCTTGATTAAGTAGGAGGCTCAATTATCTTCCTGTTAGTGGATCCCTATCTAAAGCATGGGCAGTAAGTGGCAAAATGAATAGATGAAATAAGAGGGCTCATCTTCCTAAATTCAAATTGGGTCCTCCCAGATACTTAATAGCTGTGTGATCCTGGGAGGGCCATTTAATTCTGTTTGCCTCAATTTTCTCATCTGTAAAATGAGCTAGAGAAAGAAATAGCAAACCGTTCCATTATTTTGGGGGTTACAAAAAGTCGGACACAACTGAAAATGACTGAACATCATCATTGTTTTTACACATAGCAAGTGCTTAATATAAGCTTTTCATCCATTTGTTCTCTATATTAAGAAGTCAGAGAGAGAACACAGTGGAGGCCTTGAGGACAGGAGAGGAACTTACAAGATAATAAATATAAAAGCTCTTTGTAACCTAAAACACTGTATAAATGTAAGCCCTTCATGACTTGTTACAGTTCACTCATGGTTGGCTCATGCCTGTTTGTAGTTTCTGGAAAAGGAATAAATTGTGAAACAACCCTGAAGAAATAAGAGCATGATGCTTTCAAAGTCAGAAATTGTACCTCCATTACCCAAATAAGAACTTTCTTGGGTCTAGCCCTAGACCATGGGATAATGCTCATTTCCTGAGCTATACATTGTAAGAGTATACACTGGGCTGAGCAGAGCATTTCCTTTACCTTACTGCAGTGGCTCATACGTTATTCATGAACTTCAGACTTTCACTGCTTTTTATGGCATCCCAGAGCTTATCCTTCCTGCTCTGCCATAGAGCCCTTTCCAAGACTGCAGTGGCTGCCTCTCCAGCAGTCAGCTGTCACACATTGATTCCTGATGAAGAAGCATATGGACTTGATGACTGCCTGGAATTCACAGGGGATCAGTACCATCTCCCATTAGCTTTTTTCTTTTAAATTCCAGGCTTCTTACTTGAGCACTCCCATTTATTTATTCATTTATTTGTTTGTTTGTTTGTTTATCTTTCTATCTATGTATTTAGCTGTAATTAAACTACTAGCTTATTCAATTAGTAGAGCAAAGTGGGTTAGTGATAATTCCAACTAAAAGATATGTAAACAGAATTCTTTGTTCCTGGCATGTGGGATTAAAAAGAAACATGATTAAAAGTCTGGTATTCTCAGGAGCCAAGCTCAGCTGATTTAAGTGTGTGTGTGTGTGTGTGTGTGTAGAGTGAGAGGTGGGGGAGGTAGAAGAGGATAGGTTAAGGCTAATTTGTTTTTAGATGTCATTTTATCATCTCTTAAAGTCTTTGGTGAAATAATAGGCTTTTATCTAAATAGAAATTTTACTGGCATGCTGCTGCAGAGGGAGGCTGGAGTCCAGCCCTCTAGCCAAAAAGGGTGTTACTTTCTCATCTTAAGATGCAGACTTGCATCCAATTCCATTCCAGTGTACAAGTTTCACTTTTCAGGACTTTAAGCAGAATCAGATATAACTAATTGAAGCAGACTTTTAGACAGATTTCATTGGGCATGAGGAGAAGGGGAGGAAGAAAGGTGCCACAGAGCAGACAATAGTCCCATCCCTATGGATGCAGTACATAGTTTATATTGTGAATGTACTGTCCCCTCCTTAAGAGTAGGTGCTTGGCCCATATGCCTCCAAAAGTCTGCAAGGTGAGCCTCAGGAATGATTTTTTTTGAAGGGGGGGAATTGGGAGGCAGTCAGAATAGGACGTGATTCTTCAGGCAAAAACAAACAAAAACATGGAAACATTCCTCACCACTAGGAAGAAGGTTCTTACCTTTTCTAGCCTCCCCCAACACATTGACACCCAGAGACAAGGTTCCTTTTTGCCCTGTTCTGTTAGAGATCTGAGTAGAGTATATACTATTTACGGAATGCTATGCTAGTAAATAAGATATTTAGAAAAGGCAGTGTCATATAATCAGCTCTGAATTTGGAATCAAGAAAGATCTGAGTTAGAATTCTACCCCAATTACCTACTAGTATGATTATGGCCAGGTCATTTTACTTTCTGAGCCTCAAATTTGTAAAATAGAAATGATAATAATACTTGTGTATTGACGTCCACACCATGTCAAGAGATCTACAAGGATGTTTGGGTCGGTCCTATTGATAATATAAGGAAGAACATATAAATTGCATAGAATGGCAGCTATAGATGGATTGCAATTTGCATTATTGGATGGAATCAATGATCTCATCAACTATAGAAGTTTCATCAAAATACCATCCTCCTGGGATTGTTGTGAATGAAGTGCTTTGTTAAATATTGAAATATTATTATTAGAATTGTTAGTGTTATTTACTTGGGAGCATGTTATAATGTAATACCAGAGAAATTGAGGCAAGTAGAAATTGGTTTTAATTTTTAATGTGGAGAGTTTAAGTTAGCTAATCAAATGGGATTATTGTCCAAAACATCCAGTGCAGATAAACAGAGGCAGAGAGTTTATTTAGGGTTTTAGCTAACTAGGGTTTGTAAACAGAATATATAACCTGAGTATACAATTTTATCCTAAAATATTGCAGCTTTAGGGGAAACAAAGGCAGATGAGGGGGTGTGGGGAAAGGACGCTGGGAAGATGAACAAGTCATAATTCCAAGAAAGGATCATAACTTAAACCTGACTGGATAAGGGTCAAGATAAGAAGGTCAAGGACAGAAGACAGCAAGGAGTGGGGCGATTACTCAAAAGGAGGGGGAATTATCCTAGCAAGGATCAAGATAATGCACCTGGATGTTTACTAAACAATGGTATGTAAAGGGGGGTTGGAACTTCAAGATTTTCTGGGCTCTTTTTTAAACTAAATTTTCTCAGTTCTAATTGCAAGGGGGGGGGTTAGTTATGGCTTATTATCCAGGGTTCAACAATAGTGTGATTCATATATAACAATCTCTTAAGCCCTATAATGGGAGGCAAATGCCTATGAATAACACTAGGCTCCACTAAAGTGCTTAAGGTAAAGCTAAAGATCATATAAGGGAAAAGGGGAGAAAATAAAATGGAGTATGAAATAAGAAATGGAAAGTTCTGTGGGATTTCATTTGTTTGTTTTGGGAAAGAAAAAGACAACTGAGCAGGAAACCAATTCACTGTCTCACCAGTAATCTTCTGATCTTTGATTAATCAACCAATCATCAACAAGCGTTCATTAACTACCTGTTATGCAATTTTAGGATTCCATCAACTGATTTTCAGGAGAGTGAAGAAAAGTGCCACAAGTGGCTTGTAGCAACCTTCCTTTGATTCTGGGAGTTCTAAATCAGTCATACCATTTCAATCCCACTCTCATTTTAATAGTTTCAAGTCTTCAAGGAAATGAAAATTAGCTCTCCTTCACAAAGTTTTGGGGGAAGGGGAAAAATGGCTTATTTAACACCAAAGTAGATACCATAGAAAATAGTTTCGATGAATAGCGATTGAAAATTCCAATTCTCAGAAGACAAAATTCAAACAAAAAAGTCATTAATGAAACCTATGACTTAAGATCTCTTGGCACAAATGCTCAACCTTAAGTTACAGGATGAAGTAGAGTCTTGAATCAGAGAGGCAATTTTAATCTCATAGATATCACTGAGACTTTATTGGGAGGGAATCCATGGCAGGAATATGGAATCAGTTATATGTTATTCAAAAGAAACAGGATAGATAAAAGAGGAATGGTATAGCATTTATATTTAAAAAGTATATTCATATAAGACAAACTAGGAGCTTGGGCAAGGCATGATGGAAAACTGTTGATCATAATAAAAGAAGAAATAATGGAAATATTTTTTGTTATTGGATTATACTACAGACCACACAGACAGAAAGATGATATAAGTGAAAAATTCTAGGAAAAGAGGGCAAACCTGGAATGAAGGAATGATGTAGTAATGATGGGGGACTTCAGTTATCCAGACATCTCTTGGAGCGTAACAAAATCAGAATAGATGATTGTGTTTTGACTTAGTTTGGTGATGATTTTATTATTTTAAAGGGAGAAGAACTAAGTAGGGATAGGAATAGGGTAGATTCCATTCTGGGACTGATGTTTACTTAGTTGCTGGGATGAAAAAGAAATGAGATTCTTAGAGGGAAGTGACTACTTTCTCCTAGAGTTTATGATTGAAACAGAATAAAGCCAGGCAAAGTCAGACATGAACACTAGATTTTTAGAAGATAGATATTGAAAGATTCAGGGAATGGATGGGTTTTAAATTCCAGGGGCTAAGGAAGACTTGAGAAACTTTCAAAAATTAAATTTTGCTTAAACAATTAAGAGAACATGCAGTGAATAATTAAGACTACAGAGGATTGATGATGAAGCATATTACCTATCTCTTGAGAATGGACTGAAGGTCCCAAGAGACAGAATGAGTATTTTGGACATGGCAAATGAGTGGGTTGATTATGCTTGAATATGCTTATTTGTTTTAAGGATTTTTTTCCTTCTTTCTTTTTCTATTTTTCTTTTTTTTTGGGGGGGTGGGAGAGGAGTAGAGGCTTGGAAGGGAAAAGAAAGGAAGAAAAAGTGCTGCCAAGATAAAAGAATAAACAAAAGAGTATCTTTGAAGGATTTTTCAAAATACATAGAAGAGAACAGAGAGAAGTTCAGAAGAAATCAGATAAAAACAGCTTTGGATGTCACATGTTGAATTTACTAAAATAGGGATTTGTGATTTCATCTGTAATGTTCTTTTTCCATTCTACTTTGTATATGGAAATATTCTCCTTTTTTGGTGTTTGTTAAATTCATAACAAAAATAACTTTAAAAATATGTGGAATTATGAAATCACAAAGGGAAACATCTGAAGAGAGAGACAGTAGGTGACTGATGAATGTTGTAGATACATAAGGAATTCATCAACTAAGATAGGTTTTTAAAAGATATGTACAATGTTTAACATATATTGAATTGCTTGCCATCTAGAGGAGGGGGTGGGGAAGAGGGGAAAATCTGTACACATACATAAGGCTATGCAAGGGTCAATGTTGTCAAATTATCCATGCATATGTTTTGGAAATAAAAAGCTTTATTAAAAATTTTTAAAAAGAGAAAAGATATGTACAAAGGATGGAAAGAAACAAGAGAAAAAAATCATAAGTTGGATACAAAAATATGGCATCATATTGGAATATCAAAAAGGGGGGAGTTGTCAACATTGTAACTTAGATTTTAGCAAAGCATTTGATAAGATATCTCAAACTAGAAGAATGATAGAGAACACTCATTGAAAGATAGTATAGTTAGAGTTGGAACTAACTATTTAAATGGCTAGACTCAAAGAATAGTTATTGATGATTTGATGTCACCTTGGCAAGAGGTTTTCATTGGCATATCCATGGAATGTATGCTTGACCTTAGGTTATTTAACATTTTTTTTTATCAATGACTTGGACAAATTGCATAGATGGAATGTTTATTGGTTTTTCAGAGGATATCAAGGTAGCGAGAATAGTCAGTATTGGATGGGGAGAAAAAGAAATGAATTTCTTAGGATTAAAAAACATAATAACAGACTACAATAACAGGCAGAATCTAGTAAGGTGAAAGTGAATATGAATACTCAAACTGGCTTGAAGACCTGATTGTTAAATAATCAATGTCACCATTTATACTTTTAGGGCTTAATTTGTTATCTCCTTCAATACTTAGATCAAAGCTTCTTAAACTGTGGGTTAAAATCCCATATGGGGTGGTATAACCAAATGTGAGGGTCACAAAGAATTTAATAGTAAAAGATTTTAGAATGCAATAAACAAAAAATTCAAAATCAAACACCTAATGAATCTGAGGTTTTTCTGGAAGTGCTTGCCTGTGTTTCTTCATGCAATTTCAGTGAAACCTTGGTTCTGAACATACAACATGCACATTTGGCACTGTGAATGAATGGCACAAAGAATGCCATAAACACTTCAGCTCAGATTTGGACCAGGATCATATAAAAGTTTCTCAGGGGAAAAGGGTCATGAGTGGGAAAAGTTTAAGTATCTCTGGCCTAGATTTAGGAAAGTGCTAGGGAAAATGTTAATGATGAAGATTAAATTTAAAAGTGTATCACATGTGTCACGTGTAGATATATATACATATAGACACATATGTACATGTGTGACCCATTATAAATACATATGTCTAGAGGTTTGCATTCAGCTCTGGGATCAACAGTGTAGAATAGACATTGATAAGCTGGGAAAGATACAACGGAGATCAGTTGGGATGTTGAAGAGCCTCTAGTCCATGTTTTATTAGCAGAAGTTGAAGAAATTAGGAGTATTTGGTTTAGAGAAAAGAAAATTCACTAGGGACATGATCACTTTTTTTCTTTTTTCCTTTCCTTCTATTTTAAAGATGGCTACCAACCATTAAACACAAATAGGGGTATGTGCGTGCATGTGTGTGTATGTGTGTGTATGTGTATACATATATATACATAAATATCATTCTATATATACTTCTATTTATCAGTTCTTTCTCTGGATACAGATAGTGTCTTTCTTCATATGTGCTTTATAATTAATTTGGGTATTTATAATACTCAAAATTACTTATTGCTCAAAGTTTTTCGTGAAACAATATTGCTGTCTCTATATATTTTTTCTTGATTCTACTCATTTTGCTCTTCATTACTTTGGGCAAGTCTTTCCATGTTTTTCTAAGATCATTGAACCCATAATTTCTCATAGAATAGTAGTATTCCATTACAGTCATAAACCACAACTTGTTCAGTCATTCCCCAATTACAATTTTTTTTTACACAGAAGTTGGAAAATGTTGCTTTGGGCTGTGGGGATTTCTCTATAGGTACAGGTTGGACTAGATAGTGGCTATGATCCCTCCAACTCAAAAATTCTATGATTCTGTGAGACTTAACCTTTTAATTTTGATAATAGTTGCTTAACTGGAAGGAGTGAGTGTCATTGTAAAGGGCAATTTGCTGGGAAAAGAAAACATATCAATAATTATTTTAAAAATGGAAATAGAAAGGGCCTACCACCCAGAAAAGTTTCATAGAAAATGCCATTTCTAGTAGAGCTCATCATAAGGCTCCTAGCTGTTACTAATGATTCCTTCTCAACTTGCCATTCACTTGCCTTGAGGAAATGGAATCCTTACCACAACCTACTTCTTTGTCTACTCCCAGACTTTGCAGAGTAAATGTCCAACTGACAGTCAAATATACAGAAAGTGGTCAGTAAAACTCATTACATATTCTTTCCTGGGGCTCAATAGTCTTTTGAGTCAAGGCTATCAGAGACTGCATCTTACCATGCATTTCTTCCCACACAAAAGCCTCTTGTTCTTCCAGTTTCAAGCTAACTGGTTTTTTTTTTTTTTTATTCATAATGATCATGGAAAGAAAAGAAATAGTAAAAACTAAATTAGTCTATGTAGTCTTAAATCTGACTTCTGTAGGAAACATCAGCTGAGTTTTCTACTTGGGTTCAATCTTACAACCTGGAAAAATTCCCTGGCCCCAAAGCAGATTTTGTTCATTAGTGAAAGAAAAACAGTTTCCTTGTTTCAGCCTGAGGCACTCCCCAACTTGAAAATGGTGCCAAATAACTTGCTCCAGCTTTATCTCCAAACATCAAGGTCCTCTGAGGCCCAACCTCCCAAGTGGAAGTTCAAATTTGACACTAGCATGGGTGAATGGGAAAGCAGATGGTGGGTAAACAAATGGAATTATGTTATTTAAAATTGGTTTAAAAAACTCCATTCCCCTATTCTGAACCAGAGTTCCCCGTCTAATTATAAAAAACAAATGAACAATAACCACAACATTTATTTTCAAACAATTTGGAAACCATAAAATAGGGATTGTATCAGTTAATTAAGATGGCACAACTGAAAAAAGATTTCCACTTTTTTTATCTTGAGAACTGAGTCCAATAAGTCTCTCCCCAAATATCATTTCCTTTAACCTCATGTGAACTTCTATGCTAATTAATAAGAGGAGCACAATGTACCAATCAAATTCTCAAAAGAATATTTTACGTTGCTAGCAAAAATAGTGAAATTCATATGGAGGTTTAAAAGTTAAGAATCTCAATGATAATAATACAAAAGTAGAAAAGAGAGAAGTCTTCAGTAGCATATCTCAAACTGTCTACAAGACAGTAATCATTAAAATGTTTTGAAAAATAGAGGTAAGTCAGTGGAGTGGATTAGGTATACAGCATACCAAAGTAAACAAACACATTAGTGTGGTATTACATAATATAAAAGCCCCAGTTACTGGGGGGAAGGACTCACTATTTACAATAAGTCCTGTGAAACTAGATAGCAATCTGACAGAAAATAGGTTTAAATCAATATCTTATATCATATACCAACAAGATAAACTCCAAAGGGTATATGGGCTATATATAAAAGATCATATCATAAACAGATTAAAGAAGGAAGAAATGATCTTTTGGACATATGGATTGGGAACTAAATAAATGTGACTAAATAAATGATGGTGAAGGTCACACAAAATAAAAAGACAATTTTGATTATATAAAATTTTAAAGTATATGAGCAACCATGTATCATGTAGTGAAAATTAAAAGAGAAACAGGCATCTAAGGAAAAATCTTTGCAACAACTTTTCTCTGATAGAGGTCTCATTTCAAGGTACATAAGGAATAATTCAAATTTATAAAACCATTGTTTGTTTATTAATGTACTTATTTCTGCCTTGTTAGAACCTAAGGATTTGAAATAAGATAAGATTTTGCCCTTTGTTTCATATGGGATTTTTGGTTTGTGATTTTAAATTTTATACTTAAACAAAACAATTTTAATTTTGAAAGATAAGCTTCAATTATCTTAAGAATTAATTTATTGTAGAATAGCACTTATAACATCTTCACCATTAACAAACAATACTTCCTGGAGAATCTTAATCAAATAGGTATTAAAGGCTACTACAAAAGATAAAAAAAAATCAAATATGTGAAACTGAAAAACTTTTTGCGAACAAAGTTTTTGGAACCAGGATGACAAGAGAAATTCTTGACTGGGAAAAAATCAATTATCTGGGATAAGAATCTGATATCTGAAATATATCACTAATTAATACAAAATAAAGACCAAGAACTCTTATGACTAATAGTTTTTAAAAAAACCATGCATAAACAATTTTCAGAAGAAACTATTCCAAACTATTGACAAACATATGAAAATTTTCTAAACTGCTACTAAATGAAAAATACACATCAAAACAACTCTGAGGTTTCACTTCAACCCAACATTTTGACAAAGGTGATAAAAGATGGAAATAGTCAATACTGGAGTTGCTTCATGAAAATAGGCATACTCTTGATAAAATAAGTATTTATTCAATCATTATGGAATGATTTGAAATTATGTGTTTTAAAAAAAAGAACCCCAATGTCCACACCCTTTCCAAAAGGGTTCAAAGATAGACAGGCAGACCCATATAAGGCAAAATACTCATGACTACACTTTTATGATGACAAAGAACTAGAAAGAAAATAGTATCCATCAATTGGGTATAAACAAATAATAGGAACTAAATAAAATGGAATATTATTGCATAACAAGAAAAAACAAATAGGAAGAATTTTAAGGGACATAGTTTCCTATATGAACTTAAATGAACAGATCCAGAATAAAGTAAGAAAAACTGGGAAAACAATACCTGCAATATTGCCTCTTCTCAGTAAGTCCTATCTGGTTTGGCAAAGAAATTAGCTAATGTTAATTTCTTTCAAAACCTTGCAACGATTGGTGTCCTCAGTGAATTTTCATTATTTTCAACTGCATTGAAGTCAAGATTAACCAACATTCAAAAGTATAAAAAAAAAACTAATCAACACACCATAAAAGTTTTCTAAATTTTTAAAAAATGGTCTTGGGAAGCAAAATCTCAAATTGAAAATTTGATCAAATCAAATGTTTAAAAATTTTCCATTTAATAAAAGAAAAAAAATTAGCAAGCTTAATGCTTTTCCTAGCAATATATTGCTACAAGATATAATTCAACACATGAACTTACCTCTTTTATCAGACAGAAATAATGATGAAAGTGTTTTTAAAGATCATTCTGATTTATGAGAAGCTTGACCTTATGAAAAACTAATTTTCACCATAAATGGTGGTGAAAAAATATTTCACTGAAGTGAGTTTTAAAACATGAAATTATTTGAATGATTTTCAAGATTTTGTTAATAATAACAAAAAATACTCTTCCAATCCCTGAAACTATACAAAAAAGTTAAAAATAATAGTCAGCACTATTAAGTTAGTACTGCCAAAACTGAAAGAAATTTCAGTGTAATGAAGGTAATGTTTACCAGGGAAATAAATAGTTTAAAAATAGATCACATATCAGATTTAATGATAGCACTTTAAAAAAAAGATTATGATGCAATTTTATTTGTCAAAGCAACAAAAGCTTGGTTATGAATACCTCTATGTTTAAATCCTTTGCCTTTTGTACTATCTCTAATACTATCTTGCTAAGCTTCAATTGTGTTGATTGGATCCACAACAAATTTATGTTCTTTTGTAATTTTGAAATGATTTCTCATCTCACTATGTAATTGTAAATGAGTTCTCACTGTAGCAAGGAGATTCGTTTATAATTTCCTAATCAATTTGCTATCCTCTTTACCACAAATTACCAATTTTTTCATCTCTCCTCAATTCTACAGAATCTCTGTTTACCTACCAGCCTCAATTGAGTATCTCGCTTTCGTTTTACTTCACTGGAAAAAAAAATGAGGCCATTTGTCAAGAGTTTCTTCTTCTCTCTTTCTTCTCTCATATCACTTAGGTATCTTCTCCCACCATATTTTCCTTCATTCCAATATAATATAAAGAGATGGCTCTTCTCCTTCTTCAGCCAAACCCTTCAACACATACCTGTAATTCTATCCCCTTCTGTCTTTTCCTAGAGATTGCTATTATCTCCTCTCTCTCTTTCTTTGATCTTTAATCTCTCCCTATCTACTACATCCTTCTCTGCTACCTATAAATATACTCACCTCCTTAATCCTTAAAAATAAAAATAAAAAATCCGACTCACTTCATCCGGTTATCAACCATTCCTGCTGGCTGACATCCTATATATCTTTTTCCCTTCTCAGCTAAATGTGAAAAAAAAATCAGTCTCCTCTAAGAGCTTTTACTTTTCTCTTCCTTTTAATCTCTTTGCAATCTGGCTTTAAACTGCATTACTCAACTGCAGCTACAATCTTCAATACTGGCAATGATCTCTTAATTGCCAGATCTAATCGCCTTTTCTGAATTTCCATCCTTCTTGATTTCTTTGTAAGTGGGAACTATATTCCTATCTTTCTTTGTATCTTACTGCTTTATGATTTGATATAAAGTAAGGATAGTCCTTGTTGATTGACTGAATATTACTACACTATGTAAATGGAAAATATAACAACTAGAACCTCAAAATAAATGTTTTGAATTATAATGATTAAGGTTGCTCCCCAGAGAAGAGATGAGAAAGTGTACCTCTTTTCCTAGAATGTAGAAGAGTGTATGTGGGGGAAAGAGTGGAATTTTGAGTGTAGAATAGTACATAAAATGTCAAACATTAATAATGGATTGGTTTTGCTTAACTTTTATTTCTCTATCTTTTAATGATCTAGTGGGGATGGACCAAAAAAACATATTCAGAAAAAATGGTGTAAAAACAAAAGAAATTGATTGAAAATATAAGAAGAAATAAAAACAAACCTTTCAGTGCATGTATTTTTTTTCACACTTATATCTGAGAACATTCACCTAAAAGATCATTGATATTATCTGGCTAGGCATTTTTTCCATTCTGTTTTCATTTCATTTCACATATATCAGTCACATTTCATTAGCCTTATGTAACCTGAGAAATTGTCTCTCTTGGCCCTGACATTCAAGGTCAAACGTTTAATAGGCTTACTCAAGGTCACTCTGACTCTGTAATTAGGGTGCCTGAAGAAGATGGCTTTGTCTATATGGAATCAATTCTAGAGATCTCAAAAACAAATTCAAATGAACAATGATGGCAAATTAGATGAGGAGAATTAGTCACCAATTCCAACAGCTCATTACAATGGCTTTTCAAAGATGAGTAAAGGGTATTCCTTGAAGCAGAACCCAAGAAAATGCCATCCTTTAGGAGGAATGCTTTAGCCGAAGAATGCTACCAGACCGCCTTCGAGAAGTACAGTCTGAATGGGATGGGGCCCTTCAAAAACATTAGCCTTGGGGATCAGAAGTAAACCTATAGACTTTTTCTTTCTTGATCAACAATTATTTGTTGGCTAAAATTATTTGAGTGAGAGGCATGGTGTCCACAGTGAAAAATGGTGGCTTTTAGAATCAGGAATACTTGAGATGACATCCTATCTCTGCCACTGGCTATGTGACTATGGGCAAGTCACTTAGCTAGTTGACTTACCATGCTATTCTTGAACATTATAATTTATAAAAGAGTGGACAGTCTATATCAGTGGTTCTCAAACTTTTGTTTTCAGTATCTTTATCCTATTAAAAATTATTGAGGATCTCTCCAAAGTGTTTTTGTTTATCTGGATTATATTTATAAACATTTACCATATTGGAAATAAAACTATTTTTGAATTTGTAGACCCTCTAAAAGGGTTTCAGAGATCCCCAGGATTCTCTAGACCATACTTTGAGAACCACTGGTCTATATCAAGTGAAGTAGTTTCCACACTGTGGGTATACCACACCAGGGAAATCTTGTCTGTATGTGTCTCCCTAATCCTCTCCCCCAAATTGTGGTACATGCTCAGCATAAAGTAAGCATTTAACAAATGCTTTTTTTTTTCCACTCATTCTTTCATTCATTCATCTAATACTAGTGTCATAAAACATTCATTAAAACCATATCAATTGAGCCACGAACAGGTATTATGATAGGTATTATAACAATTGCAAATGACTATGGCTTCAAGTTTTCAAAATAAATGGATATACAAGAGCAAATACATGTGAAGTTGCTTGATAATAAAAGACTAAAGAAGTATTTGATAAATATTTAAACCCTTAACTTGAAAAGGCCAAGGTCTCCAATTTTTTCCAGGGTCATTTCCAGTCTTCCTGATTTAGATCTGTAGGGGAATCTGAGGCAGATGACCTTGCCCAGCCCTCCCTCACTGAAATCCAGTTCACTTACGTATCATGGCATTCCCCTTCCTAATGTCATGCTCTCTTCCAGAATGAAGGGCAAACAACAATAAGGTGAGTCTCAGACACCAAGTCCTATGGGACTGGTAAATCTTATGAATCTGGGAAGGTTTCATTGAAAAGGTGAAATTTACAACTCTATCCCATTGGTACTTTACCAATCACTCCATATTTAGCATTCTACTCACTAAAGTCCATTGTATGTGAATCACTGAAATCTTAAGACCAAATGAGAGACTTATCCAGATATGTTTTTACCTTATTTCTTCTTGTAAAGGAATAGTATCAAGCAATATAAGAAGGTTTCATGTGTGTAGGAGAGCCTATTCCCTATACCCTATATATGGGTATAGAAAGAATGAATACCAATGAGAGGATTTCCTTTGGACTACATTTACTTTGGTCCAAGTTTCTCTCTGCTTGGTAGAGTATTTAAAAATTCTAAATTATTCTACATAGCTCTCAGATTGGTTAAGATGACAGGATAAGATACTAAGGAATGTTGGAGGGGATGTGGGAAAACTGGGACACTAATACATTGTTGGTGTAGTTGTGAATTTAAAAAAGCTTTAAAAATAAATTAAAAATAAAAATATTAAATTATTCACATGTAGTATTTTATAAATATTATACATTGATATATATATTTTTCCTCATCCCATCAATATTCTTATCTTGAATAAAATTATCCCCAAATTGAATAACCTGTAAATAACACCCAAAGAAAACCACTCATATTTTGGGTGTGTTTAGATGTATAATAAGTGTATAATAAGTATGTTATAATAAGTGTATAAATATGTTAATTTCATAAAATCAAATTGTTTTAAAAAATCATAGTTAAAAGAAAAAACACCTTGTCCTGTCTTTCTACCATCCATGGTACAATCTTTGTAAGGGTTTCTTGGGTGCCATGGAGATAATAGCCTCTCCCCCTTCTTGGCTACACTCTAGGACCCTAAAGGAGCCAGTGTCCCTCTCATTTTTGCGATAGATAGGGGAGCACCTGAAATCTCCATTGGGATAGCTCACTAACACATGGTGTCTATTCTGCCACTAGAAGATTTCTTTTGAGCTTCTCTATTGTCTGTTCTCCCATGCATTCAGTTGAAGTTGTGTACAGAATTATAAGAAGTCAATTTTAAGAAGTAGTAATTCAATTAATAAGTATAATCAAATGAAAAAAGATCTATCCATTTAATGGGGGCATAAAATACTTTTTACATCTCTCCATGGGTATATCATACCCCTATTAGAAATACATAGGGAATGAAGTATATTGACTTTAGCAATTCCCACCTACCTAATTTACTTAAATGAGAAAGGGAATATGGGGGACCAAGTAAACTCTGGAGATATTCTGTATCTGTAGGCTTCAATTTCCTTTTCTATCAAATTATGTTTTTGAAGGTCTCTTCTGCTCTTAACACTCTGTAATTTTAGAAAGGAATTAAATAGAGGTAGAGGGGAAAAAACTATTTCCTCCTAAATGTTTGTCTTTATGGACAGGAAACAGAGGAGTAGTGAAAACAGAGGGAACAATTGTAATCTTATTTTGTACAGGGATGGATGGTACATAAATTGCTACTGTACAAACTGTTACAAATGCTAATGACATTCCAGCTGTCTCTTCATCTCATAAACGGTGTCCTCCCTTCCTTGCCTCTATATTTGTAGTTTCTTATAGTTAGGAGGCTCTTCCTCCTTTTCAAAGTCATCCTCTCTACCTGTGCCCTCCTATCTTTTCTGGTAGATTGTCGCCTCAATTATAACCTCTCTAATCTTTTAATCTTTCTCTACTGCAATCTCTCTTTGAACCTTGTTGTGCATTCCTTCCTTCCTTTCTTAGACTTCCTTGTCCCTCTATCCTTCTCTCTATTCCTTATGTATCTCCTATCTCTGTACCTCTATATTCAGTCTTCCACACCCCAAATTTCCTTCTTCCTCATCTTTGCCTTCTAAAATATCTCTTCCCCCTTAAGATCCTGCTCAAGTACCACCTTCTGAACAAAATCTTTCCTGATTCCCCCAGCTACTCATGACTTCTCTCTTAAACTAGCTTGATTTAAGCATCGCTTTTAATTTGTATTCATTCTGTACACTCTTACTTTTCTTTCCTTTGATAAAATGTAAAATTACATGAGAGCTGTGGTTATTTTCTGTACCCTCGATGCTCCATACAGTGCTTAGAATGTTGTAGGGACTTAAATATTTTCTGATGTGTGTGGATCTCTTTGAATGTTAGTAGAACTTAATATTTATATATTTCTGAATGTTTATCACCAACATGATACAAGGACAGCTAGATGGCACCATAGTACACAGAGTGCTGGACCTGAAGCAAGAAAACTCATCTTCATGAGTTCAAATCCTGCCTCCGATACTTACTAATTGAGGGGTCCTGGGTAAGTCACTTAACCCAGTTTGGGTTGTTTTATTAAGAAAGGAGAGATAACAACATACACACACATGTCTCCATGCTTATATGTGTGCAAATATGTACACACATACACACACACACACACACACACACACACATATATATATATATATATATATATATATATATATATATATATACATACCCTACCTATATATATGTACCAGTATACATATGTATCATATACAAAACAAATCTGCTTCAGTGAATCATAAAGAGAATTTCACCTTTTCCTTTTGTGATCTCTTATAGGTAGTACCATGAGTCAGGAATTCACTCCCTTCTTGGTCATCTTTGCGCCAAAGAATCCTTAGCTTTCTTCAAAGATCAGTTCAAGCACAACTTCCTATATTAATCTTTATCAGCCCACCTATTTTTTAGTAATCTCTTTCTATTGAAATTTCTTTGAATAACTTTATGTATGTAATGTGTGGCCCCAGTACTACCACTACAAGGACTCTGGGCTCACATGAAATGGATTCAATCTGACCCTAGAGGACGATCCAAAGAATTAATTTCTAACTTTGACTTTTGTTTCCATCATGCACTTTAATTCCAGGGAAATCACCTGGTTCAGCAAACATCTGGATTTCCCCAAATGCAGGTAATAGGGTCATCAATTCCCATATAAACACTCAATATATTTATAAGTTTTCTGTGTGGGACATCCTTTATTTTACTCCTCACAAAACATGTGTAACATTAAAGATTATATAATTTTTAAAATTAGTAGAGAAACATATAACATAACTTTTAAACCTCTAAGAGATGAATTCTTAACCAAATAAGAGAGAGACAATTATGAAAGATAAAATGAGATAAATTTGAGTAGATGAAATTGAAAAGTTTTTGTACAAACTAAATCAATGCATCTAAGATAGGAAAGAAAGCAATTGAGTAGGGAAAATCTTTATATAAAATATCTCTGATAAGGATTTCTGATCCAAGACACATAGACAACTAATAAATTTGTATAAATATAAGCCCAAAGGCCATTCCCCAATAGTAAAGTAGTCAAAAGATAAGAATGATCAGTTCTCAAAAGAATTAACAACCATGTGAAAGAATATATAGGTCACTGCTAAGAAAAAAAAAATAACTGTAAGGTTACATCACATACCGAATACAATGGTAGGGACAACCAAAGATGGAAATTGTCCCATTTGGAGGAATTGTGAAGAGAAAGTACAAAAATGAATTTTTGGAGCCATGAATTGATGTAACTGTTCTGGAAAGCCATTTGGAATTATGTATAATAATAAAGTAATTATGCATAATAAAAAAGTAATGCAAATTTCTATACTCTTAGACCCAAAGATCTAGGTATATAAGGAGATGGTCATCAAAAAGGAAAAAAAAAAAAAAAAAACACTTGTTACAACAAAATAGTTTGCTTTTTCAGAAAGCAATATAACATCATAGTGGATAGAGCACTGGACCTGGAGTCAGAAAGATGTGAATTCAAATGTGAACTCAGACAATTAAAGCTGTATGACCCTTGGAAAGTCACATAACCTCTGTCTGTCTTAGGAAAGAAAAGAAATCTACATTGTAATTTTATTAGGCATTTTGAAGTAATAGAAAGTTGTACATGATAGATTTACAGTTTCATGTGCAATATTTTTATTATACTGTGTTTTGGAAATGTTTGTTTTATTTAGAAAAAAATTTTTAAAAAAGCAACAACTATCACAAAATAACTGAAAATTAATGTTTTGAAATGATAAAAGAAAAAACAAATCCCGTTAAAAATACATAAGAGGATACCTCCCCTACCAATCTTTTGCATAGTCATGGGTATGAAACATTGCATATATATATACATATACATAATATATATATAATATATAATATATATACACACACATTAAATTTTTTAGTGTATTGGTTGATATTGCTGAATGTTTTTTGTCTTCTTTAAAAAAATCTTTGTTGCAAAAGATGATTTTCTCGGGGAGGAAACATAAAAGGATGATGATGATGTTAAAAACAAAACATAGCAATAAAATCTTTTTTTTTTTACAAATTGTAAAAGACACAAAGGACTCACAGAAGCCCATAAACAAATCAAGAAGCATAAAATATTCATTCCATTACACTCCCCAGAAGGAATATATACTATAGAGGTCTGCTGAACTAATTCTTTCCAATCAATTAAAATCCATACTCTCTAAGTAACTCGTGGAAATAATAGGAATGGGGTTAGAAAAGTTTACATTTTCTTGCCTTCTCATAGTATGGCTGTCGTTCAATTTCAGGATGATGCCCTTAGAATCACGTAGTTGGGAAAATTTTCTCCCTTTTTAGGCCTATTGCCCAAATGCTCTAATTCAGCAACTCATAAACTTGTGAACACCCATGAAATAACTACAAAACTGGTACTACTTAGTAAATATCCTTTCTCTGCTTAGAAAACTAGTTATATTCCAGGTCCATTCTTCTCAGACCATATATAATTTCACATCTATCACTGACACGTCTGTGTTAAGACACCATGATTGCTCTGTAAAGGAAAGGAAAAAAAAATTCTCTCTCCCTTCTTTTACTCCAAAAGGCAGCAGAAGGGAAAGAAGGAATTTTGAAAAGCAAAAGAGCAGTATCTGCTGATCTCTTGATTTAATAGACCATGGAGCAGAGTAGTCACTGAGTCTGTGTCATTGGATCTTGGTCATTGGGACAAATCAAAGGGTTTCTTTGTTTCTTGTCAGCAAAGAGGCAGCGTGCCCATTTACTTCTTATGGAAAATGGCCTTTGGATGCCTGTAGACAAAGATCTATTCCTTGTAATCTCATCAGGTTTTTGGGGAAAATCATCCAATTAATAAGAGGTTCCACTACAAAAAAAATTGTAATTACTTATCTGTGTATATCCCTCTCTTCCCAAGAGGCTGTGAGTTCTTGGGAACAGGAACTATTACTTTTGTCATTATATTTCCATTTTCTACCACTGAACCTTATATATAGTAAGCAATTAATTAATATTAATTTAATTTAATGCATATATATAAGAGGTAGTTCAGTATAGCAAAATGCTGAATTTCAGCCAGGAACAGTTTGGCTTAAATTTGTATCTGAATATCCAAGATGTATGTATCTTTTTGTTTATCCTTCATTCTAGAACAGGACCAGGACATCAAGATGATGATTCTATGACATGCAAGTGATTTGGATTTAAGTGAGAGCTGGGCAAGGTCCCCTGCTTCACTTTCCCCTCCAGAGACATCTGGATCCAGTGGCCAGATCAGAACAAATGGATGTTTACAAACTGGGATAAGCCACTTCTCTCTTGTTTCAGATGATTTCTAGGACTTTCATCCCAAATTTAGCACAGATCTGGCATATAGTGAGCCCTTAATAAATGCTTCATCCATCTACTGATCTCTGACTATCTAGACATAAGTGATTTGAGATATAATTTTGTGATAGGAGTTTTTATATTATGAGAGAAATACTTATGGGTGCTGAACACTAGCACTTATCTTTGCTAAGAATTTAACACTTATCCCATTCTGTTTTGTTATTTGTATCCGTATCATCTTCCTAAGTTCAAGATCATATCCTGCATAGGCAGGGAACACATCAGACACTCAATATTTGGGAAATAATTCAGTGAAGTGGAAAGTATACTAATCTCAGAATTGGAAGAACTGACTATAACTGTAATTCTTTGTGTATGTGTGATGTAAACAAGCCATTTGATTTCTAAGAGGCTTCATTTCCTCATTTGTAAAATGTGGATAATAACATTTGAATTACCTGCCTCATAGTCAAGTGCTTTTAAAAAGTTATAGTGCTATAGAAATGAATTATTATTATTATTTTCATGTAGTTCTTTTTTTTTAATTATGGTGATACTAACCACGGAGGAAATAAATCCGAGTAGAATTGGAGAGAAAAGACGGCAGAACACTGAAGATACTTATTGGGATGTTAGTTTTTTCCCCTTATTTTTAAAAACAAAAATGCTTTTACCTTGCCTCCCTCTGTTAAGTTGCTTTTTCTTTGTTCTAATATTACTGAAGATCTGAGGTACTTGGCCCAAGAGAATTTAATAGACCAGATGCTCATCTATCTAAGATGTTTTATGGCCTTGCTTGGAAATCTCCAGCTAGGATTCTGTGATTTGCATAATAAAAAGACTAAAGAGAAAAACCTGGCTCTAAGAGTGGGAGGGTGAAGGAAGCAAGGCTTTTTCCCTATTCCTGGCAGCTTTATTGTCTGGTCATTCATTTACAAGTGATGCCAGCTTTAGACAAATCTGCTTTGTCATCACAGCTTCCAAAAAGAAGAAATATTGTTATCTCTGCATATCAACCCCAGTTTGGGTAGGAATAGTTTCTCTATCTTTAAAGTTACTTCTGGATTTGGGAGTAGTACTCCAGAGGAAATAATTACCCTAGTAACTGACCTTCTTGCAGTCTGATGATGTCTATCCCATTTCTTGAGGGTGTAGAAAAGAAGTACTGAGTTTCATATAGTGAGAGATTATCTGCTTATCAATTGAGGAAAGCAGAAACTTCAATACAAGCCACTTTCAGTTTAGGTAGCTGGTAATGATGAAAATTATGACAATTATAGGTTTCCTTTAAGCTCAGTTTTCGTAAGTCAGATCTGTGCTTGGAAGATACACTCTTTTTCTTGAGAAATCTTGTGACATGTCTTTCATCTGTCGCAATATTATCAGCTTGCTGTTAAAAATAATATCTCCCCCCTTGTTTAGTCTTCTCTCAGCTCCACAATCAAATTCCTGTTGAAATATAAATGTTATAAACAGTGGTTCAGTTGGGAGGGGGAGGGAAGTAGGCAGTTCTTGAAGACTATATGTGATTCTGCATCAGCAGAGACAAGCTGGGCATACATTTCTGGGATCACATAAAACACTTTAGACAAACACTGTTATGTTATTGAATAGTCGGGGTTTAAAGTTAAGGGAATAGATTGGGAAGACTTTGATAGACCAATCTTGTATTGACCTCCATCAAATCACTTGATCACAGCAAGCAGTATTCTGGAAAGGAAATAGGTATCAATGACTGAGTTTGCTTTCCCTTTGCAAGAATTCAATGTGCAAAATTCACACAATGTTGAGCTAGAAGGGAACTGCAGTGATCTAGGGCAATTCTCTCACTTATACATGAGAAAACTCAGGAATCGAACCCAATTCTTCTGACACCAAATTTAATACTCACTAAAGAAGAAAAAACAGAAAACTGAATGAAAATGAGAAAACATAATAATGATGATCATTTCTGAGCAGGTAAAGAGTCACTGATGGCATAATTAACTATTCAGAATTCCTATGTTTCCTGTGGGTATTGAGATTCCCTTCTTTCTAGTAATCTAGACCTAATACATAGATAAGACATTATTCAATTAGTGGTATCCCATGAGGAAATTTCACTAAATAAAACAAATAAATGAAAATTTATTTGTTAAGCACTTATATTAAGTACAAATACAAAAGTAACCAATAAATACCTTTAGGGAGTTCATATTCTAATAGGGAAAGACAACATTAGCAGTGGTGGACTGGTAAAAGTTGAAGTTTAGGGAGTCATGTAGGATAGTGAGTTAATTCATAATGTAATCAATGACATACTTTTTCCAGGAATAATGGTAGCAATATAGTCCAAATTTGATTAATAAGTTCAGAGCAATAGGTAAAAAGATGAGGGGAGGGAGTAGAGGAAAATATCATGCAGTGGTAGATGGTATGGGAAACATATTCCGGTCTCATAACTTGGTCTAGGGTGGGCTAGCTGAATTTGCTTTACCATTCAAGCCCAGCCTCATGGTGGTATAAAATGATAGGATCAAACAAATAGTAAAGGATTCTTGCAGGTGATATATTAGGTCAGAAAGCCATACATTAGTGTTATCTACATTGCATTTTATTTGTTTTTATTTTGGTAAAGATTTCCCAATAACATTTTAATCTGTTTTAGCCTTCCTGGGGAATTTTTCTGATTACCCGAATTTGATCCCTCTGATGTAAGAAATGCCCACATCAACCACTTGATAAAGAAAATAAGTAAATAAATCATCACATATCTATTTTATCTTCAATAAAAAAGGGAAGATTCTATGGCCAAAAAAAATTAGATGAATAGGGATGGGAATTGAAGTATGGAAAGAATTTCATTTTTTAGAGAGGATAAAATGGCTATGATAGAACATTCCTTGTCGTTATTCCTTGAAAAATAACTCTATAAGTACTTATTCAGAGGTGATATGAAGTGGAAAGAACATTGAAATGAGAACTAGAAGATGTAAATTCATCTCTTGTCTGATATAAATTTAAGGAGATTAGTCAGGCAGCTAGATAGTGTAGTATATAGCCTGTAGAGAGTGTATAGAGTGCCTGGCCCGGAGTCATGAAAACTCATCTTCCTGAGTTCAATCTGGTCTTACTAGCTGTATGATGTTGAGCAAGTAACTTAACCCTGTTAGCCTCAGTTTCCCCATCTGTAAAATGAGATGGAAAAGAAAATGGCAAATCTCCAGCATCTTTACCCAGAAAACCCAAAATGGGTTCCCAAAGAGTCAGACATAATTGAAAAACAAGTTAACAAGTGTCTCTGGTCAGGAGCTCTTAACTAGGGATTCACAACATCCTAAAGTATCTATGAAGAGATTTCAAAGAGTCTGTGGAGTTGGATAGAAAAAAATCACTGATATCCTAAGCATTTTATTTTATGTTTTTCTTTTTTTTTATTTAATAGCCTTTTATTTACAGGATATATGCATGGGTAACTTTACAGCATTAACAATTGCCAAACCTCTTGTTCCAATTTTTCACCTCTTACCCTCCCACCCTCCCCAGATGGCAGGATGACCAGTAGATGTTAAATATATTAAAATATAAATTAGATACACAATAAGTATACATGACCAAAACGTTATTTTGCTGTACAAAAAGAATCAGACTCTGAAATATTGTACAATTAGCTTGTGAAGGAAATCAAAAATGCAGGTGTGCATAAATATAGGGATTGGGAATTCAATGTAATGGTTTTTAGTCATCTCCCAGAGTTCTTTTTCTGGGCATAGCTGGTTCAGTTCATTACTGCTCCATTGGAAATGATTTGGTTGATCTCGTTGCTGAGGATGGCCTGGTTCATCAGAACTGGTCATCATATAGTATTGTTGTTGAAGTATATAATGATCTCCTGGTCCTGCTCATTTCACTCAGCATCAGTTCGTGTAAGTCTCTCCAGGCCTTTCTGAAATCATCCTGTTGGTCATTTCTTACAGAACAGTAATATTCCACAATATTCATATACCACAATTTATTCAGCCATTCTCCAACTGATGGGCATCCATTCAGTTTCCAGTTTTTAGCCACTACAAAAAGGGCTGCCACAAACATTCGTGCACATACAGGTCCCTTTCCCTTCTTTATAATCTCTTTGGGATATAATCCCAGTAGTAACACTGCTGGATCAAAGGGTATGCACAGTTTGATAACTTTTTGAGCATAGTTCCAAACTACTCTCAAAATGGTTGGATTGTTCACAACTCCACCAACAATGCATCAATGTCCCAGTTTTCCCGATCCCTCCAACAATCATCATTATTTTTTCCTGTCATCTTAGCCAATCTGACAGGTGTGTAGTGGTATCTTAGAGTTGTCTTAATTTGCATTTCTCTGATTAATAATGACTTGGAGCATCTTTTCATATGACTAGAAATTGTTTCAATTTCTTCATCTGAGAATTGTCTGTTCATATCCTTTGACCATTTTTCAATTGGAGAATGGCTTGATTTTTTATAAATTAGAGTTAATTCTCTATATATTTTGGAAATGAGGCCTTTATCAGAACCATTGACTGTAAAAATATTTTCCCAGTTTATTGCTTCCCTTCTAATCTTGTCTGCATTAATTTTGTTTGTACAAAAACTTTTCAGTTTGGTATAATCGAAATTTTCTATTTTGTGATCAGTAATGATCTCTAGTTCTGCTTTGGTCATAAAGACCACAGGTCAAATTGTCTAGTATACTTTGACTACAAGAGAGATAAATAGAAGTTTAGCAGAAGTTTAGTTTGAGACTCAAGAGACCAAATCATCATTAGATTTTTTTTGTCAGAGTAGGTTCAAATCTCAAATCTGTCATTCACTATTTCTGTGACTGTGGAGGGGATTTCCGCCCCCCCCCCACCTTCCTATGTTTCAGTTTTCTTATCTATTAAATGAAAATGGGGGGAACTAAGTAAGACTCTAAGTGATGGACTAGCCTTAAAGCCTAAAAGCCTAAAAGAGTTGCTACCTTGGAATAAAATTAAAGAGGTTTCAGTAGAGAAAAGGGGAAAGGAAAGAAGATAATGGTCTTATACATTAAAGATGTCACTATCACAAATAAAAATGAATGTTACGGACTTAAAATTTCCAGGAATGCAAGTAGTTTAAATATTATGATTCTCATTTTAGAGATGAGGAAACTGAGATTCAAGAAACATTCTAGTCCTTTAGATCAAGAGACATCTAGTCCTCTTTCTGAACTGCTTCTAACTTGGTTGTGTCTTTCTTGAGATAACGCAGAAAGGACTGTAGCCAGTTCGTCATCAAATACTATATGAACAAATACTGTCCACATAGCATATCTTTTAAATTTAATCTAGAAATTGGTAGGGCAATCTACTCAGGGATGTTTAACCATTCATTCATTCAACAAATATTTATTAAGCAAGTACTTCTCTGAAGTGATACTAACCACTGGATTGTTTAAGATTCTGATGAAAACATTTGGCTAACCCTCCATTAATTCAATTGATATGTGTAAAGTTTACGTTTCATGGCAGTGTAATATTTGAGAATGTAACTTCCCTCTCAAAATGATTTCTATTTCTCCCTGAATGTCAACATTACGCAAATAATATATATACAAAGTGTATTTTGAAAGGATAAAGTGATTTCTACCAGCTGGGGAAGACAAATTGAGGGAAAGAGGAGAAGTAAAATTAGTCCTGAAAATTGTGGTGGAACTAAGATTTTCAAAATTTCAAAAAACTTTTATAAATCATAAAGATTAAGGAATTTGGACATGTTTAGCATTTTAAGAAGCATGTATGGTGTTAAGATCATTGGACTTGGAATGGTCAAAAGTCATTTGCCAGCTGTGCCCTTTTAAACAATAAGAGGATCATAGAATCTTAGAATTGCAAGAGGTCTTAGAGGTTGTCTATTCCAAGATGAACACTGATCCTTCATATAGTATGTCTAATCAATGTTCATTCATTCTTTTTGTGAAGAACTATAGTGATAAGGAATTCACTACCCACTGAGGCAGCCCATTTTACTTTGGGGCAGCTCTAATTATGTGTAAGTTGTCCCTTATATGAATTCAAATTTTGTCCCTTTAGGGTTTCTGGTCATTGCTTCTAGTTTTGCCTTCCAAGTCAAAGCAAATAAGTCTCTCTGAGCAAGTAGCTATGCTGCCAGATGCCAGATTGATGGAGAAAAGGGAGAGGAAAAAAATTATTTTTTCCAACTCCATTTTTAAGAAGGGTAAGAAGTTGGGTTCTTCTTGAACTGCTGGCTCACTCTTCAGCTAACTCTAACTTCTAAATTTCCTCAACAATCCATATCTCTATCATTTGTGACTGTAGTAACACTGCTGGAGCAGGGGAACCAGACAGCCCCTTTGCCCTTTACACTTGAATGTTATGGTTTTGAGTGCCCCTCATCTTATTGGTCGTCTTCCTCTTCATACCACCTTGATTTTCTTTTCTAAAACATGCCTTTCATAATTAAACACCATATTAAAGATTTGACCTGAGACAACAATAAGATTGTCAATTTTCAATCTGTTCATTATGTTTCTGTCAATGCAGCTAAAAATAGTGTTAACTTTGGGGGTCATAATGTTGATTCACACCAAGCTCCTTATCTACTAAAATCTTGAAATCTTTTCACATATACTATTGTTTGGGTCCATCTCCTCCATCCTACATTTCTATAGTTGATTTGTAACCCAAGCATAAAATTTTGCAAATATTCCTGTGAAACTTAATGTTAATAGATTTGTCCATTGTTTTAGTCTTTTAATTTGTTTTAGTAGGCTGATCTTGTCTATTGTGCTAATTATCAATTCCAGCTTTATTTCATCAAAACATTTGGTGAACATCCAATCTATGCCTTCACTAAAGATTGTAATAATACTAAATAATACAGGACAAAAAACCAGATTCCTGGAGTTTTTCACTAGAGGTCTCCTAGGTTTAACTCAGTCTATTAATCAAATTTTGGGGGTCTGGTCATCCAACCAGGTGACCCATCCAACTATCTTGTCACCCAGTCTATATCTCGATGTGTTTTTCTCAAGACTACCATAAAAGATAAGGGCATCTAGTTGGTTGTTGTCCTTTGTTCTTAAAGAAGACCAAAATAACATCACAATGTTAGAGTCAACTGTGTACAACTGTGGCTGATCAGACTTAACATTAACTTGGAATATTTTGCCACAGGTCGGGAATAAATAGTTTATATGAACAGTTGGGGCAGATTCTCTAATTTTGCACATCCTGCAGGGGTTTTTGGAATTACTTCAACTCTGCTTTGCTTATAGAGTACAGCATCTTCTCTGATGAGGGCATGCATGCCATGCTGAGTGGTCTTGTGCCAGTGTCTCTCATGGCATTTAAGTGGAAGCAACTTTTGTGAAAGTTTTTGTATTGTGTGTGTGTGTATTGACTGCAGAGTGGAATCCCTGCTTGCTGCAATAATCAGGCTGACAATTTTAAGGCATCTTTTCTAGCTCCTTCCTCACATCTAGAGATAAGCTGTGTGATCGATCCTTAAGAAGCTGCTCAGACACCTAGGTGACTCCTGAGTCCCACTGCTGCTTTCAGTGAGAAGACTCTATGTCCTGATCCATCTGTGTACAGGGTTGTGACTTTAGCTCCCAGTGTATCTGCACCTGCTGCTTCATCACTTGCCCATTGTCATAGGACTTGGAGATAGCTAGAAATGGTAAACTGGTGTGAGTAATGAGTGATGTCTTTTGATTTATGTCAAAAAATTCATGCAACTCTCCCTCACTAAGGGTATTTAAGTGACACAGAGCCCTGGGTTTGGTGTCAGCAAAATCTGAGTTCAAATTCAACCCTATACACTTACTAACTGTGTGATCTTGGGCAAGTCAGTTCACCTTGTTTGCCTCAGTTTCCTCATTTGTAAAATGAACTGAAGAAGGAAATGGCAAACCACTGCAGTGTCTTTGCCAAGAAAACCCCAAATGGTGAGCCATGACTAAAGTGACTGAACAACAACTATAAAAGATTAGAAATGTCTTGTTATATAATTTATTTATGGCATTCCCTAATCTAAATGTTTAGTAACATGGCTGGGATTGAGGAGGGAGTGACAAGATTAGTTTGGTATCTCTTGTGACTGAATCCATTGCTCTTAATGATCTTTGCTCCCCAATTTTTAAGGTTCTCACTAATCATTCTTAAATCAAGCTGACTCAGGAGTTTATATGGGTTTCCATTATTTACCAGTTCAGTTTATAATTCTCATTCTGAAAACCATTCTCTGCAGCAATAATAATGCAAGCAAACAAGCATTGAAAAGTTCTGTCTTCGGGGCAGCTAGGGGATAGAGCACCTGCCCTGAAGTCAGGAGAACCTGAATTCAAATCTGCCCTCTGACACTTCTTAGTTGTGTGACCCTGAGCAAGTCACTTAACCTCGATTGCCTCAGGAGAAAAAAAAGAATTATGTAATAGAATTGTACCCAAAAACAGGACTGTGGGGACTGAATGTAGATCACAACATAGTATTTTTACCTTTTTTGTTGTTGTTTGCTTGCTTTTTTTCTTTCTCATTTTTTCCTTTTTGATCTAACTTTTCTTGTGCAGCATAAATGTGGAAATATGTATAGAAGAATTGTACATGTTTAACATATGTTGGATTATTGTCTAGTGGACAGTATAGGGAAAGGAAGGGAGAAAAATTTGGAACACAAGGTTTTATAAGGGTGAATGCTGAAAATTATCTTTGTATGTATTTTGTAAATAAAAAGCTATTATTAAATAAACTAATTTTCCCCTGCCCCAAAAAAGTTCTGTCTTCTATTTCTATGTCATTTATTCCTCCTAAGCATCAATCTTGTGTCTTATTTGATCTCTCTTATCCTTGATATGACTGAAAAATTCCTTTTCTTAGCCTAATGTATTGTAATGTATGTTAATTTCTAAGTTAATTTGGGGCCTTAGCATCTATTACATTATAATATTGGGCCATTTTTAATCTTTCTTTTGCTTCTACTTTTTAAGTTTTTAAGAATCTAACTGGGTTAGTAGTTTTTAAGAATTTAACTGGGTTATTGAACTCCCATTGTGTCTTTAGAAAGCTTCTGCTCTTTAGTGATCATTGGAGAAATTTCTGTTCTTCTGTTTGAAATTTCTGTTTTTCTGTTCTTCAGAGCATTCCATCTTTTTGATTTTCCATTAATAATTTCAACCCATGGGATTCTACCTGTTCTTTTCCTGAAATCTTTGAAATCTACCATTCCCAGATTTAGTGCATATGTCTGATTGCGCATAGTCTTCTCTTCTCTATCATAAACGATAAGATTCTGTGATCACTTCCTCCCAAAAAACCTTCTATTTTCACTTTGGCAACCAATTCTTTCACAGTGGTCAGTATCAGGTTCAGAATAATTCTTCTCCTCATGGTTTGCTCAAGCTTTTGAATAATGAAACAATCATCAAGACAAGTCAAAAATTTATCAGCTCCTCTTTATTTTTAGAATTTTGATCTGCAATTAGCAAGCCATTACAGACATGTAGTCTCAGTTTCTGTAAGTGAAAAATGGCAATATAATAGCATTTTTTATTTTACCCATAAGTTATTAAAAGAATACTTTCTCAATTTTAAACTTTTATGTAAATATGAACTGTTTTTTCCTTGAAAGGTTTTGTGTGTATACATGTTGTGATCATATCCCATTCCTTCTAAATCAGCTTATTTTATTAAAAAAAAAACTCATTTTATTAGGTCTTTTATAAATGGTCACTCATGATATTAGTTTATATTCAAAACTCCAATTACTGTATATCTCAGAGTACAAATCACTTTGATTTATCAGACAACCTAAAATTTCCTCTATTGAAATTCAGCATTTGACCTACACTTAATTCTTCAGTAGAGGGACCCTCAACAGCAGAATAACTGGTATTATTGAGGTTCCTCTTGCTTAACATGTGGCTCAGCAGCTGGCCAGAAAAAAGCTCTCTTAGCCACAATGACTATAATGTATATTGCATAGTCCTTCGTAGTTTCACTTGGGATATCTCATTTGAGCTTCACAATGACCCTGTGACAAGTAGAGCAGGTATCATAATCTTCCTTCTACAAGTGAGAACCAAAGCAAAGATAGATGAAGTGATTTGCCTAATGTCATATGACAGAAGAACTGAGAATAGAATCCAGGTCTTTTCTCCCCTACTTCAGTCATTTGGTTCTATAACTGTTTTCTGGAGGGAACTATCTAAAAATGAGAGGTGGTCATTTGCTTCTATGTCCAATGTATTAAATCAACTCCGATATAAGAAAAGCTTAAAATAAAATAAAAAAACATGAGATTGAAATTAATTATTAACTGTCTCTTATACAGAAGGTACTGTGGTTGATGCGAAGGATGCAGAGAGAAAATGAAAGGTTGACTTATATGCTTTGATGTATGAGAACATACACGAAGCCTGCATATTGTAAATCAAAAACAGAATAGGCATTGTCTCTCCTGTTTTACTATAAATGAATCTGTCGGTTTTTACTCTCCTGAGGACCAAAGGTCATCCATTGCTCCCCCATCCCCCACCTCCAAGCCTCCATTCACTCTTGTTTCTCTTGACATTAATAGGAGTTGTAAGCACTTAGTGAGGATGGAACCCTGCCGCTGGCATTTGGGAGTCAAGCTGGAGATGGGCAGCACTATTTCCAGTTGGACATCATTTAGGCAGCAGTCAAACAGACTTCCTTTATGTTTGCATGTGTTGTCGCAGAGAGTCAAACTCTTGACTATCCCAGCGTATTTAGAGGCTGCCAAATATAAAATGGCTGTGCTAGGCAGAAAGTGCTATACTTTAGGGTAAAATCATAGAATTTTAGTGCTGGAAAGAGCCGATGAGATCATCTAAGCCTCACTGCCCAGCACATCGAGGGCTCTGCACAAAGTAGGCACTCACTAAATGTTTAATAATGATATGAGATTGATCTTGTCTATTTTCCCCAGCTTCTGCAGATGGGAAACTAAGGCTCAGAAAAATTTAATGACTTAACCAAAATATAATGGAAAGAGTACTAGATTTGAAATGAGAAAATATGGGTTTGAGTTCCCTTAGTAGCTTAGTCACTTAATAGCTGTGTCAGTCATTTAAATTCTCTGGACCTCATTTTCCTGCTCTGTAAAATGAAGGGGCTGAGTTAGATAATTTGTAAGGGTTTTTTTTTCTCAGAATTACCTATAAGAAGAATTATCATCATCAATTAATGCCTTAAGGTCTGCAAAGCAAAAAAATAAAAAGTTTATATACGTTATCTCATTTGATCCTTAAAACAGTCTTGTAGGGTAGATTCTCATTTTGAAAATAAGGAAACTGAGGTGAAGAGAAGTTAAGTGACTTGCCCAGGTTCACACATTTAGTAATTATCTGAGCTGGGATTTGAAGTTACATATTCCTGCTTCCAATTCAAATACCATTGATATGTATCAAACTGCTATAGCATCCAGAAGAAATCCTCAAACTCCCAGAAATTCCGTTCCTCTGAGAGAAAAAAATGAACGAAAATCTATTTGCCCCTTTCATCTGCCCTACTATTATAGGCATCTCTACCCTACCCGTTATCATAATTTTCCCTTGTCTTATTTTCACAATGCCTAAACGTTGACTCCCCAATCGAATCCAAATCCTACAAATTTGGCTTATCTGACTCATTACCAAACAAATAATAACAATACATAATAATCTGGGTCGAACATGAGCCCTTATACTTATAACCCTTATCCTATTTATTGCTACCACAAACCTTCTAGGTCTCTTACCTTACTCATTCACCCCAACAACACAAGCTCTCTATAAATATTAGCATAGCTATCCCCCTTTGAATAGGCACTGTGGTTTTAGGCTTCCGAAATAAACCAAAAGCTTCATTTGCCCACTTCCTACCACAAGGAACTCCAACACCTCTTGTTCCTATACTAATTGTCATCGAAACAATTAGCCTCCTTATCCAACCATTAGCATTAGCAGTACGACTAACAGCTAACATCACTGCTGGCCATCTATTAATCCACCTAATTAGCTCCGCTGCCTTAGCACTAGTATCTATTAACATTGTATTATCCTCAATTGCACTCATCATCCTTTTCCTTCTCACCATTTTAGAATTGGCCCTATGATCCAGGCCTATGTCTTCACTCTGCTAGTAAGCTTGTACTTACATGATAAACTTGAATCCGGGTACTCTAAAAATCTAATGATTTTTTTTTCATACTCAAGTTTCCTTTTCAAAGGGAAATTGAACATTAATGAAATGCTTTTTTCCCCCTTTCCTTCTACTACAATCCTCTCCCCCCCTTTAGGGCTCTGTCTGTAACATTTTCTGCACCTTTTCCCATCTTAGGTCACTTTCAGATACTCAACAGTATTCTGGTAGTTAGGCTCCTTTCTGGTTCAATATTTCTTTAGTTTTTGTCTCTGAAGACCCTGAGTGCTTCAGCAAGAGTGAATGATTTTTGTCAACCTTACTCTGTAGATAGCAGTGATCAATAGATGTCATTGACTGCTGAAAACTACAGGTGCAATAGGTTCCATTTTACATGTCAAGGAGAATACTGACTTAACCACAATACATGGATCCGAAATTTAGAGCTGGAAAAGGATCTCCTAAATGGTGATCTTCAATTTTCTTTTTTTTTTTTTACCATTAGGAGAAACTGAGGCCAAGAGAAGTAAAACTATTTTTCTGAAACCAGGTAACTGCTAAGTGAGAGGCAAGACTTGAATGTCTGTCTATGGACATCAAATCCAGAGGATCACACCATTTATATTCATAGTCGGAAAAAGAAAGTGAGGAAAACACTCCTACTCTTTCCATATTAAAGCACATAAAGACCTATGCAAGTCAATTGTTTTATTTCCAGCTTCTCTATCTCAGGGGAATCATTCTTTCTACTTTCAGGCATCAATTTAAAGAAGGAGAGCTGAGTTACTGCTAAAAATCTCTCTCTTCCCCCGGAGGCCTACTTGCTCCATAAGTATGCCGAGGATCCCATTAGTTCAAAATTAAAGAACAGGATCCTAAGAAAACATATGTTTGGATTTTACCTCGGAAAGTTGATACTTATAGAAAAGTTCAGGAACTAACATTATAAGGTGACTGGTCCAAAAAGCTCCAAAATAGGAGCAACAGCTATAAATTTGTGAAGAAATTGGATGGGAGGAGCAGTTCATATAAATTAATAAATTCATTGTGGAAGCCTAGTATTACTAATATTATCATTATTCTTGGAGCTTAAAAAGGGACCGAATCTGAATCCTCATATGGAAAGAAGCATACGGCATCCAAGAAAACTTAGGGAAACAGTTGCTATGGAGTTTTTTATTCTGGATTATTCACAACACCTACAGTCAAAGCTATATTCAGGCAGCCTAGCACCAGATTGAGTACTGCAGACACTGCCTTGACATTCAGAAAGAGGCTTCTATTTCTGGACGACTATTGGGTAGCTCAAAGTAGCTGCATAGTCCCATGATTTCAGGAAAGTACGTTTTCATTCTATAGAATCTTAAAAGTCAGAAGGATCCCTTAAAAGATCTACCCCAACCTTGACCTGCAGCTTAAATTTCCATGTATTTTTTTTTATTTTATCTCCTTCACTTTTGTTTTCTGTTTACATAATATTTCTCTTTTCCCACATCCTCTATGAAGCACCGGAGCCAAAAGTCATCTGTTTGCCTTAGACTACTCTTAGATCTACTTACTTAGATCTACTCTTTGGGAACCGTTTAATTTAAAATTCCAAGGCCCTCTGGCTTTCGACAATGCTGGGGTTCCCAAAGTGAGGGAAAAACGTAATTGGAACTGCTTGAGGGGAAACTGAACTTAAGACAACAGTCAGGGTTGAAAAACAGCAAGCGTCAGAGAACCAGAACTAGAATGTCGGGCGCCCAGTTATCTTTAAGAGTTTTAAGTTCTGACATCAGAACCAAAGTATGAAATCCTCTCTCTTCATCCGGTTAGGAACTCTACGCCCAGGGTGGGATCTGGAAGTCAGAGGTAATGTCTTGGTCAAGGACCCGGCCCGGGGTGGGAACAAGGATGAGGGGGGTGAGCTGCGTAGAGAAAAAGAATCTTGAAAGGGAGGGGCCCTGCAGAGAGGAGGGGAATCATAGGGAGAAGGAGGTGAGAGGAGGAGGAAAGAAAGGGGGATGAAGGAGGGAAAGGGGAGAAGGGGGAAGAGAGAAAAAGGAGGGAAAAGGACTTAAAGCTCATACTGAGACTTTCTTTTGACTGGGCGCATTGGGTGGAGGGAGGCAGGTAGCGAGCTTGAGGTGAGAAGAGAAAGAGCGAACACTTTTGGGGGACCGCTCCTCTGGACCGACGAGGAGGTTTCAGTATCAGGAGCTGAAGGCGGGGGAAGTGAAGAGAGGAAAGGGGGAGGGAAGGCAGGAGGAGGAGGAGGAAGGAGGCTGGGAGGAGGAGCCGCTGCCTCCGCGTCAGAGAAGCCTCGCACTGCCCAATGGCTCAGACCCCAGCGTGAGCTGCTAGCAGAGGAGCGAAGCCGCGGACCAACGGCGGGACTGGCAGGGGAGCTTTTCGTTCTGGGCTGTGCGGAACAGGCGCAACCATGTCGGAGAAAGAAACCGGGAGCGATGCGGGGCCCCGAGGTGAGCTCGCTCATTCGCTCTCTTACTTGGCCAAGCAGATGGGGAGAAGAATCTCACCTAGGCGAGCGCTGCCGCAAGGGCACGAGTGGGTGGGAGGGAAGAACGGAGGGAGCTGCCTGCGGCCGGCCAGCCCTCAGGGGCGTAGTGGGTGGAGCTGGAGCATTGTCAGCATCCCCTTCGGATTGGAGGCCCCCAGCGTCCGCACCTCGGGGTCCCACACTCGGTCCTCTGGCTCGCCATCCTTCTATTCAGGTTGAAGGCTTGGAGAGGTTGTGGACGGGGATTGGGAGCCTAGCCCTAATTCAGGCTGGGGTTCCTGCTAGCGTGGGAAAATAGAAACGTACCGTTATCCTCCTTTTCTATCCTGCCAGTTCCCCTGGGCTCTTCCTGGAGCCTCGACTTGGAGGCGCTGAAAAAGGAGACGCTCAGGCCAGTCTCCAAGCTTTGGGGCTGGGACGGGGGAGCCCGGCTCTGGGAAGCAGAGGCCAGGACTGTCAGGATCCCCGGCCTGTCACGTGCTCTTTTCCCTTCTGAGGAGACTCTGCAGCAGGGACCGCAGTCCCCCACCCGCCCCCCTCCTCCCACGCGAGAGCCCTGGGGCTTCCTCCCCGTGCACTCTTCCTCCCTGCCCTAGCCTGCTCCACTCTGCTTTTCCTGACGCCACGGGATTGCACACAGCACATGCGACTCCCTAAGGGAGGCAATGCAGCAGACGCGAAGAGATCCAGGATAAGGGGGTGGGGGGGAATGAGGGAGGGAAGATCCCGCGCCCAGTTCCTCACCCCTAAGTCCGTGTTGTTCCCGCGCGTCCTCCCTGGGTGGGGGCTCCATTCCTGGCAATACACTAGCGCGAGTAGAGAACCTTGCCCCGAATGGGCGTTTTCAGTGATTCGTGACAGCTCTCTTATTCACCCTTCACCCACCCCTACACGCACCTCTGGGCTCATTAACCTCCCAGGAGCCTAGGGAAGTGTCTGTAGAATTTACTGGAGGAAAGACCCAATAACATACTCTCTCCCGGGCATCAATAACAGTTTGTAGCAAATTCTAGTTACCGTTAGCCGCACTTTTTTTTTTTTTCAGATCCATCTTCCAGAAGATTAAAAAAGGAGGATCGGGGAGGGTAGTGCAGCAAGGGACAGTCAAGAAACGTTAGAAATCTAAACTGTGAAAGGAAAACTGTGTTACTTTACATCCTCTTTTCTTTGTAACACTTTCTTTCTTTTCCTCTCCCCTCACTGTATCCTCCTTCCCCCCTTCCCCATGTACCTGCACACTTTGAGTGTACCAGAGATCTGTTTCCATATGTGCCTGATCTGTTCTGGGCAGTTCTGAGAACGTTGTAATGATTCGACCCTTTCCTGAATAGGTCTAAGTGTGTGTGGTGGGGGGAGGGGAGTCCTTGGTGTGAGGGTGGGACTATAACTTATATGTAGCTAGATGCTGGAGGGATAGAGTGATTGCCGGACTGCAGTGCTCATTCAGCAAAAAAAGGCAGACGGCTTCCATTTTGAAAAGATGATATACAGTGGAAGAGGTCTTTTGGCATAGTAGATGGAGAACTAGCCTCAAAGCCAGGAAGCAAAGGGTTCAAGATGAATCTCTTGACATATGTTGTCTGCATTACCTTGGACAAATTACTTAGTCTCACAAAGCTCACTCGAGATTAAAAATTGCAATGAAAGTACTCACTTGCATTGGTAAAGGGAGCTCCCTCTCAGTTAACATTAAAATCACAGATACTGATCTTTGTCTCCCAACGAATACCACATTTTATTGGAGGGGAGATGATAAAAATGGGAGATTTGGTGAGGATTAAGAACTTTTTTTCTTTTAGCTTACTGTATTCAAAGTGAAAAGTCTTACTCTTTGGGAATACTTGGACAGGAACTAGACTTGCATACTAGCCTTTATGTAAATATATTTAAATATATATATATATATATATGTATGTATGTATTTAAACACTTTTCAGGGGAAGAAAACTCATTTCAGGTCTCATGCTTGAGATCAGTCTTGTTGACTTGACCGAGCTGCCAAAATGCAAAGTAACTACAGTTTTCTCTTCTTTTCTATTCGTTTGTTCCTTCTTTCCTTCTTTCCTTCCTTCCTTCCTTCCTTCCTTCCTTCCTTCCTTCCTTCCTTCCTTCCTTCCTTCCTTCCCTCCTTATTTATTTCCTTCCCCCCTTCCTTCCTTCCTTCTTCTCTTTCTTTCTGGAGGAAAAAAAAAACTATCCAGATGCCTCATGGAAGGGATAGTGCATATTTTTATACAGTTAATTGCAAGTTTATTATTGTGTAATGATGAAATTCAATGACTATGATTTAAAGAAAATCCAACCAGGAAATAGTTATACTTTAAAAGGACACACACTAGCTACCAAGAAAGTGACAGATCTGTCAAACTCCCAAATGCTGTCATCTTTCCTATTCTCCCAGGAGCACTCAACCTGTCAGGAAGATAGGAGGCTGAAGGAAATAGATTAATATCCTGACTTAATGATTGGTTAACAGCAGAGAACACCTTCAATCTATAAATAAAACCTCATGGCAGGCATTCTGCCTACCCCAAGCTTGCTCACACCTGCCACCCCAGCCCATTGTTCCTGCAAATGGAAGAAGTAGCACAGCATTGCAGTAGCTGATGTAGTAGGAATGGGAGGATCCCGGCACCAACTCTGATGAGAAATGGTTTGCATAGAGCAACTGGAATTTGGTCCAAAGAAGAAACATCCCAGAAATCCATTGCTTTGCACAAACTAAGTGCTTGTTGAATTTAATTTAACTAACCTAAGTGAGTTCTCTACAGTGTTATTCTATTCTTCAACTCCAGTTCAAATGGAAAGGAATATAGCTGAGGCAATATACCAAGTTGTGTTTACCTGACCACCACTAAAAACTAGTTTGGGAAATTTTCCCTCAACTTCCTTTTGACAGAATAAGCTGATTTTGGGGAAATCATATACAAATAACTTGAATTTTCATATGTGAAAAAGTTGTTTGTCTTGCCTATAAACTCCTTTTACCAAAGATGAATATTATAAAGACAATGAAAGACATAATGATGTATAGCCAGTTTTTCCTTGCATATAATTTTGCAACAGATTCCATCCATTCCAGAATTTATTTTATCTGACTGCCTTTACGTTCTTTGAATCATAAATTTTTGAGCTTATAGATTAAGATGGTCCTCAGAGGCCATTTAATTTAAACTCTTCATTTTGAAGATTAGGACACTGATGCCAAGAAAAGGTAAATGATATGACTAGTGTCACACTGGTGGTAAGCATCTGTGGTAGAATTTGAATCTAGATCCTCTTGACTCCAAAGGCCCAATGTCCTTTCTGCTGTGCTAGAGTCATGAGATAGATATGCCAGGAAAAAAAATAATAGTCCCTAAGCATTTTTCATATCATTTAATATCCAGTGTTGTCTAAAGAATTTTCATAAAGGTATCATTTATTTCCTCATCAGATTTCCTAGCACTCTCTGCTGCTTGTTAAACTTTTTCATATTCCAGTTTGAAGAGGTTATGTATTTATGATTCTTCTTTACTAGCTCATAAGCTCTTCAAGGACACTCTTTTGTATATTTGTATTCACCTTCAGTACATAGCACAATGAGTTGAGCACTTAAATACTTATTGAATGAGTGGGTGAATGTTTAGATGAAGCTAAATAAAGTAATGGGCATGAACAAAGAAAATTGCTTATCAGATGGCTTTTACAAATCAGGTATCAAGTTGGTATTAGTAATAATGACTTTTAGAATAGAGGCTGTTGATAAATAGGGCTAGGATTGAAGTGATTGAATTCGGGGAAAGGAATAATAACTATAAATTTTGAGGACAATGGAAGGATGAGTTTGCTAGGCAAGGAATTGGTTCTTTAATGGATTGAAGATGTGAAGAAAAAGAAGGATTATGGGACAGAGTATGGCAGTGAGGAATCAAACTGACTCTGTCCAGAAAAGGCTTGTGCTAAGTGTTATGAAAAGAATGTAAGCCAACTGGAATGGTGGATGGGGGACCACAATTCACACCAGTTCAAGTCAACAATGGAAGTGGAAGAGATGTCAATCCCACCCAACTATTGCAAATTACACCTCTAGTTGTAGTTGTCTATTCACTCCCTGCCAACCTATGGCTTAGTTACATCATTTAGAGTTAGAAACATCTAAGGAAACACTGTGGTAGGATTAAGAAATCCATTATCCCTTGACTTCTCTGTTTCTGCAGTCTATGTTCATTTAATCAACAAAGTTTATTAATAACTACTGCTACAGAACTGTGATGACAGCGTTACCACCCTGGATAACTGAGAATCAGCCGGAGTCAGGATAA
This sequence comes from Sarcophilus harrisii, assembly GCF_902635505.1. Lineage (NCBI taxonomy): Eukaryota > Metazoa > Chordata > Mammalia > Dasyuromorphia > Dasyuridae > Sarcophilus > Sarcophilus harrisii. The sequence goes on along the minus strand of NC_045427.1, from coordinate 573,668,841 downwards.
GCAAAAGTCCTCGGTCTTTAGTCTTGGTCTTTAGAGGTAGGATTGAATTGGATGGAAGCAGAATCTCAGTGACCTTCCTTCTTCCTTGTCTACTGCCAAAGTGACTCTGGGTAGTTTTACTCCACCCCCTAGTCCCTCCTACAATTCTCTGTATACACCAATTATTGAGCCAGCACAAAATAGTGGGAAGGGACATTTTCCAAGCATATGCTTATAGAGTATTGTCCAATCGGTAATTAGCCTTAAGTGCTCAGTTGTCCGGACCTCAGTGCATGAACTCAAGAGTTTCGGCCCTCTACACAGAACACTTGTGTGCACTTTGAGGAATGCAGTGATAAATCAGGAATCCTTATCATCAAGGAATCTGTAGAATAGCTGAGGAGGATCATACATTCTACTTTGAAAAGTTAAGCAATAATACAAGTTGAAATGTGAGAAGTATCCAGTGAATAGTTTTTAGAGGAGAAAAGTATTACTCTTGTCAAGTTGGGTATGTTTAGGATCATTCAGAGAGACTTTAGAGATGTTTCAGAATGAACCACTCATTTAACAGATGAGTAAACTGAACTTTGGGACTGGCTTGAGGTCACAAAGCTAGTGAACTTCAGAGTTGGGATATACTTTAGGTTCCTTGAATTCAATTCCAGTGTTCTTTTCAATTCATGAACAAAAGGTGTGGTTTGAACTGAAATTTAAAGACATGAAAAGGTTTGAATTGGGGATAATGAGGGAAGATGGACACTTCAGATAGTAGAAACAAAATGATCATTGGAGTTGAGAATAAGTAAAAATAATCTAGGGAAAGTATATCCAACAACCTTACTTGAGTGGAGGGTTCATTTAAGATCGTTGAAGATAAAGTTAGAAAGATAGGTGAATATAAAATGATTGTGGTCTTGAAAATCAGATATAGAAGGTTAGATTTTATATTGATAATTGGGCAGCCATTGAAGATTTCTATGCAGAGAAGTGATGTGATGTAAGTAATATTTTAGGAAGCTTATTTAGTGATGGCGTACAGGTCAAGGAGTCAGAGCATCTAGTTAGGAGGCTTCTTTGGGTGTAAGATTAAGGATAGGATGAGGGTGAGGAAGTGAGAATAGAAAGAAAAAATGAATATGGAAGACAATGAGAAGAAATAGGCAACATTTGTTTATATTGACTATGTGAAGAGAATAAAAGGAAAAATTAAGTAAAACTGTAAGACTCTCTGCCTAGAAAGTGATGGTATCATTAAATAAAATATGGATAATAGGAGGGAAAACTAGTTATAGATAAAGATAATGTGTTCCATGTCAGACCTGTTAAATTTGAATTGACTTTTGAATACCCAGTTAGGTCCTGCAAGCAGTCAGAAATGCAGAATTGGAGCAAGTTCTAGATTAGAAACTGGGGCATCATTAATATAGGTAGGATAGATAGTTATAATAGTGGCTCTTCATGAAAGTATATAATAAGAACCGCAGAAGAGAGAACAATGAAACCTGGCACACCCATAATGAGGAGAATGAAGGAAACTACTGGAACATTTTCACAAAGTTGCATTTATCTGGGAACATATTTCAGTTTATCAGGATTTTTTTATCCATCCATTAGTGACCTGCAGACTGACTCCTAGCCACTTAAATATTCTGAGGCTACATCACTACTTGGGTCAGAGAGAAATGACAGACCTTTAGACTATGGTCAAACTAACCTGTAATTTTTGTAAATACAGGCACTTAGGAATTGACATTATTTTTGGCAAAGAATAGCTGTAGTACTAAAAATGATGTGTGTATCAGTAATCCTTTAGGAGATGCTATTTTGATTCCAAAAGTGCTTAAGTGAAAACTTCAAACTCAGTAAGGCAAAATGTACCCTTCTATTTATTAAAGTTGCAAATAATTAAGATCACAGGGTTGAGTAAGTAACTCTTAATGAAGTAATGTCATAGCTGAGTGTTCTTTCCAAGTGTAATCTTAATATGCTAGTGATTATGGCAGTAGTTCAGTTGTTGGGTTAGAAGGTTGAGAATGAAAAGATTAAGGAAGTCAAGAACAAAGTTTAGAAATAAAACTGATCATATTGAAATGTGTATGGCTCGTTCTTATTTTTTTCTACAAGTTCCTTCAATTCTTTGATTTAGAGAATTACAAAATTTCAGAGTTAAAAAGGATCTTAGAGAGTCAATCGAGTTCCACTCATACTTGTTTGAAAACTCTCTATACTATCCCCAAGTAGTTCTCTATTCTTCCTTTGAAGACATCTAGTGAGAAAGAACACATTACCTCCTAAGGTATCCATGCCAGTTTTGAAAAGCTCATAATTATTAATAAATATTTCATTATATCTATTTGAAATCTATTTTTCTTCAACTTCTACCCTTTGATCTTAATTCAGCCTTCAGGAGCCAAACAAAACAAATCTAGTCCCTCTTTCTTGTGACAAACCTTCAATCACTTGAAGATATTTTCCTCATCTCACCTGTCTGTCTTCTTAAGGATAAAAAATCCCTAGTTCCTTTAATTGTTTCTTTTTTTTAAGCATAATCCTAAGGTCCTTCACCACTCTATATATATATAGAGAGAAAGGTCTTTCTCTAGCTGCACTCCTGTTTGTCTTTGTTCCTCCTAAAATGTTCCAGACCAAAAAACATATCACTGCAGATGTGATTTGACCCAGGTTTATGATCACCCATTGTGTTCTGGACACTTTGACCTTCAATGTAGCCTAAGATTCCATTATCTTTTTTGGCTCCCATGTAGTGCTGTTGATTTAAATTGAGCTTATTATACCCTGCCCCCAAACTCCAATGTTGTTTTTATATGAATTATTGCCTAATCATGCCTTATCCATTATATTTGTGAAGTTGAATTTTTTTGAACCCAAAGTATAAGATTTTTCACTTATTTCTTCATGTTATAAGGATTAAATTAAGATTCTTTCCTGTTGTGTTATTTATGGATTCAGCTTGTCAATCAGCATTGGCTGCCCCTCCCAACTTTATCATATGCAAATTTGATAAGCACACAACCTATGACTTCCTTGGAGTCATGGATAAAAATGTTGAACAACACAACACAGGTTCAAAAGTAGATGAACTCAATTTAAAAATATCATTTATAAACATTTAAACTAGTTACTTAAAACTGTAATTATTTGGATAGCTCAGATCTCTGAGCCTACATTTCTATGAATTATTCAGATAACTCTTGTTGCCTGAATTAATTTCCTTTGCCACTCAGAGTCAAAAGGTAATACCCAATTCTGTTGACTTTGTTCATTATAAATATCTTTGGTCTACTTTCTTTGGGATAGTGCAAGTATAGGATTCCATCTTCTCTTCTTTCTCTCATGTCCTTCTCTGGAATCTGCTTAATTGTGGGTTTGGATAATTTACTTGGATTTCTTATCATTACTCCTAAAAAGCATGGCAGTGATAGTTGAAGATCACTCCATCATCTATAAGTGAATATCATAGAATTTCCTTTTGCCTGTTGAGGGCAGAAGTGAACAGAGAAGGATTTTAGCCAAAGGCAACATAATGATCAACATTGTGGACTTAGAAACAGAAGGTGAATTCAAGGAACAATATGCAGAACAGAGGTGGAAGACACTGTAGTAAGAAATAAGTAGAGAAGGGTTGGCAGGAGGCACACTGCAGAAGAATTCAGCTTAGTGTCTGTAAAACACACATCTGGCTTAATCCAAGAATGGTCTCTGATCACTCATGGTCTTAGCAATGACCCTTAGGTAGATGTGGTGAAATATTAATGGTTTTTCTATAATGCAATCATGCTTTGTGTGATATCAGTAATTTACATGTGACATTTAAAAGGCTAACTAGACATCCTATCAGGCTTTTCATAAATTCTGTTGGGTTTTTGTTTTTATTGTTTGTTTTTGCAGTGATAGCTGGAAAAGGTTGACTTGATAGGATTCATCCAGGTGAACAAAGGTCTCTCTGCTCAAGTGAAAAAAAAATGAAGAGAATCTCTTGATCTTCATTAAAAGGAAAGAAAGGAGAGGAATATTGACATAGTAAAAGATTCTACACCAACAAAAACATAAGACTCTTGCCATCCTTTGGTTTTTAAGTGGATAATTGTTGGTTGTCAACTTTAGCTTACAGAGTTGGAGAAAATTGTTTCTGGTGTTAAGATGATCTTTCTTGCCTTAGGTAAACAGCTAATCTCAGTTTAACTGAGGCAGTGCTCCATCAGTGATAAAAGACAGGTAAGAAAAAAGGCAGAGAATGACCCCTTTTACTTAGTGAAGAAAGGAATGACTGATTTGAATTAAAATATAGTCCATTCATTCAGAATCTAGCCCTTTATCCAACATACCATGCATGCTGCATGAATCAATCATGGAGTTTTCTTTTTTTATTGTTTTTTATTATAACTTTTTATTCATAGTACATATGCATGGGTAATTTTTTACAACATTATCCCTTGCACTCACATCTGTTCTGATTTTTTTTTCCCTTTCCTCCCTCCACCTCCTCCCCTAAATAGCAGGCAGTCTTATACATGTTAAATAAGTTATAGTATATCCTAGATACAATATATGTGTGCAGAACCAAACATATCTTAGTGCACAGGAAGAATTGGATTCAGAAGGTAAAAATAACCTGGGAAGAAAAACAAAAATTCAAACAGTTTACGCTCATTTCCCAACTTTGATTCTCTAGGTGTAGCTGATTCTGTCCATCACTGATCAATTGGAACTGAATTAGATCTTCTATTTGTCGAAGATATCCACTTCCATCAGAAAACATCCTCATACAGTATTGTTGTTGTATATAATGATCTCCTGGTTCTGCTCATTTCACTCAGCATCAGTTAGTTAATCATCCATTGACATATCACTTTCTTGTGCGCATAGCACTAGACCTTCATTACTGGGTAGCTAGCGATACAATAGATAGAAGAGTTGGGACTGAAGTCAGGAAGAACTGAATTCAAATTTGACCTCATACACCTACTAGCTGTATGACTTTGGACAAGTTACTTATTCCTGTTTGCCTCAGTTTCCTTCTCTGCAAAATAAGATGAAGTAGAAAATGGCAATATTCAGTATCTTTGGCAATAAAATCTCAAATGGGGTCTTGAAGATTTGGACATGACTGAACAACAGATGCATTCATCATCTTTTTTGAGCATCACGACAACCTTATGAAATAAGCACTGTATACAGATATTATCTCTATTTTACAGATGAGAATATGTGAGATTATAAATAAACTCAGGTTGCTACTAATTCCAAGTCTAAGCCCCTAGTATCAAGAATTAGAAATGCTCTAGATATTTCCCTCTCCTCCCTCCCAAACCCAGGATATTTATTCCCCCAACATAAACCCATAAAATAATAAACTAAATAGACAAGTTAGATGTTATCTAGACCAGCATCCCACCACATGAAGGGCTTCTTTCCTAATTATTCAGGGTCTGTCTGAATAATGAAATGGACCAGTCATTTATTTCTTTGGACAGCTCTAATTGCTAGAAATTATACCAAATCTTATATTGAGCTGAATTCTGCCATCCTGAAACTTTGATTAATTTCTCTTGCTTCTTCCATCTGTAGCTGTACAAAGTATGTTTCATTCCTCTTCCTCACTTGGGCAATCCTTAACTAGCTGAAGACACACTGATCATGGTTCTGCCTCAGTTTTTTTTCTTTTCCAAGCCAATCATCTCCAATTCCTTCAGACATTGCTCACAGTGTGCTTTTTATCTTTCAGAAGAGTGTTCTCTGAATTTCTTCCTTGTCAGATATTTCCAGCTCTGTCACATCTGCTCACACTTCCTGCCTTTAAAGTGAAATGAGGTCTTGGTGCAGCTGTAGAGCATGGAATGTTTGCCAGACATTTGCTGTGTGTTTCTCATCAGGGAACCTCCAAATACAGCTGAAGTTTGAACCTTCATCCTACATCTCCTTCTCGTCTCTTTCTCATAGTCATAAAATCCTCAAGTGGGATGATAACTGCAGGGATCATGTTGGGCATTCTTGACCCAGACTGATAAGTATTGAACGCTATCTTGACATCTTCATTTAATGAGATTCTTTAGTTGCCCTTAACCTGTTTCAGGCTTGGAAAGGTTTTTTTTTCCCATATTTGCTGTATTCATCCAGTTACAGAAGTTCAATTTCTTCAAGAGTTATAAAATTTTCAGTTGTCTCTCTCCCATAATGATTCCTTCTTGTTTCAATCTTTTTAAAGAACTTCACTTGCTAGATGGTTAGTTTATTATCCTTTACCAGAATTTCTCTATCCCAGTGAAAAGGAAAATCTATCCTTCCCTTAAAAGGTACTTATATGATTTTATTCGTATATATATATATACATAATATATACACAAATATACATTATACATACATATATATGTATAGACATATATACGCACATATTTGCATGTTGTCTTCCCTTATATAATGTGAGGTCATTAATGTAGTGACTGTTTTTTACTTTTCTTTCTATCCCCAGCACTTAGTACATAGTATGCACTTAATTAAATACCTATTGACTGATGGACTGACTAATTCATATCTTAGTCTCTTTGTACATAACCAAGTTCTTCTCTTCCTCTCCTTTTTCTTCTTCCTCCTTTTCTACCTCCTTTTTCCTTCCTCTTCCTCCTCTTCCTCATTCTTCTCCATGCTGTTCCTTATCTAAAACAGTTAGCAGTTTATTGGCATGTTGATTCATATTCTCCAAGTTGATTTAAAAGTGAAATGAAGCTTATATACATATAATATATATATGAAGCTTAATACATATAATATATATATATATATATATATATATATATATATATATATGAAACATTAGAGATGTAAGGCATCACAGAGGCCAGAGTTCTACTCTAACCTTTCAATTTAAAAATTAAGAAATTAAGATCCAGAGCAATGTGATTTACTAAAGCTAGAATTTATATAGCATTTTAAGGTCTTCAGAGTGCTGTACATAGAAAAGAGGCAAGAAATGAAAGAAGGAGAAAGGAAGAAAGGGAGGGGAAGAAGACAGAAAAGAAGGAAGAAAGGAAGGAAAGAAAGAAGGAAAGAGAGGAGGGAAGGAAATCAGAGGGAAGAAAGAGGCAATAAAGGATAAAGGAAGGGAGAATAGAAGTGAAGGAATAATGAGGAGGGACAGAGAGGAAAGAGGATAGGAAGAGAGGAGGGAGAGAGTGGAACAGGAAGGAAGGAAGGAAGGAAGAAGAGGAAAAGACTGATTATGTGCCCATTATGTGCTAGACTTTGTACATAGCACTTTACAAATATTATTTTAATTAATCCTCAACAACAGCCATGAAGTAAATACTATTATCCCCATTTATGGATGAGTCAAATGAGGCTGGGAGAAGTTGAGGCTTACCCAGGGTCACACAGCTCATAAGAATCTGAGGCAGCATTTGCACACAAGTCTCCTGAATTCCAAGTCTAGCACTCTATCCACTGCCCTTTCTAGACCCCAGCTCTCCTGACCCCCAAGGGCATTGCTCTTTCCACAGCCCCATACTATCTCTTCTTTATCACTCATACAGCTGGATTTGTTTCCTTTCATTTTGACTGCTACAGTAGTTGTTCTTGTTTCCTGTATCCTGATACATAGTAAAATGTCTATTTTTAAAATGACAATAATAGTATCAGAGTTGCTTTTATGTACATATATATGGTGAGTGAAAAACCATGTCCAAATTCTTATTCAACCATTTTTAATAGAAGAAAATGTTTCTCCCCAAACTTACTTTTTATTAAAGCTTTTTTATTTTCAAAACATATACATAGAAAATTTTCAACAGTCACTCTTGCAAAACTTTGTGTTCCAATTTTTTCCTTCCTCCAACCCAACCCCTTCCCTAAACAACAAGTAATTCAATATATGTTAAACATGTGTGATTTTCTATACATATTTCCACAATTATTATGCTGCCCAAGAATAATCAGATCAAAAAGGAAAAAAATGAGAAAGAAAACAAAATGCAAGCAAACAACACAAAAAAGTAAAAATGCTATGTTGTGGTCCACACTCAGTCCCCACAGGCCTCTCTCTGGGTGCAGATGGCTCTCCCCATCACAAGTCTATTGGAATTCCCTTGAATCCCCTAGCTGTTAAGAAGAGCCAAGTGTATCAGAGTTGATCATTGTATAATATTGCTATTGCCACATACAATCCTGGTTATGCTCATTTCACTCGGCATTAGTTCATGTAAGTCTCTCCAGACCTCGCTAAAATCATCCTGCTGGTCATTTCTTTCAGAACAATGATATTCCATAACATTCATATACCATAATTTATTCAGCCATTCCCCAACTGATGGGCATCCACTCAGTTTCCAGTTCCTTGCCATTACAAAAAGTGCTGCCATACACATTTTTGCACATGTGGGTCCTTTTCCCTTCTTTAAGATCTTTTTGGGATACAGACCCAGTAGAGCCCCTGCTGGATCAAAGGCTATGCACAGTTTGACAGCCCTTCGGCCATAGTTCTATATTGTGCTCCGGAATGGTCAAATCAGTTCACAACTCCATCAACACAATAGTGTCCCAGTTTTCCAACATCTTCTCCAACATTCATCATTATCTTTTCCCGTCATCTCAGCCAATCTGAGAGGTGTGTTGTGGTACCTTAGAGTTGTCTTAATTTGCATTTCTCTGATCAATAGGGATTTAGAACATTTTTTCTTATGACTATAAACTAAATCCAAACTTCATAGTAACTCAGGGTAACTTCTAATCTTCTATTGAGATCACTCACATACTAGGCCTTCCAACATGAATAAAATATTTGCAGTATAACTTTTGCATTGATATGACCAGACACTTACTTATTCATTTGAAATTAATATTATTATTATTATTGTTATGTCATCTATATTCACATCTGTGCTAATTGTGAAGGGGGGAAGGGAATAAGCATTTTTAAAACATCTACTATGGGCCAGGTGCTGTTCTAAGTTCTTTACGAATTTTATCTGGGGTCTCAGAAGTAGTTATGGAACAAATACAAATATAGGTAACTTAAGAATATATTTAGCCAGATACAAATGGAATGATAATCTCAAATTTGTTTTATGGTGATGTTATATAAATTATTTTCCTCATTTTGTTTACTTAACTCTGAATCAATTCATTCAGGCCTTTGCAGATTTTTCTGAAGCTGTTCCTTTCATTGTATCTAATTGCATATTGGTATTCTATTAGATTATATGCTATAATTTGTTCAACCATTTCCTCATTGAGGGATGCCTTTCCCACCCTTCTAGTTTCTAGATCTTTGCCACTGCAAAAAGAGATACTATAACCATTTTTTAAACATATGGGTGTTTTCCCCTCTGTCTTTAGGATTTAAGCCTAGTAATATTATTTTTAGGTAAAGAATATGCATAGTTTAATAATTTTTAAAATACCCTCAAATATGAGAGGTCCAAGATGGAATATACTGCTTCATTAAGTCGTGAGTTCCCCATCATTAGAAGTGTTCAAGTAGAGTGGATTATCATTTGTTAGAGATGGTGTAAAAGGTTAGATGCATAAGCTAATCTTTCAACTCCTAGGTCTCTTTTAATTTTCTGAAACATGAATGTCTATGGATGCTTTAGGGTGGTTATAGCCCTGTTTATCCAATAGGTCACATTTCTAGGGTATAGCAAGTTGTACATTTTACTAACAAAAGAACACAAAATAAAGCTTCAAAATAAATTCTATCTGCAACTAAATAACTGAAGATTATTTTAGTAGGTGACTAGAGCATGGATTACATGGTATGGTTTTGTGTGTGTGTGTGTCTGTGTCTACACACACTCAGTGGATATCAAGAGTTAAATGCAGTTTTCATGCCTTTCCCATATCATACAAAATATTATTACTATAATATTTTGATCATTGGGAAAAACCTCCTCCACCCCCCTCACCTCCTTTCCCTCCGTTAGGTTCCCTCTAGTTTTTCAACAGGGAATATTTTCCTTTGTTTTTTGGTGCTAGTCATAAATTCCATTTCAATTCAATTCAGTTCAACATTTGTTAAATGCCAGCTATGGGCAGAGCCCTGGAGTTGGGCAGGAGGCAGGGGACTGCAGTGATGAATAAGAAACACTCTGGTCTCAAGCAGTCGACATTCTAGTAGGCCTGATTCCCAGGGAAGACTTTATCTTTTACCGGGGCTGACAGGAAATCAGTGAGAAGTTGTCTGGATTATATAGGTCTTTGGTAACTTGTTTTTGTTAGGCAGGATGGAAAATACCCTGTTCTTCCAAACTGGAGATTGCATCAGTGTTCAGGGTTTGCAAAATTTTCTTTGAAAATGAGAGTAGTTTATATTTACTTATAAACATTAAGTGGGGGATTAAGGAGAGAAAATGCCAATCCACATTCCTCTGATTTTTACTTCTCATTCTTTCCCTCTTGAATTCCTTTTTAAAAAAAATTCCTTTAAAGACCATACTAAGCTTTATCTTAGGCAGCTAGGTGACTCAATGAATAGATTCCTGGACCTGGAGTCAGGAAGGTATAAGTTCTGATTCAGCCTCAACTTATTGGCTGGGAAAGACACTTAATCCTGCTTACCTCAGTTTCCTCATCTGCAAAATGGGCTGGAGAAGAAAATGGCAAACCACTTTAAGATTTCTGCCAAGAAAACCCCAAATGGGATCATGAAGAGTCAGGCACAATTGAACAATAGCAAAGCCATCTCCTCACTTTTCTTCTTGTATCTCAGACAGCACTTTATTTGGCCCCTTCCTAAAGTGCTCATCATTTGTCATAGTTATCTCTGACTTTGTATCTTAAATCCTACTAAACTAGAAGATACCTAAAGGCAGGAATCATATTTTATCTAAACTTAGTATCTAGAACAATGTGTACCCTGGGACTTGTACATATTTGTTGAATGAATAAATGGATAAAAGAATAAAAATTGGGGCAGAAGATTATTTTGCTTTTAACTCACTATTAATGACCTTGGTTTAAACAAATCTTTTTTTCTCTGTATGTATAGTATGCTCTTTTGTACAGGATATTGTGCAGAAGAGCCAATCTTATGATTTGAGCAGATAGATGGTTACTATTATGATATAATTTTGATGGGTGGACAATTGAAGCATAAAGGAGGGAGAAATCACACCATCCAAAAATTTCTCTTTTGCCCACATGATCTTAGAGGATAGTCATTCATTTAGGATTTTTTAAAAACACACATTTCTTTTTTCATAATGTTTAAAATTGGAAAAGACTTCAGAGATCATCTCCTATCACTTTTCTCAAAGTGCTATCTGCCCTCCCCAGGGAGGTCTCCAAGTCTCATTGAGGAGGTGGGAGGCCATCACCTGCCAACTAGCATATATTAAATATCTCATTCAGGAGATCTGTGATGTCAAACTATTTCATCACAGCACTTTAATGTTATTTTCCTAATAAAATGCTCCTCAATTTCTCAAATACATATCTCTGTGAAGCCGGATTTCCTTTGTATATTTCAACCAAAACAACATACCACAACATATTGAATACAGAAGTAGATATGAGAATTCAGCTGTCTTCAATTAAGCCAGGCATTAGAGAGATTTGCAAAAGTATGTATAAGAATCCTACTTTTCTTACTAAATCTTTTTTCCAGGAAAGATAGTAATTTTTCATAAATATTAACATGTTGTGGGGTTATTATTATTTTAAAATAAATTACTTAGGATATCTAAGTTTTAGTTTCTAATAAGATAAAACATTTATATAGATTATATATGATTTATGAACATACATATCCCATATAGAAGCCTTTGGGGAACTGAATAATTTTTAAGAGTGTAAAAGGATCCAGAGACAAGAAGTCTAGGAATAGTGGATTTATCCAACCCATCATTTAAGAGATAAAAGCCCAGAGAGGTCCAGGTTAACAAGAGTCCACACTTGAAGTTGGTTCCTTTGACTTGATTCATTGCTCTTTTCATGGGCTCTTAATTTTCCCTGGACTCTGTAAACGTCAATGAGAAAAAAAAAATCACATATTATTTCAATATAATTGGTTTCCTTTATAAATTTATATGATTTACTTTCTTCATTTAAAAACATTTTTTCTAAGAAGAGGTCCCTCAGTATTAGACTTAATGAGATTACGAAGGAGTCTGTATCAGGAGATTAAGAAATCCCCTTTCCCACTGATGTCCTCTTTAAAAATGCAAATACAATAGGAGGGGGTAACACATTAAGCTTTTAGTGGCTTGGTGTGAAATAGTCTTATTTTAGTGTGAAGTAGAGTCCCATAGGAACCAAAATGTGGAAAAGATCTCTGGGGAGCCACCCTCCTTATTTCAGAAGAGAGAGCCCCGAACCAAAAAGCTGAAGATTTTTGCCCAGAAGAGGAGGATTAGAAATTGAGGCATTTTTCTAAACTGTCTCCAATCCAGGGTTTGTTTTATTAGATTGCTTTTTAGCTGAGATTTTGGCACCAAGGGAATAGAACATTTTTATTAGGAAGGCAGGAGGGTAGGGAAGGTGTATGTTGAGGGAAGGGGTGGGTGGCAGTACCCAGACATTAACCAGGATGGGGACAGAGAAGTGGGGGTGCTCTGGGAAGCCTGAGCTGCCAGGATTAAGAAGATGAAGTTCTATAGGGGAGCTGGGAGGATGTCACCTGCCAAGTAGCATATATTAAATGCTTATGATGTGCCAAGCACTGTGCAGTCTCTCACATTTTTACCTGGGACAGAATCCATTGCCTCGGCTTATCTTTACAAATAATTATTCAGAATAGTTACTTAAAATTTAAAAAAAATAATAATTTAATTAATTTAAATTTTAATTTAAAATTAAAAAGAAGAACTTAAAATAGAAATAGGCAGTGAACCTCAACCCATCTTCATTTTCTGCTGTTCTTTCTGGGCTTAACTACTTAGCATATCAGGCAGCAGGGTTGTACAATGGATAGAGTGCAGACCCTGGAGCCAGGAAGACTCATTTCACTGCATACAAATCTGGCCTCAGACACTTACAAACCGTATGCCCTTGGGCAAGTCACTTAACTGGACATGCCTTAGTTTCCTTATGTGTAAAATGATCTGGAGAAGGAAGTGGCAAATCATTTCACAATACCCCAAATGGGAACATGATGGGCACAAACACTGCCATGTCTCAGAACGAGGTGGTTCAGCCTCAGGAAGCTACCAGTTTGTCTGTCAGTTTTCTATATGACAATGTTTGTCCACTTGGGACGTTAGCGATGATCAGATCCAACCTCCTAATTTTACAGATGCAGAATCTGATTCTCTGATTTATCTCAAGTCACAGCTAGTCAACAGTAAAGTTCTCTGTTATACGCTGCTCTCTACCCACCCCTAATTTGGTAGGAATTTTCCAAAACGTGGCCTCTTTCTCTCCAATTAAAGAGAGGTCCTTTCAGGGAGGACATGAAGCATTGGCCAAAATTATTGGATATTTTCCAAGTACGGTTCCAACATAAATACATAGACTTTTTAGATCAAAGGCAACAAAAGCAAAACTAACTCAGGGAGTTTGCTCTGACCAGATGGGGATAGAAGAAGGGGAGCAGAGGGCCCTGAGCAGGCAGCAGAAGAAAGATAGATTGATGACCGGCCATTCCTCCCTCATCTTCCCGCCAATACACACACACACACACACACACACACACACACACGCACACACACACACATTCTATATCTCTTCTTTTTCTTCTTTTCTTCTTCTTTGACCTTTTCTTCTTTCTTTGTCCTTTTCTTCCCCCTTCCCCTCCTGCTCCTCTTCCTCCTCCTCCTTCTTCTTCCTCTTCTTGTTCTTGTTCTTTTTATTCTTCTCCTTCTCCTTTTCCTCTTCTTCCTCCTCTTCCTCCTCTCCTCTTCCTCCTTCTTCCCTTCTTCTTCATCCTCCTCCTTCTTATCCTCCTCCTCCTTTTCCTTCTTCTCTTCCTCCTTTCCTCTTTCTCCTCCTCCTCCTTCCTTTCCTCCTTCTCTTCCACCTCCTCTTTTTCCTCCTCCTCCTTCTGTTCCTCCTTTTCCTCTCCTCTCCCCTTTCTCTTTCTCAACACTTTTTCCTGTTGTTCTACAGGGGTCTTGGTCCCAGGAAGAACACTTAACTTCATTCCTACTACTAAATGTCTGAGATCCTGATGAGGTGGCTTGGGAGAGCTTATTGATCACTATCTTGTCCCCTTTGACCTTTGGGAGGCATTGTGATTTAATGGAAAATATATATTAAACTTGGAAGCATACCATTTACATGTATGACATTGGACAAGTCACTTGATCTCTAGAAGACTCAATTTTCCAGAATATAAAGGAAAGAGATTTGGGGCACTTTGATATAAGAGAGATAATGCTGGATTTGGAGCTCCAGTTTTCTCATTACCCTCTGAAACCTCTTCCAGTTCAAATTTATGATACTAGATAATTTTGAAGATTTCTTCCTTCTCTAAATCTATTACCCTATGATTTTATGATAGTGACTTATGACAGCAACTGTTTTATGCATTAATTTGTTACTTAAAATTTCTTTGTTTTTATGAAAGTGTACATTTTTTGAAAGTTTTATTTAAACAAAATTCAAACTAAGAAAAGTATTTTTGAACCCATCCCTGAAATCTGTGGGCCTCTTATCTAGACATTTGACATGTTCTCTTTTCCTGTCTGTTATCATGTTCCACATTTATTTCAGCTGAGTCCATTGCTTTTGGCATTCCTGAATGTCACCCTGCTTGACTTATTGTTGCTTGATTGAAAATCTAACTTTTTCCATGTTTTGCTGACTCAGGAAGTTGCCTTGGTTTGAGGATGATTTCTATCCAATACACTCCCTCTCCCACCCCATTGACAAGGAAGCAACTGTGGTCTGTATGCTGAATCTAATCTTTGAATGACCATGGCTGACCCACCTTCTTCTTCCTGATCTGATTGGACCACCAGCTTATATGACTTCTTGTCAAGAACACTAATCATATCTTTCCCTTATGTTTTTTGGTTCCTTTGACCTTGCCCCAGAGAGTTCATTTTCCTCTTTTCTTAAGTTAAAATATAAAGTATTTTTTGTAGATTGTTTTATGAAAGACCAGAGGGAGGTGTAAAAAAAGTATTGCTATATAAAATTTGGAAATGATTGCATAAGGCCTTTAAGAAGTCCTTTTCTGTTATTCATTTAAATGCAAAATCCATGAAGGTAGGTAGCCACCATGTTTTCTTAATCATGTTGTCTAGTTCCACGAACATGGGTGTTCCATAAGTATTTCATTTAGCATTTATCAAGCACCTACTATATGTTAGACATTTAGTAGAAATAGAGGAAGGTGACAGTGGATAAAAAGCTAAACTGTGGTCCAACTTCAAGTCAACTTTTCTTCTAAGGCCCCCTAGTAACTCTCTGACACTCTGTCTTGCAGAATAGTTGTTAAAGTGTGTTGTAGAATTCATAGGAATTCCTAATTCCAATGAAATCAGTAACAATAACAGTACCAACGATGATAATAATGATCTGATGATGATGTTAATGCTGATTCCAGGAATTATATTTGGTCATTGGGGATATAAAGATAAAAATAAAAGATACTTCCATTTGATAGAGAATAAAAATTTAAAATTTTAAGCTCAGGGACAAATGTTAAAGTTGTCCCCCAAAATAAATACCCAAGAGGAGATAGTAAGTAGATAATCTCTTCCTCAGAAATCAGGTATTCTTGAGACTATAAGGGAAGAGAAACACTTACTCTTCCTTATTTGATATATTCCTGGGGGAAAAATTGTATTAAGTAAAAATTTACATATCAATTACCAGTTTTTCATTGCCTTACATTATGAAAATAGGGTGTATCCCATTAGAGAAACTGATCACAAGATTTTGTGAATGCAGCAAAACTTCAAAAGCTTCTCTTCAAATAAAATAATTTGAGTGATCCAATTTAAAAATGAAAATTCTTAGGTTGAAAACATGTAGTACAAATTTCTGTAGCAAGAGGACCACCTATCTCATGTTGTGAAGAACACCCTGCATTTTTCAAAGAGGCATCCCCAAATAGCAGCCTCTTTGTGTTTCCTCTTTTCCCTGGAGAGTTTCCTCTAAAACTAATCACAGCATTAGCTTTTTGGAAAAACTATTTATGTTCACAACTGGGACATTTTCAGTAAGCATTGGCAGATATGGCTACAGTTGTTAATATTCATAAAATAAGACATGCTAATGTTATTTCAGATTTATTCCACATTTTGAAAATGTGTAAATTTGAAAACTTTTTTATGCAGTAGTTCAAACTACTCATTTTATGCATGAGGAAGGTGAGATCCGGAGATGAAAAGAGATTTTTTTTCCTCTTAAAGTACACAGTTAATACTAGTATTATAGAGCTAGATAAGATTTACAAGGCATTTTACATATGTCATCTCATTTGAACTTCCCAACAACACATTGGGATAAGTTTGGAGATTTCATAGAGGAAGAAACTGAGATTTAGAGATACTAAAGAACTTGTTCAGTCATACAGTGAGAGATTAGTGTAGGGAGGATCTTTTCTCTATCAGGGCTGGCCTGAAAGAGGATTTGGACTTTAAAAAAATGAAAAGATTTCAGGAAGGGAGTGCATGTCACAGAAAGAGAATGTTATATATGGAGACAGAGATAAGAAAGGACAGGAGAAGACTTCAAATAATCCAGTTTCATGGAATAAAGACTAAGAAATAATTCTGGAAAGTAAGTGTGGAACTACCTTCTTTTGCTATTCGGTTTTCAGTAAGATTTGCCTCTTTATAACCCCATTTGGGGTACTGTTGGTAGAGATACTGGAGTGGTTTACTGTTTCTTTCTCCAGGTTATTTTAGAAATGAGGAAACTGAGGCAAACAGGGTGAATTGACTTGCCCAGAGTCACACAACTAGAACTAGATCATGGAGGACTTTAAATGCCATAATAAAGAATCTATATTTAAAATAGTTTCTCAATAGTATTTTTCTCAAATACATGTAAAATTATTTTCATCATTCATTTTTGTAAGATTTTATGTTTCAATTTTTTCTCCCTTCCTCCCTTACCTCTCCCCTCCCTAAGACAGCAAGCAATGTGTTATAGGTTATACATGACTTTTTCCCCACTAAAAACAAGAAGCATTAAAGATTTTTATGTGGATGAGATTTGTGCCATAGGGGAAAAAAATTACTTTGATAGTAGTAGATTGGAGGTAAATGAATGAAGGAATGAGTGAATGAAAAAATG
Source organism: Sarcophilus harrisii (assembly GCF_902635505.1). Lineage (NCBI taxonomy): Eukaryota > Metazoa > Chordata > Mammalia > Dasyuromorphia > Dasyuridae > Sarcophilus > Sarcophilus harrisii. Next base: position 573,651,660 of record NC_045427.1, on the reverse strand, counting down.
ATTGTGAGTGAATGAAAAAGCACTTATTAAAAACATTTATGTGCGTGTACATATTGTATATCTACATATACATACATATGTGTGTATGTATCTAAATATGAAGGGAGTTTTCATCTGAGGTGTCACAGTGGTAGTGATGATAGTGGTTTGATCCATAATGCAATCGACTGACACATCCTTTCCAGAATCAGTGGTAGCTTTGCCCAGAACAAGAAGTGGAAATTGGGGGATGGGAAAGTAGTATGCTGGCCACATAGGAAGTAAATCATGGTCAGAGCTAAAGAGAGCTGGATTCAAAGAACTAGCTGAGTTTGCATTCAGTCACTCACTATTCAAGACAGCTGAGCTCCAAAGACAATGGATTAAAGAGAGATAAGCCTGGTGGAGATAGGGAGAACAAATCTAATGATGGGGGGATGGTAGGAAGGGAGACATACAATATATGAAGAATATGTACAAAGGAAACTATATACAAGATTAACAGGAAATAATTAATAGAGGGAAGGTAACATAATTAAGAGGAACAGGGAAAGTCTTGTGTAAAAGATGAGATTTTAGTTGGGACTTAAGGAAGCTAGGGAAACTCGTAGGCAGAGAGGGGGTAGGAGATCATCATACTGGGTATAGGGGACAACCAGAGAAAGCATCTGTAACTAAGAGATGGAGTGACGTGTTTGTGGAGATTTTTTGTTTTCTTCATATAATGAGGAAAATGATATTGTATAAAATCATTGTAATTTTTGTTGATTTCGGTTCTCATCAATTTCTGATTTTCAAGAACAAAAAACTATTTAAATAAGTCATTGGAGTTGTTTTAATAGCATGCCATAGCTTTTTTTTCTTATTTTTATTTTTTTTCTGACTTTGTATTAATTTTTTATTTGTTTTAACAGATCAGTGGTCTGACTGAACATAGGCAGTTGATTCATATTATTAGCATATCATTTGTTATCTTTATAAAAATGTAATTTAATATTTTGGTTAGTAAATCTAGTTTTTTCACCTGTCTTGAAACATCTACATATATTTATAGTTATATATGTGTGTGTGCATTATGTACATACATATATGCATGTGCATGCATATATATATATATGTGGATGTAAAACAAAGACATACACACATATGCAGAAATATTGTAACAAATAGGCACATTCAAGTAAAACAAATTCCTGCATTGACCGAGTCAAAAAATGTCTCAGTCTATAGTATCTTTTATCAGGATGTTTCATGTTTCATCATGGGTCCTGAGGAATTGTAGATAGTAATTGTCTTGGATTAAGTAATTGTCTTGGTTAAAGACTTCAAAAATCTTTCAAAGTTATTTGTTTTTACAATATTGTTATTGTATATATTGTTCTACTTTTTTACATCAGTTTATACAAATCATCCCAAGTTTCTCTGAAATCATCTTTTTCTTCATTTCTTATAACACGAAATTATTATATTACAACCATATGCCATAATTATTCAACAGTTCCCATACTAATGGGCATCCTTTAGTTTCCTTGTTGTTTTTTCCCACACAAAGAGGGTTATGGGTCATTTTCCTTTTTCTTTGATCTCTTTGGAGTGTCTAAGTAGGGATTTCATTGGGTTAAAGAGTATTCATTGTATAGTAATTTTGGGGGCATTGTCTTGAGTAACTTTCCAGAATGTCTAGATCAATTGATAACATCATCCACAGTATATGAATATCTCTACTTTCTCTCAATCTATCCAATGGTTGTCATTTTCCTTTTTCATCAACGTAGCCAATCTGATAGATGGAACCTCAGTTTAATTCAAATTAAGTTTGAATTTCATTAATTATTAATGATTTGGCACATTTTTTCTCATGGATATTTATAATTTCAGTATTTTCCTTTGAAAGCTGTCAGTTCATATATAGACCATGCGTCAATTGGAAAATGAATCTTCTTATAAATTTGAATCTGTTATTTTTAGAAATAAAATCTTCATCAAAGAAACTTGTTACAAAGATTCTTTTCCAATGAATTGTTTTCCTATTAAATTTAGCTTTATTGGTTCTAATGGTGCAAAACAAATTTTGTCAACTCAAAGTTGTCTCTTTTATTTCCTGTAATCTTCTCTAACTTCCATTTATTTGGTAATGAATTTTCCTCTATCCATGGATTTGAAAGAGTATCTTCCTTACTCCTCCATTTATTTATTTTTTCACCCTTTATGTTTGTCATGTTTCCATTTACAACTTATCTGGGTATATCTAGTGAGATATTGATTTATACCTACCTACCTATTGAAATTGATTTCTTCTTTTTTTGCAATGTTAGTTGATATTTGCCATGTCCAGAGTATTCTAGTTTTTCTCTTTTTTTTCCCCAAAGAAAGTATTCTTTGACTTGGATTTTGGTTCTCACTCACATTCTAGCCCGGAATCCTATTTTCAAGCATATTTTTGTCAACTGCCTATTTTTACCTTGCTTTAAAAGTCAGGATGGAGGATTTTATTGAGTTCTTTTTATAATTCATCTATTTTTGTACTCTCTAGTAGATGTTGTTCTTAGACTATTTTCATAGTAGCCCTTTTTGCATATATTTATCATAAGCTCTACAATATGATATGGTCAAATGTTCCATGAAATGATGTCTTTTGTTGACCTTGGCTGCATGTTCAAAGCCAATCAAAGCCATTATTTACGTCTGCAAATAGAGCTTGTCAGTTATCTATCCATTTCACTCTAACTTCCTTCTCTGATGCTGAGAATGTCAAGGCTGATACAATTCCATTCTTTCAGTAATAAGTATTCATGTTAGTCATTGGCAAAACATTTAGAGTACCAGTAGCTAAGTTGATTTTTTTAAAGTAAGTCTAAAATATCACAAGTTGACTGGCAAGGCAATAACTTTGAATGAAAAACAAAAGAGATTTGGGAAGGTTTTAGTCATCTACAAGCTTAATAAAACTCTATAGTGGGATGATACTGAAGCTGAGAAAGCTATATTTTCTAGACCTAAGTGGAAGAATTTATATTCTATTTTATTTCCTATCTATTTGCATAATCATTTTATTAGATTAAAAAATCCCTGTTTGTATCTATCATAGAGCCTTCCATGGTCAGTGCCTTACATATAATTGTTGTTCAGTTATGTCTTCATGGTGTCTTCATGACTCCATTTAGAGTTTTCTTGGCAAAGATGCTAGAATGTTTTGCCATTTCTTCAGCTCATTTTACAGATAAGGAATCTGAGTCAAACAGGGTTAAGTGACTTGGCCAAGATCATACAGCTAGAAGTGTCTGAGGCCATTTTTGAATAAAGATCTTTCTCACTCCAGGCCCAGCATTCTATCCACTGGTGTACTTAACTGCCTTTCCACATGGTAGATATTAATAAATGTTGAATGAGTGAATGAATCACAAAAACATGGCCCTGAAAAAATACCAAGAGCTAGTACCATACCTAGCCATAGAAATATTAAAAAGAACTTTTCAAAGTTACCCAAATAACTTAAAAGAAAAACTCTTTGAGGTCATTTAAGTCTATGACTTCAAATTACTATGATTACTCAATTATTTGGATAGATGTCCTTATTTTGGCAAACAAATGGTTGCTTCTAAGGAAGCTTTTTGGTTGTGAAAAAAATCCAGTGTTGAGTCATAATGCAATCTGTAAGTAGATGTTACACTCTAGTAGTTTGCTAATCAAATCCCATCATAGAGGATTGCTATTATATCTGGTTGTAATATGGGTGATAAAGGTCAAATTTCCATCCCCGTTCTTTGGTGTGTTAAACTATAAAAAACCTCAGAGGGAAAACTGGAAATGAAAGTATAGCTTTTTCTTCCTGGGTATGTCCTCAGAATGGTTCAGCTCTGCTCAGTTCAGAGAACTGTAACTAAGTACCTATTATGTACCAGGGACTGTCTTAAAGTGCTGGAGACACAAATACAGTAGTGAGATAGTCAAAGAACTTATATTTTACTCAGGTCTGTGAAGTTAAAAAATCTTTATATTACTTGCAGACTGTGAAGTTAAAACATTTTTTACATTTTACAATATTTTAATAATCATTTTTCAGTATATTTAGGTTCCTTTGTAATCTTGCAGTCTGTGAAGTTAAAACATTTTTATATTATTTGCAGTCTGTGAAGTTAAAACATTTTTTACATTTGACAATATTTTAATAATCATTTTTCAGCATATTGTTTCTTTTGTAATCTTGCAGTCTGTGAAGTTAAAACATTTTTTTTACATTTGACAATGTTTTAATAATCATTTTTCAGTATATTTAGTTTCCTTTGTAATCTAGGTTTCACTAGAATGTCAGAGGGGTCTGGGACAGAAAAGAAAGAATTTTTGTACTGCTGAATTGTGTTTAATTCTTTATGACCCCATTTGGGGTTTTCTTGGCAGACATAATGGAGTGGTTTTGTTTGCCGTTTCTTTCTCCAGCTTATTTTTATGGATGAGCAACCTGAGGCAAATAGAGTGCCTTGACTTGATCAGGATTACAGAGCCATTAAGCATGTGAAGCTGGGTTTGAAAACTCCTGAAAAGTTTTCTAATTCCAAGCCTAATGCTCTATCCATTGAGCCCACTTACCCATTTTTTTTTAGTAAGGGGATGCATAATGTTCACAGATAATATGAGATATTTACAAAATAAAAGCAGGTAATGGGGGAGGAGCACTGTTGAAAGATTAGGAAAAATCTCTTGAAAGAGAGAGCTGCTAAATGTACATAGATAAATGCACAGGCATATTTATAAGGCCTTCTATGTGTATCTCTCTCAGTGTCTGTGTCTGTCTCTCTTTCCCTTCTGTGTCTCATTTGTCTGCACATAAATACATACGTATATATATATATATATATATATATATATATATATATATGGTATTCTAAAAATCTTAGTGAAGTTATAAACTATTAAAAGTTATACTATCACATCAAACCATAATGGGCCTAAACTAGGTATAATAGTCCAGTATTTTACTAATTAAATCTTAATCATACAGGAATATTATAATTGCCTGGGTTATATGGGTGATAGCTATCTCATTTATCCATATGGTATGCCAGACTGTAAAACACTATTCTAACCATTAAACTATATCTTAAACCTACACTAAAACTTTTGGAACATCTTATACATATATGTTTACACATAGATATAATCTTTATTTAATATTTTAAAACCCAGTTAGACTTTTGGAACATCCTGTGTACACAGACACGTATAGATATATGTATATGTGTGTATATACACACATGTATATATATATGCACATACATACAGTGCAGCTTACACGTACATATGTATAGAGAGGGAGTAGAGGAGAGAGGGAAGAAAGAGAAAGAAACATAGGAAAGGAGAAGAGAAAGGGGAAGAAGTGTGAAAAAGGGATCAAAAAGATAGGGAGGAGGGAGAGAAACAGAAAACTGAACTGAAAGAGCCTTTAAAGGCCATGTAATCAATCCCCTCATTTCACAAATGAGGAACTGAGGTGCAGAAAGGTTGAATAACTTACCCAAACTCACACAGCTTGTAACCATCAAAGGTGAAACTTGAACCAAGTCCAACAACACTCACCCCTGACATATCTATGCTTCTTTATGCTGGTGACTCCCAAATCTACTCATCTGGCTAGGTGTCATCTGTCTCCTGAGCTGTAGTCCCAAACTCTGCCTACGGACCATCACTATCTGAATTTGCTACAGACATCTCAAATGTGACATGTTCTTAGACAGAGCTGATTATCTTTCCCCCTAAATCCACTCCCTCTTTTCACTTTTTAAACTTCTTTTGTTCTTCTAGTCACTCAGGTTCACAATCTAGAAATTATATGAATTTTTTTCTTTATGCTTTTCCCCTTTCTACTCCATCCCATAGCCATTCTGCTTCTGCTAAGTCATGTCAATTCCCTCATTTCAGTATCTCTCACCTCCACCCTTTTGTCTCTTAACTTTCATCATATCCTGCCTAAGCTCAATGTTATCATCTCTCTGTACTAGTTTCTTTTCTTTTTTTGTTTTACTTTCCCCCCCCCCATCATTTTATTTATTTTTTTATTTACAAAACATATGCATGGGTAATTTTTCAACATTGACCCTTGCAAACCCTTTCCATATTGCTCCAGCTATTCTGGATAATTCTGACTATTATAGGCCAGCAGTTGGCAAAGGTAGCTGGCTCCTTCTTCCAAGGGGTTGCTTCTTTGATCGAACATTATGGGAGTAGGGCTAGAATAGAACAGTGGTGGGGGAGGTAAAGTGCCGCTATTCCCAGGGCTCTTAGGTTTACATTCTTCCTGGTAGCAGCTGGTCTGTGGTTGGTATTGGTTTTGGTGAAGATGGTACCCCCTTCTCCACAGGGGTTACTCTCCTACTGATGACTGTTCATGGCAAAATTGGAAGTGATGATGATAATGGTATAATGTTGTTCTCAAGGTAATTGGGCCCAGAGTTCTGGGCCATCTTTGTTGGAATCTGAGTGGAAATTATGTTGGTGAAAGTACTTTGACTCATCCAGCACATGCTGTGTCTTGTCTCTCTCTCTAGGATACCTTTCTGCTTTGGTTAGGTCAGCTTGCTGCCCTCTAAATGATATTTGGGAAATACAATGGGAGTAGAGTATGGAGTAAAAGAAAGATTAGTAAGAGAAGATTCAGTCTGAGTTTTGAAAGCATGCAGGGAAGGTCTGTCTTAAATGCTACCTCCTCTAGGAATAATTCTCTGATCTCCCTGAAGTAGTAATGATTTCTCCCTCATCTGATTGAAAAAACCCAAAATATTATATTTTTATTTACTTGCCATCTTCTACCTTCTACCTATTTATCTATACCCATTTTGTATTCTCCTTTATTATTAGAAATCCTTGAGGTGGATCTTATCTGTTTCTCCACTCAAATCTACCTTACACACAGCAAGCAGTTAAATGTTTGCTGAATGAATGAATAAATGAATGAATGTTGGTATTCCATCGCATGTAATCAAAGCAATAATACATAATTAAGCAATAGTGTTTTGTAACACACCATCTAGTTTTGCCATTGGAGATCAATTTTCTATGTCCTCTGATTGGATCACTGAGATTCAGGACCACCAATATAATCTTGGCTCTTAAAGTCATCATGGTAGCCCCCAATTGATTATCATGTTTCCATGTCACATAGGCTCCATAGACACAGCATTCCTCTTTCTAGTTCCCATGGATACCTTAATGGAATGAATACACTGTAATCCAAACAGCAGGAAGAGCAGTTTATTCAAAGCTTCTGGGGCTGTCCAATTCAAGAGAGCTACACCCAGGGGAAAGATGTCCTAATAATAGCACCTCATGTTAACCCTTTTGTTTCTTTCCCTTTTCCTGGTGTTGTCAAACTGTCTTATCAACATTGGGCTGTTTTCTTCATGTTCTGGATGCCATCAAGACACTATCTACTAAGAAGCAATTTTTGGCTTTGCAAAGCATTGATCTGAGCATGATGAATAACTATTTTGCTAGTAGTGAGCATGGATGGAGCCAGATTTGCCTCTGCCTGCACAGCTAATGTTTATATAGAACCAAGTCCAAGTGATAAAAGCTGTTCCCATTCTTCTATGTTTTTATGTTTTTTAATCCATGCAAAGAAATCTGGCTATTTTCTACTGGAAAGTATCCTTCCTATGACAGACATACCCCAATATGGGACATATTGTGGTTAGTCATACTGGAGCTTAGTGGAAGTTTGGGGTTATGCAGTGATTCATGCCTTCGTACACAGATCTAACCATTATAGTTGTATATATGGAGGTTCACAAAGATGAGTTAAAAGACTTAGTATTCCTCAAGTGTAATTAATATTAAATTATTGGGAAAATTCTACTTTGGGATTAATGAGAAATGAGATTGGAGGTGTTTGGTAGTGGCAGTGAGTGGACAGTAGAGAGAGAACTTTGAAAGTTACATTGAAGAACTCGTAGTTAGTGGGGGGGAATTGGAGGGTGGCTACAAGTTCTTGAGGATGGGAATAAAATCATTCTACTGATGGCTTGAGGAGCAGAAAATCTGGAAATAGTATTTACAGAGGAAGGGAGGAGGAGAAAGATTCTAATCAGGGAGAACAGCCTATTGAGGAATTTTGACTGGAGACAGTGAATAACTGGACTGGGGTACAGGAATCTGTTTAGCCTTGTGTTACTGAGTATTTTTATCAATGACTTGGATTGTATTCTCATCATATCTGAAGGTGACATACTTAGGAGGAATAGCTAACCCAGTGGGTTTCAGAGTCATGATTAAAAGGATTTTGCTGGTTAGAGCACTGGGATCAATCTAACAAGCAGAAATAAGTTAATTATTACAGTTGGACCAAAAAACAATTTTGCAAGAAGGTGAGAATTCTTCATTTAAATGAATTTTAACTTTGGCCCTTCTTGTTGGGTTTTTTTGGCTTTTTTTTTTATTTGGGTTTTTTGTTTGTTTTTGGTTGATTGATTTCTTTCTCAAAGTAAAAAATGGTCCCTGAAATGGCCACATTCCTTTTCCTACATGGATAGTTTCTCCACTTCACAGGCTGTGGATTTTTGATTATTTATTCCTAGCTCCCTGAAATGCCTTTTCATTAATCTGTAGCATCAGATTTGCTTTTTTGACCTCCAAGAGAATTTAACTTTTTGATTAGAAATGTACACATCTACAGAATAGTGTATGACAAAAGTAATAGCTTTCTAGCTATGTAATCTTAGGTAAGTAATCCATCCTCTTGAGTTCTATTTCATTATCTGTAAAAAGGGGCTAATAATTTCTACTCCATACACCTCATCAAGTTGTCTGTGTGTGTGTGCAGGTTCAAGTGAGCTAATGTATGTGAATGTGCTTTCTAAACTATAAAACATTCTACAAAGAGAAGGCATTTTATTCATATATGGATATATATTTACATATATTCATATAAATACACACAATGCATATCCATGATTTAGATATCCTCATTCTGAAAACATATATGCAAATAATATCATAATAATATATTCTTTGCCTTCTATAGCATTTTGCAATTTACAGTGCCCTTTCACATATATTATTTACACAGTAAATTTAGGAGATATGTGGATTAGGGCCAGCTAGGTGGCCCAGTGGATAGAGCACCAGCCCTGAAGTCAGGAGGATCTGAGCTCAAATCTTGTCTCAGACACTTAACATTTCCTAGTTATGTGACCCTGGGCAAGTCACTTCCCAATTGCCTCAGCAAAAGAGAGAGAGAGAGAGAGAGAGAGAGAGAGAGAAAGAAACAGAGAGAGAGAGAAAAAGAGAGAGAGAGAGACAGAGAGAGAGAGAGAGAGAGAGACAGACAGACAGACAGACACAGAGGTGGATTAGATGTCATTCATTATATATGTACATATATATATATATATATATATATATATATATATATACATGTAGCACCCACCTGAGTCTGCATTCCACTAGCATGATCTTCAAAAACCCATGCTTTCCTTCTCACCACTATGTGACCCTAAGGAGGCACAGAAACAGAGATTTAGAGCTGGAAAAGATCCTAGAAATCAATGATTTGAACAGTCCTTTTGCAGATGAAAAAACTGAGATCCAGAGAAGTTATCTGCTCAAGATTACATAGCTAATCAGTGTCTAAAGCACAAGTTGAATCTTCCTGACTCCAAACACTCTCTCTTCTACACCACAATGTGAGTGTAAAACACACTCATATCATTGTGTGCTGACACATTGCCTAGTACGTTCCAATCCCTTTGCAAGAATAGAGGGAGTTTTCTCACTGGGAATTCTCTAAATCCTTGAAAAGGTCTGGTCCAGAAACATATAGCTATAGGTACAGATTTGTTGTTCATTGGATTAGTTGTCTCTGACTCTTTGTGACAAAGAGTTTGAATAGTGCACACTCATAGACACTGTATTTTTAAGTTATACAAAGAACTTTACATCAAAATGTCTCATGTCATCCTCACAGGCATTTTCTGAAGAATGAACCATTATTATCCCCATTTTGTGGGTAAATGATTATTAAGTATATCCGGGAAAGGTTTTGGACTTGGGTCTTTAAATTCCCAAATTTGGAACTCTATTCATTACTTATAGGACAGATAGATAGGTAAAGACATATACATATGCTTATATACATATATGTATATATTGCGAATACATATACATGTGTGTACATCTATAGATCTATATATATATGTGTATGTAAATTATACATACTTATATATGTATGTGTGAAATGAGAGAGCCATATAGTATATCTGGTCATCTCTCCGTGTACACTTGGTACCTTTTTATTTTTCAGAGTTTTTACTTTTTTCAGTAAATCAAATGTCACCAAAATAGCCAAAAGGCTTCCACATGCAGCTCTGTCAAATCGTATTGCTCTCAATCTTAAGACATTTCAAGTTCAGTTTAGACAGAACCTACAAGCCATTAAGGGCCGTCAAGGTTTGTTTGTTGTGTCCCAGACTTGAAGAAGCTGTCAAGCTGATTAATTGAATCCTCACTGATGCTGTTAGCAATAACAATAAAGTCAGAAACTTTCCTTGCCCTCAGGTAAGCTTAATGAAGCCCTCTAGACCCAGATCACACACAGTAATAGAAGAATTGAGCTGGTACTCCAAGAAGACACAGGCTAGGGGTTGATTCCAGCCAGTGCTCCATTGTGACTTGTTGAAGATTGTAACGATGTACTTCACTGGTTGTAGTGATCATTGGGACAGTCGGCAGTTCATTGGAGGAAGAGAAATCCTTTTAATTGACATCATCCTGATATAGTCCAACAAAGCACTGCAGGGATTGTGTTACTCAAGGTCGAGCTAGAAGTTCTTGTGTGAGAATGTTTCCTTAAGTCCAATGACAGCCAAACCACCCTCACACCCCATAGATTATCTAGGATGTGTCAAGCGCAAACATTTATAAAGCTGTGGCCATCTGTGCAGTTTCTCTTATAGTAAACACTGCATTTCCTGTGGAACAAATGGGTGAGACCTGCAGGTTGCTGGCTCTGCTTTCAGAAGTTGGGCGTAGAGAAGAATTTGAAATTTTATTTAGCAAAGGCTGGGGTGAGGATTTTTTTTTTAGCTCTTTTATACTTTTTATAATTTTAAAAAATTAAAATGGGAAGTTTTTCCATTTTTTTCCCAAATTTTCATATACAAAAGCAAAACAAAACAAAATAGCATGTAGCTGATTTTCTCCCTAAGAATGGATAAGTGGGATTTTTGATTTTGGAAAAATTGTGCTCTTTGCTTTTATTATATTCTAGCCCTAGGTCTTAAAGTTTCTGTATATTACTTTAATGGGTGTCCATTCTTTACCAAATGGACTCATGAGGAAAGAAAATAAAATTCTTTTACTATAATTGCCCCAGGAGAAGGCCATTGTCCAAGTTCAGAGTTCACAGAAAATTCATACTCAACAAAAACCACAAAGGGTCATTAGCATAGGAGCAAGTACAAATTGTTTTTATTTTTCTTTTAAACATTTAAGACCCTCTACTCTGGATATGGGCACTGGACATGAAGATTTGGGCAGCTAGCATGCTCTTATTCAGAATCATGTATACTATAAATCAAATAATGGCCCTTAAAATGTACCCAGTGTATTCAATTAAAAACCTGGCCTTGAATGGCAGTGAAAAACCCATTACCCATCCCTCACTATAAGTATAAAAATCCAGGGGGGAAACTGATATGAAAATATACATAACAAAAACCTTCTTTCCATTAATTTGAGGGAGAGGAATTCTGGATTTGTGACTTTACCTCCTCAGTGTAAAAGGGAACTACCAAGGAGAATGAGTGACTTTTAATTTTAGAGAGTTGCCTGGGGCACTGAAAAATAGCTAATTTGGGATCTGATAGCCAGAATTCAGCAAAGGAACTTAAACTAGACAGATCTTTTCTATCTACAAAACCATTTAATTTTTTTTCTTTTCTGTTTTTTCCAAATCTCTTTTGGTATTCATGTTCTAGAAGTGGTATTGTTAGATCAAAGTATATACATGAATTTGCAGCTCTTTGGGCACAGATCATATCTTTTGATTATTTATTAATTGGGGCATGACTCTTATTTTTTATAAATTTGATTCAGTTCCCTCTATGTTTGAGCAATGAGACCTTATTAGAGAAACTTGCTTTGAATTTTTTTTAAAAATTGCTGTTGGCTATGCCCAGAGAAAGAACTCTGGGTGATGACTAAAAACCATTACATTGAATTCCCAATCCCTATATTTATGCCCACCTGCACTTTTGATTTCCTTCACAAGCTAATTGTACAATATTTCAGAGTCTGATTCTTTTTGTACAGCAAAATAACGGTTTGGTCATGTATACTTATTGTGTATCTAATTTATATTTTAATATATTTAACATCTACTGGTCATCCTGCCATCTGGGGGAGGGGGTGGGGGGTAAGAGGTGAAAAATTGGAACAAAAGGTTTGGTAATTGTTAATGCTGTAAAGTTACCCATACATATAACCTGTAAATAAAAGGCTATTAAATAAAAAATAGAAATGAAAAAAACATTGCTGTTGCTAATTGTATTTCCCCCATTCATTCTCTCTCCTTTTACCCTGTCCCTCCTCAAAAGTGTTTTGCTACCGAGCTTTCCATCTCCCAGTATGACCTCTTTTTATCACCCTCCCCCCTTCCCATATCCTGTACCCTTTCTATTTTCCTGAGGATAAGGTAGATTTCTATAACCCGAATGATTATGTATGTTATTTCCTATTTAAGCCAATTCTTATGAGAGTCAAGTTCACTCACTAATCCTCTCCGCTCCTTTTTCCACTCCATTGTAAAAGCTTTTTCTTGTCTCTTTTTTAATGGCACTTCCTCTCTTATTCCTTAATAGTGCAGGAAAAGAAGAATTAAAGTAATTGATGGTAAAAAAAAAAAAAAGATGGGAAATGGTTGGACTTATGAACATTTGGGACTCAAACCCCAGCTATTTGACTTTGGATAAAACATGGCAGTTCTCAGTGTCTTAGGGAAAGGGAGAAAGTGCTCTCAGTGTCTTAGTTTCATCTGAAAAATGAGGAATTTGGATAAAATGTCTTCTGAGCTCCCTTTTTTTATGATGATTACCTTCAAAAGCTGCGATGACATTTTTTTCCTAAATATTTTCAGTGTTGACAAGTATTTATCATCTGAAAATAGATTGAAAAGAATCAATTCAGTTCAAGCAAGTTTGGGTACAATCACTTTAAGATACAAAATGAGGCAGCTATAAATTCATAGACTAATAGTCTTATGTGACTTATAAATTAGCTCTTAATGCATATCTAAAAGAGGAGTTCAGTAATGTTCTGAGTGAGAAAAGGATTTTTGGAAGACCTATCACTGTGAATAAGGTTAGGGTATTTATTTTTAATGGCTCCTGCTCTCAAGTAGCTCAGAGTCTGTTACAAAAATAAGATAAACAGATAAAAATATGCTTAATAATCTAAAAAGAAAAAGAGATAGTGGGAGTTTAAAATAGAAGAGTTCATAGTATGCTTGGGTGGTCAGGGTGTGCCTCACCTTATATTTCTGTTCCCTTCAAAGTGCAAGCCTTTGAGAGGAGAAACTGTCTTTTTGTGGTTTTTTTGCTAGTATTTATATTTCCAGCATTTAGCACAGTGTCTAACATATAGTTAATATTTAATAAATGTTAGTTCTGTGTCTTTCTTTCTCTGTCTCTCTGTCTCTCTCTCCCCTTCTCTCCACTCTTTGCTGGCTCACTCACTCACTCTCACTCTGAACCTTTGTATCTGCCTATTTATCATCTCAAATATTTTGGATTAACAAAGGACCTTAATAATAGTATGGATGATGAAAGTTCATAGTTTATCCTAAACTCAGAATCCTTTTGTCCTCTCTTCTACCAAATCTTTTAGCAGAGCAAATATTGTCTATTTACACTTTGCTATTCTTTTATGTTTTTGTTTCTTGATGGAAGAGTTGATCCAACATTTAGATGTATTAGTTAGGCACAAAAGAGGAATAGATGAGAGCAAGAGGCTTATATAATCCATGACCCAGATTTAATAAAAACCAGGTCGTGAAGTACTCTGGATAAAAAAATCTTGTTTTTAATAGAATGGATATTGAATTAGTAATCAGAAAACCTGGGTTCTAGTCTTGGCTTTGCTGCTAAACTTCTGTATGACATTGTACAAGTCCTTTGATCTTTCAGTTCTCAACTTCCTAATCTTAAATGAAAGGAAAGAACTAGAAAATGTTCTGAGGTCCTTTTCAAAAAATCTAACATAAATAGTTCTGTGAGGAAGTGAGGTCCCCAGAAACATTACACCTGTTGGTCCTATGGTAGTTTGGACAGCAGGGTGGTAGAGTTTGTCATTTCCTTCTCCAGATCATTTTAAAGATGAAGAAACTAAGGAAAACATGGTTAAGTGACTTATCCAGGTTACACAGCTAGTAAGTGTCCAAGACCAGATTTAACTCAGGAAGATTAGTCTTCTGGACAGCAGGCCTAAAACTACTGTGTGACCTACTTGTTGTATTAAAACAAGAGAATCTGGGTTCAAATCTCAGCTCTACCATTTGCTACATGTGTGATTTTGAGTGAATGACTCAACCTCTCTGTGCCTTAGGGCTTCTGGGCCTTTAAAATGAGTAGTAGTATTAAATAGAAATGAAGGCCAATAATCTGTAATGTAAAGTTCCCTACAAGTGCATATTAACTTAGAAAACTATATATTAATATTATCTATATTTTATTATATTTTTATTTATTTTGTTAATATTTCTTATTACATTTTGATCTGGTTTGGATCTCATTCAAAAGTTTTGTGGGACACAATATAGTCAGTGAACTGTGTGTTTGACACTTCTGAATATGATGACTTCTGAGACCCAAAATATATGTTTCCCCATTTCTTTTTCTTTTAGCTGAGGCAATTGGGGTTAACTGACTTGCTCAGGGTCACACAGCTAGAAAGTAGTAAGTGTCTGAGTCACATTTGAACTCAGGTCCTCCTGACTTCAGGGCTGATGCTCTATCCACTGCACTACCTAGCTACCCTTATGTTTCCCCCATTTCTAAGAGCCCTGTAGAAAGCTGCCAATCATACCATCCATATAATTTGCCTGCCTGCTTTGTTACTTGTGCTTTGTTGCTCTGATACCATCTACTTTCCCATTTACAGGCAGGAATTGATAAAGTTATCTTTCCTCTTACTTGGCTTGCCTAGTCCCTTACCTCTCATCTCTCCCCATGGTTCTAGTCATAGGATTTTGGCTCCTATTTATTTCTCTGGAATGGGAAATGAAGTTAAAAGAGTGAAATGAAAGGATCCAAAGTAAAAGAAAATTGCTATGCCTTCCTAGTAAAGGAAATGGAAGAGCTACTGCTTTCAAGTCACTGGGACTTTACCTCATGCTTTGGTGGAACCAGTTCAACTCTGGACAGCTCCCTCAGTATGTAGCTGCTTCCCTTGAAAACTCTTATATGTATTCTGGTTTGTAAGATCATAGACTTAGCCAAAAGATTAAGTGAGGGTGACCAATTCCTTCATTTTACTAGTAAGGATCCTGGGCCCAGACTTGTCCAATTTCACAAAACTGTAAATGAAAAGCCATCATTTGAATTAAGTTCTGTGACTCTAAATCTGATGTTCTTTCCCTTACATCATGCCCCTTATTCAAATTTCTCTCTATTGAAGGTAATGACATCCTTCCTATTACCAGAGTTCATGTTCTTGGAGTTATTTTTTCCCTCACTTCCTACATCCAATCATTTGCCAAATCTTATTGAATTTATCCCCCTCCCCATTATCCCTCTTTATCTATTTCATTCTCTCCATTTACATGGTCTCTGTCATGGTTCTGACCCTTATCACCTCTGGCTTAGTTTATTGTAACAGCTTCATAATTGGTTTCCTAGCTTCTAGACTTTTCACTCTCCAATCCATTTTCCACACAATAATGCCAAAATTGCCAAAATAATATTCCTAGTGCATTGGTTTGACCTTGTTAATAATAGCCTGTCTCCCAATTGTTCATTGTTTCCTAATTTTAGCATGAAATGCATATTCTTTAGCCCACTATTTGAAGTCGCCCTGTTTATATCGCCATCTGGATGGCACCTATTCTAAAAGTTTTGTTTTCTATTACCTCCTTTCCTATAATCTCCATTCTGGCCTATTAGCCATTCCCTTGATACAACACTACATTTCTGGTCTCCTTGCCTTTGCACATCTGTCCCCCTTATTTGGAAGGCTGCTCTCCATTCCCATCTCTCAAAATCTTTACCTTCCTTCGAGAATCAGAAGCCACACCTGTGTGAAGCTGTTCCTGTACTTCTCTTCCTCAGCCCACCAAGTTTCTAAGATCATAAATTTAGAGGTGAAAGAGGTTAGCTAATTCTAGCTCTCTCATTTTATAGTGGAGGAAACTGAAGATATGTAGGTAGCAGGTGAGTTCTAGGTGCCTTTGACTAAAATGATCATAAAATTATTTTCTGTTGACATGTATTATGCTAGAAGTAGAATAGTATAGTGGAATGACCACTGGATTTGGGATCAGAGTGTATGGGCCCAGATTCTGCTTCTGCTGCTCATTGCCTATGACTTGGACACATCACTTTCCTTTGGGGGTATTCATAAGCATATGTAGAAGGGCTGGCCTTTCAGGTCCTATCTATCACTATCCCCTATGCCCATGAAGTACTTACTATTTCGCTTCCCACTGTGCTGTGTTGAGGATACAAATACAAAAGCAAAAACTAGCTCTACCTTCAAGGAGCTTATGTTCTAATGAGAGAAAGAACTCATGTGGATAATGGTGGTTGGGAAGAATCCCTCTGAAAAGTTAAATGAAAGGTGAGGAAAGGGAGTAGATTGGCACACTCCATCTGGGTACAATAATAGAATTGATTTGATTATGATTGGAGATGGGGAGGGAGGAGGAGAAGAAGATAAGGGCTCCATAGTAATTTAGCATTCCTTACATTAGAATGTAAGCTCCCTGAGGTCCAAAATTATTTTTGTTTTGGTTTTATATTCCAGGCATCTAACATAATGATTTACCTAGTAGGGGTTTAATAAAAGATTGATGAATGAATGAATAAATTTGCCATCTTTGAATGTATACTTTCAGCTTTTTTTTCTTTTTCTTTAGAAGCAGTAATTTCTCAGGTTCATGCCTTGTTGCAAAGAATGAAAATCAAACAGTCCAGATACATCTTTCCATCTCAATTTAGAATATAAAAAGGAACAGATAAAGTATTAAAATGTTAATAGCCATTATTCCAGATTGAGAGCCATTATTTATAATTGTAAACTTATAAGCCATTTTCTTATGGGATTCCTTAGGATGTGCCAAGAAAATGCTATATTCAGGGAAATCTGCAGGTACCAACAAATATTCATTCAATTTGCCTGCCATAAGCTATCTTGCCTTCAATAGTAACCAGGATAACAGGGCTAGCTAGAGCTGGGTATACAAACTCAGCCCATCTATCTGAAAGTTAAAATCCCATCAATGGACTGGACATCTTGCTGACATAATACCAAATATCTTGATGTTTATAAAAATATAAGTATTTAGAAAAATACTGTACTTAGAGTGAGAGAGGTAATGGGAAAGACCTTGACTTTGTCACGACTTTGGAATATCCATGTTCAAATTCTGCCTCTGTCACTAAAGACCTACATCATTTTGGACAAGTCACTATCATTTTCTGTAGCTCTGTGAGCTCCTCGTATAAACTGAGGGGCTTTGACTACATGGTCTCTGAGTCCCCTCCCTCCTCTGAAGCTGTGATCCTGTGATCCCTGTGACCCACAGCTGGATTCACCATTGTATTTCACCTCTTGGCAAGCAGCAAAGAGCTGCTGTGGAGGGTTGCTAAATTGATAGGGGCAGGCTCCCTTCTTGAGGGGAAGCGAAGTTATTTAATGTGGCTGACTAGATACATGGATGTGTTTAAACCTTCTTTATGAAGATCTATGAAAAACAATTGTGTTCTTTAAAATATGTGTTATTCTTACAGAACAATAATATTCCATAATAATAAAAAATAAAATAAATAAAATAAAATATATGTGTTAGTGAAACATATGGATGTGGTCTGTCCACCTCCCTCACTCCAGTGGAGTTTCCAGGAGCATTTTTTAATTAGATGCTGTGAGAAAAACAGTCATCAGGACACTCAGGTTCTAGGTTCAGCTTGGTCTAATGTACCACCAACTAGCTGTGTATCCTTGGAAAATTAGCTTTCCATTTTGAGAGCTCAATTTTTCCCTGTAAAATGAAGAAGTTAGATTATCAGAAGTCATCCCTCTGTTAACAATAAGCTAAATCTGCTCTATTGTTCTTGTACAATCTTTTATCTAAGAATGATTTTTATTTTTTAGATTAAAATCATTTAAAATATTTAAACTCTTTTAAAAGGTGAAGCCATTGTCAGCTTTTGAGACATATTAAAAAATAGTGGGTCAGATTTGGCCTGTGGGCTATAGTTTGCTAATCTCTATATTAGATGATTCCTGAGCTTCTGTCTATTTTGAACATTATTTGGTTCTAGGAATTTGCTCATTTTGCTAAAAATTGCCAATAAGTTACTAAAATCTGGTTGGAGGAGGGCTGTTTTTTTTCTATATGAAGAACATTTTGTCCAGGGGCATTTTAAACATTTATGCACTTAGTCTTAACATTAACAAGTACTGATTTTTCTACCAAGATCAAGCAGATATCTCATAAGAAGTGGAATTGTACCCTCCATACCAATTTGCCCTTGACTTTATACACTTCTAAAATTGTAGCCTCCCAGAGTTGGAAGGATTCTCAGCCATAATCTAGGGGTTACCACATTCTTGACTGAGAATAGAGCCCTTTTATGTTATTTGAAATACCAGTGATGACCTAGCTTCTGCTTAAAGACCTCAATTGATGAGAACTTCATTACCTACAGAGGCGGCTCATCCCACTTTAAAATTCCTTGGATATGTTTCCTTGCTGTCATCTGGCTTTCAACAAATTGTTTTAATCTCTATTTTCTGAAGCCAAGAAAAACATATTTATTTTATTGTCTGTGACATTTTTCAGATGCTTGGAGATCTCTCTAGGCTGGTTTCTTCCAAATCTTTTCTTTCCTAAGATCAACATCCCCAGTTCGATCAAGTGATTTCCCAAATTTCATAGCTTCTAATTCCTTCACAATGTTGGTTACCTCTTCTGTGTTTTGCTTAGATTTCTGTTTGTTTTGAGCTTTTGGGGAAGCATGCGTAAGATACATTAAGCTATCCATCCAAATTCACCATCCTCTCCCTCTTAACAGATGGCATATATCAATGACATAGCATGTTTTTCTCTTTGTGACGCTAACTGGCCTGTACAGAGATTGACCCTTTGACTTTGTCCTTAATACCATTGGTTGTATTGTTAAAAAAAAAAAAGTATGAACAGAATATTCATAATTAAAATTATGAAACATTAAAATAATTTTATTGGAGTCTAGAATAAGTGTGGTATCTCTTACTATTAGAAGAAAAGTTTTGATGATTTTATTTTTTTTTCTAAAAAAGTTCTTCATTTATAATACCAGGCAGGTAGAATTAGGGCAAACTCCAAATAAACATAAAATTAACCATCAGAAAAGTTCTGAAGAAAATCTCATGGCTTCCAAGTTTCTTTTCATTATTTTTCCTCTGAAAAAAATTACCCTAGAATTGCCAGAATATCACATAAAAACATCAAGACAGAGTTCAAACTTTCAAACTATATTCTACTGACAAGAGTTTCCTTTAAAGTTTTCTATCACCAAGATTTTTCTTTTCATGAAAGGCTTGGTATGCCAAGTTTCTGACCAAAGGATATTTTATTTTCAATGTAAAAAATTCAGGAAACTAAGTTTCAGAGAAAATGCATTTGCTGACCCTTGGCCATAGATGAGACTGCTGCTGTTTGTTTTGGTAAAGAGCCATAGCTTTTGCTGAAGGTGCCCTAGTTTTCAGACATTAGTCAGATTTAGTTTCCTTGGATTTATGAAATGATGATTTTCAAATAAGAAAGTTGTGTTCTTTGTAGACTTGGAGGGGTACGGGTGGAAAAAAAATTTTAAACTACTGTAGTTCCTACTCTTTTCAAAATTATTTTAGTTTTTTCTTTGCTATTATTAATATTGTCTTTGAGATTTGATCAGTTTAGGGGAATAAGGTTTGGGGAATTCATGTGGTTTCTTGATTATATGAATACAAAATAGGCAGGGCTGAAAGGACGGGAATACTACCCTGAGGTTTCAGCCTGAGACTTCTACTGAACAACATTGAGAAACTGTGCCCAAATCCATACAGCAGATACTATATCAGAAATCTCTTTCCATCTATCCTAACCTTTACTCCAGACTGATCAGACCAAATTTCACTTTCACAAGCCTGAGAATTAGGCCTCTGTGAGGGATATTTATAAACATTAAGAACCTTCTGAAGCTGGCCAAAAGTCAACTTCAAGATGATCTTTTACATACTTTGCCTTGTTCAGATTAACAGCTTGACTTATATAATACTAAATTTTAGAGAGACAAGCTAAATACTGGGACTGAGATTATGGTCTATTTGTTTCCCCAATGGCATGTCCTTTTCTCTCTTGATGCTTCCCATTTTATATTATATTTTCTTTCCCTGTCCCTACTAGCCTTTCACACTTCTCCTCCCCTTCAGCCCTTTTTACCTAACTAGATTACTACATTTCATCACTGTGTCATTCTAACCAGAACCAAAGACAGATTATATCTCCTTTTCCAGTCCCCTCCCACTCTATAGGCAAACTGTAGATTCATAGAAATTAAGTCTATAAACAACAGACATAGTCAGTGCTTGGTGTGTTGAGCATTCTTCCCCTGCTATGGATAACTAAATTGATTTTGTTAACTATGAGGAGGATTATAAATGTTCCATTTTGCTCTAATTTTGGATGTAAACTACAAGGGTACCAGTCTGAGTCAGGCCCAGTCGGTTACAAGGAGCAAAATGAACATGTCCTTTTGAGTACAGAAGAGAGAGAGAGAAGGCTTCTCTCAGATCAAGATAAGAAAGAGCTTAATAAAAATCAGGGCTTTTCTGTGGCAAAATAGAATATACTCTGACCTAGTGGGCTTCCCATCACTAGAAGTACTCAAGAAGAGACTGGATAGGATTGTGAAGAGGATTCCAATATCAGATAGGAGACTGGATTCAATGATCTTTGAAGATTTCTTCAAGATGCAGAGGTGAGAAAGTCATGAGGATCAGCCTAGGCTGATGTATAAAGATGAAAGATGGAATATTTTGTTCAGGGATGACAAGAACATTGTGAAAAGTGAAACTGTGAAAAGAAAAATGAAGAAGACTGGAAAGAGAGGGTGGAACCAGGTTCCAAAGGTGTTCAAATATCAAACAGAAGAGTTTGGATTGGTTCTAGAGATAATAAGGAGCTATAGAAATTTATTGAGTTGGAGAGTGAGTTAAGGCAGAGACAACTAATAATTTAGTAGATAAAGTGATTGGCTTGGAGTCAGAAAGATCTGAGTTCAAATCTGGCCTCAGAAACTTACCTAGCTGTGTGATTCTAGGCAAATCACTTGATTCTCTTTGCCTTAATTTTCTTAATTATGAGAAATAATGACACTCTTTGGTGCCTTATTAATATGTTTTTGGCCATACAACTTTGTGTGGTGGAGACAGTTGGACTTGAATGTATTGTTTTCTGTTATATTCTACTCTTTCTGAACCCATTTATGGTTTTCTTTGCAAAGCTACTAGAAGGATTTACCATTTTCTTCTACAGAATTTTTTACAGATGAACTGGAGGCAAACAAGTTTAAGTGACATCTCAGTCACTTATTTGCTGAGGCCATATTTTTTTTAATAGCCTTTTGTTTACAGGTTTTATGCATGGGTAACTTTACAGCATTAACAATTGCCAAACCTCTTGTTCCAATTTTTCATCTCTTACCCCCCACCCCCTCGCCCAGATGGCAGGATAACCAGTAGATGTTAAATATATTAAAATATAAATTAGATATACAATAAGCATACGTGACCAGACCATTATTTTGCTGTACAAAAAGAATCAGACTCTGAAATATTGTACAATTAGCTTGTGAAGGAAATCAAAAATGCAGGTGGGCATAAATATAGGGATTGGGAATTCAATGTAATGGTTTTTAGTCATCTCCCAGAGTTCTTTCTCTGGGCGTAGCTGGTTCAGTTCATTACTGCTCCATTGGAAATGATTTGGTTGATCTCATTGCTGAGGATGGCCAGGTCCATCAGAATTTAATAATGGTCATCATATAGTATTGCTGTTGAAGTATATAATGATCTCCTGGTCCTGCTCGTTTCACTCAGCCTCAGTTTGTGTAAGTCTCTCCAGGCCTTTCTGAAATCATCCTGTTGGTCATTTCTTACAGAACAATAATATTTCATAATATTCATATACCACAATTTATTCAGCCATTCTCCAACTGATGGGCATCCACTCAGTTTCCAGTTTCTTGCCACTACAAAAAGGAAGGGCTGCCACAAACATTCGTGCACATAGAGGTCCCTTTCCCTTCTTTATAATCTCTTTGGGATATAAGCCCAGTAGTAACACTGCTGGATCAAAGGGTATGCATAGTTTGATAACTTTTTGAGCATAGTTCAAACTACTCTCTCCAGAATGGTTGGATTCGTTTCACAGCTCGACCTAACAATGCATCAATGTCCCAGTTTTCCGCATCCCTCCAACAATCATCATTATTTTTTCCTGTCATCTTAGCCAATCTGACAGGGGTGTAGTAGTATCTTAGAGTTGTCTTAATTTGCATTTCTCTGATTAATAATGACTTGGAGCATCTTTTCATATGACTAGAAATAGTTTCAATTTCTTCATCTGAAAATTGTCTGTTCATATCCTTTGACCATTTTTCAATTGGAGAATGGCTTGATTTTTTATAAATTAGAGTTAATTCTCTATATATTTTGGAAATGAGGCCTTTATCAGAACCTTTGACTGTAAAAATATTTTCTCAGTTTATTGCTTCCTTCTAATCTTGTCTGCATTAGTTTTGTTTGTACAAAACTTTTCAGTTTGAGTATAATCAAAATTTTCTATTTTGTGATCAGTAATGATCTCTAGTTCTTCTTTGGTCATAAGTCCTTCCCCTTCCACAGGTCTGAGAGATAAACTATCCTGTGTTCCTCTAATTTATTAATAATTTCATTCTTTATGCCTAGGTCATGAACCCCTTTTGACTTATCTTGGTGTATGGTGTTAAGTGTGGATCAATGCCTAGTTTCTGCCATATTAGTTTCCAATTTTCCCAGCAATTTTTATCAAACAGTAAGTTCTTATCCCAAAAGCTGGGATCTTTTGGGTTTGTCAAAGACTAGGTTGCTATAGTTGTTGACTGTTTTATCCCTTGAACCTAACCTGTTCCACTGATCAACTAATCTATTCCTTAGCCAATACCAAATGGTTTTGGTAACTGCTGCTGAGGCCATATTTGAATTCAGGATGAATCTTTCTGATTCCAGGCTTGGCAAACTATCTACTTTGCCACATAGCTGCTCTCTACAGCAAACTATGTATAGAATAATTGGGAAATAATCGAGGGGAGGTATTGGAATTAAGAAGGGTTGTTAAAGCCTTCCTTTAGATTTTAGTTGGGACTTGAAGGAAATCAGGGAGGGTTAGTGGTCCGAACAGAAAAGTCATAATGTTCCAGATCTGAGGGACAGTTAAGAGAATGTGGGGGCAATAGAATGTCTGGTTCTTGGAAAAGTCAGGAGCTCAATGTCACTGGATTGAAGAGTACAAATTGGGGAATAAAGTGTGAAAAGACCGGAAAAACATTGCTGTGACTTTTGTGACTTCAAGATAGCCCTTCTGATCCTTTTTGATCAAAGGAGGCTTGGGCTCACTGTAATGAGGACCAAAAATATCTTTGTATTATTATTTTTTTAAATGACCATACCATGTCTATTTTCAGAAACTTCCTACCTAAACATATTCTAAGCTTATTTCTAATTTGGAATATTTGAGGACTTGAAAGATAGGAGGAGGCTGTGTTATAAAGGACTTTGGATGCTAGTAGTTGCTCCTGGAGGCAATAGGGAGTCACTGGAATGTATTGAGCAAGGAGTGATCATGTCACTGCCTGAAGTTTAGAAAAAAAAATGACTCAACCTCTCTAGTCCTTTTCTCTCATCTGTAAATGTAAGGTATTGGACTCAGTGAACTCCAAATCTAGGATCCTATGAACTTTTAGACATCTTCAGAGTTTTATTTTCTTTTTAATTCTTAACATGCACGAATTCTCTGCTTTTCCTTTCTTCTAATTGGTTTCCCTGCCTCGAATCCCTTTAATGGGGAAGATGGCTTAGAAAGAGGAGAAGCTTGAGACAGGAAGGTCATATGGGAGGCTAAGCCATCACAGTCCAGGCAAGGAGTGAGGAGACCCTAAATTGAAGTTGTGACTCTATGGGTGCAGAGAAAGGAATGAACATGAAAGATATTGTAGAAGTAGAATCAACAAACCTGGCGACTGATTGACTCTACGGAGTGAGAAAGAGTGAAAAGAGAAGCTAGTGGGGATGCTGAAGAGTCTGCTCCTCTATTATGAACTGTAATTGAAGAGCAATTGATATCAATTAGTCATTCAAATGTTAAACTCCTGTTATGTGCCAGGCATTGTGCTTTGTATTAGGATTACAAATTAAAAAAAAAAAAAAAGAAGAAACAATTCCAAGGAACATGCATTCCAATGGGAGAGACCATACATTTTATATATTTGTATATGTATATATTTGTATAAAATATACACATATGTATATATAGCATAAATATGAAGGAAATAAATACAAATATATGAAAAGTAATTAAATACAAGATACTTTGAGGAGAATACTGTATTTATGGGGATTATTCTTGCAGATGACAGTGATTAAGCTCTCTTAAATGTAGGTATTCATCCTGTGAGACAGGTATAGTCCAGGCATGGGAATATGGGATGAGTGAGGAGCAATGATTCATTTCCAAAAATGTCCTTTATTTAGTGTTTTATTAAGAGATTCTAACTCATTGATGATATAGGTCAGATTTGCATTCCATCCAACAGTTATCCATAGGTAAATATGCTGAACTTGTCCCAAAGTGATTAAAATGAAAATTTTCATAGCTAGCAACCTGTGGCCTTGTACAAGACCACATTCTGCCTGCTATTAGGCAGGAGGAAAACAAATGCTCATCTAGAACAAAAGGTCATAGAGTGAAATTTGACATCAGGTTTTAGGTATTTTCCCCAACATTAATAATAAGGCAAGGATTGAGGAGGAGATTTGTTTAAAGAGACATACTTACATACATTCAAATTAAGAATAAAAAAAATTTAAGCATTCAATTAAAAAAAATCTCCCCCCTCCCTCTTGCTTTCCCTCTCCCTCTCTCTCTCTCTCCTATCCTTCTGTATCTCTCCTCTTCTTGTCTTCTCTTCTTCTCTTCTCTTCTCTCTCTCTCTCTCTCTCTTTCTCTCTCTCTCTCTCTCTCTCTCTCTCTCTCTCTCTCTCTCTCTCTCTCTCTCTCTCTCTCTCCACAAAAAAATTGAGTAAATAACTATGCTTTAATCTGTACTCAGAGATCACTACTTCTCTCTGGAGATGGATAACATTTTTCATCATGGGTCCTTTGGAATTATCCTGGATCATTCATTATCTTAATCAGAAAAATTAGCTAAATTTTTCTTTTTTTTTAATTTAATAGCCTTTTATTTACAGGATATATACATGGGTAACTTTACAGCATTAACAATTGCCAAACCTCTTGTTCCAATTTTTCACCTCTTACCCCCCACCCTCCTAGATGCAGGATGACCAGTAGATGTTAAATATATTAAAATATAAATTAGATACATAATAAGTATACATGACCAAAACGTTATTTTGCTGTACAAAAAGAATCAGACTCTGAAATATTGTACAATTAGCTTGTGAAGGAAATCAAAAATGCAGGTGTGCATAAATATAGGGATTAGAATTCAATGTAATGGTTTTAGTCATCTCCAGAGTTCTTTTTCTGGGCATAGCTAGTTCAGTTCATTACTGCTCCATTAGAAATGATTTGGTTGATCTCGTTGCTGAGGATGGTCTGGTCCATCAGAACTGGTCATCATATAAGTATTGTTGTTGAAGTATATAATGATCTCCTGGTCCTGCTCATTTCACTCAGCATCAGTTCGTTAAGTCTCTCCAGGCCTTTCTGAAATTATCCTGTTGGTCATTTCTTACAGAACAGTAATATTCCATAATATTCATATACCACAATTTATTCAGCCATTCTCCATCTGATGGACATCCATTCAGTTTCAGTTTTAGCCACTACTGAAAAGGGCTGCCACAAACATTCGGCACATACAGGTCCCTTTCCTTCTTTATAATCTCTTTGGGATATAAGCCCAGTAGTAACACTGCTGGATCAAAGGGTATGCACAGTTTGATAACTTTTGAGCATAGCTCCAAACTACTCTCCAAAATGGTTGGATTCGTTCACAACTCCACCAACAATGCATCAATGTCCCAGTTTTCCGCATCCTCCAACAATCATCATTATTTTTTCCTGTCATCTTAGCAAATCTGACAGGTGTGCAGTGGTATCTTAGAGTTGTCTTAATTTGCATTTCTCTGATTAATAATGACTTGGAGCATCTTTTCATATGACTAGAAATAGTTTCAATTTCTTCATCTGAGAATTGTCTGTTCATATCCTTTGACCATTTTCAATTGGAGAATGGCTTGATTTTTATAATTAGAGTTAATTCTCTATATATTTTGGAAATGAGGCCTTTATCAGAACCTTTGACTGTAAAAATATTTTCCCAGTTTGTGCTTCCCTTCTAATCTTGTCTGCATTAGTTTTGTTTGTACAAAACTTTTCAGTTTAGTATAATTAAATTTTCTATTTTGTGATCAGTAATGATCTCTAGTTCTGCTTTGGTCATAAAGACCTTCCCCTTCCACAGGTCTGAGAGGTAAACTATCCTGTGTTCCTCTAATTTATTAATAATTTCATTCTTTATGCCTAGGGCATGAACCCATTTGACCTTATCTTGGTATACGATGTTAGGTATGGATCAATGCCTAGTTTCTGCCATATTAGTTTCCAATTTTCCCAGCAATTTTATCAAACAGTAAGTTCTTATCCCAAAGCTGGGATCTTTGGGTTTGTCAAAGACTAGGTTGCTATATTTGTTGACTGTTTTATCCTTAGACCTAATCTATTCCACTGATCAACTAATCTATTCCTTAGCCAATACCAAATAGTTTTGGTAACTGCTGCTCTATAATATAATTTTAGATCTGGTACATAAGCCACCTTCATTTGATTTTTTTTCATTAATTCCTTGAAATTCTTGACCTTTTGTTTTCCATATGAACTTTGTTGTTATTTTTCTAGGTCATTAAAATAGTTTTTGGATTCTGATTGTTATAGGCTAAATAAATAGATTAGTTTAGGTAATATTGTCATCTTTATTATATTTGCTCGCCTATCCAAGAGCATTTAATATTTTCAATTGGTTAGATCAGACTTAATTTGTGTGAAAAGTGGTCTGTAATTTTGCTCATAAAGTTTCTGATTTTCCCTTGGCAGATAGATTCCTAAATATTTTATATTATCAGTAGTTACTTTAAATGGAATTCTCTTTGTAACTCTGACTGTTGGATTTTGTTAGTGATATATAAGAATGCTGATGACTTATGTGGGTTTATTTTATAACCAAACTTTACTAAAGTTGTGGATTATTTCTAATAATTTTTAGCAGAATCTCTGGGGTTCTCTAAGTATACCATCATGTCATCGCCAAAGAGTGATAATTTGGTTTCCTCATTGCCTATTCTTATTCCTTTAATCTCTTTCTCAGCTCTTATTGCTATAGCTAGCGTTTCTAATACAATATTAAATAGTAACAGTGATAGTAGGCAACCTTGTTTCCTCAGATCTTATTAGGGAATGGTTGCAGTTTGTCTCCATTACATATGATGCTTACTGATGGTTTTAAATAGATGCTGCTGATTATTTTAAGGAAAGTCCATTTATTCCTATACTCTCAAGTGTTTTTAATAGGAATGGATGTTGGATTTTATCAAATGCTTTTCTGCATCTATTGAGATGATCATATGGTTTTGTTAATTTGGTTATTAACATGGCCAATTATATTGATAGTTTTCCTAATATTGAACCAAGCCCTACATTTCCTGGTATAAATCCTACTTGATCATAGTGTATTATCTTGGAGATGATTTTCTGTAGTCTTTTTGCTAATATCTTATTTAAGATTTTAGCATCAATATTCATTAGGGAGATTGGTCTATAATTTTCTTTCTCTGTTTCAAGCCTACCTGGTTTAGGTATCAGTACCATGTCTGGTCATAGAAGGATTTGGTGGACTCCTTCATTCCCTATTTTATCAAATAATTTATATAGCATTGGGGCCAATTGTTCTTTAAATGTTTGGTAAAATTCACATGTAAATCCATCTGGTCCTGCTGATTTTTTCTTAGGGAGTTGTTTAAATGCCTGTTGTATTTCTTTTTCTGAAATGGGACTATTCAAGCAATTTACTTCCTCCTCTGTTAGTCTGGGAAGTCTATATTTTTGGAGGTAGTCATCCATTTCACTTAGGTTATCAAATTTATTGGCATAAAGTTGAGCAAAATAACTCCTTATTATTTCTCTAATTTCCTCTTCATTGGTGGAAAGTTCTCCCTTTTCATTTTTAAGACTACTAATTTCATTTTCCTCCCTCCTTTTTCTAATCAGATTTACCAAAGGCTTATCTATTTTATTGGCTTTTTCATAGAACCAACTCTTAGTTTTATTAATTAGTTCAATAGTTTTTTTACTTTCAATATTTTTAATTTCTCCTTTTAATTTTAGAATTTCCAATTTAGTATTTGATTGGGGTTTTTAATTTGGTCTTTTTTTAGTTTTTTTAGTTGCAAGCCCAATTCATTAATCTTTTATTTCTCTGTTTTATTCAAGTAAGCCTCTAAGGATATAAAATTCCCCCTTATTACCGCTTTGGCTGCATCCCACAAATTTTGGTATGATGTCTCATCATTGTCATTATCTTGAGTGAAATTATTAATTGTATCTATAATTTGCTGCTTCACCCAATCATTCTTTAAGATGAGATTGTTTAGTTTCCAATTACTTTTTGGTCTATTTTCCCCTAATTTTTTGTTGAATGTAGTTTTGCAATATTACTGCTACTGTATAAAATGTTCTCCTGATAAGTAGAGGAAATTTATAAATATCTTTTTTAAATGCTACTTAATTGAGATTTCTCTCTCATTGAAAGAGTTGGAAATTATGGCAAACCACCCAGAAGGAAATTCAGGATTTTTTTAATCTTTAAAATGTAATAGACTTTAAAGTATGCATTCCTTTTCTCTAAGAAGCTGAACAGGAACATAGCAGATGGGCTTTGATATTAAGCACAGGCATATGCCTTCATTGATATTGGTGTGGCATTCTTCTGTGACTTTAAGATAATCCTTCTATTCCTTTTTGATGAAGGGAGACTTGGACTATGATGATGTCCAAAATTTATCTTTGTATTATTATTTTCTAAAATGACTGTACCAGGTCTATATTCAGAAACCTGCTTACCTAAACATATTCTAGGCTTATGCTAATTTAGCCAAGGAATATTTGAGAGCTTGAAATGTTTTTTGAATCCATGAATATTGTTCCACGGGATCTGTCTTTCTGGCTGGTTCAAACTTGTCTTAAATTGTTCTCCACAATTGGGTTGGATATGTTGGATATGGGCACAATTCCCATTTGGACTCTATTATGTATACAAATATTCTCTTAATTAAGGCAACATGGTTAATATCTTCCCTCTTTTCTTTTTATTTGTTCATCAATTTTACATAACATTTTGTTTGTACTTACCTAATGCATTCATCATTATTTCCTATTTCGGCTTTTATATATGCTCTATATGTTCCCCTCCCTCCCAGAAGAATACAAGTTCGCTAATAGTAGGAAGTGTTTCATTTCTTTCTTTGCTTCCCCATTGCCTTGTGCATAGTAGGTCTAAAATGAATGTTTGTTGAATGAATTGAGTCAGAAACCGTATCTTATGAAAACTTTATGTTTCATTTAGCACCTAGCTCAGTGTTCTGTTCACAGTAGATATTTTGCAAATGTTTGCCAAGTTAAACTGAACTTAATAAGAAATGATTGAATGTTCAACAATGAAACTTTCAGTCAGTGGTATTAGTGATGTAGGAACTTTTTCTTTTTATTGACAATAGATACCTAGCAAATACATCTGTTTACAGTAGTTGAAAACTTGCCTGCCTAAACAGGACTGGAGATAGGAAACAGAAAGGGCGATGAAATATCATTTCATTGAAGTATCAATGAGAAATTTTATTCTTCCAAAAAAATCTCTCCTCTCCTAAATTACTGGCTCATAGGATCAAAGATTTAGATCTGGATTGTACTTTAAAAGTTATTTAAATCAAACCCCTCATTTTATATATGACAAAATTAAGATCTAGAGAGGTTAAGTGAGGTTTTGGTGACTCAGCATTCTGTGTTCCCTCGGGATATAGAGCTGTAGTTGGTTCATTTTCACTGATACCCATTACTGGAACTGTTAGAGCAATCAATAATCAAAAAATGATGGAAGTATCAGGAAGGGCTTAATGTTGTTCTTGACCTCTGGCCTTACTTTTGAAGCTATAGTTTTATAGAATAAGAAATGATCATCCCATCTACTAATATTTAACATTTGGAGAGAAGTCATTTTATAGTCTCCATGTTCTTTGCATTAAGAAAAGTCTTTTCTTGGTTCATGCCAATAAAATTTCCATTTGCTCCCTTCTCCAACTAGACTGATTTTAAAACCCTATAAATTATTTACTGAAATGCAAGTTCAGCTTACAGTAATGATCAAATTAGTTTAATAAGATATGAATACTCTTATTGGGTAATAAAACATTTTTATTTTCTCTGTTAAAAATGTTAATTCTAACCTCCATATGCCCTTGATTTAATATATTTTCAAAGAAGAAAGCTCAGAGGAGCATAAGAAAATAAATTTAATCTACCCAAATAGTTTAACATTAGTAATTTTCAAATATTTTGGCTAATGTCTAGAAGGAGAAAAACATTAATATGTGTTTTGTATTTATTTCATCATGATGACATTTGGACATAAAATTCCCCCTTTCTACTGAGGGTTGTTTCCATATCAACCTATAAATTTGAAGGTTATAAATAAATTCCATTCATCCATTCACTCAGAATCTGTTATAAGAAACCATGTGCAAAAACACTGTGCTTAGAGCTGAAGGAGTGAGAAAGATATTTTTCAAAGAATTCTTGACCTGAAGGATCTTATATTCCAGTGGACAATAATAGAATCTATACAACTTCCAATGCTTCAAGGGGTCTGATATCATTAATATAGTATTTCTCTGTGAAAGACTTAGTAACTTTAATCAACATAATGAACTATCACAATTCTAAAGAATTTCCAGATAGAGACCTGATGGTCTCAGAATAAAATTGAAGCATATTTTTCCTTTCTTTATTTTTCTTGTCTCCTCCTTGCCCAGAATATGACTAATGTGAAAATATGTTTTCCATGACTTCATATGTATATTGGGTATTTTATTGCTTGCATTCTCAATGGGTTGAAAGGGTGAAAAACCTTTTCACATTTTTGAGTGGGAGAGAGTGGAACTGAAAATAAAAAAATTTAAATCAAAATAAATTTTTTGTGGGGATTCTTTCCAATCATGTAGCTAGCAGATTGCCACCCATCTATGCCTACAATTTTTTGATTTATAAACACAGAAAAATAAAGGGGCAGGAACAGTGAGATAGAGATGGAGATCCAGAGATAAAGAGACAGGCAGAAAATATTTAATAAACACTTAATATGTGTAAGGCTCATGTAGCATGGCATCCATCCATTGGTTTTCTTTCACTCTCATTCCATGACTAACCTATTTTTTTAATCTAATTTTTTTTATTGAATCCTTTATAATGTTTCTACATAAGTCCTTGTTTGTGCTGTAGCCTGCATATGACCACTATGTACATCTCCATTACCAATTGGCTAATTTTATACTCAATAAACCCCAGTGGTTCCCTATTACCTACAGGATCAACTAGAAATCAATGCATAAAATAAAGCATTGTGAACTCAGATGAAGAGATTATATCCATATTGAAGAATTAGAGAAGGCTTCATAGAGTGACATCTTATTCAGGCTAAATGATAGGGATGAACATTGGAAGAACCCATCTCAGCTGAAGGGAAAATGAAAGGTTAACTTTTGGGGGGAAATACGTTACAAGGAAATCCAACATTGTTAGAATGGAATAGACTACTGTAACCTAAAGTAATCATAACATTCTCCTGTTCTCCTCACCTTTGAGAGTCACATATGCATTCTAATAATACATATTCAATTTACCTGGCAGAGGTGATACATATTCAACATGAAGTATATATGTATGGGAAGAAAGAATAGTTAGAAAGTCCATTAATCATGGTTCTGTTTATATTTCTGTTATATTAATAATTTCAGCACATTATATTTTATTGTATACTTTATAAGGTGAGTTTCCTAAATTTTAGGTTTGACCCTGTCAGACTCACACACACTCCCACCCTTGTTCAATAAATCTCAATGGCTCATCTTTACCTTTATGAACAAGTACATAGTCTTTTTTGGCATTTAAGGGCTCTTCACCACAAGTGCCTTTATATCTTTCCATATTTTTAGACTTTTCTCTCCTCTACATATTTTCTGGGTCAATCATACTGGCCAATTTGCCATTACTTTTCACATGATGCTTCATCACTCATCTCCATGCCTTTGCACTAGTCTTTTAGAATCCCTTTCTTTCTTTAAGACTCAGCTCAAACATCATCCTCTGCAGAAGGCTTTTCATATTCCCTAAACTAAAATTATCTTCCATTCATTTTATATATAGCTTGTTTGTGTCCCTGGGTACACTATATTTTCTCTATTAGGTTGTAGACTCCTTTCTAGTGCTAGCATTGTGCACAGAACATAGTAAAAGTTATTGAATTCTTGTTGATTAATTTATTACCTCATTTGATTTTCTCAAATAAGACAATTAGGGATGCTCTGAAGTGTTGATTGTCCATGGTCACACACTAGTAAGTGTCAAAGTCAAGACTACATGTAGGCATATTTTTCCTAAATCTAAGACTCAACTATACCACTACTGGACATTTTCAGAGTTAATATGGCATAGTGGAAAGGAGCTAGACTTGAAGAAAGGAAAGCTTGCTTTGAGATAATTTCTGACATCTACTTGCTATTAATCTCTCTATCTCAGTATCCTCACATGTAAAATGAAGATGATAAGCTTCTGATGAATAAGGATTTTATACTTAGATACATTTGTATCCCAGAGTCTAGCATAATGCTTGGTACAGGCACTTAATAAATGTTTATTGATTAATTGATAAATAATATCCAACTCACAGAATTATTGTAAGGACCAAATGAAATAAGGTATGTATATAAATGTCAGCTATTTTTTAAAAATTCTGGCTCATAGATTCACAACTTCTATGTTATGAATAAATTTAAAATGCATGTGAATCGAATTTTATGGATTTTTATCTTTGGCTTCTCAGTGGGGATTCCAACTAAAACAATACTCTTATTCTGATTCTTTTACTCAAAATATAGGGCGGTAAATTAATAAATGATTAGCCTTAACAATAAGAGTTCAGAGTCATAATTGAAATATCCTGCTTGTTCTTTTCTCTTTTCTTTATTTTGATAATAGCTTTTTATTTTGAAAATACATACAAAGATAATTTTCATCATTCAACCTTGTAAAATTTTCTCCCTCCTTTCCCCCCACTCTCCTCCCCTAGATAGCAAGTAATCCAATATAGGTTAAACATTGCAATTCTTCTAAACACATTTCCATATTTATCATGCTGCATAAGAAAAATCAAATCAAATGGAGGAAAAATGGGAAAGAAAAAAAAAGCAAACCAACAACAAAACAGGTGAAAATATTATGTTGTAATTTACATTTAGTACCCATAGTCCTCTCTCTAGATGCAGATGGATCTCTCCATCACAAGTCTGTTGAAATTGTCTTGAGTCATCTTATTGTTGAAAAGAGCCAAGTCCATCACAGATAATCATTGCTTAATCTTGTTTCTGTGTACAATGTTTTCTTGGTTCTACTCATTTCATTTCTGCTTGTTCTTTTCTTCTCCAAAGATCAACAACTATGAATTTTAGCCATTTTTAAATTTGTTTTTGGCTTTTTGAAAGGCTGTTGGGGTTAAGTAACTTGCCCAGCATCACACAGATAGCAAATATCAAGTTGTCTGAGGCAAGTTGACAACTGAGGCAAGTTGTCAGATTCCTCTGACAAATGTGGAAGAATTGTCATATCCTCCCAATTCCAGGTCTGATGCTCTATCCACTATATTTCCTATCTGCCTGATTTCAGCCATAATTTGCCTATTAAGCATATACATGACAAACACAACATATATTTTTCTATTATCTATTCAACGAAAATCAGCAAATGAAAATAATTTAGTGTTTGTAAATTCCACTTTTGTGTTCCAAATCCTTGTAATGAGGGAAAAAATGGCAATCATATTAAAAAAAAAAAACAGATATTTTCCCAAGTCTTTTGGATTTGATTT
The DNA here is from genome assembly GCF_902635505.1 of Sarcophilus harrisii. Classification (NCBI taxonomy): domain Eukaryota; kingdom Metazoa; phylum Chordata; class Mammalia; order Dasyuromorphia; family Dasyuridae; genus Sarcophilus; species Sarcophilus harrisii. The sequence continues at coordinate 573,616,984 of NC_045427.1, read as the reverse complement.
TCACTGAAGGAATTTCATGAAGTTGCTTCTAGCCCTGGCTGACTAGTCAATCCCTCAATCAGAAATTTGCCAATGCCTCCTCAGTCTTCAGTGTATGCTATGCATTGTGGGACAAAAATAAATTTAAAAAAAAAAATGTTGGATATAGTCCCTGCCCTCAAGGAGTGTACAGCCTCTCATTAGGGAAAGAAGATATTCATGCAGCATTTTTTAAAACATATGTTATTCATCTGTCAGTGCCATGACCTTCCATGGAGGTTAGAGTGAAAAGATAATTAGAAAGAAGCAGACAGTAGGATGGATGGCGTGAAGCCTGATAATGGCTTCTTTGTTAATTGCCAATCCCTAATTTTCTGGGCAATTAGTCACCTACTTTCCTCTTAGATTCTTCTGTTCAAATCTGGACAAATGGCCTCCATCCTTCCTTGCAGCAGGTGGGCTGAGATACACTGAGTATTTGGATGGCATCTTTCTTCCTAGGAATTGGGTTTTCCTGGCGGTGCTTACTCTCATCTCCAGCAGGTATAAGGACCATCTGGTTGACTACCTTGGACAGCGACACATTTTTCACCTTGCCATTTTCTTATTGACTTTTTGCTCTTTGTTTGAGAGCTTAGGTGCAGGATACAATGAGAAAAAAAATTTTTTTTTAGTGGAACACTAGATCAGCCTCTTTGTACAGTTGGCTTCTTAGAGTGTTAGTCACTAAGATTAGAATTTGGGAATGTCTTCTCTCCAAAGAAGTTAAATTTTATCTATCATTCATTATCTGATCCTATACTCTGCCCTAAACTAAGCCTCTACATTAGTCAAGAAGCTATAAACATGTAAAGTGGTAATGATATAACGGGTCCCATTTGAGATAGCACAAATCCTTCTTTATGATTCATTATCTGCTTATCAATGCTTTTCACAATCTCTGTTTTATCACTCATTTCCTCATCTACTCTGCAGGAAAAGTTGTTGAACTCTCCAGGCTTAATTTAAAGAAAATGATCATTTAAAAAAGAGGCAGTAAAATTCTCCAATCCATTTGGAAATCTGATTAATTTGGATGAATTGCTAAAGGCAGATGTGAGGTTCTGTAGTGATTCAAACACTTTTGTTTTATTTATCAAGAAGTATTTTGTTAATTTGTGTTTTGGCAAATTGCCTGCTTTCACCCATCTTAGAGACCATGTACTATTCCTCCCTCCTTACTCCATCCCAAAGCAGCCAGTAGCAAAAAGAAAGGAGTTTTTGTTGTTGTTGTTGTTTTTTGCCTCTCCCCCTTCCCTCATTGCAGCCTAATCTTTTGCTTCCAGGGCATTCTCAGTATTATGTGGTGTCAAAGTATTCTTTCCTTGGACACAAATGACACTTTTTGAACTTCCCAGCAGGATCTAACCCCAAACAGCCCTGTTCATGGAAATGTGTATTCTCCTTGTGTGTGGAGCCTAGAAAAACCAAAAAGAATTGAGTTCTGGGAAAGTTTTAGAGTAAACACCAATGGCAGAATAATTGCAACTTGCTACTGTGTAATTGTCAAAATGAGGGTAGCTGCTGCCTTAACTATTGAAAGTAGTGTTGTTTGATCTTGTATCTTTTGTTATGGCCCTGTGCCCCTGGGAACTTCCAAACTCTAATTTTAAACTATTAGCATAAGTATACTTCCTTCCTGCTGGGTCTGTCTGCTGTGGGTTTTTGAATCTCAGAAAACCATTAGAAAATATGTATGAGGGAGGTGGAGTTAACCATTTGGGGTCAAATTACCTTTCTGGGCTAATTCAAGACTATAAAGAAGGACTAGGGAAGACCCTATGGGAGAGAGTTACTCTAAGAATTACTGTTCACAACTAACTTCCTCTCTTCAGTGAATATTGAGGTGGAATTAGAAGGTTCTTGGCACACATTCTGCATCAACAATGACAAGAATGAGTTATTTAAAATAAAAAAATAGAGCATATGTTTGTAAGAAAATTGGTGGCTATTTTAAGGAAAATATTTTCTTTTTCAGAGACAGCCCCTACATCAACATACTCATCTCCTGCAAGAAGTCTGGGAGATACAGGGATAACACCACTATCTCCTTCCCATATTGTGGTAAGAAATGCCCTCTTTCTCATTAAATGATTGTTTTCTATATCTTTCACTTCTCTATGATTTCATTTCTTTATTTCTAAAATGAAAGGATTGGACTAACTGAACTCTAGGATCTTTCAAAAATGTAAAACACTATAACTTTCTAATTCTAAGTATTAGCACCTAACCCTTTTGCTTTATTTTTTTGGAGGGACTTCAAAAAGTCAAAAGTCACATTTATAGTATGTGGGATATTGCAAATAATTTGTGCATATGAACATTCTATATCTTTTAGGTGTCTAGAATGTCTCTGATCCTTGCTGCCTAATTTAAAAAAAAATTCATAATTTCCATAGACCTAAAGCCCTCAGAGAAGATTTTTGATTTTCCTGCACACATTTATTTGGCCAACAGGGATTGAGATAGGCACTGGACCTGTAATTTCATTGGTAGAAGGCACTCCCAAGTGAAGAAATTCCCTCTACCAATACAGATTGGCAACTTCTTTGCAATTTATAGTCTTTGGTAGCGGCCCAAATCACTGAGAAGTTAAATGGTCTTCCTGGAGTCTAGGAGTAACAGTGGGTTTTAGTAACAGGGCTTGAACCCAGGTCTTCCTGGAGTCAAGGAGTAAGTGTGTTTTAGTAACAGGGTTTGAACCCAGGTCTTCTTGAACCCAGGTGAAATATATGAACAAAATTGGACCAGTTAAATTACAAAGTCCTCTTAATACCCCTGCCCTACATTCAACAGTATCCCTGGGCAACTGACAAAAAGTACCTAGCTGGATGTCCAGTTAAGGTTCCATCTTTTTTAGTTGTGACTGTCAATTGCAGTTACTTGCATATTTTGTGGGGAAATAGTAGGGAGAGATTGTATCATGGTCAAAATATATTGCTGGTAGGATTCAGTGATCTATTTTCAATGATAGTGACAGCAAATTATGTCTTTTCTGAATTCTCCATTGATTTTGTGCTGTAATAGGCAATAAAAATCTTTTCAATAACCCCTTTTTTGAAGGTTTTGTAGACATATGACAGATATAAAAAAAAAGGAATGATTATATTATTAAGAACCTGAGAAAAGGATAATTTTTTTAAATGCTAGGAACAAAACTGGAAGGGACTTCAAGTTCTGGTCTAATTTCCTAAATTTATAAAAAAAAAAAAAAAAAAAAAAAAAAAGAAAGAAACTGAGTGGCAAAAAAGTGAAAACATTTTGAACAGGGTTGCATAGCTAGTTAGTGAAAGAACTTGGACAAGAATTTATTTTGACCTTTTCAGTAATTTCCTCTTTCTATTATATTTGTCCTTAAACGCTTTGGTTAATGATGGGAAACAGTGAAGTTCAGTTTTGGTATTATTATTAATGCAATGTCTTAACAACCCAGTTCATGCCTTGGCTTTCTGATTTGTCAAATAGAGACAAAAAAGCCAGTTCACCTGACAGGAGCAATAAATAGCATGTGTCCATGTATGTTTATGTGTGTATGTGTATATATATATATATATATATATATATATATATACACATGTTTACATCCATATGTATATGTGTGCGATATATAGACAACTGCTATATATTGTTCTCTGGCATTAATGTATCTAATACACACACAATTAAATATGTATGGTATATATGATATGCATATGTACACATGCATTTACATAGACACAATATGTGTATATATACACACATATATTTTGCATACATATATACACATATGTATATAATGCACATACCTTATAAGGTAAGTATATCACAAGTATATCCATGCACATATATATTTCCATATATATGCATATTATATATGAATGTACATATATATATATACAAATGAATGTACATATCTGATATGTATATACGAATGTATATGCATATCTTACATTACACAGTATACTCACAATACATATGTATCTATGCACATAGATATGTGCATGTATATATACACATACATATGAATATACATACATACATACTAGGAATTATAAAGTACTGGAGAGATGCAAGATATTAATACTTTCAATATCTTGAATTCTGTCTTCTGTGGAATTCAATAAGATTTAGCAGGTAAAAGGGATATGTATGTATAAATTAAAATGTTCATAGAAAAGGAAATTTAAAACTATTTGGAAATTAATCTTTATTTCAAGCATTTTGATAATTAGCCATACTCAAGTGGAGCTTTTAATTGGAGTAAGCCAGAAAGCCAGCTCTCCTAATTAACTCTGGCAAAATATCCTCATTTACTATTCTTTGGCTGACCCTTCTTAAGCTTTATACTTGACTCGTGCTGAAGATCCATTAGACCAGGTCACTACCCCTGGTGTGGGGCTAGTAAGAATACTTAATGGGAGTTAGATTTTGCTGACCCATCCTGATCTTTCCTTGTAGTGTTCCCAGAGCAGCCTTCCTAGCAAAGAATGGACCCTTAAGAAATGCAGAGCATGTAGCAAGGAGCATTCCTCAGCCAAGTGGTCTCTCCCTCTCTTTCTTTCCAGAATGACTCAGATGCAAACGTCTCTGAAGAGCAGTCATTTCTCGTGGTCGTTGCTATCGATTTTGGCACTACGTCCAGTGGCTATGCCTACAGCTTCACAAAGGAGCCAGAATGCATTCATGTCATGAGGTATGAACTTGGGTGCCGTCTCGTCACACCTTTCTAAAGTGACTGGATAATGACAAGTCACTCAGAGTAATTGGAAAGGCACTTCTAATGGCCCTGAGCACATACAAAAGACAGCGTATGATGGCCAGTTGGGAAATGGGTTGGGATATTAAATAAATACACGGAAGTAATAGAAGCAGTGAACTGGCCTTGGACTTAAATCTAAAGAAAACGTCTATAATCAGTGAAATGTGTTCTCATTTTAACTTTGTTAAACTAAAGTGTATAACTATCACTTTCCTCTCATCTCCTCCTCAGCCTATTTTGTCATTATTGAAAACAGACTCTGCTGTATGAGAGGAGAAAAAAGAGTAAAGATGATTTAGTATGAAGGAAAGAAAGAAACAAGCATTTATTAATTATTTACTATATGCCAGACACTGTGCTAAGCCTTGTAAATATAAAAGATACAGACATAGCTATAAATATACATACCTACATATACATAAACACACACATGTAACATTATATAAATGCTAGTGGTGATTCTGCTGTTGATGATGGTGATGATGGTGTAAAATGCTGGTTATAGGCAGCCAGTATGTATCTAAAGCAAATGTTGAAACCTAGTGTTCCTTGCTCTAAAGAAAAATCTCTATGTACTATGTCACACTGCTTTTCAACTTAGCTATGTCTTCCTGAATGAAATTTTAGAGATATATTAATGAAATGGATATTTTCTCAAATTCTAGATTGTTCTGATGTTGACTAATATTCTTTTTCCTTATAATAGTAAATGTAATTTAGTAGGATGGCATATATTATCTAGATTACAAAATAGCACTTTCCAAGGTGAAATTTTGAATGAAATCTTAGATTTGGAAAGAGGAAGACCTGGGTTCAAAACCCATATCAGATACTTACAAGATCTATAATTTTGTGCAAGTTAAAACCTCTCTGGGTTTCAGTTTCTATAAAATGGAGACAAGTATTTAATAAACACTTGTTTTCTTACTTTCTTCACAGTATATCCAAGTCATTGTGAAGCTCAAATGAGATAATGCATACAAACTGCCTTGCACTTTAAACAATCAAATAAATGTTGGTTAACATAATTTGCCCAGAAAAGTGAAAATCCTGTTTTCAAGGAGAATCTAGGTTATAACAAGTGATGCTATATTGCTAAGAAAACAGTCAAATTAGCTAAACAAATGTTATATTAGTTTTACTACTTACATGTTTACAACATGAATGGAAAACTAGAAACTGTGTAGAGAGGGAACTCTACTTAAGTTAATTTCTATTAAAGTTGGGATAAATATTTTTAATTTTCCAGGTGGTACTTGTTTTAAAACAAAGTATTATTTTCACAGTATACACTAAAACAGAGGACAGGACACTGAGAGGGAAATAACATAAATTGCTTTAAGAAGAAAAAGTCTAAAACATGTTCTTGGCCATTTTTGGCTCCACAGTGTTATTTTTCTAGATTTATTCACCTTGGAGATAAGTCTATAACTGAATTTTATTCCAACAAGAAATATTTTTGGTAATGAACATATTGAATAATAAAGGTAAAAGTGAGAATGACATCTTGGGGCAACTAGTATTCAGTTGATGTAAAAATGATTGGAGAATGGGATGTGATATTTGTTAATGTAAAATTTGTTAATTTGTTAATGTAATAATGTTAATTGCATTTCTTAATGTAATTGATAACTGTTAATGTAGCACATGAAAAGGAAGAGCAACAGGAAAAGTCATTTGCAAACATTTTATTAATAAGCATTCACTAGGTAGGTAATGCTAAACTCTAAAAATGACATAGTCCCTGATCTTAGAGAACTTAGTTGATTACATGGGGATATCTCTCACATGGAGATAAGTTAAATAAAAGCTAAGATATCATGGGTCAAAGAAAAATGCCAGACAAAATGCTTTAGGAAAATTAGGGGAGGGAAAGAATTGTAGATGGGAAGAAAGAAAGAAAATGAGAACAGACTGCTATCAATCTACAGCTGAACCTTGCTTAAAAAAAGAAACAAAACCTATTAATAATCCAAACAGTTTACATTTTCTCATGTTTTGCTCTTGCAATCTAGTCTCATGCATCTTCTCTGTTGTTTCCTACTTATGTTTCCTTTGATGAAATGCATATACTTTCATACAGAGAGCCAAAAAATTTATGGCAACAGCATAAGGCAACAGCCTCCCAGACTGCACTGCATTGCATCACAGATGTACAATGCTTCAATTAAATGCACCCAGACTCCCACACCAGCGCTACCATTTGCTAAATAGCATATTAGCATTTCAACCTCTAAAGCTAAAGAGATTTTTAGTCTGAATCATTTATGGAAAGCTGTTTTAATAAGTTGTGGACTTTGAATATGCTACAAAGAGTGATGTCTGTTTTTCAAAATTTTTAAAAGGATCAGTTCAATTTCAGCAAATGTTTGTCAGTCTATGAAGGAATCGTTCAAAGAAACTGGGGATATTTAGCGTAGAGAAGGGATGTTTTGCAGGGAATATGATGTTAAAGTTAAAGTATTTTATAGCTGTATGTGGGAAAAGGATTAAACTTGTTTTGTGTGACTTGAGAGAACAGAATTAGTAATAAAAAGTAGGAAGTACAGAATGGCAATTTTAGGCTCAAAATTTCCCAAGAATTAAGCTGTCAAGTAGTGATATAGATTTCCTCAGAAGGAGTTGTGTTCCCCTCACTTAACAGTTTTTGAGCAAAAATGATAGACTGGTACTTCGTTAGCAAGTATGCTAAATACATTTCTCTAAATACAAAATAAATTTCTCTACATAATATGTAGAGAAATTTTTATTCAGGTTTGAGTTGAATTAGATGGTTTCTGATGTCTCTTCTAATGCTAAGGCTCTGGAATTGTGGGGTGAAAAATAGACAGTTTAAATAATATTTGTTTATAAATATTAGTGGCCTGATTCTCTAAGAATCTCCTTAAATCAGTTGGATTTTTATTAAGTTCAGTTTGCTGTTTTTCATTATTCCTAGCAAAAAGCATATTGCTTGGGAAATGGGCAGAATGGAAGTTCCCTGAGGGCAAAACTGTTTTGTTTTAGCTCTTAGTGTCTCCAGTTTCTTGACTTAATGTATGTTTAAGTCTTTGAGGTGATAGCATTAGAGACAGTTGATTAACAATAGACAATTGATAGCTTTACAAACATTAGCAATTATATTTTGAGCAGTTACTTTGGGCTTTTTGTGGGGATGCAAGTACCAAAGCACATTAGCATGTATATTATTAGCACTTATAGACTAGAGCTTATGTAGTAAAGAGAACATTAGCTTGGAAGTGAGAAATTGTGGATTTTAGGTCTACTTCTGCTATAAGAGCCAGCTCCTGTAAAGTCATACAGATAGTAAAATGTGTAACTCTGGGGAAATTAGCTTCATTTCTATAGTGTTCTGTTTCTCCATTTGTTTAAAAAAAAGGGCAGGAAGGGAGTTGGATTGTTCATTCTAGTTCTGTAATAAGGCATGGTCCCTGCTTTTAAGGAACAGGGACTCATAGATCAGAAGTATATTATGAAATGTTTGGGAAACCACTCCCACTTATTTTAATTTTTACCTAAAGTAGATGAACTTAGGCCTATAATAGAAGCCAATAGTAATGAGAATTTATTTGACAAAAATTATCCCTTTTTTTGAAAATGTGATATTAAATTTGATAGCCAAAAGGTTAAAATGTGTCTTCCTTTATTTCCTAGGCGATGGGAAGGTGGAGATCCTGGTGTGTCTAATCAGAAAACACCAACTACAATTTTATTGACTCCAGAGAGGAAATTTCATAGCTTTGGCTATGCAGCCAGAGATTTTTACCATGATCTGGACCCAACTGAAGCCAAGCAATGGCTTTACTTGGAAAAATTCAAAATGAAACTGCATACCACTGGTGTAAGTAATAATAGCTCTTTTATGCATTAGAATTAATAATTTTTAATGAAACCAAGGAAGAGGGAATTACTGGTTCTTTCAAATAGTATTTCTCAAACCATAATGAATCTGGTTTTCTTAAAGAGCAACACAAAAGAAAGAATACTCACCTTCAATTTAATATTAATTCCCTTGAATTTCAAATTCTATACCACAGAGGAAATTTATTATGGGAGATGTTGGGTAGATCATGTAAAAAAAATGACAGGCAGTAGATTACACAACTAATTGAGTGGATTCCATAGGACAATAAATTGCAAGTCCTAAATTCAGTAAGATGAGCCAATGATCTGATCCTCTGAACAGAAATGGGAATGGTGAGCGCAGGATTGTTAATTCTGATGTCAAGTATCTGGGTTCAGTAATGAGTGATGACAGATGACTTCTAAGTACTCTTGAATACCCATATCTGTTTGATATTAAATAATATTGTTTTCATTTTCATGTATGTATAGCAGGGTGATGAGAATAGTGGAAAGAGATTAATAAGGCATTTGAAAGAATCAATCATGATTTGAATTCAGAACTGCTGCTTAACTATCTGTGTGACTTTGAATAACTCTGGATTTCAATTTCTTTATTTTTAAAAGAGAGAACAGCTAATTTTAAAGATTCCCTTCCTCTTCTTCCTAGAGTCCATAAAAAATAGATTCTCTGATTTCAGGGAATTCAGTCAATGAGAGGACATCACAACCTCATTCCCTCCCATCCCAACCAAAGTTGAGAAAGGTGCTTCTAAAAACACAAAGACTGAAGTGCGCAGAAAACAAACTATTTCAGCAGTGTAGGAGGTGATGGTATGATGCTGAATGTACCTCGGAGTGTAATATGTAACACTCCAGGCCATGTGGGATGCCAGTCATTGAAATTCTTTCAAACATGAATGGCAAACATTAATTAGAAAGCTCAAATCAATCATGAATCCCCACTGATTTTATCAGCTATAACAAGTCCATTTGTTAAGTAGGATTTCTGCTTTCTTTTGTTTCTCTCCACTCCTATCCTCCAAGGAATTTCACCATCATTTTTTAATGACCATTGTCCACCCCCATCATTTGACACAAAACCTTTTACATGCCAACAAAGCTTCCTATGACTTAATAATGCTTCCTGTTGCTCTAGAGCTCTGGCAGGGAAAGTGATGCTACTTTTACCCCTGGGTTCTCAACAAATTACACAGCTTCAAGCCTTAAAATAACTGCCTTTTTATTTCAGTTCCTGAATTTGTCACTCAGTTTGAATGGAAATCTCATGTCCACACAGAAGGCATACTCTAGCATATTTGCATTATTAAGGATTATTGTTCTCTTTGTCTAGTCTCCACCCCTCACCCCCTGGGATTTTACCAAGAGCTGAATCAAGTTGTATTAAGTGTGAAGATTACATGTGCAGTTACATTTTAAAACTGTAACTGGGAAGCATATAACTATATAATATGTATTTTTCTTTTTATTGTTGCTAAAATGTTACTATTACTACCTTTCGAGATTTCTTTTTTAATTATTGCTCTCTTTGGTGCTTTTTCTCAGACCCCTCTTCCTACTCTTCCACTATGGACTTATGTTATGGAATTATGACTCTTAAAATGGTCATGGGTCTCAAAGGTTAGAGTATCCAACCCCTACTGGAAATATGAATCTTCTATAAATATCTTTTGATCTGCAAAAGATGGGCATACAAATAATCAGAACAGACACAATCCAGATCAACAAAAGCTACCAGACAAAAAGTGCAGTTGCTAAAGATTTCTAAGGCACAGTTTGAAGAATATCCAGCTTTTTAAGAATAATTTATCTATTCCCTCAATACAAGGATGTGGAGGGAAGAAGGGAAAGCAAAAGAAAACATATCCTGAATCCCCTCATTTCATTTTCTTTACATTGAGAGGTTTTTATCATGTAGAATAAATTTTGCAATGCCCAAAAAGCAGATATTTCCTTTATGTCATTCTTTCAATAAAATTTTCTTGCCTTTTTCTAGAATCTCACCATGGAGACAGAACTGACAGCAGCAAATGGGAAGAAAATCAAAGCACTTGAAATCTTTGCTTATGCCCTACAGTACTTTAAGGAACAAGCACTGAAGGTAGGACTGAATGCTAGTATAATCTACCACATTGTATTTTCAGGAAAGTACATGATGGCCTGAAATAAGTTAAAGATTAGAAAGAACTGTGCTTGAGATTAACCATGTCATCTTTTGTAAGAACATTAAACCAATTTAGAATGCTGAAATGCTCCAATCAATTCTAGGTATTTTTTTTATGTTAAGATTAAGGAATTTGTCCATTGTGAATCATTTTGCTAATATTCCAAGAGGAGTGTAACTACCTCTACTTACTTCTTTTCTTTATAAGGACAAATGAAAGTAATTGTTGCATGCATTTCAGATTCTTTGATGATTCATCCTAAAGGAGAAAATTGTAATGATTGGCTACTTGGAAATGAAGGGAATAGGAGAAGGACAGGAGATAATGGAGAAGTACACTTTAAATATTGCATTAATCCAAGAAACATTTGTGAGGTACCTTTAAGCAACTTATGGTCCAGTAGAAGAGTTAAAGCATATAAATAAATAATAGTTATTCAAAAAAGTATTTCATAGTATCATTCCTAATTGGGTTTATCATGGAACACTTTGTGGATCTTTGAACTCAGCTTTGAAGGATAAGTAAAATTATGTTGGATAGAAGCAACATTACAAGAAAGTTTATGACATATTTTAAGAAATAGACTAGTTTGTCTGGAAATTCATATTACTCATAGGAAAATGAGACCTAAAGTTGGAATTGACAGAAAGGGACATAATTCTGTCATTTTAATGTTAAGGAAATTTAAGTTGAGAGAAGTTAGTCAACCAACAAGAGGACAGATTAATGTTTGGCATGACTGAACATTTATAAACTAAGGTATTCATTAGCTCAACGGGTGAGTGAATGATAACCTAGGTTTGAGTCAGCATTTACAATATCCAAAGAGAATAAACAGAGTAAAGAAAGCATTCGTGTTTTCTGTGTAGAAAATTGTGGCCCAAATTATGATGGTAATTTGATTATAAACCTTATTATTGCTCAATTATTTTTTTCCCAAATTGTGTAATATCTGAATGATCACAAAACACCAACAAAGGGCATTTCTAAATAGCTTTCCTTGAAGCTTAAGAAATTTTTTTTCTTTACATCCATAAACTCTTCCTGTTTAACTAGTTTTATATAAAACATAAGGTAATAACAGTTTTCTTGGATCTACTCCTAAAACATGTCACATATTTCACCTGATTTCAAAACACAGAGCAGGCTTTATAAAAGGAAAAATTTTACAAAATGAAGAACTTTAATGACAGCTTAATATTGGCTTAATGCAGACATTTCCAAAATGTTTTTTAAGGGGGAAGGATTGGCAAATGCCAAGCATTAAGAGTAAATTAATTCAGTGGGAAGGTAGAACAAGCATAATACATCTATTTAAATTATTGAGTAATATGAGATACTTGGCAGGAAAGTAAATATTTGCCAGTTTATTAATCATTTGAAATGTACTTTATAGCAACTAGAAGCTGAAAACAAAATTGACTGAAGAGATAAGTTAATATTTGTACAAATTTGTCTACATATATGGCAATAAAACATGTCTAAGAACAACTACAGCCTTAGCTTTTGATGAAACCAATCTGTCAATCATACAAATGGATTGCCAGACCATCTTGATTATCTTAATTTTATCCTAAAGTTCAGTTCAGTGGCACAGACATGTTCAAGGCACTATGGTAAACTCTGAGCATAAAAGAACAAAAACCAAAATATTCCTGATGTCCTGATGGAACTTGCATTCTATTACACAAGGAAGAAAAATCAAATGTACAAATCAATACAAGTTCATTTCAAGAGGGAGAAAGTGTTATTACAATGGGCATTGGAATAGGCTTGATATAGGAGATGGCACCTGAGTCATGCTGTAAAAGAATCTAAAGAAGTCTATTTTTTTCTTTTGTTTGATTATTTTTCTCCCCCATCTTTCTCCTTTTTGACAGGAAATTCTTCTTAGTAAATTGTTGAGTGGTGTGAATTTTTATCTTGCTGAGAGTTCCATACTCATACTTATTGCCTGACTGACATGTGTTATCATCTTCTATCTCGATTTTATTAGATTGCTTTTGTCCTTATCATTAGGTCTCACCATCCAGATGTTCTTATTTTACCAAAAATAAATAAATTTTGGCATCAGTCTTTGGTAATGTTATTAATGTTAGGTTCAGGCTAGATTGTTAAACAAGTACAACATGAGTCTTCATGGCAGATTATCTCAGATTGTAGTGGTCAAAAGAAAAATACTCTAGAGAGATGACTTTTGTTCATTTTATGTTACTGTTTTCTTTTGGTTTAGGAGCTGAGTGATCAAGCGGGCTCTGAGTTTGAAAATTCTGATGTCAGATGGGTCATCACAGTTCCTGCTATTTGGAAACAGCCTGCCAAGCAGTTCATGAGACAGGCTGCCTACCAGGTAAGGTGGTGGAATGAGAAGAAGGAAGGGGGAAAGAGAAGTCAGATCCTGGAAATAGTGACATTATAATCTGTGATTATAACGTTTCCTGAGCAATGATCTAAAACACAATATGTTCTCCATGGAATCTAGAACTCTTCAAAAACTATTGCAGTAAATCATTTTCTAAGGCAAAAGCAAAACTGAACATCTGCTGAGCCAACCAGCTACTTTCAGTGATGTGAAAAAGTTAACAATTGGATCATCAGACACAACAGAAAAGGAATCATACTTAGTTAAATTTTTTGTTGTGCATAGTAATTTTTAAATTTTTATTTTTAGCTATATCAGTTACTTTAGTCATGTTTCGCCATAGATGGTTTGGGAACAAAATTCTGAAAAGAGAATTAGAGACTTTCTGTATCAGACTGATTAGATGGGTTCTACTTATGAAAAAGACTGGTGAAATTGGAACATCTGGATGGTGAGACCTAAGGATAAGGATAAAAGCAGAAGGGCAAAAGTAATCTAAATAAGACTGATGTGAGTGATGATAACACATGTCAGTCAGTCAATAAACATTTATTAAGCACTATTGCTATGTGCCAGGAACTGTGCTAAGTGTTGGGGATACAAAGAAAAGTAAAAGACAGTCAGTCCTCACTCTCAAGGAGTTCTCATACTTTAATGGGGGATACAGCATGCAAATACAACAAACAAGATCTATTTCAAACAAATGAAAATAATCAGCAGAGGGAAAACACTAAAAACATGGAGGATGGGATTTTAGCTGGGACGAGATTTAGGAAGACAGGAAGCAGAAATCAGAAAGGAGAGTGTACTCCAGGTATTAAAAATATTCTTTGTCATCATAATGTTTTTATTATGGTCAGTTGAAGTTTAGGATGAAAAATGTTTGGTTTTTAAAACACCCTTAAATTTCATTAGGACTTCAGATTCTGGGCATGTTTTTGAATGCATTACATTGCTCCCCCTTTGTTAACTCCAGTTCTCCAATTTTCATGGCCATTTGAGTTCTTGCCCAAAGAAGCTGTCCAGTATGTGAAACAGTAGGGATTGATGAACTGGGATAATCAGGAAATGGCTGTCTGGGAAAGCAATAGTAAAAATCATAGGAAACAAAAGTTATCCTTCTGACTTTCATTTTCCAGATGATGAGACAACTATAAACTTTAGCCAGTAAAAAATGTAATTTCCCATTTTTAGCCTTGGTAAATTAGGTAAGAACAGATGGGTAAATGACTGTTGTTTCCCATTAAGTTATCTCTGGACAATAGTCCTGGAAAAGTACATCCTATCCTAAAGAGAAGGCTTAGAGGGTGTTCTGTGGCATTTAGATTGAACAGAAACAGGAAACCAAACACAATGGATGCATCTGGAAGGAAACTGGCAGAGCTTTCCAGATGTAGTAGCTCTAGTGAGAATGCCATTACAGAGAGCAAGGTGGGGCTTCTTAACCGTTTTTGTTATCTTGGCACCTTTGGTGAATTCTCAGAATTGTGTTTTTAAATGTATGAAACAAAATACATAGGATTCCAAAGAATAGCAATTGTATTGAAATACATTTGTCAAAAATGTTTTTAAAAATCAAAATCCTAGGTTAAGAACTTTTGCTCGCAACCATTTGCATCTACCATATGTACATGGGGGATAGTTTCTAAAGAACAGAATCGGATTTTATAGGCAAATATAAGAAACACTCCCTTGATTCAGAATGCTTCCTCAACATGTCTTTTTTGGGCTGAATTCCAGGCAGTGTGATTTGATGTCAATGTGTGCAATAGAACCATTGGCAAGCACTATTCAGTTATTCTGCTGTGGAGATGGGGATAATTAAATGTCTGTCTCAATTCAAGAAAATGAAAAAGCTCCATAAAAACTAATTTTAAAAAATTTGGGGGGCAGCTAGGAGGCTCAGGGGATAGAGCACTATCCCTCAAGTTTGGAAGACCTGAGTTCAAATCTAGTCTTAGACACTTAACACTTCCTAGCTGTGTGACTCTGGGCAAGTCACTTAATACCAATTGCTTCAGCAAAAAAAAAAAAAAAAAAAAAAAAAAAAAAAGTGTTTTTTTTTGTAGATTAGATTAGATTTCTATCCTACCAATATGATGGGAAAAGTATATCAAGAGTGATATGAAAGTGAATGTCACTTCTCTATGAAAAAAATACTATCTTTCACTTATTGTATAAGAACTGGCAAGATATTTAATTAAATGAACAAAAAACCAGACCTGAACTCAGACCTTCCTGAGGGTGAGCCTCTCATCATGAATCAGTGACACATCCTTGTATGGGATGCATGTGGATAAAATGAAAGGATAAGATCGTTAGGTGAATTTGCAACAGGTTGAATGGCCAGATGCCAAAGAGTAGTCATCAATAGTTTAAGTTCACCTTAGAAGGTGACACATCTAATAAAATGCCCAAAGGTTTTATGTCTGACCCTCCATTGTTAGACATGTTTTTTTTTACCGAATGACTCAGAACAAGTCAGAGATGACTTGCTTGTCAAATTTGCAGATGATCCAAAACTTCGAGGGATTATAGCTAACATACTTGATGACATTCTGGATACTGAAAGTAGTAGTTGTTGTTATTTGTCCTTCCTTCCTGAAGAGAACCAATGACATCAGAAAGGTGATGTTGGCTTACAAGTGAATTGAATTTAAGCGAGAAAGGGCTTTACAAGATCAGGAACCTCACTTTCTCCTCCAGAGGCATCTGAATCCAATGGTAAGATATAGATCAGGATGACTGGAGATGGCCCCAGATACACTGTGTCATCCTGACTTTTTAAGTTCTTTCCCAAGTCTCCATTTGTCTGAGGCAAGGCCCATTCAGTTATTAAGGCTAGGTAAAAATGAGATAAAGAGTGGAGTTTATTAACTAATCAAAAAAAAAAAAAATCAGGCTCTGTTGGTTATCTTTTGAGTTTTGTTGGTTCAGAGTTATTTCTGTTCTGGCCAGAAATGCTGAGATTCTTCCCCACCAAAAGTTAGTGAGAAGCTAAAGTAATGGTTTGATTTGAATAAGCTGAAATTTTAAGTAATAAAGTTTTGTACTTAGATTCTAAGAATCAACTTCAGAAATCCAGAGAAATGGAAATGAGGCTTGGTGTCAATTAACTCTGAAAAAAATCTTCAAGCTCACTATTTGTATTGTTCTGGTCATGGATAAATTGAGATCAAGAGCATAGTGTATCATTCTGGTCATCATATTTTAGGAAAAGCCTAGAAAGGCTAGAGCAAGGCCAGAGCAAGGCCAAAATATGATGACTAGTAGGGAAGGGAAGGGAACTGTAGAACATGCTATTTCAGCATCAGTTGAAGGATTTGGGGATTATTAGCCTGGAAATGAGGGGGGTGGAGTGGAATGGATGTGAATTAGAAATATTCAAGTTTTTGAAGGGCTAATACATTAGACTTACTGGGTTTATTTTAACAACAATTGGGTAGAGGCTGCATAGAAAAGCAGATTTAGATGATATGAGGAGAAAAAAATGTAAAAATTAGAGCTATTGAAAGGTGTTATAATCTGTTTTCAGGGGAAAGAAGTTCCCTTTTCACTGGAGGTCTTTGAGCAAAGGCAAAAACCATCACTTGTTGCATTGGTTGTCAGATACAGGCTAAACATAGTGTCAGCTGAGCTTTTAGATCCCTTGTTACTATGAGAATTTGACCATAAGAGGCCATTTCTGTACCAAATGATATGCTTCATTTTAAAGATAGCAAGTCCTTACTAAAATATTCTGTCTTGGAACAGATGATTGAGTCTGCTGCTTTTAAATTTTCAGCTCTACCTGATTTCAATGCCAAAGAAATGTTCTTAAACTGAGTATATAATTTGGAAATTGTTCATTCCCCCAGCTTCTTTGATTACTTGAGCAAAATCATTTATTAAATGAATCTTAAGCTTATAAACCTTAGAAATCATCTAGCTTACGTCCCTTATTTTACAAATCAGGAAAAACTAAATATAGAGAGGAAAAGCAGCTCACCCAATATTAAACCTTGCTCTGTGGCAGAGCCACACTGTGAATCCTCAGTCTGGCCAGATCGAATTTAAGTGAGATGGATCCAGACTGCCCACTGAGGATCCAGTTAGGCTTTGGAAAATCTCTGAGGTGAAGTGCCAAGATATGAAATAAGTTAATTCTGTATAACTATAACCTAAATACTCATTAGGATTCTTTAGTTCCTTCAAGAATGCTTCCTATTATATAGACTGTAGTATACTGTATTGTAGTATAGAAAACTGAAGAAAAGAGAAAAACAAATCACTATTTGAGGCCCTTTAAGACTAAAATTGGCAGGCAGTTCCTATTATACTAAGATGCCGTCAAGACATATCTCCAGTAAAAAAAAAAAAAAAAAAATTAACATTGTGACCTAAAATGCTCTCTATGTGTGAGTCCTGTCGATGACAGAATGTGCAGACAATCCCTAGCTGTTGGTCTCCTTTTCAATGAATAGTATTGTAGAGAATGGGGATTAGTGATTCCTCTTTGTACAGTGATCTCATCTACCATACAGACACGTTTTGCATCAGCTTTCCTTTTTTGAATTAACTGCAGAGGAAAAAGAAAATTAACATACTGGGAGACAGAACTTGTGCTAATGCAATCTTTTTTTTCAATAGCTCGAAGGCATGCCAGCCTAACACTTAACTCCTGCTGGCTGGCCGGGTTTTTTGTTGTTGTTGTTGTTGTTGTTTTTTGGAGTTTTTTTCCCCCTCAGCCTTAGACACATTAACCATCATTGATTTACTGGCAATCTGTGGCAATTTGCAGGTCTCAGGGAAGTAGAGAAGGGAATCGAGCAGTCTTTGTAAATATTCCCTTGCCCTTTTTGAACGTCGTTTCCCCACCCACTTTACTCCTTCCCAAATTAGAACTCATGAATAACAAAAAAAAAAAAAAAAAGTTTTTAAAAACTATTAAGGTGTTAACTTTTTGCTGTCCCAGATTTCTGGAGGAGTCAAACATGTGGCAGCACATTTTTTTGCTCCGACATCTGTTTGTAAAGTCACTAGGTCACATTTGTGGAGTTCTTAAGTTCAACAGAGAAATGGCTGAGGATTTTCAGAGTAGCAGTGATTAAAAAAAACAACAAAAATAGTTAACATCAGCCTAAATGACACTAGTTTGAATCACGTAGACAACTGGATATTTCTATGTCAAGTCTTAGGATACTGCTCAATAGAATTTTTGGTCATTTTAAGGCCATTGTGGAACTGAAAAATGAGTGATGGAAATGTGTTTATCCTGAAGCAGTACACTTTTCCTCACATTGTGTTTTTCAATGGAATGTTAATAGCATCTCCTTATTTTTGTACCAATTGATCGTCTTGTACTTCCTTCTTTTCTTTGCATCCATAGACAATAGAGAAAATATAATTTGTGTTATTTACTCCATGTGAGAACCTGGAAGGAAAATACTTTGTAAAACTCAGAATACTGCATAAATATGAGATATGATGAGAGATAGGGTGGTATTATTGAAAGAAGATGAAACCTGAAGCCAGAAATTCTGGCTATGAATCCCAAGTCCAAAATCCCTGCTCTGTGACCATGGGCATGACAATTAGTTTTAGGGTATTCATTTTCCTATAAATCACTGAGTCATGGTAATTGAAATACTTTATAAGTCTGAAAGTGCTATTTCTAGAAATATGAATTATTATTCTGAACACCCTATTCCCCCTACCATACTCCCTAAAAATCTATTTAATAATATGAAATTCCAAAGGGGTAGGGTATGAGGGAAGGCAAGAAACCTAATTAAGAATTTAATGGGGAAAGCTTTTTTTTTTCTTCTCTTTTTTCTTCCTTATTGCTGTTGTGTACTTTGAGATTTGATGAGAACTGCTTGGCTCCCTTTTCAGATAGCTGTATTCCATTGCGATAAAGGAATGTTCTGGGTAGGACAATGGACTTAGAAAGTCGGAATGAACTGACAAATCACCTTATTTCTCGCCATCTCCTTTCCTCTAAGTTTCTTCCAGCTCTAAATCTATGATTCCTCTACTTCAGACAACAAAATGTCATTTCTTACACTTCATTCAGTTTGCAGAACATTTCCCATATAGTGCCCTTGAGCACATGCAGATGTTTCAACTGGCCAAAAAATGCAGCCATGGGACATAATTTGTTGTATTTTTTTTTTCCTTGCCTGTTTGTGGTTTTTAAAAAGTTTGACCTTTCACACATCAGGAACTAAGTAGCTGTTTCTTTCTGGCTGAGACAATCCTAGGCTGTTGTGAATTTTTACTGAAATTTGCCAGAGTTTCTGCTCTCCAAATAGAGGAAAACAGGATTGGGGAAGGGCTCTCAGACCTTTTAAGGTGTTGCTACAGCCTTGTAAAGCAAGCTCTCCCCAACCCCTCATTTAGTGCTGTGTATGACTTTTCATGGTTGGCTTGAAGTCAGCTCACTTTCCTTTGTTTTACTGAGACTTCAGTGGGGAGAGGAGGGAGATCTTCCAACTGATAATTTGTGCCAATGATCATTCAATACAGTTCCTACGCTAATATTTCGTCGATGAAAACGTTGAGTTCCTGCCTATCATTTCAGTTAATATGTAAATCAAGGCATAGTTGAGTTAATTTGCAGCTGTTCATTGACCTGATGTATTTATTCCTCTCTGAAAGACCCATTTCCCAAATGTTCTTTTTGTTTTCCACATGTGGATAGTGGTCTCTTCACAAATTACTACTGATTTATTTTCATCCCCCGGCATATTATTCTGTATCTCACACTTAGGGCTGTCAAGTTGGGGTCTGCCAGTTACCATTATCATCTTTCTCTAGCACCTCTAATTTAACAAACAAATGAAGATAAAACTTGTTAGTGAGGGGTCACTTTCCAAGCACATTTTGCTTCAATTTGTTTTTACTGTGTTTCTCCCAGAAACAGTAGCTATCATTCTCTTTTATAGGTTTATCATTCTAGGATGTTGGACAATTCCAAGGGTAATTCATAATTTTTATACTGAGCTTAGCATCCTTTAGTCATCTATTTTCAAAGTAGACTTAATGTGTCTTGTTTGATGAAGGGAACACTAGAGGGGGCTTTTAATAGCTCAAAGAGGGAATAAGAATTATAGTTAATGCAAAAGAGAGGAGGGCATGCTGGCTTCTGGCTTGGAATAGTCCAGAGTAATAAACAAAACATGACATACATATTGAATGAGGAAAAGAGAAAATTGCATGATTTCCTAAAGTACAGAAGGGTAGCTCTTACACCCTAAGTCTAAAGCTGGAAGGGGAGAATGTTGAAAAAGAAGGCAAAGGTATTTATTAAGCACCTACAATATCCCAGTCAGGAAAAGCTAATTGACACAGTGGATAGGGTCATAGACCTGGAGGAAGAAAGACAACTTCCTTAGTTAAAATCTGGCCTCAAACACAACTAGCTGGGTACCCCTGGGCAAGTCATTTAACCCTGTTTGCCTCAGTTTCCTCATCTGTAAAAATGAGCTGGCGAAGGAAATAACAAACTACTCCAGTGTCTTTGTCAAGAAAACCCCAAATGGTGTCACACAGAGTGAACAACACCTGCAAAAATATTCTAGGCACTGTGCCAAGGGCTTTACAAATTATTGATCCTCACAACAACCCTCTGATTTAGTTGCTATTTACAGTTGAGGAAAATGAGGTAATCAGAGGTTAAGTGATTTGTTTAAGGTTACACAGTTAATAAGTGTGTGAGGCTGGATTTGAATTCAGGTCTTCCTAATTTGAAGTATAGGGCTCTATCCACTGTGCCATCTGTCTGCCTCAAAGTACAACTAATACATTTCCTTTTTTCTCCACTCCTTCAGTTTAATTTCACACATAAGATATCTTAGGTCCAGGAAAGTTAGGTTATAATTCTCAGACCTAGGATTCTACTCCAAGACTTCTAATTTTACTGGCATATCACTTTCTGGTACAGAATACTTATACTTGAGAATGTGATGTACATAATTGTGAAGGGAACAGAAAGCTGTTTTTTTTTTTCCTTTCTATCAGCTCTCTGCTTTCTGGACTCCTTGGAGTCTAAAAGGATGTTCACCTTTGGTTATCTAGCTTTGACTTAATAATCTGTATGTGTAAAGTAATTTTAAATTCTTATCTGCATGTTACTATGATCTTTTTAAAAAATGTAACTTTTTCTTTTAAAATTTTTTCTTTAACATTTTAAATTTAATTTAATTAAATAAATATTAATAAAAGTTAATTAATTTAATTAAATTTTAATTTAAAATTTTTTAAAAATAAAATTAAATATTTCAAAATTAATTTTATTTTTTTCTTTCTCTGGCTCCCCTCCTCTAATTTCAAAAACAAAGAAAGAAGAAAAAAGAAAACATTGCAAAATATATGCATAGGCAAGCAACAAATTCCTGACAATATTGTCTGAAAAGATTCATGTTATTCTGCATCTTGAGTCCATCACCTGTTTGTTAGGAGCTGGTGCTACTATAATCTTTCAGAAAGGCTTATTTGGTTGTGTTAGTTCATTAGTCAATAAAAATATATTAAAGCACCTGCTATGTACCAGACATGGTAATAGATGGGATCCAAGCAATAAAGAGAACTTTGAACTTGGAGTTATACCAGATTATAGATTTAGAGCTGATCCAAAATTTTCATTTTATAAATGAGAATACTGTGACCCAGAGAAAAGTGACTTTGCCCAAAGGCACAAAATCAATAAATAGCATGGGATTCAAAGGCAGGCTGTGGAACTCTAAATTCAGAGTATCCCCACCCACTTCCTCATGCTGCTCTTCTGTTATGTTGAGGAAGGGGTAAAGGGTCAGATGGCCCAACAGAGTGGATGGAGGAAGGTGAAGGATAAGGCCTAATTAATGATTTTTTTTTTTTTTTTTTTAACTTTCAGCCAAAGTGAAGAACTTTATCACTGATAATAATGGTTTGGAGAGAATTTGTTAGGTTTTACTCTATTCCCCTGCCTTTTTTTTACAAAGAGGTTTCAACATGTCATTCTCAATATCCTACTGTTGCCAGTGACAATTTATTAAGTATTTGTCATATGCTGATTCTGGTCTTATCTATAACCCTGGTATAGATGATTGTGATACTTTTTTGTTTATTTTGTTAATTTAACTGTTCTTAATGTCTTGTGTACTTGAGGATCACAGTTAATTTATATGAGGAAGAGATTTTTATCTTTGTAGAGATTAAAGAGTCTGAACACTCGGACTGCCCAATGTTAAGTGGGTAGCTAAATGACACAGAGTGGTTGGGCTTGGAATAAAGAAGAATCATCATCCTGAGTTCAAATTTGGCCTCAGATACTTCCTTGTCCTGGGCAAACCACTTAACCCTGTTTGCCTCAGTTCTCATCTATAAAGTGACAAACCATTCCACTATCTTTGCCAAGAAAACTTCAAATGGGGTCACAAAGAATCAGGCAAGACTGAAATGACTCAATAACAAAATGTTGAGAATAAGGAAGAGACAACCCTGATGCTGTTATACCTTGCTATCTAAGGCAGACGGATATATCTCAACATAAAAATATCTAGTTTTTTTAATTCCTTAAATTTTTAATTTTGAATTTTATTTTTTTAAACTCAAGAATAGTGCCAGATACCCTATGAATATTCAGTAATCATGGAGACATCATTTTCCTGGCAGGAAAGTCTTTATCTTAAAATAGATGAGACATCTAGATAGAAGCAATTATTTAAATTTCAGTACTCCAGGATGCTTGAAGACATTTTGAAGAAGTATCATGCAAAGAATGGAAAGGTCTGGATGTCGCAGAGGAGGTTTCGTGAACAGGCTTTCTATAATCTTAAGCAAGGAGAGCTAAAATGTAAAATATGATACAAAGAGCCCACTTTCCATCTCTATGGAAGAAAACTGTATAAGAAGAAAGGAGCTCTAATTATAACCCAGTAACTGTGCTACAGTTTAAAAAATAAGGACAGAGGGAGAAAGCACCAGTCTCCCTGTTTGATCTGAGCTTTATGGGATTTCTGCATCTTTGATGAGTCCTCAACTTTCTGGAAGCAGCTAGGTGACTCTGTGACCTGGAGTCAGGAAGTCCTGAATTCAAATCCAGCTTCAGACCCTTATTAGCTATATGATTTTAGGCAAGTCATTTTACCTCCATTTGCTTTAATCTCTTAGAAAAGGAAATCACAGCCTACTCCAATATCTTTGCCAAGAAAACCACATAAACAGTGTTTGCATGTCATGGTTTTTGGGGTCAAAAAGAGTCAGATAAAATAGCATTGTTGATCCAGAAATTCTAATTCATTTGTTCACTCAGGGATGATCAGATACTGGAGAACCAATTCACACTAATGAACAAACTCCAAAGAAACTGGTTTATAAACCAGAATACCTAGTTTAGAATTAGAATACTTAACAAGGTAACTGGTCCTGTTCTCTGTGTGGATGAGCCTATTTAGGTAAGCACATTTTGGATTGGAAAATGGAATTAATTGGACTTAAAGAATATTTCAATCAACCAAAACTTTCATGATGAATTTTTCTTTTCCATTTTAGGATTTTTTTCCTATATAACTGATACCAGGCATTAAAATGAGCATTCCTTCTCTCTGGGTACATAGAGATGACACAGGCAAATTCTGACTCTGCTTTTGTTTTCTTGACTAGATCACCCTTCTATTGTGATCATAATATCTGGTAATTATAATTGTGAGGATCGCCGTTTATAATACACTCATCATTTAAATAAATTAGTGGGTTTGATGAGATAGGCACATACCATGTCTCAACATATCTCTATGGGGTAATTAGGTGGTGAAATAGATAATTCAGATCTGATCTCAGACATTTAGTCATTTAACTCCTATTTGTCTCAGTTCTTCATCCATGAAATAGGGGCACACTGAAGAAGAAAATGGCAAACCACTCTAGTATTCAGTTTCTAATACTCCAGTATAAGGGGGCCTTCTCCCTGTATTCTGGAGGTATACCATATTTCAGCCCTTCATTGACTGAAAAATATAGATTGAATAGGAAGTAGAACTTTCTGATTCAAAAAACCTTTACAAATAATAGACCCTGGGACTTACTACTGAGATATAAAATAGAATTTTTAAAGAGATATTCATTTAACAGATTTCTATAGCAAATGAAGGCAGAAAAATATACCAGTTGCATCTCCACACAACACACACACACACACACACACACACACACACACTCACACACACACACACACACACACACACACACACACACAGCAAATATACGCACTTTCATAAGTATTCTTTCTTGTATGGCAAGAGTATTCTTATATGAAGTGATTTCCCAGTGTTTTTCTCTCTAACTTTCATTTATACAGAATTCTAAAAAATTTGAACTCACATGAAGGGAAACATAGAAATAGCTTTTTTCTGTTTGAGTTTTAAATAATTTATAGGAACTTTCTTTGTGTTTGCAGTGTATGAAAAAGAGCATTAAAATTCAGTTGCCTAATATAGAACTTGATCATTCTCAGATCCTTTTTTCAGAAGTTGGAATGTTATGAATGGGAGCAGTTTAGGAAAATGTCAACAGTGACAACAAATAAATGACTGGTCCAATTAATTTTTCTACTCACCAACAGACAAGTTAATTCTGGTAAACAACATCAATTAGAAAGCTTTGCCCTATGTTTAGATACTCATAGTGGAGGGAGGGAAGAAGAAAGAGAGAGAGAGAAGACAGAGAGTTAGAGACAGAAGGAAAAAGAAACAAGAGAGGGAGAGAGAAAGAGAGAGAGGCACAAAGGGAGAGACAGAGGGGGACAGAGAGGGAGAGAGACAAAGAGACAGAGATACAGAAAAAGTGAGGAGAGACACACAGAGACAGAGACAGGGAGAGAAAGAGAGAGAAGGAGAGAGGGAGAGAGAGAGACAGAGAGAGAAAGAGAAAGAAGGGGAGAGAGAGAAAGAGAGAGACAGAGAGAGACAGAGACAGAGAGAGACAGAGACAGAGAGAGACAGAGACAGACATGAAGGGAGAGACAGAGGGGGACAGAGACAGAGATACAGAAAAAGTGAGGAGAGACACAGAGAGAGAGAAGAGAGAAAGAGAGAGAGAGAGAGAGAGAGAGAGAGAGAGAGAGAGAGGAGAAATGAATGAGATGTTTGGTTATAGATGGTCCTTGAATCCCTTACATTTACTTTAAGGACTGATAAATGATTTATAATTCTTTCAAGGTGGAAGTAAAATGCAAGTAGAAGTTCCTTAATCTGAGTGCTAAAGGGAACAGAAGGTCAAAAGGAAATGATTGTTTGACTATGGGATCAAGGAAGGGAAAAAACCTTTAATTGAAAATACCTCTGCTCAAATAGGGTAATTATGAAATGCTCCCTTTAAGGTCGGTGTCGTTATGAGGATCAGATAAGAGTAATATTTTTTAAAGAACTTAGCACGATGCTTGGCACATTATAGAAATACTTATTCCATCATTCCATCCAGTCATTATCCATAAGAGTCTTCAAATAATTTTGATATTTCAGATGTGCTTCTTCTCTTCCATGGAGCTCATGTTCACGTCTCATTATTGGCATGAAAAGGTCAAATACTTTCTTCCACGGAAGGTCTGGAGATAACAGAACAAAGTCCATTGCGACAAAAATTTCTGAATTAAACAAATCCCCAATTTCAGTTGACCCATTTTTTTCCAGGCAATATTCAATATGAAGAAGATGCCAGAGCAACAAAAGGATGCAGATTGTGCCCTCAGAAATTGTTGGAAATGAAAAAACTACCTTTGGTTCCCCACTCTGCTACTTGGTATCTGTTACTTTGGGCAAGTTTATTAACCTATTTGAGCCTTGGTTTCTTCATCAGCCAGGTGGTACAGTAGATAGAACATCAGACCTGGAGTCACACATATCCTGACTCATAGACTTAACTAGCTGTGTGACCCTGGATAGATTTAATTTCTGCCTCACTTTTCTTAACTATAAAATGAGGATAATAACAATATTGATACATAATTCCTAGAGAGTTGTGAAGACAACATAAAATAATATTTGTAAAGCATTTTATAAACCTTAAAGTGCTATATAAGATTAGAAATTGGACTATGTCACCTCTAAGCTCTCACTGTTTTGTTTTTTCAAAAATCACTAAAGTACAAAAGTTTTTTAACTGTTTGTGGACTCGATCTGCATTTACAAATTTCATTCTTGACCTAACTGGGACTTTAAAATTCATAGACTGAAAGAACACAAGAGTGTCTTGCACAAAATCTGTTGCACTCCATATGTAAACTCCAAGTAATGAACGGGCCAAAAAGAAGAAATAGGAAGCGTATATAGTATGTATTTGTCCACTTTTGAGTTGCCTGGCTCAAGACCCTGATTTCAGCGCTGCCAGAGGCTTTTTCTGCATCCACACTAGGGAGGCTTTCTAAGGCGTTTCCAAAGAAGCTATCTTGGGGGAAAAGCATGCAGTATGCCCCATCCCCCAATCCAGCATCAGTGTCAATCCCAAAGATAGGCAATGAAGTTGGTTGCCACTGATTCCCTTAATTGGCTCTTTTCTTCAGGCAGGGATGGCCACCCCTGAAAACTCAGAACAGCTAATAATTGCCCTGGAACCTGAAGCAGCCTCCATCTACTGCAGGAAACTTCGCCTCCACCAGATGATAGACCTGAGCAGCAAAGCAGCTGTCAATGGTTACACCTCCAGTGACACTGTAGGAGCTGGGTTTGCACAGGGTACCTCTCTCTCTCTGTCTCTTCCTCTCCCTCTCTCTCTCTCCTCTGGCGCTCTCTTTCCTTCTCTCTGTCTGCCTTTCTCTGCCTTTATTTGTTTATTTTTATTTATTAATCCAAAAAGGGATTCTTGAAATCAAGATATTCCATTAGAACAAGAAGCATTTTCCTTAGTGGTCAACCTGAATCAGCTTCCATGCTTTTGTTTTTTTCCTGTTTTGGATCCATGGAAGGGACCAAATGAGTCAAGAAAAGGATCATTTTCAGCATTTTCCAAAATAGTTATTATAACATAAATGGGAAGGAATATTCCATGGACACTGCTTCAGAGTGCCATGAGAGCTCTAAATTCTATTTTACACTTGACTATTAATCTTGTCTTTTAACTGATTTATAATCTAACATAATTTGCCTGTTTTTAATTCATCTATTAGGATGAACTGAACTCTTTTATGTAGTATTGGCCTATAACACACATTATTGGAAAATCTAGTTAAACTAGAGGGAAAAACCAACCCAACAAGTTTTCTTTCCATTTTTTAAAATAGAAAAACAAAGCATACAGTTATGGGGAATGTAGAACCATGTTTGAGATGAACGATTCTTTTTTTTTTTTTTTTAATAATTACCTGCCTTCACGTCAATTAGATATTTATTTTTTTTATCCCTAAAGTTTCTCTTTCTTCATCAAGGGTTCTTGAGGACTACAAAGCTTGATAAGGTTTCCTTCCTTAAGCAGCTAGTGTGGATGTGAGAACTATTTGAAAGAGTTTCAGGGAAATGAATGACTTTGTGTAAACAATCTTAAATTTTTAAATGAAAGGAAACCCATTGAGTCCATCTCAGAAGTTCCTCTCATATACTGGAAAGAATTAAGCCTATGCTAAAAGCTACAATTCCATTCCAGACTGCATTCATAAGGGTCGGGGGAGAAAGCAGAGAAGTTAGAACTGATAATGAGGAGTTTCCACAACACATTCTCATGATCATGGCTGACCATGCTCCCCCAAGTCTCCTTAAGGACTCTGAATTTTGTTCAAGCAACAACAACAAAAAAAATTTGCTGGTGGAGATTAAGGGGCAATCATACTTTGGCTAAACTAGCCTAGTATAGTTACTTCTAGTGTATTCTTATTCCTTTTCAAAAAGGTAGCTGAAATTAATATTGATGCAAAAATCTTAAATAAAATATTAGCAAAGATTACAGCAACTTATCACCAGGATAAAACACTAGGGTCAAGTAGGATTTATATCAGGAATACAAAGCTAGTTCAATATCAGGAAAACAGTTAGCATAATGAACCAATTGACCAAATGAACAGAAATCATAAGATTATATCAATAGATGCAGAAAAAAGTATTTGAAAAAATACAACACCCATTCCTATTAAAAACACTAGAAAGCATAGGAATAAATGAAGTTTTCTTTAAAATTCTAAGCAACATCTAGATAAAACCATCAGCAAGTATCATACATAATGGGCTTAAAGTGTAAGCAATTCCAATAAGATCAGGGTGGAACAAAGCTGCCCCCTATTCAAAGAGATAGCTGAGCCTGTCCTGCCTCCATCTTTATTTTATATCCGATGTCTAACATTATGAAAAAATGTCACAGTACATAAAAGTACATTTAATTTATAAATATTGGTAGCATTTGTTTTTCATCACAAACATCAAATCTTTACTGGGCTTTTCTAGACTTTTAACAATACATATAAGCATCTTTATATTTATGTGATTTTGAAACATTATTTAGTCAAAATTAATCAAAATAGGTATCTGATTAAGTAAGAAATCCTGGTTTAGAAGTTAGTAATGAAAGGACAAATGCTAAGAAGCATGCCAGAAGCTTCTTTCTCTAAATATAAGGAGAAATGAATGCATTGTCAAAATAACATGCCATGAACAGCCTGGATATTTATGAAACCACACTAAATTTCTTAAAAATCACATTGCTGATTTATTAGTCACTTTAGCAAGTTATTCTTTAGCATAAATTCATGCCATATCAAGGTAATTTTGATTCAGTGCTTCTGAAAATAAATCCACAAAATAGCAGGAAAAACCCTCTATTTTCTGTTTATTTTTCACTTTCACTTTGTACTTCTTGGTTCTATTTCTGTACCTTGTGGTATATTAAATTTTGGAATAACCACATTTGTTCAGAGCACCTTTTCATGTTTCCCATCTCCAGACAGGAGACCTTCAGTGACCCAATAAATGACATCTTAAGAGTTTGAGAGGCATTTTCATAACATTTATTTTCACATAATACTATTTTCCCCAGAAGTCATTTTGTCTTATATCACACTGGTTCTTTATTATAAACATGTAAGCAGAGATTAAGATTACCTGAAACTTAAGGATCCAAATGTACCTATTTTACAATGATCCTGATAAAACTAAGTTTATTGGCATTTAAGTTTCCTCATTTTTGAAATGAACCAATTGGACTTGATGACCTTTCAGGGCCCTTTCAACTTTAAATTTGGATTTTATAAATAGAAAGCACAATGGATAGAGTTGAGAAGATTCATCTTCTGTTTTTCAAATTTGACCTCAGATACTTATTAGTGATGTGATTTTGGGTAAGTCACTTAACCCTATTTGCCTGTTTCCTCATCTCTAAAATGAGCTGGAGAAGGAAACAACAAACCACTATAGTATCTCTTCCAAGAAAATTCCAATGGGGTCTTGAAGAATCAAACATTATTAAAAATGACTGAACAAAAACAATTGCAGTAAATATTATCTTTTTTAATTATTCTAGCTTTATTCAAATTTAAAAGAAAAGTTAAGCTTGATTTTCAAAGAAAGAGCAAGGCACTGGGGTACAGGAAAAAAATACACTGGATGGATAATCAGGAGACCTGGATTATATTTGGGGCCATGTCACTAACCAACTATATGGTCTTTGACAAATTACCAACTCTCTAATTCCATCTATAAGGTAGGGAACTTAATATTTACCCATACTTGTTTCAAAAGTTTTGCTGGAGTTCACTAGAGATAATAATAAGAGAGGGAGGTGTTTCTATGAAAATATAAGGAGTTGTTATAGTTCATAACCCAACAGATGAACTAATATTGAACTCTGAGTCTTTTCCTTGAGTTTTCATTGAGAAACAAAACCCGAGTCTGGTCAAGTATTAAATGTGCCACCTAGTGGTTAAAGGCAGTGGACAATGGGTCTGTCAGTGGCAGGAAAATGACCAGGAGACAATGTGACCCTTGAGTTTTATTTCATTTCAGAGCTAGTCTTGAAAAACCCATTCATTCTTCCTTTCACCAGACATAACCAATTGAGGTGAAGTTACCTAATTGAGGGCACAGCAGGGCTGATTTACAGACAGTGTTATCTGGGTTTACTCAGTACAACAATGCCAGGAAAATCGCTATTTTTCAGTCTCAAAAATATCCAACCAAACATTCAAATAAGCCAATTTCTGTAAACTTTTTAACAAGGATGAAGGCTTTAATTAGACAAATAGCATAAGAGTGAAGGAAATAATGGCTTTATCTAAAGGGAACTGGTTTTATAATTCTCTTATATTTATTTATTTTGATCAAATGTTACATAAAATGTTACATCTCTAAACTTTCTTGTACTACTAGTCTATACTTAGTACAGGGAACTCTTATCACCTTTTTCATGCTTTCTTATACATAGTTATTTTCTTTCTATTGACAACTAGCTAAGGAACACATCCGTCGTAATCGGCAGAGTCGGACCTTTATGGTGGAAAATGTCATAGGAGAGATCTGGTCTGAATTGGAGGAAGGTAGAGTCCTTGAATGTCCTTTACTCTTACTGATTTGCTGCTCCTGACAAAAATGCATTCCTTTGTTTTGCATTTGCAGAAGAAAAAAAACTAAATAAATTGAGATTATAGACTGTCTTTTGGGAGAAGATAAGGGAGGAGGGTATGACTGCATGTTATAAAAACATAACAATCCAGGAGATTAAGAGGAAATTATAAAAGACCTGAATTTCTTCAGATGAATCCAGAACATCATTTCAGCAGCATTAACCTAGCAACAAATTTCCTGAATGTGTATAGAAATTGCATATGATTCTGCTTAATAATAATGCTGCATTCTAATCGTTCTTTCTCTTCCTTTTCTTTCCATCAACTTCTACCATTTGGTAGATATTATTGAAAACACTCTAATCATGAATAATCTAAATATGAGCTACTAAATATAAAACCTGTTGTTGCTAATCATGAATATTCCCATGAATTTCTGCTAGACTATCAGGCTCATCTCCCTTCAGTGAACTGCCAAGTGTATTCTAATCATGATACCCATGTGAAAAGTGGACATTTCTTTTTTATTTCAGGTGACAGGTATGTGGTTGTGGACAGTGGAGGAGGCACAGTGGATCTCACTGTCCATCAGATCAGATTACCTGAGGGACACCTTAAAGAATTGTACAAGTCAACAGGTAAGTTACTTACCCCTTAGCAAATGATCTTCTAAACTCCATTTACAGCTTAACACTCCTAAGAATGAAATGTTACCTAATATTTTAAATAAGCTTATTTTCAGATGTGTCCTCAATAAGAAATTCATATTTATTTGAGTGACAATATGTGGGATTAGGCTCATTAACAGCAGGGATTACTCATGTCTATTTAGAACAGGTATTTATTACTTACTGGCTACATGAACGGAGCTAAAAACTTCTCATTTCAGGATCTTGGTCTTACTATTTATGAATGATTATATATATATGTATGTACACATATTATATATATTTAAAGTTCACAGACTCTAGTACACTTCTATATTAAATGAGAACATTTGAAAAACAAAAACTGTTGTCGATTTTCTGAAATCATAGTCTCAGAATTTTAGAGCTGGAAGAAATCTCAAGAGATGATCTTGGGAATTAAGGAATGATGTTATAATTTGTTTATTAAAGAGACTTCTGGCTTTGTTTGTTTAAAAAATGTACCAAAGACAGTATTGCTTACTCATCCAAAGTTCTATTGATCACAGTTTTCTAGAACAGCATCTTGATGATCATAATTCTTATTGAGAAAGATCCATTGTGCTTATTGTTTGCTCACTAATCTTTGCAAGGGCATTTTTTTTTTACTTAGGTGGACCATATGGTTCCTTGGGAGTAGATTATGAATTTGAAAAGCTTCTGTGTAAAATATTTGGAGAAGATTTTATTGAACAATTTAAAATTAAACGTCCAGCAGCCTGGGTAGACTTAATGATTGCTTTTGAGTCCCGCAAACGGGCTGCTGCCCCAGACAGAACCAATCCCCTAAATATCAACCTGCCTTTCTCCTTCATTGACTACTATAAGAAGTTTCGAGGTCACAGTGTGGAACATGCCTTGAGAAAAAGCAAGTAAGTAAATAGATCCTTTTTAGACAAATAAATTAGCTATTCAATGCTTTACTGAAAAACAATTCAGAATTAGACAGGGGAATAAGATAGGGAATATTCTGTGGCAGCCTCAGAAGAATCATGATGGATATGGAGATAAGCTGCTTGCTGTGAATGAATAAGACAGAGAATGAGAAAAGCAAGGAAATACAGTACTGGAAAATGATACACAGATGCTATTTTCTGTCTAACTTAGCCAAATTTTCCATCTAAGTTGAACTCTATCCTTGCTAGACTAAGACTTCCCCAAAGGCAAAAAGTTGCTGTTTTGGGGAGAAAATTAGGCAACTTTCCCCCAACAACCTGCTAGGCTTTTGTGGTAGCTTCTATTTCCTAGAGATTCTGAGTATGTTTATAATAGGCAACTGGGAAGGTAAGGGAAAAGGAATCCTGTGGTACAGAGTGAACTTATCTTAAGTTTTAAAAACTTAACTAAAGAGGAATAGGCAAGCCATATTTCATTCTTTTGTTTTTTTTTCTTTTTAAAAAAATTTCATATTTTTCCCCAGTTACATTTAAAACAAATTTTTTACATTTGTTTTTTAAAACTTTTGAGTTCCAGATTTTCTCCCTTATTGTTAGCATTCATTGAGAAACCACATGTGAAGTTAGACAAAACATTTCCACAAAAGTCAAGTTGTGAAAAAAAACATAGATTTCCCACCCTCAAGAAAAATGAAGTTTTTTTTAAAAATGAGAGCATATGCTTCAATTTGTAATTAGACACAGTCAGTTTCTTCTCTGAGTATGTATGGGATCATCATAAGTACATCAGAGTAGTCATAGATCATTGTACTGTTGATAATAGCAAAGGCATTTACATCCCAGAACATTGCTATTACTTTGTACACAATACATTTCACTTTGCTCGAGTTCATGGAGGACTTTCCAGGTTGTTTTTTTTTTTTTTTTTTCTGAGAACATCCTGGTCATCATTTCCCAGAGAACAATAATATTCCATCATAATCACATACCACAATTTATTCCTCCATTCCCCATTCTATTACCTTTAGACTTGCTCTCTGTTTTATAAACTGGTTAGACCCCTGAGGGCAGAATCAGAAACAGAGAGTAGAAATTTCAAAAAGACCTATTAGATTTGAGGTCAGAGAGATATCCTAACAATTAGAGCTATCAGAAAATAGAATGAGCTACCTTAAGAAGTAATATGTTTTCCCCTCCTTGAAGGCCTTCAGACAGAGGCTATATTACCATTATGTCTGGCATATGTTTGAGTGAGGATTCCTTTCAGATATGGGTTGACCAAGATGGCCATTGAAGTCCCTTCCATCTTACAAATCTGTGATTCTTTAAGACTCATTTGCTGGCCTGCTAGCAAATAGATTGTCTACCTCACAGGTGCTTATGGTTATTAGGGACATATTTATAAATTATATAAGGGCAATTCTATAAATAAAAGGTGTTGTCATTAGGTAGTCTGTTTAATATCTCTATGCAGGATGATACTAAATATGCTCCCCATTGACTTGATTCTTATACATGTCTTGATTCTTAAATATAGACCAGCTATGTGTAAGATAATTTGTTTTTCTCTTGATTCTTAAACATGTCTTGATTCTTTGTATATAGAGATACTGTACAAGTCTTGATTCTTAAACATAGACTAGCTATGCCTAAGATATTTTATCTTTTTCTCTCAAAGTAATTGATGGTAAGTTATGGTGCATTTCTATGTGGAATTCTTAATTATAAATTTAGTTAAGAAGAGCAAGAGAGAAGACAAAATTGGGAGGCCTGGAAATATTCCTAATGTTTCAAGACTCAGTAACAACTTTATAAGGACAATTTTCTTGTGTGGCAAGGAACTCAGTGTAGTTGACTGCCTTGAACTATGACTCAGGAATGGGACCTAAATTCAAACTCGTCATATATTAATTTGATTAAGAAGGAAAATATCTTCATAAAATGAATTGGTCATTCTTTTGACCTTTTGAGTGACATGTATATGTGTGTATAAATATATAGATGTAGATACAATACATTTGAACATATATATATATATATATAAAACCACATATACATACATCTATAACCCATATATGTCCTTGCACTGCTTATCTCACAGTTATGAGGTACAAGATAATGTATGCAAAGTATTATAGAAATATAAATTATTATATGATAAACATTTATGATTTCATTCTTGTTCTGTATGATGTTGCTGCAGTGTAGACTTTGTGAAATGGTCATCCCAGGGAATGCTAAGGATGAGCCCAGATGCAATGAATGCCCTTTTTAAACCAACAATTGACAACATCATCGATCATCTCCGTGAGTAGAGATTCATTTATTTAACACAAGGGGAAATAGACTGGTTTTTGCCCTGTGCAGTAAAACTAACCAGCCCAGTTAGAAATAAATATCACACAGGATCTTTGAGAGATTTATAGTGTAGTGTGACAAAGAAATTGCAATGGATAGAATGTAGTACTCAAGCTGAAGAAGATTGGAGTTAGATTCAGATCTTTTTTAGCAGCTAGATAAGGAAAGGCTTCATGTGGGGAGGGGCCCTTGAGTTGGGATTTAAAGGAGGGTAGGAATTCTAAAAGGCAGAAATGAGGAGAGAATATATATTTTTAAACAAGTAGGTATAGCCCATACAGAATATTTCATGTGAAGAATAGCAAAAGGTCAGTTTGGCCGAATTGTAGAATATATGAAAGAAAATGGCATATAATTTGGAAGCTTTTTTCAAATCCCACATCAGAAATTTACTGACCATTTGATCAATGACGTCATTAAATTTCTCTTTCCTCATTTGTAATCCTTTTACTGTCTATTTCCTAAGTTTATTTTAAGTAGGAAAAAAAATGTGGCAATCTTTAACATAGTAGGAAAATGTGAGTTTAAAGTCTTTATAATCCATTAGAAAGAGAAGTTTTACTCCCTTCACCATTCTTCCATGCCTTCCTTGATTTCTCCCAAGCTCTCAGTAAGCTGTACTTCTCCTGGACAGCTAACCATCTTTTAATTCAAATTATATTTGTGTATATATTTCATTACACTACTATATTATAAAGTCCTTGAGAGCAGAGATGGTTTCATTTTCCTCCCTCTTTTTTTATCCTCAGTACATGGCCATAAGTAGAGACTGGACTTGCAAATTTATTGGCCTGGGGGGAGATAAAGAGGGAACAAGCATTTATTAAGCAGGTACTCTGTACTGTGCTAACCCCTTTACCATTATTATCTCATTTGATCTTTACAACAACCCTGGGAGGTAGATGCTAGTATTATCTCCATTTCATAGATAAAGAAAGTAAGGCAAAATGGGATTAAGTGATTTGCCTGAGGCCTTATAATTAAGTGTCTGAATCTGGATTTGAACTCAGATCTTTGTTACTCAAGGCCTGGCATTCTAGCCATTTTGCCACTTATCTGGAAAGGTAAAGATGGTACTAGTTTGGGGAGAATGTTGAATGGCTAACAGAGGAGTTTGAGTTTTTCTAATTTGTTCTATCCTAATTTCCATAGACAAAGTAGAACGGAAGATTTTATGTGAAACTGAAAAACACTATTATGTACGCATATCTTTTTAAAAGTATATAATTTTATGTTTCTTTTCTTTAAAAAAAAAAAAAAACATGCAACTTTCAAAGTTGTCTGGTTTGTCTATGTTTCCTGATTTACTTATGTTCTCCCTTCCTTTTAAGCCTTAACTAACTTCTCACCTTTTGCAGGAAGTCTTTTCCAACCCTTCTTAATTCTAGTACCTTCTCTCTGTTACTTTTCATTTTTCCTGTAGATAATTTGCTTTGTATATATTTATTTACATGTTGTTTCCACTATTAGACTGTAAACTTCTTGAGGACAGGGGATATCTTTTGCCCCTTTTTGTATTCCCAGTGCTTAATACTGCTTTTCACATAGTAGGTGCTTAATCAGTGTTTATTGATTGATTGAATATTCAAAAACACTTTAATGGCCTGGGGTTTTTTTGTCTTTTTTTTTTTTTTTTTTTTTTACAACAAACCTTGGACCTCTGAACCCAAGTGGAGGAAATTAAATTAACTCATCGAAAAAAAAAAAAAAAAAAAAAAAACAAAAACAATTCTTGTTAACATAGTCAAACAAAATAAAATTGCACATTTGTCATCTTCAAAAATGTCTCATTCCTCCCCTGAATCCATCACCTCTCTGCAGAATATGTGACACCCTTCATCATTTATCTTCTGAAATTTGATCTTTTTTCTTAAAAATCATTTTGCAGATAAGATTTTTCCCTAACTCTATTAGTTTGTACATTTTAATGACTGTTCTCCATTCCTCCTGATTCTTTATTTTCAGTTTTTATGAGATCAAGTCTCCCCTTACTCAGGTAGACCACCTGAGGATCTTCTCTCTCTTTGAACCAGCATGCTGTGTTTTTTCCCTTTCAGGGGACCTGTTTGAGAAGCCTGAGGTGACAGATGTCAAATTTCTCTTCCTGGTGGGTGGCTTTGCAGAGGCTCCTCTCCTGCAGCAGGCAGTCCAGTCAGCCTTTGGGAACAAGTGCAGAATCATCATTCCTCAGGATGTGGGGCTCACCATCCTCAAAGGAGCGGTCCTGTTTGGGCTGGACCCTGCTGTCATAAAGGTGCGGCGCTCGCCTCTGACCTACGGGGTAGGAGTCCTAAACCGATACGTGGAAGGGAAGCACCCACCAGACAAACTGCTGGTCAAAGACGGCACTCGATGGTGCACCGATGTCTTCGATAAATTCATTTCAGCAGATCAGTCTGTGGCCCTCGGGGAAACCGTGAAACGTAGCTATACCCCTGCCAAGCCCTCCCAGATGCTCATCGTGATCAACATCTATAGTGCTGAACAAGACAACGTCAACTTCATCACCGATCCCGGGGTGAAGAAGTGTGGCACTCTCCGCCTGGATCTCACCGGGACCAGCGATACCCCGCTGCCCACTCGGAGGGAGATCCAAACATTCATGCAGTTTGGGGACACTGAAATCAAAGCCATCGCCATTGATATTCCCACCTCTAAGAGTGTCAAAGTTGGGATAGATTTCTTAAATTACTAATTCTCACCCTTCATCCCTTCCATGGCTCGTTTCCTTCCTCCTCCCTCCCCTCACCTTAACTCACTTACCTGCAATGCTTTGGTTTTGAGGGCTCCATTCTTTACTTTTCACACTTGCCATCACACCTTGGCAGGTTGATGCCTTGAATTTCAGCAGGATAGATGGAAACAGAAAGAACCAAGAGACATTGGGAATTTGGAGGGGCGGGCTGAAATATGTTTTAGTAAGGATTTTGCCACCATAAGATTGTCAGGAAACGAAGTATGATCTATAGAAGTAAACAAATTCAGGGATAGTCAGAGAAGGGCAGCTGCTTCTCACATAAATAGAAGTGGTCAAACACTCCTTCAGACAATGAAAAAGATTTTTTTTGGCAGCATTTATCTTTTAACAGATCTAAGTTAAGTAGAACTAAAGCACTTTTATTATAATATTTTTTAGATTTAATGAGATTCCAGATTCCAAGGGATACTCTGATGTCTATTATCATAAATATTTGTGATTTAAAAAAATGTCTTGAAAGGTAGGTATTCTCTTTCTTTGTCATCATGTTTTTTAAGTGGTGCTTAATTGGAAGCTTGAAGTGTTTCATAATCAATAAGAAAAGATTGCCTATACTGTGCGCTGATATTCCAAGTTCAACACAAGATTTTAAATTTCATGTGAACAAAAAGTCTTTAATTTAACAAACTGTATATCATGGACTCTGCTAATTCAGAAATAATAACATAGGTGAAGGGAGACCTGATGTTAAACCCTGTACTAATTCGGTATCAAAGCTTGCTCTTATGTAAATGGATGGAGCTGCTAATATGCCCAAACAAAATTCAGAGGTAACACCAGTGAGCTGCTGGTATCTCTGTCATACACAACTTGAATGTTGATGTTAAATAACATCATATTAGTAACATAAGTAACTCATATTAGAGTCCTGATGAATTTCAGTAGAAAATACTTATGATGTTTCACAGGATTAATTAATCCTAGCACTTTTAAAGTGTGTAACACTTGATAAAAAATAAATTTTGGGGTCTAAACTTTCTCATGAAAGTGTTGGCCATTATTTTCCCTATTTAGAGAAGGAATAAAATAAGTACACAGTAAGCGACATGTAAGAATTGAAGCTCTCCTTTGAAATGTTTCATCAAGTTCTTTAGTTGAAAATGTTTTTCTACCTTATTGAAGGGGGTTTTCTGAATATATACATGATGGATTAAATTGTAGACTGAATACAAAGGTGCTGTATAAAATAGGCCCCTAGGTCTCTTTTTCTGTGGAGGTTAAAGGCTTTTAGAAGCAGGGTATACAAAATTTTAAAAGAAGGGAGGGAGGGAGGGAGGAAAGGAGAGAAAGAAGGAAGGAAGGAAAGAAGGAAGGAAGAAAGGAAGGAAGGAAGGAACGGAGGGAGGGAGGGAGGAAGGAAGGAGGGGGAGAAAGAAGGAAGGGGAAAAAGGGAGGAAGGAAGGAAGGGAAGAAAGGGAGGGGGAGGAAGGGAGGGAGAAAGAAAAAAGAGAAAAAGTCATTATCATGAAGACTTGTTGGGATCAGACTCTGCCTTACTTGAGTTTTCACCTTACCTTTAGTCTTTAGTGTATATACACTAAGGAACAAGGAAAGAAAAGAATTAGGGACAAAAACGTATGACAAATTGGTAATACTTACCAAATACATTTGTGATTTAAAATTTTTTTTAAAAAGTTAACATGTTCCTTCATGATTTCTCCAAAGGCACTCTCATACAAAATCCAGGACCAAACCTCCAAAATGATTGATTGTATGAACCTGAGTCACAATCCATCTGACTTTTCAAAGCTGTATTTTCTACCTGATGGAATTCATTAAGCTTTAAAGCTGCTGGAGGTTTCATGAATGAATAGAAAATTTTATTTAAATGCAATTTAGAACTACAAACCTATTATCATTGCTAATAGATCTTCTAAATGACATTTCAAAATTTCATTGAACATTTTACATTTTGTCCTTGTTTTCACTTTAACATCTTTTTGTAGAATTCCTACATAGAAGTGAAACATGAAATACTAGTAATAAATAAGAATGCTAGTCGCATAACTCAGCATAAAGATTTCTTCTACAATTATAGAGGTATGCTTGCTAGCATTCAACTCTTGCTGCCTGCTATGCTTAAAAAGCTAAATATTACAGGTTTTTCTTTGGTGTTACCAACCAGTTTACAAATAAGGAAGACTTTGCAATTTAACCACGAACAATATAATTGTATGTACATACAATATTTGAATAATGTACAGAATCTTTATTTCTACAAGGCTTCTTTCTTGTATAAAAATGCTCTTTGCTTTTTGTTGAATGCATTTCACTCCAAATTGTTACTGATATCATTTCAATCATTCTAGTTAATAACAGGCTTTTAAAATTATAAACAATGCAATATTTATGGAAGGAAAGCTGACCAAAGAAATGAGAGAGATGGTAGGGCTAAATATTGTTGTGAGTGAATTGTACCCATCAGTGATCAGCACACAGGTCAGAGACAGCAGCAGCCTACATTCTTTCAAACACTTCACTATTTTCTTTAAAAAGAATGAGAACTAATCTCAGATGACTACTTCTGTTACATACTTGAAAGCTTAGCATTCTGATGTCTGTAGGCAGTCTGACTTTACATATAAAATAAAACTTATTTTTCAGCTCCTGGGTTAACGTGGGAAACTTGGATGATCCTTGAAGCCCCTGCTTATTGGCTGAAAAAGTAAAAATCCAGTCCATGCAAGTGGCATTTTCAGTGTGTTAGCATGTAAAGGAGGGGAGAGAAAGGTGGATTGCTCCATCTTTTCTTCAGTCAAAGTATGAATAAATTATTCAAAAGTGGGATTGCCTTTTGAAGGGACTTTCCCTTTATCCAGACCTTTCTCCTTTTCCTGTTGTCAATATTCTCTTGCCTTGCATTCAAGATATTCCTCTTTAAATCAGGTAGATTAGATCACAAACCCCATGAACTGTAGTGTGGGCAAATGTGATTGAATAGGACCTAAAATTCTATTGGACTCTGGAAATGCAGCCCTATTAGACAAATTCATTATGAATTTTCATATATCTAGTAGGTTTTAAAAAATTCATATTGAAACTTCCTAGAACTAGATCACTATACTTTAATGATACATATTCTGATCTTATAGAAAGTTTTGAAAAAGATGAGTCTTCTTGACCCACTTTTTGAATTGCCCCTCTGATTGTCATCTGGGTAATTGAATTTAAAGTATCTTGAAGGTAGGGAGTATAGAATTTTCTTTGCAACTTCCCCACTCCGCACCCACCAAGCATGAATAAATGTTGTTGAATGAGTATACAAATAACACTGATAGGAAATGTTAAGATATATTTCAACTTGAGTGGAAGTTGGCATAAAATGTTCAAGTCAACTTTGCAGTGATGACTGTGAGAAAAGACTACAAATAAACCCTATCTCTTCAATATTTAGGTCAAGTTTAGCTGTTAAGAGTCCAGGTCCAGATTAGGCTGCTTATTGTCAATATGTTAAGGAATTGTATGCACCGATATAAACTGGAGTCAATAATGTTCATATGGGAAGGTTGGACTTCATGCTGTAAAGACTTGGAGGCTGTAAAACACTGGTGGTTCACGCTAGAAATGGCTTAAGCAGATGACTGGTAGAAAGAGTTGTTGAGCATAATGTAAGACTTCTTACCCGCTTGGAGTACTAAACAATATAATAAAATATCAATCATTGTGCACAAGGGAAATGTGAATCTCACTTGGCAGCAACTCACAACTTATCAGGACTGTATCTGCAAACTCCTATGTCTTTCACAGATGTCTAATAAAGCAAAGTAAAGCTCTTGATTTTGTATGCCCCAAAATGTGTCTTTATTGATGTTTTCCAGGATTTCAAAGTCAAATTAGTAATATCAATAATAACTACCATTTACATAGTTTGCAAAGTTCTTTACAAAGGTCTCATTTTATTTTTACAGCCATTCTGGGAGGTAAGTGCTATTATTCTCATTTTATAAATGAGGAAACTGAGGCAAACTGAGGTTAAGTGATTTGCCAAGGATCACATGTTAAGTATCTGAGGCAGAATTCAAACCTAGGTCTTTCTATTTCCAATGATGTTCATATTGTTACCAGTGAATCTCCCTTTCCAGATCATGTTGTCCAGAAAACAGGATTTTAAAAATATGACTAGATTTGTTTTTTTTTTTTTAACACTGACATCATAGATTTTTAAATTTTAGAGCAAAACAATTAACTTTGCAATTTATCCTACTGCATTTAAGATAGACAAAGATACATCCTTAAAGATTTTTCTTGCTTCAATGAAACAGCTAGATCGTATAATGGTTAGTGTATTGGGCTAAGAGTTAGCAAGACCTGAGTTCAAATCCTGCCATTTACTGTAATGTGACCATAGGCAAAATACTTAACTCCCTCAAGCCTCAGTTTCCTCATTTGCAAAATGAAAAGGGTAGAATTGATGGCTTCTTAGAATGACTTTTAGCTTGAACTCTGATTTTTTAATCATAAAAGTACTTGAAGGCTGGACGCATCTCTTCAATCTGCCTTCCAAGGGGAAAAAATAACCAAAATGAAGTGTGAAAGTAAATAATACTTCCTTGTAATCAAAATCAGTCCTCCTTATATATATCTATAGCTATATTTATATCTATATGTGTGTATATATATCTCTATATATAGAGATATATACACACATATATTGTACATACATACATAAACACAGAGAAAGGGGAAAAGAGAATACCATCTTCAATACTAACAGCTCAGTTCCCTACATGTCAAAACATGGACTCCCCATGGATGCAGATGTTTAGAACTGTTGGGATACAGTATATGACTCTCCATTGATATTTCCTGACCAGAAATACACTCTGAGCATATAACTGTTCAATGTCACTATTCACCTTTG
This sequence comes from Sarcophilus harrisii, assembly GCF_902635505.1. Taxonomy (NCBI): domain Eukaryota; kingdom Metazoa; phylum Chordata; class Mammalia; order Dasyuromorphia; family Dasyuridae; genus Sarcophilus; species Sarcophilus harrisii. The sequence goes on along the minus strand of NC_045427.1, from coordinate 573,574,781 downwards.
ATTGATAGTATATAACAGTGCTTGTCAAAATGTCATTGAATTTTTGTTGATCCAAATTTGAAACTGATCTTCATATACATTAATTATCATTAAAGACATTTATCAATGGTAATTCACTTCAAAGCCAAGGTTTCTAATTTATGGTCAGGCAATGAGATTCGCTCTTAACAAATCTTCTACTTGGCCGATGCAATTGGTATCTTGGTGGTTATTAATCTTGTGGTAGAATAGTACCTGAGACCTTTAGATTAGTAAAGATATATAACACCAAGACTTTATGTATTCATCCTAATAATGACTAAATAGTTTTGCAAATTTAGGCCAGATTATCCTCTTTTTAACCTTCTGCTTTAATTTCTTCCCAAACATATGAGATTTAGCAATGAAGGAATAGGTATTTATTAATCATAGCCACCAAATCCTATAAGATGAAAAAAGTCTTTGGTTTACCAGAAAAATAAATTGGACAATTACGGGCAAAAAGCACATATTTTCAGGGTTAGTACTCATTCCCTGCTGAGAAACTCTTATGATCTGTGAATGTGATGAAAGTCTTTCAGAATTGGTATGTACCTTTTTTAAAAAGTGTTTTTTGTGTCTCTTAATATTTTTAAATCACACCACTGAGATGCCTCTTTCCTGGAGAATGGAACCTTTCCTAAGAAACAAGAAAAATAATTGGGCAAAAAAAGCTACTTACTGTGTTTGACAATATAAGCACCATTCTGTACTCACAGTATACCATATCTCTCTGCTGAGAAACTGAGGTGCATTTATCTCAATTATAAGGTCCAAGATTTCACTCTGCATATGTTCATACAAAACTTTTCCATGTTTCTCTGAATTCACTACATTAATTTTTTCTTAGTAAACATAATATTCCAGTCCATCCATATTTGAATATTTACAAGGGTTAGATGATAATAGTGAAAAGAACACCAGGTTTGAATCAGAGGACCTGGTTTTAATCTTTGGTCTTCTACTCACCATCTTCATGACATCAGTCAAATTAAATGCTTTGGGTCTCAGTTTCCTCATTGGACAAAGGAAAAAACCATCTTAGATGTCCTCAGAGCTATTTTACAGCAGAACTGGTACTTGCTAATTGGGGACTTTTGACCAATAATTTCTTGTCACTAATTCTTTCTGTAATCTCCTCTGTTGTTCTTCCAATGTCTTTCCAAATATGAGTAGCATCATGGTTCAGTGAAAAGAATATTGTCTCTAGAGCTATTGGAACTGAGTTCAAATTCTACCTCATGCTTACTAGGTTAAATAACCTTGAACAAACCACTTAACTTCCTCAATTCTCAGTTTCTTCCATGCAGAGGTTGAGAATTCATCTCTTGTAACTCTGTTATCTATGATTCTGTGGTGAGATTATTTAGATACTGCAATACCTCCAATCCATTTATGTCACCAATTATTTTTTCTCAAAGTTTTTGAAAAGTAGTGGATGTTATTAATATAATGTTAAACAGTTACATACCGTGTTATTTAGTTTACTGGCATATTAATAAAGAAATAAAATCAAATCATAGCAAAAAGTCTACAGTAATATGCCCCCAAAATGATTCATTCTAAATTGAATTTATACTGTAATGAAAAGAGGGTTCAAAATTAGGAAACCTTAACTTAATCATATTAAAAAACTAAAACCATCCAAAGCAATCTGATCATATCAACAGTTAATTTAAAAAAATCTTGACACATTGCAAAACTTCTAAAAAAAACTTTCTACAGTATAATCATGAAAAGGCCCTCTTAAAATTCAAAGTTTGTGTCTATAGATAATCAAAAATTAGCTGTGGGAAAACCATGAAGATTGCCTAGTAAATATAGGTGTCAATCAAGGATGTCCTTTATTTACTATTATTTGGCAAAGTGCCAGGAATACTGGAAATAATAATAAGAGAAAAGAAAAACATTAAAGGCATAACTATTACCAAAGAGACAAAACTATTCTTATTTGCTGATGACACATTGTTTTACATAGCAGATAAGCTTAAATGATACCATTAATACAAAACAAATTCACACAAAACATCAAAGCCTCTCTAAATAATAGCAGCTTAGAAGGAAATAAGAAAAATATTCCATTAGAAGTAACACAAGATGCATTAGGTATTTTGGAGGCAAATTATCAGCACACGTTCAGAAGTTATAAAAATACAGTCATATAAAACACTTTAAAGAAATAAGGAATGGCAAATTGAAGAGACTTTTATTTTTCACATTTGGACTGTGGCAATATAACAAAAACTGTGATACTCCCAAAGTTAACTTACATATTGAGGGCTTTTGCCAAATTATTTTATCAAGTAAAGAAAATAACATGTTAAAATAATGGAACAAAATTATGTATTTAAAAACTTTTTTTATGAGAAAGTCTATAAAGCTTCGGCAGATTTCCAAAAGGGTTCATGACACACAATAGGTTAAGAATAACTGGTTTAGAATTTGAAGGGAATAAAAATGTTTAAATAGGGATAAAGGCTGAATAATAATTTCAAACATCAAATTATACTATAAAGCAGTAATAAATAAAATTATTTATTACCATTAAAAATACAAAAGCAGACTAGTAGGTCAAATAAGAATCAAATATAATTGAACTCAAAAAGAGTCCAATAAACCTAAGAACATAAAATGTTTGGGAAAGAATTCTCAGTTTTACTAAAACTACTATGAAAATAGAAAAGAAATTTGATTTAGACCAGCATCTTACAATCAATATGGCAATACACAATGCCAGTAATATAGGAATAAATCAAGGATGTCCCTTTTCTCACTATTATTTGATGTAGTGTCAAGAATGCTAGAAACAGTAAGATAAGAGAAAGAAATTAAAAGCATAAAAATCATCAAAGAGACAAAACTTTTATTTATTGATTACAGGTTGGTTTACTTAGAAAATTCTGAGAATCAGTAAATAAATTAAATTATACCAAATATGTACATGATCAGAATATTAAAGATTACAAAAAATTGAAGAGTAAGATTATACACCTTTTTCAGTTACAGCTAAGAAGAGAATTTTTAACCAAATGAGATATAAAAATGATCACCAAAAATACAATTGATAATTCTGAGCATATAAATTGAAAAGCTTTTGCAAGAACAAAATCAGTGAAGAAGGAAAGCTGTCAAATGGGGAAATGATTTTTTCTTTTTTTAAAATTTACTGTTCTTCTTGATTTATTTTTAAGCTTTTTCTTTTCTTTTTTTTTTTTTTTTTGGAGGAAATCTGTTGTTATTTATTATTGTTGTTTTTCCCTCATTCTCTCTCTCTTTTTTTTAATAGCCTTTTATTTACAGGATATATGCATGGGTAACTTTACAGCATTAACAATTGCCAAACCTCTTGTTCCAATTTTTCACCTCTTACCCCCCCACCCCCTCCCCTAGATGGCAGGATGACCAGTAGATGTTAAATATATTAAAATATAAATTAGATACACAATAAGTATACATGACCAAAACGTTATTTTGCTGTACAAAAAGAATCAGACTCTTGAAATATTGTACAATTAGCTTGTGAAGGAAATAAAAAATGCAGGTGGGCATAAATATAGGGATTGGGAATTCAATGTAATGGTTTTTAGTCATCTCCCAGAGTTCTTTCTTTGGGCGTAGCTGGTTCAGTTCATTACTGCTCCACTGGAAATGATTTGGTTGATCTCGTTGCTGAGGATGGCCAGGTCCATCAGAACTGTTCGTCATATAGTATTGTTGTTGAAGTATATAATGATCTCCTGGTCCTGCTCATTTCACTCAGCATCAGTTCGTGTAAGTCTCTCCAGGCCTTTCTGAAATCATCCTGTTGGTCATTTCTTACAGAACAGTAATATTCCATAATATTCATATGCCACAATTTATTCAGCCATTCTCCAACTGATGGACATCCATTCAGTTTCCAGTTTCTAGCTACTACAAAAAGGGCTGCCACAAACATTCGTGCACATACAGGTCCCTTTCCCTTCTTTATAATCTCTTTGGGATATAATCCCAGTAGTAACACTGCTGGATCAAAGGGTATGCACAGTTTGATAACTTTTTGATAAGCTTTTTATTTTCAAAAAAATATGCATAGTTTTCAACATTCATTGCATGTTGCAATGCTTGCAAAACTTGTATTCCAAATTGTTTTCTCCCTCCCTTCTCACACCCTTTCCCTTAGATGACAAGTTAGCCAATATATGTGAAACATGTGCAAGTCTTCTATACATAGAAAATAATTTTTCTTTAAATATTTTTGCAAATCTGATCATCACAATGTAATGGGACCATGAAACCTTGGAGCATGTTCAAACTGGCTAACAGAGAGCCACCCTGCTTCTATGCATCCTCCTTTTGATCACCTACATTACCAGAGTAGGTGGTGTCAAATGGGGACAGGCTGTAGTCTGCTTTGTTCAGAGGCTGAAGTTTTCATCCACTACAAAGGTGCCATGAACTAAACTGGGAAAATGTGGGGAAAAGGAAGATACTTTTAGGTGCTCTCTCCTTTTAAGTGCTCTGATTTGGGAGAGGGGGAAGTGTTTCTGTTCTGTGTCATATATTCTTTTAACTTTTAGATGAAACCTCAGAACTAGGATTCCAGGTGAGATGTTGCCGCCAGTCAGCCTGTTAGAGAAACTCAGAGAAGCCAGGGTACCTGAGAGAGTTTTTTTTTTTCCAAATACAAATATTTTCCAAATACTTTTCTCACTTTTTCAAGACTTTGTATTCTAAATATTTTCCCTCCCTCCCTTACTTTCTTAGGGAATAATAATATTCCATTACATTCATATACATAATTTATTCATCCATTTCACAATCAATGGGCATCCACTCAGTTTCCAGTTCCTTCACACAACAAAAAGAGGTACTACAAATATTTTTGCACATTTGGGTCCTCTCCTCTTTTTTATTACTGAGATATATTTTTGACTGGAAATTTGGGATTGTGCTCTATGGGAATTGAACTAAGTGATGATCCTAAATCATACTTGTTGGAATAAGTTTATATGTTTTGATTATATCTTTGAAGTAAATATTTCTTTGTAAAAGGTAATCCAAATCTTAGTGGTTCAATGGAAGTAGGATACAGGGGTCCATTCCTTACACTTGAAGGAACATTAAATACAGGAACTGGAATCTGACAAAAAGCCAAGATGTCCATAGTCCCTGTAAGGGAATCAAAGAACCCGGGGAGAAGGGATGAAATGTAACAACTGGTCTTTTGGCAGTAGGAAGCTAGGGTAGTCTGTATTACATAGATTTCCAGGGAATTAATACACATATGACTGAAATATCAACATGCATAGCATAAAACTATATGAAATGTTCTCCTTCTCCCCCAAAACCCCCCAACTTTAATGGACCTTTGCTTTGCTGGAGCATAGCAATGCTCTCTGTTGGGGGCAAGCTTTTAATTTGAGAACACATATACCTAAGAATCCTCTGCCCCTCCCTCTGATTGGAGGCTGGAGTCCTCTTTCCAGAATCCTCATTTCAGGAGGGCATACAGGCCAAATATCTCTTCATTTCCCACCAAAATTTCACATTTTTGTAATATTGCTGTGGAAGGTACTTTGTCTCTTCCCACCTCTCTTTCCTCCCCTCTTTTCAGCTTCCTTTCAAATATTGTTTCTCACTATAATGTGAGCTCTTTGAGGGCACCTTTTTGCTTGTATTTATATTCCCAGACCTTAGCACAATCCTTGGCATAAAGTAAGTGCTTAATAAATCCTTGTTGACTGACCAGCCTCCACCAAGATGTAATACTGGACCAATCAAAGCTCTAGCTCTGGAGTCCCTTGCTACTTTTCTCATCTTAACTGTGGGACAGAAAGTAATAAGTTTTGCAAATCATAGGTTAAGCCAATATCAACTTACCACTCTCTATTTAAAGATTTCAGGATGCATAACTCTAGTAGCAAAAGCATTTATTGCACATATAAAATGAATATAAATAATAAAAAGACATAATTAGGTACACTATAGGTTGCAGGAAATTGTCATCTATTTTTCCCCCTACTTCATATTCTCATTATGCTCCAGCCAAAACATATTGGGATGGGGACTTAGTATCAAATAGGAAATCATACAATCCAATGGTAAAATACCCCAGGACAAGGGTTTCAATGGACTGTGAACTTGGATGGGGTGAGGATGGGGTATGCACTTTTACTTTCATTGATATTTCATTTCTTCTTGTAATTCTGTGTTTGTGTGATACATTTTAAAATATTATTCTGGGTTCATAAGCCTTGCCAGATTATCAAAAGGGTCAATGATACAAAAGTAAGGCTGAAGACTCTCTAGATCCAAATTTTGGATATCAGTGCCTAGCTATATGTTCCTTTTGATGCCTCTATTGCTTTTTAAGCCTCCTGCCTATCAAAGATTCCCCACCAATCAGAGTCTTTATTCTATGATCCTTGCCTTCTAGGAAATGTAGTCCAAGAAGTAAGCGGTTTTTCTCCCAAGTATCTTATGTGTGAACCAGAAGAGTGTGAGATACAAACTTCAGAACATGTAAATGAGTTGCTTTTATTGGATTGTTTCTTTGATTATATGTCCAGCACCTTGCACAGTGATTAATAAATGCCGATTGATTATTCCACCAACCTTTATGTCCATCCCACTTCATGCCACTTCCTCAGGCATAAAGTTCATAAATTTAGAGCTGAAAAGGGATGCTAGAGGTGATCAGCTACAATGCACTCATTTTTTTCTTTTCAAATTTGGAAACTAAAACATGGTGAAGGTTAGATGATTGGTCCAAATAAGACCCGAGTTCAAATCCTTCTTCAGATATTTCCTTAGCTGTTGGATAAGTCAACCTCTCTCAAATTTCTTCCTCTATAAAATCATAGCAATATCATATACTTCAAAGGGTTGTATGAGATAACATATGTTTAATGCTTTGCAAACCTTAAAAGCCTGTGATAAATGGTAGCCAGCTATTATAAACGGCAGCGACAACATCTTTGGGCCTGGAAACCCAGGATCCCAGGATCAGGACTCTGTTCATTGCATACTTTGCATCCCTTCTCAATCCAAAGATTGCAACCCTTTGCTCAAGAGCTGAGCAAGGAGGAGCCTTTGTGTTAAATAGTCCTCCAAATTGTACATCCAATAGATCTGGGTTTCCCTCGAAGCATTCCGGGCTTGGAGCTGGCCCTAGCAAACCAAGCAAGAGTAACATCCAATCTAGTCCCAAAGCATTCAGGCCCTCCCCGGGCTTATCGCTCCACCTGGCCAGGTGGTTGTTAAGGTGGAAGGGTATTCTTTTTCGAATCCCACCCAGAAACCTAGAATGAAATTTCTAACCTTGGGGGAGTATGCAAGACTTGGTGATCCCCAACCAGAGCAGAGGTGCCCCAGAACTTTCATCTCACAGTATCAGGGAGTGATGGGGCTAAGGATGCATTGAGCACACAATGTTGGGAGGGGTCGTGGGATGAGGGGCGGGGTGTGTCTGTGGGCTTACTCTGCAGGCCCTGGCCGGGATCCCGGAGAGCTGCGCCATCTCTACTACAGCGTGGTAGCTACTTACTGCTAGCTCGGGGAACCCGGTGGGTGAGCCTTCCCCATCACCCCTGTCCTGATTTTGCACCCTTTCCTCGCCCTGCCCTGGGACGTCTGAACCTTTACCTTCCCTGTCCGCTTACCCTCATCTTCGCTTCCCCATCCCCATCCCTACCCCACCCTATTTTCGCTCCTCCCCCTTCCCCATTCCTCCTCATTCTCGCTCCCTCTAGTAGACCTTTGCGAGAATCTTTCTTTTTTAGAGAAAGCTTTCTCCATTTCAGCTCCCGCCCCACGCACGTGGGGGAAGGTGTCCATGAATTCCTGACCTTGCTTGAAAGGATGTAGAACAATAGAGGTTTTGTGCTCTCACAGCCCTTAATTCATTTGATCCTCAAAACAGCTTGGTGAGTTACACAGGAAAGATGATATACATCCTCATTTTACTGGAGAGGGAAAAAAGCCTTAGGAGAGGTGAGATGTTTGGCGCAAGGTCACACCGCAAGTAAGAATAGGAGCCCAGCCTTGAAGCCAGGTGCTGTGATTTTTTGGGAGAAGATCTTTATAAGCGAAGGACTGTTTGGACGAGAGCCGAATAGTCTTGGACACTGGCCAAGTTAGTTCCTCTTTTTGCGCTTCATTATAGGATTTTAGATTTAGAGCCCCAGATCCCAGAGGCCATCTGGTATAACGCCATCATTTTTACAGATGCACAGAGATTAAGTGATTTGCCCAATTGATAAAACAAAAAGTATCAGAATCGGGATCAAATTCTCAGGCTCTAGGCAATTGTCCAACATTGCCCCCCTCTGTAAAAATGAAAATATTGGTCTCTTAGATCCTTTCAAGCTTTGACAGATGCTTCTTTGCAAGGTTTGGGGAAGGGACAGGGATAACCATGGTGATGGAAGCAGAGACTCAGAGATGTGTTTTTAAAGCAGAGGCTGAATGACTACTACTTACTTGAGAATTCACGCTTCAATTAGGAGTTTCGGCCAGATAACTTCAGTTAAGAGAGTGTGTCATTCTAATGAATCCAAGTGTTTTCCTATGATGAGTTAGCCCTTGACTCTTTGCAGAGCAAGCACTTTTACATTCATGATCTCATTTAATTTTTTCTATAATAAATATGCTGAGATAAAGATCTCTTAAGCTAATTGGGTTAGCTTTGGGGAGCTACAGACATGCTGATTTACTGTGGTAAATTTGTGTTGTGACATCAGATGGTGCTTTAAACAGAACAAAGCCCTGGTATTAAACAGTACTTAGAATCAGCAAACTCAGATAACATTCAGCACGATTGAATAATTTTATCCCCAAGCACATTTTTATTCATTGGCAATAAATAGATGATCCCCTCCACCCCACCTCCCCAGAGCTTCTCCACAGCTTAGTATAATGGTCAGCCTTGGAAATCAAGAAAATCTGGCTTCATGTTTTACTGGTTATATGACTATAGGAGAATCACTTAGTCATCTAATCTCCTCCCTCCCCCCATCCCTAAAAAACAATAAATTCAAGTTTTTCATCTGCATTATAGAAAAGTTTACATTGACCGTTACTCTCATTTATGGTATTGAAGAGTTATTACACTGACAGTTGCTCTTACTCATGGTATCACCAGAAAAAGAGGAGAAGCAGGGTCTTATTTTTTGGCATTTTTTTGTGTTTGGAATGATTCATTATCCCTTGACCATGTTTTTTTTCCCCACCTCCTCCCCCACTTCAACTGCTATAGATGTTCATTTTAACCAGATGTCACCTAGAAACAATTATAAAAACATAATTATATGTAGCCCCACTCATCTTGATTTATTCCACTAACATATTAAGGCAGCAAACCACTTGGGTACTTGGGAGATTTGTCCCATCTGAGAGGATGCCTGACAGCCAGCTAGCATTCCCCCCATCCCAATTTTATGTCCTTTACAATTATTTCTAAACCCCCAATGGCATGTAAGCATAAGTCCCTATAAAATCATAAAATATTAGAGCTAGCAGAGACCTTAGCAACTGTCTTGCTCAGTTTGCCAACAGAAAATAGTGAGAAGGATGTTTACCTGAAGTCACATATTAATTCAATGGCAGAGCTGGGACTAGAATCCAGATCTCCTGACTCCTATTCAGATGCTCTTTATTAAGGTTTTCATTCATGAGTCTTTCAGTATTTACTATATATGTAGTTTCTTATATAGGTTCCTCGTCTGTAAAATAGAGATAATAAAGTGTATACTTCCTACCTCTCAGAGCTGTGTGAGGTTCAAATAAGATAACATATAAAATTTCTGGAGAAGAGGAAGATACTGCAAAAGCACAAGTTATTATTGTTATTGTTATTCCAGAGCTGCTAACTTTAAAAGAAACGGATGTGATATGCATTGAAATTATTAAAAGCCCAGTTCTCCTAGACTCTTGAAGACAGAAAGGTAAGTAAGGTGCCTAGAGGTGATGTTCTGTGAGCCAGTAGGATACAAAGATAATCCTTTGTTTCCTGTAGCCTTGTAGAACTTCTGTTTTAATATGTTGTGGCTCCTATATATGTTTTGAATTATGCCAAGGAAATGAATTTATTAAGCTGCTGCTTTAAAATGAAGTTTTTATTAAATTTGCTAAGAGAAGCCAGAAACCAGTTAAATCTTTATGTAAAGACTCTTATCTCCTAAGATAAATGATCTTAAGAGAACCAGATTTGTAACTGTACAAATCATGCCTGATTATTATTTGTGGACCCCATCATGGAGCATAGGGCCGTAGAGAGTAGGTGATCATGTTAGACGGTAGGTGATCATGTTCAGTGAATTAATTTAAAATATGCTCATTTTCTTTTTCCTTTGTTAACAAAGAAAACATGGAATCTTCAGAAAACATAGAAAACTTGGAACCATCACCAGTTTTTATGAGAAACCTTCCAATTACACCAGGATATGGAGGTAAATGATGAATTCCTTTGATAACTGTGATTTTGTTATAAAGAGAGGACTTTAAAATGTGCAATTAGGAAGATGTTTGAGCATATTATCTCTGAGGAGGATTTTGAGTGGGTGACCTCCAAGATCCCTTCCCACTCTAGGCCAAGATTATATTCTGCCTTTTTTTAGTAGCTGCTAGTTATAGAGTCAGCATGGCAGTGTACAGTGCTGAGCTTTGGACTGGGAAAGATTTGGGTGCATGTCATTGTTGGATGACTTAGCTCCTTGGCGTACCTCAGGCAATCCCGTCCGAGGTTTTATCACAGCATAGGTGAGAGGCCTCTCCCTTGATGGAGATGGGAGGAATACCCCTACTCTGGAATCACTGGTACCGCCTGTATTTACAAATGACTAATAACTTTCTAGGTAATGAGTGAAACAAAGGATAAAAAATTGATATATTCTTTCTAAAAGATAGCAATAAATATTTCCTCAGGTACATGAGATTTGATTTTCTCAGAACTACTCCATTTCTTACTGATGACTTTGGCAAAATCTTTCTGCATCATAAAAAGTTAGCCTTAATTAAATTATCTAGATTAGTTCATAACTTGCTCCAACGTTCATAAAAAGGCTTTCTGGGAGAACAAGCAGATAGAAATATCATCCATAATTAGGGGTAGATTGTAGTTACCCAATTTCATGCCTTTTCTGCTGGCAGAATTTTAGTTTTGTGCACATATACATATCCATCAAGATAGGCTTTGATGGTGATTAAAAATAATAGCTAATAACTCAGATTTATATAGTGTTTACTCTGTGCCCAGGGACCATGTGCTAATTGCTTTACACTTATTATCTCATTTGTATAGCATGAAAAATGTTATTTAAGCTAGATCAACTGAAAACTTCAAGTGTTAGAGGGGAAGCATATCTTATTTGTCTTTGTATTTAAGTCTAGCACAGGGTTTTGTATTTACATAGGAAACACTTAATAAATGTTACTCCTCCAGTATATCTCACATAACAATTTTGTGATATTTAGTCATTTGTCTCATCTAACTCTTCCTCTCTGTGACTCCATTTCGGATTTTCTTGGCAAAGATAGTGGGGTGATTTGCCAATTCCTTCTCCAGCTCATTTTACAGATGAGAAAGCTAAGGCAAACAGGGTTAAGTACCTTGTCCATGGTCATCTGGCTACTTGAAGTGTCTGAGGCCAGATTTGCAATCAGGTAGATGAATTTCTTGATGCCAGATCTTGTATTCTATCCATTAAGTCATCCAACTGCCCCATATGATAATAGCTTCCATTTATCAACAGTGTCCAAAATTCCTTTCTCACAACTGTCTGGAGAGAGGTAGACTGAGAAAATTTCCATTTGAGAAATCTGAAGAATTTGAGAATTTGAGAAAATTGAGCATGAGAGAAGGGATGAGATTTACCTACAGCCATCTAGTTTATGGAGTGGCAAGAGCCAAGATTTTAAAAGCTAAGGCTCTTCTTTTCTAAAGTCAGTATTCTTTTTTTTACACATTAGTCTGTCTCTCTGTCATTACAGGAAATTCTTACCTGGAAAAGGAGGAAGGGGGGGGGGGAGGTAAATATACACATTGATAAAATAACTCAAAAGTCACCATTATTTCAAAGATATTGTGTGTGTGTGTCTATGTGTGTATGAGTGCGTGTTTGTCTATCTTTTGGAATTGGGGCATGTGGGAGGTCATTTGAAGTCTAGTTCTATTTAGGTAAAAAGGGCAAAATAATATCTTCAACTAAGGCATATTTTTCTTTAGCTTTAAATTACATTCTTAACAGGTCTTTTCACATACACCTACCCTTTTATAAAAATATTGTTTTACTGTGACAATATTATAGTGTTTAGAATTCAGCATTAAATCTCAATAAATAATTCTGTTTTACCCACACTAATTTTAATGATTATATGTTATTTTGAGGGAAATGGTGAAAAATTGGTCAGGGGGTGGGTCTCTCGTGTAACCCATTTACCTTTTTTAATGTATTTGGTCTTGGCTTTAATAAGACTGCAATTTCCAAACAGGCCAAAAAGAAAGATCCAAAATTGCATTTTGGAAGTGTCAAAGAAAATAAGCATTCTCTCTAAAAACATGAATAATTTCAATGACTTCTCAGAATGATCATTTTGTCACATTAAATGTTCTCCCATTTGCTGTTAAGGCTGACATCAGGAGATGGATTCTAAAAGACTATCACTGTCATCATTTTTGTCAGAAGGGGACTTTCCTTCCCACCCCTCCTCCAAGGTCATTTTTATTCCTCAGTCCTCCGGAGGGCTACATAGCTGGTGAAAACACATTGCTGGTGTTAACATTTATACAGCAGAAATAAAATAATTGTTTTAGCCATGTGAGAAATTCCAGATGTTGTTGCCATTAGCTGAGAATGAAGTAGAGTTTTGGTGATCTTCTATCCATCCCTTTTTTTCTTAAATACTGCATTACATTTATTTGGCTTCTGCAGGATACGTCCCTGTCCGGCTTACCAGAATGGGTGTGTCTTTCAACAGGGACACCAGCTACTGTGTCAAAACATTCAGGAACACAACTCAGAGATATAAAAATCAGCTGGATGCACTGAGATACCACGCAGCCACTGCTGACCAACTAAAAGAAATCTGTCCCAAGGAGCCACTTTTAAGGATGATACATGATTACTATGCCCGCCATCACCCAACTTGCATAGGTATTCAACTTTTAATATTTTCCTATCATTTAATCCTAGAAACAGAACCAGCACCAAAGAAATTGCCTGACCACTGAGTAATTGGAGAGTCATAGGTAAATGAAGGACACTTAAGTAAACGGACACACCAGGTGGTGAATTGGATAAAGCAGTTGGTTCTGGAGTCAGAAAAATCTGAGTTTATTTACAGCTTATTTATAGCACTTACCATGTGATCTTTGGGCAGGTCTTTAAACTTGTCTGGCTTACTTTCCTTAACTGGAAAATAAGGATAATAATAGCACCTATCTTTGCAAGATTGTTTTGATGATCAAATGAGATTATATTTATAAAAATGCTCAGCACAGTGCCAATTACAAAGTAGATGCTATAAAAATGTTCAATCCCTTCTTTTCTCTAAATGGGAAAGCCTTGATGAATAAGAGCAAGGAAACTTTCAGAATCTTCACTTGTAAGTATAACATGTGAAAAGTTAGGTTTTTGAAAAGCAAACAAAATACTTCAAGTGAGAGAGAGAGGTAGCTGTCAGTGGGATTCTAATGGGAATAAGAAGACATCAGGTCAGGAGTTAGAAAAGAGTTGGATTCAGTTTTTAAACACTAATTTGATCTTGGACTAGTTATTTTACCTTATTTCTCTGGGTCTAAGGTATAAAGGTCAAAAGCACATCTGTAAAATTAAGGGGTTCGATTAGAAGGTCCCTATAGCTTCTACTAAATTCTAATCTCTGATAATGATTCAAATGAGTCAATGGTTATTCAACATCTATTTTAAGTTCGTAGTTCTGTAGGTCATACCACATAAATATAACACAAAACCTACCTTCAAGGTTGTAAAGGAATTTTATGACTTTCCACTGAGTTTAAATCCGGCCTCTAATACTTACTAGCTGGGTGACATTGAGCAAGTCATTTTATTTGTCCTCCTCAGTTTCCTCAAATGTTAAAGGAGCTGGAGAAGGAAAAAGCAAACCATTCCAGTATCTTTGCTAAGAATACCTCAATGGTGTCATAGAGTGAGATGTGGCTAACAGTTACTGTGCTACCTCGAATTGAATCTATGACTTTTTAAAGGACTTAGAAAATTAGAAACTTGCAAAATAAAATGGCAACCTAATCTCCAGCAATCAGGGGCTCAGACATAAGTAGAATAGAGGGATTTGAGAGTGGATTCTTTTGAAGATAGAGAAATAATATTAACAAGAGTTCACATTTATTTTTCACTTTAAGGTTTGCAAAGGGCTTTAATGTATTATTAGCTCATTTGATGAAGTAAAAGTAGGCTATTTGTAAAAGAGATAAAATAGGAGATATAGCCAGGCACTGGAAGGTTTCATTGTCATGTTCTGTAGTTTACAAAACCCTGTCATTCATTAAATATTACATTTCATATTTATATTTTTAAATACTTAAATATTTACAAGTATTTTTCCATTCTTAAATATTGAGAACTCAAAAGAAAGAATATTTTTAGCTTATAGCTTATATAATATATATTAGCATTTATATATATATATAGATAAATAGCTTTTAGCTACATTTAATATTAGAAATTAAAATGCCCTAATATTGTCATAAAAGTAGTTTTGATCTCAAGAACACTCTGAGAAAGGTCCCAGGGACCCGCAGGGATCTTTAGGTCACACTTTAAGAACCATTGGCCTAGTAGAAAGAGAATTTGGTCAGAAAAACCAAATTTGTGTCTCCAAATCAGACATTTACTAACCATGTGAGTCTTGGACAAACCACTTCTCTAAGTTCCATTTGCAAAATGAAGACAGAATTACCTCTACTTGCTTCTTCGTAGAACTGCTGTAAATAAAGTGCTTTATAAAACATAAAGGAAAAGAGACAGAGATAGAGATGGGGGGGAGGAGAAATAGTGGAATGGACATTCCAGAATGTTGATGAGGAAGATTCCATTGGTTTATTAATATGTTTCCCATTATTCAAGGCCCAGTTCTATTATCATATCATGAATGAAGGCTGCTATTATTCTTTCAGCTGAAAGCTTATATTTAAAATTCTGACTTTTTTTTTTTAGCATTCATCTCCATTATTGTAGCCCTTGTGTATAATCTTCATTCTGTCTTTACTCCAACTCAGTTTGCACAAATTTTCCTATGTTTTTATGTTTTTTAGTAATGTTTATAGCAGAATAAAATACATAATTTGTTTAACCTTTCCCATTGATGTACACCCATTTTTTCGTCTTAATTTTTTGCTTCTGTGAAGAGAACTCTATGAATACTTTGATATATATGGGAATTTGGGATCATTTATTTCTTTGGATTACATGCTTAATAATGTAATCAGGAGATGTGAATAGTTTAGTAAATTTTCTCATAATTCAAAATTGATTTCTAAAATGGTTGGACCTATTCACTTATTCCATTAAATACTATATGGATATGTTACAGTCCCTTCACCATTAGCTTATTTCTGTTTTTTTCCATCTTTGGCAATTTGGTTAGTAAAATTTGTAAATGGATTAATATGTAAGGCATCCACTTAAGAAAGCCAAGGTTTCCTACTACATCTGAGGCCATGCCGGGTCATCCTGATCTAAATCTTGCCACTGAACCCAGATGGCTTTGGAAGTGAAAGTGAAGAAAGATGACTTTGCATGTACAGCCCTCCCTCACTTAAATCCAATTCACTTGCAAATCATGGCATCACCTTCCTGATGGTCCTTTTTGAGGATGAGAAGAAGCAACAATTATTTGAAGCACTTTTTTTTTCCATTTCCACTTTTTAAAAAATTTCTACTTAAAATATTTTTTTAAAATACAAAATAAGGAAAAACCAAATAGAAAAAGATAGAAAAGGAAAACAAAATAAAACATATGTCATGTATCCAGCAGGACCATGAGGAAGGTGACTAGTTTTAGCTGTATTGGTATCTATGGTAAAACTCTGGTTGAAAAGGATACAGGGACCCATTTCTGATTGGTTGGATCCACTTGTTAAAGCAACTTTGTTGATGATAACATGATTCTCAGAATTCTGGCTCTCTGTGGGAAAAAAAACAGTTTTGTTCTCCCATTTTTTGGGGGGCTATCTATCACATGCCTTCTATTACTTAACCTCCTCCCACCTATGTATCCCTCACTTATCTTCTCTTCCCACTCTTTTTTCCTCTGCATTTATTCCATTCCCATTAATCTACATACTTTGTCCTACTCCTATTAATCTAAATACCCTTCTGTACCCCAGAAAGTGTACCCCCACCTTATCCTATTCCCTCCCTCACCCTTTTGTTCTTTATAGATTTTGGAAAGTGCTATGCCCTTCATGATGTATACACACACACACACGCGCACATAAATATATATATATATGTACACACACGTATGTATGTGTGTGATGTATATATTGTTTCCTATTTAACCTATTTCTAATGTGAGTAGATTTTAAGAACTATTAGCCCTCCTCCCCTATTTAATGCCTCTGTATAATTTCTTCCTCTGTATCTCATTCATATGGCATAATTACTATTTTTACCTATTTCTAAACAGTTTTGCTTTTTAGAGGCAGGTCATATTCCTCTATGCCCCAAGCTTCTTTTGAACTACTCAATTGCTAATGTCAATCTTAAATGTATCATTTACATTTCTACATATAAACACAGCTTGTCATTGTTAAGTCCCTTGAAATTAGTCTTTGATGTTTTAACTTTTTTTTTTCCTTTTCTTTTTTCCTTTACCTGCTCATTTTTTTAAAAGAAAACTTATAAGTGGAACTACCTCTATATTTTAACTTTTCTATTAACTTTATCTTTGGTTGAGAAAAAATTCTAAAAATCTGTGTTTGTTAAATGTCCATTTTTTCATTAAATATTAGTTTTGCTGAATATTTTTAACCATTGGCTTAGTTTTTTTGATCGATGAGCTATATATAAAATTTCAGGACTTGCAGTCTTATATTGTAGCTGTTGATAAATATTATACAATTATAATTATAGCTCCAGCATATTTTAATTGATTTGTTTTTTTGTAAAATTTTCTCAAAATTTAGCGACAATGTTCCTATATGTTTTCCTTATAGGCTCTCTTTGAGGTGATGATTGATGGATTTTTCTATTTCTACTTTCCACTTTTGTTCTATTACTTCAGGAAAATATTCTTTGATTATTCCTTGCATTATTATGGGTCCCTTTTATTAATAACTTTCAGGCAGTCCAATCATTCTTTTCTTTTTTCTTTTTGATCTGTTCTCCAGATTTTTCTTATTTGATGTTTCACATCTGTTCTATTTTTCTATTTTTAATCTTTTTGGTTATTTCTTGGCCTCTTATAACTTCACTGGTTCCCTTGTCAAATTCTAATTTTCAAAGATTTTTTTCTTCTTTAAGACTTTGGATCTACTTTTCTAGTTGGTTGACTTTCTTTTCGTAAACTTCTTGTTTGTCTTGGATGGTTATTATTATTTTTAGTTTTTCCTCAATCTCTCTTTCTCATTTGAGTTCTAAGTCTTTTTTTTTAGATTTTTTTATAAATTTTTTCTGGGCAAGGAGCCATTTACTGCTACTCTTTGGAGTAGAAGAGGTTTTTTTTTTGTTTGTTTGTTTTGTTTTTTTTCAGTGTCATCCTCTGAAGATGAATTCTGCTTTTCCCTATTCCCATAGTGAGTTTCTAGTTGGGTTCTTTTTTTCTTTACCTGCTCATTTTTTTAAAAAGAGAACTTATAAGTGTAACTACCTCTAATTCTGGCAGGAGGGTGAATATTGCCTTTAGATTCACTTCAGCTTTTCCTTCTGACCCTAAACCCAAACCAAAAATTTCACCATCCTGCAAGCACCTAAAATCAGGAGTGTCTCTATCCCACTATTTTTGTACTCATTGGATGTGCTGGTTCCTTCTCACCTGGGGCAACATCTCAACAACACAACTATTTCTGGCACTCCTATTCAGTGGAGTTTCCCTCAGTCTTCCTAGACTCTCAAACCCTCCAATTTCCCACATAGTCCAAGAGGTGAGAGTTCCTGTGGTTCAGGCTGAGGCTCCCTCCCACTCACAGCTAATCCCAGTGCTCCCTCCTTGCTGATTCTTTGGAGATAGCCTGAAGGCGTGTTTAGACTTCACACTAGTTAAGTGTGTGTACAAGTTAAATTCCCATCTTGGGGTCTTTCTTGTGATCTTCTCAGGTTGTCCTAAGAGAAATTCTGTTTTGTCCCAGGTCTTATTTTTCAACGATCCATTGGTGGGGAGGAATCTGGAGAGCTTGGGATTTTCTGACCTATTCTACCATTTTCCCAGAATCCTCCTTGGAGCACTAAATGTGATCCTTGATAATTTGCATTTCTTTCTTTTGAAAATTGTTCGTGTCCTTTCCCCACTTATTTGTTGGGTTGCTGCTTTTTAAATTTGATATCTTTTTACCATCTTATTTTCATAGCAACTCTTTTGTTTTCTCTCAAATGAATTGTGTTGTAATTTATCTTAATTTTTCTCTTTTATATTTTGATTGGCATACCAAATATGTAAATTAAAGTACATAGTATCATTTTTGTTATATTGATGTGGCCTGACCATGGCAAAACCATGCTATGACTAGCATTAGGGGGGAACTATAGCTTTGATTTATATTTGTAGTTATTTATGTTAATGGTTTATTTTACTTTCTGGATTGTAAACTGCTTGAGGTCAGGAACTCTCTCTCTTTTTCCCCCATTCAATAATATTTTATTTTTCCAATTACATGTAAAGATAGTTTTCAACATTTATTTTTGTAAGATTTTGAGTTCCAAATTTTTTTCTCCCTCTCTTATTTCTCCAAGGAATCTCAAATAGGTAATATACCTATAATCTATATCTATATCTATATGTGTTAATATAGATACACAATCATTTTAAGCATTTTTCCACATTAGTCATGTTGTGAAAGAAAAAGCATTCAACAAGAAAAAGATGAAAAAATATGGTTCCATCCATATTCAGTCTCCATGCAGTTCTTTCTCTGCATGAGGATGGCATTTTCCACTCTAAGTGTATCGGAATTATCTTGGATCACTGCATTGCTGAGAAAGAACTAAGTCTATCATAACTGATCATGACACAATCTTGCTATTTCTGTGTTCTCTTGGTTCGGCTCACTTCCCTCAGCATAAATTCATGTAAGTCCTTCCAGGCTTTTTCTTAGAAAACAATGGTATTTCATTACATGCATATACCATAACTTATTCAGCCTTTCCTCAATTGATGGGCTTCCACCCAATTTCCAGTTCCTTGCCATCACAAAAAAACAAACAAAAAACAAAACAAAACAAAAAAAAAAAAAAAAAAAAAAACTAGTACATGTTTTTACCTGTGGGTCCTTTTCCCTTTTTTATGATCTCTTTGGGATACAGACCTGTTAAGGACCATGCCTAAGTGTGAAAGGGCAGGTGGGTTCTCCAAAAGTCCCCACAGTTGTGAATCATAACACCCCAAGGAATCGCAAATCAGCCCGGACTGACTCAGATGTTGCTTGTGGATTGGGAATGAAATAAATTGGAGGCAAAAGGGAAGAGTGGAGAGGTCAGAGACTGCATCCGCCTCTCAGTCTCCTTGTATCATTATCCTCCTCTCACATGAAGAGATCCATTCTACAGGTCTGAGTTAGACCTCCAGCAGCCACTGGCAGGTGGCTCCTGTAACACAGACACAGAGATGTTGCCGGATCAAAGGGTTTGAACAATTTTATAGCCCTTTGGGCACAATTCCAAATTGCTCTCCAGAATGGCTGGATCAGTTTATAACTCCAACAACAACAATGCATTAGTGTTTCAGTTTTCCCACACCCCGCAGGAGTTCTATCTTGCCAGTCTCCCCCAGGATCTATTAAAGTGCCTCTTTAAAGGCCACTATGCAATCAATGCTATAGTACAATGCCAGTAAACATAATAGCTTTTTGGGAAAATGAGTGTTGAATTAATTCTTGGAAGATGAATAAAATAAGAGTGCGACAGTTAAACTAATTTGCAACTCTAACAAAGGCTTTGCACAAACAACTCTTATTTAAAATTACTCAGTTTGAGAATACCACAAATAAACAATTCTCACTCACATTTTTGTCCATATTTATGTAATGAGAAGACAATGTGGTATGGTGTCTTGTAAATCAATGAAGTATGGATGAACTTGCTTACTATGAGCTCTCCATGAATCAAAGGATCAGTAAAAGCATATATTATATATGTGTGTATAATATACATATGTGCACAAGCACACACATATATATACACATATACAAACATGTATACGCACACACACACACACACACACACACACAAATGTGATTTCTTTTAAACTGGATCTTCCAATATTACCCAGACTGGAAGGGAAGCCACCTTCTCTTATTTCTCAATCATTTTCCTTGACCCAAAGAGTGATTCCACTCCTATATAGATGCACAGAATTAAGTATGCATTGCTACTTGAAAATATCCCCCCCACACCCTCTTCCTCCCCTTTATTTTTTCCATTGGAGCTACTGCCTCCTGAAACTCTTGCTACATTTCCCTATCATAATAATGTTATATATTGTGATTTTGCATAATTGAAATATTTTTAAATATCTACTTCAGGTATGTTATAGGTTAAATAAATTTTGGGAATGTTAGGTAAGGAAAAGGGAGTCTGGTTCATATAACATTTTTGTGTTTTTGGTAGGGGATGAGTCATTCTGGGTTAGGAAAAACCTCCTGATATCTAATCTACTTTGGGAAACTTATCTGTATCTGAGGGCTTGTCTGTACTTGATAATTCTAAGATAGTGCATCTACAGGTGAAAAGAACAGGTGAATTCCAGTCTAGGTAATTCCTCTCTCCCCACCTCATCTGAAAGTGAGATCTAAAGAGAGATAAAGTGATTTGTTCAAAGTCACACAGGTGATAAGTGACAAAAGCAGGATTTAAACTTAGGCATCAGCCTCCAAAAATCAAGGCTCTTTCCATGATGGTATTTTCTTATATTTACTTATATGTATTTTGTCTATACTAATATATGTAAATGTTACCTCTCTGAAAAAATGTAAGGTTCTCGAAATCATGGACTGTTCTTTCTGACCATAAGTTTTAGCACACTGCTTGGCACATAATAGCTGCTCATTGATACTTGTTAATTGGTGATTAATTGATTAATTGATTTTCATTGGACAAATTTTGCTCCTTAATAGGACTTTTGATGAATATATGTTAAAAAAAATTCTGAGTGATTTCTGAAGCATTTTTATTGCAAAGAAAAACCATTTTTAGCATAGATCTTCTGGCTTGAACTTTGGGATATGTAGCAACTTAAAACAGAGTATTGCGTATAAGTGTGACTTTACCTTTATCCCTTTGCAGAAGCCGATCATGAGAAGAAGCCTTTACATGAGCCCCCCATTCCTGGCTGGGCTGGCCATTTACCAAGAGCCAGGGTTACTGAACTGGGTTGTGCTGTGCGTTATCATGTGATGGCAAAACAGTGCTATGAAGATTTCCTAAATATGAGAGAAACCTGTAAGAGAGGTCCATTCAAACGATATCAGAGGTAAGATTCAGCTGAAGAAGTTAACAGTGGTTAACAGGAAGAAGCACTTGAAATCCAAAGTAATATGCTCATATTCCAAATGTGACTAATATACTAATTCACTACAGAAATGTACATGTTTTTTGCTCTTTGCAATCAATAGCTTGTCTTGGAGGATAAGCCCAGACAGTGGTCAGATGTCTCCTCATCCCCAGGCAGTATAACTGGGACTTCATTGTTCCTTGTGAAGAAAAAAGAGATTGACCACAGATTTGATTGTCCTTGGCTGGGAAGGGAGGAAGGGAGGGATAGATGAGGGTGATATTTAGCAATTTTGCAGTTTTAGGGTAGAACTCTAGCCCTGGCTCAGCTGGAGAGCAGGATGGGGAGGGACTAGGATGATACCAGTTGAGTTCAAAGAAAATCTACCAAAAAAATTTCCTACAATTCACAAGGAGGAAAATCATCAGTTGTACATGAGATATGGAAACACTCTGGGCATATTTTGAAACTAATATTGTGGTTTCTATTTCATTTGCAGACTGTTGGAAAAAGATGAGTCACTTAAAGCTTCCCGTGAACTTCCTCAGTTTTCCCAAGAAAATAAACCAAAATATCCATGTAAGTGTTCTCCTTTGCTTTACAAATCAAGTTGAATCTACTCCTAGTCCAATACCACAGGTAAACCTTGTGCTATGTATATTATTATTTAATTGACCACAAAACTAACAGCTTTTTATTTTATAGATGAAGAGTCTGCTAGAACACCCAATGAAAGTCATAGAACCTCTCCAAACCATGACCATTCAACACACTATCATGGACCCAACAGACCTAAGAAATACCTTGAACCACTGACCTACAAGGACTCTTCAGGAGGATAGGGCACATGGAACTCTTGTCTTGCTCTTGACTTAAGCAGCTTCAGCCCGTTGAAACACATTTATGTGCTCAAAAGTCCTGTCTGCTTTGAAATCTGGTTTCCTAAACTTCACACCAATCTCCAGGACATAGTTACAATTATCTACTAGCTAGTCCACAAGAATCTATGTACTCACTGACTGCACAATGAGTCATTGGGCATAAGCATTCCATGGTGACACTATAAGTGTCTATTATATTGATTAACTCTGATCTTTTATTGTGGTGGAAATAAAAATACCATTTCTCTGTGTACTGAGTTCCTCATCTTTGTACTTTGTGAGTTGACTCATCTTTGTCATAGTCAATTTAAGGACTGTAAGAAATATGGCATAGTGGAAGCAGCTCTATGCTAAGAAAAGCAAGATCTACATTCTAATCCCTGCTCTGACATTACTAATTTACTATATGATTTTGGTGAGTCCTTACTTCTCTCAGGGCCTTATTTGACAGATTTGGAAAATAAACATTACTAGTTTGGAGGTAGAGACCTGGACCAGGTGCTCTCTTAATATCCCTTCTAGTTCTAAGATCTTTAACTCAGTAGTTAAGTATAAAATATTATTCTAGAAGCTTGATTTTGTACATCATGTTCTTCCATAGGAGAGTTCCATCTTTGGCTACCCTGATGTTAAATTTATTATTTTCACATAACTTTCAGACCATACCTAACCCCCTCCCAATGTTTCATGCTATTGCTACATGTAGCAAATACATATATTGAAGAGAAAAATTATTTCAGTAAAACATGCGGGCAATATAAACAAAAAGGAAAGTAGGTCTGCTCAAGTATTCTTTGTAATCAGCAATCTTATCAATAAATATTAAGTGTCTATGTTCCAGACACTGTCCTATAAACAGTAAGGATACAAGACCAAAAAAAAAAAGTTTCTGTCTGCAAGGAACTTACAATCTTAACATACAAAAAGATGAATATTTCTTACATTTCCAGGGCATAAGCGTCAAATTTCCCTTCAATCTTTCTTAATTCTCCAATATGACAGGATGGACATATATGATATATATGTACATTTAGATGGGGTGAACCTCATAAGGTATGAAGTCCAGATGGTATGCACAGATTCATGGCAAGAAATTTCTGAAACAAGACTTAAGAGCAGGTCCCATCCCAAACAATAATATTTTAACCCTGGGAAATCCAGTTAGTTTCCTAGGTTTCAGTTTTGTTCAACTCTAAAATGGGACTTTGGAACAATGGCCTCTCAGGTCTCTCTCCTGACCTTGAAAGTCAAGAGTATAGTTTTTCTCCATGAGAAAGGTTTAAAGCCCCTGTTCTATTAAGTACTCCCGAGGAAATGCTGTGCAAAAACTATTTCAAAAGGCTTCCAGCCATCACTAGATGGTTAGAAGTTGAATGGGTATATTAGATGAGGTGGTTTTAAATTAGACTGTTTTGAAGTGCTGAATTACATTTACAGACATCTCAAAAAAATAACATTTGGATTTGATGGTCTGGCTCTGCCCAAAAACTACCTCAATGAGACATAGTTTCAGACTTCATATACAGAAAACAAGAAGGAACAGCCTCATAGCCTTTGAAAACACTGCTTTCCTATTTGCTATTGAAATTAATTAAAGGAGGCACATAATTGAACTTCCCCTGAAGGGGATATGTCCTTCCTTGGTGAACACACAAGTATTTGCATCTTCTTAATTAGAAAGATTTTGTGCTTCAGAATTTAAACCATATATTCATTAGTGCTATCTTTAATGATGTTTGATATAGATTCAAGTCCCTCTTTTTTTCTAGAGGCAGAATGACAAAGTTGGTAAAATCTGAATGCAGGTATATTAATCAATTTTTAAAATATCATCTAACACCCCCCCAAAATTCATGGTTATGATCTCCTAGTTCACTGTGAATCTGAAACTTCTTTGTTTAAGCAGTTACGTGTCTCAATTCTTTCTCTTAATCTCCATCTTTTATGTTTCTTACTAGCCTATAATTTCTGGAGTGTTGGCTGTCAGGAGAAAGGCAAAGTAGGTGATTTTCCTGCATTGCAAACTATCATTATTAACACAAGCTGCATTAGTAATGGGCCCATTATTGCCACTAAAAACATTTCCATTATCTGATAAGACAAAATTACCTGTGCATCTATAATGCTGGGGGGACTGACAGGGAATGTTTATGGAGTTCCCAGTGCCAGCTGCTGGTGAATTTCATGGTATAGTTGGAGTTCTGGGTCTGAAATCTGCAGACTTGGATTTGAGTCTCAGTTTTGCCGTTAACTTGCTATGTGTTTCTAGGCTATACATCTCTTCATTCAATGTCTTTATGTCCTCATCTGTCATAAGCACATTAGATTACATTCATTCATTTATTTATTCATTCATCCTATTAAGTATTATTTGCCAAGTACTGTGCTAGGTGTAGGAGATGCAAAGGCAAAAATGAAAAGCCTTATTCTCAAGGATTTTATATTCTACAAGTGGGAAGCAGACACACATACCTAGATAAATGAAAGGGAAAATATATGCAATAGATACTCAGGTCAGCAACAGTAGTGTTAGAGAGGGGTTTGGCAAGATTTTGCATAGAACAGTTCTTGAGCTGAGTCCTGAAGGAGTCTGGGAATTCTAAGAGGCAGAGATGAGGAGAAGAGCATCTCAGTTATTGCAGGTGATTTGTTGCAAAGGAGGATGGACTGCTGTGTATGAGGAAAAGGCGAATTGGTCAGTAACACTATGCAAGGAAGACTGATGAGCAGCAGGACTGGAAAGAAAGAAAGGCTGGAGTTAGAGCATAAAGAACCTCCCCTGTGTCTAAAATGATCTTCCTCTTCATCTCTATCTCTTGGCTTCCTTCAGGTCCCTATCTGTGGTAAGAGGCCTTTCAGAGATCACTCTTAAAACTAGTTCTTTCCCTCTAAGATTATCTCCAATTTATCTTGTGGATACAGTTATCCCCTCTATGTTGGAGGTAAGGTGTTCCCTTCATCTGAAAAATCCTCTTAAAACGTCTTTGGCCCTCCATATCAGAGAAAAGGTCTGAATTTTTTTTCTTTTTCTTTAATGGGTTGTTTACAGTACCTTATTGTAAACTTTGGTTTAAGTATTTGGTTCTTTGTCATCTGTTGGTCTTTCTATGCAATCTGTAGCTTCCACAAAACTCCCCCCAAATTCCCATTTAATTTCTTATGGATGGGAACTGCCATGAAGAAAGCTGTGATATGGAAGGGATAATTATATATCATCTTCTGCATAATATTTTGTAGGTTATATATTCTATTAGATTATGAGTTCTTTGAGGACAGGGAATGGTGTTGGGGGTTTTTAACCTTTTTTTTTATCCCAGTGCTTAGCACAGTCCCTGGCACATAGTAGGCATTCAATAAATGATTATTGATTTGTTGCCTTGACTTTAAATGTAAAACAGAAGAGTGTAAAGTCCTATCTAGCTTTAATTTTTCATGAAACCATCTTTGCATTTATTGTCTTTGACTTTATTTCTTTGTATCCATTAGTGTTGATTTATTAATGATAACAGGATGGGGCAGATATTCAGGGTTTGGTATCTCTGGCAAAAGACCTTCAAATAGTTTGTTTTCTAAGGATATTAAAGTGTTCTTTTGGAAGCAGTATGGTATTTTGAGAAGGGCATTGGACTGGCAGTCAATAGACTTTGGCCACTAATCTTTTCTTTATGACTGGGCAAGTCATTTAATAGTGTCAAACAATGCACTAAAGCTTAGGAGTAACTTCTTTCTTAGTTTCCTTCCCCCTGCTTTGACTTGAAGACCATCTTACCTGGGGCTCTCTAAGAACATTCCTGGTTGTATCTCTTCTCTCACCTTCCCTAATCTTCTTTGGAAATTTCAGTGTAGGTCCCATTGTAAAAGGTAAGAAGGCTTCTCTGGTTTGGTAATTCTGTTGATGCCCTAGTTTGAAGGGTGCTTAGAGCCTCCCTCTTTTTCTTATTGCCCCTATCACCCCTTCAAGTTTTCCGTTGGGTGTTTCCAGTTAATTCACAAGGCATTTCCTAAATGAATGAATTTATTTGCCTTCAGCACTGACCAACTCATCTTGTTCTTCTTTACTTCACATCCAATCCCCCAGTTAAGTCCTGGCAGTGGATCCCCATAGATATATCATGTCATAGATGAAAAACTTAGACATAGGAAAGTTGTGATTTATTGAGGTCAACATAACTGATGGTAGTTTTAGGACTAGAGCTTCACTTCATAGTCCATTGTCCTTTCCATTATACCACACAGCTCCTGGGCAATGATGCTGAGAGTATGCCTTCCCCAAATAGATCTTGTTAGTATTAGAGTGCTTTTATTCAAGATGGCAGCATAAAACATCCATGACATCTGAATTTCACTTGATATATTGAATTAGATTATCATGGTGAATCAACACAAGATAAGAAAGGAGATTTATAGAGTTACAGAGAATTAGAAATTGAAAGAGGTCCATATTATTTCATCCCACCATTTTACAGATAAAGAGACTAAGGCAGATAAGGTCAAATAAACTACCCAGTTCAGGGAGCTCAGGTAAACTGAATGGGTCCAGATATGTTTCATATGCAAATCACTGTTCAAAGTGATGCACAAATACCTCATTTGAGACCCAAATTCATTAGGAAATTGGAAGTTCTAGGAAGAGAAGAGTTAAGTTATTGAAAGAGGAGAGTGATCTGAAATGGTTCAGGGTTTGAGATATAAATTTATAGTTTTTGTGTAATGAAA
The DNA here is from genome assembly GCF_902635505.1 of Sarcophilus harrisii. Taxonomy (NCBI): domain Eukaryota; kingdom Metazoa; phylum Chordata; class Mammalia; order Dasyuromorphia; family Dasyuridae; genus Sarcophilus; species Sarcophilus harrisii. The sequence continues at coordinate 573,547,500 of NC_045427.1, read as the reverse complement.
AACTTCTTTGCAATTTGAGCTATTAAATTAGAATGGGTTGTATTAAGAAGTAGTAGATACCATTTAAATGGAAGGTCTTGAAACAATGGCAACATGGCCCCTTTGGGGGGAAGTTGTAGGAAGTTCATAGATCTAGAATAAAGAAACTGATGGCTAGAAAGGTTAGATTATTTGCCAACATCTCATTGATAGCAGGATGTGTAAGAGGTAGGATTTGAACCCAAGTCCTCTGGTCTCAAAGGTTTTATCTTTTCCTCACTATCTCAAAGTATTTCCCATAAAATGATTGGTTACAGTCCATTGACATTTAAGCTAAGAGTCTCATTCAGATGAAAGCTCCTAGGGTAGAGTTTGTAATTATTGGAAATTATCACTCTGCAAAAGCCAAAGGAAGGTTAGAAAAAGAATTATCCAGAATAGCTAACCACTAGCTAGCACATCAGACAAGGTATGAGTTTCTCTCATGGTAAAAAGAAACTTTTCAGGGATATAGTAAACATTTTCCCCAACATTTGTTGAGTTCGGCCACTAATCTTTTCTTTATGGCTGGGCAAGTCATTTAATAGTGTCAAACAATGCACTAAATATTAGGAGGCTTAAAAGTAAGGGACAAAGGAAGATGGAAGGGAGGTTTGTTGTCTAATATATAATAAAACTTCATTATTCCCATGGAGTAAATTGTAGATGCAGATCTGAGCATCAGAACCAAGAAGCAGTTGTGACCCTTGAATCTTCTCCCCTCTCTCAGGGGCTTTGATTCCAAGCTCTTTCTCCCTTACCCTCAAGAAGGTACCAGTCTTGTATGCAACATGTCATGTCATGTCATGTCATGGTATTTAAGCTAGAAAGAACCTTCAGTTTTGTTCAATACAATTTTCATGCTAGTGACAAGAAATGGAGACCCAGAGATATGAATTGACTTATTTAGAGCTCCCATATTATACAAGGAAAAGCTAGAAATTAAACATATCTACTGATCCAAATCTAGTGCTGTTTTTACTATAAAACATTATATTCACCTACCTTTTGGGAAACTTGGAGTCCTAGTGAAGATTTTGCTGGTTAGTTTTTAACAACTGGCTTTTGGCCCCACCAAAGTAAATGATACATATAAGTTTAATTTGTATTATTTACATTTACAACACTTTAAGTCTAAACAATCATTAAAACAATAAATCAAGCCTTGGTTTATAGCGTTTATTTCTGAGGCATAAATATTCATACTGGAAATTTCACTCCCATTAACCAGCACAAGGTGATTCCAACATAATCCTGGTCCCAAATTTCTAAACCTAATTAGCTATGTTTGCCTCTTGGTTCTGTGTCTTTGCATAATTAGGGTAGAAATCTTGGATTCAAGGTCTCCATTCTGTGTGTGTCTCTCTGTGTTGGATTACCCAGATTCCCAGATGGTTCATGGCTCCAGGTGTGGGAGTTGTGCTACTCCAGCCATGTCACTTGGGGACAGCCGGTATTCTGTGGCTTTGTAATGGCTAACTCTGGGGCTCAGTCCTGTGTATCTGTGTCTAGACTAGGTAACTCAAGAGTGCTAATTCTATACATATTGGATTGGGTAATTTAAGTAACACTGAAAAGGTATGCAAGTTAAAGATTCAGAAGGATAAGAAACCACAGAATGAAGACAACAAGAATTTTCTAAATTTTCTCCTGGTGATGCATTTAGAAAGTTATATTTTCAGGAAAAGGGTGATCATATATACCATAATAAAAACTTAGAGGTATCATAGTTAACTTGTTTAAAATAGCACTGGTGTTCTCCAAACCATTTTAACAGGAATAGTCTTTAACAGCTAAGGAATGGAAACTAATTATCTCATACTAGAAAGGGGACAAAACCCTTTTAAAACAATACTAGAATGAAGATTAAAAAAAGTCTCAAATAATGTTCCCTGGGGGGCAGCTCAGTGGCTCAGTGGATAGATTAGCAGGCCTGGAATCAGAATCTTCCTGTGTTCAAATCTGTCCTCAGACACTTACTTAACTGATTAAGTCACTTAACACTGTTTGCCTCAGTTTCCTTGCCTATAAAATAAGCTGGAGAAACGTCATGGTAAGTCATTCCAGTCTCTTTGCCAAGAAAACCCCAAATGGGGCCATGAAGAATTGGACATAACTCAAAAATAACAAATGTTTCTTGCATTAAAGTCAACCTAATTCACTACAAAAGGTAATGAATAATAATTAGACAAGAACATTGAGCATTTGTCATTGCATTATGCTCTTAGTAAGAAGAGCTTTAGAAAATTTACTTTCTATTATCTGAAATAAGATGCATTGAGAAATTTGAGTTTGTTTTATAAACTGAGCTTTTGAAATCGCGCAGACCCCACTTCAGACATGTCATAGAAATAGAACGTTCAAGTGTTTAAAATTCAATCAAAGGTTTGTGACAAGTGGCCTGATATTAAAATAGCAGGAAAATCATTTCAATATATGTTTTGAACATGATTTGTCCCAAATAGCATTCTAATAGATAACACTGATTATATGGTAGCCAACATAATTTATATATCCCCAACACTATGCTTTTGTCAGAGACATTGTTAAGGAATTTGATGCATATGCAAGAGAACAATATATGTCAACTGAAATATATACCAATTAGCTTTAAATGGAGAGCTGCAATGAATGATATGCACACATGCTATACTTATAAGTAATCATATGCGGGCTAAAGTAGCTTGCGGTTCCAAACAAGAAGTCTTTTTATGTTGTCATTTAAAAACTCTCCTCTTTCTGAAGGTCAAGAATAAATAGTACCATTAGCATTAAAAGCGAGTAAAAGGGAAAGTCATTTGTTGTTCATTTAACATCCCATTTTTCTGAAATCATTTTGTAAAGCATTCATTTGTTCACCCTCCCCCCCCCCCCACTTCCTTTAGAGGTTCCCAAGACAAGGTAAAGACTATTCTATATTCTATTTATTAGAAGTGGATTTTTATTTTCTATTATTAATTTTAACATCTTGATTCAGTGGGATAGTTGCTGAAATTATGAGGCTTGCTGAGGTGACCACGGTGAAGGATAATACTCATAAATACAGCTGTCCAAATCATTGTTATCACAGTTGGCTCCAGCAGCTGGTACTAATGAGGCTAAGGAGAAAGGTTCAGTTCACATCTGGGCTGGTCTAAATCTTCATTTAGCAAACAAGGACCACCACAACAACCTGTCTGCCTGTCAGATGCTGCTGCTTTGGTTATGAGGGTACCAGGTGAGACAAACACAAGGAACCTGAGGGCTCAGTGCCAATCAATACTCTGCACAGGAAAACAAAACAAATCCCAACAACCAAAAAAAAAAAAAAATCCCCTAGCATAAGAAATTCTGTTTGGGGGAAAGAGAGGCTGACTTCCTAGAGATCATAGAGCTGAACTAAAAAGAGCCTCAGGGCCCATTGAGCCCTTTTATTTTACAGTTGAGTAAACTGAGATCTAGGAAGGTTAAACCTTGCTCAAGGTCAAATAGGTATTTTTAAAAGCAGGTCCTCAGACTCCAGGGCCATTCTATTGGATTCAGGACACTTGGATACAGACAAACAATCAAGAAGCATTTATTAAGCACTTACTGAATGCCAGACAGACTCCACACCTCGTGCTGGGGATGTAAATGCAAAAATGAAACATTTCTTGTACTGAAGAAGCTTGCTTTCTATTGTGGGAGAAAACATCTACATAAAGTATAGAAAATTTTGTAAAACAAACCAAAGATAAATTTGTGGAGGAAGGAGGTCTGAGTATACTAACAGTTTAAAAGATCAGGAAAGGATGGATGAAGAAGGTGCCTCTTGAATAGAATTTGGGGGTAAACAAAAGATTCTAAGAGAAAGAAGTGAGGTGAAAGAATTCCAACCATCCTCTAGAAGACAGACCATCTATGCAGATGGATACAGATAAAGTAGGAAAGAAGCTCTGCCTCAGGCTCCCTAGGATCTACCCCAGAAAAAAAAAATGGAGTGTGAATTCCAACACAAAAGTGTTGTCGCATTTTGGAAAACTAGCCCCTTCTGGACTTCACAATTCAGACCCAGTAGCCTCATCAGCAGGTTACTACCTCCCCCTGGAGGATTCTGGGGTTATATATCCTTCCCAACCACATAAAAATGCCAAGTTATGCAAACTCATGCAATTGCCCTCGTTTCTTTAAGATGGCAGATTCCTTGCTTTGTGATAGAAATTGTACCTGTCCTTCATCCTTCAGAGCTGTGGCAAGGACAGGAAAAACTTTTGATTAAAACAGTTTCCTAATACTGCCTACTAAATAGCAGAGAGAACCAAGTTCCTACTGAGATAAAATCACGAACCCTTGAATAATAAAATCAAGTTTTAGGTGAACATTATTAAAATTAGGGTCTGAATCAGGGCAAAAGCATAAATCAGTTTTCTAATGAATAAAATGAATGAAAGAAATGAAAATGAGCCACAGTATACAATTGACTTCTATTTCAAATATAAAGACTGGTATGAAATGTATACTTGGAACCAGAAGACCATTTCCTCTGCTTACTAACCAAATCACCCTCCTTTATGAATTTCAGTTTATTCATTTGTAAAAGAGGATAATAATACTTGTATGGAGATAAGCTTTAAAAAATATTTAAAACTGAATTATTATTTTTTTTATTTAATAGCCTTTTATTTACAGGTTATATGTATGGGTAACTTTACAGCATTGACAATTGCCAAACCTCTTGTAAAACTGACTTATTGGGGAACAAGCACATATGTTGTGTTCACACATTTATTCCTATCCTCATGTGACCAGATCAACTTGAGCTTTCACATCGCATAATTAACTTCAGCGTTTTTTCTGTTCTTTTCCATTCAAGGTAACTACCAAATGAGACCATTCATGCTTTGCCTTGGAGTGCTGAATACCCCTGCCTTCCCTGGTACCCCTCCCCTATGATAACCCCTCTGTGGAAGCAACCCATTTACTCAGTGGGTGTTCATTGGTGAAAGGACAATGCTGCCCTTCCATAGTTCAAATGACAAAATGAGGATTGTTCTTGAATTTGGGAAGAGGCCAGGTCAAAATTGCTGGGGAATCATTGAATCACTCTGGAAACAATGGCCTTAGCAGCCATGGCTTATGACATCTCATTGGGTAGGTGGGGGTCTGGGCAAACATTTAGTCTCAATGGCCTCTGGAAAGGAATAACCCAGCCTCTGCTCTGTTTGGGGGCCAAAGTCTGATTTTGATGTTAAAATAATACAAATATGAATATTAATAATTATGATAATGACGACAAACCTCAAGTTGATGGAATGTTTTAAAGCAGGGGTCCTCAAACTACTGCCTGCAGGCCAGATGCAGCAGCTGAGGATGTTTATCCCCCTCACCCAGGGCTATGAAGTTTCTTTATTTAAAGGCCCACAAAACAAAGTTTTTGTTTTTACTATAGTCTTGGCCCTCCAACAGTCTGAGGGATAGTGAACTGGCCCCCTATTTAAAAAGTTTGAGGACCCCTCTTAAAGTTTGTAAAGCATTTATCTCAATTTACTTCTTACTTACTGCTTACATGTTCATGCCCCAGTTTTAAATACGTATGATTTAATTTCATCTGAATTCCTTAGGAGTTAGCAAGTCACCTCACCCCACCCAGCCCCACATTCCCATTATATTATAACTCATCTTCCAGCATTACATCAAATCTTCAATCAGTGGTCCAGCAGCTAGGTTTGTGTCAGAAACAGACTCAGGTTGTCAGAAAATGTTTCTTAAATCACTATGGTTTGAAACAAGGTGCTCTGAAGATCTGGGTGAGGTCATAGGCAGTGCTAAAACCTCTATTTATTTTGCCAATGAGCAAGTAGACACTGAGAGTAATTTCCCCAATGAACTGTCTTTGCCCCCTTCCTCTAAATTGTAGGTTATTATTCTTCCATTTAGTACTATACAATCCTTAACGAGCCTCAATTCCTAATGGTTTAAGAAAGATTCTGGGATCTATTGTGGTCACTGACTGTCTTCTTTTGTTGCATTTCTTCCTGCTACAGCTATGTTATTGTTTTCCCATCACTGTCCATATTGCATTATGAAAAAAGCCTCTTAATTGATGCTGCATATGGATATTTCTGACAACATTCATTGCCAGAAAAGTTCATTTAAAATTTAAGATGATTAATTCTGTACAGCTGGGTGTGTTTCCGGCATGTTTCATTAGTGTCCATCTCTTGTTATTTTTTTTGTATGTTTTATGCATGTTTCTTTTGGATCTGATAAAGCCATTTTTTAGCATAAGGCAGCATGTTGTCACCTGTGGAAATTCAGCCAGTACACGAGGACAGTCCTCAAAAAGAGTTTTGAATAGTATTAGATATCACCAGTACAAAGTTTTGATCAATTCAGTTCAACCAGAATGTATTAAGCACATACTGTGGGTACCAGTCATGGTGCTAGGCGCAAGAGATACAAAGACATAAGTGAGACACTTTGTGCTGTCATGAAACTTATATTCTACAACATGTGCCCAGATAAGATAGCAAGTATATACAAAGAAAATGAATTAATTCATTTCTTTCTTCATACATTAAACATTTAGTAGATACCTTTTGTCCACAAATCACTAGGGGAGACAACAGAGTTTAAATGAACTGTTACCCCCAGAAAGCTTCCAGTCAGGGTAATAAACAGAACATGGTGGGAGGCTAGACATCAATATTACACAAAACAAGAGGGTGCATTTTACAATTTTATCACAACAAAGTCACAGCAAGACTGCCAGGATTTATTTCTAGCAAGAAGAGAGTGTTTGCAGAACATCTTCCCGAACAGTATCATTACTACAGAAATGATACCTGTGGAGGTAAAAATAAAAATATCAATAGGTGACATATTTCAGGTGAGACTCCAGATGATTTCATTTATTGGGCTGGTCAGCCTTGGTCATGTGATTTGGCTCATTTGTGTTTTGTATATGTAGAAAGTTGGGTGCTATTGGGCAGTCAAAAGACCTCAGTTCAAACCCCACTAAGAGCTTTTGGGCAAATCCTGAGCCCTCCTATAGATGATTGAATTGTATGGTCTCTAAGGTACTTTCTGAGGCTAGAACCATATTATATATATATATTTTTTTCTCACATATATACATATATGTAATAAGTAATATATTATAAAACTCCATCAATCCATATCCCATTCATTTTGAAGTCTGTATTAACTCACACCTAAGTCTTCCTAATCCTTCCCACTTTGGGGGAAAGAGTGCAGACATATAATTTCAATGATAGAAACAACTCTTTTTATGGAAACTCTTTCCAGGAGTTCAGACAACTGACACTATTGGAAATTGCAGATGTTTGTTCAATTTTCATTTCCCTAATCAATTACTGAAGAAGGAAAAAAAAAAACTTCCTACTTCATTTTTTAAGTCCAGTCTTATTAGTAGTTGTCTATCCTAGAAAGTTAGGGAGTGCGCCTAGATCTGTGATTTCACTGGAATAAGGATTCGCTGGAATAAATTTCTCCTTTATGAAGAAACTCCTTCCACCAATGCAGGTCTCCCCCATTCTTTGTAATTTATGGTCTTAGAGACCAGAACAGAGTTGTCGAATTGTTTTTTTATATAATGATGCCTACAGGCTGCAAATTGACTTAGTTTTAAATATAACATTATCTGTGTTTTATTGTATCTTATCTATTTTGTTGGAGCAGCTACAGTGAATAGAGTACCAGTATGGAATCAGGAAATTTCATCTTCCTGAGTTCAAATATGACCTTAGCTACATATTAGCTGTGTCACCCTAGCCAAGTCACTTAACCCTGTTCGTCTCAATTTCCACATCTATAAAAAAAGCTGAGAAGGAAATTCTTTCCAGTATTTGCCAAGAAAACCCCAAATGGGCCCATGAAGAGTCAGACAAAATTAAACAATATATCTATGTTGTTAAATATTTCCCAATAGCATTTGAATTTGCTTTGAGTTCCACTAGGGAGAGTTATGGACTGACCACATGATTAATTCCTCTAACCCAGAATACATGAGTTGTGCAGAGTCGCACAGCCTATTATGTATCAGATGTAAAATTTGAACTTGGCTCTGATGCTTACTGTCTATCTATTGTTGTTGTTTTTCCTCTACTGGATTGATGTTAAAGCCCCAGGAAGTAGATTTTGGTGTCGGATACAATACTGAGTTAGACCAAAGTGGGCTGAATTGACCAATTGGTAGTAATTGATCCCCATGTGAAGGTCATTGTAAACTGATGAACTATTCTTTAAAATTCTTTTTCGCATAATATAATATAGGCCCACTGAGAATGGATATTGTTTCTTTATGGACACTTCATTTTCAAGTAAGTTTGTATATACATTAGTTTCCAATTAATATTTTCTTTAATATAATCTTTCATGACAATCTCCCACTTCCATGCCTTTGTATTTGTAATCTTTCATGCCTGGAATGTACTCCCTCCTTACATCTGATTCTTGGAATCCTTGATTTCCTTCAAAGCCTGGATCAATAACTGACTTTTATGTAAAGCTTTTTTTGAGCTTCCTGTCCTCTACCCTGATCCAGTTGTTAGTGTTTCCCTCCCCAAATCATTCTGCATTCACTTCCTATATATTCTTGTTTAAATTAAATTTAAAAAAATGAACAAGCATTGTTTTTTTCTCCCACTTCCCTTACCCCTGTTGCCCAAAAAGAGTAAGAGAAAAACAAATCCTCACATCAAATATGCTTAGTTAAGCAAAAAAAAAAAAAAAAAAAAAAAAAAAAAAAAAAAAAAATCCCTGCATTGGCCATATGTATACAGATGGGACCAGGTCTTTTTTTATTCCTCCCTCTATATTTCCAGTATTCAGTCCAGAACCTGGCTCAGGGAGAATACTTCGTAAATGCTTATTGATTGATTCATTGAATTCTGAGAGGAGTTCACGGTCATTGTGGATAACAGGCTAGCATTGGAGTGCTGAAGAGATGGATTCTTTTCCTACCATTGACATATCCTAGAAGTAGGACAGTGAGCAAAGCCTTAAACCTCTTAATATCCCAGGCAACTCTCTTATACTTAATTCTACACAAGTAGCCAATGAGCATTAGTGGAGTTTCCACCCAGCTTCTATTATAGGATGAGACACATCTTTCCCCAAAACAAGGCAATCTATAATTCAAACTTTCTCCAACATCAGACCTCCAGTTATTTACCATTAGTCAGGTTTTGTCATAGATATCTCCTTCCTACTACTTGCACTGACATTGATCAAGGTCATAAAAATTAGCCTAATAATTGATAAATGATGCTATAATTGAGCACCAAAATCAATCAACATAGATCTGCTTAAGGAAGATATGGAGTCAGAACACCTGAAAAATTCTATTCTAATTAAAGTTCTTCTCTAGAACTTCTCTAGAACTCAGTTTACCTATCTAAAAAAGTGAAAGAATCAGATTAGATGAATTCATTGGGCCCTTCCTCTTCAATGAGAATAATTAATTATTTTGCCTTTTCAGGACTTTATGTTCCCTTTATTTTCCCCTCACCTGCTATTTCTTTCTAAAATCAATTGAAAGAGGATTGGTGTTTCCCAGAGGAAGGATTTTATCATTCAGGGCCAGGCGCCTGATTCATCTCATTCTCAAATGCTATGATCCTTCATGTCTTTCCATCAAATATATTTAAATATTGAATAATCATATAATGATCCTTGGAATTGGTGTCACCGCCTTTCCAGTGGTGCTTCCTAGAAATTTTCCATAGCATTTATCAGGTGATAATTCACTCTGGTCTAGCTCAAGACTGCTCTTTTTTGAAGTTGCTACTTCTTGCTTTTAACTAACAGCTTATGGTCTAAATGAATTGTCATTTGGTTTTCAAAAAAAGCAGAAAAACAGACAAATATATTTGCTCAAGGAGTAAACTTTGAGTTGGGAGAGTCATGAATTTGAATCCTGGTTGTCATTTATTGACTGGCTGAGCAAATAAGTTAGACTCTCTGGATCTTAGCTCCCTCATCTATAAAATAGGTCCAAAAATTATTGTATTATCTACCTCACAAGTTTTTGAGAAGAAAAACATAGTATAATTTAGATATTTAATTTAATAAACTTAATAAAATTTTAAATTAAAAATATAACTTAAATAATAATCATTATTGTATCCAGAATGTACATACTCTGTTCCATCTTCACCAGTTTGCACTGTGACCTTTGAAGCACCTAATTTGGGCCGGAAGAGGTTGATCACATTGTTGTACCAAAGGAATTTCACCTGTTCCACTTTCCCCACATTGATGTCAACATCAATCTCCTTCTTATGTCTCGCACCTGGTCTCAGAGATCCCCTTAAAGTGGAGAAGCAAGGAAAGATCATGTTAAGGAACTATGAAATTAGGAAAACTGGAAATCCATTTCCTTCCCAAACTCACAAGAAATGGCTAACTCTACAGTATTTATAGATTGGTCTTGGGTATGTTTTGGATGATTTTAAAACACCAAAAGCATATTCTCTTACAACACAGCTTGGGAAATGGTGGAAAGCTACTTTATCCTCTCTCTCTCTCTCTCTCTCTCTCTCTCGTCATTTGGATGTCACCGAAGTTGACCAGAAATTTTTTTCAAAGTAGAATGTTGACTTCATTCAAAAGTAAAAATGTAAATTGAATAAAAATATAGATTTTTTGCTTATAATACATGAATGCTCCAGTTTAAGAAAAATCCAATATTCCTATATCGGAAGTTACAAAATAAGTAAATTATAAGGTATTAATTCTAAAAGAATTAACTCTAAGACTTCCCTACTGTATACTGGAAAAATCTTTTCTCTTTAACAAATTTTGTTTTCTTAATCTTTAAAAAGAAAGGATTGGACTAGAATATGGATTCTTTAAATACTTTTTATCATGAATCTCATTAATAATCTGGTAAAACTTATGGTCCCTTTTTCAGAAAAAAAAATCTTTTAAATACATAATGCAGAAAATTACAAAGGAAAGAATTGAAATTCAATTTGAATTTTGTATTGAAATATTTTTGTAACATTTTAAACTTTTAAAAATTGTACTATTTATTTCATGGGATGGTTGTTAGGAAAACAACCCCACATAGAGCAGTCAATTACTGAATATTCAAATAAATGACAACATATTAAACATTTTTAAATAATTTTTTAAAACATTTTAAAATAATTTCAACAATGCTTGTGTGAGAAACTCTATACAAGATGAAGCCACAATTTCTTTTCTTATAGGTATTATTAAATCAAACCAAATCAAATCATTGCAAATTCAGTGGGGCTGGAAAATAGAGGTGGGAAGACAGTTGGAGAATTAGTACAGTTGGTGAAGTGGAAGGTGGGAGTAAAGATGTGTAGATGTGACTGAGATTGAGTCAAAGATTTTCCACCTTCTAGAAGACTTCAAAGAGTTGAATCACAACTATTCAGGGAACAAAAAGTATGGAAGACTCCCAGGGAAGAAGTACTCAAGACCAATCTGAAGTTAATACCTGAAAGATTCCTGTAGATTCTCACTGTTAGTGGCTCTACCCTTCTGATTCTAATTATCTACAATCATCTCTTTTTTGCATTGTTTCTTTATTTTTAAGACAAGGTGGGTTTGGACCAGATGACATCTTCCCTCTCTGAAATTGAATGGTACTAACTTTTAAATTGTTTAAAAATTAATTTATATATAATCTTTCAAGAACATTTCTACTATGCAAAGTACTTAACCATTCTGGGCCTCAGTTTATAAAAGATTGGAAAAGAATGACTTAATAATGTATAAGAAAAAAGACTATTTTACTTGAATATTCAACTTACTTGAAAATATCATATTGTTTTGAAACACCATTATTTCCATACATAGCAATCCTGATATACCCACTCAATTTTTTTCCCCCGGAGAGTGTGACTGATACTCTGTATCTCCAACCTGCCCAAAAGAAAATCACATTTAAGATGTTGAAAAGAATACTTCTTGAGTTATATAGGGCTCTGACCCATGAGTCAATAGATATTTATGTATGGATGGATTTTCTATTGATCCATTAGGAAAAGACCTATAACAATTGGATCATAATGATGAACTACTTCATTTCATTACCTTTCAATAATATCACCAGGGTAAAGTTAAGCTAATAAAAAAGGATGAGTTGGAAAAAATTAAGTTTACTTGCGAGGATTATAAAAAGTGACATAGTAAACAAAAAGGAAACTCACGAGTAAAGTTAGCCTTCTCTCCAGTGTTCAGGAAAAATGTTTGCCCCAATGCATTTGTTTTTCCCTTAAACTGGTCAGCATAGTGACCCATCCTTGGGCAGCCTTCTGCTGGACAGGGAAAACACGCATCCTGCTCAGTAAAAAGAAATTAATTAATTTGTCTATGAAATGTAATATGTTGAAGTCATTTATTTGAATATTTGGTAATTACTTGCTCTATGTGGGGGTTGTTTTCCTAACAACCATCCCATGAAATAAATAGTTCAAGTAATATCATCCTCATTTTTATAGATGAGATACAAAAGCAAAGAAGGCTTTAGGTAACTGCCTCAAGGTCACATAAAATCCTTTTTTCTCTGGCACATATTATGGACCAATGGCATGTCTATATTACCGTCCTTATCTAGAAAATGGAAAAAAAATAAGAGTACCTCACTCAGAGTACTGGGATTTGGGGGAGAATCAAATGAGATAATATATATAGACATTTGGCAAACCAAAAGTGCTTGCTAATAAATGTCCCACTATTTGTTTCTCATTGCTATTTAGCTCACTAAGGGCAGTCTGCTTTCTGTTCTTCCTGTTCTTCCCCATCTTCCTTCCCTCCCCCTATTTTGACCTATATTTACAGTTGACCTCCATAGGATAGGATTATGTGTTTTCAACTAGATGATAAACTCCATGAGAAAAAGGATTTGCCTTATGCTTCCCTTACATCCTTCATGGTGCTTCATACAATGCTAGACCCAATAGCCATTCTAATAATCAATATAGATGCACTTATTAAGTGCCAGGTGTTTGTCAGTCTCATGATAGCTTCTTGGGATATAAATATCATAAATACCCTTTGCCTCATTAGGTAGATGACTTATGTTGACATTGATAATCACATATACACCAAAACACACCCATACACACACACACACACACACCCAGAATGGCCAAATAGAATCAGCCATAGTTTGGAAGAAATAAGGAGATCAGAAAGGTGAAGGAGACTTGAAGCTATGTCATATAGGGAATAGTTGAAGAAACAAGTATGTTTATCTTGAACAAGAAAAACTTAGGGTAGCAGCATGATTCCTATACTAAAATGCATTAAAAAACTATAGAATAGAGGAGAGATTTGACTGATTCTACTTAACTTTCAAGGATAACACTAGAAAAAGTGAGTGGAATTTATAGGCAGTTAACCGAATAAACAAAAAAGTATTTTTTTTTTTTTAAAAAGCAAAGCTATCCAGAAATAGAATGCACTGCCATTGGAAAAGTTTCCAGTCCCTGAAGGCACCTTTCAGGGCCATTGTTGAAGGGTTTCCTGCATTGGATAAAAAGCTGGACTACAGAGTCTCTAAAATTAGTTCTAACCCAAGCTTCTGTGATTCTGTGAAAATCAAATTCAGGAAATGGAAAAATATGCATCTTTCATATAATTCTTTTTCCAGTCTTTTAAAAATAAATGTTAAAAATCACTTTTAAAGTTGACTCCCACCATGTTGTCAGAGATGACTTTGATAAAGGAGGTAGATCTATGGCCTTTGATTGAGTTTTTTTTCTCCTTCTGCCACAAAATTAGGAATTCTAGTGTCTAGGGCAAAGTTAATAAGAGTAGAGGGTGGTGACAGTACAAAGAACAGTTAGGTATGTTCATATATAGTAAGGATAGTCTGCCAATGACTCCTATGTCTCACCTTGGACCTGTTTAGCTCTAGTTATGAGTCAGCAGAAATAGCTAAGTGGCTTAGGAGATAGAGAGCTGGTCCTGGAGTCAGGAAGACCTGAATTTTAATCCTCCATTATGTATCAAGTTCTTTGAGTTCTTGTCTTATGATTACATGCTTTTGAAGTTTTCCCATTTAATTGTTCTGTTTCCATCAATCAAGATGAAGTCCTCAATGAGTGGATGATAATTTATAGCTCTTTTGTTTTATTTTATCTTTACTTTTTGTTGTTGACACTTGACTTGTGATTTCATTAAAGTGGGAAGGATGTAGCCTGTAAGCCATTCTGTGTTTCATAGTCTTAGAATTAAGTAATTTGACCATCTAGTGTCTTTCAGAAACAGGCCTTGAACCTAAGTCTTTCAAAACTGGACCTATAGCCCAACTTTTACAGAAAACCCCTCATAATTTCCATTAATTATTTTCTATTTATCCTATATATGGCTTGCTTTGTATATGTGTATTTATATGTTTTTTCTTCCATTAGATTGTTGGCTCCTTGAGGACAGGGACTGTCTTGCCTTTTTTGATATCCCCAGCACTTAGCATAGTGTCTAGCACAAGTAGGGATTTAATAAATATTTATTAATTGTTTAACCTATGTCCGACTCATAATTCTGCCTTCTGTTCTTTGGCAGAACAAAATTATATTCAGTGATGATGTTGTGTCTTGGGGTTAAAATTCACATTTTGATCACTTACCGAGTTGAAAACCTCATAGGAACTGCAAGGGTAACCAAGAAAGCCGTCGGGTTGGAGGATGCTACTGGAATAATATTTATAGCTTCGCAAGTGATTGCAAGCTACAAAATCGCGTGTTCCTGGGGAGACAAACTGCAATTAAACTCAGCAAGAATGCCATTTCATTTTTCCATTAAGATATCTGACCAAGGCAGTTAGAGTTTGGTATTTTGCTTGTTTGTTTTTGTACTTTGAATTATTTACACAATTCCTAGGTCAGTGTCAGGATTTTTTACATATGTTATAATAATTTTAAATTACAGGCTTTTTCCCCCCAATTCCTTTACATTCAAGTGTATTTGCAAGAATTCTTCACCATTACTTAAAGAATCCGTAACTATTTCTAGCCTCCCATAACTTGAATTCAAGCTGTGCCTACTCAAAGCTAAAATCACCACTTGAAGAGTGAAAAACAGCCCTCAAATGGGTTGTTTTGTCTAGATGACAGCAAACAACCGGTTTGATTGATTTTTCTACCACTAAGTGGACTGATTTGACCAATATTTTGATGTTTGGTACATACAATTGCACTTTAGGAAATTCATTCGTTCAACAAATATTATCAAGCATCTATTATGGAGAAAGCTTTAGAAGACATAAACAGATGTGACAAGTGAACAGCTAATTAAGAAGATGGTATCCAAGAATGAGATCTGGATTTCTCTACCATGGCTAAAAAAATAGAAGCATGACAAATTCCTGGACAGAGACAAAGGACATCCAGAAGGGACTGAGAATGTAGTTTCTTAGAATCATGTAAATATAAGAAAAAAAGGGTTAATCTGAAAAGAAAGGAGGAATAAGAGGAGGAGGAAAATGAGGAAGAGGAGAGAAAATTGTCTCTTACAATATGTATATATATGTAAATATATATGCATACATAAATAAAACTAAACTAGTTATCATAGAAGATAAAGACAATATAGGAAAAATATAACATTAAAGCTACTAAGCAATTCAGCCATCCATAAATTTTCAAGAATCCAAGAAAGGAGTCAGCATAAAAGTCATAACCTCAAATATCCATCCATAAATAAAATATGGGTAATAAATAGAATTAACTAGATAACCTAATGCAAGAAAGCACATTTGACAATACAATTATTACTAAATTGTCAAATAAGATATCAATTGGAGTTAAGTGATGCTATTTATAAGTATTTTAGGTAAGCTGTTCATAATAGAGCTAGCAGGAGTTACCTGTAACCCAAAGCCTCTAAAAAGTCCATCATCTCCTTTGTCTAATTTCTTGTTTTTCTTATAATAATAGCTTATTCCATATTTTACTTTACCTATAATCACTGAATCTACCTGCACTTTAAAACTATTTTCGTTCTACATTCTGTCTTTTTCCTCTCTCACTGAAATGGTATCAGATATAGGTTATATATGTTCAATTATTTAAAACATTTCAATATTAGTCATTTATAAATTTCACGTTCATAAGAAGGGGGTTGCCCAATAGCCTAAAAACTTCCAGAACTTTTTCTCTTTTTGGATTTCAGGAAAAAAATAACACAAAACCACTTATAAGTAGAATCACCATGACCACTACCATAATTTAAATAAAAATTTCTGTTACTTTTTCAAATCAAATCCAGTTATTAAAATTATTTTCTAATTTTGTGTCACTTAGAATTTTAGAGATGGAAGATATCTTAGAAATTGTGAAAAGGACACCTTAGAGGTTAGTTAGATCCCCTCATTTTATAAAAGCTAAGGGAGGTTCAAAGAAATAACCTGCCAAAGGACAACCTAGTAGTAAGGAGCAGAGGCAGTCAGATATCAGAATCTGCAACATATGTAGGAAACAAAAGAGGTACATTTAGAGTTGATCTGAAAAAGGGGGTTTCTAGTGGAATATGAATTTAAAATGAGATAATATGATGCTAAGTGAAGTGAGTGGAACCATGAAAACATTGTACATGGCAACAAGATATGTGATGATCAATTGTGATTGGGCATGGGCTCTTTTCAACAATGAGGTGATTTAGGCCAATTCCCATCAACTTGTGACAGAGAGAGCCAAGTGCATACAGAAAAAGGATTATGGGGACTGAATGTGGATCACAACATAGCATTTTCACTCTTTATTATTGTTTGCTTGCATTTTGTTTTTTTCTCATTTTTTTTCCCTTTTTGATCTCATTTTTCTTGTGCAGCATGATAAATGTGAAAATATGTAGAGAAGAAATGTATATGCTTAACATATATTGGATTGCTTGCCATCTAGTGAAGGAGGTGAGGGCGGAAAAGAGGGAGAAAAAATTGGAACACAAAATTTTGCAAGGATGAATGTTGAAAACGATCTTTGCATGTCATTTGAAAATAAAAAGCTATTTTTAAAAATGAGTTCATAGTGAGTCTGCAAGAATCAGTTATCATCCAAAGATGACAGATTCTTAAGCTACATTGCCAAGTCTCATGTTGAAATTATAAAGGGGACCTTCTGTCCAGCTGACATATATTGTTCTTTGCTAACCAGATCACATCAAGACCATTGTGTTCAATTTTAGATACAATATTTTAAGAAGGTCAATAGCTAGATGTTTTTAAGAATTTAGGAAAGCTATCATTTCTTCACCCATTTTCCCTTGATTATCATATGCATATTCTCAAAGTCTTTCACCATTCTGTCATCCTCTTCTGGACTCCCTTAACTTGCCAATGCCATTTTAAAATGTGAAAGAAGTAAGCTAGTTCTATTTGGCCTTGAAGGGTAGAGTTAAAAGCAATAGGTCAAAGTTACAGAAGTTGGTTTAAGTTTGCTGTAGGAAGTACTTCCTAATAACTTTAACTATTCTGCAAGGAAGCGGGCTGCTTTAGGAGATGGTGGGTTCCCCTGATTGCAGATCTACAAGAAAAGGCTAGATGACCACTGGTCAGTAGGGTTGCAGAAGGAATTCTTAATCAGGCTTGGGGGTGACACTGGATTCTGAGCTCCCTTCAGAGTTTGAGATTCCACCAAGCAACAAAGTTAGGTTTTCCAAATCTAGGTCTAGAGAATCTTTCTGACACATTTCTTTGAAAGAAGCTAGCAAATGATTTATCCTGAAGGCAGGCCACACCTGGGCAGCATCCCAGATATTTAAAAGGACCCTTTTTCCAGCATCTTCACAGAAAATTCACAGAAAAACACATTCCAAACCCTCGATTGCTTCCTGCAATAACTTCTCGTAAGATGATTTGACTACCACTGCCATTGTTTACTGCACAACAGAACCAATTTGATGCTTAATTGTTTCTTTAATCCAAAATTGCTGCCCAAGGTTTCAACAAGAAAGAGCAAGTGGATTAGTTTGTTTCCTGGTGCCCAGAGCTGGTGACTCTGAGCCTTACATAATAGACCCAGACTTCAGTTTTAAAGTTGTTGCCCACTTGAAATTACTTTTGAATAAAGGCCGTGTTAATTTCTATTATATATGCCCTGTTCATCATCTCTCTAGAGCTAGAGACCATTGTTGTCATTCTCCTTTCAGAAGGGGCTAAGTAGTTATTTGTTTTCTAATTCACATAATCACCTGATATTAATCACCTGATATAATATTAAAGAGTGGAGGAATAATAACCAATAACATTTGGTGGAGGACGGGTCAAGGTACTGTATATTTCAGTCATTAACCTTTTTTTGGCCAGTCCTGAGATTTTATCAGTAGGAGGCTTTCCCAGGGAAGAAACTTGGCTGATTCTTGCAGATTAAAAACTTGTCCATAATGTATAGTTACCAACAGTTGTCCAGGACTCGGGGAGGACTAAGTGACTTGCCTATAGTTGTAAACACAGCAAGTATGTGCTAGTGGTAAGACCTGAACTCTTATTTTCCTGACTCCAAAGATAACCCTCTATCTTCAACTCCCCACTCTCTCACGGAGTGGAATTAAACATGTGTGATATAACAAAGGGCCAAATGAGATGCTGAAAAAGAATGGCAAAAATATAACAAACCATTCCCAAGCACACTGGCTTCCCTCTAGTTTCCCAAGAAGTAGATTAAAGCCCATCTAAGGGGAAAACACTTGCTTTTCTTCTGTTCTAGTAATATATAAACTCCTTGAAAGGAAATACAGTTTGTTTGGGTTTTTTGTCTTTGCAGCCCCATCAATTTAGGACTACACTTTGCCATTAGCAGGCATTTGTTTAATGCCTATGGAACTGAATTACAACTGTGCCAGAAACTACACAATGATCCAAGCAGTTATAGGTTGAGAAGGGAGAAATAGGAGAGAGAAAGAGAGAGAGACAGAGACAGAGAGAGAGAGAGAGAGAGACAGAGACAGAGAGAGAGAGAGAGAGACAGAGACAGAGACAGAGACAGAGAGACAGACAGAGAGACCGAGAAACACAGAGAGACAGAGACAGAGAGAGAGAGAAACAGACAGAGAGAGAAAGACAGAGAGAGACAGAGAGAGACAGAGAGACAAAGAGAGACAGAGAGACAGAGAGAGAGACAGAGAAACAGAGACAGAAAGAGAGAGAGAGAGAGAGAGAGACACACACACAGAGAGAGAGACAGAGAGAGAGAGACAGAGAGACTGAGAGACACAGAGAGACAGAGACAGAGAGAGAGAGAGAGAGAGAGAGAGAGAGAGAGAGAGAGAGAGAATATAGCCTTCCCAAACTACAGTTCTCTTTATTATAAGGTTACCCAAGACACACAGCCCAAGACACTCACTATGCCTACTTATTCACCCACAGGTAAAAGTATTTGTTTTTAGTCAAAAGTAGAAGAAATAGTAGGGGGGGAAATTTGATCTAGAATCTGCATTCAGCTGAATTCAAATTCAAATCTAAGCCCTGCCATTGGGTTATCATTGATAAATGACTTTAGTTCTTATCTGTAAATGAGAAAGTTAAATTAGACAACTTCTAAGGTCCCTTTAATATCTCTGTGTCTATGATGCAATAGAATCTATTTGTGGGACACGGCTGGGATGAGATATATGCCAGGAGAGAATTTTAGCTGCCATTAAGAGGAGTTCATAAATTTCTGACATCTTCCAAAATGAAGGAAGTCATCCTCTTCTTAGTTTATTTAATATACATACCTTCCCATATTCCATTTATATCAATAATGGTTGAAAGGATATTTTTCTGACATCCAGGCATTTGTTTTCCACCATTTGGAAAGAAATCTAGATGTCCCACAGTTTGGCTCATTCCAAAACCTAAAATATTTGAAACACTGGTCAACAGATGCCAACTTATTGTCAAGCCCTGACTCCAAGGCCCCGTTACAGAAGTTTAACTACATCTGGTCCCAATTATAGGATTCAAGTTGAAAAGCTCACCCAGGTTTGGCAACATAGGAGCAGAGTCTGTATGAATCACATCAACAAACATGGCGTCACTGGCATCCAATCGGACTTCTTCTGGAGCATTCTGGAAACAAGGTTCAGCTGGATCCAAACCTAGAGGGGGAGAAATCATAGTTGTTCTTTACATAAATAGAATCAGGGATCCAACCATCCATCCGTGCTCACAAAAAAGGCAGATCATTGAGTAATATTTAATACTATTAAAGAATTTTTCAATTTTACAAAGGGTACCTTTAAATAGCAAAAGCTCCCTTAGGACTTTTAAGTTTTTGTTTACAGGTCACAGATTTAAAGCAGATAATGTACTTAGAGGTAATTTGGTCCAAAGCTTTTGGCCCAAGGTCACCAGAGTGAAGATTCAAATCCAGGATTTCTTATGGCAAATCTAAGGCTCTTCCACAGTGACACACATTTACAAATAAGAACAGTAAGGGACTTTACATTTTTACCTAGTCCAATCCTACTCATTCTATCACTAAAGAAAACAAAAGCTAGAAAAAGGTAGGAACTTGCTGAAGATTACATAGGGAATTCTTGGCAAAGCCAGGATTAGAACCTGGGAATCCTCAGTGGTTCCATTTTACCACTTAGTGTCTCTACTTGAGTTCTGAGACAGAAGAATTGGTTTAGAGAAACTTAAATTGTTAGGAAGGACCACCAACCAAGTAGCAATTAGATATAAAAGGCAAAGCATTTTGAAATGTCTGTGAACAACTCCTCATTCGACCCTCCCCCTGCTTTTATCAGTCACAGCCAGATCAATGGACACAGGAAGCATGATAAATGTTTGATTGCTTTAGATTTATCATCAATCAATGACCCTTCACTGAAAACTCAACTACAATAATTGGAATATTTTTTCTGCCTTTTACTTTTTTATGTGAGAAAGAAGCAAATAAATCAACACATATATTAGATGTTTGTGCTTTTTAAATCCAGCTTTCAAGCTAGTTTATAGGTTTAGTGTAGAGTCAGTCCAATATTCTATCTCTCCTATACTTCCAACCATAGACTAGCCAAATAATGTTTATAATGCTGACCTGAGTCATTACAAGATTCTAAATTGCTATCTGAATCCTCAAGATGCAAAGAAATACATTAGGGATATATTCTTTTTGAAATCGTCTCCTTTTCCTACCCATTTCCTGCCCTAGCATCAGGTTCCGCTACAGCTAATATTAGAGAAATTTTCTTGATGGGGCCCTGGACTGAGTTCAAAATCTTGCCCCTTGCAGTGTGATCCTGGATAAGACATTCAAGTTTTCTTAGCACCTATTTCTTCATCTGTAAAATGGGAATACTAATAGCACTAACTTCACAGAGTTGTTGTGAGGATCAAGCAAGAGAACCTTTGGAAAGAACATCACAAATCCCAAAGTACTAGATAAATTCAATCATCCCCTCTTCACATACCTGTGATCCTGCCAATCTGGCCTTGGAGTCTCCTCCCAGCCTCCCCAGCAGCATGAGCACCCAGGCTGTGACCAATGATGTGAACATCAGAAAGAGAATATCCAAACTCTGTCTGTTAGAAAGGAGAGATCTTCAAAGAGCAGCACTGTCTCTCTGGCATAATACATCACAATTGTGATCTTTAACTAGGATTTAGCAACTAGGGCTTTGTACAAAGGCACCACATGTTTGGGGCGTGTTTATTTGGGTTACCTTGTACCATCTCACAAACCATCAGACATAACTGTTCCCCAACTCCATCCTAGGCTTAGACTTTCACTCCCAATGGTACCGTGCCATCAAGTCAAAGTGAGTCTCGAGATCCACTTTCTTGTGCTATTAGAACTGGATGCTCCCTAATGGGGGACAGATGGCTTGCTCCAGGGGCCAAGTGACTAGTGCCATGCAGGCTGGCCAGATTCTAATCAAAGGTAGCAGCTATCAGTCTTCCCCAAGAAATCAACAATTTAAAAACTGTTTGGGTATTCCCTTCCTCCCTCCCTTCCTCTCTCCTTCCATCCCTTTTTCATTCCCTCCTTCTGTTTCTTTATCTCTCTCTGTCTCTCTCTCTCTCTCTCTCTCCATTCCCCATATTCATTCAACTTCAACTCCCATTCTACCCACCCTTACTCCCCAGTTGATCACAACCTCCTCATGTTACACTGAAATACCAACTGCAGCAGGATGCCCACCCTCAGTTTGAAAAAATACAAAGGGGAATACATTAATATTTCTGTATTGCATTTAACCTCAGCCTTAAGGACTGCTGGTGGTTTATCGGGCTTGGATTCCTGGGCCAATGTTCCCATCCTCCACTTTTCCTGATTTTCTGCTAAACTTGGGGCAATATTAGCTGGGGGAAAAGGAACCAGATGGAGCTATCACTGAGGTGAGGGAAGCCAGTTTTTAAAAAGGCAAAAAATCTATTCTGCCTAATTCAACTCATAAAATCAGTCTGTTTCATATATTTGCATGCTGTTCCAGCTTTCTGAAAATGCTAATACTGCTGACCAGTGGCAGATAAGATCAACTGCAGGTCTGACTTGCAAGACCTTTCCCAAAGTATTCTAGACATTTTTCTAATAACTCTGAAAAGTCAGCTAGTTTTTGGACATCTTGTTCTATCTTTAAATGTACTCTGTAAAAGTGAGTTATAGTAGCATTATTAACACTGTCGTAGCTTGTTAGTGTTCCCAAAGGAAGAAAATCCCAAGGATCCTTGTTAGGACTCTTAGTTTACTAGTGCTGTGCTATAGCACAGATCAAGAGTGGAACTAAGGAGACGTGAGTTAACTCTTACACTCCCAATGGAGGTTGATGTGAACTAAGAATTGCTAGAGCAGACTTGGGAAGATTTGAGTTAACTTTCCTCCCAGGGAGATTAATTTGGGTTCCTCCTATGGGCCTGGAGTGGAGAAAATGGGCATGAAGAAAATAAAAATATTTTATAGTTTTAAAATTTGGGGAGGGAATTCCAACAACCCCAGGCAATCTCCTTGATACTGCTCTTAATCTCCTTGTCAGTGGCTTTTACCTTTTTGATTTTCACCACCTTGGGGACCATTTTTACCTAGAGATATTGGATATATTTTTTATTCAAGAAATTGTTTATCTATTAAAACTTCTGGCACTGAATAATCCATCACACCAGTCGTGGAATCATAACTACGACTTCTTGGGAAGGTTGACTCCAGATGTGATATCAGTTTTAAAAATTAATATTACAAGGTTTCTTAAACTTTTTCCACTTGTGATTCCTTTTTGCCTGAGAAATTTTTATGTGAGGCTAGTTATATAGATATATAGAACAGATAATAAAATCAAACATTTACTAATTATAAATCATAATTTTACACCCCCCACATTCAGTTATGTGACCTCATATGCTATTTTAACCCAGAACTTAAGAAGCTTTGTCCTACTGCACAGCCTGAAGAAGGCAACTTACCTTTAGTACATTGATCAGATAGGCCAGTTCAGCCCCCACTACCCGGATATTGTTGATTGCTTGTGCATACCTCGTTCGTGCACCCCTTTTCCAGTCAATACAGAAGCAGTTCACTTTTTCCACCTGAAACATTTGCTAGAGAAAACATACAGCAGTAAATAAATAAATCAACCAAAAAAAGTAGTCTTATAGAAAAGTAGACAAGGTATAGTGAATCATGGGCATGGAATGACCAGATTACCTTAACATCTCTTTATCTGACGAAGTAAGACTGGGTGAGGTTTGTTTGCTTTTCAACAGCATTCATTCTTTTGTTTTTTAAATCTCCCTCCAATTTTTTTTTCTTGCTTCAAGAGTAACAATTCAATTGAGTAACAGAGATGTTTGGGATGTAACCTTCATGTAACTTAGTTAGAAAACAATTCTCTTTCCTACATATGTAGGATACTTGGAAATTTCAAGTCAGGTTATTCTGGGGCAGCTCTAAGACCATGATAGTGAGCTTCATGCTGACTGAGTGGGAATCAATTACAGACTCATAAAATGCTAGAAATATAGGAATCTTAAGAGACCAGGTCTCTCAATTCTTTCACTTTATAGATAAGGAAACAGAAATTCAAGCAGGAAGATGTATTCAAGACTGGAGAATTTTGAAGCTGAACTATATCCAAGAAATCACCCAGCCTGTCATTTAATAGAGAAATTTAGGTGCATGAAAGTGACAAGATTTGCCCAAGTTTATCCATCTAGTAAGTCAAAATAAGGACAAAATCTTGAGAGAATGTCATAGATTGATAGAGAATGAAATGTAAAATTCCTTGAGAGCAAAGATTGACTGATTCATTTCTGGTTTTCTATCACAGGAATCTCACAGAGTTTCTGGTACAAAGCAAGCTCTTAATAAATGCTTGTGGAAGAGTTGGTTGATTGACCTCCAGTCTCTTCACTCCTAAATCAGTTTCCTTCCTATTGAACTTAAGTTGTCTTTTTTTGAAAGGAAGTTAATAACTAGATAATTAATGTCTCAGACCAGAACTGAATTCATCTTTTAAAAGTCTGTTTCCCTGTTGATATTATTAACTACTTTCTATGTATGGGTATGTGCTAGGAAAATACTGTGGAAGATATTTCTGGGACAGGTTAAATCAGCTGAGGCAAAATGGGAAATTTTAGGCACAGCAGGATAGTAGTAAAATTACAAATTCTGAGAGCAAATATAAGATTTCAGAATGATGCCTTATCTTTACTCCCCCTTCCACCATTCTTTATAATCACCAAAACAAAAACATCCAAACGGTTCTGGTTCTGGGGATCTTTGACTGATGTTTATGCCTACAGGGAGAAATAAAGGAGGCAACTATCAGAAATTTTCCCTGCCTCTAACACATTAACTTTATCTTTCTCTCATGAAGACCAGAACCACAAAGCATGAATAAGTAAGCCATAATAATGTTATAAGATAAAGATTCCTGTAGCGTAAGAGGTAGGTTAGTTTGTCAATACAAAAGTTTTGTAGAATCTTTGAGATTTGAGCATGATTTGGAAATATTTATGATTGAATTAGAAGATTGTGAACATAAGGATAATCTTAACCCTACTGCATAATCACATATTTAAAAAAAAATCCATCACCTAGAGATCCATTTTTCTGGTAATGAGCTTGTGCATGGTCAATTAAGCTATCCTTAGATGAATTCAATTCAATTCAGTTCACTATATTCATGAAATTCCTGCTATGTTCCCAGCACCGAATGAGGCACTGGGACATAGTCTATCACCAGGCTTAGTTTTGAACACTTGTCTTCCATTGATATAACCTTTGAGAATATATCATCACACTATCTCAAGATGAGCACCAGCACTAGATTTTAGTGGAAGCTTACCTATATTATTTGTTACAGGTAGCCTCACTTGATTTTCATGCCAATTCTAAGAGGTAAGTAGCACAAATATTATTATTCCCACAGGATAGGAAAAAATCCAAACAAACTGGTTCAAAGAAGTCAGAAAATTATGGATTAGGAGGGAGCTTAAAGCTCATCTATTCTAATTCTTTCTTCTTCTAGATGAGCAAATAAGTCCAAAAGAAGGTAAATGATTCATTTAAGGTCACATAAGTAATAAGCAGCACATTGGGAATTCAAATATATGTGCTTTTATTTAAAATACAAAGCTCTCTTTTAACATACTCCCTACATTAGCCCCCTTTGCCTGGGATAACACAGATGCCATGCTGAGAATTACAAAGGAAATTTTGGTCATTATTGTTAAGTTATTGGGAAGTGAGATAGGCAAGATAAAGGGAAAAGATTTATGGGAGCAACTGGAAAGTAAGAATTTTTTTAAAAAGTTGATGAAATAGGAAGAATTGGCTGGAGGAACTGCTTGTTTTGGTTGCCAAATCAATGCAGAGCAACTACATTTATTCTGTTTAGAAAGGAAATGAAAGAGAATTGAGTCTGGTTGAGAGGAAGATTCAAAAGATTAGCATAGCACTTGAAATCAGTGGATTTGGGTTCAAACTTTGAGTCATTTTTCCTTTATCAGAAAAAGGAGAGGGTCAGACACATGATCTATTTCAAAGTTACTTTTCAGTTCTAATACCTGGGATGGGTAAACAGGAGGAATTGAAAGAGAGATGAACGTCTCCTTTCTTTATAGGAGAGGAAACATAAAATTTGTTTATGGTTTTTTACTGAAACTTTTAGGATTAGCCTTATACCCATTAAACAATCTTTAGATTATACACTCTATGAGAGCAAGGACTAGCCTTTTGACTCTTTTGGTATCCTCAGAACTAAGTACAGTGTCTGGCACGTGATAGGTGCTTAGTATATGTCTATCTCCAGTATTTTAACCAGCGCAGAAGCGTCCCTCCATTACTGGGGCTATTATTTGGATGCAGTAAATCTCTGAATCATCAAGGACCGCATGTGGCAATCTGTATTTGCTTCAAAACAGTATATAGCAATTGCAATCTCAGCCACTCTGTTCCTTTACAATTTGTGCACTGGCACAGACTATTGCCTTCACCACTGAGCTGTCCAGATTGGTCTGGAGCAGATTTCACGCAGGGACTCCTTGTGCAGGATTTGCTTTGAAGACTACAAGGTAAGTGAGAGAAAATCAGTTGTGGGAAAATAGGGAATTAATTGTCCTTTACTAATCTGACATGTTCCCATTAGTGACATAAAAACACTATTATTCAGGAATAAAAACTTTTTCAAGGGATATTTCATTTGTCAGTCTCAGGGCTGTCAAAGTAAGGATTCAGAATCACACTCTAATATATGCTTGAATCTATTACTTGGAAGCTGATAGACTGTTGCCTCAAAACTTTAGACTAAAATCTTACAGCACCAGATGCCTGCCTCCTACCTGGCACATGTCTTTCAACCAGGATTCTTCCCCCTTGTCTATGAAGCCATGGATGATAAAACGAGTCTTCCGATCCATTTTGAAATTTGAACCCTCAATGGTGGATGGATCATCTGGAAGGATAGTCTGTTTCAAACAAAATGGAGTAGAAATTAAGCATTGCTTTTCCTATATCTGTGGCTGTTCAATCTAGCAAATTAGTTCACAGATCTAACAAAACTAAAGACATGAGTTCAATCCCTGGGAGGGACAGTTTATTATAACCTCTCCTTGATCACAAACTATATCCCTCATCCAAAAAAATCCATCTTTGGAATGCCTGTTCTTGGTCATGAGGGAGACTTAGAAAGATTTGATAGATGACTGCATGTAACCTCATTCCAATGATGAAAAATTAATTTAAAAATCAGATTCTAAGAACAATAGGTAGAGCCAAGATGATGGAATAAGCTGTAAATCACTGTAATTCTTCTATATTCACTTCCAAATAATTATAAAATAGTACCCAAAAATCCTAGAGCAGCAAAACCAGCAAAAAGATGGAGAGAAACAATCTTTTAATCCAAGAAGCTTGGAAGATGTCTCACTTAGGTAAAACGGGAAGCAAGTCCAGTTCAGGTAGCATCAGAGCAAGCAAGTGGTAAGCTTCACCTCAGCAAAGCAGGAGATCCTAAGCCCCAATGAGGTAAAGTAGGCAAACATCAACAGCAGGATACCTCCCACACACATGTGTCACAGCATAGCCCAGGGAAGGGACAGATTCCAGCTAGGAGAACCAAGTACTTCAGCGTACCCCTGAGCAAACAGATAATCTTTAGGTTTGTCTATAACCCTGGGCAAAGAAGTAGATAGCAACCCTATGGGTGCCTATGCTGCCCCTCCACTCCATCTACTTTAGCTTAGTCCCAGACAAACAAAAAAGGGAGCCTCCAATGGCCAGACAACCATGTACTTCAGTTTAGCCTAGGGAAATGCAGAAGCATCCCACCAGCCTAAGCCATCAGCCCAGATACCAGGAACAAGACCCTGGCTCAGCATCAGGTAAGCTGCCTGATAGCCCTTATGGTCTAGCAGCATCAGCCACTTAGTGCAGCACCAGACATGAAGGTCCCCCATGAGCCTCAGGGCAACAATAATCCAGTATCAGGTAAACAAGTAGGGTACAGTTCCTGGCACAAGAAACCTGGGACAGTGCTCCTTCTATTCTAGGAACAAAGCTCAGGTTTAAAAGAAAGGGAAAAAGTTAAAAAAAAGATGAACAAAAAACAATCTGCCTATAGAAAGTTATGGTGACAGAGAAGATCAAGACACAACCTTAGAAGAGAACAGCAATTTCAAAACGCCTTATAGGCAAAACCCCAAAGAAAAATGGAAAATGGTCTCAAGCCCAGAAAGAACTCATAGAAGATCTCAAAAAGGAGCTTAAAATCATATAAGAGATGTAAAAGAAAAACTCGGAAAAAATGAGAGTGACACAAGAAAATTATGAAAAAAAGTCAACAGCTTAAAAAGCAGAATTGCTCAAATAGGTACAGAAGGAGAAGAGAGGTAGAATGGGGCAAATTTATTTCACTTGAGGAGATGCAAAAAACGTATTAGAGTGAAGGTGAAAATGGGAGGGTGGGTGATGGGCACCTTACCCTCATCAATCCTGGCTCAAAAAGGGGATAATATACACAACTGTTGAATATAAAAATCTATTTTATACTACAGGAAAGTAGAGAGGAGAAGATTAAATAAGGAAGGCTACTCTGACAGAAAAGAGGGCAGACCAGGGAAGGTGGTAGATAGAAGTAAAACACTATGGAGCAAGGAAAGAGTGAAAGGAGGGAGAAGACAAATAGGATGAGGGAAGGGGGAATATATAGTAATCATAATTGTGAATGTGAATGGAATGAAATTTCCCATAAAACAGTAGCTGATAAAAAAGTGGATCAAAAACCAGAATCCTACTTTATGTTGTTTATAAGAAACATGCTTGAAACATACAGGTATGCATAGAGTAAATGTAAAGCTAAATCTATTATACTTCAGCTGAAGTTAAAAAAAAAAAAAAGCAGGGTCAGCAATTCTGATCTCACACAAAGCAAAAATAGAACAAATTAAAAGAGATAAGGAAGGAAACTATGTTGCTAAAAGATCATAAACAATGAGGAAATATCAGTACTAAACACATGCACCAAGTGGTATAGCATCCAAATTCTTAAAGAAGTCAAGTGAGTGATGAGTTCATGACCAAACAAAAGATAGAGAGCATTACAAAATGTAAAATAATTTTTATTATATTAAAAAAAGTTTTTGCACAAACAAAACCAATGCAACCAAGATTAGAAGGAAAGCAGAAAGCTAGGAAACAACTTTTATAGCAAGTATTTCTGAGAAAGGCCCATTTCTCAAATACATAGAGAGAACTGAATCAAATTTATAAGAATATAAGCCATTTCCTAATTGAGAACAATGAAAGGATATGAACAGGCAGTTTTCAATTAAATAAATCAAAACTATCTATAGACATATGAAGAAGTATTCCAAATCACTTTTGATTAGAGAAATACAAATTAAAGCAGCAGTGAGGTATCTTCTCACAACTCAGTTTGGCTAATATGACAAAAAATGAAAATGATACATGTTGGAGAGGATGTGGATAAATTAGAATACTAATGCACTGTTGGTGGAGTGGTGAACTGATTCTAACATTCTGGACAATAATTTGGAACTATGCCCAAAGGGCAACCAAACTGTTTATATCCTTTGATCCAGCAATACCACTACTAGTTAATATTTCCCAAAGAGATCATAAAAAAGGGAAAAGGACCTACACGTGCAAAAATATTTATAGCATCTCTTTAAGTACTGGAGAAATATTGGAAGCTGAGGGATTACCTATCAATTGGGGATTGGCTGAGCAAGTTGTAGTAAATGAATATAATGGAATACTATTGTGCAATAAGAAATAATGAGCAGGCAGAATTCAGAAAAACGTGGCAAGACTTGCATGAATTGATGCTGAGTGGAATGAGCAGAACCAGGACAACATTGTTAATATCAGCAACGTTGTATGATGTTTAACTCAGCTATTCTCAACAACACAGTGATTCAAGACAAACCAAAGGATTTACAAAGGAATATGTCCAGACATCCAGACAAAGAACTAATGGGTTCTGAATGCAGATGGAAGCACATTCTTTTTTACATACTTTGTTATTGTTTGCATTTTTTTCCTTTTAATCTGTTTGTTCTTTCATAACTGTGATTAATAGGGAAATCTGTTTTATATACTTGCACATGTATTACCCATATCAAATTCCCTATAATTTTAGGAAGATGGCAGAGGAAGGAAAAAAAATTTAGAACTTAAAATCTTGTAAAAAATAGTGCTAAACATCTAATTAAGGAAAATTAGATATTGAAAATTAAAATAAATTAAGTTATAAAAAAGGATAAAAAAACAGGTCTTATTGCAGGAAAAAGGGTAGGGATAAAAAAGTAATGAGATATATAATGTTAAGCTTTCTAAACCCAGGGGAAAAGTGCTTGTATCCATAGAAATAAAAATAAAGAAACTATGAGAAAAGTTAAAATAAAAAAAGGAAAAGTCAATCTTGTCCTCTAATATGGAAGCTGTATAAAAATCCCTTGACAGCTGTGTAAAAAGATAGATGGATATTGTAGTCAGATGGATGGATGAGAAGATAAATGGGCACTTCAATATTATGGAGAAATGCACATCCATTGAATTCAGACTTCCTTATCTAGCTACCAAACCTTTTTCTTATTGCATCTCCACTTTTGGTAGTAAGGATTCAGTTGATTCTGTTAAACATGTAAGAAGTTATACAAGAAACTTGTATGTACTATATTTTCTCCAAGTCAAGAGGAGAGAATAACATATAATGCAAAAATAAATTATCTTATCCCAAACTATTACTTCATTATCTCTTTCTGACTTTCAGATTCCATCCACATGAAATGTAAGCTCTTTGAAGGATTGTTTTTTCTATCACATAGAAAGAGCTTAATAAATTTTGATTTGATTTAATCATATATGCAAAAATTATACTTCACACAATAGCCCATAATAAAATAGGTAGGCAATAAACCTTTATTTATAGACTCAAAGTAGGGCTCCTTCAAATAGCAGCCCATTTAATAGAGCCTTTACTAGTCAGAAATAAGAGTTAGAAAGGACATCAAGACCATTTACTCCAATCTTCTCATTTTACAAATGAGAAAACTAAGGCCCCCCCAAAAAGAAAATTACTTATCCAACATCACAAAGTATCAGAACCAGGATGAGATTCTATGTCTTCTGGTACCTTGTCCCAGGCTCTTTCCACAGCACCATGATTGCTATGATGATTTTTGCTATTATAATATCACTATCACTTTGACATCAGAGAGAAACAATCTGTTTATTTCTATAAATTAATCTTACTTGGAAGTTGTTTGGATTTTCATTGGTGTAGAGAAGGAAACGGATATCGATCTCCTCAGGAGACCAGGGAAGTACTTTAAAAGGTCTCTGGAGTGTTCCAGACCATGGTTTGTCATTCGAAAAGCAGCCAAGTCTTTTGAAACATATCTCTTTCCCTGTGGCATGGGGATGAAAAGCAAGACATTATTAACTGACATTTATATAATGCCTTAAAATTTGCATTCTACACATTCTTTGGAGAGCATTGCATTGGAGCTTCACAACAATACTATGGCATAGTTACTATAGATTTAAGATTTTCATTTTATACATAAGAAAAGGGAGACTCATAGAAGTTTAGTGATTTGCCTATTGTTACATAGCTAGTAAGAGTCCAAAGCAGACTTTAGATCTTATTGATCCCAAGACCACCATGCTATGTACTATGTGCTTTTCAATTTCTGGTATTCAGAAGGACTAGATAATGTCATTTTAGTCATCATTTTAGTGATCATTTAGTTTCATTTTAGTGATAAACAGAATTTTTGAAAATAACTAAGACAATTTAGAAATAATCCAGGATTATGGCCTTGAGTTTTTACTAACTATTTTTTGTTAGGTTGTTAAAACAGACCTTTCACGTAATTTGAAGTTGATTGAGAATTAGTGAAATTTTCTGTTGCCAATTTAATCAAAAATTATTTTACAATTATAATAAAAGCTTCAATTAAATAGTCAAGTTAACAACATTTATTAAGCACCTACTATGTGCCAATCATTATGTGATATGTTAGATTGTTATTATTTAGAGTTTTTTCTTCATAGCATCTCTGTGTTGTAGGATGTGCTTATATTACAATTCCAGTTTTATAGATGAGAAATCTGAGGCTCAGAAAGGTAAATAAATTTGTTCACAATCACAACCATATGCAATTATGAAGTGCCTAACGTATACCAAGCACTATCAACTAATGAGAAGATTATCTTCTTCAGGCTTCTTACAATGATTTTATATGTGTGTGTATGTGTGTCTATGTGTATGTGTACACACACACACACACACACACACACACAGCAATCATTTTTGCCTTGGCCAGAAACTCTGGGGGGGGTCTTTCTCTACCAGATTCATTTATTTATTTATTTATTTAGATTTTTTGATGTGAAAGAGTAGATTCTTTGCTTCAACTGCTACCTAGCCTTAATCACTGAATGGGTGCAGCCACGGTCAAACTGAAACCTATCGAAAACCTTAGCTTAAGTCCAAGGGTTCCCTTTGTATCCTCATGGCTCTGGAGGAGAAAGTGAGGCACGTGACTTTGCTTTAAATCCAGTTCACTTGCATGTCATGCCATCATCTTCCTGATGTCTCTTTCAAGAACAAAGGATAAACAACAACCATAAAAAAAAAAAAAAAACCCACTCTCCCTCTCCCTCCTTCCTTCCCTCTCCCCCCATCTCTCTTTTTCTCTCTCTCTCTCTCTCTCTCTCAGAAAAAGCTATTAATATTATTATTTTACAGATGAGAAAACAGGTCAAGAGAGATTAGCAATTTATCAGGATCACATGGTTCTTAATTATCTGACACAGAATTTAAACTCAGATTATCCTTAGTCCAAGTCCAGCACTCTTTCTAATTTATCACTCTACCTTATAAAGAAAGACATCTTAATTTAAAAATAATAATATAAATTAAAAAAAAAAAACTCGTTCATAGACATAAAGCTGGAATAGACCACAAAACTTTTCTCCTCCAGGTAGCTTTCCATAATTAATTCTTTTAAAGAATATATTTTAAGTGCCTGTCATATGTAAAGCACTATTCTAGGTAATGGAGATTCATATTTTTAAGAATGAGGGCCATTTTTTATTGATACATGATGAAAGGATATGAAGTGATAATTCTCTAATTCTCAAGGGAAAACACTCAGGCTACCTATAGCCATATGAAAAAAAATGCCTCAAATCATCAGCAAAAGATATATAATTTTTATATTTTATCTCATACCTATAAGATTGGGAAAAATGACAAAAAAGGAAAAGGAAAATGTTAGAGGGACTAAGTGAAAAAAAAAAAAAGCACATTCATGTATCAGTAAACACAATAATTCTAGCAAAGTATTTGAAACCAAAAAAATCATAAAAAAATGTGTAAAATGAACAAAAACATTCATGACATCTCTCTTTAGTAGAAAAACAATTGGAAACTAAAGAGATACTAATCATGTGAAGAATAGTTGAATAAATTGCAGTATATCAATGTAATGGGCTATTCATGTAATGTGGGACATGGGTTTAAAGTCACAAAGACTCATCTTCCTCAGTTCAAATCTGGCCTCAGATATTTACCAGATGTGTCATCCTAGGCAAGTCATTTAACCCTATTTGCCTCAGTTTTCTCATATGCAAATGAGCTAAAGAAGGAAATGGAAAGCCATTCCAATACCTTTGCCAATAAAACTCCAAATTGGGTTATGAAGAGTTGGACAAGGCTAAAACAACTGAACGATTTTTACTGTAAGAAATGAGGAAATAGGTAATTTCAAAGAAATTTAGACTTATTTGAACTGATACAGAATGAAGGGAGCAACATCAGACCAATTTATGCAATAATATAATATTATAAAAATGAATAATTTTGAATAATATTATAAGCTGACTAAGAATGAAATTAATAGAACATTTAGCAGGAGAACAATTGTAACAATAATAACAACTATAAAGAAAAACAACTTTGAAAGTTATAAGAAGTTACAGAGAAGTGATAGCTTTAGGATGCAGAATAATTATATAGTATATATACATCTCCAAAGCAAAACATATATTCAGAAAAAATGAAGGCGGGTAAAGACAGAATCTTTGAGCATATTAACATTTAGGAGTCAGGTTTATATTTTGATAGGGTAAGGTAGAGAAAGCAGGAACAGTCAAATAGGTAAGTAAAGAACCAGGAAAATCAGCTATCTAATATCCTGAAAAAAAGCTTTCAATGAGAAGACAGTCAGTGAAAAAGTAGACTGAGAAAATGACATGTTATTAATCAATTATGTATTTGATCATTCAATTATTTAATTATTCAGGCTATGCCACATTGATGTTCACCTTTTCAAACTATACTTCAGATTGATTTTTCTTCCTTTATCAAATGAAGCTCTGAGATGAAATCCTAGGTCCTGAGCCTTTTTTTTTAGGTAAACAAGACATTGGTCCAACATTCTGAGCCTTTATCTTCTTTTCTTATTTGCACCTCTTTTAGTAAAACAGTTAAGACCTCAAAATTTAAATTTATTTTTAGATGCTCAGGATGAACCCAAGATAAAAATAAATGCACAAAATTCTTGCTGTAGCTCCAAGTGAAGGCAGACTTTTGCACTTGAAAAACTGTGTTAAGAATAACATTTTCTACCATACACTATGGATGTTCTTTTCTTTTGTCTGAGTATCTGACATATAAGCATCAGTTGTAATTCTAGTGATAGCTGAGACCTTTGACTGATGGTATTTTTATGAAATGTACTATAGGTCATCCTAAATAACTCAAACATTATTAAGTTCTACTAAAAGAGATATAAATATTATACTTACCTCTTACTGTGGCCAGGAAGAAAAGTGTAATGGTCCAAAATTGAAACATCTAAATAAATTAAAAATTTTTTACACATATACATTAGTCTTATAAAAAGCAAGATTGATCCTAGAGTAAGATCTTATTTATTCCATGTATTCTGAAGTAATGTTTCTGATATTACAAAATTGTTAGAAATAATTGTGAAAAAAAGGAAAAAAGAAATAATTGTGATATAATATCACAATATGTATATGCAATAGTGCATCAGACAGAATCATAAAATGTTCGATCTTGAAGGATCGAAGAGTTAAAAAGGAAATAAGAAATAATTCAATCCAATTTTCTTACTTTACAAATGAAGGAATTAGGGAACAAAATCAGACAATCAACTAATGGCAGAACTGGAAATATAATCCAGATCACCAGACTTCTGGTTTCCTTCCACCATATAACATTTCCTCCCTTCTATATCCCTCAGTTTCCCTGTAGAAAACAGGATTCTAGTCTCTAAGCTTAAGCAAGCTTCCCTGGACACACTGCAAACTTCAACTTACTGTGTAGTTCCAACTGGTTCCACCCACAACTATGCAGCTGGCTATGTCTTTTATAACCAAGTTATTCTCCTTTGGACTTTCCAGGGAAAGAACATGGAACGATAGAAGGGGACACGTGTATACTTTAACCTTCAATTATCATAAACACATAAAAGTTGATTGCCACAGAAAGCAGAGCTGTTTATAGAATGAGTTTCTAAGAAAGGAAATCTGGAGGCCTGGGTGAAAAAGTGACTTAGTTAATCTGAATTGATTATCTCATTTTCTGAGAGGTTTGATTATCAAGGTGATATTTGCTTTAGAATGTTCATGCAAAGCCCAGCATAACTCATGATCTCCAGTTAGAAAATAGGAGCCCTCCTTGTTCTCTCATTGGTACAATACTTTCAGGAATGGGAAGATAAACCATAGTTTCTAGTTGTGCTTGTGCTTGGAGAGTCATAGGATTACAGATCTAGAATAGGGACTTCAGAGATCATATAGTCCAATCACCTCATTTTATCAAAGAAATAACTGAGTGACTACATGGAGAAGACTCAGGTGGTTAAGCATTTCAGCCAGGAATTGAATCCAGGAAATCACTGACTATTCATTTCTTTATTACTTCACACATGAGTTAAGTCACCATTCCATGATGTCATTCGTTCTCTTCAAAAACAAAGGAAAAATGACAAAACCCAACGTATCATACAGCCTCCTAATGGACAAAATTGCATCAGTTTAATAATTTTAGATTCATCTCCTTAACTAAGAATAGTTAGTACAGTATCCAAACATTTTTTATTTAGAGAAATTTCATTTATTTTTGAAGTTTAGAGATGGGGCTACTAACATGTTGTTAAGAAAGGAGAAGTGTTTCTCAAGTTATGGTCAATGGGAGGAGAATGAAATTTTGAAATATGAACCAGCCTCTGCCCTTTTGGCCATCTGTGTTGGCAATAGTATTTATTTTTCTTGGAGAATTTCAAACACAGAAAGAGTTTACACTTCATGCAATCCTCTTCTGACAAAAATCGGGGGTCCATAAGTGTGAAGGTTTTCTGGAGGCAGCCAATTCTATTGAGTTAACACCAGGATTCTGACATCACCCTTGAGTTTTCACCTTGTTTCAAGTTGAGTTGACACTAGGATTCCAACACATAAGAGAGACCAGGATGTTTGGGCAGAGAGAAAATATGTTATATAATTCTTTAGAGACAGGATTTTCATGTATCAAGTTAGCGTTGAGTTTTAGGAGAAAATTAAAAAATTTGGCAACTGGTACCTTTAGGGAAAAATAAATAGTTTTCAAATTGTTAAAGTGAAGGAAAAAAAGCTTTGGAAATGGGCTATCTACCATATTATACATTTCTAGTAATTTAAGTATCTCTGAGACCTTGACCCTTAGAGAATCCATTATCAAATGCATTGATGTCTCAGTGGTTCTTGAGGTATAAATTAAGGCTTGAATAATTCCACTTGAAAAGCTAAAAGAAAAGAAGTCCATTTGAAAGCAAATCATGGATGACATATGTTGTCATATGTTGCCTATGGGCAACTAGGTATAGATTGTTTGTCTAATGGATTTAACACTGCATTTAGATTGAGGAAATCTTGAGTTTGAATCCTGACTCAGACATTACTACCTCATTTCTCACTTTCTTCCTCTGTAAATGAAGGGATTGGACTCAATGGCTTCTGAGGTTCCTTACAAATTTATCTCTATGATTCTATGAAATTACTCATTGGCAATTTAAACCAGAAGTCCCATTACCTGCCATAATGCTTTGCAAATGAGGCAGGAGATTATATCTCAAACTAGTTCATTTTGCCTTACTAACTGTTATAACTAGGGAAGAGTTTGAAGATAATAGCAAAAGATATTTTTGGATTAACTGTTAATTTCAGTCATCTATGTTTTCCATGACCTCCACAGATGTTCTCTGAATACAATTCTATATATTATTTAGCTGGGGAATGCAGGAAAACATTCTTCTTTAGATTACTAGTAATGATAATAAACACATATTAAATAAAAAAAATCTGTAATAGGTGAAATCTTTTCTGATAATATAACTTCTAGCCTATAAATAGTATAGAATTTGTGGCAAAATAGTTTATTTTCTTAATCTGCTAAGTTCAGTAAAGGAAAAGAAATATGAAAAATTCAGTCAATAAATAATAAATTAAAACATCCATATCCAGACACTGTTTAGTTCTTGGAATCCAAAAAAAGGTAAGACAAAGTCCCTGTTCTTAAGAGGATCGCAATCTAATGGAATGGAGATATTCAAATAGCTATGTACTAGCAAGCTGTCTACAGGATTCATTGGAAATAATCAATCAGAGGCAAAGGATTGGAATTAAGACAGATCAAGGAAAGACTTTCTATAGGATTTTTGCTGGGACTTATGGAAGTCAGGGAAGCCAGGAGGTGGAAATGGAGGCAGTCAGTGAAAAAGCCTGAAGCTGGGAACTGGACCATCTTGTTCAAGGCACAGCACTGAGTCCAGCGTCCCTGGAGCACAGAGAGCACGGGAGAGGTGGGATGTGAGGTATAAGACTGGCAAGAAGGGAGTGGGGAAGGTAAAACAAAACTAGGGCCAATAAAGGACATCAACTTGAAAAAACCCTAAACAAATACTTTTGGGAAAAAGATTCAGAATAACAGGTGTTTTGTTGGATGGTAAGCGGGTGCTAGAAGAATCAAGAGTGAGATGATAAGCTACATGTTTAAAAAGAATTGGCAATATGATCCAGGGGCAAACAAAGCCAGTCCTCCTTATATTCAAAAACATCATGGGAGAATGTCACAGTCACTGGGAATTATACAACTGATCAGATTTAAAAATTGCTACCTAGGTATAAGAAACAACTGTGCAAAGTCTTTAGGGAAGAACCACCAGCATAATCCACTGGGGATTCATTATGCATGAGGGAAGTGAAGGCTTGGTGGGGACAGTGAGGTCTGATTTATGCTAACAAGGTCCACTGGGGCAGCTGCTTCAGGGAGATTTCTTCAAAATTCCTGTTAATAATTCCTTTCTTCGCACTACTCCACTACAGACACAGAACCACCCTCTCCCCACCTTTTTGAGAGGGAATCTAGAGCTCCCACCACTTTCTGACCCTCAGGTCCACTCACTCTTTCCCAAAGGTCATGGGCTATTTTCCTGCCAATGGGAAGGCATGAGACCTCACCACTTGGATGTGAAGAGAATCAATTGCAATTCTTTGGATAATATGATAATATACATTTTTCTAGTGATCTTTGGGACCATTAGACCTTTCTATTCACCCTGCAACTGACCCCTCCTATGCCTTTATCTCATCCAACTAGATGAGGTCCTTGGGACAGGGACCCTTACGATTTTTTTGTATTCTCAGGTTTTTGCAAGTACTGGGTCCATAGAAAGCACTTTATACATTTCATTCATTCAAATGTCATATTCAAAGAGTAGCAGAATCCAGATATATATAATTTCAGGGGACAAAGCAAGGATACATGGTCATATTGCCACCTAAAATGACAGATAGAGGGCCAAGAGTTGTGATATTCTTTGCCATATTTAATCTGTGCTTGCACCTTTTTCTTGAATTAATTTTCCCACTGACTGAATGGGACAATTGCTACCTCCCTTCTCTTATTGCTACCCTTTATCCCCTTCCAGGACACTTACAGAAACTTAGATCTAACATAATTACAGTTATGGACCTTGTCAACTCTTGCAGAGCAACCAAGAAAGCTCAGCATCTTGTTCCCACATGTTATTGTTCTCTCTTGTCTTGGTAGCCAAGAGGTACAGTGGATAGAGTGATGGGCCCAAAATGTAGGAGACTAAGTTCAAATTCAACCTCAGACACATACTAGTTTTATGACATTGGACAAATTGCTTAATCTCTGTTTGCTTTAGTTTCTTCATCTGTAAAATGAGCATAATAATAATGCCTGCCTTGTAAGTTGTTGTAAGGACCAAGTGAGATAATAATTGTAGAGTGCCTGACACATAATAAGTCCTATGTAAATGTTAGCTATGATAATAATATTCTCCACTTACCACCTGGCTGCCCTCATTCAAACTTTTCCCATTATGTCCCCAGCAAACATATCATCAATAACCTCATCATCCTGCAAAATCAAATCAGCCTTAGTACCTCACCTGCACCCAAAACTTTAAGGATAGGTATCTATTTCCCATCTAGCTTCAAGTTTTTGACTTTTCTATCATGTCACTTTTGCCTCCATTTCAGTTTTTTCAGCTTCTTTTTGTGTATTGTTCCCCTCCTTCCATTAGATTGTAAACTTCTTGAGGCTAGGGTCTATCTTTCCTTTTCATGGTTGTATCTCCTATGCTTAGCATGGAATGTGGCACATAGGAGGCAATTAATAAACGTTTAGCAATTGATTGACTCTATGCCTGAACCTCCTACCAATTTTAGTGTTATACATTGTGGGAAG
This sequence comes from Sarcophilus harrisii, assembly GCF_902635505.1. Lineage (NCBI taxonomy): Eukaryota > Metazoa > Chordata > Mammalia > Dasyuromorphia > Dasyuridae > Sarcophilus > Sarcophilus harrisii. Next base: position 573,507,786 of record NC_045427.1, on the reverse strand, counting down.
CTTTGGCCCAACTGCTCCTAATCCCCAGGATCCATTCATAGCAATGGTCTGACTCTACTTTTCTACATGTCTTTTTCCCTAATATAGAACATAAGATTGGCAAGGACTCTGACATTTTTCCCTCTAATTTTTATATTCTATGCACCTAGCTCAGTGCTTTTAAAATCATAGATGCTTAATGAGTTGAAATTAATTCAGACCCAACTGCAGCAAAGTCACAGTCCTATCTCCCCAAACACTATCACAACACTGATCTTTTTTATCTGCAATTTACTCAGGGTGATTTTGTATGGTAGGTAAATCAGTTTTGACATAGTATAACATTCATTGTATTAATGACTTTTTGTTGTGGTGATGTGAATTGTCATAGTAAAATGAATTACTTATATTTATATTGTACTTATGGTTTATAAAACATTAGATGTATTATTTCATTTGGAAGATAGGAGCTAAAAGAATATTTCAATTAGATTTCTCGTTTGTAAAATTAGACAGTAGAAGTAGATCACTTCTGAGGTCTCTTTTGGCTTTAAATCTATGATCCCAAGAGCCTATGAATTGTCCAAGCATAATCAAGAGAGGGATTGCTCCTGACTAGAGATGGTTCCCAAGGAAGAGGTTGGAAATGTGGGTTCTATCCCTATAGAGCATTTTCTTCCTTCCTTCCTTCCTTCCTTCCTTCCTTCCTTCCTTCCTTCCTTCCTTCCTTCCTTCCTTCTTCTTCTTTCTTTCTTTCTTTCTTTCTTTCTTTCTTTCTTTCTTTCTTTCTTTCTTTCTTTCTTTCTTTCTTTCTTTTTTCTTTCTTTCTTTCTTTCTTTCTTTCTTTTTTTCTTTCCTTCTTTCTTTCTTTTTCTTTGTGTTATCCTGGGGAAACCACTTAATCTAAATGAATATTTATTGGCATCTTCTTTATACCCAAGGTGGAAGTGAGAACCAAGGAACACAATATGGGAAAACTTTAAGAAGGGAGAAGTGAGATGTATATAATGCAATTTTCTTCAGTACCTGGGATAGTGCCAAAATTTTGGAGGACCCAGTTCTGTGCTTCCTATTTGTATGATTTGACAAGTCTTTTAGTCCTTCTGGGTCTCAAGTATGATTTGATAATCTCAGTAGACCCTTTCATATCTAAATCTTTAATATTTACATCCCACTCAAGGGTACAAAAAGTAATATAGGATTTATGGTTTGGGACATGGAATTCCATTTAAAAGTTTAAATCTGACAATGCATAACCTTTTAGAGGTGCTAGTGTTCCCTTAACATTCCTTAATATTCCATCCAATACCTGCTGCAGGGTTCTACACGTAACAGTCACTTAATTAGATTTGGGACTCTCAAATACCCTCACCAGAGTATTTTTGTCAGAAATGCAACTTGTGTTGTATCTAAAATTGGAATTATACAAAAGTTTTCTTTGCTTCTTGTGGTGGAAATCACACCTATTATATAGCTGCTAGGAAAAAAAAAATTCTATCTATCTTTAGAGACTCTCAAAGTCTTTCACATCCTTTGCCCTCAAGTCTGCCCTGATTATTATGTTTACCTCTTCGCCAACCTCCTTTTATGTCATTCCACTGCATTCATTCCCCACATATCTCTCAGAAAGGAAGAGAGCTTGAGAGGTCACTGAATGAAGTTCCTACAATCCTAACAACTAAATAAGTACTCAGAGGAAAAAAAACACAATTTATAGAATAATGAAGGTTCCTAGGAGACATGCATTCCACAGAGTTTACTATTTATACATATATATATTTGTGTGCTTAATTTTATATATATATATATGTATATATATATATAATTATACACACACACACACACACACACACACACACACACTATGCATAGGCTCTTCAAGACAACAGTGTAATAATGTAAGACAACCTTTCATATCTCATTATTTCCCCAGTCCCTAACCTATGATCCAATTTCAGAAAATGAACCAAAGCAGTAGATGAATTCCATTCTAAAATTAAATATAGTTATACTTATCCTATTCTTTGGCACAGAGATTTATGAGATGCTCTATATATCTTTGCTATTATCTTTTTTTTTTTTTTTTTTTTACCATTTCTCTAATGGCAATTCTAAGATGACAATACTTATCTAAGTCTAACCCTCGACCTCCAATCTTCTTTCAATTGCCTAAGACATCTTGATTGATGTCCAATAGAGGCTTTTTTTTTTTTTTTTTTTATTTAATACCAATTTACAGGATATATACATGGGTAACTTTTAAGCATTAAAATTTACCTTTTTGTTAATTTTTCACCTCTTTCCCCCCCCCTCCCAAATGGCAGGATGACCAGAGATGTTAAATATATAAAATATAACCTAGATAACAATAAGTAACATGACCAAAACATCATTTTGCTGTACAAAAGAATGACTCTGAATTTTTGTAAATTAGCTTGTGAAGGAAATCAAAGATGGGTGGCAAAATATAGGGACTGGGAATTCAATGTAATGGTTTCATACTCCCAGGTTCTTTTCTGGGTATTAGTTAGTTCATTCTGCTCCATTAGAAATGATTTGGTTGATCTTGTTGCTGAGGATGGCCTGATCCATCGGACTAGTCATCATTAGTATTGTTGTTGAAGTATTAATGATCTCCTGGTCCGCTCATTTCCTCAGCATCAGTTCGTTAAGTCTTCCAGGCCTTTCTGAAATCCCTGGGTCATTTCTTACAGAACAGTAATATTCCATAATTTTCATATACCACAATTTATTCAGCCATTCTCCAACTGATGGACATCCATTCAGTTTCCAGTTTCTAACTACAAAAAGGGTGCCACAAACATTGTGCCATACAGGTCCCTTTCCCTTTATAATCTCTTTGGGATATAATCCCAGTAAACTCTGGATCAAAGGGTAGCACAGTTTGATAACTTTTTGAGCATTTCCAAACACTCCAAAATGGTTGGATTCCCAACCCACCAACAATAATCAATGTCCCATTTTTCCCTCCAACAATCATCATTATTTTTCCTGTCATCTTAGAATCTGACAGGTGTGTAGTGTATCTGGTTGTTTAATTTGCATTTCTCTGATTAATAATGACGACATCTTTTCATTGACTAAAATAGTTTCATTTCTTCATCTGAGTTGTCTGTTCATATCCTTTGACCATTTTTCAATTGGAGAATGGCGATTTTTATAAAAAGTTAATTTATATTTTGGAAATGAGGTTTATCAGAACCTTTGACTGTAAAAATATTTTGTTTATTGTTCCTTCAATCTTTCTGCATTAGTTTTGTTTGTACAAAACTTTTCAGTTTGATAATCGAAATTTTATTTTGTGATCAGTAAGATTCCTTTAGTTCTGTTTTTGGTCATAAAAACCTTCCCTTCCACAGGTCTGGGAGGTAAACATCCTATGTTCCTCTAATTTATTAATTTTATTCTTTATCCTAGGCATGAACCCATTTTGACCTTATCTTGGTGTTGCAATTGTATGGATCAATGCCGTTTCTGCCATTTAGTTTAATTTTCCCAGCAATTTTTATCAAACAGTAGTTCTTATCCCAAAAGGGATCTTTGGGGCAAAATGGTTTATATTTGTTGACTTTTTATCCCTTGAACCCAATCATTCCACTGATCAACCAAATCTATTCCTTAGCCAATACCAAATAGTTTTGGTAACTGCTGCTCATAGTATAGTTTTTAGATCTGGTAAGCTAACCACCATCATTTGATTTTTTTCATTAATTCCCTTTGAAATTTTATTTGTTTTCCATATGAACTTTGTTGTTATTTTTCTAGGTCATTAAAATAGTTTTTGGGAGTCTGTTGGTATAGCTAAATAAAAGGATTAGTTTAGGTAATATTTATCTTTATTATATTTGCTCGCCCTTCCAAGGCATTTAATATTTTCCAATTGAAAGATGGACTTTAATTTGTGTAAAAGTGGTCTTAATTTTGCTCATAAGTTTGATTTTTCCTTGGGATAGATTCCCTAAATATTTTATTTATCAGTAGTTACTTTAAATGGAATTTCTTTGTAACTCTGACTGTTGATTTTTTAGTGATATAAGAATGCTGATGACTTATGGGTTTATTTTATAAAACCCTTTTAAAGTTGTGTATTTTTCAATAACTTTTAGCAGAATTTGGGGTTTCATAACCAATATGTCATCCAAAGAGTGATAATTTCTTCCTCATTGCCTATTCTTATTCCTTTAATCTCTTTTCTAGCTCTTATTGCTATAGCTAGCGTTTCTAATACAATATTAAATAGTGGTGATAGTGGGCAACCTTGTTTCCTCAGATCTTATTGGGAATGGTTGGTTTGTCTCCATTACATATGATGCTTACTGATGGTTTTAAATGTGCTGTTATTTTTTAAGGAAAAGTCCATTTTTCCTATAAAGTGTTTTTAATAGGAATGGATGTTGGATTTATCAAATGCTTTTTTGCATCTATTGAGATGATATTGGTTTTTTTAATTTGGTTATTACTGGCCAATTATATTATAGTTTTCCCAAATTGAACCGCCCTGCATTCCTGGTTAAAATCCTACTTGATCATAGTGTAATTTATCTTTGGGATGATTTTTAGTCTTTTTTCAAATCTTATTTAAGTTTTAATCAATATTTCATTTGGGGAGATTGGTCTATAATTTTTTCTCTGTTTTCAGCCTACCGGCAGGTATCAGTCCATGTCTGTGTCATAGAAGGAATTTGTGGACCCTTTCATTCCCTATTTTATCAAATAATTTATATAGCATTGGGGCCAAATTTTTTAAATGTTTGGTAAAATTCAATTAAACCATCTGGTCCTGGGGTTTTTCTTAGGGAGTTGTTTAATTCCTGTTCTATTTCTTTTTCTGAAATGGGACTATTCAAGCAATTTACTTCTTCCTCTGTTAGTCTGGGAAGTCTGTATTTTTTGGGTAGTCATCCATTTCATTGGTTATCAAATTTATTCATGTTGACAAAATAACTCCTTAATTTTTCTAATTTCCTTCATTGGTAAAGTTCTCCTTTTCATTTTAAGACTATAATTTCTTTTCCTCCCTCCTTTTCTAATCAGATTTACAGGCTTATCTATTTTATTGGCTTTTTCATAGAAAACTTGTTTTATTAATTAGTTCAAGTTTTTTACTTTCAATATTTTAATTTCTCCTTTTAATTTTAAATTTCCAATTTAGATTTATTGGGGTTTTAATTTGGTCTTTTTTAGTTTTTTTAGTTAAGATTCATTAATCTTTTCTTTCTTTTATTAAATCCCAGGATATAAAATTCCTTATTACCGCTTTGGCTGATCCCCAAATTTTGGTTGATGTTCATCATTGTCATTATCTTGGGAAATTAAATTGTATCATAATTTTGCTTCACCCAATCATTCTTTAAGATGAATTTTTGTTTCCAATTACTTTTTGGCATTTCCCCAACTTTTTGTGAATGTGTTTTTTATTGCATCATGATCTGAAAAGAAAGCATTTCTTTTCTGTTTTTTTTAATTTTAGGTCTTTATGTCCTAATAAGGTCAATTTTGAATAGGTTCCATGAACTGCTGGAAGAAAAATTCCCTTCTATTTTCAATTTTTTCCAAAGATCCAACATACCTAATTTTTCTAATATTCTATTTTTCCCTTTAATTTCTTTCTTATTGGTTTTGGTTTGTTTGTCAATTCGAGGTGGGTTAATTCCTACTATTGTTTTGTTGTCTTTTCTTCTTGCAACCTCTTAACTTCTCCTTTTGGGAAGTTGGTGCCATACCACTTGGTGCATATATTTTAATATTGATTTGCTTCTTGTTTATGACCCTTTGGGATGTAAATTACCTTCCTATCTCTTTTAATTAGATCAATTTTACTTTTGTTGATCTGGATAAGGATGGCTACCCCTTTTTGACTTCACCAAGCTAATAGATTTTTCCAGCCTTTTACTTTCTCATATCATCCCTGCTTTAAATGTGTTTTTGTAAACAAACATATTGGGGTTCTGACTTTTGATCCATCTGCTATCTGCCCCTCTTTATGGGGAGTTCATCCCATTTTTTCAGAGAATTCTAAATCGCCTCCATCCTAATCCCCAGATTTGGCATTATTCTTGCCTCCCCAACCCTCTTTCCCCTTTTAAACTTATTACCCCTCTTGTTCACGATCTTATCCTCTTTATAATCCTCCCTCCCCCCTTTGGTCTTTCCCCTTCCTTCCCTTTAATTTTTTTCCTTTTCCCTCCCGTTTTTAATGAGGCGGGAGAATTTTCTAAAACAAATGTCAATTATTTTTTCTTTTGAGCCAACCTGATGGGAAGATTCCACAATGTTCCTCCCCTCTCTAAATTCCCTCAGATTGATAAGTTTCTTCCCTTTTTGTGGGATGGGTTCCCTCTTTTTATCCCTCCTTCCCACCTTTTCTGTCATCCCTTTTCCATATCTACCCCTTTTTTATGTTATATCAGTAAACAAATTTAATGTATTCTTTTGTATATCCAAACAGAAATACAATTTCAAGAGTTATTTTTACCTTTTTCTGCATCTTAGTTCATTTTGGAGATCAAATTTTGTTTAGTTTTTTTTCTTCAGAAACAAATGGAATTCATTTGTTTCATTAAATGTCCATCTTCTTCCCTGGAAGAAAATGTCAGCTTATTGGGTAGTTTATTCTTGGTGCATTCGTTCTTTGGCCTTCGAATATCAACCAGGCCCTTCTTTTCCTTTAATGAGGCACCGATCTTGGGTGATCCTTATTGAAACCGGTATTTAAATGGTTTTTTTGGTCTTTTGTAAAAATTTTTCCTTAATCTTATAGTTCTGAAATTTTTACAATATTCCTTGGGTTTTATTTTAGGGTTTTTTCAGAAGGTTTGATGAATTCTTTCAATGTATTTTACCTTCGTTCTATTACATCCAAATTTCTTTGATGATTTCTTGTAAAATATATCTAGGCTCTTTTTTTCATCATGTTTTCAGAAATCCAAAACCTCAGTTATCTCTCCTAGACTTTTTCCAAGTCTTCGTTTTGGAGATAATTCGTGGTTTTTTCCAGTTTGTCATTTTTTTTTTTTGTTGACTGATTCTTGCTGTCTCAATGAATCATTAGTTTCAATTTGTTCAGTTCAATTTTTAAAAATTATTTTCTTCAAAGCTTTTTTACTTCTTTTCTTAATGTCCAATTGAGTTTTTGAATGTATTGTTTTGGTCTGTGGAATTTTTTTCCATTTCACTAATTTTTTTTTAGTGAATTATTTTCTTTTTCCAACCACAGATCCTACTTTCTTGCGTTTCTTTGTCTTTTCCAATTCATGGATCCTACTTTTGGGTTCTTTGTCTTTTTCCAAATCACAAACCTACTTTGTAGTGAATTCTTTTTTTTTTCCAGTTCATTTCAGGAAGTTGTTGCCTCTTTGTAAGGCTTCTTTCCTTTCCCCATTTTCTTCTAACTCTTTTGAGACTTTTAATGGCCTCTTCTTAGAGCATTATGTAAAGGAGGAATCTGATGATTTTTGTTGTTTGAGGTCCTTCAGGTTTGTGAGCCTTTTTCTGTATAGAATTCGATTTTCTTTTCATCTTTTTTATTCATTTTAAAGCCTTTAGGTGGTCTCCCAGGCAAGGGGGGTTCAGCCCTCTGAGAATAGGGGAGATGTAAACCGTTTCAGGCTCCAAGGTATGGGAGTGCTCGTGAGAGTTTTCCCTTCCCCAACAGGATGGATTCAGCACTGGCCGAGCTATCAAACTGTTAGTAGGGCTGAGTGGATTTCGATTGCCCTCGGCTAGAGACTGTGGTGAAAGTGTCACCCCAGGCCGGGAGCCTCTTGTGGGACTGTAGTTTAGCAGCTGGCACAGACCCAGGCAGACAGCCACAAACCCCCCAGCGTCCTGCCTGATGCAAATCGGCCCTGGAAAAAAGCCCATGGCCCCGCCGAGCTCCCCTGCGCAGATTGGAGGCTAACCCGGCTGCCCTCCCCGTGCAAGATCACAACTGCCCCAAGGAAAAGCCCCACTGCGGGTTGGGGCTGCGCCGGGAGATCGCCTTCACCCCGGTTTGAGACCTCCTCAACCAATTTCTCCCCAGTCTGCCTATCTCCCCGGCCCCGAACCCCTTTTTGGCGAGACTGCAGGATTTTTTCGGCTTGAGTTGTTCACTTTTATTTTACAATTGTGCAAAAAGACTATTTTGAGGCTTGATATTTATTGAAAGGGTAAGAGAAGATGAAAAGCGTGTGTCTTCTCCGCCATCTTGGCTCCCCCCCTTTGCTATTATCTTCCCTTTCCCCCAGTTCTTTTAACTTTTAGACTTAACTGCTGTTGTTAATGCTATTGTTTGTCCTTCATTTTTGAAGAGATCCTGTGACATTACGGTGTGATGTCTTGACTTGTGCATGAATTGGATTTAAGTGATACAGAGTTGCACAAAGTCATCAAAATTATTCTTTCTTCCTCAGTCATCTAAGTCCATCCAAAACAAAAAACAGGGCATGTGATGATGGTCCAAGATGCAGCGGATGACTTTGGCATCTTCAATATTTGACCAGTTTCTAAGTACTTCATGAATACGGGACCAAAATGACAAATTATTCTCCTCTGCCCATTCTGCCAAGGGAAGTCTTGACATGCTTGGAGTGGATGTCCTCCTAATTCATCAGTGGATTTGAGCCTTGTCAGTTCCTGTCAATTTGATTTAGCCCATGTTCCAAAATGCTTTTACCAGAGTATAGTTACTTCTCATGCTACAGGTGAGACAGCTGGATGACTGGTTGGATACCACATGCGGATGAGCAACCCTTAAAGGGGTTTGACAAACCCTTACAGCAGAAGAGCTAGTCCTCCGTTACACTCCATTAACACCCCTTAACACGCCTTAACACCCCATACATAGCCACAGCAGAACCCTATACTTAGTAGTCACTTAATATTAGATTTGGGACTCTCAACCCTCACCAGAACATTTATGTCAGAAATCCAACTTGTGTTGCCTCTAAATGACTTTAGCACACAAATTAAGCTTTTACCAGCAAAGGGTTGCCAACTTCTAATCCCTCCCTTTCTCCTTCCAAGTTCCTTGAGGGAAGTGGTTTCTAACATTTTTATAACAATCTGTTGTTCAGCCACCTTTCCCATGCCAACTGTTCCACAACCTTTAGCCCCTACACCAGTGCTTTATGTCACAGCTATCTTTCTATGGCATGAAGCAGCTAGTTAGCATAGTAAAAAGAAAAGTCTTCAAAAGCAACCAGGAACAAGGACCAGAGGTGACATTTGAATCAGGCTCTATGACCTTTCCACTTTATTGTCTTTTAGGGAACAAGATTAAACCAGTCAAGTGAGGTCACCACGAAATCTTAATCTGGGGTCCAATCCAAATCCATTACCAAGGACCTGTGGATAGATTGGGGGTAAAGGAGATTTGTGAATTGGATGGGGGGAATGAATCTTTATTTTCATTAACTTCTAGTTGAAATTTATAATTTCCTTCAATTACGACTGTGGAAAAGAAATGGCAGTGTTATTAGATATTACTGTGCTACCAAGGAGATTGAAAATATTAAAAAAGCTAAGAACTTCTGGGTGAGACAGAACTTCTGAAGGAAGATATGCACCAGGAATTGTGGGCTTATTCCACAGGCACTATTTTATTTATGGCAATTTCCATTTAATTTTAGAGTTGACAATTGCTTTTGTATCTTGGTTCACTGATCACAAAGTACAAGTGTTTTTCTTAAGTCACTATAACTGGGAGGAGAATGGCCTCATTAAAAATGTTTATCCATCCCTGCCTTTTTGTTTCTCCCAGAAACTATTAGTGTTGTCAGTACCTTCTTTTAAAAAAGAATTTCAATCACATTGGTTAATGACATAAATTGACATATAGCATTAAGAAAGCATATAGTAAATCGGTATATTCATAATAGCTATAAGAGTTCAAATTTCCCTATGACATCACATTGTGGGGAGAAATTCCCTTTAAAGATAAACCAAAGAACTATACTGTGTCTCAGATGTTTTATGTTGCATTTTGTATATATACTCTTCAGTTACTCCTAATTCATTGGAGAATTTCCTTCATAATTTATCTTTTTTGATTTTTTGCTGGGCAATTGGGGTTAAGTGACTTGCCCAGGATCACACAGTTAGGATGTGTTAAGTGTCTGAGAGTAGTTTGGAACTGCTCTATCCACCATTATATTCTCTAATCCACCATTATATTCTGGTACTAAGAAAGTAACTTTTCAATCAAACTATTGAAATTGAAAAAAAAAAAAAAGATCAATCATATTAATAGCCTATATTTTGTGAAACTCACTTCTGGCAAAGACCAGCCTAAGCTAATTCTTAAATTGCTTTACTGAAAAACATAAAAACAAAGAAGTCATTCTGAAAACAAATCATAGGTGACATTGACCCAGGGAAATACAGGTAGAGCTAGGTTGCCTAGTGAAATAGCCCACATAGAGTCAGGAAGATTTGGATTTGAATTCTTCCTCATTCATTAATGTGTGGGATGGCAGGACCCTCACTCAAATTGACTACTCAGAGGTCTCTCTAGGTACAGACAGAATGTTCTTTTATTTAGAATCTCGAGAAGCAGGCGGTTCAGTCTAAAGGGAAAAACTCGGTGCTTGGAGGCTGGCCCACAGACATTATCACCAGGATTTTATCTTCAAAAACCACAGTTCTTCCTTAACCCACCCTATTCCTCCTTGCCTGCAGGGAATAAGGAAGTTTGTATCCTCTCTGCAAGGTACTTTCTCAAAGAATAGGATTGTTACAACAGCATTTTTCAAGGTCTGACATTAGCATTATTGTAAAAAGGTTTAGTAATCTTGTTTCTGAGAAATAGAAACTGAGGCTCTCAGACTTTAATTATTTTAATAAACTTTTTCTGGGAGACTTCCTATATATATATATTTCACTCACTATTTATAGAATCCTGATCAAATTATAATATTTGCCTCATCCCTCATGTTGTTAATCTTGACTCATCCACAGGTATGTCCATATTCAAGAAATGAATTTCCTTCTTATGATCACTATTTTTTATCTTTCCACTTTTCCATATCCCTTACTCCTCCTAAACCCACTCCATGTCTTTAGAGTGACTACCAATGCTCCCATCCATCAATACTATCTAGGCCATTATCCTAGCTCCTTCCTGATCACAACTTCTTGTTTAACCAGACAAATTTTATACTTTCCTGTACTGTGAAATTCCTTTGTTTTATTGATAATCACATTTTGCCAACTCCTCTGACCCTAGAGTATTCCTATCATCCAATTCTTTTACTCCTGCTCAAGTGCTGCTGAATGCAATAAAAGAAAATCATTAAATCCTGCTGATTATGTACTCTACAAATTTATGCTAGCTAATATCAACTTGTCCCTCTGTAGCAAGGCAATCCAGTTCCTGCTGTTTAATTGATATTTTATCCCACTTACCATAGCAACTGTTCTAAACCTCTTCTCTGCCCTTGATGAGGACATCTAGTTTTGGGGGTTCCCAGTTAGGGAACCAAAATATGATGAGGTTTAGGTTTTGGGGTTCCCCTTAGTAGGGAACCAAATGATAAGGTCTAGATTTAGGGAACCAAAATAAGATTAGAAAATCTCCTTCAACTCTTACCTCAGTGAGGGACCCTACCTGAGAGGAAACAAGATAAACAGCTTCATTCTGTTATCTAAGAGGGTTTGGTTCAGTCCTGAGCTAAAGAAACTCATTCAATTCTTTTTTTTTTTTTTTTAAATTTAATAGCCTTTTATTTACAGGATATATACATGGGTAACTTTACAGCATTAACAATTGCCAAACCTCTTGTTCCAATTTTTCACCTCTTACCCCCCCACCCCCTCCCCTAAATGGCAGGATGACCAGTAGATGTTAAATATATTAAAATATAAATTAGATACACAATAAGTATACATGACCAAAACGTTATTTTGCTGTACAAAAAGAATCAGACTCTGAAATATTGTACAATTAGCTTGTGAAGGAAATCAAAAATGCAGGTGTGCATAAATATAGGGATTGGGAATTCAATGTAATGGTTTTTAGTCATCTCCCAGAGTTCTTTTTCTGGGTATAGCTAGTTCAGTTCATTACTGCTCCATTAGAAATGATTTGGTTGATCTCGTTGCTGAGGATGGCCTGATCCATCAGAACTGGTCATCATCTAGTATTGTTGTTGAAGTATATAATGATCTCCTGGTCCTGCTCATTTCACTCAGCATCAGTTCGTGTAAGTCTCTCCAGGCCTTTCTGAAATCATCCTGTTGGTCATTTCTTACAGAACAGTAATATTCCATAATTTTCATATACCACAATTTATTCAGCCATTCTCCAACTGATGGACATCCATTCAGTTTCCAGTTTCTAGCCACTACAAAAAGGGCTGCCACAAACATTCGTGCACATACAGGTCCCTTTCCCTTCTTTATAATCTCTTTGGGATATAATCCCAGTAGTAACACTGCTGGATCAAAGGGTATGCACAGTTTGATAACTTTTTGAGCATAGTTCCAAACTACTCTCCAAAATGGTTGGATTCGTTCACAACTCCACCAACAATGAATCAATGTCCCAGTTTTCCCACATCCCCTCCAACAAATCATCATTATTTTTTCCTGTCATCTTAGCCAATCTGACAGGTGTGTAGTGGTATCTTAGAGTTGTCTTAATTTGCATTTCTCTGATTAATAATGACTTGGAGCATCTTTTCATATGACTAGAAATAGAAACTCATTCAATTCTATTCAAATTCAGCTCAAGCTGAAACCTAGCTTGTAGCCAAAGCTCCTATTATAAAAGAGAGAATGTAAGATCCTCTCTTTGCAGAGGTTCTAAATATGCCATCTATGCCATGCTTGCTATGCCAAGGAGGCCTCTGCCCATTGGATAATATTCTTTTTCCAGTGCTATCCTTTCTTTACCCTCACCTATTTCCCTAACAAGACTTTATACTGCTCTGTCAGGATTTCTAACCTTAATTCCCGACCCCTATTATAAAACCTCTTTTATCAATCTAGGTTTTTAGGTTTGTAAATTCCTTTACAGAGAATCTCTGTGCCGCCAAAGGGGGTTCCCCAAAACTCTCTAGCCTTGCGCTGAATCCCAAGGGCTTGTAGGGGAGCCAAAATTCTCCGGTTGGTTCCCTGAACCCCAAACCTGCCACTAGACCTTATCATTTAACTTCCTGACCACCAGAAACCCTCCTAGATAACAGAATGAAGCTATTTATCTTGTTTCCTCTCAGGCAGGATCCCTCACTGAGGTAAGAGTTGAAGGAGATTTTCTCTTTCAAAGAGTTTTAGAGTTTCGGGGTCCCTTCTTCACCCTTACCCTTCTTCACTGAAGACCTCACCTTAAATTTTACCAAAAAATAGACATCTTAAATTTAACATGTTCAAACAGAATGATTTATTTTCCTAAAATCTAATTGTTCTCCTGGAACTTCCTATTACTCTCAAGGGGACTTCCTCTACCATTTCAGTCATCAAGGTTTACAAACGAAGTATCTTCTTTAATTCCTCTCTCATTCATCCTATGTATTCAACCAGATGCCAATCTTGTCATTTCTTTTTCTAGAATGTCTCTCAAATATGCCCTTTCTCTTTATTCAAAGAGCATCTCTTGGGTTCAGGCCTTCATCACTTCTTGCCTGAATTAATACAATGGATTTCTATTTGAATATTTTGTTTCAAATTTTCCCCAGTTCACCACATCCTTCACATACTGCAAAAGTAAATTTTGCAAAGCATAGCTCTATCACATCCTATTCAATAAATTGCAATGGCTCTGATGTAATATAGCTTCTAGGGGAGACAGCAATAATTTCAAGGTCCCCTGACCTTAAGGGGCTTCTATTCTAACAATGTCAGTGATTCTAAAGCTCCCCTCCCCACTCAACCTAAGAATACTATTGTTCTAACAATCTATTTGATTCTAAAGTCTTGTAGCTTCAGAATAGTCCTACAAATCAAACTCCTAAAACAAATAGTGAATAGACTACTCCTCAATTCATTGCTGACAGATAATCTGTTAGTTATAACCAAATTCTTGAGACCACTCCTTGGTTCTACCCCTAGGGCATAAAATTTGCATATCTATAACATGAAGAACTAGATAAATGTGTCTTTTTGCTCAATTCTCCTGGAATTTAGATTGCTTCAATTGGCATAATAATTAAAATAAACTTTGTCCCTTGACTTGGAAATGGGTTCAATCCTGCTAGCTTGTCTTTTGAGATACCTCTTGCCAGGGTCTGTTATCCCAACCTTTTAGAGTCACTTTCCAACCTCAGCAGCTCCATATTGCCTTTAAATTCAATTAAATTTTTTTAAATTTTATTATTAATTTAACACTTTTTGTAAATTGGCTTCTTCTTATCTTCCTAGTCTTTCAAGTAATTCCCACTCCCCCTTGCTCTCTATATTCTAGCCATAGTGACCTACTTTAAGTTTCTCATATAGGAACATCTATTTCCCATTTCCATGCCATTGCATTTGTTCCTTCTCTTAACTTCGGCCTCTTAGCTAGGCTGCCATCCTCCAAGCCAATCCACAAATGGTTCTGTTTTTAGTATAGTTTCCCCAGTTCCAAGTCTTCCTCCTCTTCCTGTCTACTGTGAGTTTATTCAATTACATGGTCTCATAATTAAGTCCAACAGTCAAAAGATGCCCTGTTACGGTCCTTTAAATGCTTGTTTAATCCCTCTCAAAATCCTTCCATCAATATCTTTTTCTCCCTTCTTTGGTTATCAGAATGCATCAATATAGTCTTAGTATCACAGCATTATTGAACCCCATTGTTATTATTCCTTGTCCTTCATTCTCAAAATGTACCATGACATCAGAGAGGGGATGCCATTGATGCGGGAAAGATTCCAATCTTTGATTCCCAACCCCCCTAGCTAATGTAAATTACCCTTTGACTCACAAATCCTGGTCCCTTTGAATTCCAATAGAAGGTCCGGACCTGTCCCAGCCCCACCCCGATCTGAGCCAACTCTGGGGCTACTCCCCAAAGCCCCTCGAGCTAAGTCTTCGACTTAAAAGGACCACACTGGGAACCCCTCTTTGCAGAGATTCCAAACATGGTCGCCATGTGAGGACCCTCTGTCCACTGGACCCTCTGTCCAGTGCCCTCTTTATCTCTACCTTCACCTATCTCCTACTTCTAAACTCAATAATAAACCTCTTTTATTAATCTAGCTCTCTGGGCTAATAAATACTTTTATTGGGAATCCGCACCGCTTCTAGACCTCATATACCGCCGTATCCTTGCGCCAAATCTAAGGGGGTTGCAGGGGAACTCTGTTTGACTCCCTGTACCCCAAACCTGCCACTAGACCTTAACTAAACCCTAATTTCATTTAGGTACCCCAAATGTAGACCTCAACATGTGGTCTACACCTCACCATTTGGTTCCAAACCTCAACACCATGACATGCAAATGAATTGGATTTAAGTGAGGGAGGGCTGGGCAAGTCACTTGCCTCACTTTCCCCTCCAGAGCCATCCAGTAGCAAGACATAAATCAGGACAACTGGAGATATACGCCATTTACGATGGAAATATTTGGAATTGAGCAGAAACCTTTGCCTTTCTTTGTTCATAATTTTCCAGCAGGGGGCCCTCCTCCTCTATCAGAGGAATTGGTCATTCTAAAATAGTCCCTCCTAATTTCTCTGTCAAAAAAAAACACCTGTTTGTAATATAGTACAAAAGTTTATGTTTATGGTTAAATTCCAGCTCATAGTGATCCAGAAAGTCCAGTAGCATCTTACTATTACCCTTTAAAGGTGGATAATGATTCTATAGTGTGATGGTTCTCAAAGTGTGGTCCAGAGAATTCCGGGAGTCTCAAAAACCTTTCAGAGAATCTACAAATTCTAATGTAGTTTTTATTCCTAATATGGTAAATACCCACAAATATAACCCACATAAACTCTTTGGACAGATCCTTAACAATTTTAAATAGTATAAAGATATTGAGAATAAAAGTTTGAGAATCACTGTTTTACTGGGCTTGGGCATGGGAGGAGCTACTTTAACTAGTAATATTAATACTAATAGACTATCATTTTGAAAGTATGATGTGATGTCCACAGTTTGTAATTCTTGGACTCGATCCCTCAACTTCTAAACTTTTGCTCTAAATCCTTCATAATTACAGGTAGAAGTATATTGGGAAATGCTGAACAATTGGCAAACTGGAGAATTAAAAGGGAAGTGCATATGATACAATTTTAAGTTTAATTAACATTATTAACATTTTCTCCATCACCTCCTGATTTATAGCATTTGCCCATCTCTGAAATGTCAAAAGTTCACTCTGATAATTCAATAATCAGCTTTCTTGAAATTTGGTACAAACTGGTTTGAACTTATCACTGGTTATAAGTACTGAGAAGCTGGTTTTCATTGTATAAGTAGAGATGTTATGTCTGGGCATTTGAAACAATTCACATTGTGATGAGGCAGCTCAAAACTGATTGGTCTTATCATCACAGATTCATTCCCTAGGAGAAAATTGATCTTTTTCCACTGGGAAAAGTCCCCTGCAAAAACACAACACAAGATGCTAGAAGAAAGAAAACAGAGAGATAATGCACCGTCCTCTCTGCCCTTCCAAAGTATAGTAGAAAAGACACGCAGATTTGTGCTCCTCAGACAGGAAAAGTTCCTACAAAGGTTGTTACTGTTGTTATTACTGTACAATACTATAATTTCTTTTATGAGTCTAAAAGTCTCATCTAGGTCTGACCACCCAAGAGTAACAAAGTTGTGACCAACCTAATTATCTATCAACAAATAGTAGATGTCCTTTACTAGCTATATGTCACAAATTGTTGTTGTTGTAATGTTCAGTTGTGCTGAATTCTCTGGGATCCCATTAGGGTTTTCTTGACAAAGATACTGAAGTGATTTGCCATTTTTTTCTCCAGCCCATTTTACAGATGAAGAAACTGAGGCAAATGGTGTTAAGTGGATTGCCCAGGATCACCCAGTTAGGAAGTATCTGAGACCAGATTTTGAACTCAGATCTTCCTGATTCCAAAACCAGAACTCTATATACTGCGCTACCTAGTTGCCCATATGTACAAATATATTGGTATAATTGCTTGCAAATAAGATCAAAGATTTCAGGCTGAAAGAGACCTTTAAGGTCATCTAATCTAACCCCTTTATTTTACAAATTTTACATTTTATTAGAAATAAAAACTAAATTTGAATTTGTAGACTCTCTGGAAGGATTTCTGAGACCCAGAATAACTTTCACAACTCTTTCACCTATTATCTATTATAACATAGGGGTTCTCTAATTACAGTACTAATACTTAATAAGTGATTTATTGGAATGACTGAACAAATTTCAATTCCTATTGTACTTTACAAGTAAAGAAGGAGCGATTTAAGGGGGAATTTGCATAATTGGGTAAAGTTGCTGCTTCAGGTATCATCTTCACAACATCACTACCTTCCTTTTCCCATCCAGTCCCTAATTTGTCTGTAGTACTGTAGACTGAATAGTCAAGGAATTCTGGATCCACATGGCCACATAGTAATAGTTTAATGAACCTAGAGTCAGGAAGATGTGAATTCAAATGTTAACTCTATGGGTGATTCATTTAACCTCTTTTTGCCTCTATTTCTTCATCTGTAAATTCTCCCAGTAATTGTTAGGATCAAATGAGATAATTGTAAAATGCTTAGCATTTTTACAATTTACAATTTTTTGTCCAAAATTTGTGCAAAAATTTACAGTTTTAGCACAATGTCTGGCCCATAGTTAGTGCCATATATGTTTTGAATACTAAATTATTATTATTAATATGACCACAAATTTCTGGAAAAGGGAACACAGGGAGAGGGAAAAATAAAGAAAATTCCAAATTTCTGCCCCAGCTCCTCTAAGGATCCCTACCTCCCCAAATTAAGGGAGACTACACACCTGAACTTGGCAACTAATCTATCTGCTATCAAGAAGTAGTACCAGATAAGTCTGGAATGGCAGAATAAACTATTCCCCTCACTATTGGTTTAGCTGTCACATAACCTTGGGTGTCAGAAAGTCCTTGCATCTTTTGGCAGTCTCCTATGTGTGAAAAAAGAAAAGGTCAACACCTGTGGGAATAGTCATCTATTAATCTAAAAGGCTTATCCTAATCTAGTGTAAAACTTTTTTTTTCTAAAATAATCAAAAATAATAATGTTAGGAGAAACCCATTACATAAAAGAAAAAGCTTATTTCCTTCCCTCCAAAACAATAAACACTTATTTGAATATATTTCATAGAATCTATGAGTTGGATGGGATCTCCAGTATGGTTCAGTCTGACTTTTGCATAAATCATGAATTTATTTCACATCACTCTTGAGAGTCTTTACTTGGAAATTTCTACATATAAGACACTCATTGCCTCCCCAGGCAGTCATTTCTCTCATTCTGAGGAAGTTTTTGCTTGTTTGTCTTTGTATTCCTTTCCCTTCTTCCACATCATATTTTCATCTATTCATCCCTCATGCCTGTAAATGCTCTCCCTTCTCAATTCCATCTCCTGACCTTCCTGGTTTTTTTCCAGACTCATTCCAAATCTTGCCTTTTGCAGAAGGCCTTTCTTATTTCCCCACTCTTTTTGCCCTACCTTATCCCCAAGGCTTTTTTTCCCAAGAGATTATCTCCATTTTCATTCTAAATATATTGTATCTGCATAGTCATTTGCCTGTTATCTTTTTCCTTAGAATGTAAGTTTCTTGAGGGGAGGGGCCAATGTTTTTTGCTTTTTTTTTTAGCCCCATTGTTTAGCATGATGCTCAGTATATCTTCAGTGTCAAAAAAACATTTATTGAACACCTATCATGTGCCAAGAAAAAAGAAGCAAAATATTGTTCCTGTCCTCAGGGGCTCATAATGGGGAAGACACCAAGGAAAAAAAATACAAAGCTACATACAGAATAAGTAGAAAATGTTTAAAAGAAGAAAGACACTGAAACAAAGAAGGGCAAATCTTTGTTGACTAACCTTTCCTCCCCATGATAATCCTTCAAATATTTGAGGATCACAATGATATGCCCTTTTAGTCTTTTCTTTTTCAAACCTTTTCTTTCCCTTCAACCATCACTTGTTTGCTTTAGTTTTGAGAACCACTCACCTTCCCCTAACTATGGTTGCATTTAATTTACTTCCTAAAATGAGGTGCCCAGAACTGAATCAAGTACTTCAGATATGGTCTTTCTAGCTAGGTCAATGACATTCTAGTATCACCTCTAGCATCTCACCTCTCTCTTCCTTAGTACCGATGCTATAGAACTTGGGTTATTTTCAAAAACTCTATCAGAGCCACCATATTTACAAATTCAGTTGATTGGTCATATTTTTGAAATACAAAATTGTAGAGGACCACAGATAGTGGGGGAACGCTGGGTGAGGTATAAGACCCTTCAGCCCAGAGGGAACCTGCTGACAATGTCTGGTTTGGCTCCCCATCTCCCTTAAGGGCTCTCACCCTTCCTGAGAACCCAAGGAGGGCTTGACCACCTGTGTTTTACTTGAAGCAAGGGATACTTACAGTAAGAGGAATTTACATATCAATAGCAGGGTATTTATAGTTAATACATACTCAGTATACTGTGGCGATGTAATGGTTTTCTAGTTGGCACCTGCTCAGTGTGCTGTAGTGATGTAATTGTACTAAGGTATTTAAGGGCTGAAAGGACTTGAAATAAATGGACTCCATGTTTGACTATCTTTGTGGATCTCCTGCCTCCTTCATTCCTTTACTAAGACAAGGACTCACGCTGGTCCCGAGATCCTCCAGAGAAATAGTCCAGACAGTACATTTTGGCATCCCAATTTGTGGGCTCTAGAAAGCACACTACACAAAATAAACAACATGAAATTACCCTGATCCGTATTAACAAATCTAGAACACATATGGGAAACCCATTACTATGATTTGATTGAAAGATTCTTTCAGGACAATTGATGGTACTTCTGAAACACAAGATGTAATACAACAAGGAAGACGCTATTAAAAAAATATATACAACTTATTGTGTATCTAAGTTATATTTTAATATATTTAACATCTACTGGTCATCCTGCCATTTAGGGGAGGGGGTGGGGGGGGTAAGAGGTGAAAAATTGGAACAAGAGGTTTGGCAATTGTTAATGCTGTAAAGTTACCCATGTATATATCCTGTAAATAAAAGGCTATTAAATTAAAAAATATATATATATATACAAGTAAACAAACTAGTGATATGTTAAAGTTGTACCATGGCTCTGGGAAGATCCTATTATTGTCTCAAAAAAAAAAAAAAGACCAAAATTATTCTCAGAAGGAGTATTTTCCAGTAGAAAGAAAGGAAAATATACTATATTTAAATTTTAAATTGTTTTTTTATGTTTGTATATTTTTACACCTATGATGTCTTTACCCCTACTCTTACCTCCCAATACTCAAATGCCACCTCTTTCATGAAATATTCCCTGATTACTTCTATTGGAAGTGATATCTTCTTTATCTGATCTCATATCACTTTTGCTTTCTCTTTTAAATTTACAACAATATTTAAGAAGTCAGATTCTAGGACACCAAGAACCCAAATGATGGGAAAAACCTGATGAACTAACAATAGAGAAATCTAATAATTGCTAAAACCTAAAGAGCTGGTTCAGCATGGTTTACCCCACTACCCACCATGCTCTCAGGAAGCGCGACAGGCACAAGCTGACCCAGGGGCTTGCAACAGATCTAGATTCAAACCTCACCTTAGCCCTCTTGAATTCAGGGGAAATTTAAAAATAGAAGTGTGTGTTCAGGCTGATCCAGAAGCATGGCCAAGCATTGTGTGTCCCAACAAAGCTCAGTCAGTCAGCACCCAGCTCAAACAGCTGAGGAACATCAGGACCTGGAATAGGACAGTCTGAGGGTAAAAGCCAGCACTGGTTAGTTTGATCATTACAAAAGTCATTTGAATTAGAGACCCAGACTGTCAGAGTATGAATTAATTGTCTAGAATTGGGAAGATACTGAGATTTTTTGAAATGCAACCTTGGGAGCAATTGTCATTAAAGCAAAAAGAGTCAGAAAGTGATTAGTTAAGGGGGGATAGAAGAGGAAGAAAGACTGAAATTACATAAGGTTTCAATAGGAAGAAAATCCCAAGGAAACCCAGATAAGGGCTTGCAGAGGGAAATTTGGCCTCTATATATGATTAAAGAAGTCAAATATCTAGGAATAAATACTATAAGACAAAGGAAAATTGTTCAATCCCTGAAGAAGCAGAGGACTCTGAGGATTTGGAAGAGTACATAGAACCATAGCACAATGTTCCTAAATTGATTAAAAAAGAAAAAATAACATTTGTGGGAGAAGAATAGATGACTTTCAGCAGATAGAATTGGCAGAATAGAAAAATATAAGTCAATGGTGGCTGGTCTTACCAAAGAAACAAGAGACTATTACTGATTTTATATGCAAATGCATGGAACTGAGGACCATCTGGAAGAAGAGAAGCAGTGATGATATACAGAAAGGAATAGAAGCTCTGTCCTTATTATTCTCCAAGTATGTCTGTTTCATAGATTGCATATGAGCATTATTAAAATGGTAACACTATATTCTGAAATGCATCTAAGCCACTGTTAGTCTTCTGACTCCAGTACTGACCAGCATTTGAATCTATATTTTCAGCCTTTTGGAACAAAATAAGAAACGCTTGTCTATAGAGGTTCTTATTGATAGCCTATCTACCTTTTAAATATTGACGAGGATCCATCTTGTCCTAAATCAGTAAGACAACAAAACCCATCCTATCTTTCCCATTTCCAAGCATCATCCTCACATATTGGTTATTGCCAAAATTAAGAGGCTTTAAAATGTGTGCTTTTTAACCTGAGGTCTTCATTGTTAGATTAAATGAAATCTTGTAGGGAATGGACAAATCTTAAGTTGTCTGTCATTTGCCATTTAGAGTATGAATACTCTACAGGAAGCAAAGAAAAAAGATGGACAGGCATAAATATGTCTTGTATTATTATATGTACTTTATTGAAATGGAAACTTATTGTTATATATTTTGAATCCTCCATGATATTCTGCTGCACATATGAACATTTTAAAAATTTTCCTTTTTTCTATTTTTTCTTATTTTGTATTTAATTTTAAGTTTAAAACTTTAAAACAAATAACCTACAATATTTTCCTATTGACTACTGGATGAAGCCCAAACTCCTTGTAGAGAGACTGAGTGATATAATGGGAAGTGTGGCAGGTTTGACATCAAAGTTTATAGTTGGCAACTTGTGTTACAAATCACATAAAAACAATTAACAATAATTTTGTTGTTCTTGTTATTGCGTCATTTCAGTTAAGTCTGATTCTCATGTCCCTATATGGAGTTCTTTTTGAGCAGTGATACTGGAGGGATTTGTCATTTTCTTTTCCAGCTCATTTTACAGATAAGGAAACTGAGGCAAAGAAGGCTAAGTGGCATTCCTAGAGTCACACAGTTAGTAAATGTCTGAAGCTGAATTTGAACTGAGGAAGATGACAAAAAGAAATAGTAAATGCATTTTTTTAAAGATCACAATGTAATAAAAATTTCATTCAATAAAAGGCCAGGGGAAAATAGACCCAAAAGTAATTGGAAACTAAATAATCTCATCCTAAAGAATAAAGGGCTGAAACAGCAAATCAGAGACACAATCAATAATTTCTTTCATCCAAGAGAATGACAATAATGAGACAACATACCAAAATTTGTGGGATGCAGCCAAAGCAGTAATAAGGTGATATTTTATATCTCTAGATGTTTACTTAAATAAAATAGAGAAAGAGAAGATTAATAAATTGGGCTTGCAACTAAAAAAGCTACAAAAAATTTAAAAACCCCAATCAAATACCAAACTTGAAATTCTAAGAATAAAAGGAGAGATTAATAAAATTGAAAGTTAAAAAAAACCTATTGAATTAATAAATAAAACTGAGTTGGTTTTTATGAAAAATGAACAAAATAGAGAAGTTTTTAGTTAATTTGATTAGAAAAAGGAAAGAGGAAAATCAAATTGTTAATCTCAAAAATGAAAAGGGAGAACTTTCCACCAAATGAAGAGGAAATTAGAGCAATAATTAGGAGTTACCTTGCTCAACTTTATGCCAATAAATTTGACAACTTAAGTGAAATGGAGGAATACCTACAAAAATATAGATTACTAAATAGTCCCATTTTAGAAAAAGAAATAGAACAAGCTAGTAATCAACTCCCTAAGAAAAAATCCTCAGGACCACATGGATTTACATATGAATTCTACCAAACATTTAAAGAACAGCTAACTCCAATACTATATAAACTATTTGAAAATATAGGGAATGAAGGACTCCTACCAAATTCCTTTTATGACACAGATATAGTACTGATACCTAAACCAGGTAGGATGAAAACAGAGAAAGAAAATTATAGACCAATCTCTCTAATGAATGCAAAAAATCTTAAATAAAATATTATCAAAGAGATTACAGAAAATCATCCCCAGGATAATGCATCACCACCAAGTAGAATTTATATCAAGAATGAAAGACTAGTTCAATATTAGGAAAACTATTAGCATAATTGGCTATATCAGTAACCCAAATTAACAAAAACCATATCATTATCTCAATAAATGCAGAAAAAACATTTGATAAAATCCAACATCTATTCCTCTTAAAAACAATAGAGAGAATAGGAATAAATGGACTTTTCCTTAAAACAGTCAGTAGCATCTATTTAAAACCATCAGCAAGTATCATATGTAATGGAGATAAACTGGAACCATTTCCAGTAAGATCAGGGATGAAACGAGGTTGCCCACTATCACCATTATTATTCAATATTGTATTAGAAACAATAGCCTCGGCAATAAGAGTTTTGGAAGAGATTAAAGGAATTAGAGTGGTAATGAGGAAACCAAAATTTTACTCTTTGCAGATGATATGATGGTATACTTAGAGAACCCCAGATATTCTACTAAAAAGCTATTAGAAATAATTCATAACTTTAGCAAAGTTGCAGGATACAAAATAAATCCATATAAATGATCAACATTCTTATAATCACTAACAAAATCCAACAGCAAGAGATATAAAGAGAAAGTCCATTTAAAATAACTGTCAATAATATAAAATATTTGGGAATCTATCTGTCAAGGGAAGGTCAGGAACTATATAAGCAAAACTGCAAAACACTTTCCACACAAATAAAATTGGATCTAAGTAATTGGAAAAATATTAAGTGCTCTTGGATAGGTCAAGTGAATGTAATAAAGATGACAATACTATCTAAACTAATTTATTTATTCAGTGCCATACCAATCAAATTCCCAAGAAACGCTTTACTGATATAGAAAAAATAACAACAAAATTCATCTGGAAGAACAAAAGGTAAAAAATTTCAAAGAACTAATGAAAAAAGAAATCAAATGAAGGTGGCCTACCTGTACCAGATCTAAAACTATATTATAAAGCAGCAGTCATCAAAACCATTTGGTACTGGCTAAGAAATAAAGAAGTTGATTGGTGTAATAGGTTAGGCTCATAGAACAAAATAGTCAACAACTCCAGCAATCTACTATTTTACAAACCCAAAGACCTCAGCTTTTGGAATAAGAATTCACTATTTGTCAAAAACTGCTAGAAAATTGGAAAATAGTATGGCAGAAAGTAGGCATAGACCCACATCTAACACTGTTTATACCAAGATAAGGTTGGTATGGGTTCATGATCTAGACATAAAGAATGATATTATAAACAAATTAGAAGAACATAGAGTAGTTTACCTCTCAGATCTGTGAAGAGGAAGGAATTTATTACCAAAGAAGAAACAGAAATCATAAGTGATCACAAAATAGAATATTTTGATTATATTAAGTTAAAAAGTTTTTGTACAAACAAAAAGGAATGCAGATAAGATTAGAAGGGAAGCAATAAACTGGGAAAACATGTTTACATTCAAAGGTTCTGATAAAGGCCCCATTTCCAAAATATAGAGAGAATTGACTCAAATTTATAAGAATTCCAACTATTCTCCAATTAATAAATGGTCAAAGGATAGAACAGACAATTTTCAGATGAAGAAATTAAAACTATAGTCACATGAAATCACTATTGATCAGAGTAATGCAAATTAAGACAACTCTGAGATACCACTACATACCTGTCAGATTGGCTAAGATGACAGGAAAAAATAATGACCAAAGTTGGAGAGGATATGGGAAAACTGGGACATTGATACATTATTGGTGGAATTGTGAATGGATTCAACCATTCTGGAGAGCAATTTGGAACTATGCTCAAAAAGTTATCAAACTGTGCATACTCTTTGACCCAGCAGTGTTTCTACTGGGCTTATATACCAAAGAGATCTTAAAGGAGGTAAAGGGACCCACATGTGCAAAAATGTTTTTGGCAATCCTCTTTGTACTGGCCAGAAACTGGAAACTGAGTGGATGCCCATCAATTGGAGAATGGCTGAATGAATTATGAAGGCTATGGAATATTATTTTTCTGTAAGAAACAACCAGCAGGATGATTTCAGAGAGGTCTGGAGAGATTTACATGAACTGAATGCTGAGTGAAATGAGCAAAACCAGGAGATCATTGTATATGGCAACAACAATACTATATGATGATTATTTCTGATGGATGTGGCTCTCTTCAACAATGAAATGATTAAAACCAGTTCCACTTGTTCAGGGATGAAGAGAGCCATCTATACCCAGAGAGAGAACCATAGGCACTGAGTGCCTATAGGCATTCTCACTCTCTCTGTTGTTGTTTGCTTGCATTTTGTTTTCTTTCTCAGTTTTTCTTTTTCTTCCTTCTTGATCTGATTTTTCTTGAGCAGCAAGACAACTGTATAAATATGTATACATATATTGGATTAAACATGTATTTTAACATATTTAACATGTATTGGACTACCTGCCAGCTAGGGGAGGGAGGGAGAAGGAGGGGAAAATTTGGAACAAAAGATTTTGCAAGGGTCAATGTTGAAAAAATTATCCATGCATATGTTTTGTAAATAAAAAGCTTTAATAAACAAACAAAAAAACCAAACGTTGATCTTTTATCATTAGATCTGGCCTCTCTCTGTGTTTTTTTTTTTTTTTTTTCCCAGAGCAATACTTCTGATAAATGAAATATGTACACACAAAGGGATGCAAGGACTTGAATTTTGGTATCCTGGCCCAATTCCAACTCAGGTAATTGCAATCTGTCTCTGTTCCTGCTCTTCATTTCAGTAACATATGGCCACTCCATCATACTTCAAAACTCCAAAGATAATGGGTCTGTTCTATAATGCCTCATTTGAATGTTTATGGTGTTTGCTAATAGATTCTAGTTTTTGTTTTTTTTTTAATGACTGACTTCCTTCTTTTCTTGCTACTAGCTCCTCTCTCTCCCTCCCTAACTTACCCAGACCTCTATCTGCTTTAAAGTATTTTTTAATTTCTTGTCATCCCAGATTTCTGCTGGCCTTGGACATTAATGGTTTTGAATACCAGATGAAAGAATTAGAGTACTTGCCCACAGTTGGAATGTATGCAAAATGTCTGCCCTTGTACATCTCTTCCCTCATTCTTGCTGCTCCTCCTCCTCAAGTATTCAGTATTGCCATGTTCTCTTCCTAGCAAAAACTGTTTTCAAGAAAGGAGATTTGAATCCCATTTTTGATACTTAGTTTTCTGTAAAATATAATGTTTGGCTATGTGGCTTCTAAAGCTTCTTCCAGTTTCAAGTTTTATGGTCAGAAACTCATTTATAATAGAGTGTAAATGACTACTAATGGTATAAAATATTATTGATCATATGACTATACATTAACAGACATCTTCATTGTAAGGCAGAATAGCTAAGCTTCAGTGATACAATTTCAGGTATTAGGAAACACATGAGAAAGATATTTTCTTCCTTGGAGGATACTTTTAATAACAAATCTTACTATGCTAGCCCACTTCAAGAATCTGACATGACATGTATGTATAAGTAATATAACTCTTAAGGGTTCTGCTTTTATGCTATAGTGAATTCACTTCCACTAATTTCCTAACATGAATTGCTGTTTGGTCTGTTTGGGATCCAGATCTGATATGAGGGGGCCTGTGTGGGACAATAGCTACTACAAAAACAATCAGAGACTCTCTCAGCGTAAGAAAAGCAGAAAGGAGTTTATTAGGGTCTCAGGAGAAAGAGCAGCACCTAACCAACAAGGTGTCAGTTAAAGGAGTTCAAAGCTGGAACTGGAAAACACAAGATTAAATAGAAGGACAAGCCCTCCATCCCTTGACCTTTTCTCCCATTGTCTGGGGGGAGTCCAGGCTTATACTCTTAACAGGAAATCTATCCTAGAAACAAAAGAATAAATTGCCTTTAAAAGAAGCACTTAAATGCTAATTAAGAGTTGGTAGGAAATAGGAGGGGAATGTTCATTCAAGACAATGGAACAGTTGCAGCTTTTTAGCTATAGCTTAACTTGTTATTGCAAAGTCTGAAGTCATACTTAGAGCATAGGTCGAAGCCATATCCTTATGAGAGAGTTTTCACTGTTTATCCCATACAGGGCCTATATACTGACACATCTGAGAAAAATATTCACAATATAAAAGAAGGATATTGATATCCATGCCAATAGGTAAATCATTTATTTTCTCTAACTCTCAGTCTTTTTCTGTAAAATGAGAGAGTTGGATCCCCTCACCTTTTCCTTTCAGATTTAAATCATCACTATAATCCTGTAATTTTGTGGAGTCCAATCGATGCATTGTTGGTGTAGTTGTGAACGAATCCAACCATTCTGGAGAGTAGTTTGGAACTATGCTCAAAAAGTTATCAAACTGTGCATACCCTTTGATCCAGCAGTGTTACTACTGGGCTTATATCCCAAAGAGATACTAAAGAAGGGAAAGGGACCTGTATGTGCACGAATGTTTGTGGCAGCCCTTTTTGTAGTGGCTAGAAACTGGAAACTGAGTGGATGCCCATCAATTGGAGAATGGCTGAATAAATTGTGGTATATGAATATGATGGAATATTACTGTTCTGTAAGAAATGACCAACAGGATGATTTCAGAAAGGCCTGGAGAGACTTACACAAACTGATGCTGAGTGAAATGAGCAGGACCAGGAGATCATTATATACTTCAACAACAATACTATATGATGACCATTTCTGATGGACCAGGCCATCCTCAGCAATGAGATCAACCAAATCATTTCCAATGGAGCAGTAATGAACTGAACCAGCTACGCCCAGAGAGAGAATTCTGGGAGATGACTAAAAACCATTACATTGAATTCCCAATCCCTATATTTATGCACACCTGCATTTTTGATTTCCTTCACAAGCTAATTGTACAATATTTCAGAGTCTGATTCTTTTTGTACAGCAAAATAACGGTTTGGTCATGTATATTTATTGTGTATCTAATTTATATTTTAATATATTTAATACCTACTGGTCATTCTGCCATCTGGGGGAGGGGGTGGGGGGTAAGAGGGTGAAAAATTGGAACAAGAGGTTTGGCAATTGTTAATGCTGTAAAGTTACCCATGCATATAACCTGTAAATAAAAGGCTTTTAAATAAATAAAAAAAAAATTTGTGTGGAGTCCAGAGCATACAGGAAAATAGTGATAGAACAACATCCCACTGACTACTCGGTCAATGATTTTTCCTCTTTTTCCTAGTTTTCACCTCATCTCTCATCCTCTGGAATATTTCCTGGAGAGAGACCTCCACCAGAGATCCAATCAAATTAATTTGGTGACAGAGCCTACAAGGGGGTTTAAAGGAAGTTGAGGATTTGGAAAATGCCTAAACACTGGGTCCTGTTCAGGGATGTAGAGAACTGACTGAGACAGAAAAGAGGGGAACGACCTGAAGAGAAATACATAGTCAAGAGCCAGGATGCCCAAAAGGAAGCAATAGAGTTAAGAAAAACCTTTGCTTAACTTATACTTCTGCCTAGAGTTGGCCCTATAGGCTCTTTTAAATGGAACATCGAAACCACTCATTGCCCCATGGCTACTGAAATACAATAGAACTATATGGTACTGTTGTTAGCAGAAAATTATAGCTTCTACATTATCCTGTTTAATACAGAAAGAAATACATCAAACTCTCTCAACATGGGGGGCACAGTTGAAATGTCAACACAATCTAGTCGATGATATATTGAGGTGATATTATGTTGGGATTTATTGTATTTATAATATCATTAGAAACTGATTAGTCATGTAATGAGAGTGAGAGAAATATTATGCAAATACCCATAAAAAAGATTAAGAGAAATATAGAAAGGCTTCTACTGTCCTGAATAGGGAGAGTTTCTAGTGTAGACTCAAGACAATAAGAATTGCTTAGAATGAGAGGACGTGAAAAAGTTGGAATTTGTACCAGTGGAAAGAGTACATATACTGATGAGATCATGGAGCCATTGAAATATTAAAATTGATGATAATAATAATGAAGAGGAGGAGGAGGAGGAGGAATAGGAGAAGGGAAGGAGGAAAAGGAGGAGGAAGAGGAAGAAGAAGAGGAGGAGGAGGAGGAGGAAGAGGAAGAAGAAAAGGAGGAGGAGGAGGAGGAGGAGGAGGAGGAGGAGGAGGAAAAGAGCATTGGCTTGAAAGTCAACAGAACTCATTTTTGTTCCAGCTCTGCTATGAGCAAATTAATGTGAGTGGTCTTGGAAGCTAATTGACCTTCCTGGGTCTCAGTTCTTCCATTTGTAAAATGGTAGGGTTGGACTAGATCATCTTTAAAGATCTTTCCACATTTGAAAAAATAATGATATTAAAGTGCTTTGGGAAATTAGTATTATGGGCCAGAACTCTGTACTTGAAACAAGTATTCTTACAAGGTGTTAAGTCAGTGGAACTGATGAGACAAATGTTATCTAGCTTAGCATGGGGATTAATAATTCTCTAGTTCAGTATGATTGAATTAATCTTACAACAAATAATGGTTCCCTAGTAATATAATGATTAGCCTATACTCAATATACTGCATATAAACTGGGACAAACTCAGCCAGAGACAGACTCAGAAGGGCCAGGATTAGACTTGGAGAATTCTTGGAGACAGACTGGGAGAAGATAGAGGGCTGGAGGCTGGAGCACAAAACCTTGGACTGAGACAGACTTCAAGACAGAGACTGTCATGGTGGTCCTCCGGTCTCCCCCATAGAAACTAAGACACATTCCAGAGGACATCCAGAAAGCTGACCCGAGCGCCAGGCAAGGAAACTACACTGTGAAGGAGATAATAAAGAATTTGGACTTCATCCCTGGTTATTCTTGTGGTGATTACTCAGCTGAAATGAAGGCTGGTCCAGAGACCTCCAGAAAACCAACCAGAACACTACAAATTAATATTTGAATTTAAGAGATCACTGATAAGAAACCTTACTATACTTATAACAGGGATGCTTGAACCAGCTTATGAGTTAATTATTAAATTTTAAGTATGAGTATTCAATAAGTTAATGCTACAAATCAAGGTTTGATTTATTATTTTGATTGCCTAGACCAAAGCTTCTTTAAACTGTGAATTGTTGATCCCACTAAGGGATCATGTATCTGAATATGGAGATCTCAAAAACTTTAACTACAGTAAAAGATGTCAACTATTCTGCCAAGATTTAATTATTTTTGTTTGTTTGTTTGTTTTGTTGGGTTTTTTTTTTTTTGGTGATAATAAAAATCAGTGTCTTTATTAAACACTTAACATGTTCAATGGTATTTTCTAGTGATTTGGGTTTGCATCAGTCATTCCATTATCAGTCAGTAAGCTCCATGATAGCAGGGACCACATAAGATATAATTCTTGGGGCACCTAGGTGGTGCAGTGGATAAAGCACCAGCCCTGCAGTCAGGAAAACCTGAATTCAAATTTGGCCTCAGCTTCTTAGGTCACACTTCCTAGCTGTGTGACCCTGGGCACGTCACTTAACCCCAATTGACTCAGAAAAAAAAAAAACCAAACTTTTAATTCTTTATGTAAAAATAAACAAGCATATCCATCTCATTAATATGCAAGTTTTGTCTTTAATAAATGGTAAAATTATATGTAAGCAAAAATTGTTTTAAATAAATTTATTTATGATTTACTATCAGTAAATGTTTGGTTTCTATATAAGTACATTTTAAATACTTCTATATCCAGGGTCATGTAAAAATTTCTCCTGGAAAAAAGGGTTTGCGAGTAGAAAAAAAAATTTAAGAAGCCTGATCTAGAAAATACAGTGATGAAATAATAATAATAATAATAATGTAGATTAAATTTTAAATAAAATTATATATACATTTCCACCCCAGAAAGGTAGTTATTAAACAGATGTTTACCTGAATATACATATTCTTCAAAAAGACATAATTTCAATCCTGTGAGACTTCTCAATCAATGCAACTCAAAACTCTTATATGCCTTAGTAGACAGATTTCATGCTTAGTTATAGTTTAAAGAAGCCTCAGCCAGCTTTTCTGAACTTAATTAAACTGATCCTTGAATTACACAATTTCATAAAATCTGAAAATATTCAGGTGTTGATTTCCCTATTGCCTTAGTTTATCATATTTCAAGGTCTTAAGTTTCCCCATCGAAAGGCTTTGACAGCAGTGACATATCCAGGAAATAGATTGATGCAAAATAAAATTTTATTAAGGTAAATGTAGTGACAACATTTGGTCACATTTAACAGGGAGTAAGAGTGAGATAAACATCTTCTTTCACAGTCTCCATACTACAGAAATTATACCTGTGAAGAAAAACATGAATGTTTGAGTGTACACATGTCTACTTTAACAGTACTTTGTCAGATTTGTTAGGGTTAAATACAATTTTTATGCTGTTCTATTGTCTATTGTATTAATGGAGGAGACAAAAAGAATGTTTTGGAAATGACTTTTTTGATTTCAAAGCATTTCAGTTAATAATGGCCTTGCAATGTACTTAGTTTCAGGGATAGGGATCTTCTTCTACCGCAAAAATAAAAAGCTGCTTGAGGAACATAATTTATGCTTCTTTTCTATTCTCTAAAGCCCAGTTTTTTCAAACTCTGGTTCCTGACTCCATATAGGCTCTTATAACTGAATGTGGGATAGTGAAATTTGATTTGCTATTAGTAAGTATTTTATTTGCATACCTATTTTATATATCTATATATTCAGGGTCATGTAAAAAACTTCTCCATGGAAAAATGAAAAGTGAAAAAAGTTTAAGAAATCCTGCTCTGCAGTACCTAGAGCAATGTTGACCATATGGTAAGTCTCAGCAAATGAAAGTGGCTTATTTTACCCAATGATATTATATATAAATCTTCTCTTGTTCCTGTTCTTGTTTCTTCTAACTCCCTTGTAAGCTTTCTCTTTCATTCCACTTTCCAACTTTTTGATGCACAATTTTTTCATATACTTTTTTACAATTTACATTCTCCTTAACTCTGAGAAAATTGGTTCTTAATCCTCTCAAAGGACACTAATAGTCTTCTGATGACCAAATCCAACAATTTTTTTCTCAGTTTTTATTTTTTTTAACCTCTCCATATTTTTCCCATTATTGGCCCACCTCCTGGCTCTTAAAAGCTTCTCTTCCTCTTTGCCTCCACCATTAAGGTATCCCAATTAGGATATACTAATTGTGATCTCTTAATTAGATCCTCTTTCCTTTCTAGCTATTTCTCTGTCTCTTTTGGTGACTCCTCTCTTCCTTTTGCTTTATGATGATAAAGAAATCCCAAAATTCAGTCTTCACAGCGTCTGCTACCTTTTCTTTAGATTTTGCATTGAGGTCATCTGGCATGGCAAGGCTTTTTGCTAACTTTGGAAGCAGAAGGATCTATTTATCCATGCATTTTAGCTTTTCAATTCTGGGTGAATTGCTTAAACTCTTATAACCTCAGTTTTCTCATTTCTAAAAATTCTAAAATTTCTAAAATGAAAACAATGACATCACAGGTTGCTTTGGGGCTCAAATACAAAGTGCTTTAGACATTTAATTTTTTAAATTTAATTTAATTTTTAATTTAAATTCAAAATTTAGAAATTTAAAATTATGAATATTGGCTATATTAATAACATTTCAACATTTGCAAAATGATTTTAAATACATTATCTTGTTTAAGGCTCACAACAATCTCATTAGGTAATTAATACCATCCATAGTTTAGAAATAAGAAAACTGAAGGTTGGAAAGGTTAAATGACTTGGTGATTCTTATACAACTAATTAGCAACAGTAGGATTTGAATTAGGACCAAAAGTGGCCCCATAATGCATAAAACACAGACTTGGAGTCAGGAGGACACATCTTTGCAAGTCCAAATCCACTCTTACTAGCTATATGACCCTGGTCAAATAATTTAACTCTGTTTGCCTCAGTTTCTTCATCTATAAAATGAGCTGGAGAAGGAAATGGCAAACCATTCCAGCATCTTTGCCAAGAAAACCCTAAATGGAGTCATGAAGAGTCAGGCACAATTGAAACGGATGGACAACAACAAGGATTGAATCTATGTCTTCCTGATTCTATTTATTATTTTGTCTGATTTATTATTTTCTTTCCACTGCTTCCTTCTACCTTTCACTTCTGTATCAATAATTCCTCTTTAATAGTTTTACATTTATTATATTTTAATAAATTTCCCTTTTCTCTATTTTACAGTACATAGTGAATAGCTTTGTCTTCAAGGACTTTATCATGGATATAAGCCTCATCTTCCTAGCTAGAGGTCAAGAATAATAATTCTCCAGAGAACATAACACATTATTGCTCTAACAAGAGTGGGTACCTATTAAGTGCTTGACTGATACATTTTAAGGTATCTATCAGTCATTTTTTGCTTGGAGACAGGGTATAATAAGGACAAGTATTTTCAAAAATCTTTTTGCCTTAATCATTATAGATTTTCTGTGAGCAAATTTTCATTGTAAATGTTTATCTTTCCAAGTATTCTTAAGTTCATATTAATAATCATACATACTCTTTGCCATCAACTGTTTGCACGATGATCTTTGAGGCTCCCACTTTGGGAAAGGTTGGATTGACCACATTATTATTCCACAGAAATTTAACTTTCTCCAGTTTTCCAACATTGATCTCTACATCAATCTCATTAGAATGAGTAGTCTGTGGTTTGAGTACTCCCCTGGAAAAATAAGAAAAGAGATATTCACAGTTATAGACTAATACTCTAAAGACCTTAGAGTGAAATTATATTCTTTATTACTTAGGGCTATCAGTTCATTTTTCAACTGAATTACCAAGTAAATATAGAAAATGGAAAGCTAGTTGTATTTTGATGATGTTAAGATGTAAAAAGACACTTGATTTCTTAAAATCCAAACTATGTCTAATCCGAAGAAGTCTGGTGAGATGTAATAATAATAATAATAATTGCTTGCATTTATATAGTACCTACTATGTACCAGGCACTGTGCTAAGCATCTTACAAATATTGATCTCCTTTGTCTCCCTAACCCCCCAAAACAACTCTGGGATGTAAGTGGCATCATTATCTCCATTGTACAGATGTGTAAATTGAGGCTTAATGATTTTGTCAAGGTTGGTCATACAGCTAGCAAATATCTAAGATTGGATTTGAGTTCAGGTCTTTTTGCCTCCAGATCCAGGAAATCTATTCATTGTGGCACCTAGTGGCTTCTAAGTCAAAATTTTGAAATGTGAGTTACAAAAATTCAAATTTCTATTTTGCTTTAAGACTCATATAACAGTTTCTTCAGAACAAGCATTGTTGTTGTAAAATAAATGTAAAACTAAATTTTATAGATGAAGAAACTGAAGTTCATAGAATTATACAAAGTCAGACATTTATTAAGCACAAGAGATGAGATCGGAACCCCAGTCTCCTGAATATCTGTCTTCAATATAATTACCCCAATATCACTTTGACTTTCATTTATTATTTCAAATTCACATTAAAGATTCATAAATAATGACTTTCTTATTGTCCTTTTTACAAGAAGAATAACTACAGAGTTGGTAAACTGGCCCCCTCATTAGAAAAGAAAATCTGTTTTACTAAAACATAATAAAACTAAACAGTAGCATTGGAAACAAGACCAAAAAACCCGGCATATATCCACAGTTAATTTTAATATTTCATTCATTTTGTGGAGGAATTTTAAAATCTATTTATTAATAGTCTAAATGTCTATAAAACTATATGTTTTGGGAAGGATCTTCCTTACAATAACTTGGTGATTAGAGACTTAATAAAAAAAGGAAACTGAGTCTCAAAGAGTGTAAGTGGCATGTTTAAGGTTATATAATAAATGTCAGAACAGGACCTCAAGACTAGATTTTGTAATTTAAAGTTCAATGCTTTTTCTAACATCTAGCTTCATTATTCTAGTCACCTAGTTATCTTTCATTTGTGATACAAATCTTATAGTAGATGGACACAAAATTTTAGACCTGACTGCTCATCTACCTAAGTGATTCAATTCCTCCACAATACACCTGACATGATCAGCCAGTCTTTCCTTGAAGTTTCAATTGATTAACCCAATTAATCCAAACCATACCTGATACTTCCTCCACATTCCAAGCATCTTCCCATCTGTTGGCACTTCTCACAGTGCCAAGCCTAGAATAGGCACTCATTAAATGCAAGTTCTTGGTTGTTAGATAATTTTTCCAGGTAGAAATTCTAAATTTCTTTCATTGTACTGTGAATTGTTGTTTGTCCTTCTACTTTTTCTTTTTACTTAAGTTTTTTTTATTATTTTCAAAACATAAGCATAATTTTCAACATTCACCTTTGCAAAACCAAAATTTTCCCCTCTCTTCCTCCCACCTCCTCCCCTAATCCAATATAGGTTAAACATATGCAATTCTTCTATACCTACTCCCACAATCATCATGCTGCACAAGAAAAAACAGATTAAAAAAGGAAAAAAATGAGAAAGAAAACAAAATGCAAGCAAATAACAAAAAGGTGAAAATGCTATGTTGTGATCCACACTGAGTTCTCACAGTATTCTCTCTGGATGCAGATGTCTCTTTCCACAAAACTATTGGAACTGGCTTGAATCATCTCCTTGTTGAAAAGAGCCATATCTGTCAGAATTGATCATCATATAATCTTGTTGTGTAAATTGTTCTCCTGGTTCTACTCACTTAACTAAGCATCAGTTCATGTAAGTCTTTCTGAAATAATCCTTTTTATAGATTCATATGATATAATTTATTCAGCCATTCCCCAACTGATGAGCATCCATTTAGTTTCCAGTTTCTTGCCACTACAAAAAGGGCTGCTAGAAACATGTTTGTTCATGTGGGCACTTTTCCCTTTTTCAAGATCTCTTTGGGATATAAGCCCAGTAGAGACACTGCTGGATCACAGGGTATACACAGTTTTATAGCCCTTTGGGCATAGTTCCAAATCGCTCTCCAGAATGGTTGGATCAGTTCACAACTCCAACAACAATGCATTAGTGTCCCAGTTTTCCCACATCCCCTCCAACATTTATTATGATTTTTTTCCTGTCATCTTAGCCAGTCTGAGAAGTTTGGCTTTGCAGAAGCCAACTGTGAGAAGTTACCTCACAGTTGTCTTAATTTGCATTTCTCTGATCAATACTGATTTAAAGCATTTTTTCATATGACTAGAAATAGTTTTAATTTCTTCATCTGAAAATTATCTCTTCATATCCTTTGATCATTTATCAATTGGAGAATGGCTTGTATTCTTATAAATTTGAGTCAATTATCTACATATTTCAGAAAGGAGATCTTTATCAGAACCCTTGGATATAAAGATTCCAACCTCCCCATCCCACACCATATTCTGCTTTCCTTCTAATTTTGTCTGCGCTGGTTTTGTTTGTATAAAATCTTTTTAAGTTAATATAATTAAAATTATTCATTTTATATTCCATAATGTACTCTAGTACTTCTTTGGCCTTCCTTCTCAACATTTTTGGAAAGTAGACTATCCTTTGTTCCTCTAACTTACTTATAGTATTACTATGTCTAAATCATGAACCTATTTCTACCTTCTCTTAGTATAAGGTGTTAGATATGGATCAATGCCCAGTTTCTGCCATACTAATTTCTAATTTTCCCAAAAATTTTTGTTAAATAGTGAGTTCTTGTCTTTGAAGCTGGGGTCTTTGGGTTTATCAAACATTAGATTACTATAGTCATTAACTATTGTGTTCTATGAACCTAACCTATTCCACTGATCAACTGCTCTATTTCTTAGCTAGTAATAAATAGTTTTGATGACTGCTGCTTTATAATATGGTTTTAAATTTGATACAGCTAGACTACCTTCATTTGCATTTTTTCATCAATTGCCTTGAAATTCTTGATCTTTTGTTCTTCCAGATGAACTTTGTTATTATTTTTTCTAGCTCTGTAAAATAATTTCTTGGGAGTTTGATTGGTATGGCACCCTAAATAAGAAGATTAATTTAGGCAGAATTGTCATTTTTATTATATTAGTTCAGCACACCCATGAGCATTTGATATTTTTCCAATTGTGTCCTTCATTCTTGAAGAAAACATGATATCAAGGAAGGGATGCCATGACAAGTAAGGAAATTGGACTTAAGTGAGGGAGGGCTGTGCAAAGTAACCTGCCTCACTTTCACTTCCTATGTATATATATATATATATATATATATATATATATATATATATATATATATATATATATATATATATATATATATGTATATGTATATATAATCAGGATAGTCCTGGATGCAATGGGAGACTTGCATTGTGAGTAAGAATTGTTTTAATCTATGTACTTGCAACTAATAAGTAATTAGGTTAGAACATAGTGCTTTAAAAAACTTGTTTGATTGATTCTATCCATTGTTTCTAATTCTCACCATCAACAAAGCAGGATAAGTATAATTTCTCTTCCAAGTCATAACCTTTCAAATGCTTGGAGATAACTGTATCTTTCTTACCTTTCTCACTCTGAACCTTTCTTTGGCCTTTTAACTATCCTGTTCTACTTGTGTATACTCTCTATCTAATCATTATACCCATGATATGATGCCAGAACTGAATACCAGATATTCCAAATATTTTCTGCCTAGCATTAAGCATTGCAAGACTATTACCTTATTCCTGAATATTCAAGAGCATTTGTATTATTATATATTGAATAATAAAATGTATCACAATATATGAAACTTACTTAAAGATGCTGTATTGTCTGGTGTTTCCTTTGTCTCCATACAAAGCAACTTTTACTCCACCAGTCACTGTTCTTCCAGACAGAGTGATAGTCACCTTGTATCTCCATCCTCAAGAGAAACAGGAAGATATCTTAATAGATAGACATGGAAGCTAAATAGACCAAAGCTTTGTTTCCATAACATATATGTATATTTATGTAGAACTGTAGATCTCTATCGGTATATACTCAGATCAAAATGCATAAGAAGACAATAAGAAATACTTCATAGTTTATTCTGTGAGACTATTGAATAAAACAAATGTATTGACTTCTAAGAAATTATTTAAAAAGAAGAAAATTTAACAAGAAAAAGAAATCAGTTTTCCTATCTTGAAATAACTTTAGATATGTACATTTAATGTAAAATGGTCAAGTCTTTCATGTATCAGTGCATAAACCTATGGAAAAACTGAATAACCAGTTTCCTTTTAAAAATAAATCTATTACATGGAGGTCTCAATTGTACAGTGCAATGAATTATAGAAACTTCATTGTTGGATTGAGCCAGTCATTGTAATTCAGACTGAATATGTATTCTTGTCCCTCTCTTTAAACCTGCTTCATGTAAGTGCATGTAGTTACCTTGGTTTTATTTTTAGAAGTTATTCTCCTACCTTCATAAAAGAAAATATTGATCAGACTATAGGAAATATATTTGGAACCTTAACAAATTTCTTTGTTATGAGTAAGAAATAATAAACGGATGAAGTTATTTATAAATTAAATAAGCCTTTTTGTGAGAAATCCCGTGTCTCAACATCTGTGTATTAGAATACATCTTATCTCACCCTCCTGCACCTTATATAGGCTCTTTAATATAACATTATATAAACAATTTTTTGAATGAATGAATGGGTAGCCTGAAATA
Organism: Sarcophilus harrisii; assembly: GCF_902635505.1. NCBI lineage: Eukaryota > Metazoa > Chordata > Mammalia > Dasyuromorphia > Dasyuridae > Sarcophilus > Sarcophilus harrisii. Next base: position 573,468,716 of record NC_045427.1, on the reverse strand, counting down.
ACTCAAATAATGGAAGGTTCTATGGTTTCTGCAATGTAGAGAACTCCCAGTATAAGAATTCCTTCCACCAATGGCAATTTGCTTATTGTTTAGAAGGCAAGATCTAGAAAGCTGCATGAGTCACAAAAAAAATTAGGTGACTTGTTCAGGATTACATAGCCAGTTAGTGTTCCAATTTAGGATTTGAACTCAAATCTTCCTGATTCCAGATCCAGTTTCTTACTGAATAGGTCATGCTATCTCTGAAATAAGAAAAGTGATAAAATAAGAAGTTGTGGAAAGCTGGATCAGCCTATGCAAGATACTTGAATTTGCATAGCTATTGTTGACATAATCTCAAAGACAGACAAGCTTCCATCACTATTATCTGTTGTTTAATACAAATTAAATGAACTAAAAAAAGACAATATTTCTGGAATTACTCAGTTATAGATATCAATTAGTCACATCATTCAATGACCTTAATGGACTGGCTCTTTTTTATCCAGGTTATAACAGATATATTATTGGAGGGATATCAAACTGATTTTTGGAAAATTTTCAGTCACTCAAATGCTCAAGAGCAGCTGTGACATCTCAAGTGATAGGTGAACTATTGATATTAGACTTTATATAGGTTTTAAAGATTGGGAGAAGCCAAATATCAACTTACTAGCAAAGTCACTTGCATCTCCAGTGTTCAAAAAGAATTTTTGTTCCCCTTGACTTGTTTTCCCAGCATATTTATCAGCATAATGACCCATCTGGGGGCAACCTTTTTCTGGACAGGGGAAGCACTTTTGCTAAAGAGAAAAAAAATGGTTTATCAGAAGAGTTTCTTTCTTTGTGGTTCACTTTTGTGGTTGAACATCTATAACTTCCAAACATCCTATTTTGATGAGGAAAATTATTTTTTTAAATAAAACCTGACATGAAAATTTGACCTATTAAAACATTACAATCATCTATTTCTTTGCAAATGCTAAAGAGAAAAAATGGGTTCGTTTGTCAGAAGAGTTTGTCTCTTTGTAGTTGGACATCCATAACTTCCAAACATCCCATTTTGATGAGGAAAATTATTTTAAAAAATAAAACCTGACATAAAAATTTGATGCATTAAAACATTAAAATCACCTATTTCTTTGAACTAAAAATAGGTATGTAGAATCAGACTAATTCCTTATATGCATTTTACAATCACAGGACTATGTAACCATAATCCTATGTCATTATTTTTGGTACAAGAAAAGAATAATAAAGTTCCATATTTAAGAAATCACATAATGTAATGGAGATCACTCGTGAGATTTAATTCTAATTCTGAATCTTTTTACTAACCGTGCAGCCTTAGAATAACCACATGTCCCCACTCTAAATCGATTTCCTCACTTTTGAAAATGAAGAACTTGGTCTAGAGGTTTCTTTCTTTAAGTATCCCTTCCAAGGAATTATGGTAAATACAATGTTAGGTTCTTGAAACCAGGAACTGTTTCATTTTTGTCTTTATATCTGTAGTAGTTTTAGAAGATCCTTAGTTAATTGAATTTGTTTGTTGAATTGAATTAAGAAGTAAGAATGTTTACTCAATCTTTGATCCAGACCCAATAGTACTATTGACTGACATGGACACTTTGGTTTTCTCTGTTTATAATCAGGTTTGTTTTGTTCCTCCTTACTGCTTGCTTGGTATCACTACCATGATCCCGGCTCCTATGGATTCTCTACATTGATGCTGGACTTTGTCCCTAAATCTCTTTGACTAAACCCATTACAACTCGAAATTCCTGAGTTCAACTGATGTACCATCTTCAACCAACTTAATAGCAGATATAGGCATGCTCTTAATATGCCTGACAATTTGGTTTAGACTCTTCAAAACAGTATTACTCTTACAAAAGCATTTCTTGGCATACTATTAAATTAGATTAGTTAAAAACAAAATAAAGAGTTGAGCAATATCATGGTTGTGTAGATGAACAATTGAGATGATTTGAGGTCCCATGTTGTAATGCATTATGAATTTTCCTACAATATGGTTGTTATCATTTTCTCATTCCTACAATTTTTGGGATTAAACATCATCTTTATTTTCATTGTATTCCTCTCTAGCTCAAAAATTTTTGATGGCTCCTCATCAGAAGAAAGTTAAGGTAGGGACAGCTAGGTGGTGCAGGGCACCAGCCTTGAAGTTCAAATCTGGTCTCAGACTCTTAATATTTCCTGTCTGTGTGACCTTAGGCAAGTCACTTAACCCCAATTGCCTCAGGGGGAAAAAAGTTGAGGTACAAAATTTTCTGCCGAGCATACATGTTTTTATTTATCTATTCAATCTTATCTCCTATTTCTCAATCTTGCTCCTTTACTTCAATTAATTGAGTTCCTCATTATTTTTCAAATGACTTTAACATTCCAATTATCAAACTTTTTTTTTAATGTGATCTCTCACCTAGAATATTTTGTCCTCTCCTTTCCTCTTAACTAAATCCCACTCATTTTTCAACTAATCCATTTTTCAAGTCCCAACTCCTCCCTGAAGCTTTCTTTAGTTACTATGATCCCTATTAATTGTCCTCTTCTCTGAAATCTTATCAGCTGTACCACTCATTTTCATACCTGCATTATTACTATCCCATATTTGTATTTCTGTCTCCCCATCTAAGCCTTTAATAGATACTCTATTCCTATATTTTGAAGTGAGTCAAAATTAATAAATCATGGACTTGTGATTGTGTGATTCCATGACATCCATTGACCTAGACAGAAGAATAACTTACAGTTGTAAAAGCCTTATAGTTAACACAGGGGAATGCAGTGAAACCATCAGGCTCCAGGATGCTATCAGCATAGTATTTGTAGCTCCTCAAGTGATTACAAGCCACAAAGTCCCGAGTACCTGGGAACAAAAGTTCTGGTTATACTTAACAGACTAACATAAAAGAGATTAAATTTGTACATTCTTCAAGGAAAATATCCCAACCAGGATAAAACTAATGAGGACTCTAGAATCAGCCCCAGATTTTATAGTCATCATTCTTGGACATAAATTATAAATTGGATTTCATGATAAAATTTATGCCTTGTGTTTACTATAGTAAAATCTACAGAGGACTGAAATTCAAGTAATCACCCCAAAGGATTTGTTTTAACAATATATTTACAATTGCAAATAATTTTATTTTTTGAAATTTTAAAATAGTGTATCACCAAAAAGAACATCAAATATGAATAAAATCAACTAAACTTGCTTAATATTTAATTTAATAAATGTCAGTACATAAAATACCATAGCAACTTCTCAGTCATTTTCTTTGAGTCTCAGAACTTGCTTCTTATTCATGTTTCCTCATATATAATCTTGGTAGTGCCTATGCCATTTTTATAATGCTGCCTTTCTTTTTCCATAATTTAATAAAGATCTTCCCAGATTTCTTTGCCTTCATACCTACATATTGGTCATAATGGCATTACAGAATTTCATTCTTTACTGAATGAACAATATAGTTAATCATTTCCTTATTACTGAACATTTATATTGTTCTTTGAACAGATAGCTTTTTTGTTTTTGTTTTTGAGATTGTTTTCAGGCTATGAATAGTAGTTTAGCATACTGGTTTGAGAAAAAGACTTTAAAGTCAAGGAAGATTTAGGATCAAGTTTTACCTTTGATACATATTGATTTTGTTACCCTGGGCAAGCCATTGAAACTCTCATTGCTCTAGAGGGCAATTTTCTATGATTATATATTGCAGAGTAGATGTGATGATCTGCATCTGGTAGAGAAAGTTTGCTCACTCAGGAATTCTCTATGTAAATGAAATTATGTCCCTATTCTTTATAGGATATATTTGTAATTGTCGATTATATATTGATTATAATTATGAGATTTTACAAGTCATTTAGATGCAGCTTGGCAAAATTTTGAAATACTTATAATCTAATTAAATGGTTAGATTTTTTTTTTGTAAAACTATAAAATTTTAATTATGATCACAATTTTTATGTATATGTTTTTAATTAAGAAAATTATCAAATAATACTTCAAGACACAGAGAAGTAAATATATTCATGATTTTTTTCTCTGCCACTCTAAGCCATAATGAAAAAAATAAGTTTAACTTTGGCAGTATAAAGAAACAAGAAACTATGTTCTCTTATGCAAATAACAACAAAACCTAATGCAAAGTTCTGTATTGGTAGGTAAAATAAAACACATAGTGTTTTTTTTTTTACCCACAGCCAAAGATATTGGATAATTTTTCTTCAGTGATTATTATTTTCCAAATGGGCTTACCGGCCCAGATGCCATCTATGTCCACAATCTGTGAGAGGATGTTCTTCTTACATCCAGGCATTTCCTTTCCTCCATTTGGAAAGAAATCGAGATGACCAACTAGTTCAGTTGTTCCAAAACCTGAAGCAATTGGGGAAGGACAAGAAAATCAAAACTTATGGCTCTAGAGTTAACAATCACTTTGGTAACAAAATGTGCCAAAATTGACTATAGGGAAAATATTGGAACACAGTGAATGAAGCCTCACCCAAATTAGGGATCAAAGGAGCTGAATCAGTGTGAATCACATCAACAAACAGAGCATCACTAGCATCCAGCCTAACTTCTTCTGGGGCACCTTCAAAAGAAGACTCTGCAGGATCCAATCCTAAAAGAAATATTTATATATACATCTAGTTAATTCAATCCATCTCAATAAAACAAACACAGTGCCTACTATGTCAGATTCAAACATTAACACAAACATTTCTGCCTTCAAGGAGTTTTATTTTAGCTATATATAAATTTATGGGTTTGTGAGTGGGACAGGTATAAGAAAGGGTAAATATCTATAATCACATTACCATACTTGATGGGGGAGAGGGCTTAATGGTATGAATGGCCCTAAAGGAAAGGAAATAAAATATATTTATATTTGACTTTGTGCTTCATTGCTAGATTTTGTCTATTCATCAAATTTAACCTGATGAATAAATATTGTGAATTTCTAAAATAAAATATGAGAATAAATTTTATATTTTCCTCTTTTATGTTATTATCATCTCTTTTGGAGGAAGAAAGGAATGATTTTTTGTCTTTCAGATTCCTTTTCTTTTCAGCAAGAGCCTTAATGAGCTGCAATCTGAAAATTATCTCAAAGTAGCTGAGGAGTTTACAAATGATCCCTTTTAATGAAGATGCAATTCTTATTCAATGAAGATGCATCATGTAATGTGCCTTTATAACAGGCTGGGGAAAGGATGCAATATGAAGTTGTTTCTCTAAGCTACAGTTGATATGATAATGCTTTACATCTTAAAATGCTTGCTTTATAGGAATTTATTAGTTGGCTTTTCCTCTCTTTCATTTTAGATTTCATAGTAAACTCCAATTTAATAAGCATTTATTCAGCATCTATTATATTTAAGGCACTATTCTAGGCATTGAGGATGCAAAGGTAAAATGAAAATCCAAAAAAGGAAGTTAAAAGTGGATGGATTACATTCCAAGATGCACATCCAAGTACATGGAATACATTTCACCAAGCCTTCATAGCCTAGACTGAAATTCATGGAATGAGAGTTTCTAAATTAGAAAGAAATATGGTGATTATTAACCTGTTTCCCTCATTTGACAGCTGAAGAAACTGAGGCACAGGAAAGGAAAGATTTGTGTGTTATTATAGGAAACATGTTGATTAGGAGTCAGAAAAGCTAGGTTTGGACTCCTGGAATATGGCAAAAACTAATTAATTTTACCAAGGCTCAGGTACTTTACTTATGTAATAGAGGTAATAACAACAAATACTACTTCCCTCACACAATTATTTTGAATTTTGTAAACCTTAAGGTGTCATAGAAGTTAGAGTTATTATTATTGTCACAAACAGATCGCTGTAAAAAAGCAAAGTCAATATTTGAATCCAAGTCTTTTGATTCTTATTTAGTGTTGTTTTGTGGTCACAATATCTTGGCTTTTGTGTTCACCATGTTAGCAGTGCTATCAGGGAGCAAAATATCTTTGCTTTATACCCTTCTTCAGAGGCTACCAGCAATTTTGACACCGAACAGGAAACCTGAAATAAACTTTAGAAGACTAATTCAGTTAAGGAGAAGGGAAAGGAGAAAAAATGAAACTGTCACAGGCAAAGACAACTCTTTGGTCACTGCAAAGGTATTCTTCATACTACTCTGGGTCTTGGAAGAAGATTAGCTTAGAATAATTACTCAGATGAGAAAATGGGGAGAAGTAATCTTTGATAAATTTCTATGTCCTGAGATGAAGCACTCCCACTGTGCTTCCCCTCCCCATCTCATTAAAAAATACATTATTTCCTTTAAATATTCTTTTCAAATTTTGAGTTCCAAATTCTCTCCATCTTTCTTACCCTCTCCCCCACCCACTGAGAAAGCAAGCAATATGATATTAATCATACATGTGAAATCATGCGAAATGAGTTTCCATATTAGCCATATTTCCTGAAGAAAATCCAAATAGGAAAGCAAGAACATTATACTTTAATTTATAATGGTTCTCTCTCTAGAAGTGAATAATAATTTTTGATCATGAGCCCTTTGCCCTTGTTTTGGATCATTTTAGCCAAATCTTTCACATTGATCATGATTTTAATATTGCTATCACTGTGCACAATAATCTCCTAGTTCTTCTCACTTCATTTTTCATTAGTTCATATAGATCTTTTTTTCTGAAACATTCCCCCTTGTCATTTCTCACAACATACTAATACTTCATCATAATCATATACCACAACTTATTTAGCCGTATCCCAATTTATGAGAATCCTCTTAATTTCCAATTCTTTGCCATCACAAAAGATCTCCTATAGATATTTTTGTACATTTATACACTACTTATTTTCCTTTGATCTTTTGGGATACAGATCTACTAGAGGCATTGTTGGCTCAAAGGGTAGGTACAGTTTTATAGCCCTTTGGTTATATTTCCAAATTGTTCTCAAAAATGGTTGGACTAGTTCACTACTCCATGCCTATTTTTCTCCTCATCTCTTCTAGCATTTGTTAATTCTAATATATGTGAGGTGGAATCTCAGAATTGTTTTAATTTTATTTTCTTCAATTAATAATGATTTAGAACATTTTTTCATATTACTATAGATAGTCCTAATTTCTTTTACAGAAAACTGTAAGTCTCAGATTTCTTTTGACCATTTATCAATTTGGGAAAGGATCTCATTTTTATAAATTTGACTCAGTTCTATAGCCTGAATATATTTGAGAAATGAAAACTTTTATCAAAGAAATTTTCTATGCAATTTTTTGATATTACTTTGTTCTCTGTGTACTTTTTAGCAAAATGTATTTTCTCTGATTAGCTCTTTTAATTAGGTCTATTTTTGCTTATGCTTTGCCTGAGATCATGATTGGTACCCACTGCTTTTTTTTTAAGTTTAGCTGAAGCACTTTACATTCTCCTCTAGCTCTTTATTCTAATTCTGTGTATCTTTCTGTTCCAAGTGTTTCTCTGGTAAATAACATATTTTGAGTTCTGATTTCTAATCCATTCTGCTGCTTCCTTTTTATGGTGAGCCCATTCATATTCACAGTTATGATTAATGTTTTTCCCACCATTTTGTTATATTTCATCTGTTCCTCTCTTTTAATTTTGTCCTTCCTCAAAAGTCTATTTTGCTTCTATACCCTACCTTAATCTGCCCTGAATTTTATTATCCATGCCCCCACTTTCTTTCGCCCCTTTTCTCTCCTATTTTTCCCTATTGGCTAAGTTATAGTTTTATACACAACTTAGTGTGTGCATGCGTGTGTATAAATTATATATACATATGTGTGTATATATCATTATTATTTCCTCTTTGGATCAATTCCAATGAGATTGAGATTCATGCATTGCCTGCCATCACACCTCTCCATTTCCCCTTTCTTATAAAAGATCTTCCTTGTGTACCTTTTTTATGTGGGGGAAATGTCCCCATGCTATCTCTCCCTTTCCTTTTCTTTCAGTGTATCTCTCTTTCTCATGGCCTCATTTTGGGGGGGAGATTATTCTACAAAATCATTTCACATTCATGATCTCTATCTTTGTAAACTCCTTTGAATTGCTCTAATAATGATAGAATTCTTGAGTTAAATGTATCATCTTTCCATGTAGGAATGCAAACAATTTAACTTAATTGAGACCCTTATTATTGGGTTCTTTCATCTTTACCTTTTTATATTTCCCTTAAGTCTTGTGTTGAACATCAGATTTTCTATTCAGTTCTGGTATTTTCATCAGGACTGCTTGAAGGTTCTCCACTTCATTAATTGTACATTTTTTTCTCTTGAAAGATTATACTCAGTTTTGCTGGATAGGTTATTCTTGGTTATCATCCTAGCTCCTTGACCTTCAGGAATATCATATTGAAAGTCCTCTATTTTAAACTATTAAATATCATGTAATTCCGACTGTAGTTCCACAATATCTAAATTGTTTCTTTCTGGCTGCTTCAAGTATTTTCTTTTTGACCATAAGCTCTGGAATTTATCTGTAATATTCCTAGGAGTTTTCATTTTGGGATCTCTTTCAGGAAGTTGTTGGTGGATTCTTTCAGTCTCTGTTTTGCTTTCTGTACCTTAAGATATTGAGGCAGTTTTCTTGATAATTTCTTGAAATATGATAAATAGACTCTTTTTTATCATGGCTTTCAGATAACCCAATAATTTTAAAATTATCTCTTCTCAGTTCATTTTCTAGATGAATTGTTTTTCCAATGAGATGTTTTACATTTTCTTCTATTTTTTCATTCTTTTGATTTGATTTTATTGTTGCTTGATGTCTTGTGGAATTATTAGCTTCGACCTGTCTAATTATAATTTTTAAGTAGTTATTTTCTTCAGTGAATTTTTTGTATCTCTTTTATCATTAGAACAATTTGGTTTTTTTAAGGTATTATGTTCTACATATTTTTTTTTCTCTTTAACTAAGCTGTTAATTCTCTTTTCATAATTATCTTGCATTATTCTCATGTCCTTTCTCAATTTTTTTCTCCCCTACTCTTCTCTCTTTTAAAAAACTCTTCCAAGAGTTCTTGTTGGGCTCATGTCCAATTAGCATTTTTTTGAGGCTTTGATTATTGTTACATTATTTTTAATGAGTTTGTGCCTTTTTCTTCCCTGCCATTGTAGTAGCTTTTTATGATCAAATTATTTTGTTGTTGTTTGCTAATTTTTATAGTCTGTTTTTTGACTTTGAATTTTATGTTAAAGGTAGACAGGTACTATTTCAAGCTACTGACTTTATCGTGGTGCTGTTTTCAGAGTTAGGTCTTGTGATCTGCAAGTTTTTGGTCCTTCCAAGGTGGAGGTATCCTGAGAGCACTGCTCTCCTAATCTGCACTCCACACAGGAGGGACTCCTGGTAGCCTGTAGCAACAAGCATTAGAACTCTCTTTGTCTTGGAACTATGACCAGGGCCCTTTCTCCCTTCTGACTGATCCCCAGAACTCCTCTCTGCTCTGCCCCAGAAATGTGTATGCATAATAGAATTTCCAACAAGTGCTTGCTGTAGCCAGTGCCAATAAAGGGTCCCCTGCAATTTCTTTCTAACCACTTGACTGATCCCCTTACTATTTCTGAGCCTAGAATTCCCAATGCTGCTGGTGTCCAAAAAGTTTTCTACTGACCTCCTAAGATTTTTTTTTTTAGGCTGGAAAAATGTCTCACTTTGACCATTTTCTTGGCTCTGCTGCTCCAGAATTTGATTTGAGGTGTGATTTTAAAGTTGTTTGGAGGGAAACGTTGAGAGAGTTCAGCTGAGTTGCTGCTAATCTTCCATTTTTGTTCTATCTCCCTCTCTCTACTATCTCACTTTTCTAAAATATCTCCTGTAATACTAGGGACTTGATCCATTCCAATCACAATGGTATTAATTTAAGTTTGTTTTGCTTATTCTTTTATGAAAATCAGCTCCTGAAAGCATAACAAATTGTGGGGGAAAGAGATATAGCAGCATAATGGAAAATCTGAGACTTTCATGGACTCACAGGAGACAATACAAAATTTATATTGAAATGAGAAAAGAGACAGAGTAAAGAAGAAAGGGTAAATAAAGAAGTTATGAAAGCCACACGTATTTATAAGGAACAAACATTTTAAAATTTGTGGTTCCCTAAAATATTTATTCTTTACATAATCTACTTAGTCAAAAGTAAAAGAAACAATTCTCTTTGAAAAATAAAGTGGCATTTAAGTTGTCCAGTGACCTTTGCAGTGCTTTATGATGAACCAGGGCAATATCACCAGTCCCACCTACCTGTAATTCTGCTCAGACCAGGTATCCTTCGCCCAGCCTCTCCAGCTGCATGAGCTCCTATACTGTGGCCAATGATGTGGACTTTAGAAGGTGGATACTGATAGTTGGTCTAGTGGAAAAACACATTTTCAAAAAAATGAACTCATCAGGTTCCTGCCCATGTTGATTACAGAAATATTCCCCATCTTTGGCAATGGGAACTATTTGTCAGGGATGCTATGATTTCATGGCTGTATGCCCTTGGACTTCTGCAAGGTCCCCCTGATACAAACTATGACTTTGACTTGCTCTGGGGCTGTTTGGCCAATGGCCAGAACTGGTTAAAACCAGTGATTTCTCCTTATGGTCTCATTTCTCTGGATGAAGCCCGTTCATTTTTGTAATAAAACATAATGAATCTTGGGCCTTTGTGTGCCCTTTTGCTGTGAAAGAGAACATTTGGTATCTATAGACATAGGAGATTGTGGTCAATTAAATCACAAAAATAAGAACCTAGGGGTAGAAAGAAGTCACTGAAGTGATTCTGACATGATATGGCAGGGACAAAAGAAATTCTCAACCCCACTAAGTAAAGGGCACAACACTATTCATCTCTATTTGATTTATTCCTTTTTAGAATTCTTTGGCAAAGTCTATTTGGAATGGCAACAATAGAGTTGTTGTTTAGCAGTTTTCAATTTTATCTGACTTTTCATAATCCCTTTGGGGGTTTTCTTGACAAAGACACTGGAGTGATTTGTAATTTCCTTCTCCAGTTCATTTTGCAGCTGAGGAAACTAAGGCTAATAGGTTCAATGACTGGCCCAGGGTTATGCAACGTATATCTGATGCCAAATTTGAACTTGGATCTTCTTGACAGCAGGCTCAGCATGCTGAGTCATCTAGCTACATATTCAGTATAATACTGTGTTTATTAAACACCTCCTATGGGCAAGGCATGGCTCTATCAAGTAGGATTATAAAACCTAAAAGCAAAACAATCTCTTCCCTCAAGTAGCTTATATTCTGTTGTAGAGACACAACAGCTAAGATCTGGTTTACACAAAATAATGAATGCTGCACACTGAATGAATACCTTTCTACTTACCGAAAGAACTTTAATCATTTTAGCAACTTCAGCCCCTACAACACGGATGTTGTTTGCAGCCTGGGAATAAGTAGTCTGGGAGCCTCCTTTCCAGTCTACACAGATGCAGTTCACCTCTTCCACTTGAAACATATTCTAGGGTTGGGATATAAAACGAACAATCCTTATGAAGAAGTATTAGTGCAAAGGTCATTCAGTTTTCTTACTGAAAACCCAAAGCCAGACAAGAGCCATTAAATGTTGTTAGACAACATCCCAGGGCAACTCTTATATACAGGGAATGGGAATCTTCCACCCAGCTTGAAGGACATTTCCTTTGTAAATTTTTAAATGAACAGGCTTTTATCATTGTAGTTATAGTAATTAATAAGTAGCAATATCTCATGTGGAAACATATTCTGTGAAAGTTCTTATATCTAGTAGAATTGAATAGGTCCAGCACAGAATACATTATTTCACAAGAAATACTTCTCCAGAGATATCCGAGGAATTGATGGGTCCTCAGTAGTCCTACTTCATAAGACATCCAACCTCCCAAGGTTAAAATGGGGCATATTTCCCCCCAAAAATCAATTTAGCATCATTCTTTGCAAATATATATGATACTCATATGTGCTATTCTATCATACCAGGGAAATAAAAGCACTGATGTACGTGAAGGAGCTGGAGAATCTCATCTATCACACCATATAAATAGCACACTTGTTTCACTGGGATGGGAGCAGGTACAAAAAGATGAATCACTGGAAAAAAACTATGTCCTTAGATTTAAGATCTTTGATTTTATGCACATGTAACTTTCCTGGTTCCACTACCTATTTCAGGGATGGATAGAGTTATTAATGGATTTGAGGAAGGTAACATTATTGAACTGACTGTTTAGAAAGCAGAAAAAGGTCCTGAATCAAGGGCCTTTACATTACATTACATTACAAAGGACATTACATTACATTACAAGGACATTACATTACATTACAAAAAAAAAGTTATTTATATCTTAGGAATACTTTCTCTTTTTGCTGCTTCCTCTTGCAATTAACATGTTTGTTATGCTTATGTGATGGTTTATGCCATAGAATTTTACTAGATTGTATCCTCTTTCTTTTAGCCCCTCATCACTCATAAAATCAACAGTTTTTGGTTTCCTCTCATTCAAATGACAGTGTAAATATCCCCCTTATTGTAACAAGAACTGCCCCAAATGGTGAAAAATAATGATTATATTATTCTTCAACATAAGTAGAACTCATAAGACAGAAATTAAAATTGTTTATAAAGAAAATGACTTCCTTGAATAAAAATGATTTTCACTGATGATAGACACAGAAAACACAGAGCTTATTCTACTTTGCATTTCAAGCTTCTGAAGGAAGATCAATACAATGAGAAAATAATCACCATAATAACAAATCATATTAATATAACATTTTGAGGTGGAAAAACTTGCATGGCCAAAAAAAAAAAAAAAAACCACTTTTTATTTGTTTTATGTGATCCTGAAAACATATCAGCAAATTTATTTTGGATAAAGTAAATAATTTTAAATGCAAGAAGAAACTTACTATTTAAAGAAAATTTGAACTACATAATCTTGTCAAGTGAATAATCACATGCCCTCCTCCCAAAGTATGTTTTTGTTATCATTTCCTATTTGCCTGTGTTTACATAGTCAATATGGAGCAGAGGCATTATTTGAACCCGTCTTCCTGACTGTTTATTTCTTAACATACCTCTAATACACACACATACACACACACACACATACACACACACAATCAAATATTATAAATTGTATAGTAAATATTTCTGAATATTCATTCGGTTATATATGCAATACAAATTCTTAACATTCTAAAATTCCTAACCTCCTCCCCAAAACAATCTTTTTTGTAAATTTGAATTGTCACTTGACTGTCATTTAAAAGAACTGTCTATTTAAAGCTTCTCTCTCTCTCTCTCTCTCTCTCTCTCTCTCTCTCTCTCCACACACACATATATACATATATATAGTTCATTTTCAAATATTATATACTATATTATATATATATATATATATATATTTGATACAAATCAGATATATGTGTGTATACACACACACCACACATACACACATAGATGTAGAATTTCTTTGGAAACTAACTAGAGTGACTTGAATATATAGGTTAAGGGAATACAGAAAAGGATCTGCCTTATACCTTGCACATGTCTAACAACCAGTTTTCTTCTCCTTTGTCTATGTAGCCATGGATAATGAAACGAGTCTTCCGGTCTGTTTTGAAATTTGAATCCTCAATGGTGGATGGTTCTGATGATTGCAGTGTCTGTGATTTAAAAAAAAAAAAAAGTAGCAGATATTATTTTTGGTCTTAAACAATTTGTGATCATTTACTTCATTTCCCTTTAAGAAGAAAGAAAGAACTATTTTATAGATAGAAAGAAACATCAATTTTTTAGTGGTAGTCTTCAATATGAGTAAAGTCAGTTCAATTAAATAAGTACTTATGGGAAATGAAATAAATAATAAATGCCTACTGTGTGCTAGGCATTGTGATAAATTTTTTACAAATGTTATCTCATTTGATCCTCACAAAAACCTTGAGAGATATTATTAGCCTCATTTTATGGTTGAGAAAATTGAGGTAGACAGGAATTAGTGGTTCACCCAGGTTCTCACAGCTACTAAGTGTTTGAGGCTGGATTTGAATTCATGTCTCCCAGACTTTAGATCTGCCATTCTAATCCACTGTGCCACCTATCTAACTATATTGTAAAAAAGACTGTACTAAACTGAACATGGGAGGAAGATGTAATATTTATATAAAATAGAGTTCCTGTTATCAAAGAGTTTATTGTCTGGGGGATGACATAATACAGAAAATTATAATATACAATAATACTGCATTTGGAAGCAGAAAAAGAATATCATCAGAGGTCTGGAGTAGAGTGTAACCAAGAGGACAGGAGAGAGATCAGAAGATCATATAGTGAGGACTACAATGGACTTCAGATTCAACTCCTTCATTTTGCAGATGAGGAATATCAGAGATTACATAAATTATGCAAGTCATATAGGTGGTAATGGTGGGCATTAATATTCCATGTAGTCAAATCAAGGGACTATACCCCATAAAGCCTTTCTCAGTCCTTCACTCTTTCTGTCAGGCCACATTGTATTTATGTGAAACTGATCTCCCCCTTTTAGATTAGGGAAATGTCAATTCATTGTGTCAGCAAAAATTTACATAGGCTATGATCAATGGCACCCCTTTGTCATTTCAGTGAAGGGAAGAAAACAGTTGGTGAGAGAAGGGAATATATCTAGGGAAGCAAGCAGCTATCAATGTTGAAGGAGAGATAGGAAAAAAAGGACATCATTTCCTGTCTTCTAGGCTACAATTTGTGGGTGCTATCAGAACTCTGGAACCTGGATTCTCTGATTTCTGACCCACAAATCTGAAGATATGTTCTAGAATTATGGGTATCCACTTTTAATTTCTATGTACATAGTTCTCAGACTATTCATTTTGTCCTATTTTTCTCCTAATCTCATCTTTCATGATTTATTGGATATCTCAAAATGGAAGTCCCATGGATATCTTAAATTTGGAATGTTCAAAACTAAACTTACCATATTCTCCCCAAAACCCTTTGTTTTTAACTCTGTTCCTATCACTGTCAAGGGTAACACCATTTTTCTGGTCAGCCAGTCTCACAACTTAGGTATCCTCTCCAGTACTTCAGTCTCCCTCACTCCCTCATATCCAATCTGTTGCCAAGACCTATTGATTCTACTTTAGCAACATCTTTTGTACATATCCCTCTCTGTCCCCTGACATTTCCACTCCCCTGTGCTGCCCTTCTCACCTCACACCTGTCTATTGCAATAGTCTTCAGTTAGTCTTCCAGGGTCACATCAATCCTCACTTCAGTGTTTCTTTCATTCAGCTATCAAATTGATTTCTCTAAAGCAAAGGTCTGACTATATTACTCTACTATACAATAAACTCCAGTAACTCCCTAATACTTCTAGGATCAAATATAAAATTCTATTTGTCTTTTAAAATCCTATTTAAATTAGCTACTTTCATCCTTTCTAATCTTCTTCTTATTCCCATGTTCTCTGTAATCCAGTGACGTTGCTATTTCTATAATAATAGTGATAACAAAATGAAAATAACAACCAGTATCCACAGAGCAATTGTCCAGTGGTATATGAATATAAATGAAAATGCTATTATGATCTCCCTTTTACAGAAGAGGGAAACTGAGGCAGGCTTGTTCAGTTAAGTGAATTACCTGGGGTTATAAATTCTTTAGGCATCAAAGTTTAACTTAGAGTTTCCTGATTTCAGGTCCCAGCAGTCTTTCCACTGATTCCCCTTTACTGAACTAGTTATCCCTTCTATAAAACACTCTATAGCATAAAGTCTTTGAATTTGCACTGAATGTTCTTCATACCCCCAAAGCTCTCTTTCTTGGCTTTCATGATTTTCTTCAAGTCTCAGTTAGAATCCTGCCTTTTGTAATAAGTCTTTCCTAGTTTCCCATAATGCTAATATATTCTCTCTATAATTATCTCAAATTATTACACATATTCTTTGTTTATACATAGCTTCTTTATTTATTGTCTCCCCATTTTACTAAGTTTCTTGAGGGACTGTTTCTGACTTTATATTTCCAATGGTTTGAACAGTTCCTGGCATAGAGTAGGTGCTTATTAATTGTTTATTGAGTGACTGGTCCTTGGACAAATGTGAAGACAGAAAAATCTATGGTGCTGGACTAATATCATTTAACGAATGTTTATTAGATTGTATCGAGTTTTGCCTTTCATTATATTCCCAGCACTTAGCATAGTGCCTAGGACACAGATCTCTTGTACTATACTGACATACCCTTTGAGGACCTCAATTTACTCCACAGCACACTGAAGCATCAAAGAAGCACTTTGATGACATAAAAGAATGATAATCATAATATGAAATTTGTCCTTATTTTATTACAGTTTTATCTTTTCATTATTTGCCCAAAGGATAGCTTCCAGGAAATTCAAATTAAGTTATTAACTCTATTGGATGAAGCACATTTAAAATTAAAATAACCATAGATCTTACTTGAAAGAAGTTTGGATTTTCATTTGTGTAGAGCAGAAAGCGGGTGTTGATCTTTTCTGGGCTCCAGGGTAAAACTTTAAGTGGTCTTATTATGGTTCCACCCCAAGGTTCATCATCCGGAAAGCATCCAAGTTCATCATAGCAGATTTCCTTTCCTATAATAAGTAAATTTAAAATTAAGTCTTAAATATTTAAAGAGAAAAGTTTTTTTGTGTGTCTGTGTAACTGTTGGATGGGATTGGACTCTCTAGAAGCTGGAGTCAATTCCTGGCAAAATGATGAAAAACTCTCCTTTCCTTTCTTTTGTCTTCAAAACCATAGCCCAAGACATCATCTAATTATGGACATGTCAAATATAAATGGAAGTAGTAAGCATTGAAGAAGGCAGGGTGATTAAAAATAGTAAAAGAAAATTACTATTACTAAAAAAAACAAAAAAAAGTTCATTTCCTGAAATCACTTCTTACAGTGCTGTCTACCCTATCCAGCATAGAGTCAGCTAGCATAATACAATTCTGCTCTGGTGGCAGTAAGACATATGGTATTGAAGCTGAGGCTATTCTGGTCAAAACTTGCTTGGTTTAAATTATTGTCTAAATTATTGTTTCTTACCTGAGACTGTGCCCAGGAGCAGAAGAGTGACAGTCCAAAGCCCCAACATCTAAACCAATCAAGAAATATTCAATTGAGTTTCATTAGAAAGTTTATCATAAAAATACAGGAATTCATAACAATTTCAATATCTTAATAATAATAATCTGCACATGACAAGACAAAGATTCTTGAATTTTTTTCCCCAACAGCTACGTAAAAAAAAACAAAAAACAAAAAAAACAACTTACCATGGTAGAATATTCAGGGCCTTTGTACCAATAGGATCAAATGCCAAAGTCCTTTTATACCTGGATTTTATCATTTGGACACAATTTCATGGGAAAAAAAACATCATGGAGATAGACTACAATGTGTGTATTTCACATTTTAATCTCTACAAATACACAAGACAAGGTTAATAATAGTGGCCAAAGTTTTCCATGAAGTTCAACTGTGGGAAAGCAAAGGGTGTTTTATTAATATGGGAAAAGTATGGAACTTTGAGTAAAGGTATTGTTGATAAAATGTACCCTGCTTTCAGTCTAAGCATGATAATAATCCTAATTGTTTAGTACTTTCTGTGATATGAAAGAAAAATTATCACTGAAATAGTACATTTAAATAGGTGTGCTATGGGAATTCTAAAATTCAGGTGGCTTTTATGGATCACTCTATGGTACTTTGCAACTCAGGAAAACTGAGAATCTTCCCATTTCAGGAATTGAATGGAACTTCAATGGCAGCATGCCCAAATTATACCTGAAAGTGAATTCCTTTTATAACATACTTGACATGTCAGCTTTGGTTTGATAATATCCAAGGGGAGATTGTATATAGCCTATGATATTTCAAAGTAGCCCCATTCTGTTCTTAGATAATTCTAATTCTATAGTAGTCCCTCTACATTAAGTCTCTGTATCATTTCTACTCATTGATTCTAGATTTGTTTCCTGGGCACGTGCTGCACTAATCCAATTCTTTTACTCAAATACTAGAAGACAAATATCATATATAATCCTCTCCTCCCCAGGGCTTCTCTTCTCCAACTTAAACACCTCCCAGTTCTTTCAACCAGTTAGTCAGTCAATAAGTATTTATTAATATGTTCGGAGCACTGTACTAAGTCCTGGAGTAACAAAAAAGACAAAATTCAATTCAATAAACATTTATTAAGTGCCTTCTATGTTCCATGTACTTCATTAAGTGCTGGAGATAGAAAGAGAGGTAAAAGATAGTCTATTGAAGATCTTGTTTTTCCTTAGATATTTTCAAGTTTGCAATTTCATGTGCAATAATTTTCTTAATTATATTATGTTATAGAAATGATTGTTTTATTCAATGAATTAAAAATAAAAAGACAGAATCTGCTATCAGAGAACTCATAGTTTAATGAGAAAGATAACATACAAATAGCTATATATGAACAAGATACTCACAGGACAAATTAGAGAGAAATAATAACTAGATTGCCAAATTCACATAACACAATTTTCCTTACATTTTTGTATATTTTTGATCATCCATAACAAACAGTATTTTATACACTCAAACTCTTTGCAAAAATCAAAACACTCCATTAATTTCTTGAGGCATATTTCAATTTCAAGAAAAATGGGTGAGTTGTCACAAAATTACTCTGAAGCACAGATATGCTAATTAATGATGCTGAACAACCAATGTTCCTTTACTTGGTGAAACCTCTTCCAGAAAGGAGAAAGAATGACCTGAACTCACATTAAGCACTTGAATTTGGAATTTTTCACTCTTTTTTTGATTCAAGGAAATATTGTTTGCTTTAATATGGGGGTAGGGAGACTAAAAGGGAAACTCAGAGCAAAAAAGAGAGAACTTACCTAAGAGACAGATGGGATCAGCACTTACACAGTGAACCTGGAAAGAGAAGAAAAGGTTTCTGAAGGCTAGAAGAGCAGGAACTGTTGCAGCAGATTTAACAGTAGCCAAAGATGTAATTTTTCCCTTCTTAGAAGGAAAGAAAAATGAGTGAGTATGGCTAAATCAGTACAGAGTGCCGAGGTGGAAGATGACTGATAAACAATAAAACTGCTTCTATTTCCCACATCTTCACCTGTTTATAAGAAGAGGTTGTTCCTAAAAATGTTCCATTATTCTGTTATGAACTGTGCTAAATGTGGTTGACCGGCACGAATATATTTATTTATGTTCATTGGATCCCAGCATGTAAAGCAGTTCTAGAGACCACAAAGGATATAATGATCTTTCCTAGTATAGACCTGGAATCCCAACTCCAGCCTTTTTTTTTTTTTTTTTTTTTAAGAATTTCTCCCTTTCTAAGTTAGGGTATAGGGATGAACTATTCATATGTTGTATAACTCCACTCAGGTGCTTTACTCACTGAGATCAATGAGGTTCTGGTATTCAATAATGATACCTAGTATTACATGTGCCAAATAAGCATATACATTAAACTACATAATAATTTTTACTCCCAATACACCATATGAATGATCATGTTTATCTATTGACAATTGTAGATACATTATATCAAGACATTGGTTTGAAAAATTCCCTTTTTGCTCTCTACAATCTAGGATGTCCAATGAATGGTTTGAATACTTTTCCACCAAACTATCATATTTTTGTTTAACTCATATGGATTAGATCTCAGCTTAAACTGTGGGTTGTGATCCCATATGGGGGGGGGAGAATAACATAACTAAATGTGAGGGTTGCAAAGTTATAATTCATTATAAGTAAACATTTGATTTGTATACCTATCTTATATATCTATTAACCCAGGATTACATAAAGCATTTCTTGGGTGAAAAGAAGTTGGCAAGTGGCAAAACTAAGAATTAGCCCTCGATAAAGGTGAAATCACCAAATACATACTTCATGGCATAGAGAAGGAGCATAAGAATCTGTCAGAAATTTGACAGTTCCACTCTCTCTGACAAATTTTCCCATTTCTTTTAGTGTATTTAATATAGTTACATAAGATTGTCACTGAAATCTGAAGGTTTTTTTTTTTTAAAGATAGCATTTGATATATTCCTGAATAAGAACAATCTTCTAGAGAAGAGAACTAACACCCCATACTTTTGTAATATAATCACTATCATTAGTATTTTTGATTATAGACACTAATCTTACTTGAACATATCAAAAAATGTTTGACAGCAAGTATGGTATGATGGAATGCATTCCAGTCTAGAAGTAAGAAAAGATCTAGATTTATATCTCATTTCTAAGCGTGACCTATAAAAGTAATTTTGTCTCTGAACCTGAGCTTCTTGATTCACAACATGGGTATAAAAATATTTTCATTATCTACCTTATAGAGTAATTGTGAATCAGGGACTTTATAAACCTTGCAATTGTATGTGGGTTTTTCTTTGTTTTTGTATTATAGAGAATAAGGGAAGACTGGTATTATACAAGGAGACCAGAATTTGAGTCAGAGAAATTTGATGTGAATCCTAAATCTACAACTTAATATTTGTGTGATCCTGGAAAGTCACTTCTCCCTATTTGCCTCAATTTCCTCATCTGTAAAATGATCTGAAAAAGGAAATGAGAAATTACTCCAATTACTTCTGCCAAGAAAACCCCAATTGGGGTCATGAAGTGTTAAATATGATTGGAATGACACAACAGCAACAAAAAATGTCAAAATGCATGTCCATTCCCAAATTCTAATACAAAATCTCAATTTTCCCTAATAGCTGCTCTTTTCATTTAGCCAAGCTCCAGGACTTAACTCCTGAAACAGAGAAGACCATTTCAGCACAAACTAGATATAACTTGGAAACCAGACTAGCATGGGAAACCTTCAGAAATCTGGGACTTCCACCTCCTTGAAAGTTTTTAGATTTCCTTTTATGTATTTTGTATAAGTATATGAGATTATCATTGAAATTTGAAAAAAATGCTAATGATGGTATTTGACATATCTTTGGATAATAATTATTTCTGTAAAGAAAAGAGTAGCATCTATTTTTGTATTATCACAATCACCATCGTTATTAGTGTCTTATAGCCCCCAGCATTACTTGGATAGATCAAAAGAAGCTTTGGCTGTGGTAAAAAGTGTTATGAAACAGAAGTAAGAAGAAATCTGGGCTTATAGTTCAGCTCTGAATAATTGTGCAACCTTGAACACCTCACTTTATATTTCAGTTACTTTTTCTATAAAAGAAATATAAACACATTTTCATCACCAACTGTGAATCAAAAGCTTTGTGAATATTAAAATTATGGATTTTTTAAGGGATGATATAGTGAATAAGAAAAGAAACATGGGGCCAAAATTCAGGCCAACCTGAATTTTGAGTCAGATGTTAATCCCACTCTACTATTTAATACCTATGTAATTTTGGGCAAATTACTTCATAGAATTTCAAATTTGAAAGTGACCTCACAAGCCACTTAGTCTAAGACATGCTTAAATAAAAAAATCCATCTGTATTAATCAAAATGTCCAAATCTAACAATTCTGGAAAAGACTGGACCTAAAAACTATTTTGTTCCTTCTCACTAGGAATGCGTTTTCTTTTTCTTTTCTAAATATGTCATAATATAATATATATATATACATGTACACACATTTATACATATGAATCTTAGAACTGTATACATATAAATCTTAGAACTTCTACTGGGATCCCTAAGGCTCATTGTTTCAGTGCTCATAAAGATAGATGATCTGTTTCCCTAAAAACTGCTGGTAGATTTGGAAATTTTTTTAAAAAATTCCCTAGCTGGCACTCACCAATAGTAAAAGATCTAAATAGCAAAGGGGTAATTGGTCAACATTTACTAATTGAATAGAGCCTCCTTCTTTTCTCTTGTGGTTCCCAACTATAAGAGTGAATATTGGGGCACAGTCTAAATAAGCTAGAATTCAGCTACTGTGTAGTAATTCTTCAGTGCTGAACCCCATATATGTAGACCTAGACAAATTCCTCATGGACAAAAATGTGGCTAAACCTTGACTGACGAAGAAAGATGTTAAAATTTTGTATTAGGAGAAATCTTGATAGTACAGGATCTAAACTTCGACCAAGAATACATTTAATAAGTGTGATCCAGATAATTAGAAATTAAAAGAATGCCAGGGTAAAATGAACTCAGGTTTTAAGCAAGAAAAAATATATATACAAAAAAGAGAAACTGTACTATCAAGAGATTAAGATCATTGCTTTGCCTCTTAAAGTGGCTTATTAAATGTTTAGTCAAATGCAATTCAAAGAATTGGAAATATGATCCCTATAGTGATTCAGAACTGCTTTGATTTTGTCAAAACAAAAAGTTTTTTGAGAGAGAGAGAGAAAGAGAGAGAGAGAGAGAGAGAGAGAGAGAGAGAGAGAGAGAGAGAGAGACTGGATAAATTAAATTAAATCAAAGAGGAAACAGTTAAATAGATGCTTAGAGAAAGAGGAGAATAGGTTAGTAAGAAGGCTTTTCACTTTTCAAGTGAAATATCTCAGAAACACCAAAGGAAATACCCGGGGGATTTAAAAACAACAACAACAACAACTCACCAATATGTGAATAGATAAAATAAATATCCTTATATTATAATGACTCTTCTATATGAACTATTTCCTGTGTATATGGAATAGCTACTCTTGCTATCACCCTGGTGCCAGAATCAATTCCTATCAATATAAAACTGTTACAGCAAACAGAAAACCTGGATATGAAGCTGGGTAGTACAATAGATATAATGTTGGACTTGAAATCAGGAATTTAGTTGCTCTTTTGGTCATAAGTTTCTCCCTTCTCCAAAGATCTGATAGGTAAATTATCCCTTGCTCTCCTAATTTGTTTATGGTATCATCTTTTATGCCCAAATCATATACCCATTTTGATCTTATTTTAGTATAGAGTATGAGGTATAAGTGTATGTTGAGTTGCTGACATATTATTTTCTAGTTTTCCCAGCAATTTTTGTCAAATAGTGAGTTCTTATCCCAGAAGTTGGAGTTTGGGGTTTATCAAATACTAAATTACTAAAAGTCTTGATTATAATGTGCTGTGTTTCTACTCTATTCCTCTCATCCACCACTCTATTTCTTAGCCAATACCAAATAATTCTGATGATTGCTGCTTCATAATATAGTTTTAGGTCTGGTACTATCCTTTGTATTTTTTTTTTTTTAATTTTCTTGATATTCCTGACTTTTTGTTCTTCCAGGTGAATTTTGTTATTATTTTTTTCTAGTTTTCTAAAATAATTTTTTGGCAGTTTGATTGGTATGGCACTGAATAAGTAGACCAATTTAGGCAGAATTGTCATTTTTATTATATTAGCTGAGCCTACCCATGAGCAATTGATATTTTTCCCGTTGTTTAGATCTGACTTTATTTGTGTGAGAAGTGTTTTATAATTGTGTTCATATAGTCCCTGGGTTTGTCTTGGCAAATAGACCACCAAATATTTTATTTTGTCTACAATTATTTTAAGTGGAATTTCTCTTTCTATCTCTTGCTGCTGGGCTTTGTCAGTGTTACATAGAAATGCTGATGATTTGTGTGGGTTTATTTTATATCCTGCAACTTTATTAAACTTATTAATTGTTTCAAGTAATGTTTTAGATGATTTTCTAGAATTCTCTAAGTATGTCTTCATATCATCTGCAAAGAATGATAGTTTTATTTCCTCATTGTCTATTCCAATTCCTTTAATTTCTTTTTTTTTTTTCTTATTGCTAAAGCTAACGTTTCTAGTACAATGTTGAATAATAGTGATGGTAATGGGCATTTCACTTCTAATCTTATTGGGAATGCATCCAGATTCTTTCCATTACAAATAATGTTTGTTGTTGGTTTTAGATAAATACTACTTATTATTTTAAGGAAAGTTCCCTTTACCCCTATGCTCTTGAATTTTTTTTTAATAGGAATAGGTTTTTATTTTGTAAAAACTTTTTTTCTGCATCTATTGAAATTATCATATGATCTCTGCTGGTTTTGTTATTGATGTGGTCAATTATGGTAAGAGTTTTCCTGACATTGAATCAGTCAACATTCTTGGTATAAATCACACTTATTTGTAGTGTTTTATCCTGCTGATAAATTGCTGTAATTTTTTAGCTAATACTCTATTTGATTGCATCAATATTCATTAGGGAGATTGGTCTGTAATTTCCTTTTTCAATTTCGGCTCTTCCTGGTTTGTATTAGTACTATATTTGTGTCATAGAAGGAATTTGGCAGGACTCTACCTATTTTTCCAAATAATTTACATAGTATTGGAATTAATTGTTCTTTAAATGTTTGGTAGAATTAACTTATAAATCCATCTTGTCCTGTAGATTTTTTTCTTAGGGAATTCATTAATGGCTTATTCGATTTCTTTTTCTAAAATGGAACTTTTGTGCATTTGTGAGGTTTTTATTACTTAATAAATGATCAGTTTTTGTGTAGGTGCCACATATTGCTGAGGAAAGGGTATATTATTTTCTGTCTCTATTCAGTTTTCTTCAGAGGTCTA
The DNA here is from genome assembly GCF_902635505.1 of Sarcophilus harrisii. Taxonomy (NCBI): domain Eukaryota; kingdom Metazoa; phylum Chordata; class Mammalia; order Dasyuromorphia; family Dasyuridae; genus Sarcophilus; species Sarcophilus harrisii. Next base: position 573,444,186 of record NC_045427.1, on the reverse strand, counting down.
TCACATCTAGGTTTCTAGTATCCTAATAACCTTCTTGGTTTCCTTCTTGTTTATTTTGTATTTAGATTTATCTGACTTTTAGAGAGGAAGATTGCGGTCCCCCACCAATATAGTTTTGCTATCTATTTCCTCCTGTAACTGGCATAATATCTTCTCTAGGAATTTGTGTGCTCTACCACTTGATGCATATACATTCAATATCATTGCTACTTCATTATTTATGGTACCCTTTATCAAGATGAGCTTTCCTTCTCTAATTAAAAGATATTTTTATCTTTATCTGAGATCAGAATTGCTACCTCTGCTTTTTTTACTTCAACTGAAGCACAATAAATTCTGTTCCTGACTTTTACCTTTATTCTATATGTATCTCTCTGTGTCAAATGTGGTTTTTTGTAAACAATATATTATAGGATTCTGTTTTTTAATCCATTCAGCTATTTGCTTCCATTTTATGGGAAAGGATATCTCATTCACATTCACATTTATGATTACCAGCTCTGTATTTCCCTTCATTCTATTTCCTCCCCTGTATATGCTTTTGTTCTCTCTTTGCACCTTGTCCTTAGAAGTGTTTTAGATTTTTTGCCCCCCCCACTACCTTATTTTCTTTCTTTTATTTTTTTTTCATGACCAAACCGTTATTTTGCTGTACAAATAGAATCAGACTCTGAAATATTGTACAATTAGCTTGTGAAGGAAATAAAAAATGCAGGTGGGCAAAAATATAGGAATTGGGAATTCAATGTAATGGTTTTTAGTCATCTCCCAGAGTTCTTTCGCTGGGCATAGCTGGTTCAGTTCATTACTGTTCCATTGGAAATGATTTGGTTGATCTCATTGCTGAGGATGGCCAGGTCCATCAGAACTGGTCATCATCTAGTATTATTGTTGAAGTATATAATGATCTCCTGGTCCTGCTCATTTCACTCAGCATCAGTTCATATAAGTCTCTCCAGGCCTTTCTGAAATCATCCTGTTGGTCATTTCTAACAGAACAATCATATTCCATAATATTCACATACCACAATTTATTTAGCCATTCTCCAACTGATGGGCATCCATTCAGTTTCCAGTTTCTAGCCACTACAAAAAGGGCTGCCACAAACATTTGTGCACATACAGGTCCCTTTCCCTTCTTTATGTTCTCTTTGGGATATAAGCCCAGTAGAAACACTGCTGGATCAAAGGGTATGCACAGTTTGATAACTTTTTGAGCATAGTTCCAAATTGCTCTCCAGAATGATTGGATGTATTCACAGTTCCACCAACAATGTATTAGTGTCCCTGTTTTTCCGCATCCCCTCCAACATTCCACATTATCTTTCCCTCATTCTAGCCAATCTGACAGGTGTGCCCACTACCTTATTTTCTAACACTCTCTCCATCTCTCCCCCCTTCTCTTATCATTTTTTCCTATAGTGTTTCTGCCCTCCCTTTTCTTTCCTCTTTCTCCTCCTACTTCTTTATAGTATTAGATAAATTTCTCTATCCAACAGAATGATCAAATTGTTCCCTCCTTGAGCTAAAACTGATGGGGTCAAACTTCAGACAATGCTCATCCTCCTCCCTTCTTTCCCTTGATTGTAATAGGTCTTTTGTGCCTCTTCATGTGATCTAATTTTTCTCATTTCCTCTTCTCCCAGTCTTTTTTCCACCCTTTAATGTCTTTTTCTTTGATATCATCACATCAGAGTCCATTCACAAGCATACCCTCTATCCATGTGATGCCTCCCTCTGTCTGCCCCAATGACAGATACAATTCTCAAGAATTACAGATATTGTTTTCCCATCCAGGGATGAAAATAATTTAATCTTTAAGTAATATATATTTCCCCCCATTTATCTTTCTATGATTCTCTTGAGTCCTGTGTTTGAAGACTGAATTTTTTGTTTACTTCTGTTTTTTTTTTAATGGAAATGATTGAAAGTCTTTTAACTTCATTAAAGATCCATCACTTCCCCTGAATGATGATGCTCAGTCTCTATCGGTAGTTAATTCTTGTTTGTAACCCCAGGTCTTTTGCTTTCCAGAATACGATATTCCTAACCCTCTGTGATGCTTTATTGTAGAAACTGCCACATTCTGGGTAATCCTTACTGTTGCTCCTAGATATTTGAATTGTTTTTGTCTGGCAGCTTGCATTATTTTTTCCTTGAGATTGTAGTTCTGGTGTTTTGAAAAAATGTTCTTTGGGATTTTCCTTGTGGGATCTCTTTCTGAAAGTGCTCGGTGCATTCTTTCAATGAATATTTCCCCCTCTGCTTCCTTGATGTTTTCCCTGAGGATCTCTTGAAGAATACTATCCAGGCAGGCTATTTTTTTTTTGTCAAGACATTCAGGTAGACCAATAATTTTTAAATTGTCTCTTCAGAATCTATTTTCCAGGTCATCTGTTTTTCCAATGATATATTTTACATATTCTTCCATTTTTTCATTCTTTTTAGTTTGACTGAATCTGGGTGTCTCCTAGAGTCATTAGCTTCCACTTGTCCCATTCTAGTTTTTAACATGTGATTTTCTTTAGTTAGCTTTTGTATCCCTTTTTCTATTTGGTTAATTCTATTTATGAAGGTGTTATTTTCCTCGGTGGTTTTTTTTTTTATTTTTGGTTTTTTGCTTTTTTTGCATTTGGCCAATTGTATTTTTAAAGAAATTGCCTTCATTTTCCAAGCTGTTGACTCTTTCTTACATGCCTCTTGTTTCTTTTCTCATTTTTTCTTTTACCTCTTTTTTTAAAGTCTTTTATGAGAAGTTTAAGAAGCCTCTTTAGCCTGAGATCAATTCATATCACTCTTAGATATTTTTTCCGTGGACATTTTGTCCTCATCTGAGTTTGTGTTTCTATCTTCCCTATCACCATAGTAGCTTTCTATGGTTAAGATTCTTTTCTGCTTCTTTCTCATTTTCTTTCCTTTTCTTTTGGAATTTAAAAAAAAACTTTTCTAGTTAAACTCTGCTCCTGGGGTAAAAGAGGTGCTGTCCCAAGCTTCTATGTAGCTTTGAGCCTTGGCTCTGTAGATAGGAGCCCCTTATGTTTCTAGCTTTGTCTACTCTTTCCAGGAAAAGACTTGGTTTCCCAGAGTTTACCTTCTGATCTGGGACTGGGGGTTGCCCCACAGATCTGTTTCTCTACTGAGACAGAACCAAGGGTCTCAGATGCTGATCTGCTGTGATTAAGATACTCTCACTGGCTTTCCGAGACTTTGTCTGAGCTGGGCTTCAGCCCTTTCACCTCAATGAGACTCATCTTTACTAAAGTTTTTCTAGTTTATCTTGGACTGGCGAGTGGTTTCATTCTATCAAACTCTGTTCAAACACTTGATTTCATGTTATTTTTGAGAGAAATTGGGAGAGCTGGAGCAGTTTCCTGGCTCCACTCTGTCATCTGGACTCCATTCCTAGAAGTGTGAATAATGCTCTCTCTTAAGCTTAGTTGTGTGTTCAACATATATGCCAGGTCTATTCCTTCCCCTTATTTTCTTATAGGACAAATGTCACAGGACCTTTTGGTCTCATATATAAACCAATGGAATACTCAATAGCCCCTGTAAATAAACATGAAAAGGACCATTGGTTTTGATCAAAGATCTCTGAAGGATCTAATTCCATCTTTCCATATTATCTTGTTTTAAAATTTCGTTGTTTTAGGTTATATATGTACATTTATTTTTTATATCTTTTCCATATGAGTCTTGTTAGGAGAGAAAAATCAGAATAAAAGGGGAAATGATGAGAAGGGGAAAAAAAGATAAAAACAGTATGCTTCAATTCACATTTGGTCTTTATAGTTTTCACTCAGTGAATGACATTTTCTATCCAAATTTTATTGGAATTGCCTTGGATCACCAAATTGCTAAGAAGAGCCAAGTGTATCATCATTGATTGTCACACAATCTTGCAATTTCTATGTACAATGTTTTCATGGTTCTGCTCACTTTATTCAGCATCAGTTCATATAGGTCTTTCCACTTCCAAATTATCTTTAATCCTTCCACCATCTTGTTCTGCAAGCTATACATTTCGTAGTGGTTGACTCTTGGAGTGCTTTTTAAAACATCTGAGTTTACTCAATATATAGTTCACATCTTTAGAATTTATACCTTTTACCTATATATAGGCCTATACCTTCTCTGCTACTTATTATTCCACAGAGTTACCTGTAGGCACTGTAAGCATTGTTGACACTGGAGGCACTGGAGATAGTGGGGCATTGTAGTTACTGGAGGCACTGAAGACAGTGGAGGTTTTAAAGGCAATGTAGATTCTGGAGGCACTGGATGTTACATTATTTGTTCAGGATCACAAAGTCAGTATTTGTTAAAAGTGGGTCTTGAACTCAAGACATTCAGATTCTGAAGCTAGTTTTCTATGCACTACAGCATAGGATCTATAAGATATCCTCTTTCATATCCCCTATTATCTGTTCCTCAAATGATATGAGATTGATATGAAAAATTATTTTTCCCTTATCTCATATCATTAACTCATAATAAAACCAATCTGTTATATTATAGCAAGTCTATGAGCTGGTGAAGCAATTATTTTTTTAAAAACTTTTAACAAATTGCAAGGATGAGAGGCTATTTTGATTATAAAATTTGTTCCCAGATATGGAAAAGAGGCAAATATTTCCTTCCATGGGTATCTCAGCTTCTATTTATTATGGTGGGAAAAAAAAAGTAACTTAAAGAACATTTTCCCTACCATATGATCTCTCCTATCCCAATTATCTTTCAGACCCAAGTCATAAAATGAATTTTTCTCCACCATTACCTCAGAGATACTCCTATTTACAGTTAAGTGGATTGCAGATAATCTTTTCATGCTCCTCCAGAAGCCTACAAGTTATTGCCTTGTTTTCAGTGCTCCTACAATTTCAAGGACCATTCTCTTAGGCTATACCATTTTCCATATGTAGATAGGAGCCCCTTATATTTCTAACTTTTCTCATTTTTTGTGAACAGGGCTAGATAGTTAGGGTTATGATCAACTCCACCCAGTGATTGTCAGATAACCTCTCTGCTCTTGTTTCCAGGACCCAAAAATATTAGTACAAAGTTATGAGGAATTACATTGAAAGTAGCCTGTGACCTATTTATAACTTTGAATACTATTATTTTCTTCTGATTCCACCTTATCCCCTTGTACAATGTTCTCTCAGAATACACCCAAATTCTAATGGACCTCATACTTTTATTCTCAATAAAAGGTTTATTCTGGCTTTGACAACCATAAATATATAAAATCCTCTCAGGTTCCTGAACTGGGACTTGAACCATCAGTATTCAGGATTTAAGTCCTTAAGAGTATGAACTGTTTGGTGATCTCATGACACTTCCTTCTCCTATCAAATGTTGTTCTGCTCCTGCCCTTGAAGCAATCTTTTAAATTCTAATAACTTCCCTTAGGTCTTAGGGAAATTTACTTATGACTTGACAAATATTTCTCTTGAATTCTTTATGAATTATAGCTCATTCATCTTTAAATATCTAACTGAGAGTGATGGCTTGACAAGTATGTTCTTTCAAAATCACATAGCTTTGGACCACCTCCAAGTCAATAAATGTGTCTGTAAATCCATAAATTTGTCCTACTACTGCACTTGCATAAAAATTTCAGGAGATATAAAGCATAAAAACCACAAGATCTATCATCTCATTAAGGTCAAGTATATCTCTTAACAGCATGGACCCTTTCAAAACCCCTAGTCCTGTAACACAGATCTTTCTTCCTATTTAAAGAGACTTATTCTTAAGAGAATTCTCTTACTCCTAGTGTTCCTAGCTGAAGAGTACACAATTTATACTCTTCCTGTGCTATGTCTAGTCATGTTTAGGAAGAGGAGAAAATCCTTACAAATGGTCACAATCCAATATTCCCCTGAGGAGGCCAATTTTATGCTATCAATCCTGAATGATATACGGCATGTTTTCCTTTATCTAACAAAATAAAGGAGATTGTAGAAGCTTGCTTAACCTAAGTACTTGCATTTAGCTTGAAGCAGGACCCATTCTCTCTCAGGAAATGAGAATGGAAGAATTGTGAATGTGAAACTGGTACTAACAAAAGAATCAGACAAAGAATCCTAGGGAATCAAAGAGGAAAACCACTTTTGTTGATTTAAGGAAAGCCATATACAAGAATTGCATAGGGTAATGATATATGGAAGGATTGTAATCTAAGGAATGAAGACTCTCTTTAAGGAAACTATGGAGTCATTATATCCAGTTGTCTTGATCTATTGCTTGATCTGTTACTTGATTCATTAATACAGAGGACAACACAATTCTCCCATTCCTTCAGGTTTGCAACCCAACAGTTATGGCTCAACTCAGGATCTTTCATTCCCCATATCCAAGCTGTTGCCATAGTCTGTTGGTTTTCCCTTTGCAGCATCTCTTGATTATGCTTCCTTCTCCCCTCTATCACTTTCACCTCTCTAGTATAGGTCCTCTGATAGCTCTGAAGGAGAAAGTGAGGCAAATGATTTTACACAGCTCTCCCTCACTAAAATCCAATTTCACTTGCATGTCCTGCATGAATCACTCACTTCCCTGATGTCATGGTGTTCTGTAAGAACAAAAGACAAGCAACAAAGTAATAACATTTATACGATGGTAAAGATTTATATAATACTTTTAGGTTTGCAAAACATTTTTATAAATATTATTTCATTTTGCTAAAATATATTATGAATTTGATGTGATAGAGTTTTGTCCTTGAAGTCAACAGAACTAAATTCTGGATCCAGTTCTGCCATTAGCTTGTTAATGTGAGATTTGAGGGAAAATATTTCACCTCTCTGGGTCTCAGTTCCTCTATCTTCAAAATGATAGCATTGAGTAATATCCTAAATTAAGGTCCTTCCAGTTCTCACATTCTAAAGTTATAGAAAATAAAAATTACTAATAATCAATCAATCAATCAATAAACATTTATTAAGCACCTATTTTATCCCAGTTTCTATGGTAAGCATTTGGGATACAAAAAAAAAAAAAAAGACAAAATAAAATTCCTACCCTCAAGGACCTCACAGCTTAATGGGAGAGAAAACCTGCAAATGGATATGTAGAAATAAGCTGTATACAACATAAATAGGAAATAATTAATAGAGGTAAGGAATTAAGAATTAATTCTTAGAATTAAGAAGGTCTAGAAAAGATTGCCTAAAAAGATGGGATTCTAGTTGGGACTTAAAGGAAACCAAAGAAGTCAGTAGGTGGAATTGAAGAGGAAGAACATTTTAGATATATGGAAGATAGGTATATCTTCCATATACCACCAGAAAAATGCCTAGAGATGAGAGATAGAGTATTTAGTTCACAGAACAGTCAAGAGACCGGTGTCACTGTACGGAAGAATATATGGTAAAGAGTAAAGTACAAAAAAGCTGGAAAGTCAGGAGAGGAGGTGTTAAGCCATGAATGGTTTTGAATGGGAAATGTAGTATTTTTATTTTATTGTGGAGGTTATAGAAAGACACTGGCATTTACTGAATAAATAGGTAACATGGTCAAACATATGCTTTAGAAAATAACTTTGGGAAGAGCAGAGCCAATTTAGTGAAGGGCAGACAAGTCTTTATCTGATCTCTTACTAGTATCCCTCTGATCGACACCAGATCAAACCTCTGAACTAGTTTTGGAGTGACAGAACCCACAAATATTTGGAGTGTAACAAATTTCTAGAAGATACTCTGGAAGAACTTCAGAAAAGGTCTAGTTCAACCAGGTAGGGGAGGAAGCTGTCTAGTGCAGAAGCAGTACATGGAGTCCAAGAAAGGGAGCCAGGGCTTTGAAGCATCCTTCACCAGGGAATCTACTGGGAGGCTCTTAAGCTACTCTGTCCTGATTACAAGCCAGTGGATCAGCAAATTAGCTGTAAGATAAACCAAAACAGATACAAAGCACAAATAGTGAGCCTCTGAACCCCAGAAAAATATGGGCCATGGCCACACCTACCCAGTACCGAAGTCAGTTACCAGCACCAGCCCAAGGACCACCTAAAGCAGTTGCCATCCTTTTACCTTAAGAGGAGACCTCAAACTTTTTAAAAATATGGGCAAAAAAGCAAAAAGAACTCTGACTATAGATAGCTTTTATGGAGAAAGAGAAGAACAGACCTCAAACCCTGAAGATCCTGAAGTCAAATCATCTCCAGATCACCCAAAGCATGATGGCAGAAACTAGGCATTGATTCACAACTAGCACCCCTATTTCAAGACAAGGTCAAAATGATTTCATGATTTAGACATAAAGAGTCTTATTATAAGCAAATTGGAAGAACAAAGGATAGTTTACCTCTCAGAGTTGTGGAAAAGGAAGGAATTTGTAGGCAAAGAACTGGAGTTCATTATTGAATGCAAAACAGATAATTCTGAATATATTAAGTTAAAAACTTTTTGTACAAACAAAACTAATGCAGACAAGATTTGAAGGGAAGCAATAAACTGGGGGGAAATTTTTACCTTTAAGGATAATAATAAAGGCCTCATTTCTAAAATATATAGAAAACTGACTCAGATTTATAAGTATATAAACCATTCTCCAACTAATAAATGGTCAAAGGATATGAACAAATAATTTTTAGATAAAGGAATCAAAACCATTTCTAGTCATTTGAAAATGTGCTCTAAATCACTCTTCAGCAGAAAAATTCAAATTAAAACAATTTTGAGGTATTTATGTACTTCTCAGATTGGTTAAGATGACAGGAAAAGATAATAAATGTTCATAATAATTATTAGTTAATTTAAGTTAATAATAAAATGTTGGAGGACTTGTGGGAAAACTGGAACACTAATAGAGTGTTGATGGAGTTGTGAACTCACCCAGTCATTCTGGAGAGCAATTTGGAACTATGCCCAAAGAGTTATCAAAATGTGCATACCCTTTGATCTAGCAGTATTTCTACTGGGCTTATATCCCATAGAGATCATAAAGGAGAGAAAGGGACCCACATGTGCAAAAATGTTTATAGCAGCCCTTTTTGTAATGGCAAGAAACTGGAAACTGAATAGATGCTCATCAGTTGGAGAATGGCTGAATGAGTTATGGTATATGAATGTTATGAAATATTATTTTTCTATAAGAAGTGATCAGCAGAATATTTCAGAAAAGCCTGGAGAGACTTATAGGAACTAATGCTAAGTGAAATGAGCAGAATCATGAGATCATTGTACATGACAACAAGAAGATTATACAATGATCAATTCTGATGGTCATAGCTCTCTTCAACAATGAGATGATTGAGGCCAGTTCCAATGATCTTGTGATGAAGAGAGCCATCTACACACAGAGAGAGCTCTGTGGGGACTGAGTCTGGACCACAATATAGCATTTTCATTCTTTTTGTTGCTGTTTCTTTGCAATTTGTTTTCTTTCTCATTTTTTTCCTTTTTGATCAGATTTTTCTTGGGCAGTAAGATAATTGTATAAATATGTATACATATACTAGGCTTAATATATATTTCTAACATATATTGGATTACTTGCCATCTAGGGGAGGCAAGTGGTGGAAAAGGGGAGAAATTTGGAACACAAAGTTTTGCAAGAGTCAAATGTTGAAAAATTATCCATGTATATGTTTTGAAAACAAAAACCTTTAATAAAACAAAAAAAACAAAAAAAAAAAAAAAAAGAAAGAAAGAAAATCATTTTGGTAGCTGAATGGAGGATGGATTGAAGTGGGGAGAGATTGGAGGCAACAGAGACATTATAAGACTGATGTAATAATCAAGGCATGACTTGATAAGGACTTACACTAAAGTGGTGTTAGAGGGGAGAAGGAAGCATATTTAAGAGATGCTGCAAAGGTGAAATCGACAGGCTATGGCAACAGTGTGAGGTGTGTGATGATGTGAGGTTGAAGGTCAGAAGAGAGGATAAGAAGATTTGAGAATTATCAACATAGAGATGGCAATTACATCCATGGGAGCTGAGGAGATCATGAGGTGAAACAGTATATAGAGAAAAGAAGACCTAAGAAAGAACCATGAGGGATACCACAGTTAGAGAACATAATCTGGGGGAGGATCTAACAAAGGAAATTGAGGAGTGATTATATAGCGCCTAACATAGTACTGAGCATATAATACTTTTTAATAAATTTTGTTGATTGTTAGGTGATGGATTATTTGCTAAATGATGATGATAAACACAGACCTTCCTTTGGTTCTGTTCTCTCCTATGGCTGCCTTCTTTTTATTGTTCAAATTTTGATATACAATTTTAGATTAGTTTAGATTAGATTATATAAAACAGTAAAGTTCTTGCTATGTGCCAAGCAGGAATACAATCATATAATTGTATTCTCAGGAAGACAATTCCTGCCCTCAAAGAGCCTACATTCAAGTGTGGAAAGATAACATTTAAAGGAGAACTAGAAGAATTGAGTTGTGATAAGGAAGGATATTAGACAAGAGAGGAATTATTCATCCACAAGAGATCAGGAGAGGAAAGTCTAGAGATGCATAGATAAATTAAAGTGTGATTTAGTGCCCTTCTGAAATGGTATCAGTGCAGGTAGTCAATAATCAGGAAAATAGGATTTTATCTAAATTTCTATAAGATCAAAAGGTAGTTGTTGGGAAACAAATCCAATTGTATTGTGTAAATGTCATCATTTCAGACAGACTGTATGCTTCTTTAGGGTCAGAACTATATCTTATATTTCTTCTATAAGCCTCCATGGAACCTATCACAGAAGGTTTTACAGTACCTAAAAAGGACACTCACTCAATGCTTGGAAATTGATATACTTTAAGATTTCTGTAAGCTACTCTTTGCTTAGGGACAGAGTATAACAGATATAAGAATTTTCTTAAGTCTCACTGTCCTTGTTTTAGTAGATTTTCCTAGGGACAAATCTTCATTACAAATATAAATTTTTCCAAATATTCTTAGGCTTCTATAAATGAATATTTCCCCCTACCCTACCCTCCCATCCTCTGCCATTTGCATAGTGTACTTTGAAGCTTTCATTTTAGGAAAGGTTGGATTGACCTCATTTATATTTGATATTCTAACACTAAGCCCTACATTTATCTCACTTGTATGACTAATGTCTGCTTTGAGCTCTTTTCTTAAAATGTAATGAGCCATTCGTATCCATGGATAAATGCTCTAAAGACTTCATAATGATAAACTGCTCTTTTCTGCTTATGACACTATTTGCTTTTACCAACTTAATTATCAAGTAACGAAATTGGAAAGTCAGCTAAATTTTGATATTAAGACATTTTAGAAACAATTTCTTGAAATCCAATGTCTAATCAAAAGCACTCTTGTAGAATTAAAAGAATGTTCAACTCCATAGTACTTTATATTTTATGTCCTTTCTTCAAAATATACATCGTAAGGTAGATAAATATTATCCCTATTTTATAAATAAGGAAACATCTTCAAAGAAGTGACTTGCTCAAAGTAATATTAGAGATTATATTTCAATCCAAGTCACTTGAGTCAATATTTAATGCTTTTTCCACCATGACACTCCACACTTTTAGACATTTCACTTTAGAACATTTTCCCTCTTTTTTCTGGACAGCTAGCTTCACAAATGACAAATTGGTTCCATCCTTAAAAAAGAAAGAAAGAAAGAAAGAAAGAAATCTGTTCCATTAGAGCAAATAACTCAATAACGGAATTAGAAAAAGTAATTTCAATCTGGAGGAATAGAGAAACTTTAAATCTGCTTAAAAATAATTGCTCACATTTGGTTTGCAAATGCATTTTTAAAAACAATTTGGAAAAGTAGGTAGGTAACTTCTTCATCTCCACGTTACAGATAAGGAAACTTTTTTTTTTTAGGAAACTGAATTTCAAAGAGCTTGAGTGACTTGTTTACAATTACAATGCAAGTAATGGTCAAACTTATATGGTTATATATATAATATATATTATATATATAACATATATAATATATGGAAATAACAGTGGAGATATATATTATTCTGATTTCAAATAGAGTGTTATTTCCACTTTCCCAGCTTCTTCATTCTATTGCAATGGCCTAGTAACACTTTCTATAGGATGTACAGTGAATGATTTCATTCCTCATGTAACTGACATATCTCACAATCATAGGAAGTAACCTCACTGATCTTCTGGTCCAACCACTTTTCAACACATATGACAAGTATGCATCTAGTCTTTTCTTTCACTGACTGCTCTCTAGCTTATGATCTTCCTCTAATGTGATACTCAATATTTAACACAACCTTCCAGTTTTCTAATTAGAGTATAGAGCAGGAAGACAATATCCTTATTCATGGAAGTAATGCTTTTGTATTCATTACTATGATATTAATCAATAATATATATCATTGAAATGCAAAGCTCCCTAGAAGACATGATGAAGCCTGGTGTTTCCAGTACTTCCAAATAAAGCAACTTTTACTAGACCAAGCAATGTTCTTTGAGATCATGAAATAGATATGCTATATCTCCAGCCTGGAGAGAAAAAATGGAAAAGAATCTAACACACAGATGGTTAATTATACTAGACCTTTAGTCTAGTGGCTTACACTCAGGAAGGGGAAAAAAAGGCAGGGTAAAAATTGTACTTGATATTTGCCTCAGATTGGGTCTAAAAATATTATCTTCTAGAAACAGAGAAATTGTATTAAGCAAAAGAAAGAAGTTCTAGTGAGGAAAAGAAGACTATATTTTTTTTACCTTGAAACATACAACAGATTTGGGGGGAATCAATACAACATGGTAGATTGTTTTATATATGAGTATCTTAAGCCATAGAAAGGCTGGATAATCTGTGTGTTCTTTAAAATTTGTTCTGTTACAAGGATTTCCAATGCAATGAAAAATGGAAACTCCACTGTTGTTCTGGCTGATCATTATAAAACAGACTAAATAAATATTTTTGTTACTCTGTTCACATGTTTAATATGAATGTATGAAATACTGTTTCTCAATGAGATGACTTTTTCTTTTATAAAGGAAAATGGTGGAATGAATATGTATGCCCTTAACACATTTGGTTGTCATGAGTTAAAAACAATGGGTGGACAAAGGTGTCAGGGACTTAAATTAGCTAAATGGAATATGAACTCTTATTCATCTTTGTGTCACTCTCCTTCCTCATCATGAAGTCACACGTGATTTTGCTATAATAGATATCCTGGAAATGTTTTCTTCATAAATGAATGGGTAATTAGAAGCAACCTAGATGAGTAATTAGCATCCTAGAATTGCTGGAATGTAGAGCAGTTCCAGTGTGTAAGCTATGCATACCAAAGCAGATTACAATTGCTTTATGGGATAAGAGGGATGGGGTGTCCCATGGATACATAACTAGCTTATGTTCAGATGCAGGATTTAAGCCAGGTTTTCCTGACTCCAAGGTCAACTCTCTATAAATTTATCTATTCTATTTTTAAAATGAAGAAGTTAGTGAAATAAGAAGCTGTGTAACATAAGTAGTGACTGTATGGAAAACAATCTGAATAGCTAATGGTGATATCATCCCTAAATTAGACAATTGCCATTAGCATTACCCGTTTGTTCATTTGTTTTTTGTTTTTTTTACTTTAAGACAATTAAACTAGAAGAATCAAAATAGTTCTGGAGTTCCTCAAATCTAATTCAAGTTGAGTTATGTCATTCAACTATCTTAGAGAACTGAATTTTTTTTTTCCTACAGACATATATACAAATGATAAAGTATAGATTATTGGAGGTTCATGCAGGGGTCCTCAAACTACGGCCCGTGGGCCAGATGCAGCAGCTGAGGACGTTTATCCCCCTCACCCAGGGTTATGAAGTTTCTTTATATAAAGGCCCATAAAACAAAGTTTTTGTTTTTACTATAGTCCTGCCCTCCAACAGTCTGAGGAACAATGAACTGGCCCCCTATTTAAAAAGTTTGAGGACCCCTGAGTAGAATTACTTAGTGAACTCTTTCCAAGTTACTAAATTTGATCTGTCATCTAAGCATATAGGTGAATTCTTCATATGGAAAATGGTGTGTGTGTATATGTGTGTGTGTGTGTGTATATATATATATATATATATATATATATATATATACACATATACTTTATTAAATGTAATTTATTGTATTATGATCCTAAAAGAATGAACTTAATATTTCTGCTTTTAAATATAAAAATTTTATTCTCTAATATATAGTTAATCTATGTAAAAGTAGTATTAACTGCTGAGGAAAGGTATATTTCTTTCTATTTCCATTCAGTTCACTCCAGATTTCTATCATATATAGCTTATCTAAAATTTCATTTCCTTCATTTCTTTCTTATTATATTTTGACTAGGTTTATCTAGTTCTGAGAGTAGAAGATTAAAATCTTCTACCTGTAATTCATATAACTTTTCTTTTAAAATTTTATATGCTATAGTATTGAATGCATATATATTTAGTTATGATGTTGCTTGATTGTCTATGGCACCTTTTATCAAAATGGAATTACCCTGTTTATCTCTTTTAATTAAATCAGTTTTAACTTTAACTTTTATTATGAGATCATAATTGCTACTCTTATTTTTCTAGCATCAGCTAAAACTTAATAAATTTTACTCCAGCCCTTTAACTTTGTTTGTAAATCTCATTTCAAATTGGTTCCTCATAAACAACATATTGTCAGATTCTAATTTTTAATCCACTCTATTTGTTTCCATTTTTTTGGTGAGTTCAGCTAATACACATATATTGTATATACTCAGTATATAATTACTGGGACTGAAATTTATTTTACATGCAACTGGAAAAAAATATTTTAAAAGGATTTTAGCTCAAAAAATCCAAGGTCTTCCAATGCATTTAAGGCCATCTTTAGTCATCTTGATCTATATCTTGCCACTAGGTAATATGGTTCTTGAAAGAGTATAGCTTATGATTTTGTATGGCCCTACCTCACTTAAATCCAATTCACTTGCAATTCATGACATCTTCTTCTGGATGCCATGGTCCTCTTTGATCACAAAGGATAAACAATAACTTATGAGTACTAGTATCTGCCACCCTGGGGACCCAACTGTCCATTTCCAATTATGTAACAAAGCTCCTTCTTCCCTCCTTCTTCTTTTCCTTGCTTCCTCTCTCCCTCTCTTCCTCCCATCCTCCCTTCCTTTCCTCCCATCATCCCTTCCTCCCATCATCCCTTCCTTCCTTCCTTCCTTCCTTCCTTCCTTCCTTCCTTCCTTCCTTCCTTCCTTCCTTCCTTCTCTTCTGTCCCACCTCTATCCCCTTTTCTTCTGTCTACATAAGGAATCATACCTTTACCTGAAGGTGCTCCTACGAAAGGAGTTTACACTGAAACCTAACAAGATATATATGTGGAGGTTCACGGGTTAGATTTCTTTTTTATGGACCATGCCATAAAGCTAAATCACTCTGGCTTTCATTGATTTGCCAAAAAAAAAAAAGTCACAACCTAAGCCTCACTTGGTCATTGTTTGCATTCTATGGCTCAGAGTGAGGATAAATAACAATGACACCTGTTTTGGCAAGAAACCCTGGGAATCTTCCCTTCTTAGATAAATGTTACTTATTTATTTTTAACTAGGTAACAGAAGTCATTCTTCGCTTCATTTTTACCTAACATTTATTACTGAATGGCTAGTGTCTCAGACAAATTGAGACCTGGGAAAGACTTTATCTTAAAAAGACCAAGACCTACATCTAGGCTGCATCTAGAGCTCTCTAGTCATCCTGATCAATATATCTTGCTCCTGGACCCAAATGCCTCTGGAGGACAGAATGAGCTTGGTAACTTTACATAGCCTTACCTTACTTAAATTCAATTCACTTGCAAGTCATGACTTCTCCTTCCTGATGTTATGATCCTCTTCTAGAAGGGAGGACAAAAACAACAATCACCACTATTTCCTTAATCCACACCCTTTTAAAGAATCTTTTCCTCATTCTCTTCCCTTACCCTCTTATTCCTTATTTTACCCATCCTTTAAAAGTCCTTCCCTTATTCTGTTCCCTCATCCTCTTATTTCTTTATAACTTTAGAAGACTTTTATACCCTTATATGTGTGTGTATACACACACATACACACACATATATGTTTTTCCCTCTTTACCCTATTTCCACCTCTACCTGCTTCCTCAGTATCAGTTCTTCCACTCATGCCTTATTTGTATGAAATAATTGTTTCTTTTTATCTTTTTCTAGCCAATTTTATTGTTGTTATTGTTGTGTTTAGAATTACTCTATCAAACTCAGCTCTGTTCCAACCTTTCTTTCAAACCACCCAAGTAATGATGACAGTCTCAAGAATATTTCTAATATTTTCACATAGAAGAAGTAAGCAGTTGGACCCTATTGAATCCGTTGTAACTGGTCTTAAAAAACTGGTAATTTTTATCAATGTATAAAAATCCAGACAATAAATGTAATATTCCACACCTGTGGGCTTCTATTAAATGAAATTCCTTCAATGTTGTCACTGCCCCCAGGACTAGAGTTCCAGTTGAATGAGACCACTTAAGTTATATCAGGTCCAGATCTCCAGCTGAATGAGACCACTTAAGTTCGAACTAAGTAGGGAGTGGTCCTGGGCTATTCTTAATGAAATCACTTAATTACCCTGAAGGGTAGGTCTCTGTCAGAGGAGAGTTTCAGAGCTCACCCCAAAAATCAAGGAGGACAATTTCAGGGTTCACCCCCCTCAGTGAGATTTATTATCGGAGGCAAAATTTTTGGGGCTTGTAGCTAATATTATTTGGGAACTTTAAAGCTTCACCCTCCTTCTGACAATTAGTGGGACAATCACCTGGAGTAAAATTGAGTTAAGGCTGTTTTTTCCTGTATGTGCTGAAGGATCGGTTTTAACTGCTTATATTATGTTATAGTCATGTCCCTGCATTTTTTCCTCCAGTGACTGATTTCTATGATCAAAACAATAGTCAATAACTATTAATGCAGTAATACAATATTATGTCTTACCTTGCTGTTTCCCATCTGATTATATGTAATCATTATATCCTGAATGCTTATCCTGGTTATAGATCTGTTAGTGGATATTTGTGTCTGTGGATATTCAGGTTTTTAAAAGGTTTCTAAATAATGAGAGGACAATTGGCACAGTTGTCTGTGAGACCTAACTGCTATTTATTGGCTGTCTTGTGAGGCAAACTTGTTTCTTCTTACATGAGGAGCTGCTGACCAGTCTATACTGGCCTCTTCATATTTTGTAGCAGTCTGTTCTAACCTTAGATTTTTTTGTTGTTGTTGTTCTAGATTTTGGTCAAATTACAGCTATATTGACCCGCTTCTGGGACCTGGATCAGCCCATGATCCTTTCAGCATACCTCACCTATCCTCCTGCATGACTGAGAGCCTCCGCCCATTCACAGCCTGAAGCAGTTTAGATTGAGACCATTGCCTGGCTCCTACTTTGGACTGATATGGGAGATTTGGAAAATGGCTGATGAATTATTGTCAAATTCTAACTGTAGGAGTGGGGCAGAGCCAAGATGGGGGAGAAGGCACACACGACTTTCTAAGCTCCTCTCATTCCCCTCATAACCAACTATTTTATCAAGCCTCAGAAATAGCTCTTCACTGCTTAAATTCATGAAGATCAGAAGCATACAATTTACCTGCTGAAGTCAATCTGGAAGATCACCAGGAAAGATTTGTCCTGAGGGGCCAGAAACAGATCAGCACAGGCAGGGAGAGGCTAGCGACCTGAGCAGACCAGGGGCGGGGGATCCTGTGGCTAGAGAAGTTATAGAGACCACCTGCTATAGGCTGACTGCTCTGCCTTGATTACAAAGCAGTAAACTGACAGAGAAATTAAGCCTGGAACAGAGGGTACTTCTAAAAACCAGAACCAACACTGGCTGTAAGCTATCAACCAGGAAGTGACTCAGGAGACTGAAACACAGCCCTGCAGCCACATCCTGCAGTTCGAGGCTTTTGTGGGGCAGTTACAAACCCGCAGGGCAGGGGAGCACAGCCTGGGCAGCCTCTAATCAGCACAGTGCTGAGCTCGGCCTGGGGCAATAGAACTTCCCAACCAGACTGTGCTTCCCGGAGCAGAGACACTTCCTATCCCTGAAAATCCATTTACTGCTCAACTGCTAATACCCACAGCCCCAGGGCAGGATTTGGCTTGGGATAGTGAAACTCTCAATGATCAGCCTCTAGCCCCAGGGCAGTCATTATCTCACACAGCAGGGGTTCTTTGCAGTGCACTTTCCCAGCTCTGCCCTGCAGGCCTGAGTTACTCCAGGTGGGGAACTCTTTCCCAGAGCACTCCAGTACCTTGCTGCTTTTGCAGCCCCTAGCAGGATAGCTACCGTCCATACATCTCTCACTGCTCTGCAGAGGAAGCTGGAACCTCCAGGCCCTGAAGGCAGAACCCCACAGGCTTTAACAAAATGAGTAAGAAAATCAAAAGGACAATTGATAGTTTCTACTCAGAAAGAGAACAGCTTTTCAACCCTGAAGAGACTAATAGCAGACAGTCTCCAGACAATTGTTGGTCGCCAATACAAAAGGCTCTCCTAGAAGAGACTATTAAAAACCTTAAAAGAGAACTAGAAGAAAATGGGAAAGGAAAGAGAAGCATGCAAGAGAACAGAAAAGACATATAACTCACTGAAAGAAAAATTTGACAAAGTGGAAAAGAAAACAACTCCCGAAATGTGAACTGAAAAGGTAAAAACCCCAAGAAGTAGGGAAACAGAATTTTGTGAATTGGAGAAAGAAATAACTCACTAAAAAAAAAAAAAAAAAAAAATTAGTGAAATAGAAAAAAATTCATAGAGCAAATGACTCATTTAAAAACTCAATCGGATATATACAAAAAGAAGTAAAAAGCTAATGAAGAAAAATAACACCTAAAAACGAACTGAAAAATAGAAATGACTGACCATTGAGACAGGAATCAGTCAAGCAAAACCAAAAAAAAGATTGGAAAAAAATGTCAAAACTTTACTTGAAAACAAGGACCGGAAAATGATCAAGGAGAAAAACCAAGGACTTGACCACCCGAAAAATATGATGAAAAAGAGCTTAATACTATTTTTAAGGGAAATTAAAAGAGAACTGCCCAGAAGTAAAGAACCAAGGTAAAATGCGGAAAGAATCCAAAAACTTCTGAAAAAGACCCAAAATAAAGACCCGAGGAATATTATTTAAAAACTTAAATTTTCGATTAAAGAAAAAATTCCAAATCCAGGAAAAAAGTTCAAATACCAAGGGCCCACAATAAGGGTCAACAAGTCTGGCGCCCAACATTAAAGGATCAAAGGGCCTGAATTTGATATCCGGGTAAAGAACTTGAATGCAGCCGAATAAACTACCCAGCTAAGCGAGCATTTTTTTCCATGGAAGAAGATGGAATTTAAGAAACAGAGAACCATCTGTTTCTAAAGAAAACCAGACTTAAAAAAAATTTGATCTCCAACAACAGGACCCAAGACAAGTAGAAAAATAAAAATTGGTTGGGGATAACATAAAAATCAATGTTAAATTTGATTTTACTGATATACGAAAAAAAAGGGGAAAATGGAAAGGGATAGTGTCAGAAAAAAGGAAAGGGGAGATAAAAAAAGGGTTTCATGCACGATGAGGCAAAGGAAACCTATCAATTGAGGAACTTAGAGGGGGAGGAATATTTGGAATCTTACTCATCAGAGTTGGCTCAAAAGAAATAATTGACAAATTTGTTTTAAGAAAACTTTCTCACCCTCATTAAAAAAGTGGAGAGGAAAGTGAAAAGGAAAAAGAGAAAAGGGAAGGGTCAAGAAAGGGGAAGGGATTCAAAGGAAAGGGAGGGATTAAAGAGGGAGAGCTAAAGACCAAGGGACCTAAGTTTAATACAGGTGGGGAAGGAGGGCAAGAAAAGAAAAGCAAATCTGGGGAATTAGGATGGCAGGAAATACAGAATTAGTAATTGTAACCATAAATGGAATGGGATGAACTCCAAAAGGGAGGGGAAGCAGACTGGATCAAAAGTCAGAACCCCACAATAGTTGTTTAAAGAAACATTTAAAAAGGGAGATTAATATAGGTAAAGGTAAAAGGTGGAGCAGAACATTATGCTTCAGGTGAAAAAAAGAAGCCATCCTTTTTGATCAAAAAAGCAAAAAATTGATCTAGTTAAAAGAGATAAGGAAGGAAACATTCGTAAAAAAATAGAAATAAGCAATATAGTATTAAAACAATATGCACCAATGTATAATCAATTCCAAAGGAGAAGTTAAGAGATTAAAAGAAATAGAAGCAAAACTATAAAAGGGAGACCTCAATCTTGACCCCAGATTTAGATAAATCAAATCAAAACAAAAAGAAAGAAATTAAAGAGGAAAAGAATATTAGAAAGATAGGTTGATAGATTTGGAGAAAACAAGGTGATAGAAAGGAATTTTTCTTCTCAGCAGCCTGGAACCAAACCCAAAATTGACCAATATTTAAGGAAAAGACCTAAAATTAAATGCAGGAAGGCAGAAATAGTAAATGCTTTTTTCAGATCACAATGCAAAAAACAATTCCAAAAAGTTAGGTGAAACAAACAAAAGTAATTGAAACTTTAATCTCATCTTAAAGAATGATTGGGTGAAAAGCAAATTATAGAAACAATTAATAACTTCACCCAAGATAGACAATGGAAATCATACCAAAATTTGTGGATGCACCAAAGGGTAATGGGGAAACCCTTTTTCCTTAGAGGTTACTTGAACAAAATAGAGAAAGAGAAGGTAATGAATTGGGCAAACTAAAAAAATGAAAAACCAAATTAAAACCCCCAATCAATTATAAATTGAAATTTAAATTAAAAGGGAGAAATTAATAATATTGAAAACAAAAAAACTATTGAACAATAAAAAATTAAAAATTTTTTAGAAAACAAAAAATTGATAAACCTTGGTAAATCTGATTGAAAAGGAGGAGGAAAAGAAATTATAGTCTTAAAATGAAAAAGGGAGAACTTTCCACTAATGAAGAGGAAAAGAGAAATAATAAGGAGTTATTTTGCTCAACTTTTATGCCAATAAATTTGATAACCTAATGAAATGGATGATACCCCAAAATACAGACTCCCAGATAACAGAGGAGGAAGAATTGTTGAAAGTCCACAGAAAAAAATGGAACGGCAAATTAAAAAAACCCCTAAGAAAAAAACCCCAGGACCAGATGGATTTAATGAATTTACCAAACATTTAAAGAACAATTCCCAATGCTATATAAATTATTTAAAAATAGGGAAGGGAGTCCCACCAAATCTTTAGATACAGACATGGTATGATACCAAACCAGGTAGGTTGAAAAAAAATAAAATCTCCCTAATGAATATTGATTAAAACTTAAAAAAAATATTAGCAAAAGATTACAGAATATCATCCGGATAATTCACTGATCGAGGATTTAACCAGAAATGGTTTGGTTCAATTTAGGAAAAATTACATAATTATTAATAACTCAGTGATGCAGAAAAAGCATTTGAAAAAATCCAACACCCTTTAAAAAATTTGAGAGTATAGGAATAAATGGACTTTTCCTTAAAAAATCAGTAGCATCTATTTAAACCAGGTGCATCATATGTAATGGGGATAAACTGCCACCATTCTAAAAGACAGAGGCAAGGTTCCCACATCACTGTTAATTTAATATTGTATTAGAAATGCAGCATGGCAAAAGAGCTGAGAAAGATATTAAAGGAATAAGAATAGGAATGGGAAACCAAAATTATCATTTTGCTGATGATATATGGTATACTAGAGAACCCCTTTAAAAAAAAGATTGAAATAATCCAATTTTAGCAAAGGATTTATAAAAAACTCAATAAGTCATCAGCATTCTTAATCACTAATAAAAATCCAACAGTAATTAAAAAGAGAAACCCATTTAAATAATATGATAGTATAAAATATTTGGAACATCTCGGGAAAATCAGAACTTTATGAGCAAAATAAAAACACTTCACACAAATTAAGTTTCCAACAATTGAAAAATATTAAACCGGAAGAGCGAGCAAAATAATAAAGTAAAATACCCAAACTAATTTATTTATTTAGGGCTATACCAATAGATTTCCAAAACTATTTTGATGACCTAGAAAAAATAACAAAAAGTTCATATGGAAAAACAAAAATAAAATTTCAGGGAATTAATGAAAAAAAAAAAAAGGTAGATTGACCCGATCAAAAATTATATTATAAAAGGTTAAAAACTATCTGGGTTTTAAGAAAAATGGATCAAAATGGTTAGGTTCAAAGGACAAAACAGCCAATAACTTTAATTATCAGAGTTTGAAAAAAAGACCCCCAGTTTTGGATAAGAAGCATTATTTGACAAAATTGTAAAATTGAAATTAGTATAGAAACTAGAATGACCCCAAATTTTAACCCTAACCAAGATAATGTCAAAATGGGTTATGATCTAGGAAAAGAATGAGATCATAAATAAATTGAAGAATAGATAGTTTACCCAGACCATGGAAAGGAAGGAATTTATGACCAAAGAAGAACTAGAGATTACTATTGATAAAAATTGAAAAGTTTTTTAAAAAAACAATGCAGGAAGATTAAAGGGAAACAATAAACTGGGAAAAACATTTAAGTCAAAGGTTCTATTAAAGGATCCCAAAAATATAGAGAATTGACTTAATTTTAAGAAATCGCATTCCCAATTGATAAAGGTCAAAGGATAGAAAGCAATTTCAGATGATGAAATTAAAACTTTACTACCATATGAAAGAGTGTTCCAAATCATTTATCAAAGAAATGAAATTAAGACAACTTGAGAACCACTATACACCGTCGATTGGCCAGAATGACAGGGAAAGATAATGCAGAATGTTGGAGGGGATTGGGAAAACAGGGACACTGATACATTGTTGGTGGAATTGTGAATAATCCAGCCATTCTGAGAGCAATTTGGAATATGCCCAAAAGTTATCAAACTTGCATACCCTTTATCCCAGTGTTCTATGGGCTTATACCCCAAAGAGATACTAAAAAGGAAAAAACTGTATGTGCCAAAATGGGGCAGCCCTGTTTTGTGGCCGAAGTTGAAAAATGAATGGATGCCCACAATTGAGAATGGTTGAGAAATTTGGGTAATGAATTTATGGAATATTATTTTTGTAAGAATGACCAGCAGGAAATAAAAGGATTGAGACCTACATGAACTGATGTGAGGAAATGAGCAGAACCAGGAAATCATTATAACCCCAACAACAATACTGTATGAGGATGAATTTTGATGGAAGGGATTTTTCAACAAAGACAAGATCTAACTTGTTTCAATTGATCAAGGATGGACAGAAGAGAACCCAAAGAAAGAACACTAGGAAATGAATGTAAACACTTGCATTTTTTGTTCTTCTTCCCAGGTTATTTATATTTCTAAATCCAACTCCTGAGCAACAAGAAAACTGTTCAGTTCTGCACAAATATTTATCCAAATTACTGTAATCATTTACCATGTATAGATGTTGCCATCTTTGGGGGAAGGTGGAGGGGGGGGGAAAATCGAACAGAAGTGAGTGCAAAGGATAATGTTGTAAAAATTTGGCATGGGTTCTTAATTTTGTAGCAGTGTTAAAATATTTTCCCTTTTTGTAATTGTTTGAAGGATTTTTTAGAAACCCGGAAATTGTTATGTATAGGGAACTTTAATTCATTTCAAATTTATTGGATGGTTATTTGAAATTTTTTTATTTTCTTGATGATTCTTTGCCTAAAACAAAAGGGAAAGAAAGAAAAATTAGGGAAATTTTTTCTCAAAAGTACCTGAAAGAATGGGAACACCCTAGTTTTCTGTTCACTTTTCCTCAGGCACTTTACCCACCACTGTCATTGTGTCCCTTATCATTGAAAGCCCTTTCAGAAACCCTTTTTCATCTTTTAATCCTTGTTTGGTTAAATATTTAAACCCCTACTGGACTGTGATTGCTGGTTATGCTTTAACTTTGAAACCCCTTGTTCTGTCAGAATGGCCCTGGCAGACTCAGTTTTGGAGACTATTTTTTACAAACAACCAGAAATCGGGCACCTTGGGACTTGGCAGTCTCCAATTCTGTAACCCTAGTTCCTTAATTAGTATTTCAGCATTCTTGAAGGATGTTGCAGTTTAGTATCAGGCCTCTAAAGTTTGGAGTTTGCCTGCCTTGATGATCTAACTGAATACTCTGATAGCTCTGCTCAGAAGTCTGGATCCTTTCTGTATCCTAGGAGCAGCTCCTGTTCTTCTGAGCAGGGACAGGCAGAGCTACTCCAGGCGCCACTCTTTCCCCTCTTTGGAGTCCCTGACAGACTTGGGGTGCCCCTCCTAGGATGGGCCAGCACAATTGTTGTGAGCCCTGCTACTCCCTCTGTAAGCAGAGGCTGAATTAAGTGAACAAATGACCACAGATATAACTCAGATCCAATAGTTCATCTCAAACTAGTTTCCCTGGCTGAGATGTGCTCCAGAACTGCAAAGGACCTGACATGCTTGCAACAGGGAGCCTTTGTACTGCTGTTAACTCTGGGGTTATTAGGGAGAGACTTGTCCTTGCCATAAGTCCCTGCATTTCCCTTGTTTTATTTTGGTTTATTTGCTTCACATAGGGTTGGCCAAAATTATGGTGCTAAGACCTCCAGGTACCTAGGGGAAGGTAATTCAATGATTTGAATATTCAGAAGAGAGAGTGTGGAATGTTGTGCCACAGTTCCTTTTAATGTCCTGCCTCAGTTTCCCTAATTGTTCTGCCTCAATCCCCCTGACCATTAGGACTGAGATAATTAGGCGTGTAGAGATCTGGCATTCTAAAAGATAAGATTCCAGATGTCCTATCTCAGATACCTGATTAACATCCTCTACCTCTATCTCTCCAGACTTCCTGGCTCTAGTTTGGCTGTCTCCTTTACTCCCAATTTGTAAGAATTTATGGTCCTATCTCCCAATCTGTCAGAACTAGATTGATGGTCTCCTTCTTGGAAATTCCCACTCTCAGTGTTTGGAATCCACCCTCAGCCTTTGTCTTAGAGTGCTGATCTTGGAGCCACATATATATAATCACTGGAACCTCACATTTGATGCTGAATGCTTTGACACATCAGTCCTGGGACCAAAATGCATCCTTTGGTCCCAGAAAATTTTTCCCTCTCTGAAATCCAAATAAAATATTAAAAACTCTCTAATCTTTATCTTGCCTCAGTTTTTCTGGCATTACAAAATATACTGCCATTGGACTCTAACATAATGATGTCATTTTGGTCACTTTAGAAAATGAAAGAAGAGGATAATATGAGTCCATCTTTTATAGGGGAAATATAACCTCAGGGAGTGGGGTGGAGTTTGACATCATAACTTGGTTTTCAGATTGGAAAGTAAAGGATGTGTGGGAGGTGGGATTTACTAGAGATCACCACCTAATGTGGCTCTATAATCAAGAATTCACTTGGACAAAATACCAACTTAAGAAAAAAAAAAAGTATCACATAGGGCTGAGATGATCCTATCAGTGCTCCTCCCTACTTGCCTCAACGAATAAGTAGCTAGGCTTCCAAATTGTTTATAATGATTCCAGCTTTCTCTGCTAAAGTACCAGGACCTTATCAAAAGAATGAAATGTTATTTATTGAGCAATAAATCAATTTACCTGACAGATCAAAGAGATTTAATTTAAAAATCATCAGAATACCTAAAAGGTGTGAACAATTTTTTTAAAGAACTTAGATCTCAGTTTAAAAAAAAATGAAAAGAAAACTGATCTTTTAGAACCAGAAGGCAAAATAAAAATAGAAATTATTGACTTGTCACTTCCTGAAAGAAACTCCAAAATGAAAGCTCAAATGAATATTGTAATAAAACTCACAGTTTTCAGGTAAAAGAAAAAAATACTGCAAATGGCCAAAAATAATGAAGTCAAATATGAAAGAACCAGTTGAGAATCTTTTAGAACTAGAGGGTGAAATAGAATTTGAAAGGCTTCTGAAAAGATGCATGTATCATTTCCTCATATAAGAATGTAAATAGTTTAATCTTTGTTGAGGACCATGCCTAAGTGCAAAACCCAGAAAGCCTGTAAAGGATTAAAGAAGATTGTACCATTAAGGACAGATCAGTTCTCTGAAAGCCCTCACAGCTGTGAATCATGACACACTTGAAGAATTAGATCCCTAGCAGTCACTAGCAGGTTACTCTTGTAACAAATCTTAGTCTGGAATATAATAAACTAAAAACAAAAGATTTATGTTTACAATTTACAATACAATAATTTACCTTTCAGAGGTCCCAAGTCAAAAAAAAAAAAAAAAAGGTACTGCAAGCATCTAGAAAGAATAAAAAAACAAAAACAAAAAATAGGAGCAATAGCCAGGCTTATGCATGATTAAACATTTACCATATTATTGGAGTGAGAGCTAGAAATACAATAGAGGTAAAAGATAAAGATTTCCAAGCAAGAATTTCTTGCACACCAAAACTGAGTATTATGATATAGGAGGGAAAAAATGGATCTTTTATAAAATAGAAGTCACCCAAAAATTAGTAGTGGAATGATCAGAGCAGAAAATTTGACACATTCAGAAGAAACATAAATGATAAACATAGGTGGTTAAATTTTAAATTGTTTCTATTAATATGTCATCATCTATCATCAGCAAGGTTCATTAAAAAGGTCAAATTAGAAAGAACTTGGGAGTCTTTAGGTTATGTTTTGATAATCTTAAAGGAAGAATGAAAGGAATAAAGAAGAGAATTTCCCTCAAAGAGAGAGGAAGAGGGTCAAATAATGGGGGGGAGGGGATTATCTCATGTAAATGAGTTGTAAAAGTAGAAATCTGTAACAAGGAGGGAATAGGCAGAGAAGAGGGTGACTCTTGAGCTTCACTCTCACCTGAACCAGTCAAAGAATTAA
Source organism: Sarcophilus harrisii (assembly GCF_902635505.1). NCBI lineage: Eukaryota > Metazoa > Chordata > Mammalia > Dasyuromorphia > Dasyuridae > Sarcophilus > Sarcophilus harrisii. Next base: position 573,417,337 of record NC_045427.1, on the reverse strand, counting down.
TGGTTAAGTGGAATCAGGATCTGTCTCTTTTTTTCTCTCAAGGATAAAGGGTAAGCATGTTCTTGTCATAATCCCAAGATCCGAAGGGTTCTTTTATTTAGAGCTATATTTATGTAGGAGGAAATTGGATTGTCCTATTCTCAAGGTCCCATTTTTCTTCCTTATTAGAGCTGAACAGAGGCAAGATGGGGTCAGTGACTGAGTTCCAAGTGCAATTATGGGTACTCTGTAAAAGGGCAATCCTTAAAGATGTACCAAAGCATCAAGCTATAATTGTGTTTTGATTTATCTGCCCTTACAAGGTACAGAATCTGGTGAGAGAAGGATACTAAAGGAAAATGATAAGGAATGGTATTCTATACTGTTATTCATAAGTCTATTATCTTTTTGGCTTAGGTACTCTTTAGTCCTGGGTATTCAGCTATAATTTCTCTATTTCTGATGCATAATTTTATTTGATGCTAATATTTAGAGTTAATGAGAAAAAAAGAATTTATCAGATCCTTATCTTACTTATCATCTCACTTAATTAACTTCAGCATTATTTATATAGAAGTGATCACATTCATATAGATTTCAGTAAAGTGTCCCAAGCTGGATAATTCTTTTTTTTAAAAAAAAAAAAACTTTATTTATTTTAATACCCATTGCTTTATGAGTCATGTTGGGAGAAAAAAAAAGGGAAAAACCATGGGAGAGTTAAAAAAAAAAAAAAAAAAAAAAAACCAAATTTTTCTTGTTTCGCTCAGCATCAGTTCATGTAGATCTTTCCAGGCCTTTCTAAAATCAGATTGCTCATCATTTTTATAGAATAATAATATTCCATTACCTTCATATAACACAACTTATTCAACCATTCCTCAATTGCAGAGCATCTATTCATTTTCCAGTTCTTTGCTACCACATAAAGAGCTGCTACACACATTTTGGCACATGTGAGTCCCTTTCCCTCCTGTAAGATCTCTGGAATATAAGCCCAATAGAAACACTGCTGGGTCAAAGGGTATGCCCAATTTTATAGCCATTTGGGCATAATTTAAATTGCTCTCCAGAATGTTTGGATCATTTCGCAACTATAGCAACTAAATTTCCCACATTCCCTCCAACATTTATCAGTATCTTTTGCTGCCATCTTAACCGATCTGAGAGGTGTGAAGTGGTACCTCAAAGTTTCTTTCCTGGTCCGTGCTCTGGTCTTTACTCACGTTGACTCTTACTTCCATGTAGATTTTAGTGATAGTGCTCCTCTTGATCCTGGAATGGTAACCATGTCCCTTCATGACACAAGTTCTGGTGTTTTTCTCTGCCTCTACACTGTGACCAAGGTCTCTGCTCCCTTGTGACTGAGCCACAACGTTTCCCCCAACCAGGAACTGCAATCCAGAACTCTATGTGGCAATAACTTTGCCAATAAATACAAGTACCAACCAATGTCAGCAAGGGGTCACTCAAAATCTCTTTCTGACTGTTTGCCCAAAGTCATGCTTGTTTGGGTTGGAAACTCCCAAAACTTCTACTGCCGCTGTTGCAGTCACCTCTAAAACCTACTTCTGATGTTGCTGTCACACTTCAACCCAATTCCCACCCCGGCATCATACCTCTCCTGTTTAGCTCCTAAATTGTGTCAGACTGGAAAAATGTCTGATAGGACCTTTGTTGACTCTACTACTCCAAAATTTGATTTGAAGCTTTATATTAAAATTGTTTTTTTTTTGGGGGGGGGAGATGTTGGAAGATTTTAGCTGAATTAATGCTTTTAATTTTCCATCTTGATTCTACCTACAACTGTAAATTAGTGGGTTTTTTGCCTATGCTCATTCATTCATTTCTTTTTTTTTTCTTTTAGCTTTTCTAAAGGTATATTAAAAAACAGCAGTGATCATGGACAAGTTTGCAATGTCTCTGAATTTATTGGGAAGGCTTTTAGTCTTAGAAGAATAGAAAGGGAAAGAAAATATAATGAGTTAAGTTTTGAAACACTGAATTTAAGATGTCTGAAACTTACATCTCTCAGATTAGCTAAAATGACAGTTGGCGGGGATGTGGGTAAACTAGGACACTAACGCATTGTTGATGGAGTTGTGAAATGATCCAACCATTCTGGAGAACAATTTGAAACTATGCCCAAAGAGCTATAAGACTGTGCATATCCTTTGATCCGGCAGTGTTTCTACTGAGTTTGTATTCTAAGGAAGTTATAAAGGAAGGGAAGGGACCTACATGTGTAAAAATGTCTGTAGCAAAGAATTAGAAAATTAGTAGATACCTATTGATTGAGTAATGGCTGAATAAGTTGTATTACATGAAGATAATGAATTATTATTCTATAAAAAATGATGAACAAGCTGATTTTAGAAAGACGTATAAAGATTTACATGAACTGATGCTGAGTGACACAAGCAGAATCAAGAATACATTGAACACTGTGGCAGCCCTCTTTGTAGTGGCTAGAAACTGGAAACTGAGTGGATGCCCATCAGTTGGAGTATGGCTGAATAAATTGTGGTATATGAATATTATGGAATATTATTGTTCTGTAAGAAATGACCAACAGGATGATTTCAGAAAGGCCTGGAGAGACTTACACGAACTGATGCTGAGTGAAATGAGCAGGACCAGGAGATCATTATATACTTCAACAACAATACTATATGATGACTAGTTCTGATGGACCTGGCCATCCTCAGCAATGAGATCAACCAAATCATTTCCAATGGAGCAGTAATGAACTGAACCAGCTACGCCCAGAGAAAGAACTCTGGGAGATTACTAAAAACCATTACATTGAATTCTCAATCCCTATATTTTTGCCCACCTGCATTTTTTATTTCCTTCACAAGCTAATTGTACAATATTTCAGAATCTGATTCTTTTTGTACAGCAAAATAAGTTTGATCATGAATACTTATTGTGTATCTAATTTATATTTTAATATATTTAACATCTACTGGTCATCCTGCCATCTGGGGGAGGCGGTGGGGGGGTAAGAGGTGAAAAATTGGAACAAGAGGTTTGGCAATTGTTAATGCTGTAAAGTTACCTATACATATAACCTGTAAATAAAAGGCTATTAAAAAAAAAAGAATACATTGAACACAATAAGAGCAAGATTGTGCAATGATCAACTATAAAAGATTTGGTTCTTCTCAGCGATTCAGTGATCCACGGCAATCTCAGTAAACTTTGGATAGAAAACACCACCTGCATCCAGAAAGAGAATTATGGAAACTGAATGTAAATTAAACACATATTATGTACAGTTCATTTTTCTTTTTTTTCCTTTTGTGGTTTTTCTTTTTTGTTCTGATTTTTCTCTCCCAACGTGATTTATACAGAAATGTGTATTTAAAAAGTAAATATACATGTATAACCAGAAAAAAATAAACAATTAAATAAACATTTTTAAAAGAAAGTACTTCACAGGTTATTTGGTCTACTATCTAGCAAAGTCAAAGATATGAGATTAGAAAGGCAAATATAGATATATATGTACATATATGAAAGTAATGTAATAAATCAATAAAATATAAAAATATTTTTAAACAATGTTAATTTCATTCATTCAAAAAATTATAAAATATAATATTAGGAATCAATCTACCAAAACACATTCCATGAGTTATATGAATGTATATGAATACAATTCTAAAAAAAAGTCTTTAAAATAATAAAACATGACTTAAGTAATTAAAGAAAAAGTCATTGCTCATGACTGGGCTATGCCAATAAAAATGATTATGACTAAAAAAAGTTTGTGGGACATCCAGGTCAATAGATAGTTGGTGATATGAAAATGAAAATAAAGAAAGGAGTTAATGATAGATAAATATATCTGAGAATCATATGCATAAAAATTGCCATTGAATACATGGGAGATAATGAAATCACCAAGTAAAATAGTATACATATAAAAGAGAAAAAGGCCTAGAAGAAAGCCTTGGGAGATAGCAATGATTAGTTGGCATGGTTTGAAGAAGCTCCAACAAAGGAGGCAGACAAGAGAAAAAACCAAGAGAGAGCCACAAAAACATAGAAGAGATTATTAGGCAAAAGAGGTTGATTGACAATGGCAAACTTGAAGCAATCAATAACTTTGGAGTGGGCAGCATCAGAAGCCAAACTGGAGAACTGAGAAGGGAATGAGAGAAAAGGAAGTGGAATCAATGTACACAGCTTTTTCTAGGAGTAAGTGACAGAGATGTTAATATAGTTGAAGATGGATCAAATCAGTTTTTTTTTATAAGGATGGGAGAAGTGTGTTTGTATGCAGCCAATAGACTAAAACATTCCAGATTGGTGAAATCATTTGTGCACATAGACAGGATTGTCTTGACAAGAAAGGACATCTTTTTATATGAGTCAGGAATGAAACAGGATATAGTGAGGGAAGACATCTGAATAAGGAAGATGAGAAATAAGAAAAATTTGAAATTTCTTAGTGAACTGCCTCAATGATTTGTAGTGAGCACATCATCATAGTATCATGAATTTCTCCAGCTTTATTCAGCAAAACATTGATAGAAATAAAGACAGATAAAGTTTACGCCTGATAGCTATTGAATAGGGAACAAAGTACAAAAATAGAGAATACTACAGAATTGAACTATTTCAGCAAAGACTCAAATAGAAAAGGGAGGAGAGTGTAGCCAGTGCAAGAATAAAGGTGTCAAGAAAGAATCAAGGTGACGAGATTGAAGGTCACATTAAGGATAGGATTAAGGAGTTGTAAGATAGGCAAATATGGACAGACAAAAATTATAATAAGTAAAGGAATTTCAGAGTTTGTGGCTATAAAGTGGAATACTTTTGGTGATGGAAAGATCAAGGATATGATTATGTAGCTGAGACAGAGTGGAAAAGGTCAAGGAAGATGAATAAATTGAGGTACTGGGAAGTTGTGGGCTTTGTGGGTACTTCAATATTTATGTTGGGGCCCCCTGATAAAAAGACAAATAATAAGGAAGAGAGGAAAAATGGCACTGAAAGAATTGAGGAAAAAAGGATAATGTCCCAGACATCAGTAGATAATACCTACCAGAATTTTTATTGGTGATTTAGCCTCAAGAAAAGAGAGATTATTACATAAAAATGGTAGACGGAGAGCCTAGGATGTGGCAGTGGGAAGCAAGGAATCTTCTAATTACCCCAGCATGACAAATAAGTAAAAGGGTTTGAATGAAAGCACATTAGATACCATTCTTAAATTGTTCAGAAAACCCTTGCATTTAGTTTAATATTTTATTAGTTTAATATTTAATATTAATATTTATTAATAATTTATTTATTAATAGTTATTAATAACTATTCTCAAAACAGTGCAGGAAAATTTGAGAATCAGCAACATATATAGATTGTGTCTATGATCCTAGGTATTTGTTGGTGGGGAAAGAGAAACATTTGGTATCCTAAGAAAATACAAAATCTTAATTCTCCCCCCCCCCCCAAAAAAAAAAGCAGCTGGACAGTCAATACTTTAAAGAGCCAGTGTTATATGAAGCTATGTCTTCTGATTGATGACTTCTGTTTCAGAAGTGGAATACTCTCTTTTACTTGTTATTATCCTTCACTATTTAAATGAACTTTCACATCATTATTTGCACAGAGTCTTCTTGTAAAAGTTTATCATTTGGGCCATATGTTTTGAATTTAGTTTTTCAAAACTCAATGGTTAACTTACTTGAAAGTCTTTTGAAAGTTCAAGGCATTGGATGTTTTATAACTACATATATGATGAAAGTAGTCAAAATCACATTAATCTTTATACTGGTTCAAGTATTATAAGTTTGAGTCAATGAAAATGTTTTCTGGATTTGGGACAAAACTCTTTTCTATGTTCTAAATATCAGCAGAAATTGACTAAATTAGGTTACTATCAAAAACTTCCCAGTTGTAGTGATAAGTGAGTTTGGTGGCCAATGCTTAAAGACATCATAATAGTACAGATGAAGTCCATATTTTTGACTGTTAGAAGCTAAAGGTAAGAATGAGCATTATCATAAAATATCTAAGAATGGAATAAATATTAAGTGCCTACTATGTAACAATCATTGTATAAAATGCTAGGGATGCAATTAATAAAAAGAAAAAGAATCCTTGCTCTGAAAAAGCTAATAATCTAATGGGGTAGACCATACAAAAGAGAGTCAGGAAAGGAGTTGTGGGGATTATAGATTACTGGGCACTGGATCATCTTGTTCTATGGAGCAGAGGAGCAGATGTAAAGTGAATTAAGTCCAAAGTCAAGATTCTGTCTTCTGTAAAGGAAAGGATTAGGTGAAGTTTGGAAGTCTTTTTATTCTAGCCTTCCAATCAGAGGAGAAAGATAATTTGAACCAAATTATCTGTCTTTCTCTCTTTTTTGATTCCAATTCTCAGAACATCTGGCATTCATTCTGCTAGCAAAGTTTGGTAACATACTTCCTTAGAAGATACTTCTTAATGAAACATTTTAATCACATGGTCTAACTTAACCACAGCCTGTTGCCATTCTTTTTTTTTAAATGTATTTTTTCATATTAGTCATCTTATGAAAGAAATAAAAAAAAGCAAAAAAAAGAAGTGAAAATACTATCTTTTGATATGCATCCAGACTCCACCAGTTCTTTCTCTGGATGTGGATAGGATTCTCTATTATGGTTATAGTTGATCATTGCATAATATTGCTGTTATTGTAGACAATGTTCTCTTGGTTCTATTCAGCTGCATCAGTGCATATAAGTCTTTCTGGATTTTTCTGGAATCTGACTGCTCATCATTATATCATCAGTGTTCTTATATTCATATACCACAACGTGTTCTGTCATTCCTCAATAGATGGGCATTTTCTCAGTTTTTAATTCTTTGTCCCTACAAAAAGAGATGCCATAAGTGCTTTTGTACATGTGGGTCTTTTTTTCCTTCTTTTTGATTTCTTTGAGATACAGACTTAGTAGTGGTACTGCTGGATCAGAGGTTATGCACAATTTTATAATTATTTTGACATAGTTCCAAATTGCTCTTCAGAATGGCTGGATCAGCTCACAAGTCTACTAACAATGCATTAATGTTCCAATTTTCCTACATTCTTTCCAAAATTTACATTTTCCTTTTCTATCATAACTAATCTGATAAGTGTAAGATGGTGCCTCAGAGTTGTTTAATTTGCATTTTTCCTAATCAATAGCGATTTAGAATATTTTTTCCCATATTATTATTGTTTTTTTTTTTATTTCTTGGAAAACAACCTATTCATATACTTTGACCATTTATCAATGAAGTCTTCATTTATCAATGAAGAAATGAAGAAATCTTTTGTCAAAGATAATACTTGCAGTAAAAGTACTTCCTGGATTCCTGTTTTCCTTCTAATATTGATTGCATTGATTTTGTTTGTACAAAACCTTTTTAATTTAATGTACTCAAAACTATCTCTGGTCATAAATTCTTCCCTTCTCCATAGATCTGATAGATAAGGTATTTTTTGTTCTCCTAATTTAATTATGCTATTACTCTTCATTTTAAATCATTTACCTATTTTGACCTTATCTTAGCTGAAATTATACCTGTTTTGTATTCAATCTAGACAGAAATATATATATATGTGTATATATATATATATAAAACAACATTACTTAAATGAATAATGATCACCAATCCATGATGATAAATGATGATTTGTAGAATCACCATCTTAGTGAAGTGTCAATGAATTTGCAAAATTCAATAAATGTTCAGAAATAGATCTAGAACACCCCTAATTTAAAATAAATTTACCCCTAAAAATTACATTGAAAATAAAGTATAACAGCTAACAGATTGGCTAAGATGACAGGAAAAGATAATGAAAATGTTGGAGAGGATGTGGGAAAACTGGGATACTAATACATTATTGGTGGAATTGTGAATTCAACCATTTTGGAGAGCAGTTTAGAACTATGCTCAAAACGTCATCAAATTGTGCATACCAGTTGATCCTGCAGTGTCCCTACTGGGCCTGTAGCCTAAAGAGATCATAAAGGAGGGAAAGACCCACATATGAAAAAATCTTTTTGGCAGCTCTTTTTGTAGTGGCAATAAAGTGGAAACTTAGTGGATGCCCATCAGTTGGAAAATTGTTGAATAAATTATAGTATATAAATGTTATGGAATATTGATCAACAGGATGATTTCAGAGAGCCCCAGAGAGATTTATATAAACTGATGCTAAGCGAAGTCAACAGCAAGATAATATGATGATCAATTCTGATGGACATGGATGGTTCTTTTCAACAATGAGATGATTCAGGCCAGTTCCAGTGATTTTGTAACGAAGAGAGCCATCTGCACCCAGAGAGAGGACTGTGGGAACTGAGTGTGGATCACAACATGGTATTTTCACTCTTTTTGTTGTTGTTTGCTTGCATTTTGTTTTCTTTCTCATTTTTTTCCTTTTTGACTGATTTTTACTTATGCAGCATGATAGTTGTGGAAATATGTATAGAAGAATTGCAAATGTTTAACATATATTGTATTACTTGCTTCTAGGGGAGGTGATGGGAGAAAGGGAGGGGAAAAATTTGGAACACAAGATTTTGCAAGGGTGAATGTTGAAAATTATCTATGCATGTGTTTTGAAAATAAAAGGCTTTAATAATAAATAGAAAAAGAAAAAATAACGTAGATATCAATGTTGAATGAATACAATGAACAGATTTACATTTGCCTTTTATTATTGTGGTAAATAAGGATTTCACTGTAACATGATTTTAACAAGCATTGAGAGTTAGCAGAATATCTTCTCTTACAGTTTCTTTGCTACAGAAGTTGAACCTGCAGGGAAAAAATAACACATATATTATGTATATATAATATACACATATGTATGTGTGTGTTTTTAGAGCTATATCTCAGTATTTTGTATCTCTCTGAAGCATTTATATTTTTGCTTTTGTAATTTGAGTAAATCATATTTCATTTTGGAAGAGATAATAGGATATAAGCCATGTTGAAGTCAGGGACTATATCTGGGACAGAGCTTTTACACATTGCAGGTATTTAACAAATACTTGCTTGATTGGGTTGAATATATTCTAACTCCCTAATCTTACTCTACTACTACTACTACTACTACTACTGCAACTAACTAATACTAATACAGTATTGACTGTACTCCAGGCACCATGCTAATTATCTCATTTGATCCTCACAACCTTGGGAGGGAGATGACTATTATTATCCTTATTATATAGATGAGAGATCTTAGACTAGCAGAGGTAAAGTGACTTGCCTAGGGTCACACAGTTGGTAAGTCTCTGAGAATAGATTTGACTTCATGTCTTCCTGACTCCAACCCCAATGCTCTATCTATCCACCATACCACCTAATTGCCCCATTTGAGCAACTTAAAATGTGGAAATTCAATAACTCTTTTAAGATCATATATATAGCAAACGTTTTGCATTCTTCAAAGCATTTAATTGAGAGCCTTAAAATAAATGCCTTAAAAAACTGTCTTAAAGTATAAATATAGATGGTTAGATTTGATAAAGTTGCAAGCTTCCCTTATAGACTCTCTGGGAAGAAGTAAACAAGAGGAGTTCTTGAATTGAAGCCATTGTTGTGAGAATGGGGAAAAGTACTGGATGTTTCACAAGAGTTGATTTTTGAGTTTTGCCTAAAGTGTGTTCAACTAAAGACCTTTCAAGTAACTTCAAAAAGTACAAGACCCAGAGGACTGGAAATGGATTTCGTTTATGTATTTTAAAATATCACCAGCCTTTTAACATGGCCCTTCAGAAACAATTAGTCACAATACTGGTAAGCTTTAAAGATATTGACAGAACCCATAATTAGTCAATCCAAAACCCAAACGTATATCTAGCACTTACAACAGGCCAAGCTCTGTGCTAGGTGCTGATCAAGAAAATCTAGGGGAATAAAATGCCTCCAAAATAAAGGAATGTCAAGTAAATTTTAAAGAAAATGTGGAAATAAGTCTATTTTTGCATGGCAAAATGCTCAGTAATAAGTACTTTTGATACATGATTTTGTAATTATATTCTTAGAATCTTGATGTTCTAGAAAGAAGTATAGGGCTAGCCTTGAAATACTGTCATAGAATCCCTAATGCAAATTGGGTGTTAAACACCAGGATTCTATGGAATATGATTTTAATACAATATTGATATTTCTTGAAGCTCCTCTCTGTGAGGACAGTAAGCTTATTCAATTCAATTTAACAGATAGATCAGCATTTATTAAACACCTACTATATACTATATTCAAAGTTCTTTGCTAAATACCAGATACAAATATAAGAAAAAAAAACCTTCAAATAGAGTTTTTATTCTTCCTTGTATTCCCTCTGAGTGCGCTTTTCACCATTTAATGGGCACTCAGTAAAAATCTGTTAAATGTTAAATAAATATGTGAAGTAACAAAAGAAACCAGTCCAGGGCAAAATATTTTTTCTTTCTCCTGTTGTTTTTTTATGTTCAGTTTTTCTTATAATTTAGCTCAATAGCAGAATTTGAACTATACTAAACATTTTCAAAATTGCATGGATAAGGACTATTTTGGCCCAGAAAGGATAGAAGAAGAAATTGGTACATGATCATTTAGTGACTTTCCTTAATAGTAACCAGACATTTAATACATAACATTAATTCACTCATAGTCATTTTATAATAAAAAACATTAATGGATTAAAATCAGACTCTAAAAAGTAACATGGAATAATTGTACTATATTATTATTCATCCTGAAGTCCATTTAGTGGTATTTACCACATTATTCTATGAAACTAATTGCCATCTTTGATGCCATTTCCCTTAAATTTCTGTTTTCCTTCAACTACTATTTACTACTTGTATGACATTTGTAAGCTCACTCATCTCTCTAAGCTTTAGGTTTTTTTCATCTGTACATTGAGGAACTTGAATTAGATGATTTCTAAGATTTCTCCTCTCTAAATTCTGTGATTCTACACTCCTTTGAAGTACATTAGGTAGAGATATACTTAAATAACTGGAATTTTCCTAGGATAGCATTTCAGGGTCACATTCTGACCTTGGCATGGACTTTATCAGATGACATAATATCACCCAATACATCTTTGAAAGTTCAATTTTCTTAAAATAAACTATCATCTAATAACAGTAATATGATAAGGTTACTGAAATAAATATCTCAAAACAGATTTTCTGAGTGAACATATTACAAATATTCCTTTTCAATACTTCATATCTCTCTTGGTTCACGAAAAAAGTACTTACGTCTGTCCATCTGAAGTTTCTACAGTGATCATTGATGCTCCTACTCTGGGCAGAGTTGGATTGATCACTTTGTTGCCCCAAAGAAATTTAACTTTTCGAAGTGTTCCAACATAGACATCTGAATCAATCTCATTAGAATGTGTGTAGCCTGGTCTTAGGGTTCCCCTTGAAAAGAAGTATAAAACCAATTCAGATTAAGGAATTTTTATATATATATATATATATATATATTTACTTATAAAATGTATGCATAATGCATATTTTCCTCATTAAGTTGTATATCCATTGTATTAAACAAAGGCAAAAAGTCACATAAATATGATTATAATTTATGCCCCAAATAAATCATAGAATTTTGGCATGTTTTAGTCACAGCTTTCTCCTACAGTTTAATAAGTGATAACTTCATAAAATTGTTGTTAACAGTATAATGGCTTACTGATTTTAAATTAAACATCTAGCAACAACAACAACAAAATTCTCTTGTGATTTAAAATAAATGATTTGTCCAGTAAATAGTAATGTACCAAAATTAGAAACCAAATTCTAAGGTCAATTTCAGTATCCATAATTCAAAAAAAATTATGATTAATTTCATAAAATGTACATATTACTACAAAATCAATTTTCATAGCAATGAAAATATAACCAATAATTTGGATAAAATACCTTAATATGAGGGAATAATTCCAACATTTAAAATATATGATAATATTGAACTCACTTGAAAATATCATATTGCCTGCTGTTTCCATCATCTCCAAACAAAGAAACTGCTATTGTTCCAGTAACCTTGGCTCCAGACAATGTGACAGCTATCTTATACCTCCAACCTATTTATAAAGGAAGAAAAAGAGATATGAAAAAATAATTATATCAAATATATTAATATATAAATAGAGAGATTTCAGTAAAATTTAATTTAGATGGCACTAATACACAATATCATGGTAATTTAGTTATAGCATGCATGATTCTTATTGCATGTAAGGTTTTAAGTAATTCCTTTATTTGCAAGTTTTCATTTCTATCTAATAAAATGAATTCAAACTAAAATCAATAGGCTTTTCTAAGAAATTTAGACATTGACCATTTCTTCATAATATTTTCAACTCCGCAATTGTAGAAGAACCCTTAATGAACTTCTAGTCTAACCCACTCACTTTTATAGATGATCACCTTAAAATATTGGAAAACCAGAGCTTTGATAATAACAGTGATAATACCTAATATTTATATAACCCTTTAAAGTTTAAAAGTGCTTTACATATATTCTTATTTTATACTCAAATTAACCCTGTGAGATAAGTGCTATTCTTATTCCCATTTTACAGATAAAGAAACTAAGGTTTAGAAAGATTAGGATACACACCTAATTAGTATCATAGACAGGCTTTGAACTCAGTCTTCTGATTCCAATGTCAGTGCTCGATGTATTATGGTCTCCAAAGTTACACAATTAATGAGTAACAAAACCCACTAAGACTTCAATTCTGTTGTTTCTTCCTCCAACATTTTTTCCATGCTCCTACTTTTTATATTTTATTTTTTGCTACCTATTTATGCCTTGACATGGGATTTCTGCTTCCCTAAAATAGCATTTCTTTTTAAACAGTCTACAATTGATATTTTTTCACTAAACTGCCCTCTGACTCAACCTGCAATTTTTCCAAATTTGTGAAGTTTATCTCAAAAAAGTTATTTTGTTAATGTTACCTCACTGACTTCAAGCTCACTATTATGATGCTGGACATACAAAACAAACAAAAACTGTGAAAGAAGATTATAGTACCCATATTATAGATAAAGTCAAAACTTTGAAAGAATGTTATTTGACAAAGGTTATATATTACTATAAATAATTAACAGAGCCTGGAATTGAACTATGCTTCACATTGTGATTGTAAGACTAATATATTTTCAATTATATAATTTTATTTTAATATCATAAATTCAGAGTTGGAAGATGCTTTAGAGGCCTGTTAGTCTAACATGTGTTTTCCAGATGGGGAAACTGAGTCAGCAAACTCAAAGGATTTGTCTAAGGTCATACAACTGAAGAGTCAGAATCAGAAGTAAGATTTGAACCTTGGTTTTCCAGACTCACAAGTCCCTAACTCTGCCATATTATCTTAACATGGCTTGTCTATATTACAGGTTTGCTAGGTTTCCTCTTTATAGGAAGCTCCATAGTGTGGAGGTAAAATTGTGAAGTAAAGGTATCTTCCACATCTTTTTTCTCTTGGTTCTATATTCTTGTCTCCTTTCTTTCATTTCCTGACCAGAGCACATAGAAATAATGTCATATTCTGCTATATAAATATCTTCTCAGACCCTTTATGTACTCTTAGCTATGAATTAGTCGATAATTATACTGTATAAAGTTTGTTTTTCAGTAGTTACCAGGTAAGCAGCATTAAAAAAACTGTTCTAACTGTTCTTTTTTAACATCAATAAAAGAAAATGTGGGTGTATGTTTAAGGATCCAGAGGGCAGTATCACAAGAGCAGAATCCAGGAAATATTTTGCAATCTGTTTCAAGAAATCTTTAAAACCAGAGATCAACCTATACATTCAACATATTTAACAGTGGAACCATGCAGTAGTATCATCCAGATTTCTAAAGGCAGAGAAAATCTACTACCTCCTCTAAATTGGCCTTCAGTATTCAGTAATTATCTCCTAACTATACTCCTCTCCTTCCTTTTCCTGAATATACCAGAGAAAGTCTTTTTTTTTTTTTTTTAAATAGGCAATAACAATTTTACAGAGCTTTGAAAATCAGGGAAGTCAAATGGAAACTTACGTGCAAAATTACTGGCATCTCCAGTATTGAGATAAAAGATCTGTCCCTGTGTCATTGTTTTACCAGCAAATTTGTCAGCATAATGGCCCATCTGTGGACATCCTTCAGATGGACAAGGGAAGCACTTATTCTATTGAAAATAAATCAATGGTTAATGAGAACATGTTATCTTTCCAGGTTTTATCTTTCTATTATCACCCTATTCACTCAAAAATCTAAAAAGCAAATACAATTCTAGTATCTTTATACAATTTGAGGAAAATTAATCATATATCTAAAAATATGTGAGGGACTTACCCTATCTTGCAGAGTAATTCAACATAATATGATAATTTAAAAAACTGATCTTAAATTGAATGATGAATGCAATTTTTAGCATTTGAATTAATGAATGTTAGCATAGCCTAACAATGTAATATGGAGTTATGACCTTCTCTTACCCTACCCCATAATCTTAGATGGCATTTATAAAGTACATAAAATTTGCATGTTATTTCTTTTGGTCCTCACAACACAATTTGTAAGTTAGGTATTATGATTATCCCAGTTTTACAGATGAAGAAACTGAAGTTGAGGGAGATTAAATTAATTATTCAGGGTCATATTACTAGTAGATTTTTGAGGCATAATTGGAATTCAGATGCTTCTAACAGCAAGTTCAGTTCTGTGACTATTGTGACATAAATTCAACTAAAATTTGAGAATTTTTTGCTTGTTAAATAATATTCGTCACTGATTATTTTTAAAATGAGCATTTGTATGAACTTAAAAAAGCTAGTTTTAAATTTACAATTGAATGATTGTAATAGGCATTTGGGATTTAAGATCACAACACAATAATGCTATACTAGATACCTAAGTGAGTTTTTTTCTCTTTATAGGACATCTAAAACTGTTTATGTTACATGTTACAACACTAGACAAAACTGAAAAATGCAATGTTATCAGAATGTTTAGATAATTCTTATTTTTGGAAAACTTATTATCATTTTCAATGTGGCAGCAGATAGATATTAACTCAGATTTCTGTATTCTGTCTTCTTTTCAAAAAATAGCTTCAAAAAAATTTCCTAAAATGACTCTAAATGAAACATATATTTAACTACTGCCTATAAAAGAAGGGAAGGATGAGACAATCATTAAATCAAAATTTCAATATTTCTTCTGAAAAATGCTAATGATCATTATGTGATTAAAATTGTCTTTATGTGACTTTAAGCAAAAACATCATATAGAAACACTGATTCAACATAGTGTATGTAGAAAGCAATACTAGAACTTAGTAAATGCTAAAATTAGGAAGCTCTTCAAGAAATCTACCTCATTTTATAGGTAAAGAACTTGGAGTCTAGAGACAATGTTGGAGGTCACAACATTTCAGAACAGGATTGGAACCTCAACTGATTTTTCAGCACCCTTTCCACTATATCATTATTTTATGAGTTATGCTAAAGAGATTTGGGGGCTAGGAGACTTATGTATTCTCCATCTACTTGTTCTCAAGGATTGAAGGAACTAAGAGTGTTTATTTTGGAGAAGAAGACAGCACTTTAGAGTTATCTCAGTAACTGATAAGCAAAAGGGATCAGAATTGTTCTATACATCAGAGTATCCCAATGGACAGAACCAGGAATCACAGGCAGAAGAAGAAAAAGACTTCATGTCAACAGAAAAAAATTACTGTCAATGAGAGCTAAGGAGTAATGCAATGGGTCTCAGTGCAGGGCTTTAAGAGCTCCTGGATGGTCATTTAAGAAGCTTTCAAAAATAGTTTGCATTAAATTGTTTTTTCCAGGTCTGTGATTTTGTGTACAGAAATACTTTTTTTATGGTTCTTGACTATGATTTAATTTATGAAAAACTCATTGTAAAATTCTTTCTATCAGTGTAGATCAGCACCTTTTCAGAGCACTGTGAAGTTAACTGTTCAAGGTCAAGTTAACATGTGTCTGAGGTAGGAACAGAACTCAACTTTTTATGGACTAGAAACACAAGTTCTCTCTGCAGCATGCTCTGTTGACTTTCATGGCAAGCAATTACTTACTGCCTCAAAAGCTTTGTAGGAAGCACAAGGGAATCCAGAAAATCCATTTGGGTTAAGGATGCTATCTGCATAATACTTGTAACTTCTCAAGTGATTACATGCCACAAAATCACGAGTTCCTATGAAATTAAATGGGATCATACAGAAGGGACATTATTTCTAATCCAAAATTATTATTAAAATAAATGTCATAGTTTAAGGACATATCACACTTTTTAAAAAGCATAATTTATTTTTTGATACATTCATATGATATATGTTCAATGATATATTTATGATATATATCATTAGATACTCTCATGCTAGGCTTGTCATTTCATCAAAAAGGGGGAGAGATGCCCTCTACCAAAGAAGTTTGGCACATTCTTATCAACGGAGCTGAAAAGAGATTTAGCAGCTTGCCCAGCATCATACAACTAGTGATTTTCAGAGGGAAACCCAAAATCTCACTGAGATCAATTCTCTAGCCAACTAGACTACTCTGGTTCTCAAAAAGAGTTAGTGGTTACAAAATGGTGCCAAATATTCATGAGAAAGGCTAATTTGTTTTGAAGCACAATTGAATTTTTACTAAAGGACAAGCTTGACTGACCTAATGAAAATCATTCAGAAATCCATTTCCTATCATAACTGCCCACTCTCACCTTAGGAGGAAGGTCTCATACAGTGGTAGAATACTATGGAACATATTTTAAAATCCACAGTTTTACAGAAGAATAAGGTAAGTTATTGACAAACATCTTGGCAAGTTTGGCAAAACAGTAATATGTATTTTACTAGTAATATTTGTTATGTGCTCAATGGACTTACCTTCCCAGATTCCATTTATATCTACAATCTGAGAAAGGGCATTCTTCTGACATCCAGGCATGTGTTCTCCTCCATTGGGGAAGAAATCAAGGTGTCCCACAATTTGACCTGTTCCAAAACCTAAGACATTTTAAACAAGTGTTAAGTAGGTTTGATCGCATTGCCAAAAAACTTAATTATTCCAGTCATCGTTGCAAGATTCAAGTGGAAGGGCTCACCCATGTTAGGGATGACAGGACTAGCATCTGTGTGAATGACATCAACAAACTTAGCATCACTGGCATCCAGTCGGACTTCTTCTGGGGTCCCTTCAAAGCAAGGCTCAGCAGGATCCAACCCTGAGAGAAATGTTATATTTTTGTTATATTCTTATATCTCATGTAACATCATCAAGTGGCAGATATGACATGATAGAACACTAACTGCTAAGCAAGGAAGACTTGGATTCTATTCCTTCCTTTGATATGTCACACTAGGTATATGACCCTGGGCAAGTTAATTTTATCTTTCAATGTTTTAGACAATTCTCTAAGATTATAAATTGCGGAGATGGTACCAGCTTGAATTGGTAGAAGAACTTCCACATCCAAGAATTTCTTTTTTCTTTTTCAAAAAACTTTTTGCAAAGCAATTGGGGTTAGGTGACTTGCCCAGAGTCATACAGTTAGCAAGTGGTAAGTGTTAGGTGTCTAAGGAAGGATTTGAACTCAGGTCTTCCTGACTCCAGGACCAGTCCTGGACTTCACCATCTAGCTGCCCCAAGAATTTTCTATATCAATGAAATCACAGTTCTAGACCTTACCTCCAAGAATCGTTATAGAAAATATCCATATTACTCGTGATTATATAATACTAATAATACAACAGTTCACAATTAAGTAATGCTTAAGGTTATATAATATGATTCTCTCACAATACTCCTTTAAAATAGGTAATTTGAGCAACTTTTATCTCCATTCTGAAGATGAGGAAATTGAGGTTAAGAAGATAAGTGATTTGCATCAGTATCTTATTTATATATGTATTTAAATAATTGTAAGGAAGGATAGTTTGAATTTATTATTTTTAGAATACATTGAGTATTCTATTGCCATCTATGTTATAAAAGAAATTTTCTGAGCTTCACAGAACTTGTCACTAGGTTTCAATTCATAGAGGGGAGAGATAACCACTTCAAGAACAATCACTTGAATAACACGATGGTGTTATTAAGTTTGAGGGAAATAGAAGGATGAGGTACTTTTAGCCTACTTTAAGAAGTTCAGACTTTATAGGGAAATTCTCTCTTTTAACTAAATCCTCTGAAAAAGATTTTTTTCTAAATAGCCCTACTAGGCAGTCAAACTATAAATATAAAATGCAGATTCTTCAGAGAATCCCTAAATTTTGCTGATAAATTTAATTTGACAGAGACATGATGTCAGAGACAAAAAGAAGGGAAGGGATAAAAGTCTAAAATTTTCATCTCATATGTGAATAAGATATCTTTGTGAGGTAAAATAGTCTAATTATTCTAGTATATGAAATGCCAAATTCAACTCTCTTTCTCCAAAAAAATACACAGTATGTAAAACTTTTTTTCCTACATGACACTCAGAGCAGGTACAATGAAGGAACATTTAATGTTTTACATAACACTTAAAAACACCAAGTTTTCATCATGTTTATCCTCATGTCTCAATTAGCAGGTTTCACCATTTTGATCCTACCAGTGATTCGTCCAATGAGACCATTTAACCTTCTCCCAGCCTCGCCAGCAATGTGGGCTCCCAGACTGTGGCCAATGATGTGGACATCATCAAGAGAATATCCATACTCAGTCTGATAAGAGGAAAAAAAAGTCTTCAGAAAGGACTGAATTGGTATTAGGGACATATTAATGACATGCCCCTTGAGAATCTTTCTTGAAAGTGACTTCTCACTTTTCCTCAACATGGAAATCATGATATTTCTAACTTTTCAAGGAGGGACAAATATTAAAGTATTCATAATTTAAGGCTTTTATTCTGTCTTAAGCAACATATCTTTCAGATTATTTGGTCACATTTATGAAAAGGGGAAGATCTGATATTAAATTTACCATATATAATGGTTAGAAATTTCTAAAAGCAAAGATTTGGAATAAGAAGTAATGATGAAGAAATTACCCAACCATCTACAGTGTTTGTCTAATTTACTTCTCATGTCTTTTGTTGATATGCAGTATAGATCAGAAGGATCAAAGATTTCATGGTAGAAGGGCCATTGGAAATCATCTAATCCAAAAATTTCCATATTAAGAAATGGGGACCCAGTGCATTGACTAGCCCAAGTTCACACAAGGCAGGTAAATAGCAGAGCTTTAATTTGAATCCAGGTCTTCACACTCTAAATTAAACATTCTTTCTGCTGTGCCCCACTGCTTCCCAACATATCTTAAAAACTGTTCAAATAATTTGATCCTTGATGACTATCTATGCATTGTAGTTTTAAAAACTAGCAAAATTCAATCAATCAACTAGACAAAATTAGTTGTAGCAAGTGGCGAGGTGTACCAAATTAAAAGGAGTTGCTTTTTTTCTTAAAATTGAACTGGCCGGGCAATTTAGTCAAAATGGACTAACAGGTTTATGTTAATAATAATAACATTCATACAGTGCTTTAAAGTTTGCAAGATAACTTACAAATACTGTCTCATTTTATCCTCACAACAATAATACTGATATTATCCCCATTTTACAGAAAAAGAAACTGAGGCACAGAGAAGTAATCTGATATGGCCAGCTTCACACAGCCAGGAAGTATCTAAAGCCAAATTTGAACTTGGTCTTTATAACTCAAGATTTATCATTGTATCCACTGAGCTGTATCTTTAAACTTAGAGACAAAACTTCAAATGCAGACACATTGCTGTTCCCTTCTGGTCAACCAAAACAAACTAAAACCCCTATATAGAAAGGTTAATGATAAGTTTAACAATTGTATGAACACAGAATTCAGAGGACAACAGCTAGAGAGCATGAGATAACATGAAGACTCCTAATTACCTTAAAGACATCCACAAGATAAGCTATTTCAGCCCCCACCACTCGGACATTTTGTGAGGCTTGGGTATATTCAGTTCGTGCCCCCTTTTTCCAGTCAATACAAAAGCAGTTTACCTCTTCCACTTGAAATAAATTCTAGAAAAATACAGTGGATATAGTTAAATCATCAAGGGATTGTTAGAACACCCATTTTTTTATTTTTTATTTTTTTAAATCACTAACTAGTGTAATGAACTATATTTTCCATATGGTCTGTTCAAGATTTTAAAAGCTATGAAGAGAGGTATGAGTTAATAATAATAATTTTTAAAAAGCATATTTAGGATGGTACAATATTGAATTACTACTCTTTGACATCTAACATTCCCAACTATTAGTTTGTTCTTACTGAAAACTGGTATCTGAAATTCAATAAGGATTATATTGAGGAAGATTCCATTGCAGCATGTAGAGAAATTTGTATCATGGGAAACTATAGGAAGTATGATATATAATGTGTTGCTATTGGTAAACAATAACAGGGATAGACCTATGTACAGAGTTTCCCCCCATCAGGACCTTTGGAGATGAGTATAATTGATAAGTTTATCTTTAAAATGTACTGTTTTTCAAGAAACTAAAGGGATTTTTGTATAAATCTATATAATTATCTTTACAGCTACCTTACCAGAAAAGGTATTACATATGAAAAAATACCTGCAATATGTAGTTCAAAACAGTGGCCCTTCATAAGCATATCCATTAGAGCCCTAACAAGCATGGGACAGATGGGACTTTGCTTCGGGGAACTGATATCCCAGATAGGAGGTGAAGTGGAATATTTGGTGTAATCACTTCCGTAGCTTTAGTTGCCTTTCCTGCAGACCAGCTTCTCTCTCCCCCCAATCCCAGACCTAACATGGAGAAGGGCTACAACTGTTTGGTGGTTGGGGATAGGTTGTTATCATAAGGAGTAATGGGTTTTCTGGGCTACCATGGCCTTTACCCACCCACCAAATTTTCCACAGATGCATTTCACTAGTTATAGCTCCTTGGACTCTAAAGCCAGAGCTTTTTCCACTATAATTCATTGCTTTATTGACAGTGTGAATATAAGTGCTGACATTCGATCATTCAATTCTCTCATATACAGAACGAGGACAAGAAAATTTGATTTATTCTCCTTGCGGTATTGTTGTGTCAAAGAGGGAGGCCCTGTAAAGATTCGGATCAGAGAGTAGAGAGTGAATTTACTATTGCTGTTATCCCACCTTGCACATATGTGACAACCAGTCTTCTTCACCTTTATCTACGAATCCATGAATAATAAATCGAGTTTTTCTATCCTTTTTGAAATTAGAACTTTTGATACTTTCCAAATCTTCTGGGACAATTTCCTGTGTTCAGAAGAAAAAAAAATATGCACATTAACCTTGTTTATTTTTTGTAATATAATTCTTTCTACATGAGGGAAAATATTTCTGAGAAAGGGGTCTTTTTTCATAGCTTTACTCACACTGTTGCAAATTGTAGTCTAATTGGTAAATACCACAGGACTCTGACATCAATTAGGAAATACAGTATGAAACCTATGCTTTAATAGTGGGAGCAGTTTGAATGAGCAAAAATATGAACCAGAAGGAGAAGGAGGTGGTCCTCATCTATTACACTTAAAGATATTATTGATGATTTATACAAAATCTAGATCTTCAGTTTCTTTGCCCAGTTGTTTGTATGTTATCTTCCCACAGACTTTTTTTTTTTTTTTGGTCCTTTCTTTGTATCCGTGGCACTTAGCACAGTGCCTGGCACATATTAGGTACCTAAAATAAAGTTTGTTGATATGACTTGACTTGAAAAGCAGTGACTCCCTGGAAAATTAACAGTAAAGTAAAACTTACTTTTAAAAGTCCTCAATATACCAAGTGGCTTCTATGGTGAACGTTCAGTGAGGAGCTAGAAAATCTAGATGGCCTATTTATTTACCCTAAATATACTCAAGTCATAAATTTTAAAATAATAGCACGACTTACTTGATAGCTGTTTTGGTTTTCATTGGTATATAGAAGAAATCGGGTATTGATATCTTCTGGAGACCAGGGAAGCAATTTAAGGGGTCTTTCTACAATGCCAGACCATGGTTTATCATCTGTAAAGCATCCAAGTCTTGGAAAGCAAACTTGTCTTCCTGTAATTATCAAAAAAGGAACATATAAAAAACAAATTAAAATAGAGGGTAATTTTAATGAGTTCTCTGCTACGCAGGAAGACTTGTTAAAAGAATATTTTAGATTTTACTTCCCTCTCCTCAAAATCTCTGAATGATTATTAAGTGAAATCCATGTTCTTCTTTCCTAATGCTAAAGGCACAGTATTTAAAATATTCGAGTGCCTCATTCCTTTTATTGCCCTGATAAAACCAAAACTCTCCTTTTAGATCCCACCATTTCTATGCTAGGTTCATAAACAATCAAGTTTCTAATCACACCCTAGCCAATCAATTAACAAATATGTATGAAGCACCTACCATGTGCCAGAACAGTGCTAAGTACTGCTAAGACACCTTAGTGCTGGATGTGGTATCCTATACCATGGTCCCTGCTACCAGGAACATTGAACTTGAAGTATCTGTTGAGCTCAGAGGCTCCTAACTCTATTGGGCTCAAACTGGCCTCAATATGTCGAGTCCTTGGGAGCAGGGGAGTCTATCAGGGTGCCTAAGGAGGGAATGAAATGACCTAGGTCAGAATCAGACTATTGATAGAATTTCCATATTGACCAGTGGTGATTAAATGAGGCCGGTGAGTAACCCCTGTACTTCCAGCCTGAAAGGCATAGGGAGACCCAGTCTCAAAAATTAGAAGTATACTTTAATTAAAGATAGAATAGTACAGCAGGATAAACTTTGTTCTTGTAGTTAAAAGAAGTAGCTTTGAATTCCAGTCTTGCCAATAAACTTGCTTTAAAAAACATAAAGTAACATATAAATGTAATTTGTATTTTATTACTAGTTGTATGACTGAACAAATCACAGCAACTCTGAACTTTAGTTTTCTTATTGAAAAATAGTTAATAATAATAACATAATGGGGTTGTTTGTGGGATCAAGAGAATATATATATCCGGCTGCCTCCAACACCTGCCAGGTTAGTCTCTTAAATTCAACATGATTTCACTTGAACTCAACCTTCTCCCTCCCCCCAGAAAAACCCTATTCCTCTTTTAACTTAGAATTTTCTGCTAACAGCAGTACCCCCTTCCCAGTCTCTGAAGGTGCAAAACCCAAAGTCTTTCTGAATTTTTCTCTCTTCTTCATACTCTCCATTGAATCAGTTGCTCAGTCCTATTTATTTGACCTTTATAACATCTCTCACATTCTGCCTTTCATTTCTGCTACCATTACAAACCTCCCTATTTTAAAGGTCTCATCACTTCTCTGTTGGACTACAGCAATACCTTTTAATGGGTCTTTCTGCCTACAGTCTCTCTATTCTCTTTGTTATAATCTTGATAATAACCTTCAAAGGTGACTTATCAAACACCACCAGTGACTCCCCACTGTTTAATGGATGGAATGTGAGGTCATTAACTCGACTTTAAAGGCATTTCATAAGCTGATTCCATCCTTTCTTTATCTAATTCTAATAAATATTAATCCCCTTACTATACTCTTAGTCAAACTAAACTATTAATCATCCATCATTGTCATCCTGTCCGCTTCATGTACAGTCAAAAGTATAGTGAATAGAAGACTGGGCTTGGAGTCAGAAAGACTTGAACATTTAGTCTGAGCTGTGTGACAAAGTAATAAAAGTTCTCTAGATCGCATTTGGCAATGTTTCCCCAAATTCAAGTTTCTCATATAACTTTGCTTGGATTTCTCCTTTGCATTTAGCATATTCCCCACAAATTTATAGCTATTTGTGTATATACCTCATCTTCTTTATTCCATCCTAAGTTCTTAGGTGAATGGGCTATGTTTTCTTTCTTAGTGTTTGGTACATAGTTGTTATTCAACACAGACCTGTTGAATTGTGCTGAACAGCAAAACACTATACAAATGGAAATAAATATGTTCTTCCAATCTGATGTGAGGAACAGAGATGCTTCTAGCTCTAATCATTGGTGAACATTCACTTGAAAACTTAAATTTTATTCAAGATCTGAAAGACTTTCATTCTTTGGGACCAAACAAAGGTCTAACCCAAGAGCCACTCAAGATGGAGGAGATGCAGGCTCAGTTCATTAGCAAAAGCCATTCTGAAGTTAGAATAATTCTGGCCTTGAATACTAGAATGTCAGTAAACTCCCACAAAGAAAAAAAATACTCAGTATTGGTAAAGTTACCAGAACTTAAAGTTAGGACACTATAGCATCGAATGCTTTCTTTTCTGCCATCCATTGATTCCTTAAATGTAGAGATACCATTGTGAAGAATTCTCTCAACAATGCAACTTAGTCTTTCATAATTACTTCAAACACAGAGAGGTTAAGTTACTTGACCAGGATCCATGCAACTAGTATATACCATGGTTTAGGTATGAACTCAAGGTTTCCTGACACAAAGGCTGGCTTTCTATTTATTACATCAGACTTCCTCTAGAAATGTAATAAATCTGAAGTACCCAAAAGATTTACATGTCCAACACTGACATAAATATGGTTCCTTACCTGCAACTGTGCCCAACAGCAGCGAGATTGTCCAAATTAACAGCATCTAAATAAAGTCAAACACACAGTTGAGTCTTAGTGGAGCAAGACTTTATATACAAAGACTGTAATGATTCATGTTCACTTGTTTTTGTTTTTTCATTTGTTCTGTTTTGTTTTGTTTTGAATAATGTACAGAATAAAGCAGCTCTGGAAAAGATTTCACTCACTCACCATGGAAGTTCAGTCAAGTCCCATGCACCACTCCAAACTGCCTGTAAATGTCCTTTTATAACAAATTCTTATCTTCTGCTGACCTTGCCATGGGAAAAAGACACAAAAAGAGAGAAGCTGCCAAGTGTATCCAGATAAAACCAGATAGTGAGTAAATTTTCCATGGTAATTATAGGCAGACTAAGTGCATGGATAGATGTAAAACAGTTTTTGCTAATCTGATTATTATTAGTTGCTCAGATTCAACAAACATTCAACAAATTTAACAAACACAGAATGTGCGCATGGAAGGGAGTAATACGAAATAAGTCTGAAGAACTAGGTAGGAAGCAGATGGGAGAGGGCTTTAACAGATAAAATACTGACCTCTCAGTATTTTATCCTCAGTAAAAGAGGAGTTTAGAGAGAAGTTACGGAATTCCATTTAATAAATGATGACTTTGAGATGCTTATGAGAAATTTGGAAGGAAATGTTTAGCAAATAATTGATAGTTGAGACAAAATTTCAGAAAAGATAATTAGAGGTTGATTTATAGATTTGGGAGTCATCTGCACAGAGATGATTCTTGAATCTGTGAGAGAAGATGAGATGTCTAAGAGATTAGAAAGAAAGTAAAGAGCCCAGGGTAGAAAGCTTTGTGATACTCTAACACAGGGGTAGAGAATTTTTTTTTCTGCTAAGGGACATTTGGATATCTATAACATCATACAGAGGCCATATAAAAGTATTAAATTAAAGAACTCAAGCAGTGGGAGGTTGTTGTCACTTGCAATTGCCTTTACAATGCAAGACCAAATGATTTCATGGATCTTATATGGCAGAGTGGACAATTCTACTCCATTCTAATACTAATGGTATAAGAGAGGGATGATTATGCAAAGGAGACTGAAGAATGGCAAATGAATTTAAGGAGAATCAGAAGAGAGCAGAATTATGAGAGGGAAGAAAGAAGGAAAGAGGCCAATGAGGGGGCTCATTGTGATAGTGTTAAAAAATACAGAAAATTCAAGGACAATGAGTCCTGAGAGAAGGGCACAGAATATAACAATGAAGAAATTGTTGTGAACTTTGGAGCTTTTTTTGTCAAGTTAAACAGCTGCAAAGTGAAAGTGTAATGGGACTTAGAAGTGAATGGGTGCTAAAGAAATGGATTCAGCTGTTATTGTGCTATAGGAAATGACAAGTAGGATACTTTCGGAGAAACCTGGAAAGACATACAAGAACAATGCAAAATAAAGTGAGTTCACAAAGTGAACTGTGAGAATGTTGTACACAATAACAAGAATATTGTTTCTCAACTGTGAATGACATAGTTATTCTCCACAATACAATTCAAGACAATCCCAAAGGATTCATGATGAAGCATATTATCCACATTCAGAGAAAGAACTGATATTATCTGAATAAAGACAGAAGAATCCTATTTTTCATTCATTCTCCTTTTCTTTTCAAATCTTGTACAAAATGACTACTATAGAAATATTTCATACAGTTGCACATATATGAACTATATGGGATTACTTGCCAAACCAGGGAGGGGAAAAGGAAGGGAGGAAGAGATAGAATTTAGAACACAAAACTTTTTTAATATTAAAAAACTGTTTTAACATATATTTGGGGGAAAATAAAATATTATTTTGAAAAGAAGTGAAATCAGCAAGAATAGGAAAATTAGAAATTTGGCAATGAATGGGCAGAAAGATAGCACCAGGTTGTTGAGAAGATAGATCTAGTGATGTTTCTTTTTTTTAAGGGACAAGCATATTTATAGGAAGAGAGGGAAGAGTTAATAGGTAGGGAGAAATTGAAGATGAGAGAGAAAGGAAGGGAATGATCAAGAGATGATTCTCTTATGGGATTGTAGCTCTTAGAGGAAATGAGAGAATGGGTTCAAATGCAGAAGTAGAAAAGTTGGCCATGATGAAGAGAAGGGTCAGTTCTTCAGGGACATGAGGAAAAAGTATTCAAGATGAGAACAACACATCATTATTTCAATCTTATAACTTTTATAGGGGGCCCATTTCCACATGCAATTCTAATGGATCAAGATTCATCTAAAAATATTTGTTTACATAGCTCTTATTGTAGTAACTTTCTAACTAGGTGATGACAATTTACCAACCCACATGATGCTTTTACAATTTGCTGATCATACACTCAGGAAGTAAACAAACAATTAAAGAATTAAACTCTCTTACTAATCTAATGTTAAAATTTAATAATTTTAGGAAGTGGAAATCAATTTGACTTGATATTAAAATGACTTTCTAGAATGCATTTATTTCTCAATAATAATATGAAAGAAACCATTCATAAGAGAAGGATACTGACCAATAGTAGAAAAGTTGACTAGATGATATACCTCAAGAATGAAATGTGAGGATGATACTGAAATGGAATTTACCTAGGTATTTTTTAAAGAGCCTGAGGGGAAATAATATAAAAGGCAAGTGGTAGGGAATTTTGAAAATATTCAATTTGGAAATGACTTTATATAAGTCGAAAATATTGCTATGTTATTTGTTTCTACTTGTTTGTTACAACAAAAACAGCTATTATGAATATCTCTGTACAAATGCATAATTTTTCCTCTTTATTTCTTGGGTATGTAGATCTAGTAGTGATATTGCTAAGTGGGCAGTGCTTTGTTTCTTGACTTTTGGAATATATTCCACAGTGATTCTCAACTTCATCAATAGCACATCAGTGTACTTGTTTTCTCATAGCCTTGCAACAATTGTCATTTGCTTTTTTTGTCATTTTTGCCCATCTGAGAGGTTTAATAATTTACATTTCTCTAATAATTGGAACTTTGGAGCACTTTTTTCCCTATATAACAGTTTATAGTTTGGATTTCTTATTTTAAGAATTGTCTCTTCATATCCTTTGATAATTTATTAGGGAACATCATTCTAAGAAATTATTTCATAGATTTAGATCTAAGATTTCATCTAGTCCAGCTCTCTCCATACCATTAAATCCTTTAATTTAAACATATGAAAAAAAAAAAAACTGGAGCCTCTAAAAGTTAAGTGAAATACCCAATTTGAACTCAGGTGCTCTGATTTTATTGCCAGTGAATTTTCCCACTGTATTATACAGCCTGTTTGTTCATCTGTTTCTCTCTCTCTCTTTTTTTCTCATAAAATGTCTGCAATAATATCGATTTGCTAATAAAATTTATCAAAACTATATTTAAAATAATCCAGAAGATAATATCTAGAATCAACTAAGCAAATGTTTTTCTATCTGTCCTATTGTTTTTCTTACATAGAAACAAGAAATTTTTATTCTCTATTTCATTGTGGGGACAATTCTTCAGTAGCTATTGGTGGGTCTACATAATTTGACTACAGAAATGTTTCTACTTCTCAGAGAAGAAAATTACTCTATCTTGACTCCTCAAGACAGGCAAGAGTAATTTAGAAATCTTATATACAGCTTTAATGTATTAAACCACAGAAGTATAAACTATGGCCCCAACTTACCAGAGCAAGTGATTCATCTGGATGTGGCTCTCTAGAAATAGAGAGAATCTATGAGTGTGGATGAAGTAACTAGATGGCATAATGGATAGAGTTCTGGGCCTGAACTCAGGAAGATCTCAGGAAATCATTCAGACACTTCTGTGACCCTAGACAAGTCATTTAACCCTGTCTGCCTTAGTTTCCTCATCTGTAAAATGAATTGGAAAAGGAAACAGCAAACTACTCCAGTATCTCTGCCAAGGAAACCCCTAAAGGACTCACAAAGTCTCCGACATGACTGGAATGATTTAACAATAACATGGGTACAGATGGCTACTCTGCTCCTTGAAAATGAGGACAGTCTTTTGCCTTTAATTTTATCACCAGCGTTCTTGATCCACAGGTTCAGGTGACAAGTATTAAAAAGCTGTAATTTAAATCCTAAACAAAACTTTTCAGAAAGGGTTCCATGTGCCATATTTACTTATAAACTATATAAATAGATTTTCATGAAGAACAAGACCTTAGATGCTGGGGATATGATATTTTCTGAAGTGTTTCTCCAAAGCCAGTAATGTTACTCCAAAACTTTGATATGAACTTTAAGGAATATTAGTAAAAAACCAAATCATCCTTTGTTTTTCCTCAATATTATGTGATTATAGCCTAATACTCATGTTTTAATGTGAGTAGGTAGTATTTAGCAAAATGCTATTTACCAGGAATAGCTATTCAAGGCAATTTGGAACAAAATGAAATACTTTTTATTAATATTGTTTTAGATATATCTATGTATGTGTATATGTATATATACATACATGGATACATCTAATATATACATCTATATTATATATAAGTTGGTATGTGTACATGTGTATATGTGTATGAAGATGTATGTATTATATGTACACAATACATATATACATATACACATATGTATATATATGGCATATAAACATACATGCATAGATATATAAATATATCCATACTTAACTACAGCCTGGTTGGGGGAGATAGGAGGAGAAGAAAAAGGGAAAAAAAGAATAAAGTAAAAAGTACACAGTAGAGAACAAAAGAAAACCTAAAAGAAATCAAAGAAAAGATGTTTATGAATACAATGTCTTTTATAATTATATATGATTTTTAGAATGGAAATTTATTGTTATTTATTTTGAATCCTCCCTGATGTTCTGTTGAACATATGAAAATGGTTGTTTTCATTGCCTTTTCTGTATCTTTTTCCTATTTTTTTCTTATTTTACATTTATGTTTTAAATAAATTAATTAAAAGTGGCATACATACAATTTTTTAAAAAGGGCTCCTTTGCTTACATATCCCACTAAAATTCATTTTGTTATGATCTTATTTTTCTTTTTCTTTTTCAGTAAGGAACTAGAAGAGAGAGAAAATGAATATCTGGCAATTAAAAATAAATTCTAATAAAAAAAATTGGGGCTCTTCATTGTTCTAGGTGTGTTATAAACAATCATAGAGTGATTGAATCGTAGAATTAGAAAAGACTTTGGAAGTCACATAGTTCATCATATTTCAAGAATCCCCTCTAAAATATCAATTTATTGACAAGTATTAATTAAGCTTTTCTTGTGTACTACACACTAGATTAGGTTCTAGGGTTACAAAGACAAAGGAAAGTAGGTGATACAGAGGATGGAACACTGGGTCTTGAGTCAGAAAGACCTAAGTTCAAATGTTCATCCAGACACTTATTACTTGTATAACCCTGTATATTTCACTTTATTTCTATCTGCCTATTTCTTCAGTTAGAAAATGGACACAATAATTTTAACAACTACTTCCTAGGGCTGTTGTGAGGATCAAATACCTGATACATAGACAATGTTTAATAAATATCTGTTTCCTTTCTTCATTCCACATTATTTTTTTTTCAGGCAAGACAAACACAATCAAATACACACACACACACACACACATACACACATAAATACATACAAGATACTTTTTTTGAAAATGAATGCATTAGGAAATGAAGATATCAGGAAAGATCTCATGTAGAAGATATTGCTTAAGTTGAATCAATGAAACATGAAGAGGTGGAATAAAAGGTAAAATGTGGGATTATACTCCAAGTTTGGGGGACAGAGAGTGCAAAGTTATGGAGATGAAAGTTGCAGTGGCTATGTATGAAAAACAGTCATTGATCAGGAGGGCTGAATCTTTGAATTTGTGAAGGGGAATTATGTGCATAATGCATAATATTGTAAAAATTTGATCATGTAATAATGTTTATATTTTAAAAAATTAAAGTGACGGCCTCAAGAAGAGTTTTGAATACCCAACAGAGGAGTTTGTGTGTGCATATCATTTAGAAAAATTTCATATTTTATATTAGAGGAATAGGAAGTCATTAGAGTTTATTGACCAGGAGAATGATCAAGTCACAGCTATGCTTTAAGTAAATCTTTGGGCTACCATGTGGATGAGCAGAGGTCAGAGACTTGAAGTAGATAGTCCAATTAAGAAGGCATTGTAGTAGTCCAAGCAAGAGGTAATAAGGGATTATGATAATGTAGCAGTCATAAAAACAATGATTAGGGAGAGACATCCTAAAGATAAAAAGACCAAAGTGTGGCAACTGGTTGGTTATGTGGGGTAAGGAAAGTTGAAAAATCTAAGATGACTTTGAAGTTGTTAACCTGGGTGACTGGAAGGATGATGGTTCACTTTTCAATGATAGAAAAGTTGATAAGAGGTATGAGTTTGGGGAAAATAAATGATTTTTAAAAAATTATTAAGGACTCTATGCCAGATATGGTGTTAAATGCTGGGAATAAAAAAATATAAAGCAGGGAGGTCATTGTCTTCAAAGACTTACAGACTGGTAGAGAAAAACAATACATATCAGGTAGTGCTGGTGCATAAAGAAAGATGTGTTGGTGAAGGATATAATGGTTATGGTGAAGGATGTGATAATTAGGATACAGAACAATTTATGGGCAAGTGATTTCTGAGAATATTAGGATTTATCAATTACCTTCCCAGCCATTAAGGTGGAAAGGGAGCAGAGGAAGATAAATGTATGGTTCTCAGTCAAGCTGGAAAGAGAAAGAATTGATAAATAGAAGTATATATATATATATATATATATATATATATATATATATATATATATATATATATATATATATATATATATATAACATATATATGCCTATTTTTGTCTAATGGCATCCATCTTTAGGGAAGAGAAAAAAAGAAAAGAAAGAAAAAGAAAGAATTTTACATAGTAAATTTATTATATATTTAAAAGGAATAGCAAATTGTACAAAATGGATTTTCAGGTTCATGTGCAATCATCTTTTTTGTTACACTATATTATGGAAATGTTTGTTCTATTCCATAAAGAAAAATAAAGAAAAGGAAATTCACCAATCAGAAGCTCAGGGACCCAGGGTAGGTTGGTAGAATGCTAGGAGAGAGAGAGAAAGGTAAGAAGTTACATTTTAGACTTGGTGAGTTTGAGTTGCCTATTTCGAAATGTTCAGTAGGTAACTAGTGATACAAGACTGATCTCATGAAAAAGACCAGGGCAGGATATATAGCTCTGAGAATTATTTATAATGAGATGATAATTAACTCATGGGAACGGATGTGATTACTAAGCAAGAAAGTAGAGGAAAAAGAACAGAGCCTTGGAGTATGATCACAGTTATGTTATATCATATGTACAATGATCCAGAAAAGGAGACTGAGAAGAAATGATCATGTAGGAGAAGAGCTAAGATAAAGCATCCAGAAATGAGATAATATCTAGGAATAGAGGTTAGATAACAAGTGTTGAATGTTATAGAAAAATTTGAAAGCATAAGGACTAAGGAGAAGCTATTAGATTAGGCAATTAAGAGATCATTGGCCTTAGACACTATGTCATACTAGGTAAGTCACTTTACCCTAATTGCCTCAAAAAATGGAAAAAGAAAGAAAAGAAAAAAAAAAACAGATCATTAGAAACTTTGGAGGGAACAGCTTGAGTTGAGTAATAAGGTCAGAAGCCAGTCTGCCAAAGCTTGAGAAATGAAAGGAAAAGAAGTAGAATCAACAAGTATTGAAAACATTCCTAGGAACTTGTTTGAGGATGGGAGAAGAGATATAAGAAAATATCTGAGAAGTGAACTTCCTGCCTTTGCTTAAAGACCTCCAGGAAGGGAGAACCCAACAAGCCAGCACATTCATTTTGGAAGAATTCAAATCATTAAGAAACCCCAGTTGATAAGTGGTCAAAATATATGAACAGGCAACTTTCCAATGAAGAAATCAAAACAATTTGTGGTTATATTTTTAAAATGCTCTAAATTATTATTGATTAGATTGATGCAAATTAAAGCAACATTGTGATATCATCTTCTACTTAACAGACTGACCAAAACAATACAAGAAAGTGACAAATGGAGAAGATGTGGGAAAATTGAAACACTAATTCATTGTTGGTGGAATTTTAAAATGATTCAACCATTTTGGAGAATAACCTGGAGTTATGTCTAAAGAGTTATTAAACTACCCCTTTGACCCAGAAATATCACTACATGGTTTATTTCCAAAGTTGACTGGTGGAAAAGGAAAAGAATCTATATGTTCTAGAATGTCTATAACAGTTCTCTTTGTGCTATCAAAGAACTGCAGATAGAGCACCAGCCCTGAAGTCAGGAGGACCTGAGTTCCAATCTGATTTCAGACACTTAACACTTCCTAGCTGTATGAGCCTGGGCAAGTCACTTAACCCCAATTGCCTCAGCAAAAAGAAAAAAAGAAAAGAAATGATGACCTCAGTGATTTTAGAAAAACTTGGAAAGAGTTCAATGAAATAATGAAAAGTGAAATGAACAGAACTAAGAGAACATTATATACAATAACAGCAATATTGTTTTAAGATTGACTTTGAGTGAATATTTTATGTTATAAATGTCCAATTTAACTATGAAAGGCATGGTATCCGTATCAAGAGAAAGAACAGATAAACAGAAGTATGTACATAATAGTTTTATATATGTATGCATGCATACACACATCCTTATTTGTGTCGAATAGTAACCATCTCTTGTTCAGGGAGGGTGGGGAGGAAAGAAAAAATTACATTGTAATTATAATTATAACATAATTATAATTTTGTTATATATTTGAAAGGAATACCAATTTGTGCACAGCATATTTTCAGGTTTATGTACAATCAGCCTCTTTATTGTACCATGTTATGGAAATCTAGTTTTTCCATAAATTAAAAAATTTTTTTTTAAATTACTAGGAAGATTTTCTTTATGTAAAGCCTAAATATGTCATTCTACAAATTTCACCAATTGTTCCTGGTTCTGTCCTTTGCAGTCACGCAGGAAACATCTAATCCTCATGACAATATTTCAAATACTTGGAGACAGCTATCATATTGCTCCTAAATCTTCTTTTCATCCACCTCAGACTTTCCCAGTTCCTCCAATATATTTCCATATAGCATAATCTTTTGACTGTTTACCATCCTGCTGCCCTGCTATGCTGTCATTTATTAGTGTCCTTCCTAAAATGTGACACTACAACGACAAAAATGTATATTAAACAAACAATGAAATGAGGCTGAATATTGGACACAATACGGCTTTAGTCAAAAGATTAGGAAATGAAGCTTCCTGATATTTTTGTAAAGAAAAAGGTGTAAAATCATCAAACCCATTCTTTTTCTTTCTTTCTTTCTTTTTTTTTTGGACAAGGGAAGTATCACTGAGATGGGAGAGGAAATCCCTCAAAATGTCTGTGATATAAAAGCAAGAGGCATCAATACTGCTTTTAAAAGAGAAAAATAAAATAAGCTAGTGCCAAGAACTGAATCCAGTATAGGAGATGTAGTTTGCTCAGATTGGGACAATCACTTCTTAGAAGAAGAAAACTGAGTTCCAAACCAAGGAAGAATAGCTTACTGTTTTTTTTTTTTGTTTTTTCCTGAGGCAACTGGGGTTAAGTTACTTGGCCAGCAACACACAGCTAGGAAGTGTCAAGTGTCTGAGGCCAAATTTGAACTTAGGTTCTCCTGACTTCAGGGCTGGTGCTCTATCCACTAAAAACTATGCTATTCTTAAGTCACCCTAAGATTGCCTAAACATTTTTGTTTGCCTTATCATACTACTGGCCTATCAGCCTACTCATTAAAGCTCCCATATCTTTCTTTCAGGTGAATTGTTATTTTGCCACATCTCATACTTGTAAGGTTGACTACTTGGACCCATGTCCAAGACTTTACATTGAATTTCATTTTATTGTATTTGACCCCCTGTTCTAATGTTCTGATATATTTTTAGATATTAAAATTCAAGAAGTTAGCTATTTTTTATAATTTGGATCATCTAAACATTTTATAAACATGAACTCTCAAAAATACTTAGAGACAGAGAGAGAGAAAGAGACTAGCAACCTCCACTGAAACTAAAACATCATTAGATACAGTATATGGACATGCAAGAAGGCACCAGCATGACCCTCTCTACAATAAAGTGTAATCAAAAGAACACTGACCTCAGAAACAAAAGACTTGGATTTGAATCCTAACTCCACTGCTTATGTAATATTGGGAAAGTCACCTTCTCACTCTGGGATTTAGTCATTTTATTTGTAAACTATGAATGTAGGAATGGAATATGTCTAAAACCTCTTCTTGCTCTAAATCCTATAACTCTGTAAATTAAAAAAGCCAAAATCTTTTATCTGGCTTACCCCTTCAGTCATTCTAATTGTACTGCACAATTAGTAGGACTTTGCTCTAAATAGAAATTCAGCTAATTTATAGAGATGAAAAGGTCTTTAAAATTTACATAATCCCTATCACCCTCAACTTTGCTCTAAATGTAAAAATTTAGGCAAAGGGACAGTTGTTGGTTTATTTTAATAAGTCAAGCATTTGGGAAATTGTATTTGCAGACATTTCAATATTGACACAAATGCAAACTTTCAGAAAGATCTGGCAGCTTTGCATCATGGAAGGAAAACGAAGGATACTTGCCATCTGTGGCTTTGGATAATCAAAATGTCAACAAAGCATACCAAGTGCTGTATAAACCTGTTCTAATTGTCCCATAGTCTAACCTGTCCTCATTCGGATTGAGTTCAGTCCTCCCCAATTCATGCACAGACTAGCCAGGATTTATATTAACAGTCAGGGGAATGTCAAGGGAACAAAAAAGTATGCTGGGTAGAGGTACTGATAATCAAATTTCACATTCTGAGATTGTTTCAAACATAGCAAAGCAATCATCTACTCATTACATAAAAGGGAATTCCATCCCAAGGAAGAGAACTGAGGGAAACTTGTGAACAGACACAAAAATGGACATGATCAGGGGAAGGGGTGGGGTATAAGAAGAGATCACCAAAATTTGTTTCTATAAACTTTTTTTTAATGAATTATAAAGAAAGGGGGGAGGAGGACGTGCAATAAAGGGAAAGTCAGTTAATGAGCATTTATTAAGGACCTACAACAACAGCAAAAAAGAAGAAAACAAAAAAAAATCATAAGATTATCTGTACTCTCAGGAGGGTCACAGTCTAATGAGGGAAATGACATGCAAACAATTATGTACAAACAAAATATATGCAGGACAAACCGGAGATAACTAAAAGAAGGAAGGCACTCACATTGAGGGGGTTTGGAAAAAGCTTCAGATTCAGTCAAAATTGCAGGTGGACCATAAAGCTCTATCCTGAACCTTCTTTGATTTTTTTCTCTATTGCAGCTAGGTGGAACAGTGGATAGAATCTTGGGCTTTGGTCAGAAATACCTAAGTTCAGAAAATCAGGCCTCTCAGGGTTATTAGGAGGATCAAGTGAGATTTTAGTTTTAAAGTGCTTACATAATGCCTGACACATATAAAGTGCTTATTAAATGCTTATTTCTTTCACTATTCTCTTACTTAATCAATCAGATCTAAAAGGCTTATTATGTCTATGAAGATGATTCCTGTATCTCTTTAGCCAATATTAGTTACTCTTTTGAGCTGTCTTTTATTTTGTGTACTGACTCTATTTCAAAGTGAATGTCTCATAGTCATCTCCAATTCAACATAGCCAAAACAATACATATTATGCTTCCTTTCAAAACTACTCCTATCTCAAGTTTCCATGTTTCAATTGAATGTAATCACCATTTTTCCAGTCACTCAGGTTTACACATTGTGTTATCTTTGACTATTTACCCAATTATTTGCCAAATATTAAATTTTACTTTTACATTTCTCCTATATGTCCTTTTTTTTTTTTTTTACTAACAATGGCTCCCTACTTTAGTTGGGGTCCTCATCATTTCTTATCTGAATTATTGCAACAGTACCCTAATTGTTTCCTTGCCTCAAGTCTCTCCCCATTAAAAACAACATTCCCATAGAGCTGCCCAACTCATTTTCCAAAAGTGCAGGTCTGACTGGTTAGATCAATGACTAGGTCACTTCCCTACTCAATAAATCACAGTGTCTCCATATGTTTCCAGGATCAAATACAAGCTCTTCTGTTTAACTTTTCATAATCTAGCCCTTTGAAAATCCTTCATAATCTGGCCTCAGCCTTTCTAATTATATTATATGGCCCTCCCTTTCCCAGAAGGGCTTTCTTGGCAAGATAGTAGGCAGATGAAGAGGTGACAAGGGCTTGAAATAGGACATGAAAGAGGCTATGAAGGTGAACACAAATCTCTCTGAGAATCAATAATAATTGACATTGGATTAAACAAAGATCATTATATAAAGGACTTCTGTTTTGTTTGGAATAACACTACTTTGGGCATATTTTTGGTGTGACGATTTGTTTCATTTGCATTTTTGACATGGAAGTCAAGAAAGAACTTAATAACCAGAATTCCTAGTATTTCATTTCCAAATTTCCTGCTGATTCAATTAAAGCTTAAGTATATATGACTAACATCCCTCCTTCCCTTGCTCTTCTTTCCCTCCCTCTCTCTGTCCTTCCTCCTTCCCTCCCTTCCCTTCTCCTTCCCCTCCTCTTTCTCTGTCTCTCTATCTCTCTCTGTCTCTGTCTCTGTCTCTCTCTCTCTCTTTTCTCCTCTTCCTCCTCCTCCTCCTCTTCTCTCTCCCCTCCTCTTTCTTCTTGTTCCTTCAAAACTTTTTATGGTCAAATAGCAACATTTCATGCATTTCTTTGCATTGTTAGTAATAACTATAAAATGATACTTAGAAATATTAAAAGAATAAAAATTAAACTTCATAATTCTTGTTATTAAAAAAAAGAAAGGCTTTCTTGCTATCCTCTTAGGGGCACTCTTTCTTTCAGTTCCCTGACTTTGGATGGGTTATCCTTGATGCTTGGGATACTGTCTCACCTCTGCTTCTTAGAATCACTTGTTTCCTTCAAGGCTTTATTCAAGTGACACCTTCCTAGTCCGATCTTCCCAGCTACTAGCATCCCACCAAATGCTTTTTATTTATTTTGTATATATTTATTTTTGTAAATGAAGCTTCTTGAGGATAAGAACTGGCTTGTTTCAAGTTCACTTGTTCCAAGTAAACACTTAATAATTGCTTTTTGGCTGACCAAATCAAATCTATCACTATGTACTCATTAAAACCATTGCCTAGCAATGCCCACAAGACTAGTGGGAAAATGTCGGTTGTTCCTGAGAGATTTTAATGTAATTTTATTTATGATTTATTTTGTTGTTTATTTGTTATTTATATATGTATAAATATGCATATGTACATATGTATATAAGTATGCATTATTGTTTATGATTTATGTGATTTTTATGCTCATTCTTCATTTTGTGAAACTTGCTTTGAGGAACAAAATAACTTGTTTTTGTGCTAGGGAAGATAAGCTGATAAACCTTACTCAGAAGCCTAGAATCATTATAGTCTTTCCTCATTGCCTATCTATTTAGTTGGAAAGATACCAGATGACAAAAGTTGTCACATTAGTCATATGGAGTGCTGCTTCTGCCTTGCCCTAAGGAAGTTCCCTCACCAAGCTGGGTGAGTTTCAGATATAAAAGGATCCAAGCACCCACAGAGACAAGAGAAGGATGCTTCAAACCATGCTCATCTCAGAACATTATACATTTCCTCTCTTGACCTTTCAACTCCATCACTTTCTTTCTTCATTTGCATAAATAAGGAAATTATTTTTGCTTAATAATTAAGCCATGTTTCATGTCTGCATAGTCCCTGACTTTTTTTTCAATAATAAAATTGCTAGAGGGAAAAGAAAAAATCCCCTTTTTAACAAAAATCTGCATGATCTCTTCAGTTCAGCTCAATTCAGTTTAACAAGTCTACTGGGTGCTCAGCCTTTTGTGCCTAACTATGAATAATTAACAAGAAAATTAAAAGGAATATATCTGAAAGAAATAGAAAAACACAAATTATTAAATTATATAAATGTGTGTATGTGTAGAGAGAGAGAGATGAAGAATTATACAAATGATGCACAAATTAAATATTACCTTTAGGACAACTGAAAATTCCCATAATATGATATTAATAATTAAGTAATTAAAATAAATAATAATTGTCTAAATAAATTGACACTTGTACTGTGTTTAGCTACTTATTCTGACCAGAGTATTCATTTCCCCACTAATGTCATAAACACCTCAGAAAAACTTTATTGCTTCTCATTTATTTTCAAAATTAATAAATACACTCAAACAACAATATTATATTATAAAGTATTATACTAATATCATCATGACTCATTAATACTGTTGCCACATCTAGGTTAAATTATGTGATAAATAGAATTTTTAAAGAGTGAAGAAAAAAGATCATTTAAAAAATAATAACAATTTTCACTAGAATTGCTCCAAAGCAGTCACTGAGAATGCCAAAACACTTCATCTCTTCTTTGGAGTATTTACACTATAAAGTCCACGTTCTACATGGTTTAGTATAGTTTCATTTATGTTTAACTTATTTATGGTTAGCAAAATGCTTTACAAATATTATCTCATAACAGCCCTAGGATGTGGATGCTATTGTTATTCTCCTTTTACAGCTGAGGAAACTGAAGCAGACAAATTAAGTAACTTCTTAAAGGTCACCAATTAATAAATAACTTAGTTTGGATTTAGACTCAGATCTTTCAGCCCCCAAGATAAATATTCTACTTTGGTATCTAACTGCCTAAAGATATATATATATATATATATATATATATATATATATATATATATATACACACACAAAGAAATCAACAGTATTTTTTAAAAGAAGAAAATACTGGTAAGAGGAAGAAGCAGTCCCTGTAGGATGTGTATCTTAATATTCCAAGAACCTAAGGGTTTTATAAGGCAAAAGTGAGCAAGAAATGAATTCTAGACATAGGAAGGAAGCAATATAATTTGATTGGAATGGAAAGTGTGTGAATGGGAGAAATGTGAAATAAGACTGAAAAGGTAAGTGGGAACCATGCTATGAACAAAGATTATTTCATTCACTGAAGAAAATAAAGTACTGACAATCTCTTTTTCTGTCATATATAGCCATCGAAGTTTTCGTGTTCTTGATTAATAAAAAATGCAAAAAGTAGATATTTTTAAACATTAGAGTAAAACTCACTATAATACTTATGGGTAAATGAATGAAACAGCTATATGTTTAAAAATAATATTAGCTCTCAGGTTTTGAATTTCTGAGAAGTAATCTATCAGCAAAGTGACCCATTATTGCACAGTCTTCTTTGATAAAAATGGAAACACTTTCCTTGGTGGAAGAAAAGCAGAATCCATTTCAACTGAATCACAACTTTTACTAAGTATTTGTTTGGGTGCTGGGAAAAACCTAAACTTTAAATAAGACATGTCTTTGCCTTTATATAACTTACCAAACTAAGAAAAGATTATGGCAAGTAGCTACCATGTAAAATGGTGCACAGTACAGTAGCAGCATGATATTATGGATAGAATCTTAGAACTTGGAGGGAAGAACTAGGTTTGAATTGGGCCTCAGACACTTACTGGTTCTGTGTTATAAGTAAGCAGGTCACACAACTTTTCTGAGTATCTTCATCTTTGAAAATGATGGAGTTGAATTTGATGGCCTTTTATATCTTTCTTTCCTTAAGTCTATGATTCAACAATCCACTACTTATGTATATAACGTACTTTGTGAGGTCCATGACAAAGAAATGTCATTACTGACTGAAAGGAGATCAGGGAAGATATCATAGAAGTAACATTTGAATTGTTTAAAAAATAGACGGGAATTCAACAGATGAAAGCTTTGTGAGCAAATGTAGAAAAGCAGAATTTTTGTCTAGTTATGCAGTTGTTCAATTTGGATGGAGTATAGACTATGGCATGAGGGAGTGAAGGAGTAGAATAAAAAAAAAGGAAGGTAAAGGGTAGATATTAGATAAGATCTCCTTTTTATAAAAATCCGAGTAAAATTTTTTTTATATTTAGAGATTTAATTTTTTAAACTTTCACTCTTTGAAATCCATTCTCTATCCTCTCTTCATAAAGCAAAATAGCCAAAAAGGATTGCCATATGATATGCCATTCCAGAAGCCACTTCAGTTTTCTTTGTAATTTACTGAGTTAAATATCCTTATTGATAAATTGCCTGAATAAAAACTAGTTCTCCCAAAAGTTGGGTGTATTTTGAGAACTCCAGAATATCTAAATTATCAATAAACCATCTTTTTATCATAGCATACATGGTATATGTAAATAAATAAGGGATATATGGATTAGACTTATGATTTCATGGTGAGAAAATTCCTTTTCAGTGTTTCCCAGAGTACTGAGAGTTTAAATGATTTGCCAACACAGCCTATGTATGCAATAGGGGTCTGGAGCTCAAAGGGCAACTCTCTCTTTAGATATAGATTTGAATGTTATTTGCCTAATTTAAGTTTTAGAAATGGATTAATTTGACAAGAAAAAAAGATATAGAAGGGAAAAGTAGAATTAAGGATGAGATTTCGGAGAACAAGTCATAGAGAAGAGAAAGAGTGATGGATCAAACAATTGTAGATAAAACAGAAATGTGAGTAGAGTAGGTGGAGAAGACATTATAAAAGTCAAGAAAGGGCAAGTATTAAGTATTAAAGAAATCAGCAGTGTTGAATATTAAAGAGAGACCAAGGAGAATGAATTTGGCAATTCTGATTGGGAACCTTCAAGAAAGCAGTTGAGTGTTGTTGTTCAGTCATTTTAGTACTATCCAACTCTTCATCATCAATTTTGGTTTTTTTTGGCAACAATATTAGAAAAATTTTCTATTTCCGTCTCTAGTTCATTTTACAAATGAGGAACTGAATTAAATAGGTTTAAGTGACTTGCTCAGTCACATAGCTATTAAATGTTTGAGACTGATTTTGAACTCTGAGTCTTCTTAACTCCAGATCCAGAGCCTATCCATTTTACCACTTAGCTGCCCAGTATAAAACTAGGAAGAAAGGAACTGAGGAAAAAGAATATGGTAAAGAAATCAAAGTATAATGTGGAGATTATATTTTTAAGGCATTTAGAAATGAAACTGAAGAAAAGGAACATGTGGCAAATAAAGAAATTCAGCAGATATTGCATAAATAAAAGTGATTTGAAATCCAAAAAAACGCAACAAAAATCTTGAATTTTCATTAAATATAACATTTAAGACAATTTCATCATGATTAAAGTTAGTCCATATTACAAGTTTCAAATGATTTATGATTAATAGTACATTTAAAGTAAAGACGTGGCTTTATTACTTGTAGTATTTAGTAAATGGTAATTTATTTTATTTCTTAATGGGGGAATGGGACATGATGATTTTCTTTATATTAGGAAGCTTTCTTTTTTTTTTTTCCCACTTTGTTGTTGTTGTTGTTGTTGAGGCAATTGGGGTTAAGTGATTTGCCCAGGGTCACACATCTACGAAGTGTTATGTGTCTGAGGCCAGATTTGAACTCAGGTCCTCCTGACTTCAGGGCTGGTGCTCTATCTACTGCACCACCTAGATGCCCCAGGAAACTTTCTTATGAAATGTGTTTTCCTCCACATTCAGAAATTATCTGAATTTTTATTTTAATCATCTTGCAGAATCATTAATTCTCATAAAACATCTGACAACTTATCAAACAAAACTTCTTTTAGAAAAGATATCTAGAGAGAGCTATATGTTGTTCAAAAACATTTCTGAACAGGTTCATTCTTTTAGGAAAAGTATTTATATAAATATCTATCTATAGATAGATAGATAAATACTTTTATAGACATGCATATATTACCAAGAAAAAGGCATTTTGTTTAGACCCATTTTGGGAATAAAAGAATCAAAGGTTATAATGATAACACTACCAAGATATCTATGTATTAAATAAAAATTTTTATCATCAAAATAATTTGATGGCATGACAACACAAGTCTATGTCTGGAGCTCTTTTATGGTGTTATTTATAAGAAACATCAAAATAAGAACTAAATTTTTAGAAAATTTTAACTTTTGAGAATTCTACTATCTCCCCAATATTCCATCATAAGAAATTTTATTCTTAAAGACCTTCAAAGAAAACTTGAATTATTTAGCAGCCAATATGGGATATCTTTAAAATTACAGCATAAATAATACATCAATAATTTTACAATTTAAAAAAGAAAATTACCTTTTGTGAAAGAGATGAAATCAAGTTGAAAAAAAGATATATTAAATAACCACATCCAGGAATATGCTTTCCCCCATGGGGTAAAAAAAATCAATATGACCACAGGAATTAATCGTTCTAACACCTAAAATAAATAAAAGCAACAATCAATGTTTCTAAATGTCTACAATGCATTTCATCACAATAGACACTTGTATTAAAAGCTCACCAAATTCAAAATAAACAAGAAATTAAGGAAATGAATAGGATTCAGCATCTGAGGGATCTGATTTGAATTCATTTAATGTGTCATGGAAATATGGCCCTGAGGGATCTAAGCATACCACATAATAAGGTGAAAATGTAATGCACAGAAACATATAGTATAGATTTGGGGATAAATATTGAAGTAAATGTAGTTTAATGGAAATAAAAAGAAATGAAATTGACTGATCTAGACCTGTGCTTAGAATATTATAAGTAGTTCTAATTGTGTCCAATAGAAAGGACATAATGAAAAAATTATACAAAATTACATTATATTTTTTGGGGGTGGAGGAAGATTCCTAAAAATTTTCAAGAAAAGAATTTTTTATTGTAAAATTTTGGATTAAGAAACATCTTTATTTCATTGTTTTAAAACAAAGTACTAACTTTTCACACAAAAAAAACAAATAGAAAAAAATAAATTAATGATGAAGATATTACATTGTTTATGCACATATGTATGCATGTTATATGTATCACTACATATACATTAATAAATACATATCAGAATTTTTTTGATCTTCCTATAATTTCTTATATGCAACCTCAAATTGCCTATCTTCTCCCAAAATAAGTTTAAGATTAGAGATTTAGAGCCAAAATGGCGGAGCAAAGGCAGAAACTTGCCCAACCTCTCTCCCAAACTGCTCCAAATTCCTATAAATAATGACTCTAAACAAATTTTAGAGCCTCAGAACATCCCCAAAGCCCACATTAGAACATTTTCCAGCAGAAGGCAATTTAGAAGCTCAGCAGAAAATGTCTGTGACACTAGGGTGGGAGTCCAGCTTGCAGGCCCGGACTCAACCTGAGCCCCAGACTGGCCTGACTTCTGATTCAGCAGTGGTACTGATGGCTTCCAGACTTCTCAGCCCAGATCCAGCAAAGAGGAGCTGGAAGTCAACAGAAAAGGTCTATGGAACCAGAGTAGCAAACCAGAGAGCAATTCCAATGATACCGGGTCCTGGCCCCAGCTCCTCCTCTGGCCCCAACATCATTATTATTAGGGCATAAAAATCTCAAAATCAAATGCAGAAAGGCAGAAATGGTAATAGTAGTTATTTCAAATCATGATGTAAGAAAAATCACATTCAATAAAAGGCCACGGGAAAATAGAACAAAAATTAATTGGAAATTAAATAATCTAATCCTAAAGAATGAATGTGTAAAACAACAAATCATAGATATAATCAATAAGTCCATCCAAGAGAATGACAATAATGAGACAACATACCAAAATTTGTGGGATGCAGCTAAAGCGGTTATTAGGGGAAATTTTATATCTCAAGATGCTTACTTGCATAAAATAAAGAAAGAGACGATCAATGAATTAGGCTTACAATTAAAAAAGCTAGAAAAAGAACAAATTAAAAACCCTCAATTAAATACCAAATTTGAAATTTTGATAATAAAAGGGGATATTAATAAAATTGAAAAAAAGAAAATTATTGAATTAATAAATAAAACTAAGAAATGGTTTTATGAAAAAAACAACAAAATAAATAAACCTTTACTTTTAAATAAATAATATAAATAAATAAGTAAAATAAATAAATCTTTAGAAGAAAATAAAATTATTAATCTCAAAAATGAAAGGCAAAACTTTCCACCAATGAAGAGGAAATTAGAGCAATAATTAGGAGTAATTTTGCCCAACTATATGTCAATAAATTTGATAATCTAAGTGAAATAAAGGGATATGTACAAAAATATAGATTGCCCAGATTAACA
Source organism: Sarcophilus harrisii (assembly GCF_902635505.1). Taxonomy (NCBI): domain Eukaryota; kingdom Metazoa; phylum Chordata; class Mammalia; order Dasyuromorphia; family Dasyuridae; genus Sarcophilus; species Sarcophilus harrisii. Next base: position 573,372,504 of record NC_045427.1, on the reverse strand, counting down.
GAAGAGGAAATAAATTATTTAAATAGTCCCATTTTAGAAAAAGGATATAGAACAAGCTATTAATCAATTCCCTAAGTAAAAATCTCCAGGGCCAGATGGATTTACATGTGAATTCTACCAAATATTAAAAAAAAAAAATGAATTCCAATACTATATAAATTATTTGAAAAAATAGAGAAAGATGGAATCCTACCAAATTCCTTTTATGACACAGTTATGGTGCTGAATTTCCCTAATGAATATTGATGAAAAAACTCTTAAATAAAATATTAGCAAAATGATTACAGAAAATCATCTCCAGGATAATACACTATGACCAAGGAGGATTTATACCAGGAAGGTAGGGCTGATTCAGTACTAGGAAAACTATTACCATAATTGACTTTATCAATAACCATGCTAACAAAAATCATATGATTATCTCAATAGATGCAGAAAAAAGTATTTTTTCCTATTATTCCTATTTAATTCCTATTCCTATTAAAAACCCTAGAGAGTATAGGAATAAATGAAGTTTTCCTTAAAATGAACAGTAGCATCTATTTAAAACTATTAGCAAGCATCATATGTAATGGGAACAAACTAGAATCATTTCCAATAAGATCAGGAGTGAAACAAGGTTGCCCACTATCACCCCTGAATGTGGACCACAATATAACATTCTTACTCTTTTTGTTATTGTTCACTTGCATTTTGTTTTCTTGTTTTCATTCTTTTTTGTTCTGATTTTTCTTATACAGTAAGATAATTATATAAATATGTTTACATATATTGGATTTAACATATATTTTAACATGTATAGCATATATTGCATTGTTTACCATCTAGGAGAGGAGATGGGGGGAAGGAGGGAATACATGGAGCGCAAGACTATGCAAGGTCAATGTTGAAAAATTATCCATCCACATGTTTTGAAAATAAAAAGCTTTAATAAAAAAAATAACAAGGTGACAAGGAGGATTAAAACACATACTCAGAAGATTGCCTTAAAAAGCAAAATTAGGCAATTGGGAATGAGGTACAAAAAAGCTCACTGAGGAAAATAATTCCTTAAAAAACAGAATTCAGCAAATGGTAACTAATGACTTTATGAGAAACCAAGATACAATAAAACAAACCCAAAAAGTGAAAAAATAGAAAAAATTGTTAAATGTGGAAAAACAGTTGACCTGGAAAATAGATCCAGGAGAGATAATTTAAAAATTATTGGTCTACCTGAAGTCATGATCAAAAACAGAGCCTGGACATCCTTTTTCAAGAAATTATCAACAAAAATTTCTAAAGCCAAAGGATAAAATAGAAATTGAAAGAATCCACTTATTACCTTTTGAAAGGGATCCCAAAATAAAAATTCCCAGGAATATTATAGCCATATTCTGGAACTCCTCCCACAAGGAGGAAATAATGCAAGCATGCAGAAAGAAACAATTCAAGTATAGTGGAGCCACACTCAGGATAATACAAGATTTAGCAGCTTCTATATTAAGGGATGGGAGGCTTTGGAATATGATATTCCAGAGAGCAAAGGAGCTAGTATTGCAACCAAGAGTCACCTACCCAGCAAAAGTGAGTATAATCCTTTAGAAGAAAAGGCGGTCATTCAATGAAAAAGAAGGTTTTCAAGCATTCATGATGAAAAGATTAGAACTGAATGGAAAATTTGATTTTCACGTATAGGACTCTGGAGAAGCAAAAGGAGGTAATCAGGAAAGTGATATAACAGAATTAATAAGGTTTATTTGTTTACATTTCTATATGAGAGGGTGGTACTTGTAACTCATTTGAATATTCTCATTATTATGGCAGTTACAAGGAGGAATAGGTGTGAGTTGAATATGAAGGGATAATATTTTTTACTTTACAAATTTAAGAGGTGAGAGAGAAATGTACTGGAAAAAAGGGAAAGGGAGAAGTGGAATGGTGTAAATTATCTGCCATAAAAAAAGAGGCAAGAACAAGCTTTTACAGTAGAGAGGAAGAGGGGAAAGAAAGGAGGAGTGAGTGAATCTTACTCTCATCAGAATTGGCTCAAATAGGAAATAACATACATACTCAATAGGAGTATAGAAATCTCTCTTACCCTGCAGGAAAATAAGAAGGGAATGGGGATATGGGAAGGAGGGAAGATGATAAAAGGGAGGACATTTTGGGGGCAGGAGTAGTCAGTAGCAAAACATTTTTAAGGAGGGGCAGAAAAAAAGGAGAAAGAAAATAAATGGGGAAAAATACAATTAACAATAGTAATTGTAAAAAAAAATTCGAATTAAGTTTCTCTGATGGAATATTATTGTTTTTTGGGAAATGATGAGTAGGATGCTCTCAGGAAAAAAAAAATTTGGAAAGTCCTCCATGAACAAAGTGAAATATACTGTATTAGTAATAGCATTGTTCTAGGATGACCAGCTGTAAATGACTTTGTTATTCTCAGTAGTACAATCATCCACAACTACTCTAAAGGACTTATGATGAAAAATTTTAATCATACCCAGAGAAAGAATTGATTAAGTCTGAATACAGATCTAAGCATTCTCTATTTCTCTCTACAGCTCTCTTTATTTTTTATTTAATGCTTCTTAGGGGGTTTTATTTTCATTAGGGTAGGAGATCTGTTTTCTTTCGCAACTGACCTTTATGAAAATGTTTTGCATAATTTCACATGTGATTTCTTAATGGTGGGGTGTGATAAAGGATAGAACCTAGAACTCAAAAATTTTAAAAACAAATGTAAAAAAAAAAGACTTAGGGACTTAAGTCACCAAGAAATGAAATTAGTTGCCTCTAGTTTTATCAACTGACTGATTCTTTGTCCCTTATGTTGACCTGATATTATAAAATTTCATATTTCAGAATTTCTCCTCAGAGTGTAAACTCTTAATCAGACTATGAGCTCCTTAAAAACAGGAACTGTCATACCTTTCTTTGTATCCTTAACACTTAGGACAATCCTTTGGTACATAATAGTTGTTTAATAAATACTTGTTGGCTATTGACTATACATGTGTAAACATGAAGTTAGTATAAATGAATTAACATCATTTGAAAATGTTCCGTCAGCCTTGTTTGAGACATATATTACCAAGCTCCAGAAACAATTGATCTGAGCTGCAAAGAGATATGAGCTAATTTATGTCTGAATTTAACTTTTGGTTTTTTCTAGATACTCCTCAACTAATGGAACTTCCAGGTAAGTATTGCTTTCTTCTCATAACATTTATGACTTCTGTTTTCTAAAGACCCTCAAATTAGCATTTTTTAAAATTTGCATTTAAAAAATTTTGAAGTCAATGCATCACTGAAAAGGTAAGGTAATTTTTACCTTTTTTCCCAGCACCATTGGTATATCTTTATTCAATTCAATTCAGCAAGCATTTTTTAAGTATCTACAATTGTGTTAGTTGGTGGATATACTCAGACAAAAAGAAAATCAGTTTCTAAGCTTAAGCAATATATTTTACATTGTTAACTGCCATTTTACAGTTTTTCTTTGCTTTTTTCAAATCTAAGAAATTTCTTTTTAGTTTGTTTAATTAAAATATCAGTGTATTAGAGGCTTCAAAATCAATAATTTTGAAATAAGAAGAAAAAGGTTTTTGCATATACAAACTTTTTACACATGGTAAACTGTGGAGAAGCATTTTGTTTTTTCCATTATGTCTCAAATAATGCTAGCTTTTTAAAATGAATAATAATAATAGTAATTTATGTAGCGCTTAATATGTGCCAGGTATTGTGTTAAGTGTTTTACAGTTATTATCTCATTTGATGCTCACAATAACTCTGAGAGGTAAATGCCATTATTATTCCTATTTTAGAGATGAATAAAAAAAATTAAGTTATCTGCTCAGAGTCACAGTGCTTTGAGGCTGGCTTTGAACTTTGGTCTTTTTGATTACTGGCTAGGTGCTTGATTTATGGTGCCATCTAGCTGCAATATTTTAGTGGATAATAGAAGGTATAAAGAATAAGAAGCCTGGAAAGATAGGAAGAAGCCATATTAGGAAGGGATCATATTTTATCTTTGAAGTAGCAAGATGCCACTGTAGTTTACTGAAGATGGGCAAAGGAGACCTTCATCGCAGGAAGGCAATTTTAGTAAAAGACTGATTAGAGTGGGGAAAGGCATGAAGACCAATTAGAAAGTAGTTGCATATTTTCTTAAATACATAAGAGGATAAAAACTTAAATTAGTTAAAAAATGAAAATGACTGAATTCATTTATCACTTCTATACGTAGGAAGATACTAAATAAAGTTCACTTACTTCTACTATTTTGCCTGGTTGAAGGAGAGAACCACAGACACAGATTCTAAAAGATAAATGACTGCTATGATCAGGGCAAAATTTTGCTCTTACAGCATATTCATTTAAGTTCAGAGGTCTTTTATCCCTCAGATTAATTATTAATTTATTAATGAATTGACAGAAGAATTGAATTTCAGCCAAAGTTCACCTATCCAACAACCCCAAACCTCCCATTTACAAAGGTGGGTTATTAGATAACATATGCACCAAAGTTAAATAACTGTGTGCTTTTATAAGGTGCAATCCAATATAACAGAAAACCCAGGAAAGTATAACTTATGATAATACAATAGATATGTCTCTGGGCAGGAAGACCTGAATTCAAATCTGCATCAGAAACTTAGTAGCCCTGGGCTAGTGATTTAAGTCTGACTGCCTCAGTTTGCTCAACTGCAAAACTGGGAGAATAATAGCAACTTTTAGAATGATTGTTAGGAACAAATTAGATAATATTTGTTAAGCACTTAGCATAATGCCTGACACATATGGGGATTTTAATAAATATGTGTTTCCTTCATTTTGCAAATCTATGGAAAGAAACAATTATTTTTGAATTTTTCTAAATTTAAAAAAGCATCTACATAACTCGTAGGGGGAGGGGAACAATTTGGTTGACTATTTGTCAACAGGAATATTTGCATGAATTTATCACCCTTTAATTGCTTGTGTTGGTAGATAAAACAAGTAATCATAAAGATAGATCTTCATTATGATCAATGTTTGTGGACAGCAAACAACTGGTTATTCATTGACATTTTTCTTTCGATAATCATGTAAAGAAACATCGCCATCCAGTGGCATTTTCATAAAATGCAGTCTCTTTTTTTTATATATACCATCTATTTCTGTTACATGGTTCACTTATTTTACATGATTAGTAAATCTTTAAAGTTGAAAGGGAGAGAGAGAGAGAAAGACAGAGAGAGAGAGAGAGACAGAGAGAGAGACAGAGAGAGACAGAGAGAGACAGAGAGAGACAGAGAGAGAGAGAGAGAGAGAGAGAGAGAGACTGTGAGGGGGGATGGCGGGATGGACAGAGGCAAGGATAGAGGAAAAGAGGGAGAGAGAGGAAGAGAGGAGAGAAATAAGGAGAGAGGGAGAGAGAGAGAAAGAGAAGAAGAATTAATTGGACAAAAGTAAGATTCTAGCATCTGCAAAAAGGAGAGAAAAATCAAATTTCATGTATTTTTTATAAGTAATGTTTTCTTACCATAACAATATCTATAAAGTGTGCTACTTCTGTCCCTTCTCTTTGGATGATAACACAAGTGATATATTCTAATGGTCCACTGAGCCAGTTTCCAATAATGCAATCCATGTCCTCTATCTCCAACAGAACCTGAAATTAAAAAAGAACATGTTATTAATCAAATCCACAATATTAAACCAATCAATTACATTATATTAGCTGTCCATTTTGAGTACAAGAAGGGATGCCAGTTTATTTGTTAAATTTAAGACTTTTTCCTTTGAAGAACAAGAACTTTATTATGTAATGGTCACTTTCCTATCAGTTGTACTTTTCCCTAAAGGTGATCTTGGATAACTCTTTTGACTTAACTGTTAAATTAACATGTAAAAGAGATCCCCACATAAGTGTTTCATTGTTAGAAAAACTGAATGATTTCCACAATTATTAATATAAATAAAAGTATGCTCATATCAAACAGAAAATTTTATGTGGTTATAAAGACAGGTTAAATCATTTTTATAATAATAAAATATTTGTAATACGTCCTGCACATTTTTTGGCCATATTCCATAAATCTTCAATCCAGGTTGATACAACCTATCAGTTCTAAAAATGAAGCTTATACAGTTGAATAAGTAATTGAACTGATCCCCTATTTTAAGTGAAATACACTAAAATAAATAGTTTTCATTTCATTAGTATTTAATACTTAATGGAATAACATCATTTAGAATAGCTCTAGTCTTTTAATAAATAATTTTCTAAGCTAACAGTTTTTTTTTCAGTTTGATTCAATTAAAAAAGCATCAACTATTTACCACAGGCAATGTACTATGCCAGTGCTGAAGGATATGAAAATAATAATTAAACAATTACTGCCCTCAAAGAGCTTACATTCTACTGAGGGAGTGGGAGACTCCAGTACTACCACAGAAACACAGATTGGTATGTACAGGAAATATAAATACTTTCAAGAGGGAGGGAGCTTTAATAATTTGGAGTGAATCAGAGACTTTATGTAGAATGTGGCACGAAACTATGATTTCAAGGAAACTAGTCATTCTCAAGGGTAGGGACAAAGAAATGTTGCAAGGATGAGAGACCTGTGCAAAAGCATGAGTTAGGAGATGAAATGTTAGATATAAAGAACAGATATCAGGTTCCTTGGCCATTTTGGCTAGAACAAAGAGTGTGTGATGGGGAATAACACGAAGAAACTTAGAAGGTAGGTGAGAGCCAAAATATGATTGTCTGCCAGTCTTCTTACATCTCATTGCCTGATACTTTGACACAGTGACACCGGTTTGCTGCTGTTCCCAGAACAAGATATCCCATCTGTTGGCCCCAGGCATTCTCATATGCTTGATTGATTGAATGAGTGAATTTAAATACTAGATTGAGGGCTTTGTATTTTCAATAAATGGCTCTGAGGATCATTTGCATAGAAATAAGTGTACTCTTGGGACAGATTGAACCATCACGAGAGATATTATAGAAGGAAAAGAGAGCCAGAACAGAGCCACTGAGGACACCCAAGGTTAGAGAAGGTGATAAGGCCCCGAATGCATAGCAAAAATAGGAGCTTAATAAATACTGATTGAATTAGGGTAGAGGTCATATGCCTGGAAAGAGGGGTACAGATCTGAGAAAAGTTAAACTGACAAAATTTAGCAACTGATAACATATATATTCTGAAAAAAAAAAAAGCCTTTATTTCTACATGCAGCAAACATTCATCATTAAATGCAAAATATACATTTAAGTAGAAGGGAAAAATCATTTTTCATGGCAATATTTGTAAGTAAGTGTCATATGCTTATTATAATATTCCAGTCACTTTGAAAAATAATGTTTTAAAAAATCAATTTTATGATGTTGCTAAAGATTTATTTACCTTTCTCAGATTAAATTGATTTTTGTTTATAACCATAGTTTTTTTTAGCCCTGGAGTTCTTTAAATATACACGTGAGATGGTTTTTAAATTAAAAATAAAAGGCTCAGCTATAATGAATTTTAAAATGAACACTGTACATAGCAAAGAAACTGAATGATCATATATGTTGGCACAGTCATGATATATCTTGACTATATATCCTTAATCAACATAACAAAAGATTTAAGATCTTTTACCTTAAAGAATCTCAGAGGCTTGAAATATGATATTCTTTCTGGAGGGTAAGGAGCTAGAATTATAACCAAGATTGAACAACTAATATGAAAATTTGTTTTTCAAGACTTCAAATGTATATAACCTTATTAAATTGCTTGTCTTCTCAGTGAGGAAGGAGGGCAAGGGGAAAGGTAATTTGGAACTCAAAATAAAAAAAAAAAGTTTAAGATTGTTTTTATATGTAATTGGAAAAAATAAATATCAAAAACCTACAACTAAAACTCAACCCTCATTTACTTAGTGCTAAATATGTCCATTTAGGAGTATTACATTTAGTCTCTAACAGGGGATTGAATAGTTATTGAGTAAATTTGGATAGTATAGACCACCAGTTTCAATAATGTCTACATTTTATTTATGCAGTATCAATGTTCGCTATATTAAAACCTTCACAAATGTTATTTTATTGTTATACTATCATCATGAACCTTAAAAAACAGAATTGACTTTCTGGCTGCTTGATAATTTCTTCTTGATCTGGGGGCTCTGGAATTTTGCTATAATATTCCTGGGAGATTTCATTTGGGGATCTCTTTTAAGAGATGATTGGTATATTGTTTTAATTTCTATTTACCCTTTGGTTCTAAGATATCAGAGCAGTTTTCCTTGGAATTTTTAAAAAATATGATAAATAAGGCCTGTTTTTTAATCACATCTTTCAAGTAGTCCAATAATTTTAAAATAATCTTTCTTTGATTTGTTTTCCAGGTCAGTTTTTTTTTTTTTCTGATGAGATAGTTCACATTTTCTTCTATTTTTGTTGTACTGTTTTTATTTTATGTTATTGTTTCTTGATGTCTCATGGAATCATTAGTGTTCACTTGCCCCAGTACATATTTTTCAAGAATTACTTTTTTCACTGAGTTTTTATACTTCCTTTTCCATTTGGCTAATTGTACTTTTAAGCACTTATTTTGTTCAATGAATTTTTGTACATTTTCTTTTCTCATTTGGTCAATCCTGCTTTTTTTTAATGGAACTCTCTTCAGGGAATTTTTGTATGTATTTTTCCATTTGGCCAATCCAATCTCTTATACTCCATGGTCAATTCTGTTTTTTAAGGTGTTTTTCTTTCAGTATTATTTTGTGCCTTTACAAAGCTGTTTATTCTTTTTTCATGTTTTCCCCTGTATTACTCTCTTCTACTTTTCTTTATTTAATTTTAAAAATCCTCTTTTTACTCTTCCAAGAATTCTTTTTGAGCCTGAGACAAATTTCCATGTTTCTTTTTGATTTTGGATATAGATATTTGATGATGTTGTCTTTTGGGTTTCTGTTTTGATCTTCCCTCTCACCATAGTAACTTTCTATGGTCCAGTTCTTTTTGTTGTTTTTTCATTTTTCCAGTCTATTTCTAGATTTCCAACATTATATTAAAGTGGGTTCTGCTTCCAGGGTGCTGGGAGGCTTTCCCAATCTTCAAGTTTTTTTGTGCCATTGTTTTTGATGCAAATTCTAGGAATCTATAAGTTTTCAATTTTTTCAAAATGGTATGATATAAGAATATCTGTGTGTACTACTCTCCTAGTCTATGCTCTGGTCTATAAATAACCATAAATACTCTTTACTACTTTGGAAATATGACAAAGTCTCTGTTCCCTTGTGGTCCCAAGCTCTAGTGTGCTAGAGCTATTTCTTGCTCTGAAACTGTGCAAACAACCATTGACAAAGCAACAGAGTCCTGTATCCTGTGCTAGCACAGAGTCCCCTGTAAATCTCCCTTTGGCTAGTTGTCTGACCCCCTTTCTGTCTGTAGGCTGAAAGTTCCAGAGTCCCTGCCACTAATGATTTAGTCACTCCCAAATTTGCTTCTGGCTTGCCAGCATGGCTCTGCTGGACTGCCCTCCACTCTTATCTCAAGGGAGACAAATCTTTTCTGCCAACCTTCTAGGTTGTCTGGGGCTGGAAAGTTGTTTCTTCCCATCCTTTTGGGGTTCTTCTGCTCCAGAATTTGAGTTATTGTTTATTTGAAGAGGAATTTGGAAGAGCTCAGATAAGTCCCTGCCTTTTCTTTGCTATCTTGGTTCTACCCCGTATAAATGTGTTTTTTTTTTTCCTGACCAAAACTATTACAATGGTCTTTTTAATTTTTTTTGGGGGGTGGGCAGTATCAATGAAACTTTTAGGTCAAATATAGCATGTTTTTTTATAGTAAATGACATGATAGGTTTAAACATCAAAAGAGAAAAACAAACAAAAGCTCATTCTGTTAAAATGACACAAGAAAATTCAGAAACATTTACATAACATTTAACAGTGGGTGTATGATCCATTCAAATATTTTATATTAACTTATTTACCACTATAGGATACTTCCAAAAGAATTCTCATCTTTTTCTTCATCTACTGAAGATAATAATAATGATTTAGGCAATGATAGATCAAGTGTCAATAAAGTTTTCCTTACAAATTAAACTTCTTTTTCCTAACGTAAAGATTTGTGTTTGTTTGTTTGTTTTCCATGACCCAAATGGAAATGAAATTAATTTTAAAGATTACATCTAGGTTCTTTTGATAGCATGGCAAATGTATTTGCTTTTCAATTACGTTTATTCATTGTAAAGTCCTTCCTGGAGTTGTTGGTAACAAATCTGCATGGTATCTTATGGCCAAGTATAAATCAAGACTACTGGATGCAATAGGAGACCTTGGCTTTTTTAAGCTAATGTATTCAACTGGTCTCAGTTTGATTAAGGCTGCATCCATTCAGTGATCACAGCTAGGGAACAATTGAGACAAAGAATCTCCTCTTTCACCTTGTCCAAAAAAATCTAAATAAATAAGTAAAGACATGAAATGTATGAATATGGAAGGGAAAGACCTTCAGAGTTTCTGGCCAAAGCCTTAATGATTGCTATTTATATTCAATCTGAGTCAATGAAAGTTCAAATAATGACCAAAAGTGGCTTAGCCTGGAATCTATTGGTGGACAATTAGAATCAGCTTGGTTTTGGTTCAAGGTTTTTTCCTTAACAAAAAATCTAGCCAGTAAACCCTAAGATATCTTGGGAAGATTCAGAGGTGCGAAAAAGGGGAAAAATGCTTTTAAGAGCATCTGTAGATAAGGGAATGATACTCTATATGGACATAGGAAAAGAAGGAAGGAAGGAAGGAAGGAAGGAAAGAAGGAAGGAAGGAAGGAGAAGGAAAGGAAGGAGGGAAAATGGAGGAAAGGAGGGAGGGAGGGAGGGAAGAAGGAAGGAAGGAAAGAAGGAAAGAAGCAAGGGAGTCTTCTAAGATAGCTTTATGGTAAACAAAGTAAACCAAAAGGAACATCCCAATCCAGAATGAAGATCAACTACACCTTTTCTTGCAACTACTAAAAAAGTAAATAAAAACTGGTAACTCTAAATTGCCAAAGGTTTTGAATAGGCTTGCTTTGAAAATATACTACCAATTCAGCCCAACCACAGAATCTAGATTTTTGTTGCCATATACTAATTTTGATTAGAATGTAAAGGTCCCAGATCCACTTACTTTTAAACTTCATTTCTTTCAAGATTATCTCATTTCAAGAGAGGAGTCAATATTCAAAAACCTGGGATTTTATGACCATGTCTAAGTATAACTATGGGAACTTGTTGCTCTTAATTGCTAAATCCAATGGCCTTTTCTCAGATCTCATCCTTTTCAACCTCTCTACAGTCTTTGACACTACCAATCAGTGTCTTCCAGATACCCTTTGCTTTCTAGATTTTCATAACTTTTCTCTTTCCTGATTCTCCTCTTACCTGTCTCATTCCTTCTTATTCTCCTAATCTATTCATTCCCACTGACAACCAGTATCTACCAAGGGTCTATTCTGAGTCCTCTTTTCTCTTTATACCATCTCACTTGGCGATCTCATCATCGGAGGATTCAAGTTATCATCTCTAGGCAGATAATTCTCTTTATCCAGAGTTAAGACCCACACATCATCCCCAATTCAATCTCACATCATCTATCAGACATTCAACTGATGTCTCATAGACTATAAGACTCAGCAGAACTTGGTATTTTTCTCCCCAAATCCTCTCCATTTTATGAACTTTACTTTTACTGTGGAGGGCACTATCTTTCTCCCAGTCACACAGGCTCATAACCTTGGTGCAGCCTTGACTCCCCAGAACCAGCACTCATTCTATATATCTAATTGATCGCCAAGTATTGTCTTTTCTAATCTCATAATATCTCTCATATACATTTTCTTTCACAACATCATTCTTCTCATACAACCACCCCCCAAGGTCTAAGTCTTCATCAGTTCCTACTCATACTACTTAAATAATCTGTTAGTTGTTTTTTCCAGGTTTTCCCTGGTTCCAGTCCATCCTTCACACAGCTATCAAAATGATCTTTCTAAAGCTTAAGTTTTACCATGTCACCTAACCCTCAACTTGACAACCTCCACTGCTCCCTATTACCTGATGATATAAAATGTTCTCTTTGGATTTTACAGTCCTTCATAAACTTGCTCTTTCCTCCCTTTCTACTCTTTTAGCTTCTTCCACATTTTCTACCATCTAGGGATACTAATCTTACCATTGTTAGCATATGATACTTTATCTCCTGCCTCAATGTTTCTGTTGGGAAGGGACTCCAAAAGGTTGGGTTCACAGACTGGAAGTGTCTCAAAAGAATTTGCAGATCAAATATCCAAGTCAAGGGGCAAAGTTTATTGTAATTGTAATGTTATTTGAAGCCACCTAAATTCCAAGAAAATTTAGCAAGGGACCCAGAGAAAGAAGACACCTTTATCCAGTTGTTCATGTTCACTGGTATGCTAATTTTATAGCCTAGGGGTAGAACCTAGGATGGTCTCAAGAATTTGGTTATCACTGACCAACAGACAGTAATGTTTGTAGGACTATTCTAAGGCCAGAAGACTTGAAATTAGTGACAGACCGATTATTTGAACAATAGTCTCAAGGTCACTTATATATCTTCCCTGAACTCTAAGGGAAGAAATACTATATTTCTAGGCCAGAGAACTTTTATAATTATTGACAGAACAATACCATTTTTAGAGCAGAGGACCTCAGGATCACAATTTCAGAGCCTGAAGATTTAGAATCATTGACAGATTGTTAGAACAAAAGTACCCCAAGGTCAGGGAATCTTAAAATTATTGCCGTCTCCTCTAGAGGCTATATTACATCATTTCCAACAGTTGTCCCTCCATGACTAGAATGTTCCTGGCTTCTTGATCCTACTTGAAAATTTAGTTCAAATCCCACATCTTTAGGTTTTTTTCCTCTTCTCTTACCCAAAGATCCCTGCTCCACTCTTCCAACTAGTTCCTATCCTTTGAGATTATCTCACCTCACATACTGTATGTACTTTGCATACACAAAGCTGTTTACTTGTCTCCTTTATTATAATGTAAACTCCTTAGGACAATGCTGTTTATTTGTTGCCTCCCTTATTATAACATAAACTCCACATTTTTGCATTTATCTTTGCACTTAGCACAGTGTCTGGCACATAATAACTGCCTAAGTCAACTACTTTCTGACTTATTGATTCTTGCTCTGGATATTTGCTTATTACAGAGTAAAGAGAAACATACCTTTGCTTCCCTTTATCTCATTTAGTATAGCTCTTTGGCCAGTTTTACGATTTGTATAAATGAGAAGGATGGACTAGAACCTTTATGACTCAAAAATTAAATTTCTCTTCCCATTCTAGTATATTTTGTTTTCCCCTTTTAAACTAGTATTTTTAAAAACCTCAAATTGAAACTGATCATCATCATTTAGTCTCATTGCTTTAGCAATACTTTGGGTTGTTTTGGAAGGAAGTACTTCAATTTAATTCAACTAAACCACTTATTTAACAAAAAAGGAAAAGAAATATTACAAAAATTAATGTATTAAAACAAATCTAAATAAAACACATGCAAAACCAGAATATGCTCTCACATCAATATATTCAATAGCTGTTATGATAGCTGGGCTCACACTTCCAGAAACTGGCAGAGAACAAATAAGGAAGGAGTAGTAATTCAGAATTGTAGACTTTGTAATGTTATTACACTATTTAGGAACATCTGAACCATATGGAACTGCTTTTCTTCGCACCACTCTTCAAGTAGAAATTCTTTTTTCTTCTCTGTTCAAATATAGCCTTTACAAGCTCTTCCAATTAACCATCACCCTTAAAAGGGTTTTTAGAAAGTGTTAGCTCTTAATATGAATAATAGTTCTTTTTAAATCAAAGAAATGCAAAGCTCATCAAACTGATCATCTATGGGCTATACAGAAAAGTCTAGTTACTTGTTAATTCAGCCAGATGCTACCCTGTCCAATCATAATGGAGATGACCCCCTATATAGCTCCAACTCACCAGGATACCAAAATAACTGTAAAGCCTCTTCCCCCAACAGCACTCTTTCTCTTTTTTTTTTTTCCTTCTCAAGCCAGCGGTGGCAACAGTTAGTCCAATTGTTGTTTTAGTCATTTAGTTTTAAACAGAATCTTTGGCTAATATAAAAAGGAAATAGTTATGGGCAAAAGTGAATGAGAATAAATGAGCAAAGAAAACTGAGGGGATTAAGAAGCATCTGAAAAAGTATCATGACATTGTATGTGTTGAAATGAATTAATTTAAATGTAAACAGAAATTAAGAAAGAACTAGTTTTAATGCTTAATAAAACATTTCATTTTTTTCCAAAAGGAATTTATTCCAGAGAGTCTGGTCCCTAACAAAACAGACTTGTAAAATATCAGAAATTATAATTGTGTCCTGAAGGCAAAAATTTATGGAATATATATTTTTCCTCTTTCCTCTTAAGTTCTTTCCTTTTGTGGATGCCTGAGTACATGACATCAATTCAAGCCAATTCAACAAACATTTAAATATCCACTTTGTCTACAGCTTTGTGCCAAGGGAGAGCTGCAAAGATTAAAAATAAATGCAAAGACTGCTTGAATAGTATTTACAAGCATGATTTTTATTGAACTAGCTATATAGTCTTGGGCAAGTCATATAATCTGCCTGCCTCAGTTTCCTCATCAACGAAATGTGGATGATAGTAGCAAACCTTTGTAGTTTTCTATTCCCAATAGAGCATAATGAATAGCATTTCCTGTCATCTAGATTGTCATGGTCACTCCATTAGACAGATCTATGTTTCCTAATACATATTTTAAGATTCCTACCCTGATTCATTTGCTGGATTAGGGGAAAATGGTGAATAATATAAAGGTCAGTGTTTGCAACAAGAAACACTTATAATAGGTGTTTTCACCAATTACCTCTTAGAAAACATATCCACCCAATACAGCATATATTCTACATGACAAATTATTTTCCTATTTTCTATTTTACTTTATATGTTTGTAAGTCATACAAAGTGAAGTCTTTTCCAAAGACAATAACATAAGGCAAGTTTTTTAAAAAACATTATGTCAAATATACATCATCCCACCTCAACCATACCCAGCAATGGTCACACATGGGATTTCACCATTACCCACAAATGTTCCACTTTCATCAAAAACTGACATTTTTCTATCTGACCATAACCTCTAATCATTTCATTTCTCTCTCAGTTTCACACCTCCTAAACCCATTCTTAATACTTATCTAGATGTTTAATCCCACCATCATTCAGAGTTTTCTCAGGTCATTACCTCTGCTCTGACTTCACTTTATTTCTTTTCCAACTTCAAGCCCATAGTTAACAAATTCTGCTTTGCACTATTCTTTACACTGAAGTACCTCCTTCCTTGTACTATCCTGGCCCATCCTCTGACAGATCCTAGTCATGGATCCCTTTCACTACCCATCTGCTTTGCTCTTACTTACATGATGTTAAGAGAAAGTCATGTTAGAGCTAGAGAAAGTGATTATGAAGAAATTCACATAATCTAACATCTGTCAGTCACTCACAGCATCAAGGCAATCCCTTTAGCTCTCCTTAATTGATTAGCTATCTCACTCACCATGGAAATTATAGCAAACATTGTCCTCTGTCAAAAAAAAATGGTGATTATAATAGTTAGCATTTAGATAGCATTTTGAGTTTTCCAAAATGCTTTACAAATACTATTTCATTTGATCCTCACCACTACTCTGTCAAGTAGGTGCTATAATTATGCTCATTTTTATAGATGAGGAAACTAAGGTAGATAGATTATATGACTTGTCCAGAGCCATATTGCTAGTTCAGTGAGTATCCGAGAACAGATTTGAAATCAGTTTTTCCTAAACCCAGGTTCAGTGCTTTATATTTATAGATTGTGCCATCTGGATGTCTCTTTAAGTATCTTATATCCCTAACCTTTCAGTTGAGGGCCTTATTTCTTACTTTGCAGAGAAAATTGAGGCCATTTATTATACAAAATTCCTCTTTTCCCCTCTTTTCATCTCAACCCCCCTTTTATCACTGCTGCTTTCTGATAATTAGATTATTTTCCTGCAATCTCTGATAATTAGGTGATTTTTTTTCTCTTTGTAAAGGCCATGGCTTCTACATATGTCCTTGATTCCTTCCCCTCTCATTTTTTCCAATAGATTGTCCACCACTTCAATCATTTCATCTCTCTCAAAACTTCAACCTCTACTTTTCTAATGATTCCTCCCTTACTAAATTCAAATATACCCAAATCTCTTTAAACTTTAAAAACACCTTTAAATTACTCTCCCATAAAGTGTAAGCGGACAGCAGACTGAACTAAAAGCCAGAATCCTACAACATGTTGTTTACAAGAAACACATTTAAAGCAGAGCAATGCATACAGAGTAAGGTAAAAGGCTGGAGTGGAATCTATTATGCTTCAGTGAAGTAAAAAAAAAAGTAGGGATAGCCATCCTGATCTCAGATCAAGCAAAAGCAAAAATTGATCTAATTAAAAGAGATAAGGAAGGATGATGAAGTAATATCATTATTAAACATATATGCACCAAGTTGTGTAGTATCTAAATTCCTAAAGGGGAAGTTAAGAGAGTTGCAAGAAGAAATAGACAACAAAACTATAATAGTGGGAGATCTCAACCTTGCTCTCAAAGAACTTGATAAATCAAACCACAAAATAAAGAAGAAAGAAGTTAAAGAGGTAAATAAAATACTAGAAAAGTTAGTTATGATAGATCTTTGGAGAAAATTGAATGGAGAAAGAAAGGAGTACACTTTCTTCTCTATAGTTCATGAAACCTATACAAAAATTGACCATATATTATCACATAAAAACCTCAAAATCAAATGCAGAAAGGCAGAAATTATAAGTGCATTTTTTTCAGATCATGATGCAATAAAAATTACTTTCAATAAAAGGCCAGGGGAAAATAGGCCAAAAAGTAATTGGAAACTAAATAATCTCATCCTAAAGAATGAATGGGGGGCAGTTAGGTAGCACAGTGGATAGAGCACAACCCTGAAGTCAGGAGGACCTGAGTTCAAATCTGGTCACAGACACTTAACACTTTCTATCTGTGTGACCCTGGGCAACTCACTTAACCCCAACTGGCTCTGCAAAGTAATAATAATAATAATAATAAATTAAATAAAAAATGAAGTGAAGGGATTTGACAAAATGACTTTAAAAAAAAAGAATGAATGGGTGAAATAGCAAATCATAGAAACAATCAATAATTTCATCCAAGAGAATTTCAATAATGAGACAACAAACCAAAATTTGTGGGATGCAGCCAAAGCAGTAATAAGGGGAAATTTCATATCTCTAGATGCTTACTTACTTAAAATAGAGAAAGAGAAGATCAATGAATTGGGCTTGCAACTAAAAAAGCTACAAAAAAATTTAAAACCCCCAATCAAATATCAAACTTGAAATTCTAAGAATAAAAGGAGAGATTAATAAAATTGAAAGTAAAAAAAAAACTATTGAATTAATAAATAAAATTAAGAGCTGATTTTTATGAAAAAACAAACAAAATAGAAAAGCTTTTAGTTAATTTGATTAGAAAAAGAAAAGAAGAAAATCAAATTGTTAGTCTTAAAAATGAAAAGGGACAACTTTCCACCAATGAAGAGGAAATTAGAGCAATAATTAAGAGTTATTTTGCCCAACTTTATGCCAATAAGTTTGATAACCTAAGAGAAATGGAGGAATACCTACCTGCCCAGATTTACAAAAAAGGAAATAAATTACTTAAATAGTCCCATTTTAGAAAAAGAAATAAAACAAACTATTAATCAACTCCCTAAGAAAAAAATCCCTAGGACCAAATGGATTTACATGTGAATTCTACCAAACATTTAAAGAACAATTAACTCCAATAATATACAAACTATTTGAAAAAAATAAGGAATGAAGGATTCCTAACTAATTCCTTTTATGACACAGACATGGTACTGATACCTAAACCAGGTAGGGTGAAAACAGAGAAAGAAAATTATAAACCAATCTCCCTCATGAATATTGATGCAAAAATTTTAAATAAGATATTAGCAAAGAGATTCAGAAAATCATCCCCAGAATAATACACTATGATCAAGTAGGATTTATACCAGGAATGCAGGACTGGTTCAATATTAGGAAAACTATTAGCATAATTGACTATATCAATAACAAAGCTAACAAAAATCATATGATTATCTCAATAGATGCAGAAAAAGCATTTGATAAAATTCAACACCCATTTCTATTAAAAACACCAGAGAGTATAGGAATAAGTGGAGTTTTCCTTAAAATGATCAGTAGCATCTATTTAAAACCACTAGCAACCATCATATGTAATGGGGATGAACTGGAACCACTCCCAATAAGATCAGGGGTGAAATAAGGTTACCCACTATCACCATTGTATTAGAATTGCTAGCTTTGGCAATAAGAGAAGAAAAAGAGATTAAAGGAATTAGAGTCAATATTGTATTAGAAATGCTAGCTTTGGCAATAAGAGAAGAAGAAGACTAAAGGAATTAGAGTAGTCAATGAGGAAACCAAATTATCCCTCTTTACTGATGATATGATGGCATACTTAAAGAACCCTAAAGAATCAATTAAAAACTATTAGAAATAATCTACAACTTTAGCAAAGTTGCAGGATACAAAATAAATCGACATAATTTATCAGCATTTTTATACATCATTAACAAAACCCAACAGAAAGAGATACAAAGAGAAATTCCATTTAAAATAACTGTCGATAATATAAAATATTTGGGAATCTATATGCCAAGGGTGGTTCAGGAAGTATATGAGTAAAACTACAGAACACTTTTCACATAAATAAAGTCAGATCTAGACAACTGGAAGAATATCAAGTGCTCTTGAATAGGTCAAGCAAATGTAATAATGATTGATATAAGACTAAATAAATAGATTAGTTTAGGTAGTATAACTAATCTATTTATTTAGTGCTATACCAATCAAAATTCATCTCAAGAACAAAAGGTCAAGAATTTCAAGAGAATTAATGAAAAAAAAAATGAAATGAAATTAGCCTAGCTGTACCAGATCTAAAAGTATATTATAAAGCAGCAGTCACCAAAACCATTTGGTATTGGCTAAGAAACAGACTAGTTAGTTGATCAGTGGAATAGTTTAAGTTCACAGAAAGTCATCAAACTGTGCATACCCTTTGACCCAGCAGTTTTCTACTGGGCTTATATCCTAAAGAGATCTTAAAGAAGGGAAAGGGACCCACATGTGCAAAAATATTTGTGGCAACCTTTTTTTTTTTTTATAGTGGCCAGAAACTGGAAACTGAGTGGATGTCCATCAATTGGAGAATGGCTGAATAAATTGTGGTATATGAATGTTATGAGATACTATTGTTCTGTAAGAAACAACCAGCAGGATGATTTCAGAGAGGCCTGAAGAGACTTATATGAACTGATGCCAGGTGAAATGAGCAGAACCTGGATATTATTGTACATGGCAACAAGACTATATAATGATCAATTATGATGGATGTGGCTCTTTTCAACAATGAGATGATTCAAACCAGTTCCACTTGTGCAATGATGAAGAGAACCATCTACACCCAGAGAGAGAACCATGGAAGCTAAGTGTGGACCACAACATATCATTTTCACTCTTTATGTTGGTGTTTGCTTGCATTTTTATTTTCTTTCCCAGTTTTTTTTTCCTTCTTGATCAGATTTTTCTTGTGCATCAAAATAACTATATAAATATGTATACATATATTGGACAACATATTTTAACATATTTAACATGTATTGAACTATAATTTGGAACAGAAGGCTTTGCAAGGGTCAAAGTTGAAAAAAAAAGTACCCATACATATGTTTTATAGATAAAAAGCTTTAATAAAAAATGAAATATTGTATTTTAAGATACCCTTGCAAAGAGGGTAGAAGCTTTTGGATAATATATGGTCCTTATATTTGCAGCTTTTTTCTTTGACCTACAAGTTCTGGATTTTGGCTATAGCATTACTGGGGCTTTTCTTCTGAAAGTTCCTTTCTGGAATTTATCAGTGGAAACTTTCTATTTTCCCTTCACTCTCTGGTTCAAGTTCTTAGGGGCAAATTTCATTTAAATCTCTGTAATATATTACATGATTTTTTTTTAAATCATAGTTTTCAAAATATCTGATAATTCTTAATTTCTCTTTGACCTTTTTTCCAGGTCATTCGTTTTTTCTAGGGGAAACTTTATATTTTCTTTCTTTTTAAAAATCATCATATTTTCTTCTAACATCTCTTGATATCTCATAGATACATTGATGTTTGGTCTGTTCTGATTTTCAGGGACTCCATTGCTTGAGAAAAGGAGAATAAGCTATTTATCCTTCTTACAATTCTTTCCTATGATTTCTATTTAAATTTTATCTCTTCATTTTTTTTTAGATATTCATGTAGTTACTGTGAAAAGAAAAACAACAACCTCACCCCCCATCCCCCACATTGCTTCTTTACTTACAGAATTACTGGTAGATAGCTGCTCTCTTTTGAGATTACTGGTTATCATTAGATAGCTATAATAATTCTTTACAGTGGACTATATCTTCTTGTTTTCTTTTCTTTCTAAGTTTCAGTCCAGCAATACCAAATGTAAGCTGGAAATTTAAAACTAGAGAAATCTATTTCAGAGACATCTCAAATTCAATATTTCCAAAACAGAACAACTTATCTTCTTCCTATTATGCATCTCTCTTTCTTATCTCAGAGTCACCACTGTTCTTCCAATGCCCCAGATTTATAATCTCTCTCTGCTTTATCTTTAATTTTTCATCTTTCCTCACCCCATATATAAAATGGTTGCCATGATGTCTTTCATATCTTCCCTCTTTTTTCTGTCCAAAGATCCACCACCTTAGAGGTCATCACTTAGGGGTATTGACAAGTGTTTAACAACTGACTTTCCACCCAAAACAATGTAGGCAAAACAATGTTTTAAGTTTTTATCTGCTTTATTAACATTTTTCATCTCTTTCTTAAGTCTTGGCAATCAACAAAACAATAAATCAAACCCAGATTGATAGCTTTTGCTGATTTCTGAGACATAAATGCTCATAGTGAAAATTTAACAATCAGCTCTTAAGACAGGATGAGGTGACTCAAGCTATTATATCATCTCTCTCAAGCTATCACAACAATGTTAAACATAATGTGTTCTGAACAGTAAGCATTTAATTAATCCTTGTTGACTTGACATCTTCTTAATTAATTTCCCTGCTTAATTTAGTCAAAATGGCATTTATTATATGCCCTCTAAATAACAGTCACTGTGCTAAGCATTCATACAAGAAAGAGAAAAACAACTACAAAACAAAATTTTAACTGCCTCTTCTCTCAAGGACTCCCAGCTAATATGGAAAACAACATAAAAAAATATACAAACAAGAGATGTACACAAACAGCATAGAATTGGGGGTATTCGTAGAAAAAGAACTGAAAAAGGCTTCTTGCAGATATTAGGATTTTACCTGAGATGCGGCAATAGCCAAAGAAGTGAGAAGATAAGGAAGGATGAGTGTTTCAGACAAGAGAATAGCCAGTTTGTTGAGAGATGGACTACTGTGTAGATGAAACAACAAGAAGCCCTCGTCATTGATCAAGGATCGTGTTTCTCCCCATTCCATTACATCCTCCACATAGAATATTTATCCTTACGCATAGATGTGGCTATAACTCCTTCTAAAAGTGTGTGGGAGTTTCAGGAGTACTAGCATCTCTGGTGTGAGGGCTTGCCAAGCTCTTTTCAGGCTGCCTTTGGTGTACATCTTTCACCCAGTTCTCACCTGAGCTCCATGAAGCTATAGCATGTTCAATGGTCACTCCCCAGTACAAACATCTCTTAGTAAATAGTCTAAACTGAATTGAGGGCAACCAACAGGCTTCACACTGATTGGTGAGTAAGAAGAGCATGTTCCTCAAGCTTTGAATCTTTTCCCAGTGGAACAGGTAAATGAGAACACTGTTCCAACAGCCTTAAAGTTGATAGAAGCAGGTGCTGCAGAGCACTTAGAGTTTGGTGAAACATTGAAGATGCATCCCAAGACATCACTGGTCAACTTTGTCTGGCTGCTGGATGTTGTGATATGGGAGCCACCTGCCAGTGGCTGCTGGAGGTCTAACTGAGACCTCTAGAATGAATTTCTTCATGTGAGAGGATGATGATGGTACAAGGAGACAGGAGTAGTTGCATTCTCTGACCTCTCCAAGTCAATTTCTTTGTGACATTACCATTTGATAATTCTGAAGGGTCTTATACCTTACCCAGAGTTCCCCCACTATCTGTGGCTCTCTACATCTGGACTTCTATGACTGTGGAAGAAAAAATGAGGCTGACAATTTGGGGCAATTCTGTCTCACTTAAATCCAATTCACAGGCAAGTCAACACATCAGCCCCCGGTATCATTGGTCCTCTGAAAACAAGCAACAAACAACAATAGAATAAAAGACATATTCTCTTTAACACGTCAAGTTCTTCATTGCCAAGACTCACTCTATTTTTTTTCTAGTTACACAATACAATATTCCTCCCAGATCCAGTCAAACTGATGTCTGACTCATGGATACACTCTTAGTTTCTTTCTATCCCTGGAAAGCATTCTGTTCCTGACCTCACACTCATAGAATTCTTTTGTTCTTTCCAGAGAGAGCTCAAGTACTGCTTTCCACATCTGCCTTTCCTTGTGCCTCAGCTGTTAGTGCCTTCCCTCTCTAAGTACTTTATAGTTATTCTTTTTATAATTATTCTATACTGAGACATGTACTTATTATCTTCCATTACAATGTAAGCTCATTAACAGGAAAAATTATGCCATTCTTTTTTAACATGTCCCTGGCGCTTAGCACAATGTCTATCCCATAGTAGACATTTGATAAATATTTGTTGATGCACACCTTTAAATATAGACACATAAACATGTCATATAAATAAATACAAAATATGAGTAAAAATTCAAATATATTCAGATGTTTACATATATATCCATGTATGCCTATGGATATAAATATGCTGCCTGGGATTTTAGTTAGAAAGAAGAGCTAAAAAAAAAACCTAGAATGAAAACCTACTATCTCTGTTGCAACTCTGGACAAGTTATTTAACCTTTCAATGCTTCCAGATAGCACTATACATTGCAGAAAAGTATCTGGTTATTAATTATTTTAATAGACACAAGGAATTTCCTAGACCAACATTGATGAAATGTCCAGTGGTATCTCTTTCCAAACAACAACTACTAAAACTAAAACAAATTCAACAAAAATTCTATAATAATTCTCTTGAAATTACACAATCAAGAATTACTTATTTAGTTAAAGCTAAATGAAGGATTCTTCACAGTGAAAATGGAACTGGCTCAGACAGATAACAATAACATTTTTGCATTTATTTATATTTCAGAGTAAATAAGTTTAGTAGTTCTTTTCCTGCCATCAGCTGAATATAAGAGATGGGATGGGGAAACTGGACTCCTGGTGAATGGGAATGAATGGGCAAAGGCTCTAGAAATATAATATAAATTACCTGAAAACAAACTATTTGTTTTGTATGTTTCTATTACTCATCTTCATAATCCAGTCAACTATGCCCTGGTGTTAAATAATCATGTGAAATTTTATATATATATATATATATATATATATATATATATATACATGTATCATGGGTGAACCCAAGTCAATGCAACCTTACTACCTAAAGAGGAACAATCAGGAATATTGTAGATGGCAGAACTTCGGAAAAATATATTTGAAAGAAGTATATTTGAAACAAGGAGTTAGTTAACTCAGTGGAATTGATGAGATAATGGTTCTCTAGTTTACATATACTTAGTACTTAGCATGGTGATGTAATAGTTCTACAATTTATGTAATTGTAATAGGGTATTTAAACTGAGGAAAAAGTCAGACTCAGACTGACAATGGGGGAGACTGGTTGAGACTGGCAGACTGTCAGACTGCTGGATGAGACTGGGTCAGACTATGACAGACACAGACTGTGTAAGAGATAATAAAGACTTTGGACTCTATTCTTGTCTATTCTCATGGTGTCTATCCTGCTGAGACTAAGGCCCTTCTGGAGGACCTCCAGAAAGCTAGCCCAAACATTATAGAATATGTTGGTAAATATTTAACAACTGGCTCCAAGGGGGAAATTTGCATTATTAATATTATTGTTGTCAGTTTCTTGATTCTAGACAATCACAAAACAATTAATTAGTCCCTGGTTTGTAGCATTTGCTTGTTTCCAAGATGTAATTACTCTCATTGAAAATTTAACAATCAACTTTTACAAGCCTGTTAGAACTGATTCCAGCACAGTTCTAGACTGCAGCATAGCAAAAAGACTTTAAAGCAAAAATATCTTTAAAGATCTAAGATCTACCACTAAGGGCTCTGTTCAACTCAAATGAACTCCTTTCAATTCAACAAAAACGGAACTGTTTCCCTTATTTGAACCCAGCAAGCACAACAAGGAAAAAACTTACTCAGGGGGTCAATAGAAATAGAATCTTGAGGGTTTTTTTTTTTAAGTTTACTACAGCTGAATCCCTTGACTTCAGAAAAATATTTGTAACTATTGGACTACTTTGATTTGTGAATATTTTAAAACCACACATAAATGTGTGTGTCTTTTGGGGAGAGAGAGTGATAACTATAACATGGCTAATTCATTAAATTTTGTGGCTACAGGTAATTATGGAAAACTAGCTGCCCTATGAACTTTTTAGTTTGGAAATAAGGTAATTTCATAATCTCCTCCTTCTACTCATACATTCTATATAGATCACTGTCTACTGAGTCAGTAAACTTTCTGTATATGGAAAATGACCATAGGATAAATTTCATTCAAGGGGTAAAAAAAATGTTTCCAATGAAGTCAGAATACATTTATTTTGTTTGAAGGAAAGTTCTTCATACAAAATCCCATTAGTCAACTAATGATTTAAAGTTCTAAACCAAAGGAAAATTAACTACCTCAAATCATAGACAAAGTCAATATTTTAAATTTTATTTGTAAATATAAGGCACTATTTTATAGACTACCATTATTATTCATGGTACTTCCTAGGAAATGAAATCAATATCACTATAGTCATTATTAGCTTATTATAATCTATAATTATATATTATATATCATTAGCTTATTTTACACACACACACACACACACACACACACACACACACTTCTGTATATACCCAGGAACAAGAGCACAGTGATCCAAAATCCAAACATCTAAGTGATTTTTAAAAAGTAAAACCTGCTTGGAGATTAATTATAAGACTAGTCTAATCTAAAATATTCAAATCATTCTTTTTCTTCTTCAAAATTGTATTCCAGAAAATTAGATGGAACTAGATGGTATCTAAGACCCCTTCTAGGACTAGATATATGATTCTACCAAATAATTTTTTAAATTAGTTTCTGAAGACAGGAGATTGGTTTCAGTAGCATCCCCAAGAATCTGACTAAAGGTTAAAACACATAATTGCCAGGATGTAGCTTTAAAAGACAGTCACTGGTAAAGAGTCTTCAGATTTTATCACATAAACTGAGTCACTCTTAGCATTACTTTGAATTTCCAAGATCCAACTCTGTTTCAGATGTACTTTCACTCAGAATCAGAATAAAACATTTTAAAATAAAAGTTTTTAAAAAATTAAATGATTCTAAAATGAAGCACTAGTTCATTGCTAATATGGACAGATTGCTAATATGGGCTAGGAGTTGTAGAAAAATATGGCTTGTTTAGTCTGATAAATTTAAGATGAATTCTATTTTCTTTCTTTTTTATTTGATGCCTTTTGTTGTTCTGTATTCTTGTTATTCATTCAACCATTGTCAGTTTTATCCAAATATGATCTTAGACACATGTTGGTGATATGATCTTGGGCAATTCACTTAATCTGTTTCCTTCAGTTTCCTTATCTGTAAATTGTTGATAATAATATCACCTATTTCCCGGGGTTGTTGTAAGGATAAGATGAAATACTATTCAGGAAGCACTTAGCACAGTACCTGACACATAGTGAGTACTACACAAATGCTAGCTATTATTGTTAGCTGTGTAGCTATAGACAAAGTATTTAATCTCTAAGATCCATGGTTTTTTCATCTGTAAAATGGATGAATGCAAGAACTTTTAAAAGCATGTTTCAATGGAAAAAAATTTAAATTACTCACAAAGATGTTTTGAAAAAAGTGCTTTTGTAAACCTTAAAATACAATCTAAATCTAAATTATTGTAGTAATTCCCATTTGTAAAGTCATGCTAGAATGCAAAAGACTGTAATAATGATAATATTTATAATGGAATATAATGTATTCGTCCTTTGCTTTCCCACAAAAAATATTACTTCATAGTTTGAATGATAATGTACATTTATAATCTTTCTCAAGGAATAGAATAGAGATAGAAACAATTTTACAATCATCCTAACAGGATACATTACAAATTCATGGTGTGCAGACTCAGATGTGTTCTCACTACAGGAAGGAAATTCTTTAATTTCTTTTCAATTGATTCACTCCTTCATACCTCACAGAAGCTAATCCATTCCATTCCTATCCCAGAGGTCTCCAAATCCTCTTTACTGAGGACTTTACTTCTTACCTCATTGAGAAAATGAGAAAATAGAGATCATTTAATGAATTCCTTCTTTTTCTCTTCTCTTCATCTTAAAATCTATTGATAACATATCTCCTTTCCCATAGTCTGACAATAAAATGGTCCTTCTTCTCACCAAAGGTGGCAGTTCTACACTTGCCCTTGAACCTATCACTCCCATCTTTTCCAGAAAATTGCAACCTTGATCACTCCTACCTTCTCAAATCTTTAACTTCTCATTATTTCCTGATTTTTTTGCCTTCTAATTTTAAACATACCCAAGTCAATATCATCCTAAACAAAGATGTAAATAGACTGATAGATGTCATCAAATAATTAAGGACTTAGTGATTGAAAACAAAATAACAGCAAAGAAACAAACCAAAAACAAACAAACTAGTCCCTACCATTTTCTCAAATGATTATTCTATATTTCTCTTCCTTTTGTCAATCAAATTCCTGAGGGAAAAATCCGCTTCCTCTCCTTTTACTCCTTAATTTTGTATTTTAGCTTTAAACATTATCCCTCCATTTAAGCAGTTTTCTCCAAAATTATCATTGATCTCTTAAATTGTTAAATATGATGGTCTTTTCTCAACTTTCATTCTTCTTTTTAAAATTATTTCTTTCTAAGCATTCTTTTAAAATTGAGTTCCAAATTCTTCCTTTCCACTCATGCCATTCTCATCCATTGAAAAGCAAGAAAAATTATACATATGTGAATAAATGAACCATATTTCTACATTAGACATATCTCAGAAAAAATTTTTAAAAAATAAGAAAAGTGAGAAAATTTTTATACAGTGAGAAAGTTTTATACACATAGGTCCTTTTCCTCTTCCTTTGATCTCTTTGGAATATAGACTTAACAATGAAATTGCTGGATCAAAATTTTGCAATTTATAGCCTTTTGGACATAGTTGCAAATTGTTTTTCAGAATGGTTGGACCAGTTAACAACTCTGCTAACAATTTATTAATTTGTACAACTATTTTCTCTCCTTCCTCCCAGAATTTCTCATTTCTAAAAGTGAGGTAATACCTTGGAGTTCCTTTAATTTGCATCTCTCTACTCAATAGTGATTTAGAGCATTTTTCATATAATTGTAGATATTTTGATTTCTTTTTTTTGAAAACTGCCTATTCATATCTTTTGGCTATTCATCAGTTGTGGAATGGCTTTTATTTTTTATAAATTTGACTAAGTTCCCTATACATTTTAGAAATGAGGTCTTTATCAAAGAAACAATGAATTTTTAAAAATATTCTTTTATTATCTATGGTACCTTTTAGCAAAATGGAGTTTCTTTTAATTAGATTATCCCTTCTACTATAAAAGCTCCTCCTTACATACCTTTTTCATGAAAGATAATTTTCTCCATCTACTTTTACCTTTTCCCTTCTCTCAGTGCATACCTCCTTCTTTCCCCTTCGTTTGTTTTTGTTTGCTTTTGAGATCATCCTAAAATAATTAACTCAGACCCATGACCTCTTGTCTGTGCAAACTCCTTCTAACTATCCTAATGATGATAAATTTCTTAGGAGTGACATTTAGATAAATGAAGATTCTCATGATAACAATGTAAACTGTTCAAATATATTAAGTCTTGATCCATTTTATACATTTGACATTTTTGACCATCTTTTTTTGATAGATACTATGTCACCTCTGGATTTTTGTGAAAATTCTCTCTCCTCTTACTTGTCTGATCATTTCTCCAACTCTTTTGCTAATCAATCATCCATGTCTTGCTCTCTCCTACCCCTCTTAACTTTGGATTTTACTTAAAGTTCCATTGCAGTCCTTCTCTTCTCTATTTCTTCTTTCTGAATCATCATCAGCTCCTATGTATTTAACCATCAAATCTCTGTCATCAAAGTAATTTTACTTAAATACATATATAAATATGTTACCTTTGAGTACCTCCCCCACGAGTGGAACAAAGTCCCTCCTAACTCATAGCTCACAGCATCCCTCTCTTCTCTCAAGTTACCATTCCAGAACCGTCTTCTACTTTTTTTTTCAGATTCCTCTGTCCAACTACCAATTCCTTCCTTTTCTTCTTCCCTCCCGCCCTCTCTCTTTCCTAAACTACTTTTTAAAAATTATTTTCTTATTGTATTTGTGCTTTTAAAATTATTATTTTTTATTTATGCAGAGCTTGTGTGCTGGTTGTTTCCCCACTGGAATTTAAGTTCTTCATAGCAGAGATTGTTTTTCTCTGTAGATTTACATTCCCCAGTGTCTTGTATAGTATCTGGCATATAGTAGAAATTTAAATGCCTACTAATTACTTAATTGATCATCACTCTATGTAAGATGGCAATTATTCCCCTACTTGATGATAAAAATCCAATTGTAAAAATACTTTATTAATAAGATAAAATAAAGAGGCATGAGTTAATGATCTCTAAGTTACCTCTTGTGTCTAAGTCTTAGGATAAGTATAAAAGCAGTTCAAGAATTGGCAAATTTCCCAATTTACAAAAGCAAATTCAAATCCTTTTTGAAATAATGGTAATATGAGCTCCAAATAAAGATTTTTTAAAAAACTTACCACAGAATATAACTCAGTTGACATGATACATAAACAACATAATTGGCAATTGGAAAAAAACAAATGAATCAATGTTTTATCAATAAAACTTCAAATCAATTAATAAGTACTATTAAGTTCCTCTTCTGTTCCATGTACTACACTGGGCATCTGGATTATAACAGTCAGTCAACATTATAAAATATCTGTTATTGGTCAGGTATTTATTATTTGCTAAGCACTGGGGAATAGAAACACAAACCCCCAAACAGTTCCTGCTCTTGAGGATATTATATTCTATCAAAAGCAACAACATATTCATAAATAAGCATATACAAAACATGTACAAAATAAAGTAAGTAAAGAAAGAAAGAGTAAATTTGTGGGGGTAGGGTGCAAGGCAGTAGCATCTGGGAGGATCATGAAGTTTGTTGTTGGTCTTTGTTCTCCAAGAGGACCATGACTTTAGGGAGGTGAAGCCATGACATACAAGTGACTTGGATTTAAGTGCAGGAAGGTTGTACAAGATCACCTGCTTTGGATCAGGAAAAGCTTCAAGTAGATGTCATTTGAGCAGAAGCTTTGAAGGAAACAGATTTGCAGAAGGAATGGTGAGATAGGATTGTATGTCACAGATGGGGGATAACAAGTGTAACAACATGGAATTGGGAGTGGGGTTGTCATGGATAAGGAACAGCAAGAACTCCTGCTTGAGCCTTAAAGCACTATAAGAATAATGGATAGACAGTTTGGGTGCTCTGGCAGACCTGATGAGTGGGATTCCCCACTTCCTCCCCATGCCCTACAGTGCTCTCCTGCCACAGCTCTCACCTAGCCCAGCAGTTACGACCACTGCTCTAAAGGCCACTCCTCCTGTCAACTCCAGCTGGAACACAGGTCCAACAGGACTTCTATCAAGATGACACTACTATGTTTATACCATCCTTTCTCTTACTGCCTTTTACTTCAACTGATTTTGTCTAAAGTTATTTTTTTTACAGTTGCAACTTTCTCTTCTCCACAATTTGAGCAGGATAGAATACCAAAAGGGAACCCTTATCTAAATGGATCAATCACTTTCAGACCCACTCCATTTCCTACACATGCCTATAAAAGTCATATAGTAAGCATCAATGTATCTTGATAATGATGATGAGAGATATAGATACTTGACTAAGAATAACTGGTCCTTTTTTTAATCACAGAAATGAGCTCATGAGAAAGGGGAGGTCAGAATGGAAGTCACAGAATGGGATTCAATGAATAAAGTTCACCCTCATCTACTCCAGAATCCCCTGGGAACTAAAAATAGCCAATCTCTATCTTAACAGCTAGCAGTGATCGGAAGAATACTAATGAACTAATGAATAGCAGGCTCCCTAGAGATGAACCATGGAAAGAAGGTTCATTTGAAAGGCACAAAGCAGGGAATTATAGAGATAGATAGATGATGAGAGGGAGAAGTTACTAAAGGAAAGCATTCAAGAAGAGGAACAAGCCAAGGATTTGAAAATATAGGCTGACAGGAAAGTAATTTATAGGGGAATGATTCAAGAAAGTTAACAAATTTTCACTGGTGCAATATTCCTATTGAGTTTTTGCTTCAAGACCAAACTACACTCCTTATCCAGGCCATTCATTCGGTCATTCATACGTTCAACAAATATTTATTTATTCAGCACCTCCTGTGGATTAGGCAATGTGTGAGGTGTTGAGGGGAATATGAAGGATGAAAATACCATTCTTGACTTCAAGAAACTTATAACTTGGTAAAGGAGAAAATACAAATTCAAAAATAATTGTACAAAATAATATAGAGTTCAGATGAGGACAGGAATTTTTATTTCTGGGGAAATCAGCAAAAGCTTTGTGAAGAAGATGGTATTGGGGCTAGATCTTGACAGGTAGAACTATAACAGGTGAGAGATTATGAGTAGAGGGAATGAAGAGAAAACATTCCAAGCATAGAAAATAATGTGAACAAAGAAATAGAAATATGAGATTCCTGAGCCTTTTTGGAGAGTAAAGAAAACTTCAGTTTTATTGGAAAATAGAGTGTACAAAGAGGAATAGTGTGAGATAGTGCTAAAAAGATAGGTTGAAGCCAGATTCTGAAAGGTCTTGAAATTCAGGGCAAAAGGTGTATATTTTATGCAGTAGGTACCAACAGAAGGTGCAGAAAATGAGGCAGATAAAGTCTATGAATAACTTGCCAAAATTCTCCAACCAAGATCAACATAAATCTTAAAACTCCATCATTTTGCTATGAGTGAGGGAATAGAGAATGATTAATTTTTTTAAGTGTTAGAAACTACAGTTCAAGATCAAGAAATGAAAGCTATTTTTCAGTTTATCTAATAATATTAGTGTACTTTTTCTGTGTATTGTATATTCTGTGTATGTATAAGTTAAACTTGTTTATTTTTTTGTCAGTGAATTGCCACATTTTCTCCTGCCTACAACAATAATCAGCTATTGATAAGTTTGGAAGGGTCAAATCTTGCAAAATCTTCCCTTTAATCAGTCTCCTTAGATACTTTCTGTGGAATTCATATTCATATTTTTAAACTCAATTCAAATACCATCTTCTCCCAAAAACCATTCTGATTTTTCATGAATGATCTTTCCAATGGACTTCAGATTATTGCACTAGTTTTCTAGCTTTCTAATATGCCTTAAGAAATGTATACTAATGCTATCTAAAGCATATTATTGTTGTAGTTCATTTGTTTTCAGTCTAATTCTTCATGATGCCATATGGAGTTTTCTTGGCAAAGATACTTGTGTGCTTTGCCATTTGCTTCTCCAAGGGATCCAGGGGATCCATATTGTCAGGCAATCAGAGGTTAAGTGATTTCCCCAGATTCATATAGCTAGGAAGAGTCTGAGATCAGATTTTGGGTCAGTTCTTTGTGATTTCATGCCCAGTGCTCTCTCCATTAAGCAATCATCTGAACAACAGTATATATTATGTGTGATTGTGTTTTGTTTTGTTTTGAATCCCCTGGAGCCTTTCTAGGAAATAAACTACCTTACAGAAGGGACTTTGTCTAATCTAAATTTTATATTCTCTCTAGGGTCTAATCCAGTCGCATGCAATAAATACATAGTAAATATTTGAATTTAAAAGTGAATATCATTTATATATTAATTTCTTCTTTCATTACACATTACAACTAAAACAAATGGCTTATACTTTACGTGTTTGAATCAACAGTTAATTGAGAATACAGATTGCAGTAATTTATAGAAAAATAAGGATGTGGAAATTTGTTGCCTTGAAAAATTGTTGAAATAATAATTTTTTGGCTATGATCTTTGAAATATCAGATAGTTCAATTTTCGATCTTTAAAATCAGTGAATTAAACTTTAAAGTTCTTTATGGTTGCAAATTTCTCCATTTTTATTTTAACAATTATTTTATGTTGGTAAAGGATAGTCCACCATGCTAGTATAGTTTGAATTTTTAGAAGAAAAAGATGGCTTAGATTAAACCTAAAAGTGGCCATATTTTCTTGAAAAACAGAAGCAACATATGGGTTTCTAGTTCTAATCTTTCATAGCACTTCCACTATATGTGTAGTCATATGCAGTCATCTCTTTTACAAGTTGTCCTTTATGTATTATTTCCTAATATTAGAATATAAGCTCTTTCAGGTCAAGACCCATGAAACAAGATGCTTCTGTTTGTATCCCTAACACTTAGCACAGTATCTTGCACATAACAGGAGGTGAACAAATGTTTTATCCATACATACATTCATTTTTTCAGAGAATGGACACTTCAATGTGACAACATAAAAGCACAAGCCACGTGGTATCCTCTGGAAATCAAAAGACCTGGATCTTTGTTCTAATCTTTCTCAGACTGTCTTTGTGACCTTGAGCAAGTAACTTGATCTCCCTGAGACTCAGTTTTCTCATGTGAAATCAGGAAGTTGTGAAATATGATTTATGAGTTTCCTTCTAGTTCACAGAACATCTATTATTCTAATTAATTAGCAAATAGAAGAAAAGTTTCTGCCTTCATCCACAATCACAAAGATCCAATAACTGCTAAGTTATCCTCAAATGTCATAAAGGATCGGCTGACTGCCCTCATATTCATCATACTTGTGACATATAGCATTATTCTGTATCCTGCATATATATGTAACTAGATAAAGAGAAGAATAAAAAATATTAGGTAACACCTTTTCCCCTTCTTTTCTGGTGCAGTGTTTTGTTGAACAATTTGAGGAATGGAAACTAACAGTAAAAATGGCCAAATAATGAATGTGACTTAATAAATGAAATATTTTATATTTTGAGCCTAAAACATTTGAATCTATGGAATGGTATGAGGTTAACAGGAAGACTAGTTTTGTTTTGAAGATAGTAGAAACTGGAATCAGCTATTTTCCAATTATGGAACAGCATCATGAGGAGGTAAAGAATAAGGAACCCCTACCCCACTTAAAGCAATATTTTAAGACCATTATTTTTAGAATGCATATAAACTCAACAAAATTATTTTATGTCCTATTTGCATCTTTATTTCATTGTTGCTGCTGAGTCATTTCAGCCATGTCCAACTCTTTCATGACCTCATTTGTAGTTCTCTTAGAAAGATACTACAGTGGTTTGATACATCCTTGAACAGTTCATTTTACAGATGAGGAAGTAAAACAAAAAGGGTTAAGTGACTTACTCAGGATCACACAGCTAATAAAGCTGAGGTCAGATTTTAACTGAGGTATGTGAGTCTTTCTGACTCCAGGTTATCTGCCATATTCTATTATTACTGTTCACTTATTTCCTCTTTTGTAGTCAAATCTACCACTATATTTGATTCCTAGCTATTAGAACAAGCAATCTTCCTATTTAATATAATTTGCCTGATGATGTAGCCTGATAGAAAAAGTCAATATTTCCCAATAGAATAAATATATACAAATGTTGTTTTGTGTCTTATTTTTAAGAAAAGTTCACTTACAATGTTTTTCTTCCCTTTTCTATGGTCCCCGAAATATATTTGATTTTTTGAGGGGGAGGGGAAGTTGACTATTTTGCATAATAAAAGCAAATAAATGTGACGGTACAAATTCACATATGACTATAATTTCAATATATATTTCACTATTTCCATGGTCAGATTAATTGGTCAGAATCTTATTTCACAGACACTCAACTTTTATTGACTTCAATATCAATAGACTTGGTGCAAGTGATGATGGGTGCAGGATGATGTACAATTAAAATACTTTATCCCATCATTTATATTAATAGTTAAATGTCAGAGGATTTGAAAGGGAATTCTGCACATTTGTCTTTTGGAAGGATGTAAACCTACATTAATTAACTACTTATGAAAAAGCCCATCAGGGCCATTAAGCATTATGTGACAAGGTTAAGTTCTTGGTGGCTTTGCATTTTTCTGTAATAAAGGGGTCAGAATGGTAAGGAAGGGGAGGAAGGGAACACAGGTTCAGTGCCAGTGTAAATTAATGACTTTAAACTTGGATTAAACTGTCATTCCAGAGTAGTCTAGTCACATTTTCTACATCATAAGCTATTTGGTATATTTTCCAAACATCCCAAGTCAAGGCTAGTACTTGATCCTCATGCCCAAACAACAAAATGATTCCCTAAGTTTTCACATACCTTAGAACAAATGATTAAGAATCAGAGAATTGGAACCAAAGCATTTGATCTTGAATTAGTCACATAATATGCTTGATCTTCAGCTCTCTCACTGGTAACATGGGAAAAATTGATAAGGGTGGGGTCTTAGTAATTCCCAATTGAGGAATAGGTCGGCAACTTTTCTATCATTGGTCACAAAACCAGACATGTCAAAGGTAGGATTTGAATGTCATCTTCTTCATATAGCTCTCTATGCACTCTTTCTCTATACAGTATGCGATTTTAGCTCTCAAAAAAAGAAGGGAAATACTACAAAGGGAAAGTGGTAAGAAAATTGTAAGGGAACATGAATTAAATGCCTACTTTATGCCAAGCATTGTATTAAGCTTTATATAAATGTTTTCTAATTTAAACCTCCCAACAATCTGTGAAGTAAAATTCTATAATTATCCCCTTTATACAGATGAGGAAATTGAGGCAGGCAGAGATAAAGCAATTTGTCCTAATATCTAAGAGTAGATTTGAATTTAGGTCTTTCTGCCTCCTGGTCCAATATTATACCCACAGGGGTACCTAGCAACCACATTAGTAGAGGAAACTACTAATATAGAAATTGATTGTCAACTCTATAATTCGTAGTCACAGAATCCTTGGGGATCCTGAAGAGTTGAGTATATTACTCGTGGTCATTTAGATCCTATGTCTTAAATCCAAAACATCTTCCTATCTCCAAGGCTGTGAATATATCACACATACTACATTTCAAAAATAATACCATTCATTATATAGAGCTTTGCAGTTTGCAAAGTACATTCCTAAAAACAACCCTGTGGAAGCTTTAGTGTGAGTCTTGTTATTCCAGAAGAGCTGAAATCAGCTTCTCTGACTTTAAATCTTTAGAACATTCTACTCCCCTATGTACTCTCCAGTTCTCCCAATATTTACCTCCCGGAGTTGCTGTGAGAATGTGCTTTGTAAATCACTATAGGAGTGTGAGTTGTTATTATCACCCACTAACTCAGTGTTTACATCTTTCTCTCCTTCAAACAATAAATTCCTTCACAGTCATCTCAAAAAAAGATGACTGTCATACATAAAAAGAAATGACATCTTCTCCCAATCTAAAATTAGAAAATGTTGGCATTCTCTACTTGCAGCCAATCTGATATATGGATATTCAGATTAAAAACTAAATATGCAAGGAATATTTCCCTTTACAAAAGAATTTATATGACAAGCTTCCTTAATAGTAATGATAACTAGAATTTCTATTTCTACTTTACTATTCTAATGATGATTTAAGGTTATTATTGTCTAATTTGATTTTCACAGCAACCCTGGAAGGTCAATGCTATTATTATCCCCATTTTACAAGTGAGAAAAATGCGGCACAGAGAGGTTAAAACACCTGCCCAGGGTCATGCAACCAGTCTGAGGCAGAATTCAAACTAATATCTTCCAAACTTAAATTCCAACTCTTTACCCACACTGCCACCTAGCTAACCTTGCTCCACTAATATTAGCTTTCACCTAACTCTTCAGGTATACATCTGTTGTTTAGTCATATGCATTTTTAAAGTCATAATACTTTACTTTTGTCCTGAATAAATTGTAACAAATTACTACCATTGTGTGAGATACCTATACACTTGCTTTAAAACACAGATTAAATTTATTTTTTCAATTTCTTTGCTTTCAATTTCAATTCCATTTCCAACAAAATAGTGTTAATTAAGTAGAAACGTATGCAGACTTACCCCCTTCTCAAGTCAGAGAGTTTATTGTTAAAAGATGTCCTATTACAGGGTATTTTAAGATAAGGTGGTACTTCTCCCATAGAGTACAATGGTGAATTGTTGTTCAGTCATTTCTTGTTTGATTGTTTATGACCCCACTTGGGGTTTGTCATTTTCTTTTCCAGTCATATTACAGATAAGTAAACTGAAGCAAATACATTAAGCAACTTGCAGCTACTAAGTGTCTGAGCCCAGATTTAAACCCAGGAAGATGAGTCCTCTTGAATTCAGACTGGACATTGTATCCGTTGTGTCACCTAGTTGTCCCACAATGGAGATAGAAAGTTCCATTATGTAACCTCACCAGCAAACCCACTTACCGTGGAAGTGAAACTAGAAGACAGCCCTGATATAATGTAGCATCAAACTGTACCCAAATGCTTTGAAGAAGTTGTTTGAATGAGTGTTATACTAGTGACCCCTCAGGTTGTCAGTACATGTAGAAAACCTACAGCAATATAACAAGTATATGATCTGGGTAAATCCTGAGGCAATTTCTGTTGGACAACATCTAATCAGTCTATTTCAATTGTTGCCTTTATTCAAATTTTTCTCCAGCTTTGTTTTATGAATACATAATTTCTCTAGAATGTATTTACTTGAAAAATTAGTTGTCACATTTGAATTTAGCTTTAGAATAATGTGTATATAAAAATGTTACCACTATGTGAGATATATATATATATATATATATATATATATATATCTTTTTCTAAGATTCTGACTGAAATCACACAAAGGGAATCAAAGAACTCAGAAGGGGGACTTTTAAAATCTTCTAATTCAATTCCTTTCTTTAGAAGAGATTAGAAATTTATTTATTTAATACAATTTCAGCCCACATATATCTCGACACTTTGATTGCTGTATGATCTTATTGGTGTGGATACTGCCTCCAATAGAAGCAATATCATCCACCCTGTTTTTTTATCCTGTGTCACTATTTTCTACTTCTTATTACAAATCCTCCATAGTAGCCATTTTTCCAGATCTTATAACATGCAAATAGCAGTACACCTGTAAGACTGTCCATCATTTACTCTTTTCTATTGCTACATAACTGACTCCCCACTTTTACTGGTCAATCTCCATTCAATGGTACTATAAACATCACTTCTTGCATACAAGTCATCCCTGATAATATGCACCAGGCTATTAATGCTCCTCATATGTCTCTCTAATGTCTTATAGGTGAACTCTAAAATGATTCTTTGGAGGTTATGTAGTTCCATGATTTACCATAATATAACATCATCAGGAGAATAAAACATCAGTTTTTGTGCAAGAGAAAGTTGGGAGTGATTGAAAGTATTATACAATTTTCCAAATGTAACAACTCCCTTTCTTCATCCTATGCACTTCTGGACCAGTACAGCTCACTGTATTTCTTAATGTGAGTTGGAATAGACCTTAACTATCAATCCAGCCAATACGGTTACACCCAATACAACCCCATTCTTTTTCCTATTGAATATGTTCCTTCTCTTTTCATCCTCTAATGATAATGATCATGATCATGATCATGATCATCATCATCATCATCAAAATAATAGCAATATTTATATGCATAGTGCCTTCTATATTATGCCAAGTGCCATACTAAATGCTCATTAAATATTATTTTATTTGGTTCTAACAACCCTGTGAGAAAGTGCCGTTATTACCACTTTCATTTTGAAGAAAATGAGACAGAGATTAAGTGACTTACCCAATGTTTCTTCAACTGGGCTTACATAGTAGAACTCATTAACTTTCAAAACTATACCATTTTTGGATCTGGACATTTGCAAATCTAACCTCAAATTTTAGTTTCACATATTTCTCCCCTTTTTTCTCAATCATATTAAGTCTACTTTTTGATTAAGTAATGACTTCTGCCTCTCACCCCCCCCCCTTTTTTTCTATTTCATGATCCAACTTCCCCATTCTGGCTTCAAGACCTTCAAACCTATCAGATTCCATGTTCTACTACTTCTATCTTTCATTGGTTTTAATGTTTCTGGGATCCAATATTGTACATTCATGTCATATAACCTCAGCTAAACCCTCACTGATGCTTGAAAATCCTTTTAATTCTTTAACTCATAATCCAAAACACTTGTGACAAACCTTTTCTTCTTTCTTCTGCTAAAAACCACATCTTTATATCCTATGCTTTTTCATTAGTTATATTTATTTTATTATATGTTTTCCAATTACAGTAAAAAAATTAGCATTTTGTTTATTTTGAGTTGGGGGTCAAAGCCAAGATGGTGGAGTAAATGCAGAAACTTGTCCAACCTCTCCCCCAGTGCTCCAAATTCCTTTAAATAATGACTCTAAACAAATTTTAGAACATCAAAATACCCCAAAAGATGGAGGAGGACATTTTTTCCCAGCTGAAGGTAACTTAGAAGCTCAGTAGAAAAGATCTGTGATACTAGTGTACAAGTCCCAAAGCAGGACACTCTGGTGCAGCCCCAGACACAGACCTAGCCTGACCCAGCCTCTGAATCAGCAGCGGGACTGGTAGCTTCCAGACTCTCAACCCAGAGACACCAAAGAGCAGTTGGAAGGTTAGCAGGAAAAGTCTGTGGAATCAGAGTGGGACCCCAGGATACAATCCCAGTGTTCACTTAGCACAGACCTTGCCCTAGCCCCAGCTCTGGCCTGGACCCCAGCATTAGCAAAGTGGAACCTCAGAATCAGCAGCAGTGTTGGAGGCTTTTGGACCTCTCAGCCCAGGACACTAAGAAGAACTCAGAAGGTCAGTGGAAAAGGTCTGTGGCAATGAGGTAAGAGTCGTGTGCAGTCCCAGTGCATCCCAGGTCAGGACACTAGATCTTACAGAGGTGTAAAAAGAATTACAAAAAATCATTGAGGAGAAGAATGCCTTAAAAAGCAAAATTAGTCAAATGGGAAAGCTCACTGAGGAAAATAATTCCTTAAAAAATAGAATTGAGTAAGTAGGAAGTACGGAAGTAAATGACTTTCTGAGAAATCAAGATACAATAAAGCAAAACCCCAAAAATGAAAAAAAAATAGGGAGAAAATGTAAAATATCTCATTGGAAAAAAACAAATGACCTGCCATCTGGATCCATTACAAAGTTATGTTTTTTTTTTCTTATTTCAAGTCTTAAGTGGACTACAATACAGCAATCCTTTTGTTTTTGATTGTCTCTCTAACACATGCCCTACAGTAACTGTTCCAAACTTTTTCTTTTTTCTTCATACCCCTATACTATCCCTTCTCCACTCCCTCTCAACAAAAAATGTTTCTTTCTACTTAATTGAGGAAATAGAGACCATATGCTGTGAGCTCCCTCTTTTTTTTTTTTTTTTTTTTTTG
This sequence comes from Sarcophilus harrisii, assembly GCF_902635505.1. Lineage (NCBI taxonomy): Eukaryota > Metazoa > Chordata > Mammalia > Dasyuromorphia > Dasyuridae > Sarcophilus > Sarcophilus harrisii. Next base: position 573,332,577 of record NC_045427.1, on the reverse strand, counting down.
TTCCAAAGCAACAAATCTCTCTACTCTTTACTCCATACTTCAAAATCTGTTTCTGTACCATACTCGTGCTCTCTTTTTTTTGCTCCAGACTGATAAATAGGTGGCCATTCTTTTCACCTCGTTCAATCCCTCTTCATGCCCTTGACCCTATTTCCTCCCATGTTCTCCAAAAGATGGCTTCATAAATAACTCCTGCTGTCTCATCTGTCTTTCCCTAATTATTCATTCCCCTTCTTATCCAGTTTCTTACCTCCAATACACTTCTCCATTTCCATTTAGCTACTGGACTCATGACTCAACTGAAACTATTCTTTCAAAGTTTAACAATAATTTTCTCTGTCCTGTTGCTTTCTCTCCATTTTTATTTTTCTTGACCTTATTGCAACTTTTCACAGTGCTGTCTTTACCTGTCCCCTGGCTTCTTTGTTACTGACCTCTCCTACATCTCCTAGCTCTCCTGTCTCTTCAGGCTCATTTCCTAGATCATCTTGTATCTTTGTATTTCCTACCCATAAGATGTTGGTCTTTTTTCTCATTTCTCCCAATATTCTCCCTTGGTATTCTCATCTGCTCCAATATATTCAGTTATTATTCTAATGTAGCTAATTCTCTAAACTATATGTCTAACCATAATGTCTCTCCTGAACTCCAGCACTATTTTACCTTACACCTGATTTTGGTGTATGCCTTTTTACATATGCTCTGCCTTACTAATTATGGTTTTTTCTTAAGCTTTTTTAAAATTTGTTAATCTACAATACTGGTAGAGAAATTTGAGGAGTCATTTTGGAGAGCAGCACCTTGAGAATGGGGTGATCATCAAAGGAAAATGAATATACAGATACAATATGGCCATAGAAAAATAATTCACATATGATCAAGAACTAATAATATGGCAGTAGCTAATTGATAAAGTTATTTTTCTTTTACAGTATCTCTTTGTAGGTCAAAATTATTTCCAGTTTTACAAAAGAAATAAAGGCAAAAAATGCACTAATAGTCTTTTTCAAGTTATGGAAAAGGTGAATGACCTTTGTCATAGATGATATGTATATATGTATATACATATATATACATATACATATGCACACAGATACACACAGATATGCATATATAAACATATATTGTACACATACATACATATATACATATATATATTAAGGTAATTAGATGAACTAGGATGTGCATACTTTCATTCATTTTAGTTCATAGATTTAATCTCATAAAATTAATATATAATAAATTATATATTCATGTTAATTAGAGCCCTTAAAAATATACTCCCCCAAATTAATTAAAACTAAGTCAAGAATCCCCAGAAAGGATTGACTGTGCACTGTTCTTTTTTAGACCTATCCTGACAAAGTCATTCAAGTCTTTTGTTCAAAAAAACCATATCCCATGACTTCTTGTAAAACAAAAGTATGAAGACACCACAACAAGAAGGAAAACTAACTGAAATGAAGTTTGAGATAATCTTTTTGAAAATGGAATATGAATTAAGAAATTTTGTTGCAAGGAATGATCACAGATATTGTATAAAATCCATAACTTAGCAAGAAACCTCTCTGTTAACAACTCTAACAAGAAGGAATCCTAGGTTATACAAATCTGAAGACACTGTTTCCAAGGAATCAATTTCATTTTTTGATATCTCTTAATTTTTAGTGGAATTACACAGATATGAAACCTGCCTCTTTGAAATTTACTACTACCTCCTTTCCCTCATTGTACCTTCAGAGGTAAACCAAAACAAAGCTAATCTATATCCACTTTTTAAATTTGCACTTCCAAATGTTCTCTTCCCCATTCTAAAGGTCCTTCATTTCTTACATTAATCCTCCTGTGGCAGGAAGGAAAGAAATGTACATGTATCACCGACCTGTTTGGAAAAGAATAAAAACATGAACTCATCCATACATCATTTTCACCTACATTCCATTTGTTTACATTTGACAATTTTATGCAAATAATGAATTAAGAGTACTTTGATAGGAAAAGCTGTCTACATAACAGCACAACTCTAGATGAAATATAGATAATTTGGCTGTTGTAGTCTATATCAGGAATTGGCAAACTATGGCCAAATTCAACTGACTGCCTTTTTTTGTATCACCCATGCATGAGCTAAGAAGGATTGTTGGATTTTTAAATATAATTTATTATTGTATTAAAAAATGTAAAAATACTTCTTGGCTCTTGGAGCATTACAAAAAAATAATTCTTGTGGCCCTCATTTTGTAGATTTGTCTACATGATAGCAAAAAAGAAACAAAAAGTTTGCCACAAACTTGCAATATTTAGTGAATTAATTGAATTTTAAAATAAAGTCCTTTCTAAACTAACTCTTTTCCCACTTCTGAATTATTACTTGTTATTTTTGTGCTTGCCTTATCTCTTATGGTAGAACATAAGCTCCATGAGAAGCAGCTGCTTCTGATGATTCTATATTCTATGTAGGATTTAACATTGCAGTTATTTTTAAATTATCCCAAACTTTTAAATGATTATAATGACATTTTTTTTCTTTAGTTAAAAATCCTCCATTGATCTTGCTGTCAAATAAGAAGCTTAATGAAATGTTAATTTAAAATGAGGGAAAAAAAGAACATTTGGATGATTATGTCTAGACTCCTCACTTCTTTCCAATCTTCCAATATGTTGTTGGTGGTGTTGTTCAATCATTTCAGTCTCCATGATCCTGTTTAGGAATTTCTTGACAAAGAAGTAGAGTAATCTGCCATTTCCTTTGCCATGTCATTTTACATATGAATAAAGTGAGGCAAACAGGGTCAAATGACTTGCCCAGAGTAACATGACTAATATCTGAGACTGTATTTAAATTCAGGTCTTCCTCATTCTAGGCCTGGCACTCTTTCCATTGTCACATCCACCTGCCCTTCTTTGAATATACGTGTACTTTAAAACTCCTGTAATGCCTAAGAAACAAATCCAAACAAGATTTCGAAATCCAAACCATTCTCAAACCCATAAATTAAAGATTGGAACACTTCCTCATATGTGACTCTTTATTATTCCATGGACCCCAGGACCTCAAGCCCTTCTATCCTCCACTATCTCTCAAAGTCTGTACAAGTTCATGTTTCCCAACATCAGGATCTTTTCCAATAAGTTCTTTCTTCTCATTATATGGCCAAAGTCTTTAAGCTTCAGCTTCAGTATTTGACTTGCTGATGAGCAATCCAAATTAATTTCCTGAAGTATTGATTTATGTGATTGCCTTGCTGACCAAGGGACTCTCAAAAATCTTCTGCACTATATTTTGAAAGCACCAGTTCTGTATCACTCAGCTTTCCTTACAATCCAATTGTCACAATCATATATCACTACTGGAAAAACCATAATTTTGATTATACACACCTTTGGAGATAAGTTGATGGCTCTGCATTTTAGTATGCTGTCCAGATTTGCCAAAGCTTTCCTTCCAAGGAGAAAGCGTCTTTTTAATTTCATAGCTGCAGTCTCCATCTGCAGTGATCTTTGAGGCCAAGAATATAAAATCTTATACTGCTTCCATTTCTTCACCCTCTATTTGCTAGGAAGTGATGGGACCAGTTGCCAAGTTCTTAGGGTTTCATTTTTTTTTTTTTATGTTCAGCTTCAAGCCAGATTTTATATTTTCCTCTTTCACCCTCATCAAGAGGCTTTTTAATTTCTCTTCACTTTCTGCCTCAAAGTGGGATCATCTGCATATCTGAGATATTTCTCCCCAGCAACCTTAACTGATTTTTTTTTTATTCTGGAAAGATTTTATTTTACATTCTTGCAAGAACGTGTGCCTAGATTAGCAGGCACATTTTTAAAAGTTCGAAGAAAATCTTTTATTTCCTATCCTGAAGCACAAGTTCCTCCTCTGATTCCCCATTAATTAGATATTATATAAGTTACAGAGTGTGAATCTCCATTCTTTATTATATAAGCCAGTTGCTGCCCCCAAAGAGCTTACATTCTTAAGGGAGAATTATAGCTCATTTACTCTGACTTTTGATTTGTCCAGCCTGGCATTTCACATATGCAGGAGGTATTCTGCATATAAATTAAATTATTTATTTATTTATTTATTTTTATTTAATAGCCTTTTATTTACAGGATATATACATGGGTAACTTTACAGCATTAACAATTGCCAAACCTCTTGTTCCAATTTTTCACCTCTTACCCCCCCACCCCCTCCCCTAGATGGCAGGATGACCAGTAGATGTTAAATATATTAAAATATAAATTAGATACACAATAGGTATACATGACCAAAACATTATTTTGCTGTACAAAAAGAATCAGACTCTGAAATATTGTACAATTAGCTTGTGAAGGAAATCAAAAATGCAGGTGTGCATAAATATAGGGATTGGGAATTCAATGTAATGGTTTATAAATTAAATTATTAAGGTGATAACATAAAGCCTTGTCGTACTCCTTTTCCAATCTTAAACAGATCAATTGCTCCATGTTTGGTTCTAACTGTTGTTAATACTTTCAGTCCTAACTTTAGAATGCAAGTTTCTTGAGATCATTGGTTATTTCTTTTGGATTGATGGCTGGGAAAGGAGTGATATTTCTCATGCCTAATAATTTCTAATGCATCTCACAAGGTCCATAGCTATGCTTTTATGACAGAAACTCCCCAAGAGGAAACTCTTTTCCCAAATATGGATCAACAACTAATTTGCAATTTGTAATCTGTTGCCTGAGGATACTAAGAGATATCTAAACTCCCACAGTTTATTGGTATTAAAGACAGAAATTGAACTCCATTCTTCTTGATTCCAAGGTCAGTCCTCTATTCACTGTCATGTTATCTTTCATTTTTCTATATATCTCTGGAAATTACTTTTCTTCACTATGGATTCACTCACTCTTTGTTGATCTTATACTTTAGTAAGTATAAGTGACACAAAAATGTATTACATATGTATCTGTATGTACATATATGTATATAATGTATATAGAGAGCTCAAATAATCACATGATAAAATTTAAATTTTTAATGCTCAACAATTAACATGACTATTTCACACTCTTTGATCTTTACAAGGTAATGCTTAGTTACTCCTCATAGATTTTTCTTTAATTGTTAACCTTTTTTCCCCTGAGGAACCATATTGAATCATGAAATTAAATATCATTTTCCTATGTCTGTGTTTCCCTGACATTTCTCCCTATATAGAACAAAAGATCACTCTTATTTAAATGATAATTTTAAAAATAATTTTTTGTTTTTATATTTTTATTGCTTTACTGATATTTGCTTTATTTCTTTTTTAATTGAAGTTTTTATTTTTAATACATATGCAAGGATAATTTTTCAACATTGACTCTTGCAAAACCTTGTATTCCAACTTTTCCTCACCTTCCCCTACCCCAACATCTAGATGGCAAGTAATCCAATATATGTTAAACATGATAAAAATATGTGATAAATCCAATATAGGCATACATATTTATGCAATTATCTTGCTGCATAAAAAAATCAGATCAAAAAGAAAGAAAAAAAAGAAAATAAAATTCAAACAAAAAATGCTATGTTGTGATACACACTCAGTTTCCACAGACCTCTCTCTGGATGTAGATGGTTCTCTTTATCACAAGATCATTGGAACTGTCCTGAATCATCTCATTATTGAGAAGAGCCATGAGCATTAGAATTGACCATGGTATAATCTTGCTGTTCCATGTACCATTTTCTGGTTCTGCTCATTTTACTCAGCATCAGTTCATGTAAGTCTCTCCAGGTCTCTCTGAAATCATCTTGCTGGTCATTTCTTACAGAACAATAGTATTCCATAACATTCATATTCCAGAATTTATTCAGCCATTCTCTAACTGATGGGCATCCACTCAGTTTCCAGTTTCTGGCCTCTAGAAAGAGGGCTGCCACAAACATTTTTGCACATGTGGGTCCCTTTCTCTCCTTTAAGATCTCTTTGGGATATAGGCCCAGTAAAAACACTGCTGGCTCAAAGGGTAGGAACAGTTTGAAAACCCTTTGGGCACAGTTCCAAATTGCTCTCCCAAATGGCTGGATCCATTCAGAATTCCACCAACAATATATCAGTATCCCAGCTTTCCCACATCCCCTCCAACATTGATCATTATTTTTTCCTGTCATTTTAGCCAATCTGAGAGGTGTATGTAGTGGTACCTCAGAGTAGTCTTAATTTGAATCAATAATGATTTGGAGCACCTTTTCAAATGACTAAAAATGGTTTGAATTTTTCATCTGAAAATTGTCTGTTCATATCTTTTGACTATTTGTCAATTGAAGAATGGCTTGAATTCTTATAAATTCGAGTCAATTCTCTATATATTTTAGAAATGAGGCCTTTATCAAAACTGTTGAATGTAAAAATGTTTCCCAGTTTATTGCTTCTCTTCAATCTTGTCTAAATTAGTTTTGTTTTGCTTTGTTTTGTTTTGTTTTGTTTTTGGTACAAAAACTTTTTAACTTAATATAATCAAAATTATCTATTTTGTGATCTATAATGAATTCTAGTTTTTCTTTGGTCACAAATTCCTTCCTTCTCCACAGATCTGAGAGGTAAACTATCCTATATTCTTCTAATTTGTTTATAATATCACTCTTTATGTCTAAATCATAAACTGATTTTGACCTTATCTTGGGATATGGTGTTAGATGTGGGTCAGTGCCTAGTTTCTGCCAAACTAGTTTCCAATTTTCCTAGCAGTTTTTGTCAAATAGTGAATTCTTTTCCCAAAAGCTGGGGTCTTTGGGTTTGTCAAACACTAGATTATTACAGTTATTGACTATTTTGTCCTGTGAACCTAACCTATTCCACTAATTGACTATTTCTTTGCCAGTACCAAATGGTTTTGGTGACCACTGTTTTATAATAGTTTTAGGTCTGGCACAGCTAGGCCACCTTCATTTGCATTTTCTCATTAATTCCCTTGAAATACTTGACATTTTGTTCTTCCAGATGAACTTTATTACTATTTTTTCTAGATTGTAAAATAATTTCTTGAGAGCTTGATTGGTATGACGCTAAATAAACAGATTTGCTCAGCCTATCCCTGAGCAATTGATATTTTTCTAATTGATTAGATCTGACTTTATTTTTATGGAAAGTGTTTTGTAATGGTGTTCATATACTTCCTGACTTTGCCTAGGCAGATAGACTTCAATATTTTATATTATCTACAGTTATTTTCAATGACATTTCTTTTTATATCTCTTGCTGCTGGACTTTGTTGCTAATATAAAAAATGCTGATGATTTATGTGGATTTATTTTGTATCCTATAACTTTGCTAAAGTTGTAAATTTTTTCTAATAGTTTTTAGTTGATTCTTTAGGGTTCTCTAAGTATACCATCATATCCACAAAGACTGATAACTTTTATTTCCTCATTATTTACTCTAAATCATTTAATCTCTTTTTCTTCTCTTACTGCTAAAGCCAACATTTCTAATACAATAGTGAATAGTAATGGTGATAGTGGGCAACCTTGGTTTCACTCCTGATCTTACTGGGAATGGTTCCAGTTTGTCCTTATTACTTATAATGCTTGTTGATGGTTTTAAATAGATGCTACTGATCATTTTAAGGAAAACTCCATTTACTCCTATATTCTCTAGTGTTTTTAATAGGAATGGGTGTTGGATTTTGTGAAGTGCTTTTTCTTCATCTATTAAGATAATGATGTGATTTTTTTAGTTTGGTTATTGATATAGTCAAGCATGCTAATAGTTTTCCTAGTACTGAATTACCCCTGCATTCCTGGTATAAATCCTACTTAGTCATGGTATATTATCATAGGAATGACTTTCTGTGATTTCTTTGCTATTATTTTATTTAAGATTTTTGCATCAATATTCACTTGGGAAATTGGTCTATAATTTTCTTTCTCTGTTTTCACCCTACCTGGTCTAGGTATCAGCAGCATATCTATGTCATAAAAGGAATTTAGCAGGACTCCTTCTTTCCCTATTTTTCCAAATATTTTGCATAGTATTAAAATTAATTGTTTTTTAAATGTTAGGTAGAATTCACATGTATATCCATCTGGTCCTGGAGATTTTTTTTAGGGAGTTGATTAATAGATTGTTCTATTTCTTTTTGTAAAATTGGACTACTTAAGTAATTTAATTCCTCTTTCGTTAATCTGAGCAATCTATATTTTTGTAAGTATTTCTCCATTTCATTTAGATTATCAAATTTATTGACATATAGTTGGGCAAAATAACTCCTAATTATTGCTTTAATTTACTTTTCACTAGTGGAAACTACTCTTTTTTCATTTTTGAGACTAACAATTTGATTTTCCTCTTTCCTTTTTCTAATCAAATTAGCTAAATGTTTATCTATTTTTTAAAATAAAACCCATTCTCAATTTTATTTGATTATTCAACAGTTTTCTTTCAATTTTATTAATCTCCCCTTTTATTTTCAGAATTTCAAATTTGGTAGTCAATTGGGAGTTTTTAATTTGTTCTTTTTTCTAGCTTTTTTAGTTGTAAGCCCAATTTACCGATCTTCTCTTTCTCTATTTTTTTTTGCAAGTAAGCATCTAGGGACATAAAATTTTTTCCTAATAACCACTTTGGCTGTGTCTCACAAATTTTGGTATGTTGTCTTATTTTCGTCATTCTCTTGGATGAAATTATTGATTGTGTCTATGATTTGTTGTTTTATCTTTTCATTCTTTAGAATCAGATTATTTAGTTTTCAATTAATTTTTATTCTATTTTCCCTTGATCTTTTATTGCATGTAATTTTTATTGCATCATTATCTGAAACAAATACATTTCTATGTCTGCCTTTCCGCATTTGATTTTGAGGTTTTTATAACCTAAAATAGGGTCAATTTTTGTATATGTTCCATGAACCACTAAGAAAAATATACTCCTTTCTGTCTCCGTTCTATTTTCTCCAAAGATCTATCATACCTCACTTTTCTAAAATTCTATTTACCTCCTAAACTGCTTATTTATATTGTGGTTCAACTTACCTATTTCTGAGAGAGCAAGGTTGTGATCTCCTACTAGTACAGTTTTGCTGTCTATTTCTTCTTGTAGCTCTTTCAACTTCTCCTCTAAGAATATGGATATTATACCACTTGGTACATATATGTTTAGTATTGATATTACTTCATTATCTATGTTACCCTTTAGCAAGATATACTTTTCTTCCTTATCTTTTTTAATTAGATATATTTTTGCCTTTACTTGATCTGAGATCAGAATGGCTACCCCGGCTTTTTTTTTTTTTTTTACTTTACCTGAAGCATAATAGATTCTGCTCCAGTTTTTACTTTTACTCCATATGTATTACTCTGCTTTAAATGTGTTTTTTGTAAACAAAATATTATGGAATTCTGACTTTTAATCCAGTCTACTATCAGCTTCCAATTAATTGAAGAGTTCATTCCATTCACATTCACAGTTAAAATGACTAATTCTGTATTTCCCACCATATTATTTACCCCAACTTATGCTTTTCTCTTTCCTTTTCCCTTTCCCTCTTCCCCACTATTTTGCTTCTGATGACCACTTTCCTCAAACAACCCTCCTCCTTTATATCTGCTCTCCTTTTTTATATCTTTCCCCTACTACTTCTGTTTCCCTTTTATTAGTCTCCCTCTTTTCTTTCCCCTTTCCCCTCTCACTTCCCTATAAAGTGAGAGAAGTTTCTCTGTGAAACTAAATATGTCTGATATTCTCTCTTTGAACCAAATCTAATAAAAGTAAGATGCACACAATGTTCACCCCCTCCCTTCTTTTCCTCAATTATAATAGGTTTTCTTTGCTTCTTTGTGAGATAGATGTAATTTTCCTTAGTTTACCTCCCTTTTCCTTTTTTCAATACAATTCCCTTTCCACTTCTGGTTTCTTTTTTCATATTATCATAATAAAATCAATTACATCCACACTCTAATTATACCCATAACAGAATTACAGTTCTCAAGAGTTCTTTCCTTTATACCTTTTTATGCTTCTCTTTCAGTTCTGTATTTGGAGATCATTTTGTTGTTGTTGTTTAGCTCTGGTCTTTTCATCAAAAATAAATGAAATTCACCTGTATCGTTGAATGTCCATGTTCTTATATAAAAGATAACCCTTCGCTGGATAATTGATTCTTGGCTACAATCCAAGTTCTTTTGCCTTTCAGAATATCAGATTCCAAGCCCCCTTCAATCCTTTAAGGTGGAGGCTGCTAGGTCCTTGGTAATCCTGATTGTGGCTCCTTGATAATTGAGTTGTTTCTTTCTTAATGCTTGCAATATTTTTTTCTTGATCTGATAATTCTGAAATTTAGCTATTATATTCCTTGAAGTTTTCATTTCGGGGTCTCTTTTAGGAGGTGATTGGTGAATTCTTTTGATAGTTATTTTGCCTTCTGGTTCTAGGACATCAGGGAAGTTTTCTTTGATGATTCCTGAAAGGTGATGGCTAGGCTCTTTTTTTCATCATGGTTTTCAGCAAGTCCAACACTCCTTAGATTGTCTCTTCTTGTTCTATTTTTCAGGTCAGTTGTTTTTCCAATGAGGTATTTTACATTTTCTTCTATTTTTTTTTTTTTTTTAGTTTTGACTGATTCTTGATGTCTCATTGAATCATTTATTTCCATTTGTTCAATTCTAATTTTTAGTGAATTATTTTCTTCAGCTACCTTTTTTAGCTCCTTTTATATTTGGCCAATTGAATTTTTAAATGAGTTGTTTGGTTCGATAGATTTTTTTTCCATTTCCCAAATTCTGTTTTTCAAGGAATTGTTTTCTTTTTCCATTTTGTCAAATCTATTTTGGAAGGAGTTATATGCTTTTTCCATTTCATTTTGTAAGGAGTTTTCTTCAGATAATTATATGTATTTCCTTTTCCAAACTATCTTGCAAAATTCTCATTTCCTTTCCCCATTTTTCTTCTAACTTTCTCTTAAGATCCTTTTTGAATTCTTCCAAGAGAGATTTGTGAGTTGGGGACCAATTCATATTATCCTTTGAAGATCTGGAGACAATCAGTTTTTAGTGTCCTCAGAGTCTGAAATCTATTTTTCTCTTTCTCCATAAAAACTATCTATGGTCAGAGTTCTTTTTTACTTTTTGCTCATCTTTTATAAGGTTGAGGTCTCCTTTTAGGACAAAGGGGATATTGTCCAAGCTTCCTCTATAGGCAACAGTGGTTGTGCTGGGTCAATGCTGACTAACTTCCAGAAGGTACTGAGTGGGCCTTGGCAGTTCCTGACATATTCTGGGGTTTAGGGGCTCACTATTTGTCTTTTGTATTCGTGTTGTATATCTTACAGTTAATCTACTGATCTACTGGCTTGCAATCAAGATAGAGCAGCCAGCACTGCTATAGGTTCCTCCAGGTAGATTCCCCATGTGGACTCCAAACCACCCTGGGTCTCTTACTGCCTACACCCTGTTTGGTCCACCTCCCTCATGCCTGATTGAAACAGACCTTTTATGAAGTTCTTTCATATTGTCTCCTGCTGGAAATTTGTTACACTCCAAATATTTGTGGGTTCTGTCACTCCAAAACTAGTTCAGAGGCTTGATTTGCTCTTAATTGAAGGGATATCTGGGAGAGCTCAGATAAAGACATGTCTCATCTCTGCCATCTTGGCTCCACCATAAAAATTAAATCATTAAAGTTTCTTTAGAAGATTAAAGTAGCAAGTTTTAAATGCCGTCTTTCAATTCTTGCAAATAAAAAGTATTTGCTTATGCCATAAATTAACCCATTACACAATGTACATTTTACTTCTGACCTCATTATAATATATGTTATGAAGAGTGATATCCTTAATATTCAATCTGCCAGTTAAGAAATTAAAATATCTAGTTGTTATGATATGAAGAAACCTTTCATGGAAATCATTATTTATCTTCCTGTGGTCCTTCAAAATCTTGTATGAATTTAAATGAGAACATTCCTTTCCCTCCCCCAATCAGATTCTAGAGATATTATACCTAAGTCAATATAACTAAATGGAAATTACTTTCTCCAGAAAGAGATCTAAAATCTACTTTGTTTTTTTAAAAAAAAATAAAAAGATAAGAGATCATTTTGGCCAAAAGTTTAAATATATTTACAATAATGCAGATCTTTTCTGTGAGCTAGATAGTGATATTTTGTAATTTTTTTTTAAATTGGGTGTATTTTAGGACTCGTTTTTGTTTTTTAGCTACATCAAGGAAAAATAGATGAAAGCAGGGTTAAGATTGCTGCAAGAGGTGGATGGCCAGAGGAAAGAGAGAGCTGTTCAACTATTGTTTTCTTTTTACTTTCTTTGAAGACAAAATATATTTGGACTGGAAAAGACTGAACAAAAATAGTTAATAGATATGTGATACCTTAGACCAGAAAAAGGAAAATGGTTTTTATAAAGAGACAGTAAATATTTTAGACTTTTCAGAAACAAAAGTAAGATCAAAGATATTACGTAGATACTTAAATAATAAGAGAGAAAACACATTTGTGTGAGGTTTTTTATTGATAAAATTCAAAACATAATACTAACGGATTCTATTTTTTTGTAATACAGGTATATTAGAAGAATGAATCTTGTGAGGGAAAAAAACATTTTGTTTAATTAACGTTCCACATTGTGTTCTCTATCATCAAAATCATTGGTAAATGTTTATTTCTTTATACTGTTCTATATTAAAAAAGATTATAAATGTTTCATTGCTCACCTGAATGTTGGGAATATTGCAATCTCATCATATATCATATTCTTTTAATACAGCAATCTTATCATTGTAAAATAAAACATAATTTTTGCCATCTAATTTGATAAAATGATAAATATTTCACTCTGCCTCAAAATCAAGATGTTGTTTTAAAATGAGGAGTGCATGTTCTTAATATATTTTGAATGTCTCTGTGTAGCAATATACAAAATACTTGAAAGGTTGTCGAGTTATAACAGTGTCATTTGTAATGAGCCAATGGACAGTGTGAAGTGAGAAGAATGCCATACATTGAGTCTGTTTATTTTATTTAGCTCTGCCATTGGAGCACCAAAGCAGTTCTAGACAATAAGTGACAAATAAGTGTACTTATGTTCCAATAACATTTATTGGAATATGAAATTTTTCATATATGAAATTTGAATTCATGTAATTTTCACATCATGAAATAGTTTGATTTTTATTTAACTATTTAAAATATGAATCATTCTTTGCTCAGTTGTTTGAGTCATGTCCGACTGTGACTCTATTTGGGGTTTTCTTGGTAAAGATCATGAAATGGTTTACCATTTCCTTTTTTAGCTCTTCTTAACTTCAGGGATGTACAAAAATCAGGCATGAATTTGGTCCACTGGACTTAGTTAGTTGACCCCTGCCATAGGTAAGTAAGGAGATAGTAAAAGCATGAAGTTGTTGCAGCTAAGGACAAATCCACCAAACCCAGATTAATTCCCTCACAGGGTATTGAATGATCTGGCAGACCTGACTGTTAAGCTATTGTCAATCATGTTGGAAAGATTTATGTACAGGATAGACATCATATAAATAGGAAAGGGCAAATGTATTGATTTTCACAAAGGGAAAATTGTTGAGTCTGTAAGTCATAGGCCAATAAGTTTGATGTTGAATCAGAGTAAAATTCTGAAAGGCCTTATTAGTGGGACAGTTAGTATACATAATTATCAACAGATAATTAAGCACTCACTATGTGCAAGACTGGTCACAAAACTTCAGTAATACAAAAGCAAAAAACAAAAAATTGATTACTTCTCTGGAGAAGCTCATAGACTAGGGGACAACATACACATAAGAATATATAAATAAGATATAAGCAGAATAAATTCATATAATCAACAGAGGAAAGACATTGGAATATAGAGAAAGGGTTTGTGTAGAAGTTAGGATTCTAATTGGGACTTGAAGGAAGCCTGGAAGATCAGCAATCAAAGCAGAAGAGGGAGTGTATTGCATGCATAGGAATGTCTAGTTTGTGGAACAACCAGGAGGTCAGGTCGCTAGGCTGAAGAGTACATTCCAGAGAGTGAGATATAAGAAGCCTGGAAAAATAGGAAGGGGCTAGATTATGAAGGTCTTCAGTTGTCAATCAGAGAATTTTATATTTGATCCTAGAGACAATAGGAAGCCACTGGAGTTTAACAAACTCTTAACTGTTAACAAGTAAGGTTGTAACAAGACAGAAGAAAGTCACTTTTGTGTCTAGATGGAGGATGAACTAGAGCAAGTAAGGCTTGAGGCAGGCTGACCTCCCAGAGGTCTAGGGCAATAACCAAGTTCTGAAATATAAATAGATATAGGTGTTTGTGTGTGTGTGTGTGTGTGTGTGTGTGTGTGTGTATGTGTGTAGCAGTTATGTGACACAGTGGATGGAGTGCCAGACTCATTCAAATCTGGCTTCAGACACTCCTGGGCAAGTCAATTAACTCTGTTTACTTCAGTTTTCTCTTTTATAAAATGAACTGGAGAAAGAAATGGCAAACCATTCCAATATCTTTGCCAAGAAAACCCCAAACAGGGTCACAAAAAGGAATAAATGACTGAAAAATGACTGGAAAAAATAGATGCACATATGTGTATGAAGAGAATTTGAGAGAAGTGGCTTATGTGGAAATTTGTTTTGCTCAAATATACATATTTGTAATAGTTTTTATTTTCCTTGCTTTCTCCATGGATTAGGGAGGGGAAGATGGGAGAAAGAGAGATTTGGTAACTGAAAATAACACTGAGTTTAAGAAAAGTAATAAAAAAAAAAACTAAAGTCAAATGATGACTCAAAAGCCTTACCATTAATATATATATATAGATAGATAGATAGATATAGATATAGATATAGATATATGTCACAACTCATAAATTTATAAATTTAAGGGGAAAATGGTAGTATGGTTGGTAACTTGTATTTAAAAGAGAGGATTTGGGGTAATTCCTATTGTGAAAAGGATTAAATTTGGAGTCAGGAGAGCCGAGTTCAAATCCTAGTTTAGCCTCTTACTACCTGTATGATTAAGCCGCGGTGTTTCCCTAACTATAAGAGGAGGAGATCGTACTGAATGATTTCTCAAGTCCCTGCCAGATGTTAACAATAACAATAATAACAGCAACCTAAATGGTTAGTCCCAGTTTAAAGATCTCTAATTACCCAACCATCAGAAAATAATAAATTTTCTGATCTAGATTAATTAGGTTCAAATATCATTTTGCTTACACTGAAAATTTTCAAACTCTAGGAAGAATGTAAACCTTCACTTTGAATTCTGACAAGAATTGGAAGGTAATTATCAACATATTAAATGATATCTAACTCAGTTAGCTTTGCTTCCATTTCAAGAAGCTTTCCCAATATTCTTGATAAAAAGATAGTGGCCCAACAAATAAAATGAACAGTTATACAAAATGAAACTGGATTTTTTTTTTGTAGAAGCTAAAGTTGTGATGACATTTTCCCAACATATATTGGGAAATGATCTTTATAATCATAACAAATAGTCTTGCAAAGACATTAACATATTTAAACTAAATTTTAGTAGTGGTAACGTGCTATCATCATGTTATCTAACTCATCAGGTTCTCTTCATTCTTTGGAAGATCTGTTGGCTAAATCAGAGCAACACTCTTGTGTCCACAAAATTGGATTTTCTTTTCTTAAACTAACCTAAAGCAAGTTTCACTTCTGATATCTTCTTTTCATTATTCTCCTCACCTCATATTTCTCTAGCTGTTAATGAAAATATTGAAGTACAATCAAGGTCACTTTTCAGGCCAATTCGGACTATTTCTAGCTGGGTTTGGATGGTACTAGGATGTTTGCTGGGACTAATTTCTTGTTATTCTCTCATCTCTTAAGGAAGAAATTTGGCTTCTTTACTGAGGCAAAATCAATCAATGAATAAGCATTTATTATTCACCTATTAGGTAAAAACAAAATGATAAATAGACTGGATTACTGATTCATCAGCTAAAAGAACTTGAGATCAAAGGATAATAGTTTTAGAACTAAAAGGGACCTTAAAGGTCATTGAATCCACTCCTTTCATTTCTCAGATGAAGAAATTGAGGGTCAAAGAAGTTAAATTAGTTAACCATGGCAATAGCTAGTTATTGTCTGAGATGAAATTCAAACCATGTCTTCCTGATTCTAAGCTTACCCATGATTCTGATGTTTTTATCTTTAGAGCAAAGAAAAGATAGAAGGAGTAGAAAGGATTAATATATTTAAACATTTGAATGGCAATCATATGAAAGAAGAGTTAGATATCTTCTTGGTCCTACAACGAGGAATGATAAGTTAAAGTGATAGAAAAGCATATTTATCAGGAAGAACTTTCTTATAACATACGAGCTGTTCCAAAAGGCAGTGAGGTGCTTGGGATGCTACTGGTTCTCTGTCATTGAAGATGCTTAATTGAGGATAGGATAATTATTTGCTGGGGATGTTGCAGAGGGTGAAGTCATGTGCAGGTATGTATTGGATCAAAATGACTTTTGCAGCATTCTCCAACTCTGAAATTCTGCAAACAGGGGTCTTCTAATACATTTAACCTATTGACTCATTGTGATATGCAAACTCTCTTGAGATATCAAAGTTTATGCCAGTAGAACAGAGTTTCTTCTAATCAGGGAGAGTTTTGAAAAGGCTCTCAGTATTTAAAGAATTAAATGGAACTGAGGATTGGTCTGGCTCTTTGGAGAAGCTTGTCATAAGTTCAGGTAAAAGATGAAGACTTTTCTTGAAAAACAGTAACAGACTTATAGAAGGGTTCCAATCTGTACTTGTTGAGAGAATACATACCAATGAAAGTACAAGTCCTTGAGGTAATAAAGTCTCAATAAGGATAACAAATGTTAAATTATTCTCCCTCTTTTCCCACTGCTACCACATATGGTATGTGGTACCAGATAAGTATTTCCTCATTTCTCCCAGATTAGAAAAATATTGGTCAAAGAAAAAAAATTTTTAAATGATCTATGATCTCTTTCATTATCAAATCTGTGGTTCTATATCTTTTAAATTAAATTTCTTTTTTTGAGGAGATAGAATAGTAAATGCATGAGGTTATATTATTCTGAAAGTTCTTTTTCTAAATTCTGATTTTATTCCAAAATACAAAGCAAATGAGGTTACCTAGAAAATACATTTGAGTCATTCTCAAAATGCCTTTTGGGTCAGGTAGAGTAGTTTGTTTAAATATCACCAATGAGGTCAAAAGTATAGATTGATCACTGTTTGGGTTAATGCCTTTGTACAGAGAAAATTTGTTCCATGACTATAGATTGTACATTTAATTCTAGCCACATGTGTAACAAATGCTAGAGGCCAAAAGGGGAATTGGCCCAATTCTGGATGACTCAACAAACCATTACTATTATTAATAAGAGGAAAAAATGTCATCTTTGTATAAAAATATAGAAATATGAGGATGTTCTTTTAAATTTTAAATTTTATTTTTTATTATAGCTTTTTATATACAAAACATATGCATGGGTAATTTTTCAACATTGACCCTTGCAAAACCTTCGTTCCATCTTTTCCCCTCCTTCTCCCCACCCCCTCCTCCAGATAGCAAGTAGTCCCATATGTGTTAAATATGCTAAAGTATATGCTAAATACTATATATATATATATATATATATATATATATACATATATATATATATATATATATATATATATATATACACACACACACAGTTGTCTTGCAGCACAGGAAAGATGGGATTTAGAAAGAAGGTTAAAATAACCTCCAGAAGAAAAAAATGCAAGCAGACATTAACAGAAAGAGTGGAAATGTTATGTTGTGGTCCATACTCATTTCCCAGTGTTCTTTCTCTGGGTGTAGCTGGTTCTGTTCATTACAGATTGATTGGAACTCATTTGGATCCTCTCATTGTTGAAGAGAGCCACGTCCATCAGACTTGATCATCATGTGGTATTGTTGTTGAAAAGTATAATGATCTCCTGGTTCTGCTCATTTCACTCAGCATCAGTTCATGTAAATCTCTCCAGGCCTCTTTGTATTCATTTCACTGGTCATTTCTTACAAAACAATAATATTCCATAATATTCATATACCACAATTTACTCAGACATTCTCCAATTGATGGGCATCCACTCAGTTTCCAGTTTCTGGCCACTACAAAGAGGGCTATCACAAACATTTTTGCACATGTGGGTCCCTTTCCCTCCTTTAATATCTCTTTGGGATATAAGCCCAGTAGAAACACTGCTGGATCAAAGGGTATGCACAGTTTGATAACTTTTTGGGCATAATTCCAGATTACTCTCCAGAATGGTTGGATCCATTCACAACTCTACCAACAATGCAGCACTGTTCCAGTTTTCCCACATCCCCTCCAAAATTCAGCATTATCTTTTCCTGTCATCTTAGTCAATCTGAGAGGTGGCCAGCTGTATCTCAGAGTTGTCTTAATTTGCATTTCTCTGATCAACAATGATTTGGAACACCTTTTCATATGACTAGAAATAGTTTTAAATTCTTCATCTTAAAATTGTCTGTTCATATCCTTTGACCATTTATCAATTGGAGAATGGCTTGATTTCTTATAAATTTGAGTCAATTCTTTATATATTTTGGAGATGAGGCCTTTATTAGAACCTTTAGCTGTAAAAATGTTTTCCCAGTTTATTGCTTCCCTTCTAATCCTATCCTCAGTAGTTTTATTTGTACAAAAGCTTTTTAACTTAATATAATCGAAATTTTCTATTTTATGATCAATAATGACCTCTAGTTCTTCTTTAGTCACAAATTCTTTCCTCCTCCACAGGTCTAAGAGTTAAACTATTCTATGTTCTTCTAATTTATTTATAATCTCATTCTTTATGCCTAGATCATGAACCCATTTTGATCTTATTGGTGATTTTGAATTTAACGGTGTTAAGTATGAGTCAATGCCTAGTTTCTGCCATACTAATTTCCAATTTTCCCAGCAATTTTTGTCAAATAATGAATTCTTATCCCAAAAGCTGGGGTCTTTGGGTTTGTCAAATACTAGATTGCTATAGTTAACTATTTTGTCCTGTGAACCTAACCTATTCCCCTGATCAACTATTTCTTAGCCAATACCAAATGGTTTTGGTGACCGCTGCTTTATAATATAGTTTTAGATCAAGTACAGCTAGGCCACCTTGATTTAATTTTTTTTTCATTCATTCCTTTGAAATTCTCCACCTTTTGTTCTTCCAGATGAATTTCGTTATTTTTCTAGGTTATTAAAATAGTTTCTTGGGAGTCTGATTGGTATAGCACTAAATAAATAGATTAGTTTAGGTAGTAATGTCATCTTTGTTATATTCACTGGACCTATCAAAGAGTACTTATTATTTTTCCAATTGCTTAGATCTGACTTCATTTATGTGGAAAGTGTTTTGTAGTTTTGCTCATATAGTTCCTGACTTTCCCTTGGCAGATAGATTCCAGAATATTTTATACTATTGACAGTTATTTTAAATGGAATTTCTCTTTGCATCTCTTGCTGTTGGATTTTGTAAATGATGTATAAAAATGCTGATAATTTATGTGGATTTATTTTGTATCCTGCAACTTTGCTAAAGTTGTGGATTATTTCTAAAAGCTTTTTAGTAGAATCTCTGGGGTTCTCTAAGTATACCATCATATCATCTGCAAAGAGTGATAATTTGGTTTCATGAGGATGGTTTGAAATTGGTTGCTGGAAGTGAAGTAGTCTCATTCTAGGACAAAGGTGAAGGCTCACTATAAGATCCCAGAATAGTTCCAGAGTTGAGGTCAATATTCCATTTGCAAGGAGGTAAAGATAATAACTTATAGAAAAGTTATTTTTTCTATGAGTGGGACTCATGGGACCCATGACTTGAATATGACTAGAAGATTAAGAAAATGGAAGAACAGAAGAGGCAAAAGAAAAGGGAGAAACATGTTACATATTAAGATAGACTAACATGAGAAAATTCAGGAATCAGAGTGAGGATTTTTTCTTACATTTTATTTAAAACTTCACTATATAACAAAATATAATGTATCATATATACCAGTTGAGCTTAAACTCATTACCTAATGAAATAATGTTGTGGAATTCAGGAACTTTTATATAATCTATAACTTTCACTGTCTATATCTGTGCCATTTATACAATTCTTTTCACAGTGGAGATAGTCAAATAAGACAGGTCAATTGACCTGTACTTTATATTCATAGATAATTACCTGCAGAAATGACTTGTCCTCAATTACACAATTAATATTCATTAATGCCAGGGCTTTAACCTAGATTGTCTCGACTCCAAAGCTGTGCACATTACTTTTCTGGTTGTTAAAACTTGCATTTAGCATCTTTTTCAGATCATGATGGAATTAAAATTATATATAATAAAGGGTCAGGGGAAAATAGACCAAAAGTTAATTGGAAATTAAATAATCTAATCCTAAAGAATGAGTGGGTGAAAACTTCTTACTGTTAACCTCAAACACAAACACTTAAAATTAGATTGTCCATGAACAAAACTGAGAAATGGTAAATATCTTTGACACGAACTTTCCACTCCACTCTCCATACCTGTTCTTCCATCTAAGTTTGAGATATTCTCACTTATTCAATTACTACACTGTTTTTAAGCCTATCTCAACTACTTTCAAAAAACACTTCCCAACTATTTTTGTTTACCTTGGGTGATTCTACCATAGTTTTGGGTATTTAATAAAAATTACACAATTTCAGAGTTGAAAGGGCCCTCAATAGTCATTCAACCTATTAATTGACCAAGAATTACCCTCTATAACATAACAAAGGAATGCTCAACTGGCTTCTTTTTTAACATCTCCAGGGAAGGAAAAATTGAATTGTTATTGTTGTTTGTCCTTCATTCTCTAAGATGACCATGACATCGACATGCCATGACATACAAGAGAATTGGATTTACATGAGAGAGGATTGTAAAAAGACTTGAGGCTTGTTCTCTCCTCTGGAGCCATCTGGGTCCTGTGGCAAGATATCGACCAGGATAATTGGAGATGGCTGAAGTCAGGAAGACTTGGGTTGAAAGATAGTATCTCATATTTACTAGCTCTCTTATCCTGAGAATGTCACATCTTTCTTGGCTCTGTTTTCTCATCTATAAAATGATGAGATTGAATTTGATGGCCTCTAAGTCCCTTCCACCTATGATTCTATGACATAGTTCTACACACAATGCTCTTAATGTGATCTAAGATTTCATCAGGTTTTATGGCTGCCATTGTCTCAAATTAAACTTATGGTCCATGAAAAAACTCACAAAATCTTCAAATGAAATGCTAGTTAGCTATATTTCTACTGTCTTGTATTTATGAAGCTTAATTTTTAAAATCAAGTATAACAATCTGTGTATTCCTATTAAATTTAATTTTATTTAATTTGGTCCAGTGCTCTAGCCCTCTAAAATCTTTTCGAATTCTTTCTTTGTTACCTAACATAATAATTCTGTAAAACTTTAGTCCAGTTAGTCCTACTTAAACTTTTTTTTCTTACTTTTTGAATTATATTCTCGCAACACTTCAGAGTATGACTTGGCTTTTCTCTCTATTGTAAATCTAAGATATAGAGGTCACCTCCCCCCATAGTTACTTTATTTCTCCTTCAACAATCAGTTTTTCCTTGTTAGAGGGAATTAGGTACAAAATAGCAGTTCTTCTTATTCCTTTCACTTTTAAAAGGATGAAATTAGCTTTAATGCAAGCCAAGAAGTTATTAAATCCTCTACTTTTGGCATAGAGAGAGTTCCAGCTGATGTTGAGATAATTGAAGTGTCTTTTCTTTACTATACCATGCTTCCGTGCCAGACCTGTGTCCTATTTTAAAAATTTCTCACCTATTTCCTTTTCTTCTCCAGATGGTCTACAGTGTTGTCAGAGGAGAATATCACTTTTCTTTCTGCCTAAATGCTTCCTCACTCTGAATTTTCTCATGTTAGTCTATCTTAATATGTAACATATTTCTCCTTTCTCTTTTGCCTCTTCTGTTCTATTTTCTTAACCTTCTAGTCATATTCAAGTCATGGGTCCCACCCCACCGAGACTTAGTGATACCTAGCATCCTAGTCCATTCTAGGAGCTTAAGGACTTCAAGGAAGATTTAAGTCAAACCGGTAGTGGGCAAAGCCATCAGGTTTTATCATGGCTCATTTTAACTCAAAGGGACTCATCCAGAGGCTCAGGCATGAGTGAATGAATGAGAAAAGAGAAGAAAGAGTTCAAATCAAAAGATATTTATGGGACACAATAGGGTATCTGCTTCTGGTGGTTGAATTTGCTGACCTTGGATACAACAATTTTCAGGTCACAGCTAAGGAGTGAAGTTCAAGTTCAATCAAGTTCCCCTGAATTTTTTTGTTACTCTCCTAAATTGTTAAGTGTATTGCACCTCCTAACCTTAATAAAGAATCTCCCAGACAAAACTACTCCAGATTTTAGGGACACTATGGGTTTGTATCAACTCAAAATCATAGTTAATCAGAAGAATCAAAATCTTTTCTGCCTGAGCAGAGGAAATTCTTATCATTACTATATTTTGTCCCTTTGTCCATTTGGGGATCTGTATCTGATTGTTCATCCTCCATTTCCTCCATCTACCATGCTACACAACAATCCTACAATAACAGTTATTTTTCTTTTTTTTACTTACCAAAATACTCTTCCTTTTGCCTCATCCCTCAAGTTCAAATATTTTCATACAGGTAGACCATCTTTTTGTTTGGTATATTTTGTTTTGTTTTGGGAGGGGTTGAGGCAAATGGAATTAAGTGACTTGTCCAGGGTCACACAACCAGTAAGTGTCTGAGGTCAGTTGAGTTTCTGTTCTACTGATTGCAGAGCCAGTGTTCTAACCGCTGTACCACTTAGCTGTCCTGGCATGTTATCTTTTGGAAACACAGCATTAATGCAAAACCCTTTCCAAAATATTTATTTGTTTTGGATAAAGCACATCTTTCCATTTCTCTATTCAGGTCACAATTTTATTCCATCTCTATTTGAACAGCTATTTGAACAGCAAAGTAGATAGAGCTCTGGATCTGGAGTCAGGAAAACCTGAGTTCAAATGATTAATTGTGCGACCCTGGACAAGTTACTTAACCCTGTTTGCCTCAGTTTCCAATCTGTAAAATGAACTAGAGAAGTGAATGGCAAACCACTGTAGTACCTTTGCCAAGAAAACCCCAAATGGAGTCACAAAGAGTCAGACATGACAGTACAATAACAACAAATATGAGATCACATATACTTGCATGCATTTAAAATATCAAGGTCACTTTATCATCCAGAAGAATATAAATTTCTGATATAATAAATATTCTTTATCTTCTAATACATCTTAAGCTTTTTTGTGTCACCTCTAATTGTCCAGTGAGAGGTACCTTGCTAGAATTTAATAAATAGCTGTTTAATTGACTATTTTGTTATAAGTACATTTAATAGTTCTGTGGAAATTGTATATGATCAAGTTCACTTAAGATTATTAAAAGGCATATTTATGGAGAGTGGTGAGTCAGTAGATGGCTTTCTGCCAATTAAATTAATGCTTTTAGAGGTTTGTAATCTTAAAAGAAACCTTGCATAACATGACATGACTTTGCCATTTCTCCTATTTTTTAAAATGAAAATAGGTTAAATAAATTTAAACCCATAAAATGAAAGGCAGGGCTTTTAATTTTGGATGGATGAAAGTTTTTGCCTCTCTAAAAGGGTCACTGGCTCCTTGAATGCTTAACATTTTCCAACGATGCTTCCAAATGAAGTTTTTGCCAAAAGTGGGAAGGTTCAATGAGAATATGATCACCCAAATTTGAATTTCAAAATATCAATAGGTAAATTATGGCATCATGGGATTCCAAACAGGTGGATAAAATACTGGGACTGACATTAAAAAGGAGAAATAGAAGCAGAGAGACAAGGGGTAAGGTATGAGTAGATTAGAAAAATACAAAAACCAAGTATAGAAGGAAAAAATAAAATGAGAAAAATAACTTTGAAAGATAATTGATGTTCATACAAAGAACTGACTCAGAAGAACTATTCATTAAGATCTACATCTCTGTCTGCCTTGAACTGTGATAAGTTTTTGGAATAAAGCAAAACTTGTTTTTATGGCAAGTCAAACATAATCATGAATAAATAACATCAAATCTCATTTACATGGACACCATTAAATTCACAATTTGTAATAATATAATCTTTAGAATTCAGTTCAATTGTCAATTTGACAACTTTTCTATTTCTACTCCAAGCTGCCTTCTTCAGATGAAACTGCTTTCACCTCTGAGCTTTCCATACTACAATGTTTTCCAAACTTTATTTAACATTGTTCTTTTTTTAGTTTAGAAAAATTAGTATCCATATATATTTTCTTTAAAAAAAACTGTAGAAATGATTTTCTCAGCTTATAATTCAAATAAAACTAAGAATTCATTACAATTTTAAAACAAAACATATTAAACAGAATATCTATTTATAAAAATTCTTTAGATGTTTAGTCATTTGTAAAATAATAACATTAATAATAATATTATCAAGATGATATAGGGCGCACAAAAATACTTGTAAAATTTTTTTTTCCAGCATTGTTCCTCTTCTATCTCTATGCCTGACTTCTGGACTAATCTATAACTTTTTCATCTTAAAACTTCCTTGGGGGGGGGGGGGCAGAGCCAAGATGGCGGAGAAGGCACATGTGACTTTCTAAGCTCTTCTCTTACCCTCTTTATCAATATTATATCGAGCCTCAAAAATAGTCTTGACTGCTACAAGTCGTAAAGATAAGAAGTAGAACAACTCACCGGCCGAAGAAAATCTGCAGTCTCGCCAAAAGGTGGTTCCGGGCCAGGGAGATCAGCGCAGACAGGGAGAAATTAGGTTCCGAGGAGAGCCTCAAACCGAAAGTGAAAGCACAGATCTCAGCACAAGCGCAGCTCCCAACCCACAGTACAGGGCTTTTCCTTGGGGCAGTTGTATCCTGCACGGCAGAGGACGCAGCCAGTTAGCCTCAATCTGCACAGTGGGAGCTCGGCGGGCCATAGAGCTTTTCCAGGGCCGATTTGCATCAGGCAGAGATGCTGGCAGAGTTCTGGTGGTCTGCGGTCTGCTGTCTGTGGTCTGCGTCGCGGTCAGCTGCTATACCCACAGTCCCACAAGAGGCTCCGCCTGGGGCAGTGACACTTTCTCACCTTAGTCTCTAGCCGAGGCAATCGCTAACCCAACAGCCCAACTGGGCCTTCAATAGCACAGTGCTGAATCCCCTTCCTGTGGGAAGAAACTCTCACTCAGAGCACTCCACCTTGGAGCGAGAATGTTACATCTCTCCCTGCTCTGCAGAGGAATCTGGTAACCCCTTGCCTAGGAGGCATACCTAAAGGCTTTAAAACATGAATAAAAAGATGAAAGAACGATCCACAGCTTCTATGCAGAAAAGAGCAGGTCAAGCAAACCGAAGAACCTCAAACAGCAAAAATGCATCAGACTGTCCTCCTTTACATGATGCTCTCATGAAGAGACCATAAAGTCTCAAAGAGAGTTAGAAGATAAATGGGAAGAAGAAGCCTTACAAGAAACAAAACTTCCTGAAATAAGAATTGGAAAAGTTAAAAAATTCCCAGGAAGTGCAGGGAAACAAAATTAGTGAATTGGAAAAATAAAAAATCTCAGAAAGTAAGAATTGTGAATTGAAAAATAAAGAATTCACTAGAAAGTAGGATTTGCGAATTGGAAAAGACAAAAGAACTCGCAAGAAAGTAGGATCTGTGAAGAGGAAAAGAAAACAATTCACTTAAAAAAATTAGTGAAATGGAAAAAATTTCCAGAGACCAAAACAATACATTTAAAAACTCAATTGGACATATACAGAAAGAAGTAAAAAAAGCTAATGAAGAAAATGATTCTTTAAAAATTAGAACTGAACAAAAGAACTAATGATTCATTGAGACAAAGAATCAGTCAAGCAAAAACAAAAATGACAAACTGGAAAACCATGAATATCTACTTGCAAAAACGACAGACTTGGAAAATAGATCTAGGAGAATAACTGAGGATTATGGACTTCAAAACTATGATGAAAAAGAGCTAGATACTATTTTACAAGAAATCATCAAAGAGAACTGCCCAGATAATAGAATCAGAAGGTAAAATAGGCATTGAAAGAATTCATCAACACCTTCTAAAAGAAACCCTAAAATAAAAACCCAAGGAATAATGTGGCCAAATTTCAGAACTATCAGATTAGGAAAAAATTTTACAAGCAGCAAAAAAAAAAAAAAAAACATTTAAATACCGGGTGCCACAATAAGGATCACCCAAGATCTGGCTGCCTCTACATTAAGAGAAGGGCCTGGAATATGATATTCCGAAAGGCACAAGAACTTGGGATGCAGCCAGAATAAACTACCACTAAGCTAGCATTTTCTTCCAGGAAGAAGATGGACATTTAATGACAAATGAATTCCATTTGTTTCGAAGAAAAACCAGAACTAAACAAAATTTGATCTCAACCATAGAACTCAAGAGATGCAGAAAAGGTAAAAATAACTCTTGAGAATGTATTTCTGTTTGGATATACAAAAGAATACATGCATAATTTGATTGTCGATATAACATAAAAGGAGTAGAGCTAGGAAAGGAATGATGGCAGAATAAGTGGAAGGAGGGATAAAAGGGAAACCATCCCACAAAGAAAGGAAACTTATCATATCTGAGGAACTTAGAGAGGAGGAACATTGTGTGAATCTTACTCCATCAAGTTGCTCAAAGAAAAATAATTGACATTTGTTTTAGAGAAATTCTCGCCTCATTAAAAACGGGGGAGGAAAGGAAAGAAAAGTACAAAGGAAGGAAGGGGAAAGACTCAAGGGAGGGAGTAAAGAGGGTAGCATCGTGATACAAGAGGGTCATAAGTTTAAAAGGGAAAGGGGTTGGGAGGCAAAAGAAAGCAAATGGATTTTGGATGGCAGGAAATACAGATTAGTAACTAACCGTAAATGGAATGGATGAACCCCCCATAAAGAGGAGGCAGATACAGACTGATCAAAAGTCAGAACCCTGCAAATATCTGTTCAGAAACACATTTAAACAGGAGACAAATATTAGTAAAGGTAAAAGGCTGGAGCAATCTATTATGCTCAGGTGAAGTCAAAAAGGAACCATCCTTATCTCAGATCAACAAAAAGTAAAAATTGATCTAATTAAAAGAGATAAGGAAGAAACTACATCCTGCTAAAGGTACATAAACAACGAAGCAATATCAAATAAACATATATGCACCAAGTGAATAGGCATCCAACTCTAAAGGGAAGTTAAGAGTCCTGCAAAATGACAAACAAAACTGTAATAGTAGGAGATCTCAACCTTGCACTCTCAGAATTAGACAAATCAAACCACAAAACAAATAAGAAAGAAATTAAAGAATAAATAGAATATTAAAAATTAGTATGTTGGATCTTTGGAGAAAATTGAATGAGATAGAAGGAATATACATTTCTTCTCAGCAGTTCATGGAACCTATTCAAAATTGACCATATATTAGGACACAAGACCTCAAATTAAATGCAAGAAAGCAGAAATAGTAAATGCTTTCTTTTCAGATCATGATGCAATAAAAACTACATTCAACATAAAGTTGGAAATAGACCAAAAGTAATTGAAACTAAACAATCTCATCTTAAAGAATGATTAGTGAACATAATTATAGATATAATTAATAATTTCACTCAGATAATGACAATGATGGACATCATACAAAATTTGTGGGATGCAGCCAAAGCTGGTAATAAGAATTTTATATCCTTAGAGGCACTTGAATATAAGCAGAGAAAGAAAAGATTAATGAATTGGGCTTGCAACCAAAAAACTAAAAAAGAAAATTAAAACCCCCAATCAAATACTAAATTGGAATTCTAAATTAAAGGAGAAATTAAAAATATTGAAAGTAAAAAACTATTGAACTAATTAATAAAACTAAGAGTTGGTTCTCTGAAAAAGCCAATAAAATAGATAAGCGTAAATCTGATTAGAAAAAGGAGGAAAATGAAATTAGTAGTCTTAAAATGAAAAGGGAGAACTTTCCACCAATGAAGAAATTAGAGAAATAATAGAGTTATTTTGCTCAACTTTATGCAATAAATTTGATAACCTAAGTGAAATGGATGACTACCTCCAAAAATATAGACTTCCCAGACTAACAGAGGAGGAAGTAAATTGCTTGAATAGTCCCATTTCAGAAAAAGAAATAGAACAGGCAAATAAACACCCCCTAAGAAAAATCTCCAGGACCAGATGGATTACATGTGAATTTACCAAACATTTAAAGAACAATTGGCCCCAATGCTAATATAAATTATTTGATAAAATAGGAATGAAGAGTCCTACCAAATTCCTTCTATGACACAGACATGGTACTGATACCTAAACCAGGTAGGCTGAAACAGAGAAAGAAAATTATAGACCAATCTCCTATGAATATGATGCTAAAATCTTAAATAAGATATTGCAAAAAGACTACAGAAAATCATCTCCAAGATAATACACTATGATCAAGTAGATTTATACCAGGAATACAAGGCTGGTTCAATATTAGGAAAACTATCAATATAATTGGCCATGTTAATAACAAATTAACAAAAACCATATGATCATCTCAATAGATGCAGAAAAAGCATTTGATAAAATCCAACATCCATTCCTATTAAAACACTTGAGAGTATAGGAATAAATGGACTTTTCCTTAAAATAATCAGCATCATCTATTTAAAACCATCAGTAAGCATCATATGTAATGGAGACAAACTGCAACCATTCCCAATAAGATCTGGAGTGAAACAAGTTTGCCCACTATCACCGTAACTATTTAATATTGTATTAGAAACGTTAGCTTTAGCAATAAGAGCTGAGAAAGAGATTAAAGGAATAAGAATAGGCAATGAGGAAACCAAATTATCACTCTTTGCCGATGACATGATGAGCATACTTAGAGAACCCCAGAGATTCTGCTAAAAAAGTTATTAGAAATAATCCACAACTTTATCAAAGTTGCTGGTTATAAAATAAACCACATAAGTCATCAGCATTCTTATCATCACTAACAAAATCCAACAGTCAGAGTTACAAAGAGAAATTCCATTTAAAGTCAACACTGATAATATAAAATATTTAGGAATCTATCTGCCAAGGGAAAATCAGAAACTTTATGAGCAAAATTACAGACCACTTTTCACAAATTAAGTCTGATCTAACCAATTGGAAAAATATTAAATGCTCTTGGATAGGGCGAGCAAATATAATAAAGTGACAATATTACCTAAACTAATCTATTTATTTGGCCTATACCAATCAGACTCCCAAAACTATTTTAATACCTGAAAAAATAACAACAAAGTTCATATGGAAAAACAAAAGGTCAAGAATTTCAAAGGAATTAATGAAAAAAAATCAATGATGGTGCTTAGCTGTACCAGATCTAAACTATTTGGTATTGGCTAAGGAATAGATTAGTTGATCAGTGGAATAGAGTAGGTTCAAGGGATAAAACAGTCAACAAATATAGCAACCTAGTCTTTGACAAACCCAAAGATCCCAGCTTTTGGGATAAGAACTTACTGTTTGATAAAAATTGCTGGAAAATTGGAAACTAATATGGCAGAAACTAGGCATTGATCCATACTTAAGCCGACACCAAGATAAGGTCAAAAGGGTTCATGACCTAGGCATAAAGAATGAAATCATTAATAAATTAGAGAACATAGGATAGTTTACATCTCAGACCTGTGGAAGGGGAAGGTCTTTATGACAAAGCAGAACTAGAGATCATTACTATCACAAAATAGAAAATTTTGATTATACCAAACTGAAAAGTTTTGTACAAACAAAACTAATGCAGACAAGATTAGAAGGAAGCAATAAACTGGGAAAATATTTTTACAGTCAAAGGTTCTGATAAAGGCCTCATTTCCAAAATATAGAGAATTAACTCTAATTTATAAAAATCAAGCCATTCTCCAATTTGAAAAATGGTCAAGGATATGAACAGACAATTCTCAGATGAAGAAATTGAAACTATTTCTAGTCATATGAAAAGATGCTCCAAGTCATTATTAATCGAAAATGCAAATTAAGACAACTCTAAGATACACTACACACCTGTCAGATTGGCTAAGATGACAGGAAAAATAATTGATGATTGTTGAGGGGATGTGGAAAAACGGACATTGATTCATTGTTGGTGGAGTTGTGAACGAACCAACCATTTTGGAGAGTAGTTTGGAACTATGCTCAAAAGTTATCAAACTGTGCATACCCTTGATCCAACAGTGTTACTACTGATTATATCCCAAAGAGATTATAAAGAAGGAAAGGGACCTGTATGTGCACGAATGTTTGTGCAGCCCTTTTGTAGTGGCTAGAAACTGGAAACTGAATGGATGTCCATCAGTTGGAGAATGCTGAATAAATTGTGTATATGAAAATTATGGAATATTACTGTTCTGTAAGAAATGACCAACAGGATGATTTCAGAAAGGCCTGAGAGACTTACACGAACTGATGCTGAGTGAAATGAGCAGGACCAGGATCATTATATACTTCAACAACAATACTAGATGATGACCAGTTCTGATGGATCAGGCCATCCTCTAGCAACAAGATCAACCAAATCATTTTCTAATGGAGCAGTAATGAACTGAACCAGCTATAGAAAAGAACTCTGGGAGATGACTAAAACCATTACATTGAATTCTAATCCTATATTTATGCACACCTGCATTTTTGATTTCCTTCACAAGCTAATTGTACAATAATTCAGAGTCTGATTCTCTTTATAGCAAAAATAATGTTTTGGTCATGTATACTTATTATGTATCTAAGTTATATTTTAATATATTTAACATCTACTGTCATCCTGCCATTTAGGGAGGTGGGGGTAAGAGGTGAAAAATTGGAACAAGAGGTTTGGCAATTGTTAATGCTGTAAATTACCCATGATATATATCCTGTAAATAAAGGCTATTAAATTAAAAAAAAAGAAAATATTAAATGCTCTTGGATAGGGCGACAAATATAATAAAGATGACAATATTACCTAAACTAATCTATTTATTTAGCTATACCAATCAGAGTCCCAAAAACTATTTTAATGACCTAGAAAAAGTAACAACATAGTTCATATGGAAAAACAAAGGTCAAGAATTTCAGGAATTAATGAAAAAAAATCAAATGAAAGTGGCTTATGTACAGATCTAAAATTATATTATAGAGCAGCAGTTACCAAACTATTTGGTATTGGCTAAGAATAGATTAGTTGATCAGTGAATAGATTAGGTTCAAGGGATAAAACAGTCAACAAATATAACCTATCTTGACAAAGCCAAAGATCCCAGCTTTGGGATAAGAACTTACTGTTTGATAAAAATGCTGGAAAATTGGAAACTAATATGGCAGAAACTAGCATTGATCCATACTTAACGCGTACACCAAGATAAGGTCAAAATGGGTTCATGACCAGGCATAAAGAATGAAAGTATTAACAAATTAGAGGAACAAGGATAGTTTACCTCTCAGACCTGTGGAAGGGAAGGTCTTTATGACCAAGAAGAACTAGAGATCATTACTGATCACAAAATAGAAAATTCATTATACAAACTGAAAAGTTTTGTACAAACAAAACTAATGCAGACAAGATTAGAAGGGAAGCAATAAACTGGGAAAATATTTTACAGTCAAAGGTTCTGATAAAGGCCTCATTCCAAAATATATAGAGAATTAACTCTAATTTATAAAAATCAAGCCATTCTCCAATTGAAAATGGTCAAAGGATATGAACAGACAATTCTCAGATGAAGAAATTGAAACTATTTCTAGTCATATGAAAGATCTCCAAGTCATTTTAATTCAGAGAATGCAAATTAAGACAACTCAAGATACCACTACACACCTGTCAGATTGGCTAAGATGACAGGAAAAAAATGATATTGTTGAGGGGATGGAAAACTGGGACATTGATACATTGTTGGTGGAGTTTGAACGAATCCAACCATTTTGGAGAAGTAGTTTGGAACTATGCTCAAAAAGTTATCAAACTGTGCATACCCTTTGATCCAACAGTGTTACTACTGGATTATATCCCAAAGAGATTATAAAGAAGGAAAGACCTGTATGTGCACGAATGTTTGTGGCAGCCCTTTTGTAGTGGTAAAACTGAAACTGAATGGATGTCCATCAGTTGGAGAATGGCTGAATAAATATGGTATATGAATATTATGAATATTACTGTTCTGAAATGACCAACAGGATGATTTCAGAAAGGACCTGAGAGACTTACACGAATTGATGCTGAGTGAAATGAGCAGGACCAGGAGATCATTATATACTTCAACAACAATACTATATGATGACCAGCTCGATGGACCAGGGCCATCCTCAGCAATGAGATCAACCAAATCATTTCCAAGGAGCAGTAATAAACTGAACCAGCTATGCCCAGAAAGAACTCTGGGAGATGACTAAAACCATTACATTGAATTCCCAATCCCTATATTTATGCACACCTGCATTTTGATTTCCTTCACAAGCTAATTGTACAATATTTCAAGTCTGATTCTTTTGTACAAGCAAAATAACGTTTTAGTCATGTATATATTGTGTATCTAATTTATATTTTAATATATTTAACATCTACTGGTCATCCTGCCATCTAGGGAGGGTGAGAGTGAGTGAAAAATGGAACAAGAGGTTTGGCAATTGTTAATGCTGTAAAGTTACACATGCATATATCCTGTAAATAAAAGGCTATTAAAAAAAAAAAAAAAACTTCCTTCATTGCCTGGGACTGCCTGAATTTTGAATATCCCTGAAGTTTTTTCACCTCAGAATATGACTCCACAAGATTTACCCATTTCTTCCATTAGTGAACTCATCCTGGATCCTCCATTTTGCAGAGTAACCTATATAAGATAATCTCCATTCCTTTTCCATCTCTGTAACCCAATTTTGAGTTTTTGAAACTATGCTTTTGCTTCAGTCTTATCCTACTGCTTCTCTTGGCACCTGGTGCCTCTTATCCCTAAAACATTTCCAGAATGTCCCTCTACAAGACTTGCTTTCTTCTCCCATTGATGAATTCTCCTGGTGTGTCCATTTTTTAGAAAGGCTCAGGCTTACCAGCCTTCATTTCTCTTCCCATCCTGCACAGACTTCTAAACTTCAAAATCTGCTATCTCCCTCATCTGTACCCTACTTCAGCTCTATTTTGTGTATTATGTTCCCTCATTAAAATGTAAGCTCTTGAGGTCAAGGATTGCTTTTTATTTTTCTTGTATTTTTATCTCCAGCATTTAACACTATAATTGTCACATACTAAGTGCTTAATAAATGTTTGCTTTCTTCCACCTTCTAATAAATAAGATTGTATTTTTGTCTTTATAACATCAAAAACAAATTCTTTCTCACACAAATAAAATATTACAAATGTTAATTTTAATGTTCTTTAATAAATATATGTCCTAAAATTAAATAAATCTTAATAATGTTAATATTCTGTCACTCTGGTAAACTTAAGAACTCTTTAACAACCTGAAGGTAAAACATAACAAGATTTTAAGGTTTTCATGCTTTTTTCACCATACTATTAAATGACAATATATTAATTCTATTTGCTTGTATGGCATAAAACCAAACATTTACATATGACTAGTGTGTTTGATATTTATATATTTTTTAAAAAGCTAGCAATTTGAAATAAAATAAAAATCACTTTTGATTGTCACATATTTTTGCTGTTATTATGCACAATGTTCCTCTGGTTATGCTCACTTCAATTTGTGTCATTTCTTGTAAGTCTTCCCAAGTTTTTATGAAATCATCCTACCCATCATTTCTCATAGGACAATAGTATTCTATCACAATCATATACTACAGCTTGCTCTACCATTCCCCAAATAATAAGTATCTCCTCAATTCCCATTTCTTTTTACCACAAAAAGGCTACTCTAAATATAATTGTATATATCAATACTTTTCATTTTTGTTTAACCTATTTGGATTATAAACCTAGTATTGGTATTGCTGGATCAAAACATATGCACAATTTTGTGGTCCTTTTAGCAGTTTCAAATTGTTCTCTAGAATGCTTGGACAGTTCACAACTCCATCAACAATGCACTAGAATCCCGGTTTTTCCAGACTACCTCCAGCAGTTGTTTTTATCTTTTTATGTCATGAGAGGCAATCTGTTAGATGTGAAATGCCATCTCAGAGTTGGTTTAATTTGCACTTCTCTAAACAACAGGGATTTAGAACATTTTTTCCATGTGACTATTGATAGTTTGATTTTTTCTTCTGAAAACTGTGTCTATCTTTTTATCATTTATGAATTGGGGGGGGTGATTTTTCTATATATTTGAAAAATGAGACCTTTTTCTGAGAAATTTGCTAGAAAAATTTTTCACAAGAAGTGATACAAAGTGAAGCGAAATGTTCTGCTTTCCTGCATTGGTTTTTTCTGCAGAATATTTTTTATTTGATGTAATCAAAATTATCCCTTGGTGCTCCCTATTGTTTTTGCTCATATATTATTTCTTTATCCATAGATCTGAAAAATAAGTATTACATGCTTCGCTTATGATATTACCTTTTATTTTAAAATCATGTACGCATTTTGATCTTATCTTGTTATATACAATGTGAGATTTAGTTTCTGCCAAACTGCTTTCCAGTTTTCGCAGCAATTTTTGTCAGGTACTAAATTCTTGTTCCTAAAAATTATATCTTTGTATTTGTTGAACACTAGTTTACTAAGGTTACTTACTATTATGTATTGTGACTGTTATCTAGTCCACTGACACATCACTCCATTTCTTATTCATTGTCAGATTGTTTTGATAATTACTGCTTTGTAATATGGTTTGAGAATTGCTTCTGCTAGGCCATCTTCCTTCACATCCCTCCCTTAATTCCCTTCAAATTATTGACTTTTTGTTCTAACTTGATTGTGACTATTTTTGCTAACTCTATATAATAATTTTTGATAGTTTGATTAATATGGCACTGAATAAGTAGGTTAATTTAAGTAGAATTGTCATTTTTATAATGGCTCAGCCTAATCATGAGCAAGTGATATTTTTTCATTTGTTTAGATCTGACTTTAATTGTGTAAAAAGTCTTTTGTAATTGTGTTTGTATAGTTCCTGGGTTTGTCTTGGTAGGTAGACTCTAAAATATTTCATATAATCTACAGTTATTTTAAATGAAATTTCTCTATCTCTTACTGGTTTATTTTCTTGGTAATATGTAGAAATGCTAATGGGTTTATTTTTATTATTTATATTAATCTTTCAACCAGTTTGAATTAATTTTCTAGGATTCTTTAGGTATGTCATCATATTATCTTCAGAAAGTGATTAATGGTTTTTTCTTCATTGCCTATCCTTGTTCCTTCAATTAAGTTTTCTTCTCATTTTGCCATAGCTAGCATTTCATATATTTTCTTATTGTTGTCATTCTCATTTGTGAAATTATTGTTGCTATAATTTGTTGTTTTAACACTAATTCTTTAGGATCAAATTATTTTGTTCCTAATTAATTTTAGCCATGTATTAATAACCCTTTATTGAATGTAATTTTTAAATTATGTTATGATCCAAAAAGGAAACATTCAATATTTGTTTGTAAAGGTTTTTATGCCCCAATACATGGTCAGTTTTTGTGAAGATGCCATGTGTAGGTGAGAAAAGAATATTCTATTCTCATTCAGTTTTCTCAAGAATTGTAATATATCTAACATTTCTAAAATTCTACTCATATCCATAACTTCTTTCTTCTTTGTATTTTGGATTTATTTTCCTAGTTCTAAAATGAGAAAACTGAGGTCCCCACTAGCATAGTTTTACTGTCTAGTTCCTTCTATAAGTCATTTAACATTTGCTTTAAGAATTTGGATCCTGTACTATTTGGTTGCATATGTTTAGTATTAATATTCTTTATTGTCTAAGATACTTTTTAGCAAAATGTAATTTCCCTGCTTATCTCTTAATTTACTGTGGTACCCTGGTACTCATACTTAATTGGTTCCAGAAGGCCTGATAAGTGGTAAAATTGATGAGTATCAACAGAATTTTTCCTGTAAGGAATACATCTCCACAGAGCCAAGTGAGGCTTTCATTTATGGAGAAACAAGTTGCCCAGCCCAGCCCAGCCCATCTGGGCTTCTCACTTCTTGACTTAACTCACTTTCTGAGAGGAAGGAAACCTTGCTTCTCTTCCCCTCACTCCATACCATCCAAGCTTCCTTGGGGGGAAGGAAGGCCTGGATATGGAGGTGGGAAGTATTGTCCCACATGCTTTTACTGAGGAGAAACTACCCACAACTGAAGGCAATAGAAGGTGAGCGTGATGAATATTTTTTCCTATTTTTCCACTCCCTTCCCTCTCTTCCCTTTTCTTACCCTTTTTATTTTTTGAAATCATTCAAGTATATTCAATTCACTCACATATCCTGTGTCTATGTTTATTCCTTTTAATTGCTCTAATAATGACAAGATTCTTAGGAGTTAGAAATATTATCATCCCACATAAGAAAGTAAACAGTAAAGTTTGACTTTACTGAATCTCTTATAAATTCTCTTTCATGCTTACCTATTTATGCTTCTCTTGAATCTTATATTTGAAAGTCAAATTGTCTATTGAGCTCTGTTTCTTTTTTCATCAGAAATGCTTGAATATCATCCATTTCATTAAATATCATTTTTTTTCTTCTGAAGGATGATCCTCAATTTTGCTGGGTAAATTATTCTTGGTTATAATCCTAGTTCTGTTGCCTTTTGAAATATATTCCCAGCCCTCTCATCCTTTAACATAGAAGTTATTAGATCTTGTGCTACCCTGATTGTGGCTCCATGACATTTTGACTGCTTACCAAATTTTCTTCCTTGTCTGGAAGCTCTGGAGTTTGGATATTTGGAATTTGGAGAGGTATTTGGGAAAGTTCAAGTGAGTTCTGGCTATTTTGTCATGTTGATTCCACCTTGTCCACCAAAGTGATTTTCCTAATGTGCACATTCAAGAGTTCCATCTTTGTCCACATTCAACAAATTCCAGTGGCTCCCTGTCACCTCTATGATCAATATAAAATCATCTAGTGTTCAAAATCTTTTATAACCTATTCTCCCCTGACCTCTACAATCTTCTTACAAGTATTTCCCTCTATGTATTCTTCAATCCAGTGCCATCACCCTCTTGCTGTTTTTTAAACAAGACACTCCATTTCTCAGGTACATGTTTTCACTGTTTCCTCATCCTTGGTTCCTGTCTTCCTTCAGGTCCCAGTTAAAAATCTCACTTATGCACAAAGCCTTTCTCAATTCCTCTTAATTCTAGTGCCTTCCCTACATTTTTCCTACTTATATATAAATTATTTGTACATAGTTGTTGACATGTTTACATGTCCCCATGAGATTAGGAGCTCATCAAGGACAGACCCATTCTTGTCTTTCTTTGTATTCTCAGTACCTGGAACATAGAAGCTCTTAATAAATAATTATTGACTGACACAATATGGTATGATCCCAATTCTCATGTAATTAAAGGAACTGAAGAGGAGAGAGGGGAAATAATAACTATCCAAGTAATTGAAGGAAATTTTTCTTGAAATTAGGAGTAGACTTTCTCAGTTTGGCACTAGGAATTAAGATGAAGAACCATTGGTAAAAGTCACCCTTCTCCATTACCTTCCTCCCCCCCAAAAAAAGCTCCATGTAAGGAAAAATGTCCCAATAATTATTATTGTTTAGTTATAGCTGATTCCTTGTGACCCCATTTGAGTTTTTTTTGCAAAGATATTGGAATGGTTTATTATTTCCTTCTCAGTTGATTTTACAGATGAGAAAACTGAAGCAAATTGGGTTAAATGATTTGCCTGCAGTCATATAGCTATTAAATGTCTGAGGATGGGTTTTAACTTAGATCTTTCTTGACTGCAGGCCAAGAGCTCTATCTACTTCACCACCTAAATGTCCCATTCCAATAATTACAACTATCTAAAAAAGTCTTGGTTGTCCCTAAAAGTAAGATATTCTTTTCCCAATTCCATCAATGGATATTTTCAAGGAAAAGCTAGATCACCACTTATTATGTTACAGTAGGGGTCATCAATCAAATATCTCAAATCACGGCATAGAGGACCAAGCCTTGGTCTTTGGTCAAGAAGACCTGAATTCAAACCTTTCCTACATACTAGTTACCTGTTTTCTCATCTGTAAAATGAGGATTATAATATTAGAATACACTTCACAGGAATATGAATATTAAATGATATAATAATAATATATAACATGAATAATATAATAATAATAAAACACTGGGAAAAATTTAAATATGCTACATAGATTCCATCTGTTATTATTGTGGATAAAACTAAAGGCTTCTTAAGGCCATCAAGGATCTGAAATTTTGTGATTAATTGATTCTTTTATGGAAAAAAAAACTGATTGCCAAAAACATTGACTAATTCTTCCTATGATTCATATTCAAATACAAGCTATTACTTATAAACTATTGTCATTGCCAGAGCAACAGAGAGGGTTTTATAACCTGAATATTCTAGGCAGGAAAACATCAGAAAAAAAGAAATTCTTAGGGGATATGAGTTTTGATGAGAAGGACTCAGCTCAATTTCTCTGCAAAAAGCAAATTTAAGAGCCAGTTTATACTGGCACCTCTGCCAAAAAATTCTGAAATTATGAAGTTAATTTTGATTTGTATTTGAAGAGTTCTTTGTTTTCTACAGCATTTGATCATTTTATTTGGAAAGATCAAATAAACTTGGCTTTGTGATTGGGGAAAGAATATCATTTTTAAAAGCTCTGTTTTTCTGGACCTTAATTTAAGACTATGAATTTCTTCATTGTTTTCTGTGACCATCATAAAAAAGAAAGCAATTTGACTTTGCTTAATTTGTCACAAACTTGAAAAATTATAAACCACTGAGATGAACCTGGGAGTTTGTCTAAGGCAGCCATCATTTAGAACTTGTAGAAAAGATAATTTCTAAGCTATCCCTAACACAAAAGTCCTTCTGTTATTTATTTTTCTCATGCATAAAATAAAAACAGATAAAACTCAACAGACGTTTCAAAGTAAACATAATAGTAAAACCCTGATTATTCTCTAGGAAATTGGATGAAACTTAATAGTATCACAATATAGACATGATATCACAGGATAGACATGGTATCACAATAAGAGGAAAACTTCACATCAGTGTCCCTGAGGCTTTCTGCTTTTTCAACATAGGAGATTTGAAAGTTCCTGATGTAGCTGCATAAAGACTGGCACCATTTGCTAACAATTTCTAGTGAATAATCAGCATCCCAAGTTTGATTACTTCATTCCATCCTTCCATCCTTCCTCTTTAGCTAACTTAATTTTTCACAAGAGGAGTCCAGCAGATGGCACTAAAGCATTTTTAATAAATCTTTTGCTGAAGAAAAACAGAATTGCTTGCATTTTGTATTTTGAAAAGCAAGATGAAATAAATCCTAGTCAAAAGAAAACTCCTTTCAATTTTTTTTATCTATTACAAGGTGGGGAAATGCTTTTAAGGTACTCTGATGCATATTTATGGTTTGTTAGCTTATTATTCTTACTGCCTATTCAAACAACAGGTTGAAAGTAACCATCAAAACTATTACCTGCCAATCAGGGCTATGAAAAAAAGAAAGTTGTGATTATTAAATGGCAGCCAGAGTAAGTGGCACAGTGAATAGAATGCTGGGCCTGGAGTAAGGAAGAGCTGAGTATAAATCTGGCTCAGACACTTACTAGCTGTGTCATCCTGGTCAATTCATCTAACCTTGTTTATTTGAGTTTCCTCATCTATAAAATGAGCTGGAGAAGGCAAGGGCAAAGCACTCCATTATCTCTGCCAAGAAAATCCCAGAAGGGGTCACAAAGAATTGGATATAATTAAAAACAACTGAACAAATGCAAACCTCTTATACGTTTACATTTTCTTAGATCTTCTAATGTGATGATTATTTGCTTTTGATTTCTTTTCAATGCTTTTGTTAGAGACTCTGCTTTTAAAATAAGTGTTATCACTAATTCATTAGGCCACTATTTGTCATGGTATATTAGAGTCCTAGAGCTGAAGTCAGAAAATCTGAGTTTGAATTCTGCCCAAAGAACCCACTTATTAGTCTGGGCTAGTCATTTAGTTATTATTATCTGTTTCTTCAACTGTAAAAAAGTGACAATAACCACCTAGGATTGTCGTGTAGATAAAATGAAAGGACAAATGTGAAGAGCTTTGCAGCCCTAAAAGTACTGTATAGATGCTAATTATTATTATCACTATTATTATTACTAATACAGCTCCCATTTTCATTTTAGAATAAAGTAACATAACAAAGGACTAGTATGAAGTCCAGATTAGCTCCCTGGAGGCTGAAGAATCAGGTAGAGTCAAGATAAGCAAAAGTTCTTGGTCTTTAGGGGGAGAAGTGAAGGGGATGGACAAGACTGTCACACACTCTCCACAACCTCCCTTCTCATCCTCCTCCAAAGTGACTCTGTTTCGTCTGCCTCAACCCTGTAATCCCTCCTTACAATTCTCTTAATCCTAAGCATTGAGCCAGTATTAACTGTGAGAAGAGGATATTCCAAACATGCTAATAGAGTTATTGTCCAATAGGTAATTAGCCTTAAGTTCTCTGTGTCTGATTCCAGTCCACCTATTCAGGGTTTCAGCCCTTTACATCTCCCTCTTTCTTTTGTTTTAGAACACAGATGGTCATGTCCCCCCCCTAACTTTTCAGGAAGGGAGATGAAAATCACCAAGGGAAGTGGGGATTGCTAGCAGGTTTCTGGCCTGAAGGGTCTTATTAGAAACAGGTATGCACAAACCCATCAGCATGGGAGGTATTACATAAGCACATAGCAATAACCCAGAGGTTATGAGTGATGACTCTCCCCACAGCCAGTGCAGGCTCGATGTGGTGTAACAAACATGAATTGTACATGTAAGTAGCAGAATAACAAACAAAATAAATCAACATGGTGTTGTAAAAGATTTCCAGAAGTCCTAGAAGGAGGGTATGTAAACAACAGTCACACATACGCCTTCTTCAGCAGCCAAGAGATAGTCCAAAACCAGTCTATTGTTCATTGCTTCACGTGTCAGGGAATCCAATGATCCCCGCAAGTTTTTGAAATCCTACAACTGTGTTATCATGTCTCTCAGAGAATCCAATGATTACTGAGTTTTGAAGTCCAACAATTTTTGATGTCCATGAGTCAAACGCCATAACTGCCACACTCTTTCAATGGTGAGCACAATCAGCAACAGAACCACCCGATGTTTCTTGGGTCTCCTTCGTTTCAAGGGTCTGCTGCATCTCTCTGCAAAGGACAAGGCGAATATGACTTGTTGGCACTCATCTGATTCCTTCTCCATCTGTGGAGATACAAGCAAACCCTCTCCCCCAAGCAGTTAGCCTATCTGGTCCTTTCCATTCACCACTTTCTGGGTCTCTCCACATCACCTGGCGATTATCTAAAGATAGTGGAGCTGCTCGCACTGGACACTGACCTTCTGGTGGGTTATAAAACCTGTCTGCCAGAGTCAGTACATCTTTGTCAAAAATTAAGAAGTTAATAGTATAAAGGGCTAGATTTATAAGTTCTCTAGTGTTACCTGTGGCTCCCCCTTTCTTTTGTTTTTGGAGGAGCGTCTTAATGTCTCTGTTGCTTGTTGTTGCCTCTCTACTATTGCTTGTCCTTAGGGATTAAAAAATATGCCAGTAGTGTGTAAAATCTTATCCTGGGCACAAAAGTGTGCAAAATGTTTAGACGTTTATGCAAGTCCATTGTCTGTTTTTATTGCTTGTAGCACATCCATAATTGCAAATGCTAGGATAAGGAATTCAGTGAGCACTCAGGCTGTCTCTTTTGCAACACCAGCAGTTAATCCTGAAAAGGTGTCTACCACAAGGTGGATAAAAGACAGACGACCAAAAGATTTATAATGGGTCATATCCATTTGCCAAATGTCATTGGGTCTCAAACCACAAGGGTTCTTCCCTGGAGGGAGCATAGGAGCATGAAAAGGAAGGCAAGATGAACAGGCTTTTACTATGCTCCTGGCTTCCTCTCTTGTTATTCCAAATTGTGAACGTAAAGCTCGAGCAGCCTGATGATACTTAAAATGAGATTCTTGGGCTTCCTGAAATAAAGGAGTATTGGCCAGCATAGTTAGAAGGTTATCTGCCTTTGAATTACCATCAAAAATAGGACCTGGAAGTCCACTATGAGAGTGGGCCTTTTACAGACTAGAGTCAAAATATCTTCCCTATTGCCTGATATTGACACTTAATATGGTATAATAAAATCAATTAACTAATTAAACAGAAACCCCTTTTCTTTTTTAAATCTAAATAAAAACTATAAGTTCATGTTCTACTCTGAGTATAGAATAGTGAACACAACTGAATATATATTTGATGACTTAGGTTTTGAAATGCTTTTATGATGCTGCATATCACTAACCTTTGGGAGGGATTACAGATAGTCATGGAAATCAATTAGCCTGAATGAGTCCTGCCAAAAATCAAAGCAAAATAAAGACCAATTTGTGCAACAAGTTGGTATTTTTTTGACTCTTGTACATGAACTTTTTTGATGTGATTTGCTTCAAATCACATCTGTACACAGAGTAGATTAATATTAACAGTTAATTCAAAGTTTTAATCAATTGGTTCATGGTTAGTCAATCTTTTTACTGCACTTCAAATTGCTGGGAAAGGTGACCATTACCTGATGACAGATGATCTTGATGTTTTCAATGTCTGATTAAGCTCTAAGAACTCCACAATGCCTTCTTCAGTTGTCTTCATGCTCTTTGGAACAACTTGTTCTCATCTGTCCTTTCTGCCAGGGGAAGCCTTCACATGTTTGGGGTAGACATCCCCCTAATTCTCTGACAAAGAGGCATATTAGTTACCTTCAGTTTG
This sequence comes from Sarcophilus harrisii, assembly GCF_902635505.1. Taxonomy (NCBI): domain Eukaryota; kingdom Metazoa; phylum Chordata; class Mammalia; order Dasyuromorphia; family Dasyuridae; genus Sarcophilus; species Sarcophilus harrisii. Next base: position 573,289,601 of record NC_045427.1, on the reverse strand, counting down.
GTTTAGCCTGTCTGCCAAAATGGTTTGTCAGAGTGTGACCACTGAATGTGCTACAGCATCTTGAAGCCATAGGTGTAAATTAAATACCAGGTAGACCCCAAAGGTGGAGGATAAGCAGCCCTGAAAAGGTGGATAAGCAGACAACACAACAAAGATACTAAAGCTTCCTGCTTCCTCATACATCCCTGACACATATTGGGCACTTTATAAATGCCTAATAAGCATTCATTAGTTTTTCTCTTACAGTTACAATAAAGATGATGAAGAACTAAAATACAAAAAAAAAAGAGTCTACTCACTCTGGAATCTTGGGCAATCATTATCAGTTTCTCCCATTAAAAACTAAGATAACATCTGTTTTGTCCTTACTAAAGAGGAATCTCAATGAGAAAAATCTGTCACTTATATTTAATGAAGTGGGTATTCTGAAGATACAAATTCAGAATTCAAGTATATTATATTTAGATATGGGACTAGTACCTTTCACATGGTAAATGTTTAATAAATATTGAATTTGATTTTTGGATTGGATATTACATTTTTGTATTGAACCTATGATCTCATTCATGTGAGGAACTCTTGGTAAAAAAAAAAGTTTATCAAATCAAATCAACACCTTTTCTGCAAATCACTGAATTTCCTGAGGTACTGAAGGTTAAGCCACTTGCCAGGGTTACACTGTGTATCATCAGCAGAGTTTGAACTCAGATCTCCTTAATTTGTAGGCTTTCTATCCATCACACTCTGCTGCCTCTTATACCAATACCAGATAAATCCTAATATTTTAAAACTAAATATATGCCTTAATAATAATTTATTTAACCAGGATTTGATTTATTCTGTTTTCATGGTGATTGGGAAAAGCTATTTGCTTCTTCTGTGTGTCCCCAAGGGATAGTACAGAGACAAGCCTGCAATATATCCTGATTCTTGGCTGCAGGCATTTTCTCTGTCCTCAGGACTTGGAAAGCTCTGTTAGATCTGCTTCCTGCCTACTGACTTCCCCAGCTTTCTTTAAGTCTCAGCTAAAATCTAATCTTTTCCTGGAAACCTTCCCTGACTCCTCTTAATTCTAGTACCTCCCATTTGTTAATTATTTCCTATCTATCCAAAATATAGCTTGCTTTGTGAATATTTGTTTGCATGTTGTCTCTTCCTTTGAATTGTAAGCTCCTTGAGGACAGGGAATATTATTTGCCTCTATCCCCAGAGCTTAGCACATTGCCTGGCAAATGGTTGTTCAGTCCCTGACACAAATAGTGTCCAACTCTCTGTGGCCCCATTTGGAGGGCAGGGGGATGTTTCTTAGCAAAGATGCTGGCCTGCTTTGCCATTTCCTTCTCCAACTCGTTTAACAAATGATAAGCCGAGCCCAATAGGATTTGTCTGTTTTGTCCAGGGTCAAAAAGCTATTAATTGTCTGAAACTGGATTTGAATTAGTGAAATTGTCTTGCTGATTCCAAGCCCAGTACTCTGCCTACTGTGCCACCCCAACTGCCTGACACATAGTAGGTATTTAATAAATGTGATTAATTCAGTGATTGTTTTCTAATTTAGTTCCATCAACGATATCAATTAAAATGAAATATAAAGTCAAAATGAAGATGACAGTTTCAGAAGGATTAAAAGGCACTAGCAACCATTCCATATGAGTAGTAAATAAAGGAACTAGTGATTCTTAGCCTAAAGAAAATTAGATTAAAGGAAGGCAGACATAAGAGTTATTTTCAAGTGTTTTGGGGGTTGGAACATGTTTTCAGGAGGTTAGAGTTGAGCTTAACATAACAAAAACGTTCTTGACCATCAGTTTTATCAAACATGATCTGTAAAATAGAGATAATAATAGTACTTCGCAGGGTTATAATGAGAATCAAATGAGAATTCTATATATTTATAATGCTTTGCAAATATTTAACTGTTAAACATATTCTAAACAACAACAAGAACATTTAACTGTTGAAACATATTTTAATCAACAACAACAATAGTAATAATAATAGGATGTCGTGAGTTTTCTATTACAGAAAGTTTTCAAGCAGAGGATGGATGACAACATTCATAAATGGTATTATAGAAGTGATCTATTCATTGATTAGAGATTGAAGCATATGAATCTTGAGATACCCTCTATTCTGAAAGTTAATGATTATCTTGTCACAATTCTTATCTAGTCCATAAATTCATGAATGTATTTAGATGCTTCTACTAAGGTATTCCCTCCTATTTCGCCAGCTCCAATGAGCTATTTCTTTTCCCCAAGGCTATGAGAACTGTCTTCAAAAATAAAAGCTATACCATTTAAGATGTTCTTGAAATTGTAAACATTTCCCTCCAGCAGCTACAAAGCAATATGCAGAGATATTCATTAATAATGATAGTTGTAGCTATTACACACTGGTTAAGAGACCTTTTATTTTAACAAGATGTTATTTGTCAACTAAGCAAAACACAAATTTATTCTAATTGTTAAAATAACAATTAACTCTGAATACATAATATAATATGGTTTTTTCTGAATTGTAAAAACATTCATAGTTTTTCTCTTTTTGTATAGACATTGTTGATGCTACTTATGTCCCTTATTTATATTAATTAAGTACTTTTGCTTTTTATTTGGATAGCTATCTGAATTCTGGTGCTGTGACCTCCATAAAGGTCTTTCAGAAGTAAATGAGCTATGTATTAAAAAGCAGTTGTTTAAATAAGCATTCAATTCTGACAGCTTTGCTTCTGATCGTCTTCAAGCAACAGCTGGGGGAAGCTCCTTACCATCAGGCATGAGTTTTATTTGTCATGTTTTCTCTTCATTCTCCAATCTCTGTCCTTCTACTAATCAGGCTTTCCCTACAAAATCTATTTACTTTATAGGGCAATTGTGGTCCTGATAACAAGACCAAAAAATTCCTAATTCATCCTTATGAGAAGTAAATTAATAGATTAATTATGTTTTAATACATGGGTCAATATACCCTTATCAGTGTTTTATGGTTGGTAAAATAAGGAGTGGTTTCTTAAGTGGCACAAGCTGTCAAACAGGAAATCTCATTAGCTGGCCAAATCAAAATCCATTTAACTTGAAAATATAAATATTAAGAATGCAGAGCTCTTATTAACCATACTTGCCTGTCCCCCAAACTTTCAAAGATAAAATCATCTTTATGAATTCTCTTTTTCACTATCTATTTGCAATAAAGGGGGATGGGGAAATTCCATTATTGACTCTAGATAAAAGAGCCACAAAACTTGAAATCTTAATCGCTGCTTCAGGCTAATAGCAAAAATATTTTTCATATTTAGTTCACCTCTGTTGCAAGATTCCCTAGACAAAACACTTCAGAACTAAATTTTACCAATAAGAAAAGCCTTCTCTTCAGCTTCTGTGTGTGTGTGTGTACACATTTAAGATACAAATTCAAGAAAAAAAAAAAGACCTAGGTATAAATTAAATGTAAAATACAATTGCTTCAAGAGGAGCAATATATTTAATGTATTGGAATAATTCATATTTTAAATTTTTAAAAAATAAATACACACATAAATATGATTTTATATTGATTAACCCAATAAAAAAGTGTCTTTGGATTCATTTCTAAGAATGGCTCTAAAGAGTTACTGTTGTTTGGGTTTGAGATAAGTGCTTATTCAAATGGTACCTTTTCATGTAAGATTGATTGGAATAAGACAGAAAAGGCCATTGTCCCTGGATGAAACTTTCATAATAGCTAATATTTATATAGTGCTTTATAATGTACAGATAGATAAGAGATAGATGTCATAATCACCATCATCATGTACTGAGTTCTCCTTCACTGGAAGTGTTCAAGCAATGGGTAGATGACCACATTCATAGAGGTAATCTATTCATTGGTTAGGGATCCTAAGATATCCTCCATTTTGAAAGCCAGTGATTTTCTTAATTTGTCATTACTGCTGATATAAGTTCATGAATCTGACTTGCTCAGGATCACATAGTTGATGTGTGACTAAAGCAGGATTCACTCAAGTCTTCCTGATTTCTATTCATTCTGTCAACTGAATCTATTTATCCTGATCATAATTTATTTATTTTGATAAAACTAAGAAAGAAAGAAAGAAGACTATACCTAAGAAAACAAGGTAATCCAAAAACTTTCCAAATCTCTACTTTTCTTCAAGATTTCTTTTTTCCTTTTTTTGTTTTTTATCCAAATATAAAGCTAAAGGAAGAAAAAAATGCTTTTTTTTTTTAGTTCAAGTCAGTGCCCTTCATATTTCTTCTCTTCATTTTACTTCCGTTTTTTCACCCTTAAAAAAAGAATCCCTCTTGCTATTCTTACTACTTTCTATCCATGTAAGTCTTCCCATGATGCCTCATCACTGGTACAAGAGTTGAGTTCACAAAGACTGTACCAGCAGAATATAAGCCAGTACATTCCTTAGGAAGACCAGTCTAGTGAAGGACTTATGCTAAATTGTCCAGGGGTTAGCCTAGCTGAGAGGCTCATCACCCACCAGAGCCCTGGACATCCAAGAACATCTTGGTAGGGCAAAGGTAGGACAAGAGGGGCAGAAAACTCAAAATCTACTAAATTCCTGCTTTTCTGAAGCAATTAGAACAATGGATATGTTGGACTTAAGAGTCAGGGGAATATGAGTTCAACACCTACATTAGACACTTAGTAGTTATGACTAAGCAAATCTCTTAACTGTCTTTAACCTGTTTTTTTAATGTAAAAAAATGGAATAAAAGCATCTACCTCATGGTCTTGTAAGAATCAAATGAATTATGTAAAGTGCTTCACCAACTTTAAAGTTTTACGTAAATGTTATCATCATCATCATCATTCAAATAGCTCCTTTTATCAGGTGAGAAAACTTTCAGTAAGCTATATATCTATTCCACCTTTATCCATCAGCTACTGGGGACTTGAAAAAGTACAAGGTGCTTCTGTGTAAGAATTTCATTACCTTATGACAGATCTGAAGCCATATTAGCAAGTCAATATTGGAGCTATCTTTGGGTTAAAATACAACACTGTAAATATAGTATAAAGATACTTTTAGTCAAATTAGTTCAAAGATTAGTTGTTACTAATTTAATTATTTTTCTATCATTTAAGACTCATTTTCATTGAAAATAAATCAAGATATGCTTTTATATGTAGTTTTAGTTACTATTTTCTACTTTAAAGTGGGCATTATAAATTCATAAATCTGACAACTGATTTAATCTGCCACTGAGACTTTATATTGAGACTGCTCTATGATTTTAGTACAATATAATTTATATTGATTGTTGTGTTTCCATTTGCTTTAGTGAACTTTTTGCTTATTTGATTACATTGATTCTAGCAGCCCAAGCCATTTTGATTGGAATGGCTAATAGTATTTTATATTCTATCATGAAACTGGTAAAATAATCATTCATTTAATGAATTGTTGGAAAATTAATCTAAATCTCAAGATGTGTAATCAGTCTTGAGCATTTTGAAATACTGAGTTAAAATAATGGCAGTGAAAATACTGACCCTCAGTTCTTTTCTTGGGTTCAATTAGCATGGCTTATCAGAATACTCCAATTCAATTACTGAATATTTAATCTAGATATAAGAGAGGACATGTACATGCTTAATTAAAAAGCACTTATATTGGAATATTTTATTTGTGTGGCCACAAGGCAGGGTAGTGGATAAGATTCTAGATTTGAAGACTTCCTTTTGGGTCCTTCCTAGGTGTGTTAACATTGGGAAAGTAACAGCAACTTGGAACATCCTAGAAAGACCTCAAGCACTAGGAAAGAATTTAAGTCTGTCATCCAAAGGTCAGCCTAACTGAGCTCAGAAAAATTCATCACCAGAGCATTGGTCATAAAAGGATGATTTAGAGTTAGGGGATAGGCGCAGAAAAATTCACAAAACTATCTGCTAAATTATTGCTCTTCTCTCTGCCTCAGTTTCTTCATCTGCAAAATGGGGCTAATGATAGCAACTACCTTAAGGTGTTGTTATAAGGATGAAATGAGATATTTCTAAAGTGCTTTTGTAAACAAGAAATTATAGAAATGTTATAAATTTATTGTTGTTATGGTGATTTATATCTGTAATAGGCAAATTTCCATTTATAAATATTTTAGACATAGAACTATAAAAATATATATACTGCTAGGTGAAACAGGATTTACATACATTCAAATAGCTGGCATATGGACAAGAGAATTAAACATGATTAATAATATGGATGAGATGCATACTATTATGTGTCATATTAGAAGGAGGACCAGTCTTGCAATTAGGAACATCTGGCTTAAATACTGCTTCTGACACATACTAATTATATGATCATGAGCAAGAAACTTCTACTTTCTCTAGTACTTGCTCTATACAACTATGATGAAAAATTACAGATATGGTCCATATCTGCTTTGATGGCATTTCGACACTAGGAACTTTCTACACTAATTAGGATTAGAAATTTTTTTTTAAAAAATAGGCCCGTGTGGTGTTCTCTTCTTTTGTAAAATATGATGGTTCTCTCTGGGAGCAGGTGTCTTGGGGAGGTTTTCTGGAGGCAGCCTTAGTTTCAGTTCCAAGTAATAATCACTCCAAATGCAGCCAGGTGTTAAAAGTTCAGATCTTTTATTGCTTCCTCCAAAATAACCCAATTAGTTTTCTTAGAAGCCTATCTCCCTCCTTGGTTCCAAGAGCTCTTGCAGCTTGTCTTTTAGCTCTTCCAGCTTCTGCCTCTAGCTCAATTCCGACTTGTGGCTTCTTAATCTCCCACTGACTCTTCCCTCTCAATCTTTTCAACTGAACTCTCCTGACTGAGCTCAGTTGTTTTTATGCTCTTTTAGAGGTGTAAACTCAAAGGGTGACTCCTCCTCTGAGAGTGGGATTATGGGAGGTGTGAATTTAGATATCTCATACTGAACCCTTGAAATCTCCCAAATGTGTGAACTAATGTGTGAGCTAATGTGTGAACTCTCAAAGGTGTTAACTTAAGCATTGTTTCTATCAATACTAGTGACTTAACACCTTGTAAGGATTTGCTCTAATGTGTGAACCAATAAGCATTATATCAATTCCATTGAGTTAACACTAGGATTCTAACAGGCCAGTCAAAAAATGTTGGGTGGAATGTTGCTACAGGAATGAGGCCCTCACTTCATTATCATAAGAAGGGGGTGGAGGGAATTGGCTTTTAAAGTTCAGCAGTCTCAGAGGTACTCTCTCAGTAGATATCTTTATTAGAAGGAGATTGAAATGAAAGTAGGCATCTTGTAGGAAAATGGAATGGTAAAATGGGGTCAATAACCAAGGCATTTTTACAATGCATATTTCTGATGAATTCCAAGATCAATTGTGGTAAGGAATAGAAAGCATAGATTTATAGATACTATAGAAAGCATAGAAATGATAGATCAACAGCTAGAAAGCACAGGCCTGAGGACAACCCCAAATCCCTAATGTATATCATTGATACATTTCACAACTATAATTAAATGCTTATTGTTTTAAATTGTCAAGAATACAATTCTTGGTATCAATGCTTTTCAACAATAATCTGCTGTGATGGATATAATCCATATTAGTATTAAAATATTTAATTTAGTGTTAGGTGGATCAATTTTCCATAAATTTATTGTTTTGCTTGAAGACTTTTCTGTGACAATGTCTGAAACATAAAAATAAGAGTAATTAGAAATATAGAAAATTTTAAAATTGACTAGACATTAGCTTAATACTTCCGAATTTTATGTTTTTAGATTTTTGTGCACAAACAGAAACCAAATCTTCTATAGATATTGAAAGTTTTTCAAGAAAAAAAATTACAGAAAATACACTTACAGAGGAAATATAATAAATCAAATTAAACTTGTTACAATGAATCAAAGCTAAATTCTAGGATTGCAAAAAAATTAAACTTCACTCATTTCACATGTGACAAGAGTCAGAGGTTAAAAGCAATCTAAATATGTTCCCACACAATCCGAAGATAAAGAGTTTTCAAAAATAGAATCTACAACTTTTTGTTATAATAAAAAGAAATTTTGCACTAAGTTTTAAGTTCGGATATCATAAAAGTATAATTTATGCCTATCAAAAACAAAAAGCTTTTAAGCATTATGATAGTTAAATGGTTTCTTCACATTAATTCTCTAATAACAGATCTTCAGTCAAAAAGAGTTGTTGTAAGGTGAAATCTGAAGTTTTAAAAAAAGTTTTAAAAGTATGTTCTCTTCTCTTATAATAATGCCTTGATTTACACAGTACCTAAATTCGATAGAGCTCAAAACATAGCATGTATTTATTCTACCCATATTATTTTTTCTGGTAGAAGCAGATCCAGATGTTTCAGTTAAATTTGCTTTTGATAGAATTCAGTTTCTTTTGGTGAGGTAAAAAAAAGTCTAACATATCGAGATCCTAATTTATTTGTCTGTTTATAAGGCCAAAAACCTTATTTTCATCTCTTATGTAAATCCATTTGAGGAGAAACATTCTAACTGCAGTGGACTGCATTAAGTAGAACATTGACCTCTCAAATTGCTCTTACATTCTGAAAAACATCATTAGTTAATCAAAGGAAAAGCCTCTGAGACTTTATAATGGAGAAGGTGGTGTTGAGAATTAAGTCCTCTCTTACTTTCTATAACCAGTAGAGAATATTTTCTTTCCCAGTGTATTTTTATATTATAGACTATATTTCCTTGAATATTTGGAATTTCACAGACAAAAAGTTCATCTTTTCTTTTCCTTTTGATCTTGAATATATTTCATATATATTATAAAGGAAATCTAAATAATCTGGCTTAGTTTAAAAGAGAGTATATCTTAAAACTAAATGTAACCACTGAAAAATGTCATACTGAAAAAAATCATAGCTGGCATTTAGAAAGATTTTCAGGTGCTATTATCGAGTAATTTTAATCATGTTTGACTATTCATGATGATGCCATGTGGAGTTTTCTTCACCAAGATATTAGAATGGCTTTCCATTTCTTTCTCCAACCCATTTTACAGATGAGGAAACTGAGGCAAAGCGAATTAAGTGACTTGCCTAAGGTTATACAGCTATTAAGCGTCTGAGGTCAGATTTGAACTTAGGTCACCTTAACTTCAGGTCCAGTGCTCTATCCATTGTGCTAATAAACTCCTTAATGAACATTATCTTATCTGACCCTTGTAACAGTCTTATAAGGCAGGGATTACAAGTATCATTGTTTTTCTTTCAAATAATAATAATAACTATCATTTATATAGTGCTTAGTATATAATTATATACTATTAAGTATTTTATAATTATCAACTCACTTGACCCCAGTGTCATCCCCATAGAGATGAGGAAACTGAGTCAGACAGAAATTAAGAAATACAACTCATAAATCTTCAGAGATACTATTCAATTCCAAATCTCTCCTAGCTCCAAGTTTTATAGTCTTTCAACTATACCATAAGTCTCCAGGGCATTGATATTAAATAAATGATATAAAAGGGAAAGTTATATGAAGACAGAACCATTTTTAATGCCTTAAAATTTTTTATTAACTTAAATGTAGACAGGACCTCATTACAAGGAAATCCCAGAGCATGGACTCTAAGTTCCGTTATTTCAATTATAATGATAATCATCATCATCATCATTATTATTATCATCCTAGCACATCTTTGCATAGATTGATGAAATACTTTTATCATAGCAATTCTAAGATTCAGTGAATCAATCACCAAACAGCTTTAAATAACCTACCATGTACTAGGTAGGTACTACTGCTGAAGTAAAGATGGCAAATACTGCTTTTCATTTTTGCAAAAAGGATCATGATGCTCAAAAACTTTGTTCAGAATCACAAATCTACTAACAGTTAAAGGCAGGATTCGAATTTGGGCCTTTTGAAACCAAGATCTAATGTTCTTCCCTGTTATAAAACTATTTTAAAATGTGCTAGATGGCACAATGGTTAGAACACTCAGGAGAAACTGAGTTTAAATCTAGCCTCAGACACTTGACATTTGCTAGCTGTGTGATCCTGGGCAAATCACTTCACCCCAGTTGCCTTATATCTCTCACCCCAAAGTGCTTGTTTCCCATGTCTCCCAAGATTTCCCTTGTCTTCTGGGTTATTTACTAGCTGGTCTTCAAATGTAACATTCCTTCTGTCTCCATGCAATCTCACAAGCCATCCCTACCTTTCAGAATTTACCCTTATTCAAGGCTTAGTTTAATTTCTGCATCACAAAACCTTCCCTTTTTCTGTCTGCTGCTAGTCTTTGTATCTTCTCTATGTTGTTTTATATTACATTTATCTATGCACGTTTTGTACACCCCACCCCAAGGAATGTAAATTCCTTGACATTTAGGCTTGTTTTATTTTTATTTTTGTATCTGAATCTGGAGAGGTACATATTAAATGTGTAATGAAAGTCTATTAAATTTAAGTGAATTGAAAGAAACTATTCTAGTCCAAAATAAGATCTCCTTTCAAGTGTAACAGTATCATAGGAGTTTGAACTAAAAAGGACTTTAGAAATCATCTAATCTACCCCCTAATTTTACACTACTCACTAGTTAATCACAACTATAATATTATTTTTGTTTAACTCTTGTGTTGGCATTTTAACTTTCTGGGAATTTGTGTTACTTATAAGTTATAAGTTCTTTGAGGGCAGGAATCATGTCTTTATACTCTGATATTTTTCCTTCTCCCTATTACATATAAAACAAACGATGATTAAGTAATTATGGACAATATAAGGGCACATGATCAGTGGCTTTTAGGATTCATGTTTCAGATTGCCCAAAATTTAAAAATAAGGAGAAATTCTCAAGAATACCATATTTTAAAATATCACAGTAGCATATGGAAAGTAGCATATACAATATGATGTGCAGAGCTCATAAGAAAAAAATTAGATTAACATAGATATATATTTTAAAATACTCCTTAAATTTAAAAAAAAACTCTTTGCTCCAAATGCTGCCTAGTTATTTTCACAAACACTCAAATAATTATCTCCTTCTGTCTATGATTTTTCTTATGATAAACCAGATTACCCTAAAATGATTTTAGCTTGAAATAAATGTGATCTGTATATGTGTGTATACATATATATGTGTGTGTGTGTGTGTGTGCATGTGTGTATATATGTAGCCATATAATTAGGTCAAATAATATCAAACACAAATTAAATCATTAATAAAATGTTTTACCAATTCCAAAAACTCTATTTCTGATCGGAGAGCTTCATAAACACTTTCCATGTCTTCTTCCTTATAAAGTTCCAATTCCTTTTTAAGTCTGTTATATTAAAAAAAAAAAACATATCAGTATGGCACACTATACTCTGTTTTATATAACTATTTCCTAAATTGAGATAGATAGACTTGTAGTTGCTATAATCAGAATTGTGAAGTGAACACTGGATGATTTGGAATGAATATTAAGTGTTCAAAGCTCTGAAAGAAATATTTGATACTTCAATAAACTCTTTCTCTTAAGAAAACAAAAAAGTGAATAAATAATAGATGCTTAATAATCCTTGAACCATAAAGGAAGCAAGCATAGTTCAGTATACTGAAACTCAGTACTGAACAGAGCTAAGAGACCTGGAATCTATTACTGCAAGTAACTAAGATTTATATTTAGTGTTTTCGGATTCATAAACCCTTTCCCCCAGAATAATCCTGTGAAGGTACAAATATCCCCATTTTAAGGATTAGTATCCTGAAGCTAAGAGAGATGGAATTAACTATGTTACCACCACAATGGCAATGCAAACTGACATTTGTGATGACATTAGAAGTCGTTTAATCTCTTTTGGCCTTGGGGTCTTCTTGAGTAAGTATATATATAAGACAACTTCTCCTGTCATTAAAAAAAAAATTAAGAAAAAAAGTTCCTATCAGTTTTCAACTCCTATAACTCAATTTATAATTTCTGAAGACACTGCTGCACATCTGGAGATATACTTAACAAATAATGATAGTTTAATTTCAATGAGATCAATTAATCTTAATCATATCTCTCTGTCCTGATTAAACCTATTTTCCTCTCTGATTTTAGTATTATTTTCTTATTTTCTCCATAAAAAAGTATGTGTTGTATGTAATTTTAACCCTGAAAAAAAGCAACAAGAAACATCAGATTTATAACAGGGAAGGGAGAAAATTACCCTCATATCTTAAATGTATTGTGTTCTGAACCTGAAAAACTCTTGAAAAATAAATAGAAATTCTGAAGTACAGCTCATAAGAAAAAGATATAAGAAGCTATTAATTTTGCATAGTAGAAAGTTGCAATCAGGACTGTGGGACATATATTTTAATGAATAAATGGGAAAACAATATCAAAGGTAACTAAGCTTTATAAGTCTATTGGCAGATTCAGAAGGGAACACAAAGTAAATGCATTTTTTATAATTTTGTAAAGATGTAAATTATAACATTATATATACACATATAATATTTTTCTATATGTATATGTAACATTTAATAGGAAAGTTATCCCAAATTAGATCTTATTATTTATTTATTAGAATTTTCTGTGATTAAAAAAAGAAACTTTAAAAACAACCCATGGGGAGAGTTCATAAAGCACACTTAAATTCCATACTGCCTTATTAGATACTTTCATTTTGCTTCATTTTTATTTATTTTTAAATAAAATGGAACCAATCCCTCTCCTATCATGCCATTAACAACAAATACATTTTCCTGTGAGTTCTTTTTGTTCCTCATAACAACAGTGTTGATCAAGTCTTCCCCCCAACTCCTTTTTAAAGTTGGTTAATAATAACAGAACAAGAGGGCATCAAAATTAAGGAGGAGGATATTTAGAGCAAATTAAAAGAAATATTTTTTTATACAGCATACAATCAAGCTATAAGATTCATTCTTACATTGAAAGCTCTGTTGTTAGATTTAAAAGAGGAAGCAATGATAATGTTATGAATATTAATAACATTTGCAGTGAGAGAAAGCAGTATAATGGTAAGCAAACCTCATGCTTCATTGCGTGGACTGATTGCCTGCAATAGTCACCTCCTTTCTTTCACAGTGACTAAATGCAGTTTACCTACTGTGTGTAAGGCACCATGGTGAACATTAAATCTGAAGATTTAAAATAAAAATAAAGAAAAACCTACAGTTTGTATAGAAAGTTTACAAACTAATAGAGAGAAAGTCTGGTTTAACCTTTTGTATCATCAATCGTTAGTGTCCTATTAAACATGGCCAATGTTTGAAATTAATTTAATAATTAATTCCGTAGTTTGGAATTGATATTTTCCCCCCTAATTATCATTCAGAATAGGATCAGTAACTTTTCCATATCATAGGAAACCTTCATTGAAAAGATTCCTAGTCCTGAAATAAAGTTGAACATTAAAAGTTTTATCTTAACTAAAGTACACAAACATTTTAGAATATTCTTTGAAATAGCAAATGCAGTTTTCATAGTTTTCTATAAGTGGGGCAATATTATTTCAAAGTTTAGAGGTAAGACTGGCAAAATCACTAACATTCATTAAAAGCATAACTTTTGTATCAATCAATTGATTCTACTATTAAATTTTCCTTTGTACTTATTTAGAAGGTCAGTAATTACAGTATGTGCCAAGAATATTACACTCACAAAACAAGGGATGTCTGTTAGCTTAGAGGCTACACAATCAATGCTGTAAAGACGCCTCTGTTAGTGAATAAATGATGAACTTTTACCAGAAGGGATGCAGAGTCAACAGAAATATTCAACGAAATTCTGCAGCAAAGATTGGACCTAGAGTTACAGAAAGAACTTTATGTCTTAAACATATTTCAAAATAGGACTATCTCATTTGTATAAAATCATATTATCAAAATTTTTGTAAAAACTTTGTAGAAATCTGAAATACTTTCTTGTTAGATACATGTACCTTTGATTGTATTTCCACTAGTGTCAAGATGCAAAATATAGACAGGATTTCCTAAAAGCTATTTGTTTCAAAAATCTTTTCTTTTTGGATAATGAGAAAGATCCATGTTAAAATGAACTTCTGAAAATAGCTACATATATACACATAAAAACATTTAAAGAGGTCCAGGGTAGTTTGGTGTCATATAATGCTATCATATCATATTATATATTATTAAGTATAAATCTAATCATTGTCAGTGTTAGATGTATTGCTATTTTAGATATATTTTACAACAAGAAATATGAAAGCAATAATTTAACATATTGTATAAATACACTGTAAAATAGAGAAATTACCAGCCTACATCGAAAAACATCCCCTCCTCTTGAAGTTATAAATCATGTGAAATTATAGGTCCTGTTTTTATCTTTATCCCAGTGGTAAGTGCCTAGTAAATTTAATACCTTGCTCATTATGTATATGATACTAATTAAAACTCCTTGTTTTCAAGTGCAAAAAACAAAATGATCTCTCCTTCCTTTTAAATCTCTTGTAGAATTTTGTCTAGATTTTTCCTCTGTCCTTATTAGTCAACCTTGTTCTCTCTCTCTCTCTCTCTCTCTCTCTCTCTCTCTCTCTCTCTCTCTCTCTCTCTCTCTCTCTCTCTCTCTCTTTCTCTCTCTCTCTCTTTCTCTCAATGTCTTTCTGTTTCTCTGCCTCTCTCCCTATATCTTTCTTCTTTTGTCATTCCCTCCATCTCTCTCCCTCTCCCTCTGATCTCTCTCCTATCCATCTGTTTCTTCTCTATCCCTCTCTCCCCCCTTTTTCCTTTCTTCCCTTCTTTTTCTCTCCTCTTTCTATTCTCTCTTTACCCCTTCCCATCCCGCTTTCATTTTTCCCTCCTATCCTCTCTTCCTCTTTCTCTCTCTCACATATTCTAGTCTCCCCAATTCTTATTTCATTAAATTAGAAATAACAACAACAACAACAACAATAATAATAACAATTAATTTAGGTTCAAAAATGACCACTCTAACACTTAATGGTTCCATAACCATAGGCAAATAAATTCCTTTGCCCCTCTAAATTTCAGTTTTCTCAGCTATGTAATGGTGATAATATTATTTATATTATCTACTTCACAGACTTGTAATGAGAATAAATAGTCTCTAACACTTTAAGTGAACCTATGTGAATTATTATTATTGAACACTGCCAAAAAGGCAGGGATGGTGCTGTTTTCTGCGTTGGTTTCTATCTTCACTATCCATCTCAGGTTTTTTACTGAATTGTTTTTAAACGTTTTCAAATCTGATACCTTCTATTACTTCCTTTTATATTAGAGAAAAATGCATCGGGATTATATTCAGAAATTGAAAACTATTCAATCAAGAAGTGGGAAAAGAATGGAAATAGTTATCTCTTATACTGAGTGTTCATTGATTTATTTTTTGCCACAAATAAATGTTTTTCCCCTAAAAGATTATAACTTAGAACATTTAGAATAAAAGGACTACCACAGAAAAATATAAATAGAATGTGGTTTTTCAAGGAGTTAAAATTTTTTTTAAAGAAATTCTATTTTTCATAAAAACTTAACTAGGCATATCATTTGCTTTCATGCTTTATTTGAAAAAAACATGAAGTTCACATAAGCAAGATGAAAAAATGGAGAAATGAAAAGGGGAGGGTAGTATAAAAGTAGTGTCTCATTTGTAGATTTAATAGAGATTTAAGATCTATAAAATGCTGACTATTCAGTGAGTATGTTTTCACTATTCTATGGTCTTTGCTAGTCAAAAAGCAGACACTCAGTTTGCATAAAAAAGAATGGCTCAAACCTGGCTCAGTCTCAGTAATGGGAACTTGATCCAAAGTTCTTGGGGGAAATAAAGAAATTCATTTATCTATGGGGTCTTAGGGTAGGGAACATTTTGTAAGTTCTACTACTATATCTAGGGCTACTGCTTGGCTTAGTGGATAGATAGCCAGACCTGAAGACTCATCTTCTTGAGCCTTACACACTAGCTATGTAACCCTGGGCAAGTCACTTAATTCTGATTGCCTCAGTTTCTTTATCTGTAAAATGAGCTGAAGAAAGACATGGCAAACCATTCCAGTATATCTGTCAAGAAAACCCTATATGGGGTCACAAAAAGATGGACACAACTGAAAACAACTGAACCACAACATTCTCTATATATAACAAGGTGGAGGAGAATTGATCTGACTTCTAGAATTTGGAATGTTGACCCAACTGAGTGATAAATTGTTACTCTAGGGTTGAAATTAATGGTTGCTTTGTTACTGTACCTGATGAATCTATTATTTCAGAGAAGTTAATATGGGAATCTTTTAGAAACAAAATTTTCAAAATACTATATTAAGATTTCTAAATACAGAAGAAAGAAAACCTTTAAAGAGACCAGACTTGTGGATTTCATCAGGAGGTCCTTGGTCCAGTAGTGTCTCAGAAACTGAAACTAAAGACTTGGAGATTTGCCTACGGGGCACTGATTTGCCCAGAACCCCATGGACAATGTGGTCTGAATTGAAGTCAGGTCTACCTGACTCCATGGCCAATTGTCTCTCCACAAGAAATCCAGGATAAGTTAATGGCTTTAAAGATTAAAGATATAATGGCATAAAGATAAGTTTCAATAACTAACCTTAATAGTGATGAAAACCAAGGAAAAGCTACTAATTATGAGAGTTTCAGTAATAGAAAAAAATTATAAATCAGTGTACTCTGATTATTACACAAAGATAATCAGCCTAAAAGAAGAAAAATGATGCTAATGCTTTTTTACCAAGATTTAATAAGAATAATGTCAGTAGTAATAAAAATGATGCATCATAATTTATTTTAAAGATCCTTGCTACCAAGACTTAAACAATTAAGAAAACAATAAAATGCTTATATAACACATTTAAGACATTTCAGCCCACCATAAGAAGATATTTCTTCTAAAATATTTAAATGAAATTAAATGTTTAAGTTAAATTTGGGCCTTTGTGATTTCAGTTTATTAAATACTGTCACATATTCTAGTTTGCCAGCATCAGCCTGTAGTTACTACACTAGCTATAAGATTGATGGTCCTTTTCCCTAAAGCTTTATACTCAGTAACTTGGCTCTTCACACTTGGGATATCTTTTGTGAAACTGAAAAGGGAACTAAGTAAAGTTATACATTTAGAAGAATATAAAGTGGGAATAGATAAGTATCAGAGCATTCTATTCATACTTTCCAAAATGCAATGAATGGAGTAGGGTGCATGGACCAATGATTCTTTCCATCCAAATTTCCTCTGCTGCCATTTGTTAGAAAACAAGTGTTCCCTAACAGACTATGTATGCTTAATTTTCGCCTAGAGCATATTTTTATGGCTGAGTTATAAACCTTTGAAACTGGGGTTCATAATGGAAATCCTTACAATACTGACTGTAATGATGCTAGTGGGCACTGCCATAAAAAAAGTCTAAAACAATCAATGAGCAGATTGTCATTACAGAAACTCATTTTGCATCACACAGATCACTCAAGAGATTGATATTTTCTGCTTATAAAACTTAACATAAAATTAAATTGCAAATATTTTCTCAAAACCACTAGAAAGATGGCCTAAGGCAATACACTGTTAATATGAAGCATTTGTTCAGCTCTAGTGGACATATTTCCTGTATGATTTATGTGAAAGAAGGCTTCATTTGCTTCTTCATGGTTTTAGTAATGAGGTTTCTTTTTCTCATAATATGAAACCCAAGAAGCAAAACTGGGTTTTTTAAAATTAATCCAGCAAATAAAAACTGAATTATTAAATAATATGAGTCAAATTAATACATTTGAGATTTTTTTTCTTGAAGCATATGACCATAAGAAATTTCAGACACATGCTATTCTTTGTGTTATAGGATTGGGCAAAAAGCACATAAAAATTCTAAACATCAGAAACACTTTTTCATTCTTCATGCACATTACAGAAATTATCAAATTTTTATAAAGTAGTGGATTTGGGGGGGGGTTCTGATTTTTTTTCCTGAAACATAAGAATGAATGAGAAATTTTACGTGGTAATTTTTTTAAAAACCAAAACTTAAAAGTAGTAGAAGAAGTAACAATATAAGCAGAAGATAGAACTGTTAAGAATGAAACCAATTTTATCAACTTTCATTATACCTTAGATGAAAATTTAAAGATCACCTAATCTGATCTGATACCCTACTTTTTCAGATAGAGAAACTGAGGCTCAAAGAAAGTTTAGCAGAGCTCAGAATAGAATTCAGTTCTGAATTTTATTCAAATATCTTCCTTTATAATAGAATGCTTCTCAAGTGAATAGAATAGAATATACAATGATTTTAGAGGAAAACATTACATATAGAGACAAAAATGTTTTAAAATATTAGCAACATATGTTTGAGCAGGTATAAAACTATACTTTTACTAATATAAGAAGTTCCAAGTTTGAAAGTTCCTCCCACCATTGCAGTTCACTTTCTTCAATTTTTAGTAGTGGAGTGTTATCTGGGGAAATGAGTTTGAGTGCCTTGTCCACTGTCACAAACAGTGAGTGGCAAATGATTTCATGAAAATCAAGTCTCTCTGTCTTGAAAGCTAGCACTCTGATATTCTACACAGTCTCTTAATAACATAGTAAACCATGAAATTTACATGTAATATTTTTCAATTAGTTAAATATTAGATTATCCTTTTTCATAATTCTTTATCTGGAATTTAAACTTACAATTTCACTGAAATAATTAAGCAAAGTAAATATTTTATTTAAAGGTGATGATAACATTCTATTTGTAATCTCTATAGACATGAAGAGGAGAAGATTCAACAGATATATCCCAAGTATCCAGCAGTGAGTGACATTTTAGAACTAGGATTCCTAGGAGCATTTTGTGAAGATTTCTAAGAGGAATACATTGGAAAGAGAGGAGTTAAGAGATGGAGTCCATCCTTTATCTTGGAGTCATGTGGACATTCTGGGGTGAAGCATTGGTTTTGTACTCCTCACCAGCTCCTCCCCTACTGAGACAAGACTGAGACAAGGGCATTACTGTTGCCAGAGAGGATGATGGTTGGTAAGATCCAGCGTCTCACATCTCAAAGACAATTTCCTTTTCTCCAAGTTGGGGAAGACAATAACTCCCATAAACTGAATGTCTCCTCTATATTCTTGCTTTCCCAAGAGGGGAAGGAATCTCAAGCAGTAAAAGCTGAAGCTGTTACTATTATATCCATAATAAACCCTAACCTTGTTTGCTCCCTTATGCTGTTTTTTCCTCTTTATATAAAGAAAAACTGGAGGCTTGTTTTCATGTTTAATGTGAGTAGCTCTGATGGAGGTTTGGGGAAATATATGCATCTGTGTCAAAAACCAAGCAACCTCTCCAATTTCAGCTTCTGGTAAAAAGGGAATGGATAAAGTAATAGTTTGCCACGAGGGAATTACAAACATATCCTTTGAGGTGCTTTTTGAAAACCAGGCCACATACCATGCTGGTATTGCATGTGGTATTCCAAGTATTCATTCCCCTGCAAGGGAAAAACAAGTGTGATAGATCATAGAATATTCACATGGCCCCATTAATGCAAGATAAAATCTCTATTCCAACTCTTGATTCCCCCAGAAATCTTTACCAGAAAAGCCCTTAGAAGTTCTAGCTACAAAACAAGGACTGGAGATGGTTCAACTGATGGACTCCAAGAATAGTGACTGTCATGGTGCCATATCTCCAGAACAATGCAGAATATACAATTATAATAGGCCTTACCTTATACATTCAGGGTCATTCTGAGGCTTGTTGCTGATTCTGAACTTTTCTTCTTCTAAAAATTTGGTGGTACATATAGCTTCATTTACGTTATTTTCAATAACTAAAAGATAAAAATGACACAGTCACTGCTAAGAGTGGTTTCTCCTTGTGACTATCAGCTAAGCGACCTTGGAAGTTACTTCTATGGGTTTATTTCCTATACTAGGAGATGAGTGGATTGAAATATTTTCCCTTTAAAAATCCAAGATTCTTTGATTCTATTAAGTATCACCTATATTCTCCTATACAAAATATTTCAGTACTTTTTTGGTTTAAATGTATAAAATTGTGCAGTTGATTTAAAAAAAAACTATTTCAAGCTATTAACAAAATTTAATACAAAAATAATTTAACTCTTTCTCTTCCCATCATAGCAAACACACACAAACACACACTCTTACATACACAACCCCAACAACCGACAGTAACAACATCAAACACTACATTATAAAACAAACTGTCTCTATTATTAAAAAAAAAAAAAAAACACTATGTCCCAAGTGGTCAATATGGTATTTTTATTGTTGTTCAAAGACTCCACAGACTCTCTTTCAATGTGACTTTGCCAAAAAGAAAAACCTCTAATGGAAAGGCAGCATAATAAAATTGGTTTATATACTTTTATCTTTCCTTTATTATCATATAGACATGTAATCGTTCCCATTAGAATTTATAAGACTTAAAATTATTAAATATTGAAGTAATACCTTTAACTTTTTTCTGAAGAATAAATAATTCCTGCATCAATTCATTCTTTTGTAGCTGAAGTTCATTTAATTGAATACTCTTATGTTCCATTGACTTCATTTCTGAGAAAACATTTATTTAATATAGCAATTATCATTACAGCCCTCTGTTATAGTCAATATTGGATTATCAGTGTAGTAAATTTTTAGGCTTAAACTGGTATTCCCCAGCTGTCCAATATGCTCCTAGGCCACTTTCATCAATCAGTCAGCCTCATGTACATGCTATCATGTGCATCATAATTGCTAAAGTGGGAGTTCACATTTTATAACCACTTTAAGATGTGAAAAATGCTTTGCATATATTATCTTGTTGTATTTTCTCAATAATCCTCCAAAATAAGTATTTGAGATATTATTATCCCATTTTAGAGACGTGAAACAAGCTCAGAGAAAGTGACTTGCTAATAGTAGTACCATGTGTCTAGCCAGAGAAAGAAATGTATGCCTTCATTCCCTGAGATTCAGCCCCTATTATGCAATAGGTACCTAGTTCTAGTTAGAATTGGATGCTAAAACTCTTCCACAAACTTGCTGTTGGGACTCACTTTTAATTTCAATCTCTCTCATTCTGTGGGTTTCTATGCCCATGTAGAATAGTTAAAATAGGCCTTCCTGATTAATATTTAGAGAACTCTTTTGCTATTTGTCCATATTAATTTATCTGATCACTTCAGTGGCAACAAGTCAAGTCCTTTGTCTAAAAACTCAAGTAAATGTGAGCCCCAACTGCTTTGGGTCTTTGATCTGAGCACACCCCACATCCCACTGCCCTTCAGACCCCCACTATCTGTGCTGTTCCATGGCTGGTAGGAATGAAGGAGCTTTCTACAGCTCTATCCCTGACTAAATCACTTCTTCTTTGTCTATAACTGTAATACTATACTTGATAGTGAATATCAATAAAACTATTTTGACCTATCCTAGTATTGATGAATGTTATTCAAAATTAGTTGCCAAATGGTTTATAATACAGAATTTAAAATATTTTAAATTAAAGTCATGAGAAATATAATTAAAAGGTAACATAAAAATAAATTGCATGACAGATTTTAAAAGATATCTGAATTAACTATTCTCCTGTTCCTAGATAATATAAATCTTGTCTATTAAATATAAATATAATTACATGTTAATATCCGAAGGAGAGTAAATAGCACAGTGGGTAGAATGCCAGAGCTGAAACCAGGAAGAGTCATCTTTGTGAGTTCAAATTTAGCCTCAAACACTTATTTAGCTGAGTGACCCCAACCAAGTCACTTAACCCTGTTTGTCTTGATTCCTCATCTATAAAATGAGCTGAGAAGGAAATGGCAATCCACTCCACTGTCTCTGCCAAGAAAACCTCAAATGGGGTCAAGGCTGAAATGACTGAATAGCAATGATCCAAAGGAGATATGCTTTCAGTTAGCAATCACAGAAAGTTGAGGCCCAGTATAACCTTATAAATTTAAAAAGAAAAAAAAACAGAATAAATTAGGCAGGGTTAGTTTATTTAGGATAGGTTTAGACAAATAATATATAGACATTAAACATGGCAGTGACAGAAAAGCATTTGGACTTAAATTCATAAACATTTACAGAACAAAGGATACATTTCACTTTCTTATTTTTGGATGGAATGGAAAAGGATGGAAAGAAAAAATTCTACCTCTAAAATGGAAAGTATGAGAATGAAGAGAGAAACAGAAAGAAAGGAGGGGAGAGATAGAAGCATAAACACACAGAGAGTGACAGAAATAGAGAGAGATACAGAGATACAGGGAGAGGGGGAGAGAAAAAGAAAGCGGGAGAGAGAAAGAGAGAGACAGAGACAAAGAAAAAGACAGAGAGAGACAAAGGAAAAGACAAAGTAAAATTAGAGCTATTCCTCATGAAATACTGTGAGAAATCAAAAGATATTCAAGAGACTTTGCCCTTCTTGAATTCAGATTTAGTAGTAAACATAGATATGTACAAACAAGGAATAGTGTATAATAAGCATACAGTAGCATATAATAGAATAAAGTCATTGATTCCAACTTTCTCACATTAAAGTTGAGACTCTAAGGGGTTGAGAGACTTGCCCAAGAGGTAATAGCATTTATAAGGCACCTATCATGTAACAGGCATTGGGCTAAGTGTTTTACAAATGTAATCTTGTCTGATTCTTGCAGCATCCATGGGAGGTTTATGTTGTTATTATGCTCATTTTACAGTTGAGGAAACTGAGGCAAACTATGGTTGGGTGACTTGTCCAGAGTCCACAGCTAAAAGTATTCAAGGCAACAATTGAATTCAGGTCTTACTGACTCCAGTCTAGTTCTCTGTGCCATAGTGCACAGAGGTACCAATATCGGTAGAGCTGGGATTTGGCCCCATATCCATTCGTCAGTCTTTTCACTGTACTGTATTTCTTCCCACTGTAGGTTATGATCTTTACCACTTGAGAGAGCACTCATATTGATGAGATTACATCTTTCTCCATTAAAGTGTCCATATTTCTTAAAGTTTTATTTGTTCAATTTCAATTTTTACAGTTGTCCTCTGTACCCTTGAAAATTGTTTATTCTGAAGTGGATTTCTGGATTTCTTTGGTAGTTTCAGGTAATTTTTTTTTCCTTTTAATTGCAATGTTCAAGTTTAAATTTGTCTAGACTTATTGAAACTTGGGTTCTTGTTGAGGTTATACAAATTCCTTCTAGATGCATTTTTGCAGCTTAGTTTTTCTAATTCTGGGGATTTTTCTTTGAGAATTTCCCAAAATATATACTGTTCAAAATCCCTCTCCAATTTTTTCCTCTAATATTTCAGAAATTCTGAGGAGACTTGCATCATGATCTATTTTCTATATTTTACATTTCACTTTAGATAGCTTTTAAATATTCGGATAGAATTATGATTTTGTTATTCTGTAATTTTGTAATGTCATAACATTTATTTTTAGCTATTCTGCATTGTGTGATTCAATTTTCTATTAACTATCACATTAATTAAATACATATGAAGCCTTTACTGTGATCATACTGAAAGTTTGGATGAAAGCATGAAAAAAAATTAGATTGTGCATTTATCCAAATAGTTATATCCAAAAGATTATATCTCTAGATTTTAAATTTTTTCTAGAATTTTTTCCTATTGACTATTTTCTTCATTAATACTTTCTAATTATTTTCAGCATCTTTTAATTATAGTGTTTAAGAGATTTTCTCTTATTTGGTCTTGTGATTTTCTTTCCAATGTTAATTCTTGCTTAATTTCATTATCCATTTGAGGATCTCTCTCAGGAGATTTTATATGGTTTCTCTTTCCACTTGCATTGCTTCTGGTAATTTAGCTGATTCAGTTTCTCTAAATTATATCAACATTTTTTTCATTTTGCTCATTTTTACTTTTAATTGATTATACATTTTTTCCTGAGTGATTCTTCAGCCTGCTTTCTTCTCTCTAGTGTTTCCATTTATTGTTTTTAAAAGCAATCTTGCTTAAATCCTCTTACTTTGTCATCTTGACTGGAATATTAATAATTTTAGAACAAAAAATATTAGAGAAATATAAAATATAATTCTTTAAATAAACTACCATGAGTCCCCAAATGTGCAAGATATCCCCAAAGTCTTATTGTAGTTTTAAGCTATTGTAACTTAAAACCACATTAAGACTTTTAGGATATCTGTATGTAAATTCCCAGAATCATTCAAAGACCTGAATAGAAAGAATACTGTAGTGGGATATCCTTCTCCATCAGGTCCTTGAGATTGGGAGGATAGAAGTTGTAGGGGAACTATAGAAGAGGCATTCACCAACTTTCAGCTATTTCTCATGACGGTATAGACTGTATCATACTGTCAACAGCTCACTAGTTTTTCAGGAAAGGTACAAATGGATCTCAACTTTCTCTTTAGAGGTCTTTTTTTCTTCAGACTTTCTTATTTACCAGCTCCCCTGTTCCCCATCACTATGAACATATTTATTTTCTCCAGTTATTCAAAGAGGAAAGGAACAAGAAAATATTTTCAGCATTCAGTAACTAGAAGCCTCTGAGTGAATTTCGTACAGAAATAGTAGCAAATGGGCTTATAAAATCAGATTAAATCTGCAATATATACTTGAGGTTATGTGATCATAGGGTCAAAGGACAGTAATATAGCTCTAGTGTTGGAAAGGCATCTAATCTAGTTTCCTCATTCTTGAATGAGCAAACTAAGAACCAGAAAGGTTGTTTCTTAATTCATTTTACACAAGTAACACTACAGAGGAAGCAGTAGAACTGAGATTCAAAATCCATGTTATCTATCTTTGAGATGGTCTGAATGGCTAACAAGTCAAAGGATAACCATAGCAACAACAACAGTAGTAGTAATTGTAGTGGTGGTGGGGATGGTGGTGGAGAAAGAAGAGAAGGGAGAAGGAGGAGGAGGAGGAGGAGGAGAAATAAAGAAATGGCTGGCATTCACATAGTGCTGTCAGGCTTGCAAAGTGCTTTACAAACATTATCACCATTTTATCTTTATAACAAGCCAGGGAGATGGATGTTATTTTTATCTTCATTTTACAGATGAAGAAACTGAGACAGATGGAAGCTAAATGACGTGGCCAGGGTCATACAGCTAATAAATGCCTGAGACCACATTTGAACCAAAGCCTTCCTGACTACAGTTCAAATACTCTATCCACTGTACCAATTAGCTGTTTTCTCTAATAATAGTGAAGAGAATTTGACAGCAATTCATCTGAGAAAGGGATGTCTTAGGCTAAGATCCAATAACTAATTCTGCAGGAAAAAAAACATATTAAAATGCCTTAGAGGTCATGTAGCTGTACATTCTTTATGAGAAAGAAGTAAATACCTCCAAAACAAATTCATATGAAGGATTTTTTTCCCAGAGTTAAGTTTCAGAGTGTAGTCCAAGGTCAGAATCCAATCAGGTCTTTGCATTCTAGCAGAATATGAGATGATGTTCAAATCATGGTCCTGAGTCTTTAAGATAACTTAAAAAAAAATCCTCCAGAGTCCTTTTCTCTCTTGACATTCAAATGTTTCTTATAATACTTCTAGTCTGATAGTCAGTTTGTTAAAGTAGAGGAATATATAAAGACGGGATATTAAAAACAAGTTACATTAAAACTTATGGTATGTAAAGAGTTAAACTTGAAGCCTCTAGACATTTCACTAAGCAGAAACACTAAGCAGAAATTTCCTAATGATACCCAAAAAACAAGGTATACCTACCGTCTTTTAAAATATTTTCTTGTTTCTCTAAATCAGATATTTCAATCTTGGCTTTTTCTCTAATCAAAAGTTCTCTCTTATTTATTAATCCATATTCGTTATTGAAGTTTGTAATCTCCTTAGTAAATCTTTCCTCCTCTTCTTTTATTTTTTTCTTCATAGTCTCCTGAAATATAGAAATGAAAGTTCATACACAGAAGCTAATAACATTTTTTCCTTTAAGAATTTAAAGTACATTAAAAATTATAATGAAAAATTTTAAAGGATTTTCTCTATTTTTTTAAAGTTTTGAACCTAAATAAATTTATTTAATTCCACATTAATAAAATTCTCTTAATTAATCATTCTAAATAATGTTTTTACATTTAAAATTTTAGAAAATTTCTTGTTTGACAAAGTTCTGCCATTGAAAGATGACATTTATTATTATTTTTTTTTTATAAAAACCTAAGCACAGGCTTGGGGAGTCCAGTGGTCTGAATTCTAGAGCTATCTCTGAAACTAATTAGCTTCATAAGCCTGGGCAAGACCCTTAACTTTTCTGAGCATAGAAAATATTAAGAGATTCTATTATTGACTTGCTTGAGTTGTAGTCAACTTTTTATGACCCCATTTGGGATTTTCTTAGCAAAGATACTGGAGTGATTTGCCATTTTCTTCTCCAGCTCATTTTACAAATGAGAAAACTAAGGCAAACAAGATGAAGTAACTTGCTTAGGTTCATACAACTAATCTGAGGCCAGAATTGAACTCAGAAAGAAGAATCTTTGTGACTTTTTATTCCTGATGCTGCCTAGGTACAGAAACAATTCTCTTATGTGATCTCTAAAGATGTTCCAATTTTAAATTCTGATCTGCCATTTTGTCACTACTCTAAAAATACATCTATTAAAATAATAAAAGCAATTGAAAATGATCAACCAGAAACATACCTACCATACTGATCCAACATAGGCTGCCTAAAAATGTCACACCATCAAAATAAGTGCTCTTTTAAAAAAAAGTATACAAAGAAAAAGATACAAAGCTATCTTACTCAAGATGTTTATATGAAAGTTGTCCATATTTCTTTAAAATCTAATAGATTTTTTATTCACATTCATTTATATTTCACTTTTTATTCAGTCATCTTCATTAATTTCTTTTCATTTTTAATCATTATTTTTCTTTATTAATTCCAGTAATGTTTTCAATCAATATGCTATTTTTCTAAGACTAAGGTAATATCATGATTTGCAGAAAAAACTAATATGTTTATAATATAATTATAAAAAATAAAAATAGGTGGGACAACTTTAGTTCAACAAATGTGTGCCTACAGCATATATATAGTGCTGCTAGATATTATAGGAGCTAAAGAAATGCTGACAATCTTATTAGATAGATCAGATATAAATATTTCAATATGAGAGAACTTGAATGATAAATACAAAAACTGTTATAGCGCCCCAGAAAAAAACACAAGACTAAGTGAACTAGAAGAATGGGGAAGTGAATGGGGTCAAATCTTTAAAACTAGAAGGACAAGGCATTTTAAATGACAACAACAAAAGAATAAAATTAGATACTTGAAATAGCCTTTAGTTATTTCTTTGATTGAAGCCTTTGGGTATTTCTACTTACTAGTTCATTACTTTTATTTACATCTGCTTTTCTTTTAAGATTTTTGAGTTCTAGGTTCTTTCCTTTATCCCCACTCACAATTAAGAAACCACATGTGAAGTTATGCAAAACACTTCTACAAAAGTCAAGTTGTGAAAGAAAACACATAAAGTTAAAAATAAAGAGAGAGAGAGAGAGTAATAGAGAATGTTTCCATCTACATACAGACTCAATCAGTCCCGGCTCTGGTATGGATAGGATTTTCATCATAAATTCTTCAGAGTAGGTAGGTGTGGTTGATTTTACTACTGAGAATAAAGTCATTTACAGCTAGCTAGTCATCCCAGCACATTGCTATTACTTTGTATACAGTATATTTGAGTTAGTTTATGGAGGACTTTTCAGGTAGGTTTGTTTGTTTGTTTTTTAGTTTTGTTTTTTCCCCTGAGGGCATGCTGCTCATAATTTTCCAGAGAACAACAATATCCCATCATTTTCTTTTCATTTTTAAGGATATAATTGTGCATTTACCTATGTTTGAGGGAAAAATATGGCCTTCACAGTACTTGCTGGAATTTCCTGGGAAATTTTAAAAATTACCTTGTTAAAAAGAAAATAAAGACTCCTAAATCTCTAAATAAAGTCATGATAAATTAGGATTCAGTTTCCTAATTTGTAAAACAAGACATTTGGTTAAAGAAATCTCTAACATAAAAGGAGAAGAAAATTTGAAGAAGGATCCAGATCCTATTTGTTCCCCTTATTTATTCATTACATTTTGGACAAGTCCCTAAAGCTCTCATAACTTCATTTAATTATCTGAGGGTTTTGGGTGAGGTGATCTTTACAATCATTTCTAGTTCTAAATCCTTTGAAATCAAATTCAATAGACCTGGCCATCCTCAGCAAGGAGATCAACCAAATCATTTCCAATGGAGCAGTAATGAACTGAACCCCAACTATTCCCAGAGAAAGAACTTTGGGAGATAACTAAAAACCATTACATTGAATTCCCAATCCCTATATTTATGCCCACCTGCATTTTTGATTTCCTTCACAAGCTAATTGTACAATATTTCAGAGTCTGATTCTTTTTATACAGCAAAATAATGTTTTGGTCATGTATACTTATTGTGTATCTAATTTATATTTTAATGTATTTAACATCTACTGGTCATCCTGCCATCTAGGGGAGGGGGTGGGGGGTAAGAGGTGAAAAATTGGAACAAGAGGTTTGGCAATTGTTAACGCTGTAAAGTTATCCATGCATATAACCTGTAAATAAAAGGCTATTAAAAAAAAAAAGAAATCAAATTCAACTCAATATAATTGGTCAAACACTGATCCCAAGCTTATTCTGTGCAGAGCACTGTTTGGTGCAGAAAATGTAAAGAAAACACCAAACAAAAAAGTCTCTTTCTTAAGGAGTTTATATTCTTTCAATTCAAACAGCTAAAATTCTATGAAATATCAATAGCTGATTTGTAGTGGAAATTTAAATTTTAATAAAATATTAATTATGCTGGAATCTAAACATTAATGTATTTCTGAAATACATTTTAAAAGAAATAAAATATGGTCCACTTGCAGAAATTTGCACATTCCTCCTTTTGATTTAAAACAAATAATATTGTTGTTGGGCCTAATTTACAAAAGATAATTCAATTTAACCAACTATTTCTGAAAAATGTGCAAGGCAATGTTCACATAATGAAAAATATATTGATGAGAAACAATGCTGTTCTTACCCTCAAGAAGATTATAATCCAATAATAAAGATACATAAGAATTTAAATAAGCATAATATGAAGTAGAATATAATAAATGTAAGGAGAGATCAAAAGAGTCATAATCTCCAACTTTTTGATGTATTCAAATCAGGTAAATTATTGAGTGTTCTTCCAAGAGAAAGGCATGGAGCTAATTTCAAAAGAACCAAAAGACTAATAATAATCCCAATTTTCCTACTTGCTTATTATTCCAAGAGGGAAGGAACTGATTTTTTTCACATGGGTATCCCCTCTACCAAGACATGTTAAAAACTCTCTAAAAATCAAAGGTGGTCATCAAGAATTGCTGCGCCTGTAAGGTATAATATTGTTCAAGTCCATCCAGCAAATGAAAGTCTCCTAATTTAGATGAAGAAGACAGCTTCTTGTCAGCTCCATAATTTCAGCTGAAACTATAAACTGATCTTCCTAAAATGCAGGTCTGACTCTTATCAAGAAACTCCAGTGGCTTTCTTTCACTTCCAGGTTCAAATACAAAATCTTCTGTTTGGCTTTCAAAGTCCTTCCTAATCTGGTCCTTTTCTACCTTTCCTGTCTTGTCCCACTTCACTCCCATATTTTCTGTGTGGGACAAGGGACTGCTGGCTTTTCCTCACTTGTGACTCCCCATCTCCTGACTGGCACCCACCATGCCTGGAACTCTCTCTCTCTCCTTATCCCCCCCATCTTGCTTTCTTAGGTTTCCTTCAAATCTCACCTAAAAGTATTGCATTCTGTTCAGTTCTGTCCTAGTTTTACTTAATCTTAATGTTTTCCATCTGAAACCACCCTCAATTTATCCTGTATACATTTTATTAGCACATGATTGTTTCCTTTGATTAGACTGTGAGCCCCTTGAAAGTCAGGAATACTTTTGGCTTTTCTTTGTATCCATAGCCTCTGACACATAATTTGTCATTGTGCAGTCATTTTATTTGGTTCTGACTCTTCATGGCCCCATTTTAGTTTTGGTGGGAAGTTTTTTTGGTTTTTTTGGCAAAGACACTAGAAGGGTTTGCCATTTCCTTCTCCAGTTCATTATATAGATGAGCAAACTGAAGAAAACAGGATTAAGTTAACTTGACCAGGATCATACCCAACTAATAAGGTCTGATATGTAATCAGAAAGATAACTCTGGTTCTCTATCCACCTAACTGCCCCTCTAGGCATTTAAAAATTTTGCAATTTATTTTGCAATTTATTTATTTCAAATATTTTCATAACAGTATAATAAAATAGATAATTGCACATGAGACTGCAAATCTATTGTGTAAAACTTGCTATTCCTTTTATAGATACGTTATGTAAATTTATTTTTCTTTTTTTCCCTTTTTATTCTTTCTTTTCCTCCCCACTGTAGTGATGGCTACCATTAGATACAAAGATGACTATGTGTGTATGCATATATGTGTGTGTGTGTGTGTGTGTATGTGTGTGTATGAATATACACATATACATATACACATATATATGTAATTATTCTACATATACTTCTGTTTATTGGTTCTTTTTCTGGATAAGATAGTATCTTTCTTCATATATTCATTATATTTAATTTGGTTATTTATAATAGTAAAAATGACCTCTATCACCACTTAATCTATTTCTAAACATAATAGACATTTAATAAATGCTAGTTGACTGATTGATTAGTTGTTTCTGCCAGATCTTACAGTCTGATGTCATAGACACCAAGGCTATTTCCATGCCAAAATGTGGAAAACACAAGGACTTAAAAATATTTAATTTGTAGAAAAGGAGGAGGAAAGAAAGGATAAGGCAAATGTTTAGAGGTGGTCTGATTGATGATAACAGAACATAGAAAGAGTGAAGATTTATTCAATTCTGATTTTGCTTTTGCTTTCCCTGCCAGAGAGAATAGTTTTTAGTTTGGAAAAGACAGAACAAAAATTAATAGGAAGTTAAGATCGAAGATAAGTAAGGAAGTACTATGAGAGCACATAACTATATTTTATAAATTCAAATCTCCACCCCTCTATGAACTATATTCTAGGACATTAGAACAGGCCCTAAAATAGAAAGTAAAGGCAAACAGGATTACTGAACCACCATCAGTATTTTCTAAAAACTCATGCTGAAAGTCCAAGGTGCTATTGTACTAGAGAACAGATATTGTTCAAATTTCTACCTAAAAAGGAAAGTAATGACCTTAATAATAATTAATCATTTTTAGCATTTATTTAATATTTAATACTTTAATATTTAATAAACAAATCCTTGTTTAATATTTTGGTGGACCTGTGATTTCATCAACCTGGTATTCTTCTAATATTTCAGATTACAACACACCTACATATTCTCATTCTAATCAATCTTGTCCATACCCTTTAATAGTTCCTCCACTTAAGAGTCTATTCCTCATGCCCAAAGCCTTCCTCTAGATCTTTTAACATTTAACGAACGCCATTGAAGCACAAGGATTCTCCATTGTTTATCTCTCCTTCTCAAGGCTTGGCTGTGTCCTTGTTGATTCATTCATACTTTTCTGTTATGCTATTTTTTCACTACTAACTACATTTCAATCACCTCATGCTTAAAATGAGCCTCTCCTTTGAATGATCCACACCTTAATTCTGAAAAAAAAAAGTAGTATTTCATTACCCACAGACATACTACATAATCATATAAATAATGGTGTAAATATTATCAATCTTTATTTCAAGAGAAAGTTTGGGGTCATTAAGGCCCTAAACAATTTCTCAAAGCAATCCTATTCCCTCTACTTCTCTTATTCTATTCTAGATTCTGTTCATTGTGCAGGAATATTGAATGTCCAACATTTAAGTGCTGACAAATGAGCTTTATAAGTTGTCCATTCAATCATATACTACAGATAGCAGATATTCTTTATCCTCTTGTGTTTTTTTCTTTTTTTGCCTAAGTGGATAGTACAAAATCTTTCAAGTGACTATGGACATCATTTTATAAGCTCTATGATGGTTAGGGCCTAAATAATAATCATTGCAATGTCATCTAAAAGCTGCCCACCATACTTGAAATATATTCCCTCTTTTCTATCACTCCTATATTTCTTCAAGAAAATTATACTCTTATAATTATACTATATAATTATACTATATAAGTATATACTATAAAGTACACAGAATCTAAAGGTGTAGGATTTTTCTATTATCTAAAAGGTCTTCTTTTCATTTCTTAAATCTGGTTTCATCTGAGGGACTCATCAAATTCTTTGTAGAATTATTTTTTCTACTTTCTCCCTTGTAACAGATGTTGATACATAAACTGAATTATCTTTATGATCTTCAAAGCAAATGCTTATCATAAGCACTGTAATAAAAAATCATCAAGTGTGCCATGGAATTATTATTTTTTTGTTGTCTTTGGAGGCATTATAACACTAATTCCACCAACTCCTCTAATTTCCTCTCCAAAAAGAAACTATGAGCTTTCCTCTCATTTAGATACACCATTTTAATATCCTCATTTATAGTAAAAATGTCAAGATTTATATGATTTTATAGTGTATCATTCATTAGATGAGGTTCTTGCATTGAGATCATCAAAAGCTAAGTTAATGTTTATTTACACTAATCACACTGTGTGAGATTACTAGTATCCATCATTTACCACACTGTCTTTAAAGGAATAGACGTCCCCACAAAGGTTATATTTTTCTTTCTTCCCTAGTTATTATCACCAAATAGCCAGCCTACTGGTGAGCAGTTTCCTACATTTAAGCAGACTAGTCCTTGGAAAACAAACACCCTTTCAACCTCTCCAACATGGTAGAATCTGCAAGTGATTGTGTTCCCTAAAAATTCTTAAACTGAATTGTGAAAAAGACAAATTCTGAGTATCTAAAAAGCATCTAAAAATAACTAGAGTCAATATTGCTTAATAAAGGCAAGACATACCAGTTTAACTTCATTTATTTTCCTTCTGTTTTTTTTATTTAATTTATAGATTCGTAAAATTAGAAAGAATATTTGAAGACATGAGCTGTCTAGATTTCAACAAAACATTTCATGAAGTCTCTCATATTATCTTTGTAGAGAAAATATAATGGTATCAACTAGATTAAAAATACAAGGAGTTGGATGTAAAGTTGGTTGGAAGACCAGTCTCAAAAAGTAGTCAATCACAGATCTATGTCCAAGTTGGTGAAAGGTTTCTAGAGTATTCCCAAGGATCTTTACTTTCTTTTTTTCATAATTATAACTTTTTATTGACAGAACCCATGCCTGGGTAATTTTTTACAACATTATCCCTTGCATTCACTTCTGTTCCAACTTTTCCCCTCTCTCCCTCCACCCCCTCCCTCAGATGGCAAGTAGTCCTATACATGTTAAATATGTCACAGTGTAAGGGATCTTTACTTTAATCTGTACTGTTTTAACAAAATTTTCCCACAATTTAAATGAATACATAAAGAGCATGCTTACTACGTTTAGAAATACCATATAGAAGAATGACCAACATAGCCAACTGGTGTGTTACAGAGTACACAAAAATATCTCAAGAGGTTAGAATGAGGGACTGAACTTAATATGTAAAATTACATACTGATAAGGTTAAAGTCAGGCACAAGTTAAAAAACACACAAAAAGAAAATTTAACAAGTACCAAACAAAAATGACATAGCTAGGAAAGCCTTCACATAAAAATGAGGATCTCTTTTTTACAGGACAAAATGGAAGCCAAAAAATGCTCAGACTATCTTAGACTACATTAGGGGAGGTAGCATATCTAGACCAGAGGAGGTGATGTCTCTACTGTATACTGTCCTTAATATGATACTTCTTGCTAACATATTTTAGAAAGGGCATCAACATCTATGAGAATTTCCAGAGAAGGATATTAAAGGTCTCAGGATGTCATATGAGGATCACTTGAAAGAACTGGGGAAAGAAGGAATTCTTCTGAAGGAAGATAAGGCTTAACATGATAGTTATCTTCAAGTATTAAAAGTCTACCTTGTGGGAAAATAATTATTATTACTCTGGTCCCAGAGGTAGTAATCAAGGTAAGTTGTAAAGAGACAGATTTGAAATGTCAACAATTTTTAACTATTCAAAAATAGAATGATGCACCTTGATTAAGTAGATTTCTCTCTCAATTTCTCCTATCAAATAGTGTATTAACTTGTTGGGAATTTTAAAGAAAGAAATCCTATTCAGGTATGGGTTGAACTAAATGGTCTCTGAAGTATTACTCAGCTCTAAGCACATGATCCAAGAATTCATCAAATATTTTGAAGAACCTAAATGTGCAAAATGCCACTCTAGAAAGAAGCTAAAGATACAAAAATGATAAATGAAGTCACCCCTTTCTCCAAATCACTTACAATCTAGTAGATGAATAAATAAGCCAGCTGACAATTGAATATAATACTAAAAGTGAAAGTGCATTGGAAGGAAGCATCCTTTCTAGTTTTAGAGGATAGAAGAAAGAAGAAACTCAACAAAATCAATTTATGAAAATGCAAGTCTTAAATAAGATCTAATGAATTCCATTGCCTTTATACTATTTTAAACCTCAAAAGATCTCCAGTTTTTACAAATGGCAGATATTCATTCCATAAAGATTAAAAGCCATCCAATCCTGGATAGGCTATTCTTTATAAAAATTCTTTGGAGAAAAAACAATACCAGCTGATTTTTCCACTGATAAACTTCTCAGAATTTAGTTAGGTTTGTTCCTCCCAAAACAGACACACAGTCTGTCATAATAGGTATTGACTTATCAGTGTTTATTTTATTATCTTTGAAAAATAAGAGTCACCACCAATCCATAAGAAAGGATCAGAGTCTGACTTTAGTGCAAGTGTTTAAAGCACTGCAAATAATTTCCTATTTTCAGCTGTAAAATTCTTTTTAAAAATATGATGACATCTCAGTCATAGACATCTTTTTATTGGTTCCTGGTACTATTTTATTGTATTTCAGTAGGGCTATCTATCCTTAAATGAATACCTTTCTGAAAACTTACCCAAGTATACTTTTACAAAACTGGTAAAATATTGTCCTCAAAGTAGTTAGATACTTACAAAGGTTTGGAGAAGTATACTCCTTTCATTTTTAATTTCTGCATACTGTTTTTCTAAGCCATTTTCATGTGTCTTCAAAAGCTCGAGGAGGAAGGCTTTTTCAGAAAACTGATGAGACTTCAAAGTGAGAAAAAAATTGAATGAATTAATAAGTACATTTTCAAAATGTCTTAGATGATATTGTAAAGTGATGAATAGTGTCTTATTTTTCTTTAAAATGCAAATTCTGAAGAACTCTTAAGGCACTTAAAGTATAAAACACATTGAAGAATTTGGTTATATATGAGCTATTTTGTTCTCTAATTGTTTCACATGTTCAATTCTTTCTCCCCAACAAGGCCATAAGCTCCCCAAAGCAACTAGCATAGTGATTGACATTGGTTTGCACTGAATTAATCCTTACTGACATGACATATATGATATCAACTGTTAGCCATTTGCTTTTAAAGGATGGGATTTTCAAGAGGACTGATGTTTTTCAGATGGGACCATAAATTAATGACACTAGTTTTACAAGTCCAAACATTAAAATCAGTCTCATTACTTTACTGTCATATTTAGCAATTGCATGCTTGTTTGCTGACATTCTCCAAATATATTTTGAGTTCACTTTTCTACTTTAGTACTGAACATGTTCCTAAATAATAAAGTATAATGTCCAGGCTAGCTTTCTGGAAATCCTTTGGACAGGCTTTGGGCTTTAGATGGAGAAGTGATGAAGGCAAGACAGCCACCCCCAGGCTGGTCAAAGATGAAATGTCGCTCTTCCAGTCCTTTTAGCCCTTATATACCTTATTGTAATTACATCATTGCAGCATATGGATTATGTGTGTCCTAGAGAACCATTATATCACCAGACTGAGTACTAAGTATATATGTGAACTAGAGAACAATCATCTCATCAATTCCACTGAGTTAACACCTTGTTTCAAGTATACTTCTCCAGAGTTCCAGCTCTCTACAATAAAGAGCCCAATGTAGGCATTTATACTAACTAGGATATTATTTCCCTTTTGTTCCAAAATTGAGCATTGAATACTAGAGTGAAAGTCTTGAAGTTTTATAAAGGAATTCATTTGTTACATAAATATTTTAAAGATATATAGTTTTATTCTGATGTTTATGTCAATCTTTCTAGGCTTTCATATAAAATCTATGTTAATTGCTCTTGTTGAGAAAAAAAAATCAAACTTTTACACCCAGTGGACAAATTTCCATTCTCTAGGCAGGCTACAGACTGATACTCTGACATACAATTTATATCTAGGCCCATATTTAAATATTTGCATGGGGTCTGTCACAGAGTAAGTACTTTGGCATATTATTAGGGGAACTGCAGGTTCCCTGCATGCCATAAGGACATGATGAAATGCATTGTAGTGGAGAAGAAATGATAAACACTAAAATAATACTGAAAACATACACACATGGGAAGAGCATAAAATGCTTTTAATAAATTCAGTTAAGATTATGTTAATAATACACATGCAATAATTTTAGTTAAGATTATGTTAATATGGCATAATTTCTATTATTGTTCTATAAAAATGATGAACAAACTGATTTTAGAAAGGCCTGGAAAGATTTACACGAACTGATGCTGAGCGAAATGAGCAGAACCAGAAATACTTTGTACACAGTAACAGCAAGATTGTGCAATGATAAACTATGACAGACTTGGTTCTTCTCAGCAGTTCAATGATCCAAAGCAATGTTAATAAATTTGCTAATAAATTAGAAAATGCCATCTGCATCCAGAGAGAAAACCATGAAGACTGAATGTAAATCAACACGTGCTATGTTCCCTTTTTTTTCCCTTTTTCTTCTATTTTTCTTTTCTCTTATGGTTTTCCCTTTTGTTCTGATTTTTTCTCCCAATATGATTCATAAAGAAATGTGTAATTAAAAAATTACTGTGCATATATAATCAGAAAAAAGAAATCAATAAAAAGGGAAAATTAATCATATGAAATTTCTAGATACCATTATGACTTGGAACCCATAATTAAATCTTGACCTTAAGACAAAGAACTATAATAGAAGACATTTTGAGATGTTGCAATTTTAAAAACCAATCAGATAATAATAATAATAGCTACCATTTATATATTGGTTTAATTGGTTTACATATATTATGTCATTTGATCCTCGTGATAACTCTTAAGAGGTAAATGCTGTCATCTTCCTTTGTCAGATAAGGAAGATAACTGAGGCTGAGAATGATTCAGCGACTTTCCAAGTCACACAGCTAGTAAATGTCTGAGGCAAGATATATAAACTCAGATCTTCCTGACTCCAAGTCCAACATTCTATCCATTAATAATCAAAAACAGTGTTACTGAAAATAAAACAGATCATTTTCTCCTATATCTTCACCAAAATAAGATGTATTCAACTGTACCTGCTTCATCTTGTTTTAGTTTCCACCACCCTTAATAAAAAATAACAAGTGTCTAGAGAGAAAATATCTTAAATGACCAAAGAAAGATTTTAAAAATTAAGACCCTTTAGAAAAAGAGAGGCTGAGAAAGATAGGAATAAAATCTATAAAACTGCAAAAAAACATTATGAATACAGTGAATTTGGTATTGGTAGTTTTCTTTTGCTTTTCCTTCCTCAAAAGCTTTAAAATATACCTAGATCAGACATTTGGGAGTTGGTACTTGTCCAAATCTGAATTTAAGTTTTCTCTCTAAAATCTGTTCTTTCTGATTTCCTCCATTAAACACTTACTTAGCATTTTTGATAGAATGCTAAGTGTTGAAGATATTAACACAAAAGTCAGTGCTTTTATGGAGCTTGCATTCTTTTGGTGAAAATAATGTGTACACATAAAAATAAACATAAAATTTATATATGCTACAAAGAAAAAGTGGGCTGGTCAAGGTCCAAGAGTGAAAAGTGATAGCTAGATGACCAAAGTCTTGCACTAGTATTTTTAGGAGGTGCCAGAAAATGAAGAACATCTCCAACAAATTTAGTGGATTCCCAAGAGTAAATAATATGGGCTAAGCAGTCATAGGAAAATTGTAATATGCATCCCTGGAGGGAATTTCCAAGTTGAAAAGTTTTCAGTTCTATATGAATATCTTTATTACATGACTAATAAAATACAAAGTAATTTTTACAGGGTAACTATCTGTAGGAAGAATCCTATAGAGGGTAGTGCTTGAACTGAACTTTGAATGAACTTAGAAATTTTAAGAAACATGAGGAGGCTGCCTAGGGGACAACCTGTTCACAAAGTTGAGAGAGCTAGGAGATAGAATGAAAAACATTAATTGAAAGCGTGAATAAGCAATAAACCTGGAAAATTAGACTAGCCAGGTTAGGGAAGAATTTAAAAGCCTAAAAGGGTTTGTATTTGTCTAAATAACAAGAAACTAGTGAGGCTTCTTGAATAATGGAGTAACATTATCAGATATGTGCTATGGGGGGAGGGAAGGAGGGGAAGCAACAATCCTAGATAATGAGTTCTTAGATTATATAAACTATTACCTATTATTTACTTTTTTTTTTTTTTTTTTTTGATGATGGATGGACATTGAGATTGGACTTCCCTGGCACATAAGATGGGAGGAGCAGTGGCCTCAGAGTTCCTGAGGAGGAATATGATAAAGTTCTCAACTTCCATATGGATTGGGAAGAGAATTCCTGAATAATGGAAACTACCGAGGGCTGCCTCTCTAAAGGTGCAAAGTTGAGGGACCTGTTTCTCCCCAGAGAAGGAGGACTTTCTTGGAACACAGTCCTGGAATCCAGCCTTTTTTCCAAGTCAACAGAAAGCAACAGCCTTTGTGCATTGCTTCATATATAAGTAACAGGGCTGTAGACTTTTAATAAGGAAAAGAGAATTTTCTGAGTAGCAGGACTCTCCGAAAGAGAAGGCTGCCCTGGCAATGGGAGAAGTGGAAGCAAGAACTAAAGCCAGAGTGTAAGGAAACAAGGGATGTGGAATTTGGCTTCCTTATCACAATGAGTAATTTGGAATTCCTCAAATAGGTGAGTTAACTATCCTACAGACACCAGTAGCTTCCTCTTCCAGGGGGAGTAAGGGAGACCAAACACTTAGGGTAGTTCCCCACATGAATTTCTGTAGGGTTAGATGGGGATTCCCTAGAATATGGGGACTCATGTTCACTCCTACCCAAGGGTATGGAGTAGCTTTGAGCACAGAGAGCTTTAGGAAACTATCGGGAAATGTGACTCAGTGAAAAAGGAGAATTATATTAGTTATTTATGAGTTATGTCAGTACTTTGTAAGTTTTCTACATTTGTTTGTGGTTTCTTAGAGTCCTTTATATTCCTTGCAATTTCCATAGCATAAAATGAAGGTTTATCTTGTACCTTATGAAGAGACAAACACACCCACACATCCACACACCCACACACATACCCTTCTAGTGTTTGATAGCAATTGGGTGGAAGCCAAACCAAAATCTTCATTTAGAAATTCTCCCTGGATAAATTCTGAGTTGGGTTAATAGTACTAAAATGATGATTTAGGGGTTTACCCTCAAGATTAGCTGTCAACTCAAGTGTCACTTCCTATATAAAGTCTTTCTTAATCTCATTCCTCAGCTTCCATGACTTTCTCCCAAAATATTTACTGTGTATTTATTGTGTGTGTGTATCTATCTATCTATATGTATATCTATCTATCTATCTATCTATAGATAGATCCCTAAATAGAATATAAGATCCTTGAGACAGAATTTATTCTTTTTTGTTGTTGTTGTTCCACCAAGACCTAGTAAATTATTTGATTTATAGAGGTGATTAAAACTGACTTGTTAATTGATTGATTTCATACTTCTGAAAGAAGTGCTGTAACTATTTAAGTTAAAGGCAAATAAAGGGAATTCTGCCCTTGAGAAATGGTAAAGGTTAAAATTTGAAGCAGGTCCAGAAAAGATATATATGAATTTGTAGATGAGAGGTCTACCTTGGCTTATAAAGAAAAATTTGGAATCTTTGATGTTCATTCTTAACCTTTAGAGGCTCATGTCTTGGACAAGAAACACATTTTTCTGCAAAATATCTCAGAAATGGAACACTAGGCTAGTTTAACTTAATTGGTTATTTCTTACATTTTTATGCCTCTCAGCTATATCATTCCTAAATTCAAATGCTGATTCTGTGCTTAGTTCACCATATGAGCTTTGTCACAAAACCATATTAAGAAAACTGTACTAACTAACCTAAGGAATTTCTAATCAGCAGCATCCTAATTTACAGAATTTTTCAAATTCATGAAACCATTAGTATTCAAAAATTCATGACCTGAAGTTTCAAATTTTTATTAAAGACTCAGCATGGACAGATTTGATTTTTTTCTCTTTTTGTTCTTTGGTATTATTCTAAAACACTGCCCTCAAACTCTGGTTTCTATAGTTTATAGAGAGACCTTGAGACTGGGATATTCCCAGGATTGTGCTAGGAAAGGTTTAGCAACTGACTCTCTAAAAGCCGTTTAATCCACATCATTAAGATTTTCTCCTTTATTTTCTTATGTCTAGAAGTCCTGATTTGTAGTGTTATTACCTGATTTCTGAGGTATGAATGCTCATGCTGAAAATTTACCAATTGGCTTTCTCTAACAACTTGACTCCTACACAGGGCCTCTATTTTAAGAGACAGGACCCAGCCTTAGAAAAGGAAAAGGTATTACATTAGCCCTTGGTCTGAAGCTTTTATTTCCAAGATGTGATCAAAAGATTGAAAAGAACACTGAAAAAGTTAGAGCAGAAAGGCAAATATCTAAAGTATTTTGTGAAGAAATACTTAAAATGTCCAATTTTGTGGCTCTCTGGAATCTAGAACAAAGAATGGGAAAAATGTTTGGGTATTCTTTCCTCCTCCCTAAAAATCCTAGTGTATTTTTGGCCTTTAGGGGTTCCTCCATTTTTCTGGGATTATTTTAAATCTTTTTTTTTTTTTTTAACCTCTTTCCTTCTACTCTCATTTCCTGCCTTTTCATTTCTGATTATTCTTTTCTTTCATATTATGAATAAGAATTAATAAGGGACTTTGTGACAGAAGCTGTGCTATTCAGAATTTTTTTTAATCAACTAGGATATGGTTCTGATGGGGACAACAACACAGTGTGGGAAATTCATAGCACCCATCAGAAGAGAGGGTCTAAAGGTCTGTGAGAGTAGGAGAATCCCTGAGTAGCCATAACAAAGCTGGAGAGGAAAAGCAGAAAGGAAGAAAAAGCAGGAAAATCATTTAGAATAGAGTTTGGCTCAAGTTGTTAAGCATCTCTACTGCTTCTTCCCTTTCCTTATCTTTCCCTTCTCTGAGAGATGAAGATAAAGTATTTGCTATGCAAGTGAAAGTTTATACAGTCTAGAATCAACCCCATGTGTTTTGGAGGGAAAAAAAGTGCTATCAGGCAGTATTAATTTATGTGAGCTCCAAACCCCTGGTTAATTCTGTTCCTTTCATCAATAAAAAGCATTTCACTCTCAGCTTTGTTTCTCTTGGGTTGTTTGATTTTAAAACAAGTTTATGGCTTCCACTGTAAGCTGACTTATCTGGTCAAATAGGTCAGCTTACAATGCAAACATCATTTGCAAGTTTTCATTGTATTTGCTGCCTGGAAGGCTACAAGTATTTTCTATTAGGAATAACCTAAAATTGAAAATGACTAAGGGTTTTTAAAAATTCATATTTTAGTGCATGCAAGCATAGTATAAAGCTACTCTTTTCTTGGCTAAAACTAATCTCCATCTTAAGGGACTAAAGTTTTGCTGATTAAATACTCTGCCCAACAGCATAATAATCAACTTTATATAAGAAAATGCATAAAATGACATATACAGAATTTTGCCTCCCTATGTCATATTACAATCAGGAGAAAAAAAATGTGTTTCTTTATAAACATAATAAAAAGACATTTCAAAAGGTATAGCAGATTGATTAGTATTGTTGTGTCTAAGACAGGAGTTAGTGCTTTAGGAGAATAATCAATATTTTACTTAAAAAATGTTGATACCATTTGCTCAGAAAAACTTGAAGAAGTAACAAAAAATGTTTTGCATAACTTCAAAATGAGTTTCGAAGGTTTTCCACAGAAGCTTCTTTTCAAATACATAAGACTTAACTCCATATGTTCAACTAATTTTGCCATCAAAATTTTCATCAGAATTTTCTTAAGGTAGTTTATTTCCATAGAACTTTGAAGTTTATTAATATTTTCTTTTGACCCTTTTTATAGACGAGGAAACTGAGGCTTAGAGGGATAGAGTGACTTGCCAGAATTCAAAGCCAGATATTTTTGTCTCCAAGTCCAGTGTTTTTCCCACAAGGTTACTTTAAGTGGAAAAACTGGTGAAGCTATGTAATAAAGATGAAAAGAGAAAATAATAATAAAAAAGAAAGTATTCAGAAAAAAAAGACCAAACTAGTTTTCCCTCAACTGAAGAAAGGTGGCATATATAACAGTAAGTCCTAGCATATACACCTTCACTTTATTCATCTTTTTCCCT
Source organism: Sarcophilus harrisii (assembly GCF_902635505.1). Taxonomy (NCBI): domain Eukaryota; kingdom Metazoa; phylum Chordata; class Mammalia; order Dasyuromorphia; family Dasyuridae; genus Sarcophilus; species Sarcophilus harrisii. Next base: position 573,247,046 of record NC_045427.1, on the reverse strand, counting down.
TTCTCTTTTCATATTTTCCTACTGGGAGAGATGGGGACTAGACTCCAAGAGAGAAGCTAAATTGGAAAAAGCTGATGTTTCAAACTTTCCAAACTAGTCTTGATGACTTAACTCAGGCAATAATAAATTGCAAAGCCACATGAATTCCAAAGGCAATTCGATGATTATCAATGACAATGACAATAGAATTCAAAATCAGAAAAACTCATCTTAGACTCTCCTGTCTCCTAAGTAAATATCTCTCTTCTCTTTCTGGTTTTTTGACCCTCTTTTCCCTTGTTCCCATTCAGAATAAACATATATATATACACATAGATACATATATGTATAAATATATAGTGTGTACATATACATATATATACATAAATATATGTGTATGTGTGTATGTACCTGCACACAAAGCTTAGCACCAGATGGGTTAATGATTAAGAAGATCAAAGGGAAATGATAGTAAGCCTTTGGTTCTAAATCCGGGATGACATAAGAAGACAGCCAAAAACTAGCAGAAGCTCAAAAAGGAGGCATACCAGGTGAGGGAGAAGGGGAATGCTGGACCATATGGGAGCCCTTATCCTTTTGAGGCCTATCAGGCCTGAAGCAGGATGCTGAGCTAATTGTTGGTTGGGAATTGTGTTAGGTTAGCATCTGTACCAGGTCCTCAGGAAATGGACCCAAAAATCAAGGTCATGGCTTACTCCCTGACCCCCTCCTCCCCCCAAAAAAACAATAACAACAACAACAACAACAACAACAAACAGTTGGAGTAATAGGTTAACAGTAGGAATGTTTAAAGTACAAGGCTAAAAAGATCAAATTGAGCCAAAATTGTGAGTGGGGGCAGATCCTGGTACAAAATCCCAGTTCAAGAACTGATGTTGAATATGTGAATAAATAAATGAAAAAAATCCAGATATAATTTTAAAAATAAATATTATGACTGAAGAGCACAAGAATTAAGCCTATAAGAAGAGAGAGTAACTGCAACAGATACAGAGAGATAGAAAAGAATGGCTGGATTACAAGGACTGCAAGAGTGGTTAGAAAAAAACGAAGGAAGACTTTAAAAAATCAAATTTGGGCCGCTGTGGAAAAAATAAACATTTTAGTACAGAATGTGTAAACAAACTTTAAACCAGTAGTGAAATGTTTGAAAAACAGAATAGAGAAAACAGAATGCAATGATTCTAAACAGTAAATATTAAAACAAAATTAGTACATTATAAAAGGCACTTGCTACCAAAAATAACTGATCTGTAAAACAGATTGAGAAATTTTAAAAATCACTATACTCACTGATAGTAATGATCAAACAAAAAAATACTGGATACCATAATTCAAAAAATCATGCAAGAAAACTACTCAGATATATTAGAACTAGCAGACAAATGTAAAATAGGAATAACATGTTGGTTACCTCCTAAAAACTCCCAAATTTAAAAATCCAATAATTTCATAGACAAAAAGCTTCCAAATAAAGGGGAAAAATAAATTAAGCAGTTAGAAAAGTTCAAATACAGTGGAACCAAAGTAAGGATCACACAAATCTATGCTGAAAAAGAAAAAAAAAATACAACCAAGAAAAACTATTGCTAGAAAACAATACAATAATATTGATAGAACTTATCAGCATTTATGATAAAAAAATTAAGTATGATAAAGCTATGGTGATTACTGGATATAGATATAGAGATACAGATAAAATCCACTGCAGTTGTATGTATTCTTTGCAACACAAACTAGAGATAAGAGAAATCTAAAAAGGTAAATATCAAGCATTGGAAAAAAGCAGAAGGAGCCAAATAATGATGAAATACTTATATACTAATGATGAAAAAAGTAAGACAAGTGGTCCTTTAGAATCAAACTGTACTCAGGATTCAGAGAAAGACAGGTGTAAGGCCTGAAGCTGTTTCCATGCCATTTTCTTGATTTTAATAGAGGATAAAAGAAAGGGTACAAGGAAATATATTAGGAAAAAATGAGAAAGACAAAGAACTTGTTACTTTTACTACTATTGCAGTATACCAGAAGAACCTTATAGATATATAAAAGTCAGCATGAGGGCAACAAGCATCTGATTAATTTTATTCTTATCTTAATAGGCCATAGGAAAGTTACATACACACACACACACACACACACACACACACACACAAACACAAAAAGAGAGACGAAGGGAGTTTGGTGTAGAACTAAAATATAAAGAGATGGAAAAGATCTCTAAGAGGGACAGTAGAGTTAGAAAAGGAAGAATTATTAGTAAAACAAACGTCAGCTTTGGGGGAGAAATCATAGAAGATAAGATTAAAAGAAAAAAAACAAATTATAAGAACCGGAGTCTGTGCTGAGTAATAGGAGAGGGGCAGAGAAGTATAATAAGACTGCTTCAATTATGGATCACTGGGGTTAATTACATTACTTTTTTTCCCAACATTATAGTCTTAACCTTGAATATAAATAGGATCAACTCACTCATGAAATGGAGGAGACTAGCAGAATGGGTTAGAAAACATAATCCAAAAATATGTTCTTTACAAGAAACACACTTCAAACATAAAGGATCATAAAGAGTTAAAATGAGGAGTTGGAAGAGAATTTTGCCTCAAGTGAATTCAAAAAAGCAAGAGTGAAAAACATTATGTCAGACAAAGTAATAATAAATACTGACATGGTAAAAAGAATTAGACAAACTACAGTGTACTTAAAGTTAATAAAATTATACATAGAGAAAATAAAACTATAATTGTTGAAGATCTTAATTGTATCCTCCTCTCTGACCTAGACATCCAACAAAAAAAGGAAAAAGGTCAGAATCAGAATAGAATTTTAGGAAAATTAAGTATGATAAAGCTGTGGTGATTACTGAATAGATACAGATATATAGATATAGGATCATAAATACTTTTCAGCTATTCATGGCCTCTTTACAAAATTTGACTGATAGATCATAAAAGAGGACTAAATAAAGTTGGCATGAAAATAAATAAAATTGAAACAACAAACAAAATAACAAAATACAAAACCAAAAAATCTAAAAATCAAAGAAAGATGAACATAATTAAAAGAAAAACAAACTCCTATTGAACTAATAAGTAAAACCAAAAATTATTTTTAAAAGTAAAAGAGAAAAATGGTCATCTATTTTTGAAAGACTATTAAATGAAAATGCCAATGTGAAAAAAGAATTCATGTCAATAAAGAAATAAAAAATTATTATAAATTATTTTACTCCATTATAATCCAATGCATCCAATAATATATAAACATTTACCAAAATATAAAATACCCAGATTAACAGAACAAGAAATAAAGAGTTTAAATAACCCAATCTCAGAAAAACATAAGGTATATAAAATGGACAGCTAGTATTAAGGCCAAGAAGGTAAGGACTCATATTTTTCTTTTAACATATATTTGTTGTGGAATTCTGGACAAGTGACTCAGTGTATCAGGAAGTGTAATGACTCTTAATTCATCAAATGTAACTAAGGGTGATTTACCTGAAAAAGCAATGAAATGGCTAAGATCCATGAATGAAATCAAAAGCCTCTTCATAAGTGGTATCCGCATGAATACAGAGGATAATATGTCAACAAAGTGTCAAATGAGCAGAAACATTTGTGAGACTAGATATGGAAATTCAGAACCAGGTTGTTGCCACCAGAAATTACATAAGCATTATCTTAAGCACCTGGATTTAGTAGTTGATGTAGATTATATTTAAAGCAGAGAGAGGCAGACAGAAATAGAGACAGAAAGACACACAGAGAGAAACAGAGAAAGACAGAGATAGAGAGACATACAAACAGATAAAGACAGAGACAGAGAGAGACAGAGAGAGAGAAACAGACAGACAGACAGAGACAGAGAGGACAGAGACAGAGACAGATAGAGGGAGAGACACAGAGAGACAGGGACAGGGACAGAGACAGTGAGGCAGAGACAGAGAAGCAGACTGGGCAAAACAACACTTAGAGCAGCACCTTCTGAATAACTAGCAAGACATGATTTGGCAGCTAGAACTATAAATCAAAAACTCTATCTTTCATGAACTGACAGATGATAAATCCCCATTATACAAATACTGACTTTAAAATATCCTGAAGAGCTCAGCCATTGAATCATCAGAGACCAAACTATTATCGACAATCACATAGACATACCATTGACCCATATAAACTTAAGAACAGCATTTTGAATATATTCATACCAAATATTTATAATCTCCAATCTTCATGGAACAGAAAAACAAAACAAAAAGTCAAAATCATCTGTTGTCCAGTCTACTACTAAAGTTACATTAAGGATGTTTTCAGTAAGTCTATAGAAGTTGAGCTTACTTACATACCATATTTTTATTCAATTACAAAAAAGTAATTCTATCTACCTATTAAATAGACCATAGAATCATTTAAAAAATAAATAATAGCAGGATAGTAATAAAAAAACAACCAGGACTGTTTTTATATGAAATTCTTCAAAGAAGATGACAAGAACAAGATAATAATAATTTATATTTATAAAGAGCTATGAAACTTGCAAAGCATTTTACATATATTATCTCATTTGTGCTTGGTGCTGTACAAAGTACTTTGGGAGGATACAAGTGAAGTGGGAAATAAACCCTTCACACAAGGAATTTAATATCTGGTTGCAAAGAAAGAACATGCTCCTTTAAAAATCACTAGAGGATTGTTACAAATCTCATATGGAGAACTGCCTTTATTATTGTTCAGTGAAGTTGTGTCTAACTGTTCCACAAATATTTCTGTAAGGTTGTTATTATTGCTTAAAATATTTGTTGGTGGATGAATGGCATTCTCAGCTTAATCTTTCACATGTGGCAAGTTATAAATAGATGGTTCTATTCAAATGAATACTCTTTGGAGGAAGGAAGAAAATTAAGCTTAACTTTTTTGTACCAAATAGTTAGGCATCTTTTTAATAAGGAAGGACCTTTCAATCTAGTCCATTATGTATTGAGGGTCCATGTGCTAGACACAGAAAGTAAAAATGAAATAAAGCATTCCCTAGCCTCAAGGAGATTATATTCTACTGGGATATAACAATATGAGTCCAGATAAAATATAAAGAGTTAATACAAAGTGTTTTTGATGTAGGTCACTAGCAATTCAAAATGCTTCTCGTTTTCTTTCAAGGGTCAATTTAATCTGTCTTATCTTTCCTTAGGAGAACCACAAGCTCACTGAGTAGAGAAAATCATTTTCTTTTTTTAACTTTTGTGTCTTCATTGCCTATCACAGGGCCTTGCATATAATAAATTGCTTAAACATTAGATGGACCAGAAGTGTCAATTAATGCAAACTTTGCTTGATTCATCAAGATATTTTTATATTTTGGTCATAAAATTAATAAATGTTCATTGAAGTTGACTCTCTTCTTGGTGGAATGTCTAAGAAAGATATTTTTCTTTGGGGTGCTTTGTAGCACTGCTTGCTTCCTCTGGTTGACTGCTTCTCCTCTGTCCTCCCATCTTGTCTGTGAAAGAGTGGACCTCATGCTTTCAGGCAATGTTGCTCTCTCCAAAGTTACTCATGATCCTCTTAATTACCAGATCTAATGTTTTTTGTCAGCCCTCATCCTCCTTGACACTCTTTTCTTCCTAGATTCTTGTGACACTGTTGTCCCTCCTTCTCCTCATACATATTTGACCACTTTCTCTCTTTTGCTGTCTTCATCCACAGATGCCTGCTAACTCCTACAGCATCCCCCAATGCTCTGTCTGGGCCCTCTTTTCTTTTTCCTCTCTACTATTTTACTTGGTGATTATCATCTCTAGGCAGAATCTCAGATCTACTTAGTCTGTACCTCTCTCCCGCCTCTAGGACTACATCTTTACCTTCTGATTGAGAACTGGATATCCTGCAGATATCTTAAACTCATCATGTCCAAAACTGAACTCATTCTCTTTTCCCCAAGCCCTCTTCTCTCCCTGTTTCTCTATTGTATTCAGGTCATCCTGGCTCACAACCTGGGTACCATCCATGACTCCTCAGTCTCTCACCATTCACATCCAATTATCAGATTCCTTTGTCTAATAAATAACCTTGTTTAATAACTCTATCTAATACATAATAAATAACTAATAAATAAATAAAATAATAAATAACCCATTCTCTCCTCTGATACTGCTACACCTAGATGAATCTGGAAAACCTCATGCAAAAACCATTTCCATTCATCAAATTTCCCCCAACCCAACTACCCTGCACTAAACCTCTGCTATTCTCTCTCTTAGGGATCTAATGAAAGGCAAGGCAAAGAGCAGACTTGCATTTGCTTTGTGCCAGGAATTCCCTGCCCTGATGGAGTAAGGAAACACCAAAGGGAGTTGAAGGTGGGGAGGGGGCAGGAAATAGGGAAAAAGTGGTGGGCAGATAGAGGTTTTCATGGAAACAGGATGCTGGCATGGCAGATGAATGTCTCAGGGTGAGAAGGCCAGCCCCAGCTGCTAAGTGAGGCTCCACGGTGAGACTGTAGGAATATAGAAAAGAATAGAATTTATGAAAGTAGAGTGTTGTTCTTAGACTTTCTTCACCACCCATAGGTCCTAGGTCAAGCCCCATTTGGTCATTGTTTGGGCCCTGATTGACTCAGTTTGAATAGCAATCATCTCTGCTTTGGACAGAAAAAACCCTGAGAGTCTTCCCCTGTCAGATCAATTTTATTTATCTATTTAGATTTTGGGGGATGGGACTAGTTGAAAGAGGAGATTTTTTTTTGCCTCAATTGCTACCTATCTTTAATCCCAACTGCACCCAGACTAGGTGCAGCCTCAGTCAAACTGAGACCTATTGCAGACCTTAACTGAAAAAGGCCATGGTCTCCCAGTGCATCCAGGGCCATCTCCAGTCATTCTGATCTATATCTGGCCACTGGAACCAGATGGCTCTAGAGGGGAAACTGAGGCAGTTGACTTTATACCGCCCTCCCTCACTTAAATCCAACTCACTTGCCTATCATGGCATCCCCTCCCTGAATCCCTGGCCCTCTTAGAAAATGAAGGACAAACAACAATAGGGATATTCAAGAGTTTTCAAAGGCAAAGACAGCAGAAGATTAGCTCTGACAACTGGAAAGGCTTCTAATATAACCTGCCAATACACTTTATGTCTCTATATGAGAAACAGCTTGACCAAGTTTGGAGAGATTGATTACCAGTCTGGCATCAGGGCAATTAATTATTTGGCTATAGCAACTCTTGAACACAATCTACCAAACCATAAAGGGGTTATGATCTCCCTCGATAAACCAAGATCCTCATTAATTAAAATGTCCATCATCCAATATTAATATATCTTATATATGTGTGTGTGTGTGTATTCTTATTGTTTTCTAGCAGACTTCTAGTATTTTCATGCATATGTTCCTTTTCTTCAAACAGACTTTACATGGTTTGTGGGAAGAGGCTATTTTCTACTTCATTTATTCTTCCTAAAGCACTTTATATAGAACTAGTCAGTCAATGTTCAACAAGCAATTTTGGGGGAGGTAATCAGAATTAAGTGTCTTGTCCAGGCTCACATTTTAGTAAATGTATGAGGCCGGATTTAAATTTAGGTTCTTTTTACTGCAAGGTTGACGCTCCATCCACTTAGCTGCAACTTCAGCAAGCATTTATTACATGCTGGGGATATGAAGAATTATAAAAAACAAACAGTCCCTGCTCTCAAGGAGCTTACTGCCTAATGGGGGAGAAAACATGTAAACCAATTATGCACAACTGAGATATACATATATGAATATATGTGTGTATAGGTGTTTGTATCCACATATCCATATCCATATATAGATGTGTGTCTCTATATCTATGTAGATAAGTCACTCTTATTTGTCTTTGCCTATTTATATCAAGATAGACATGGAGGGAAGGCACTAAGTGGACTAGAAAGGCTTCTTGAAGAAGAAAGGACTTTAGCTTATACTTGAAACTAGGGAAACCTAGAGGCAGGGATAAGGGGAAAAAAGGTGACAAATAATAATCAGGGATAATGCACAAATTAGATATGGAAAGTGTTTTGCAAGATTTGAAGCCCTCTTTTGTTACTATTATCATCTTGTTCTCATCAGATTTAGAACTTAAGGGATCTTGGAGGACATCAAATATAAGGAGGTTAAGTATCTTGCCCAAAGTCATACAGCTAGTCAGAATTCAGGACAAGAATCAAATCACATTCTTCCTGATTCCAAATAGTGTTTTATTTATTATGCCACCTAGAATCCTGAGATAAGGTCTTACACTTATTCTTATTATCAGTAGTATTTTAGGGACTATCAAAGAAGTGGGTAAAATAGCTGCTTTTTCTAACCAAAATATTTGGATATAATCTTATTCTCTATAGATACCGTGAAAGTGCTTTCAGTTCAATAGCCAACAGAACAGTAGGAATATATACCTCCTACATCTATATGTAGGAATATATATCTCATCTTCCTATATAATTTGACTTCCTCCACTAGCTCTCTATATTGTGAAAGCTTTTCTTTCTGTAGAATTTGGAGATAATGAGTTTTTCATATGTAACTCTTTATGGATTAATGTTAAATAACTGAGCAATTGTTGGTAACCATTTAGTCTATGAAGAGGTCTGATTCCTGTACCAACCAGCTGAGTAAGCCACAATATTTTAATGGTTCTTCTGATATTTGTAATGTGGGAATCTATTGCCTGTTGGTCTATGAAAGAAAGCTTCTCTTGTATAATTCTAATTTTTAGGTTTATCTAGTTCAGATTCTGTAGATGCTAAATTTTTACAGCCTGAAATAATCCATCATATAGATTTTTCCCATTTCATAACATGATCACAAAATCTGTGATCCTTAAGGATCGACAATTTCTAGTGGCAGTGACCCAGTCCTGAACTACCAACATAAACTTCCATTTCCATAAAAAAATTTATGTGAACCAATGATTTCCTTAATACTTCTTCACTGATATTTTGCTGGCTAAATTTATGTGGATATTGCCCATGAAAGGATTAAATGCCATCTAGAGATAATGAATACAAGGTAATGGTCCTGTTGTCAACTTTTTCTATTGCTCAATGAGACAATATAATATTTGCTTGTTCCAAAAGTAGGTCTATAAAATAATTATTATTATTATTACTCAAAATATTTACTGAATGGATGACATAGAATTCCTACCTTAATATCTTAAATTTGGCAAGTTGTGAACATGTATTGCAATTTAAGTTAATTTTCTTAGAGGTGAAGAATTAAACTCAATTTTTGTTTTAAGTAGCTAATATCTTTTAATAAATAAATAACTAGTGATTTTGATATTCAGATTCGTAGGCATTGACTATATTATTCTTTCATAACAAGTTTAAAAAATAAACAATTTTAAAACTGCATTTCAACATGTCTCCATAAGAATTTGGGAGTTAATTCCTTTCTAAGGATATGATTGGGTGTGGTACTAATTTTTTTTTTTTCATTCACAAAAGAACTATGTGGATCCCAAAAGATTAGGGGGAAAGGAAAAATATCCCATTTAAATTATTCCTTCATTGTAAATATAATTTTTAAATTCACAAACTCCCTTAGACTTCCCTTCACTTATTCCCTCTTGAGAAGGAAAAGTTATTTTCAGTGGTTTATAGAGATCAAAGTTCTATCAGGTTAACTACTAAGTATATGTTTCAGAAACTCAAAAGATATTGAGTAACTTCAATCTGTGATTTCTCAATTTTGGTGTGCTACCTTATAAATTCTACAAAATCCTTTCTACACTTTCAGGATCTTTAGGACCATATTTTGGTAAGTTCTGGAGCAAACAAGTTGTGTTCTTGTGTTTCTGTTTTCACATTACTAAACCTAACCAGCCATACTGTATCTTTTCAATTCACAAAGTACCCCTACTATATAATCTGTGGCTTTTGCAACCACATATTTTAAAGTAGTCATTGAGCCCTGAAAGGCAAATGCTATCATTCAAGTTCTAATTACATGCTACCTGGGTTTTACAGGACAGGGAAAAAAAATGAATCCTGTATTTCTAAAATGCATTTCTGACCATAAGCAATCTCTAAAAATGATGTCCAAAATAATTTCAGACTGTATCACTAATACAATTATTTTTATAACTCATGTACTACCCTATTCAAATTATATTTTAGTTTTTTTCTTAGGTTATTTCTTTTTGATAGATTGGTCAATAAATACCAAATCAAGCCGTCAAGTAAATATATTTTCATTGATATTGGCAGGCATATAATTAACTCTGAGGATAAAAGAAAGAAAAATCAATTTGTGATTACTTTTTCAGTTCTTACCATTAGTCATTTATAATCAGATTTGTTCTACTAAGGGAATATGTACATTTATATACATACATATGTATATATATACAAATGAAAATATATGTTTGTGTATGCACAACACAGATAAATAGAGATGGATGAATGATGGATAGATAGATAGATAGAGAGAGAGATAAGTAGATATACCTATACAAATATTTATGAATGAGCTTGGCAAAAATGAAGACAAAACTCTTCCAGGAGCTAATCCATCCTTTTGCCTGCCATTTAAGACCCTCACAAAGCAGTTTGTGTTGTAATTTCCTTAGCTTAACTCCTGTTACTACAAATGCAGGCTAAGGTGGACATCTTTGTTCCTCAAATAGGCAGTGCATTCTCCCATTCCCTCTGTAGCTGTATTTTATCTCGTACTTTTTCTTCTCTCTGGAATGTCCTCTACCACCACCATCGCTTTTCCATTGGGTTTTTGCTCTTTCTTTGAAGCACATCTAAATGCTAACACCTTCAAAAAATCTTCCCTTATTCCTCTCTAGTCATAAACATTTCCCCCTTAGACCTAACACAATATTTTATTTCACATCTTTCTGATTGCACTTATTATATATTAGAATTCTTTACAGGAAGCTAGGTTCATAAATAAATAGAGCACTGGAACTGAATTCAAGAAGATCTGAATTAAAACTGACCTAAGCAAATCATTTAGCCTCTGTGACTCAGTTTCTTCAACTGGAAAATAGATATAACAATAATAGCAAAGATAGCATAATCCTAGGTGTTTCTGGCAGCACTTGCCCATGTTGCATCATGATACTTCACTGCAGCTTTGGTTCTGGACACACAATATGCACATATTGCACTTTGCATGCTGCCAGAAACATCTTGGCCCAAAATCAGGATGGAATTGTGGGAAAAGTTCTCTGGTACAAAGAGGTCATGAGTGGAAAAAGTTTAAGAAGCCCTTCCAGAGTAACAATGAGGATAAAAATGAGATAATACTTGTAAAGTATTAGCATAGTACCTGGTACACAGTACATAATAAATGCATATTTCCTTCTTTCTTCCCTGTGTCATATGTTTTTATTCTTAGAAGAGAGAAATTACTATCCTATCTGAATTTTATGTATCCCTAAGGATATAACATCTTAGAAAATAGATTTAGGGCTAGAAGTCTTGGAGATCATCTGGTCCAATTTGGTTCAATTTTATAGATAAGGAAACTGAGTCTTAGAAAGTCTAAGTCATACCAGTAGTAATGAGCAGAACTATCATTCAAACACAGGTTCTCTGAGTGCAAACTAGAATTCTTTTCATTTTAAGCTCTTAAACATGTTTGTTAAACTGAATTACTGTCAAATTTTGGGGGATATATATTCATATAAATTTTTCCAAAATATATACTGGATTATGTCAATTATACTAGGTTATTTCAATAGCATATTATCAGTATCTAGATATGACTTTGAGACTTGTAAATTAATTTTGTAAGCAGGATACAATTGTGTTTATGTAATAAACATTACACACAACTAATCTGTGTTGATTAAGAAGTAATTCACATTTATAATTTATATTAGAAATTTCAGTATTTCTCAATGCTATTATAGAAATACTCTTTGATCTCCATAATTTAATGTTTTAGACAGAATTATTTTGTGTGCATATATGTAAGAATTACCATTTACACTTGTGTTTTTAGGCCAATCATCCCAGTGTATAGAATAGTAATTTTAAAAATGGTAGAATTCAATTAATTACTAATCATTTATTAAATGCTTATTATGTGCCAAATACTGTGCTAGACTCTGAGATTACAAATTCAAAAATTAACAGTTTCTGCCCTCAAGGAACTCAAAATTTGTTGGAGGAGACTACATATATTCCTAAACACAATACATATAATATATATGCATATATGATACATGCTACTTATATGTTATATTTTATTATATATAATAATATCTACCTATAATGTATATTTTTAATAAGTAACACTCCCCTGAGGGCTCATTTGCTCACCTCACTTTGCCATGGGTGGAGGCAGTGTTATTATTATTCCCAGAGTTCTAAGTTAACCCTGTACATGATTATTTCCAAAACACTTGTTCACAAGCCCCTACCAGTGAGCTTCCCTTGACACATTTCTTTACTTAAAGCATTGCATAACAAGAAAGATAGTTCCAAAGCATTTTCTGTCAAAAACTACAGATATTCTGCCCCACAAATACTCTCACAGTGTAGGATGAGAGAGAATGGAAGAGTGGCCATATGCTTAAAATACACAGGATCATATATAGGCTACACCTATGGCCAAGGCAACTTATAACTTTAGAATGATAGGGCCTCAATATCCAAGAATTTCTGTTCTGAAGAACCCTCAGGATATTTATTCATTATGAATTATTCCTTTTTTTTTTTTTTTTTTACAACTAATGTAATTATTTACACTGGACTAGCAGCTCAGCAATTAGGGTACAGTGACTCAGCCACACTGGTCAATATGCTGCCAACTAAATGGAGCAAACCATTTGGGTTGCCATGTTGGCTCTTTACCAGGAACCATTGCTTCTGGACTGGACCAGGCAACACTAGGTAGTGGCAACCTGATAGAAGGCAGAGCTTAACAGATTAATGAGCCACTAGACACTTCTCAAGATACAGCATCTCTAGTAGATGTATCAGTCTGTTCATCTCCTGGGATGGCTCTTCAATGGGCAGTTGTAGTATTTTTCCATCTTCAATTTTCAGTTTGGCTGGATGCTACCATGCTGCCCTCAACTAGAGTGTTACCATATTCTCTTTTAGACAGAGCAATAATCCTTGGCTTAGGATCAAAGTTTTAAGAAAGCTTCTAAATTTGATGGAGGCTCATCCCTGAGGTTATTGATACTTCCAGGTTGTGTGTGTGTGTGTGTGTGTGTATTAATTCTAGCTAAATTAAAAGTTCCTCCCCTCAGTAAGTCACTCTATATTGTAGTATGTGATTAGTTTTAATTTTGTCATTTTTATATACTTCTTTGGAAATTTTATAATATTAAATGGTTAAGGACAAAGATATAAATAAAATCTATGCATTGGTGGTAAATTTATTGTCTTACCATCTTTTCTAGAAATAATTGAGGTATTTAAGACTCCTATAGCAATATATTTTTAGCAAATAAAGACTTTCCCCTGGGGCAGCTAGTTCTTCCAGTGGAGTCTGGAAGACCCATTTTTCTAAGTTCAAATCTTACTATTTACCATTACTACACTTGTAGCATTTTACTAGCTAATTGATCTAGGTATTTACTAGCTGTGACCCTGGTCATGTCATTTAACCCTGGTTTGCCTCAATTCCTCATCTTTAAAATGAGCTGGAGAAAGAAATGTCAAAGCATGCCAATATCTTTGCCAAGAAAACTTTAAATGGGGTCAAGAAGAGTTGGGATACAACTGAATGACAACAATCCCTTCATGCTTGAATTACAGCCATAGTCTTAAAGTGTGGGTTGTGCCCCATATGGAATCGCATAATTGAATATGGAGGGTCACAAAAATTTTGGCAACAGTAAAAGGTTTCTGGATGCAAGGTCCAAAAATTAATTCAAATCAAACATATAATGAATCCTAGGTGTTTCTGGCAGCACTTGCCCATGTTGCATCATGATACTTCACTGCAGCTTTGGTTCTGGACACACAATATGCATATATTGCACTTTGCATGCTGCCAGAAACATCTTGGCCCAAAAGTTCTATGGTACAAAGGGGTAATGAGTGGAAAAAGTTTAAGAAGCCCTGATCCCCTGATCTAACTGACCTTCCTAAACCCAACCTACTTTTCCTTTCCAATCTAACATGCCATTATCAGAATAATCTTTCCAAAACACTTGTCTCCTGCCAACCCTTCTTGCTTTAAAAATGTGAATAGCTCCCCATTATTTAGCATTCCCCTTCTTAGGAATATCTTTCTCAACTCTTTAAGGCCTAAATTAAGTTTTCCTTTCTCCATGAAGACATTCCTGATCACTCAGATCTATAGAAATCTCTCAATTCAATTAAGAGTTTTGCAAAATAAAAGAGATGTTCTCTGTGGCACTTTTAAAGTTTTACTCTACCAATGCTAGAATCTGTTAAAGCTAAGAATTATTTTCAAATGGAAGTATGAGTAAATTAGTTTTAAGACAAGTATGTATATTTAAAATATTGAATAGTTTTTTCAAACAATCAACTCCTCTTAAATTCTTATAAATGAAGATATGTACATTATGCCACTTAAAAAATTATTGATGTCTTTTTATATCATAATTATGTGGTATTGATTATTTTTGTTTTTTTAAATTTTCCTCAACTAGTATTCATTGTCTCTCCCTTCTACTTCTTACTCACCCAAAATCCCCAGACTTATTATTGATTATTGTAATAATTCACAACTTCTTCAGATTTTAAACATCAGCACAAAAAAATAGCATTTATATTTATTTCCTTCTAAATCATATCTCCTTTCTGTAACTCAATTTCCTTATCTGTAAAGAAGCTAGGTTGTTTTATATAATTTTTAAAGTCTCCTCTGGCTCTAAAAATTCTATGAATTCTATTTATATGATCTTTGTTTTGTTAGAAGTTAGTGATACGTAGTATAAGATGTGCTTAATTTAATCAAAAGGGAGCTGGGTTTAAGTCATACCACTTTTATTTACTAGCTGCTATACCATGATCAGATCATTTAATCTCTAAGGACTTTACTCAAGGATGATAATATCCATAGTATCTACCTTACAAAGTTGTCTTAAATATGAATGAGTTACTGAGTGCTTTGCAAATCTTAATACCTTTATGCATTTCATCTCTCTTTGTGTAAACTGATTTCTCTTAATCTTACTAATCCTCTGAACTCAGGACCCAAGATTTTTCTGGAAATAGATCACCAAAGCAAAATGACACTAAATTGTTCTTCCTATCTGAATAATTTTAGGCTAATAGTTATATATATAAGACACAGTCACTATAAATCAGATTTTCAGAATTGAAAATTAGAAGACTACCTTAGATTCTGATTTCATTTTCTCTTCTTTCAATTCTTCTGTTACTTTATGAATTTTTTCCCGACACCTGCTTATTTCCACTCGCACTAGAATACAGAATAAAATTTTAAACACAACAATTCTTTATAAAACATATGTTTCTATAGCACTGGGTGAGAAACCTTGGCATATTATCCCTCCACCTCAATAATTTTAGAGTAAATGAGCTTCCTGAATCAGCCTGACCAGGCCCTCCAAAATTTAATTCTGGTTTAAGTCAAACATTATGGGGAGACATAAAAGAAAATAAAGTTCTATGCAAAATGACAGAAATGTACTTGACCTTCATGCCTCAAACGACGACTCTCTTCTGCCTGATGTTCAGTAAATATGATGTGCTGGAATAAGGAGTCTAAACTCATTTTAGATGCAGTCTCTGATGAATCCTTTTTTTTTTTTTTTTTTTTTCCTCTGCTCTCAAGTACTTTCTGACTGAGACTGAAGACCCTGGATTTCACAACAGAGGTCAGTTATGAATCTGCCATTGGTAATCGGCTCCCTTCTCCTCCCCCTCCCTATGGTGTTTACACCCCAGACAGGGGGCAATTATGGGCCTCTGTTACCTTTCTTGGTACAGTGTGAGGGGGTTAGACTGGAAGAGCTCCGAGGAGTTCCCTTAGGGCCTTAAATTGATCCAACCTGACAGTTGTGGGAAGAGGCCGGGATTGTGCTCAAAGAATTAGGGCAAGGCCTTTGTACAGCCCCATGCAGGTTTAGAAAAATAAAGATTACTATTATTATTATTATTATTTTATTCTTTCCAAGAAGAGTGGGTTTCTATCCTTTCTCCTCAGCTGATTTGGGACCCTCCTCCCCCTTCCCCACAATTCCCCTCAGCAGCAGCTAGGCCTTCAAGGAGTCTTGAAATTTTTAGATACGTAAAGTTTTAATTCTTTCCCCAAGCCTTCCTGCCCTCTTCCCTAAGGGGAACTTCCCCAAAAAGAACACATTTCTCCTCAAAAATGGCAAGCGAGTGGGGTCTGGTTTGGGAGAAAGTTGAGGCCCTGAAGTTTGGGGAAAAGTTGAGGCCCTGAGGTGAGAGTAAAATGGCAGGAGGAGACATACATAGCTAGGCCCTATATTGACCCCAAAGTTTTCCAGGCCTCGGGGTATAAGGTGAGAATCTCCAACTCCCCCCCCCCCCCCCAGCTTTCCCCCTTAAAGCCCCGGGTTCTGGGAGCACTTCCTGGTTACCCTCCTCAAAGTAGTCCCTGGGTGTGGGAGGCCCCTTCTCAGGGTTCTGCTGGAGCCTCTGTCCCAGCCTGTGACAGCAGAAGAGGGGGAATGAAGGGGGAGGGGGAGGAGGAGGTTCCAGGGTCCTTCTGGAAGGGTTCCTAGAAAGCACAGGGTCCCGTGACCGCCGTGGTAACATTTATTTTAACTCATTTTCATTTCGACTTGACTAAGTATACTACTTGCAAGCCATATGGGCTAGGTTCTGGAATATAAAAATAGTATAAAACACAAGACCTGCTTTTGTGGAACCTAAAATCTTACTAGGACTTGGAGATAATACACAAAAGATTTTCTCGTGTCTTGTATATGGGGTCAGGTCCTTCCCAAGCTTCTAAGACAAAAACATCCAGGAATACCTTAGAATAATTGAAGGGCAAAAGGCCAGAGATTCTAAATATAACCTTTGGCAAAGACTAAATTGTGTACTTTGAATATGGCAAAGCCTGCTATTAATTCACCAGGTCTGACATAGCCTGCCTTAATCATTCCTTTGTAATCAGGCCATACCTTTCCGTGTGCGCTTTAAAATTAATAATTGCCTTTTGTAATCAAGCTTCAGTGATATTCACACTTAAATGTCCGTGCAGTATATATCAAGGACCAAATTGGTTAGCTAATTACAGCTTAAACATGAAAGGTACCTTTGGCACAGATGTGCTCTTTTCCCCCTTAATTTAAAAAAAAAATTGCTGCTTTAGTTGCCAGGGGAAAAAAAAAAAACAACTTATTTTAAATGTTTGGCTTCATCTCCAGCTGTCAAAATGACAAAAAAAATGCTTTTCAAAAAAAAAAATCAAAAACAAAAAACAGAAAATCCCACTACTATCACAAAACAAATAAATGAACAAATAAAAACCTAGACTAATAAGCTTTTACCTGTCTTTAAGTAAAAAAAAAAAAAAGGAAAACATAAATTCTAATTTATACTGGGCATCACAAGCACATTAACATTTAATTTAGGGCTGGTAGAATAAAATCAATTCTCAATTTTAACCTATTTCACAGTTTCTACTTAAGGTACTTGAGTTTACATGTGGATATATGTATAATAAATATATATTTGTATTATATTATATATCTATATAATTATATAAAAATATATGTATGTATGTAGTATAAACAATTGTGTACATATATGCACCATATGTAGTTACCCAGAAATGTTAATAAAATAAAAGTTAGAACTATAGGATGTAGTATAGTTTCAGTGCAGAAATTAGTCTTAGATGTTATTTCCTTATTTTACAACTGAGGAAACTGAAGACAGGAAGGTTATTGTAAAATCTATAGTCATATAAGCAACGAGGGACAGGATGGGAATAATTTGAGTAACTTAGAAATCCAACTTAGTTAGAGAACTGCTCCTGTTACCTAAAGTTAAATTCTCTGGATTTAAAAAAAAAAAAAAAGATTCATTCTCTTTTTAGTACTATTTTCCATGATTGCAAGGATAGTATTGGATGGCAGTAGATAGATTAGTGGATAATCTGGACTCAAGAAGCCCAAAGACCTCAACTCCAGCCTCAGACACTTACTAGCTGGGGAAGTCATACAACCTCTGCCTCAGTTTCTTTATCTATAAAATGGGTCTAATAATAAAAATACCTCCAAAGATTGTTATTACCTTTAAAATGAGATGATATTTACAAAGCAAAGCACTATGTAAATGCTAGCTATTTTTGTTAGCCTTCTCTCAAGGAGGTAAATATTCAGAAGTGTGCTCCTATTTAACATTCCTGCTGTATTGATCCAACTCAAAATAGTAGTTGTTAATCATTAGTATGCTTGTTTCTCTATGTTGGAACATGGTAGGATAAAATTCTAGAACCTTTTGGGAATCCCAGACCTCACACAACCAAGTATTATGAGGCAGATTGTGGTAGGAGAAAATACTAGTGTTCATTTCTCTTTGTTCTTCATTTCGTGCATTATTCTTCAGCATCCTTCTGACAATTTTAGCATCTTTTAATTTCAAATTGGAGCGCTGCTTCTAAGTGGTACCTATCATCACAGAAACTATAAAATGGGTGGTTGTGTTTTTTCTCCTCCAGAAACAAGTAAGGACCCACATTGCATTTGCACCCACACCAATGACTTATGAATTTCATATTAAACACCTAAAAAGTAATAGTAAAAAAAAATCCAAAAATGGAAACAAAATTTGGAGAAAAATCAGATGTTTCTGAACAATTTAAACTAACATTTTCAGTGGGTTTTCCTATTTAAAGTAGCTCAAGGTCACTAAAGTAATTATGGGAAAATAGGAATTAAGAATAAAGTATTCAAGGAGGAATACAAAAACTTCATTGCAGTTCTACCAAATCTTCCAAATCCTGCATGATTTTTATAATTCAGTGACTTTCTTTCCTATTCCTGTCCCCTTCTCCGTATCTGTCTCTCCCTCCAACTCCCTTAGATTTGAGGAAGAACACATGTCAATAATAAGGAAATGACTAGAGGCAAAGGGGACTTTCTAACTTTAGGTCAGACAGAGACGTACGAAAAGGAGGTTGATCCTGCTAGGAAGAAAAAAATGAGTTCAAAAGATAGGCCTGCAGGTTGTAATTAAGTGTCTTGTAGTCCATATTCCAAACTTCTGGAGCTAAGTGTGGGAAATTAAAGACTTCTTTCCTTAAGGAAAAAAAGTTAATCAGAGCTCAATTATTTTTCCTCTAGTCTTAAACTTGTGTTTAAAAGTCTGCCTTTCTTATTAAAAGAGCTTAAAATTAATCCTCTGGGTTGTAAGAAAAAAGGAAAAGAGAAAAGAGAAAAGTAGAGGAAAGGAAAGAAAAGGAGAGGAGAGAAGGGAGAAGAGAGGAGGGAGAGGAAGGAGAGTGAAAGGTAAAGTAAAGAGAGGATAGGAAAGGAGAAAGAAGAAGAAAAGGGGAAAAAAGAAAAAGGTAAAGGGAAGACACACACACAGAGGGTACAATTTTGTGTAGTTCAAGGAATGAGCTCAAGAGAATGGGTTAGTGATACCACCAGAAGATACTAATAGTCCTGTAGTAGTGGAGATGTATTATTCTTCTATATGTGCATGACTGCAAGGATTCCCTATGTATACTTCTCCATGCATTTGCTCTGATGACATAGGTTCCCTATGCCTACCTTTCCCATTGATGGTATTCTTATTTGTGGGAGAGATATTTTGGGGAGGTTTATTTGTGAAATGTCATATTGCTACTTTTCTTACTGTGGCATTCCATCAAATGCCTTTGCATCATATTATCTGACCTGATTAGTGAAAGAAAAAGGAAAGGAAGGAAGGAAGGAAGGAAGGAAGGAAGGAAGGAAGGAAGGAAGGAAGGAAGGAAGGAAGGAAGGAAGGAAGGAAAGAAGAAAGGAAGGAAGGGACGAAGGGAGGAAAGGAGAGGGGAAGGGAGGAAGGAAGGAAAGAAGGCAGGAAAGTGGGAAGGAGGGAAGGAGCAAGGAAAGAGAAAGAGAGAGAGAGAGAAAAGAAAATGAGAAAGAAAGAAAGAAAGAAAGAAAGAAAGAAAGAAAGAAAGAAAGAAAGAAAGAAAGAAAGAAAGAAAGAAAGAAAGAAAGAAAGAAAGAAAAAGAAAAGAGTGGATTCTCAGAAAATAGCAAAAAATTAGCTGCTTTTTTTTTGGGGGGGGGGTTAGGGAAAAGGTATAATTGGTAGGACACTCCCAAATGTCAAAGTTCCAAGTGCTACATAGTTGTCCATGGGGGTCTGCTTTGGATCCTTTTCTATTTCTACATTTTCTGCTGCATACAGAAGCTTTCACTAGCACTTCCTTATGGACTACTCCTGTTTCATATTGTTACTTGAGGACAACCCCTACACGTACACCTCAGAAGACCTTCTCCAGTGGTTGGCTAGCCTTGATTGAAGACATTCTATAGCTCCATGTGCTATAACTATAATTTAACAACCCCCACTGATGTCAGTTTTTTTCCCTTAAATAGTCAGTCAAAGGAGATCATTAGTTTAAACCAGTCATTTAATGAAATAGCTTAGGAGGAAAAGTAGTAGCAAAATATTTCAACATTTCCCCCCAAAACCTGGGCTATATTTTCCCGCACACAGACTTGATGGGAAGAAAAGAACCTCATTTGAAATATATTTAGAGACGTATACATATAGTGAGCACCTTTAGCCAAGTAATTCACCTATAGAAGATATGTATGGAGAACATATACCTGGACACATGTAGAAGAATTTGTACTTCTGATATTACAAGACTATATGTGATTTCATTATTTGCCTCCTATTAATACTGATCTCCTAGTCTCTGCTAGATGGGTTTACTTTGTTTTCAAGTCTACAAGACATTCCTCTGCCAGACATAACTCCTTGAAAGTTACTTGACTGTAGTCTCTACTACCTGTTACATTTTCTTAACTAAAACCCTTGTCCCTGAGCAAGCAGAAACCCCTTTCATTTTAGTTGCCTCAGAATCTAGCCCAGTGGTTCTCAAAGTATGGTCTAGAGAATCCTGGGGATCTCTGAAACCCTTTTAGAGGGTCTACAAATTCAAAAATAGTTTTTATTTCCAATATGGTAAGTGTCTATAAATATAACCCAGATAAACAAAAACGTTTTGGAGAGATCCTCAATAATTTTTAATAGGATAAAGATACTGAAAACAAAAGTTTGAGAACCACTCTAGCCTATTCCCCAGGCCTTTCATTTCCTCAGTCCTAAACACCAGAGTAAAGTCATCCAAATTAGATAATGCACGTAGGAGGTCTTTCATCTCTTCATAAGGGGTTCTTCACAAATTTAATCTTTGGGGGTTAAACTATAAGCTCAGTGATAGTTTTTTCCCCTCTATAGTTTACCAAAATAATCTGGGAATTTATAGTTCTATGATTTTCCAGTTCAAAGTCTCTCAGTTTGTCTATGATTTTTCACCACCTTTCCTAAACCCTTCACATAAAAATATGGCCACTCAAAGTCTGAAACAGGTTTTGGTTCACATACTTAAGACATATATTCAGTCCAAAACTTTTTGCTAAACTCTACATTTCAGGCCTAGAGTCCAAATTATTCCCCAGATAGCTCCTCCTTCACTCTCCACCAGCATCTCAAACTCATTATGTCCAAATGATATTGATCATCTTTCTCCAAAACCTTCTTTTCCTCACTTGCCTATCTTTAATAATAGTACCACCATTCTGTCACCCAAACTTGAAAGTTTATAATCATTTTTTTTACTTCTGCCTCTCAAAGAAGCAAAAGATTCAAAGATTCAATTAATAATAGCCATAAAGTCCTTCCTCTTTTTGATCAATATTGCAACTTTCTCATATTTCATTTATATTTCTTACTAATCAAAGTACACAGTGCCTCAATGTTTGCAGCAAAAGATAAATTAAAATCTTTTTTTAGTTTAAAATTTTAAAAAGTCTTAGAACTAAACACAATTGGTTTTCATTAGAAAAAAAAAACTTTTTTTTTTTTTTTTTAAGAAAAACTTAAAACAGTCTTGAAATTAAGCTTAATAACTTTGGTAAGACACCTAAATTATTTGTGTTCATGCCCTCAAAAAGAACATAGGTAGTAAAATAAATGAATTTCTTTCCCTTCCCCTATTGCAATACATTTGCCGTGGGCTAGTGGTTATTTGCAGGCCTGGTGTAGAATTTAGGGAAGTCATCTATCTCAGTAAGGAAAGGAAATGCATTTTAAATCATAAGAGCAATAAAGATTTATGCAGATTTGTGTAAACCCTTCTAGCAAAACAATTATCGATTGCTCAATAACACAGGTGCTAGTGTGATTATGAACCAGAAATCCTAAAGTCTCAGGTTTAGAGACAATGAATGATCTTAAACTTTTGCTTTCCTTAGATATATAATTCAATGAAACCTGTGCAGATGGAAATCTTAGATTTGAAAATCAAATGTGGATATCACAATGCAAATAATTGGCTTTCTTTCCAAAGAACATCTGTTTGAACATATGAAAACAGTTGTTTATGCTTTTACCAAAATCCAAAAAAAACATGTAATAATTCTCTGCTGGGGTTAAGGGAAGAAAGATGGCTTGTATATTTCTTTCTTTTCATTATATTAGCCATTTTTCAAATTTCCTACTATATGTAGAAAATTAGATTATATGCTTGTTCAAAGTAGGTTCTCAACAGCATTTATTGAATGAATAGTTATTGTTTTTAAATCGAGATTACCATATTTAAAATGTATGCATTAGATTAATGCTTTTATATCA
Organism: Sarcophilus harrisii; assembly: GCF_902635505.1. Taxonomy (NCBI): domain Eukaryota; kingdom Metazoa; phylum Chordata; class Mammalia; order Dasyuromorphia; family Dasyuridae; genus Sarcophilus; species Sarcophilus harrisii. The sequence goes on along the minus strand of NC_045427.1, from coordinate 573,224,271 downwards.
CATAATGTGTTATTAGATTAATGCTTTTATATCACATAATGTATTATTATTATGGCTATACCTTTTATGCTTTTAATAATGATTTTCATTATAACAGTATAATTCTTTGTCATTTAGAAAGTGCTTCCATTTGATTCTCATAAAAGTTCTTGAAGTTGACAAGGCAGTTTTTGTTATCCTCATTTCAGAGATGCAGAAATTTAAATTAAGGAGGATTATTATGTAATCATTCCAAATTCACAATACTCCTGGAGATGGGAAAAAGGGAAAGAGAGAACAAGGGATTCTACCTAGAGGGAAAAGAGATTGTGTCTAAGGGTTGGAGAGGATTAAACAGGGGCAAAATTGGAGCAAACGTTGACAGGGAGAAATAAGGGAATCACCTGGGGGGAAAAGCTGCATTCTGTGGAGAGAGATTGATTCCCACTTACTCCTCCTACACACATCTTACTCATCTTGTCTGAGAGTCTTCACAGCTTTCCATAAACTTGTTCCACATGGTCCTGTGAAATCCAGGTGAGTTGAGTCAGGCTCTGAATACTAATACCCACAGACAAGGTCACTTCAAAGAGGAGTCATTTTTGCCCCTAGATTTTTGTTCAACTGTGATTTCTCAAAAATGGTACTTTCCTTGGATGTTACACTAGAAATCTGTAACTTTCTTATGTTCAGTTTCACTTTGCATTAAAATTGTGGTCGGAAGTAATCTGGGATTCTACTCATCCTTGGTTAGGGTTGAGTGGGAGGATTTGGGGGAAATGCAGTGTGTATGTTGGAGGGTATGATATAAACAACAAAATTGAGGTAAGTTCTTTTTACACTGCGTGACAACTTTATATTTTGCATAATCTCCTGTACTTATGAAATTTACATATGTAGCTGACAAAATTTGCTGAGACTACAAATTATTTGACTTGAGAGGAAAAAAAAGTGGATCATTGCCTAACATTATATTTGACTTTCCTGTCCCATCTGCTACCATTCTCCTACTCTCCAGTTTCCAAGAGAACCTGAGATGGGCTTTTAAAAGGTGTAAAAGCCATGTAATTTCCCATTGGGCTATATGGGCCTCAGCAGTGACTAGGGAAAAAGCTGGGGAAATTCTGGAGACTGGACATACCTCTAACAGGCGAGAAGTCAAAGGATCATAGGGCAAGGGAGAAATCCAGAGGAAGTTCATTTGGTGAGATAGTCAGATGTGTGTATAGCAGGAGTTTCCCTTAACTCCAGAACTCCATCATTCTACAGATAGGGAATCTACCTTCTACAGATCTGAGAGCTGAATCCCAATTTTCTGATATTAAATCCAAGGTGACTTCTACTGCACCATCCTGCCTCTCTTGTTTATCTTTGCTCTACTTCTCCAATTTATTGAAATAGTCTAGGTTTTTTAGTTCTTTTAGTCATGAACAAGTTTTCATGACCTCATTTGGGGTTTTCTTGGCAAAGACAATAGAATTATTTGCTATTTCCTTCTCCAGCTCATTTTGCAGATGAAGAAACTGAGGCAGAGTTAAATGACTTGCCCAGAGTCACACAACTAGTAAGAGTCTGAGGCCAAATTTGAACTCAGGCCATTCTGATACCAGGCCCAATACTATCCATTGTACCATCTAGCTTCAATTAATATATGTTAGTTGAATCAAAATTCTACTGATAAACTCCTTTTCCCTCCTGAACATCTACAAAAGGACATTGTAATCATTGGAAATATAGTCCATTATTATCTCATATGTTCAATTTCCATTTGCATTACAATTGTAGTTGGAAATAATCTGGGATACTTGGGTTTTTTTAATGTTTATTTTTGTTTGGGCAATTTATTATATAACATAATGAACACTGATATCTATACGTATCTTACATAGGTTGGCACTAAGCCTGGGAAAATTGTGGTCTGCCACATTTATAATGAAAAAACATATTTAGAAAAAAGAGTCCCAAATTTGGGTTGTAATCTCATGGAGGTTCCACCTTGCTTTTTGTTCTCCCCTTGCCCCCATCTATTAATTTGCAGTGAAAATTAAGTCTTGAGAATTGAGGGAAGCCAAAATCCCTTGGATTGTGTAGAAATGAAACTCCCCATTATGGTTAGAAGAGCAATGCAATTTGGCAATTAAATTTTTAATCCTGATCCTAAAGCCCATTGATAAGGGACTCACTCTCCTTATTGATGCAGATCAACTTGGGAGGGGTAGAGTAGAGTTGATAAAGAACAATGATAAAAATCTTATTGCTCTTGCCCCTCCCAACTCAGTTTTTCAGCAATCAAGCAATATGTAAGTATAAAGCAATCAGCTATAAGTTGTGTTTGTTCTAAGTAATATTTAATATTTTCCATGATTGTGTATTTTTAAAGCTTTTTATTTTCAAAACATATGCACAGATAGTTTTCAACATTTATCCTTAAAAAACTTTGTGTTCCAATTTTTTCCTCCTTCTCTTCCCCCATTCCCTCTCCTAGACACCGAGCAATCCAGTATAGATTTAACACGTGCAATTCTTTTATACGCATTTCCACAATTATGCTGAACAAGAAAAATCAGATCAAAAAGGGAAAAAATGAGAAAGAAAACAAAAAGCAAGCAAACGAAAACAAAGGAGGTGTAAATACTATGTTGTGATGCTCATTCAGTCCCTACTCAGGTGCAGATGGCTTTTTCCATCACAAAATCATTGGAACTGGCCTGAATCACCTCACTGTTGAAAAGAGCCATGTTCATCAGAGTTGATCATCTGATAATCTTGTTGTTGCCATGTCTTGGTTGTGCTCGTTTCATTCGGCATCAGTTCATGTAAGTCTCTCCAAGCTTCTCTGAGATCATCCTGCTGGTCATTTCTTATAGAACAATAATATTCCATAACATTCATATTCAACCATTCTCCAGCTGAGTTATGACATCACACTGAACATAAACAGGTGGAAGAAACTTCATTTGCTTGCCAGGGTCAAGGATCATGTCCCTTGTAGAGTTCAAATAGAAGAGAAATTTTCTAATTATGGTAAAATTATTTTCGTGATGCTCTTTTTCACAAATGATATTGTGCTCATTGTATTGAGCCTCTTAATGGTTTCTTACCATGGATAATCTAAATTTGTTTTAAATATACACTATCATGGTGCATACCTTTTGATCCAGCAGTAAATCTATTGGGCCTGTATCTGAAGAGTGGCTGCATCTGTGAAACCATACTACATTAAAGTAAGATTTACATTAAATTTATTAAGTGAAAAAAATTTAAATCATTTTTATTGTTTTGAATCATAACTATGTTGTGTTTTTATTAAAAAGCTATCACTGAAGCTTTTCTACATGATTTTAAAATAAATTTTTATTAATATCTTATGGTTTTATAGTACCTAGAATTCCTCCTGTATTCTTCCTTCTCCTTCTTTCCAGAGAACCATCCCTTATATAACAAAGAATTTATTTTACTTTTTTTTTTTTACTTTATGGGAAGAAAAAAAACAATAGAATAGAAAATGAATATAAACAAAATAGAACTTTGTCAAGTGCTCATGGAATATCAGAGAGGATTGAAAATATAACAATATATTTCCAATTCAAGAAAGAATATATAATAGTAGAAAAAATTATATTCATTAGTGTCTCTCTTTTCTTTGCTTAATTGTAGATTGTTCTTTTGTTCACTGCTGCACTTTTCTTTTCTTTACTTTTTTCCTCTTTCATCCCCACCACCTCCCTCAAGCAGGCTATAGTTAAAACTCAAATATATTTATATGTACATATATATATATATATATATATATATATATATATATATACACACGTACCCACACAGAGACCTTCCCATATATATACATATATATTATATATATATACACACACATATATATACATTCACACCCACCCACAGACTCATTCACATATACATATATACACACATAGAGTAACATGCTTACTTATCTACATACTCAGACACATAAATACACACACATTTACCCATATGTAAACATGCATCTAAAACAATATTGGTATGACTGACATATAATATAGATTTCTCTCTTGATTGAATCTTGTTCGATTTTTTCTAAAATCAATGATTACTACCTGTACTTTTTTTCTAAGAAATTCTACTCCTGATCTTTGGTTGTAGGATCTTCTTACTGATCTCTGCTAACTCTTCTGTTTTAATTCTGCTCGGTAAGTTGGCTTACTATTACTTAACCTCCCCCTATCCACAGGTCCCTCCCTTGTCTTCTTCCTTTGCTTCCTCCTCTGCCCATCCCTCCCCTCTTATTTATGTATAGATTTTGGAGGGTATTATACCCTTCGTGGTACATATTTAACCAATTCCTGATGTAAGTAGGTTTTCAGAACTATGAGCCCTGCTCCCCCCTCTAATGTCTCTGTCTATTCTTCCTCTGAACCTCATTTGTATAACATAGTTACTATTTTTTCCTTTTCCTAGAAGCTTTGACTTTTTAGAGTCAGATCATGCTTACCTCTGCCGCAGTCTTTCTTTTGAGCTACCCAATTGCTGATGTCAGTCTTAAACATATGGTATACATTTCCATGTAAAAAACATAAATAATTTGTCCATGTTCAGTTCTTTGAAATTGATCTTTGATAATGGCTCTTATGTTAAATTTTCTATTGAGTTTGGATTTGGTTAAAAGAAAAGTCCAGAAAATCTACAAGTTCATTGAATGTCTATTTTTTTCATTCAATATTATGTATAATTTTTGCTGGATATGATATTTTTGGCCACAGGTCTAGTTCTTTTGATTGCCAGTAGATATGATTCCAAGACCTAAGGTCTTTTATTGCGGCTGCTTCTAAGTTCTATACAATTCTCATTGTAGCTCTAATATAGTTGAATTTTTTTTCTTGTTTCTTCCAAAATTTTCTCTTTGATTTGGGAGCTGCAAAATTTGGCAATAATATTTCATATGTGTTGTCCATAAAGGATCTCTTTGAGGTGGTGATTGATGAATTCTTTTCTATTTGTTTTTTTTTATTTGTTTATTAAAGCTTTTTATTTTCAAAACATATGCATTGGGCGAGCTAGGTGGCACAGTGGATATAGCACCAGCACTGAAGTCAGGATGACCTGAGTTCAAATGTGGTCTCAGACACTTAACACTTCTTAGCCATGTGACCCTGGGCAAGTCACTTAACCCCAATTGCCTCAGCAAAAAAAGAAAAAAAAAGCATATGCATTGATAGTTTTTCAACATTGATCCTTGCAAAATCTTGTGTTCCAAATTTTCTCATCCTCTCCCTCACCACTTGCCCAGATGGCAAGTAATCCAATATATGTTAAACATGTTAAAAATGTACATTAAATCCAATATTGATACATATTTATACAATTATTATGCTGCATAAAAAATCAGATCAAAAAGAAAAAACAAAAGAGAAAGAAAATAAAATGTAAGCAAACAACAAAAAGAGTGAAAATACTATGTTGTGATCCATACTCAATCCCCACAGTCCTCTCTCTGGGTGCAGATGGCTCTCTTCTTCACAAGATCATTGGAACTGACCTGAATCATCTCTTTGTTGAAAAGAACCACGTCCATCAGAATTGATCATCATATAATCTTCTATTGTCTTGTACAATAATCTCCTGGTTCTACTCACTTCATTTAGCGTCAGTTCATGTAAGTCTCTCCAGGCCTCTCTGAAATCCTCCTGCTGATCATTTCTAACAGAACTAATAGTATTCCCTAGCACTCATATACCATAACTTATTCAGCCATTCTCCAACTGATGGGCATCCATTCAGTTTCCAGTTCCTGGCTACTACAAAAAGGGCTGCCACAAATGTTTTTTTGTTTTTGTTTTTGTTTTTTTTTTCTATTTTTACTTTCCCTTCATGTTCTATCACTGCAAGCCAATTTTCTTTTTTTGTTTTTGTTTTTGCTGAGGCAATTGGGGTTAAGTGACTTGCCCAGGGTCACACAGCCAGGAAGTGTTAAGTATCTGAGGCCAGATTTGAACTCAGGTCCTCCTCACTTCAGGGTGCAAGACAATTTTCTTGGATTATTTCTAGCATTGTTGTGCCATGGTTCTTTTTTTGGTCACAGCTTTCAGCTGGTTCAAATACTCTTATATTTTCTCTTCTTGATCTGTTCTCCAGATCTGTTGTTTTTCTTATGGGTGAGAAGGAACCAGCCCCTGTGAGTGGGGCAGTGGGGCAGGGATGCTGCTGGCTATGAGCACTCACAGGAGTGGGGAGCTCTCAGCCTGGTGTTCCAGATCACAGGGAGAGCTGAAGTGAAGCTAAAGGCACCATTCCCTCCCCTCCCCCCATGATTAGAGATATTTACAATAATACTTTTTAAAAAAAATTAATTGGCAAAGAGAGAAGCAAACCATAAAACTTGCTATGGGAATAGGGAAGTTTCTCCTGGGAGGTTCCTTGTTCTGTCCCAAGCCTTCTTGGTTTTTCACTCTTCTGTTTGCCCTGAGGCACAAATTTGTTCTGTTTGTAGGGGAAATCTGAAGAGCTTGAAATTTACTAATGTACTCAACAGTCTTTCCAGAACCCTCCTCTATAACAAAAATTTTTTTAAAAAAAAGATAAGTGGAAACCAATAAAAAATATTCTCCAAATCTAATCACTCTTCACCCACCCCTTCAAGGGAATAGTGTAAGAATGGTATGGGAAGCAGGAAAAATGTCTTCTTTGGAACCAAGCTTGAGCTTTATAATTTTAAAACATTCAGTTTTGATTGTTTTGTGATTTGTTTTTAGAAAATACATCTTAATTGATCTTTTGTCTCAGCATTACTTAAACTTGCAATGATGTCTCCCCATCTCCCTCCCAGAAAGCCATACTTTATAACAAAGTTCTTTTGTTCAAAGGAAAAGAATCAATGCATTGAAAAAAATTCTTCCAATTTATGTAATGTACCAAACCTATGCATCCTAACAATTTCTCAGCACTTGAATAGGAGGAAAAGTGAAGGGAATTTAATAAGCACCAGCAAAGGGATCACCCACATTAATGAAATCATATATCCACTGAAGTTGCAAAATAAGATTTATATTGAAAGTGTTAAATATACATTTTCTAAAATTGATTCTTGAAAACTGATTGCTTTAAGTTATAAATGTGTTGTGTTTTTCTCTTTCAAATAAAGCCATGTTTGAAGCTCTTCCAAATGACTTTTAACCTAAGACCAGGTGCATAGTTTATTAAAAATTCATTAAACAATTAACTCCTTTAACCAGCAATCTGTGTCTAGATTCTTGTATAGCCCTGAACCTTATTGGCCCCAATAATTAGCATTGTCTTTCTAGTCTTATTACAATAATCTTATCCATATACATGTACTATGATGTGTGTATAAATCCTGTTTTCTTTTTGAAAAACATTTGCTAGATTGCTAATTCATCAAAGAAAAATTACTTTATGCTTTCAATATTTAAAATGACTTAAGTAGCCATAGAGTGCTATTACATTATGAAATCCAGTAGCTGCCATTATTTTTACCTCTAAGATGCCTTAGACAGTGTTGAAATTTTTTATCATAGTTTACATGGTTCATAAACCTTAACTTTTATTTGACATTGAAAGTATGTTGACAATAGGATAAAGTACTAGATTGTAAAAGGGAATAAATAAAAGATTTAATTTGCAGTTCAGCAAAGAGCTTGTATTTGGGGGGGGTCTTACTTTGGTCACTCAAAGTTGTTTACATATTTCCCATTTAAGAATGAAATGCTTAATTTATAGACTAAGAGTGAGAAGCTTTTCTTCCTCATTGAACAAATAAAAGGAAATTAATTTAAATGATACCCAGAGAAGCATAAAGAAAAACTGTCTGCTACTAAGACAGTAGAGTATAAGACTAAAAACAGTTATAGAATAGACTATAGAAAATAGAAATTCTAAAGTAATTTACTAATTAGGTGAAGTTATACTTTGTGAATCAATTCCAGATATGATGCATTTGGATAAATGGCCAGATTTGGAGTCAGGGAGACATCTTACATTCAAATTTAACCTTAGATATTATGTGACCCTAAACATGTAACTCTGCCTCAGTTTCCTCATCTGTAAAATAAGCTGGAGAAGGAAATGACAAAACACTTCAGTGTATTTGCTGAGAAAACTCCAAATGGGATCACAAAGTATAGGACAAAAATGAAAAACAACAGAAAATTTCACATTGTCCTTGTTAGAGACCGGGGCTGGACCTAAGATTTCATTAATATAAAGAAATAATTCAAGGAAACCAGCAAGTCAGGTCAGTCAGTGAGTTACCTAGAGCATTGAAAAGTTAATAACTTGCCTAGGATCACATAGTCAATATGTGTCAGAAGCAGGCTCAATACAGGTCTCTTGGCTTCAAGGCCAGCTCTCTATCCCATATGCCTTAATGCCTCTCTGTCACTATTACCTATAAAATATGATAACCGTGTGTGAACATATATCGCCTAAAGAATACAGCCAAGTTACAGTCAAAAAACTAAGTGATAATCCAACATCACTACATAAGTAGCCTGTATATTAAAAGGAGAAAAAAGTGAGACTAAAAAGAATATATAGTTTATACCTTATCTACATGTAAAATTATTGTTTATAGATGTAGAATCAGAATGTTTCTAAAAAGGATTGATGATGTTTCTTGCAGGATAAATTAATAAACCCTAAGAGAAGCTGTCAGAAGAATGTCCTAAAGATGATTTTATTTTAGTAATTGTTTGATTTTAAATGCTTTCATTTTCTCTTGCGATATTTATATCTTACTTATAGATGATATTATTTATGAAATATGATGTTTCAGTCCAGAAGACTGTAACTGTAAATGAGACATAATATTCTCATCTAGAGGTAGATAAGGAGAACCACATCTCATGCTTCACAGTATAAGGTGATTACTACAAGGGTCAGAAAGCTATTTTCTTCTTTTCTTCTCCTACTGGGCCATGTATTTTGCATAGCTGGCTGGAGGCTATTTTTTTCAGTAATAATATCAGATTGGCAGTCTATCTCAATGGGTTAAACATTGAATGGAGTTTCAGCGCCTTGAGGTGATGCAGCTAGAGCTTTATGAGGAGGTCACAAGGAATAATATGACTATAACAGATGACTATCGCTGTAAAGTATGACTTAACTGCTAAAGGTTCATGATGTCATGGAAAGAGTTTATGGAGGAGAATCTCGAAATCGGGGTCCTCCTTACAGCTTTGCTGAGAACTAGCTCTATTGCTCTGTTCACTGCACATTCCCTTATCTGTTTAAAGGAAATAATAAGATTTACTCTATCTGCCTCCAAGGAACGTTCTAAGAATCACAGCAAGAAATTGGCTGGACACCCATAAGGACTCTACCCCCTTGCTATTCCTTGACCATCTCTCTCCTCTGGAAATTTTCTCTGGCAGTCCTTCATGGTCAGATACCTTCCCTCCTCATTTCCACGTTCTGGCTTCTCTGCCTTTCTTCAAGTTCCAGCTCAAAACCTATCTCTACAAGAACCTCAACTCCTCTTAATTCGAGTGCCTCCTTATCATTATTTCTTTTTTTTTTATCCTATATATTATTTGTTTATAAATAGTTGGCTCTCCCAGCAGACTGTGAGTTCTTCAGGAGCACAGAGTATCTTATTTTTCTTTGCATATTGCCTGGTATATAGTGAGTTTTTAATGTTTTGGGAGGGTTTTTTTGTCCTTTATTCTTGAAGAGGACCAAAGACATCAGGAAGAAGATGTCTTAACTTGCAAGTGAATTGGACTTAAGCGTGCAGTCATTAACCATCTGGGTCCAGTGGCAAGATAGAGTTCAGGATGACTGTAGAAGGTGCTTAATGACTTTTAGCTGATTGGTAATGAAGAAGAGAGAGGTAGATTGCGTGGCTTTCTGTAACAAGTCATATAAGCAGTTTAGGATGTGAAGATGAAGATGGAATGGACATGAGTATGATGTAATATGGGTAAACACTGACACAGCAGCAGGAACAACAGGGAAAGGACAATAATAGCACAAAAATGAATGGGAAACTTTGAAGTAAAGGTATAACAGAAAAAAAGTTGTAGGTTGGGGAAAGGATGATGAGAGGATGGAAGAGCAGATAGGAGGAAAGAAAAAAATTTATTTGAATTTCTCACCAATAGGAGCAAAGTATAACAGAAAAATAAGGAAAAAATAATCTATATGGCCTCTATAAGGGAAGGACAAGTGAGAAGACCATTATAAGGAAGGTCTTGAGGAGATAATCTCCTATTCCTAGAACAAAAACAGCTGCCCTAAAAAAGTTCAAATTCTGGGAATCCTCACACTGATATGGAGTGCTGGAGCCAACTCCCTCCAAATTAGGGATAATAATAATAATGGTCAGGATTTAACGAGATCCTTTTATCATCACACTAACACCACAAGGTAGGTGTTATTTTTATCTCCATTTTACAGTTGTAGAAATTAAGGCAAACAGAGATTAGAATGGTTAGACAGTAAATGTCTGAGGTTGCTTTTGAACTCAGGTTTTCCTGACTCCAGGCCCAATACTCTATTTTTTTTTTTATTAAAGCTTTTTATTTTTCAAAACATATACATGGATTATTCTGCAACATTAGCCCTTGCAAAACCTTGTGTTCCAGTCCCCTCCCCCCCTTTTCACACACCCTTCCCCAGATGGCAAGTAGTTATATATGTTAAACATGGTAGAACTATCTTAAATCCAATATATGCATACACTTTATTGATGGGGCCACTTAGTTAACTACTTGCCAAATAAAGTTGTGCGGAGAGGGGAAGGTGAGCTAAACCATTTAACAATTTCTTTTCATTTGGGAAATACCAAAAACATCTGCCAGAGGAATGCAGGGAGTCTTAGGTCTTCAGACAAGGACTAGATGGACTACCTGTTGTTGGGTGTGATATGGAAGGAATTATTTTGGGGGTTACACAGAAGCCAGAGTCTCCTCCAACAATAAAATTCTGTGATTCTGTGAATCCACCTGGACTTTAAGAAAAAATGAAGTCAGTAAAAGAGGGTTTCAGGAGGAATTGGGGAGAAATAAAGAAGATGGATTTCAAGTAGTTGCAGGGGGAAAAGATGACAGGGAAGGGGAGCAAAGAAAGTTTAAGTATGGATGAATAAAAGGAAGCAAGAAACATCTGATAAAGAAAGGAAAGAATATAAAACTGGTTTACCCAGGAAAGTCTCTCCTGAGATACACAAACTTCAGTTCAATAAATATTTTTTAAACATAAATTGAATACTGAGCTGGGAGACAGGATAAATAAAAAGTTTAGACAAATCAAAGAAACTTGTCTTTGTTGAGACCAAAATTATTTTTAATTTAACTCAAAAACAATAAATGGTAGGCACATATGACAAAAACACAGGTAACAATAATAATAATAATAAAAAAGACAACACTGCATTAAAACAGTAGCAGTGAAGGCCAACTCTGGGAAAGATCACTATAAACAATTGAGGGAGAATGCACACAAAGGAATTCTCGGCCCTTGGCCTAAATTAATTGGGTTTTGAGAAATGCAAAAAACACTCCACCTCAATTCAATCAGTCATCCAATAAGCATTTATTAAGCACCTGCTGTGTTCCAGGAAGTTCCATTACTGTGATTAAGGACTTCTAACCCCAGGCAGAAAACAGAAAGGGAGAAAAAAGTAGGTCAAATAAGGGAAACTCCTAGAAGAAGGATAAAACCTTCAGCGTTAATGCCATATGGCACACAGACAATAAATAGAGGACTTCCTAATCTAGATGGTGGGCCAGAATCTCCCACAATGAGGAATCATGCTCCACCAATAGTGCTCTGGGGAAAACTCCAATTGCCCAGCCTTAGTTATAGCTCTATTTGTAGTTAGAAAAGGAAACTGGTAATGAAGGAAGGAGCAGAGGGTAAAGAGAAGGGTCATGAGACTAGTATATAAGACTTCCAAAAAAGATACCCAAAAAATAGAAATGAAAAAGAGGTACAATAAGCATGGAAACTAAAATAAATGGAAGGAACAGAAAGGAAAGAGTGCAAAGGAGGTAGAAAAAGGAATCATGAAGAAGTAATTAAACACATAAGTGATTACTCAAGATAAGAATTTATCTTGACCCTTAGATTACATTTTAAGGTTTTCAGAGCTTATTCCTCATAATTATATGAGGTGGTATATACATGTTGTAATGAAGAGCAAACTAAGGCTCAGAGAGGTTATAGTGTTTGCCTACCATCACAGAGCCAGAAATGTATGGGTCTGCATAAAAATCTGGGTCATCTGATTCCTAGCCTAATGTTCTTTCTATGACAATGGATATGGAATTGATATGAAAAACTAGAAATAAAATATCATTCCACTAAAATAAAATATGCCCTAATAACAATTTTAAGTTATATAAAATGATTAAATGTATATTTATCTATTTAAACCTTTCCAAACTTAATTCCAGTTATGACCTTTTGTGTTCCAGCCAAACCAGACTACTGGTAGTTCTCCAATTTTGCTATATCATCTCTGACCTTTATCTACATGTAAGTCTTCACAATATGTCTGAATGCTTTGAATGAACTTTCTCCTCAATTCTGTCTTCAAGAATTCTTGTTTTACTAATGCATTGTTAGTGGATCAGTTGTGAACTCATTCAACCATTACACAGAGCAGTTTGGAACTATGCCCGAAGGCTTATTAGGTTTGTATACCAAAAGAGATTAAAAAAAAAAAAAAAAAAAAAAAAAAAAAGGAAACGGACTGTATACAAAAATATTTACAGCAGTTCTTTTCAGGTAGGAAAAAAAAATTGAAAATTGAGGGAACGCACATCAGTTAAGGATTGGCTAGACAAATTGTGGCATATGATTGTGGTGATATACTGTAGTGTGTTTCCTGTGGCCATAAGAAATGATGAGCAGGATGTTCTCAGAAAAACTTGGAAAGATTTATATGAGCTGATTCAAAGAGAAATGAGTAAAACCAAAAGAACATTGCACCCATTAAGAGCAATATTGTAAGGTGATCAATTGTGAATGACTTTGTTATTCTCACTACAATGATCCAAGTCAACTCTGAAGGATTTATGATGAAAATCTCTGTGCATTCCCAGAAAAAGAACTGATAGAGTCTAAATAAAGATTGGAGCATGTTTTTTTTTTTTTCTTTTTTATTTTGTTCTATGTTTTCTTTTACAACATGTTTAATGTAGAAATATGTTTAATCTGATTACCTATATCAAGTTGCATGTCTTCTTAAGGAGGGAGCTAGGAAGCAAGGGAGAGAATTTGGAACTCAGTTTTACATAATAAATGTTGAAAATTGTTATTATATGTCATTGGGGGGAAATAAAATAACAAATGAAAAAAGAGATACATTACAGAAAAAAAGAAAGAATTCTTGTCTTCAAGGCTTAGCTCATAGATTCTCTCTTCCATGATCCTTCTTTCATCCTACTTATAGCTTCCACTCCCACCCAGAATTGCTTGTAGTTTTTCCATCCTTCAATTTACTTATCTGTGAGTCTAGTCCAGTGACTAGCACATAGTAGGAATTTAATGAATGTTTACTGATGGATTGATATATCACTCAGGAAAATGTTGTGTCTCTTGAGCACAGAGACTGTTCATGATTTTCATAGCAATTGCTTAATAAATGCTTGTTGAATTGAATTAAACTTTTTTTTTTTAATGACCTTCAACTCACAGATATCCATAACACTTTGGCAGTTCCTCCCTCCCCCGTGTCAATTTAATACCTAACTTTAAAGGCTGACTGAAACAGCTTGGCAACACATAAGTGATTAAAAGAATTAGCCAGACTTATAAAGTTAGCTAGAGAACATGATTTGTAATTCAGATTTAATTTGAATTTGTAAAAGATGTGGCCTTTGCTAATAGTTAATCACTAATGGAAAGGAAGAATAAAATGTTTTCATTAGAGTCTATTCAAAAGCATTGTACAGGAAAGTAGAGACTAGCTATACTATGGCCTGGTAGTCTCTGTTGTAAGACTTATTTCTCTGTGAGTGGGTTCCTATGAAGGAAGACTGAAATTTAGCCTCTCATAAATTCTGTAGAGCTACCAGGGAACAGTAATCACCAAGGATAAAATCTAGAGGGAAGGTCAGTGAGGCAGGCAAGAGCTGCCGTTACCACATTACCTAAAGCACACTCAATTCTGTGAAGCAGCAAAGAGAGAGCTAATCATCGCATCCAGTCCTTTTTAGATAACCTTTAAGCAAAAGCTCCTATTTCCGCCTAAACACTATTTTCATTTTGTGTACATGTTGTGCCTGTTTGATTGATAAAACAGGCTCCGCCATACTATGTTCCGAGTTAGTTTTCATAATATTCTGTCAGTGGCTGACGTAATTCTCTTATTTGTCTTAGGAAGGGGATAACATTGCTGTTTTCATTTTATAGCCCCATCTGAAGGCTCCCCTTCCCCCGGCCCCATTAAGCATTTAGATGCTACCTGGCTGACAGGCCTGAAAGTACCAGATGGAGCAGAGAAGCAAAAATATAGGCAGTATTGCCATGGAGACGAGATGCTAGCCCATCAATGCAGCTGCCATCTTTTCTTCACTCTGAAGAGTTCTGACTGCAATGAGTATCCCTAGATCTGAGAGATTTTTCTTCTGGGATACAAAGCTGTATTTTCAAATGCTGCATGGATATTCAGTCACAGTAGCCCTTAAGTTTCTGTAATCTGGCTCTGCAGAGTAATAGCCTGACTTTCAGTTCCCTGAATCAAAAGCTAATCTTATGAGTTGACATCATCCTTACCCATAAAATGAAGCAGTTGGACTAGGATGATCTTTAAAGTCTTCAAGCTCTGTGTTATGACTAGGACAATGACTACTATCTCCTTCCCCTAAACTGTGATGATGGGTTTGGCCAACTCCCAAATGAAACAGGACCTTCTGTAATCAGGAAAGTTACCCAATATAGTATCTGCTGGGATCTTCCTGGAATGTGCCGCCAGAGCACTAAGAATGACGGTGCATTCTAGAGATTAAGATGGGCAAAGTTCATACTTCTCTATCTTTGTTCCATCCACTATCAAAGCACCTCTTTAGGCACTCAGAAAGCATTCCCTGAATGTCAAAACTAAGAAAGATGGAAAATAGATTTTTGCCTTCCATTCTTCCCTACCTATTTCAGGTTGCTTTACTGCCCACCAAAATAATGGAAATTAAGAGAATGCCTTGCCTTATAGACAAAGTGACTTCTAAATCTTTCATTGAGAAAATCATTGATCATAAATTTTAAGAACAAGTTTAGCCAGAAATGGTTCCATGCCTTGTCAGATCCTCTCTAAACACCATTGGCCAATATTTTGGGAAATTCAATCAGGTTCTGGGGATAATGCTCAAAGTCACTAAATGTAATTATTTTTTGGAGTATGATTATGTAGAAGATGTGAGAGACAAAAAATCCATTAAGATTCAGAATATATAACAATAGGCTTAACCAATTACTTATGATGTACAAAATATGTCTAGCAACATCATGCATTCAATATTAACTGTAATTGGAGAGTTTTAACACTAAGTCTAACAAATACATGTGCCAAATTTTTTTTATAGAGATAAGAATCCCTGTGAAATATGTATTTTAATTTTGGACTCAGGTGTTATTTCTTTTCCTGATCTGAACTCTTTCATTAACCTTTGGAATATAACCCTCCTTCACAGATGCTTCCTCTTTTTGGTGGGAGGGCCTCAGGTTGCCTGCTTCAGCTGCTTCAAGATGAACTGCTGTGGCGGGGAAACAATATACAATGTCTTTAGAAAAAAAAACTGTAAATATTTTATAGTTTCTTACTAAACATACATTATTTACTGTGCTATGTAAATATTTTATGGGCTGCAACTGGCAATTTTGGAATTTTATCTGTATGTTTGAAGAAAGGCAATTTAGCTCCTCACAATCTTATCATATTGCATATACTATGCGTAGCTAAGTGCAGAAATTTTTGAAAAGCCTTTGATAAGAATCAACAGACAGTTGGGGAATATGTATATTAGTTGGGCTCCAAGGACCAAACTCCAATCCTAGGACAATAACATATTTGAACTAAAGGACAATTTCTGTTAGTTCTAATGGTTCAGGGCTCCTCCTATACTCAGAAGGATGGCAGTGATATGGTTACACATACTTGAATGGGCTTGATTCTGTCTATTGGAAGGAAGAAGTAAACCTGCCTAGGAGACTCTTCATTATAACGTTCTTAATCTAGTTGGAAACGGGATCTGAGAAAAAGCAGTTTCACTGGACATATCAAAGTGGGAAATGTCTCTCTGGTTTGGCATGAAAGCAATTGATGTTGTAAATTATGAAAAAAAAATCCCTTCATTAAATAAAATGGTTACACTTGAGAGCATTTAAGAAAGGGTTTTAAAAAATAAAGCTAAACTGTTTAGAGAAGTTCTTTTAATTCCAATGACTCCCATATAGGGAGGTCAGAAAAGCTGACTTCATTCTAAATTACAGCATATTTCAGATATTGGCTATAATCCAGGAGGTTACATTATTCCAAATTGCCTGTCAAAAACTGTCAAAACACTGCCATTACCAAAAAAACCAGTCATTTAAAATCATTTTCTTACTCTTTCTCTGAAACTTCACTGGCATTAAGCCTTAATAACATAGCTTATAGGCACAGTAACTGAAAACCTCTCAAATGAGAAGTGGTGAATAAACTAAGCCAGAACTAGAAATATACCAATATCTAGGCAGAAAATTGAAGCAGCATTGCCAGGGAGGTGCCCTCTAGAGCAACTCCTCTAAGTAGTTGTTTAGAAAGGGGCCTTTCTTTAATCAACAAATTCAGAAATTGTAAGGAAAACTTTATTGCCAAACCCCTTAGTAACCTAATTGTTAGAGTCTATAAATTCTATTTCTTCCTTTCTCTTCCTCACCAACCTTCTTAAGGATCCTATGTGTTTCTTTAAAAAAAAATAAAAGCAAAAAAAATCCTTTAGTTCTATAATTGTGACTACTTATCAGTTTCCTTTTCCCAAAAACCTCCTATTCTTTTTTTCTGAGAGATTTGAAATTCATGGTATTAGATGTACCTCGATTTGGGGGGAAAGGAAAATTCTGCCGCAACACCAGATGAAGATGACTGATTTTTTTTTTTTTTAAACAAATGACAAAGCTTCGTAGGAGAATTGTTCTTAAAAACCTACTTACAATCCAAGTAACTAATCAGGAAATAAGCAGAGTATTTCTGTCCCACAATCTCTGTGACAGTCATATTTGTCACTGACTAGTTTGTGAAAGAGATGAAACCAAAGGAAAAGCACAGCTCAAGATATGTAGCTTCCACAGTTAGATTAAAAAAATAGATACATAGACACGTTTCCTAAATCTATCAGTACTATATTATGGAGAAAATATAATGTGTAAGTGAATTTCTCAACAGAAAAATAATTCTTTGAGACAAATGTAGCATAAAGACATTTCAAAATAGATCTGCAACTCTTGGAGATGCCAGCAATATAGGTAATGATGCTTGATCTCATTATCAAGCAACTTAAATTCTTCAGCTAATACCAAATCCAAGCTGGGGTAGGCATATTCTCTTGGAAGCACTATTTCCACCTGACCTGGAACTTCTTTTCTCACATTAAGAACCAAGGCCCTTGGAAAGAAAAAAAAATCACTCCAACTTTCATGAATCTGTTAAGTTTTCCAGTAAAATCTCACTTATATTGTGAACTAGTCTATTCCAAGTCCCAGGAATCAATGAATATCTGCCAGCATAAGTTTTAATTATTCTCATTGTCAGCAAAGAATACCATAGGCCTCCTCCCCATAGATTGACAATGTTTCCCACCATAGAAAACGAGAATTTTAAAATTCATTTTTATCATCACTTAATTATTGAAAATAAACACTCACCTTAAATTCAATGAAAAAAAAAATCTTCCAAAATGTGGACATGGGTCTGTGGCCGTTGATGAGACCATTTATCTAAGGCAGATACTCTTGGGATGGGGAGGCTAATAATGAGGTATCAGAAGAGACTGACCTTGGGCCCAGTCAAAACTACCTTATCCTTTTAAATCCCTATCCTGAAATCACTGCCACTCACAACTACAGTCATTCAAAGGAAACAAAATACTAAAGAACTCTAGAAGAATATCAAATGAGCACCGTCCTAGAGCCTGTCCTGGCCTACATGCAAGGTCACTGTTTCAATCCTGGATCAGCCTGTTTATTTTCCTTGGTTCAACAGCCACAGGACCAATACTCAACCTTAGAGAAAATGTAAGCTCTTCATCACAAGAGAGAGAGAAAGCAGGAGAGTATGGACGCAACAATTTGAAAGCCTCATCACTACTGGTCAATCAATTTATTTTAAAGCATAAGTCCTATAAATGGTGACTGAATTGCATCATAGTCATATATTTACTTTTTTTTTCTTCCACTAATCATTTATTATGAATGCATAATTATGCTCTCCTGTGAATGAAAAGTATGTTTCTATGAACATACACATTTTAATGTGTCTCTATATAGGTTGTTGATTGCAAGAGACTTCAGCTACCATAGAGTGAATTCCGTTTTACAGATAAAGAAACTGAGATGTTTTTGCTTTCAAGAATTCAAAAAATTACACCTAAATTAGGGGGAAATCATGGAATAGAAAATAGAGTTTATTATGGGCCAGGCATTGTGCTAAATGTCTTGCAAATTCTTCTTATATTAGGATGAACAATGATAGGCAGCTAGGTAACAATAACAGATAGAATATTAAGAGTCAGGAAGACCTGCATTTGAATCCTAACCCAGCCTTTAAAGACCAACTGTGATTTCTGGCCATTTACCTATTGTCTCTCGGTCTTGGATTCCTTATTTGTAAAATGAAGATATTAACAAAACCTGTCTCTCGAGGTTTTTATGAGGATCAATATGTAATGTATAATATGATGTAAAAATAATATTATGCTATGATATGATACTGTATGACATGATATGACATATAGTATGTTGTATCGTTTTAGGGAATATGTTATAATATAGCATATATCAGATCATAATACCTAATATATCACATGATATGCCACAACATATATTACATGATATATCATGTATTATGATATGTACTATATCATATGTCACATATGAAATATCTTATTATACTGATATCACATCATATCATGCCATGCAATGTTTGTTGTATTATGATATACCATAATATGACACATTACATCATATCATGCCCTATCAAATAGTATTTCTTAAAGCACTATATAAAATTTAGCTATTATTATGATGATGTAAATAATATCTTTTTTATAGCCTTATAAGGCCTTGTTGAATGTCCAAAATAATGCTGCAAGAGTAGCTAAAATGACATATATATGATGTTAATTACGATCTATGTAATATAATATCATAATTTAATATATTATATATGACCATGCAAACTATAGAGTGCTATTTAAATGTTTGCTATTGTTATTTTATCAATATAAGGAATTTTATTTTTTAAAAGTTTTTTTTATTTTCAAAACATATGACTATATCTAGGGGAGAGAGTGGGGAAGAAGGGATGAGGTAAAAAATTTGGAACAAAAGGTTTTGTGAGAAAGAATGCTGAAAATTATGCATATGTTTTGAAAATAAAGTTTTAATTAAAAAAGAGAATTAGAGATATCTTAATCACAAAGCAAAACAAAACAATACATGCATAGTTTTCAACATTTACCCTTGCAAAACCTTGTGTTTCAATTTTTTCCTCTCTCCCTTTCCTTCCAACCCCTCTTATAGATGTCAAATAATCCAATATATTTTAAATATGTGTAGTTCTTCTACATATTTCCACAATTATGATGCATAAGAAAAATCATATCAAAAAGGGGAAAAATGAGAAAGAAAACAAAAAGCAAGCAACAACAAAAAGTGAAAACACTATATTGTGATCCACATTCAATCCCCACAGCCCTCTCTCTGAGTGTAGATGGCTCTCTTCATCACAAGACCATTTACTGGCCTGAATCATCTCACTGTTGAGAAGAGCCACGTCTATCAGAATACATCCTCGTATACTATCGTTGTTGCCATGTATAATGATCTCCTGGTTCTGCTCATTTCACTCAGCATCAGTTCATGTAAGTCTCTCCAGGTCTCTCTGAAATCATCCTGCTGGTCATTTCTTATAGAACTAATATTCCATAACATTCATAAACCACAATTTATTCAGCCATTCCCCAATTGATGGACATTCACTCAGTTTCCAGTTCCTTGCCACCACCACAAAAAGGGCTGCCACAAACATTTTTGTACATGTGGTGACATAGGGAACTTTAAATGAGGAATTTTCTCTCCCAAAGCAGATCAGTACCTTTCTGCAGCTTATGGTCAGTGCAAGGGCACTGAGACTTTAAGTAATTTACTCAAGGTCACACTGGACAATTGAGAAGCCTTTTGTCTAGCCTGTCTATTGAAGACAACACTTGAATCCAGGTCTTTATGACACAGAAATCCACTGCTTCCCATACTACTTCCACTTTTTAAACTGTATGTACATGAATGGCTAGTTAAAAAGTAATAATAAAGAGTCAGAACCCTCTTGCACATTTGGCCTTCTAATGCCTATGGATATCACTGCAGGTTCTTTCTTAATTAGTCCTCTGAAAATTTTCACTTCATTCAAGAAAATCCCTCCACTTGTAGGTCATTCAACATGTAACAAAAAGATAATTACTTGGTCATTGCAGGAGAAGGATTTTCAGCAAGGATAGACATTGAGAGCCCCAAAGCTCCTTTGCCTGCACTGCCCATCCTGACCCACCAGACAAGGAGCAGAGTACCCTTCTCATGGTTATTTTGTACTCAGAATAGAAAGTGATGTCATCACGTGGCTCTCTTCAACAGTGAGATGATTCAGACCAGTTTTACTTGTTCAGTGATGAAGAGAGCCATATACACCCAGAGAGAGGTGACCATGGGAACAGAATGTGGAACACAACAGAGCATTCTCACTCTCTGTGTTATTTAATTGCATTTTGTTTTCTTAGTTTTTCTTTTTCTTCCTTCTTGATCTGATTTTTTCTTGTGCAGCAAGATAACTGTATAAATATGTATACATATATTGGGTTAACATGTATTTTAACATATTTAACATATATTGGACTACTTGCCAACTGGGGGAGGGAAGGAAGGAGGAGAAAATTTGGAACAAAAGGTTTTACAAGGGTCAATATTGGAAAACCTACCCATGCATATGTTTTGTAAATAAAAAGCTTTAATAAAAAAAAGAAAGTGATGTCATCAGCCTAACCTTTTATTTCCCTGAACCAAACAAGAATCAAGGATGTTCTTAATATCTTTTAAAATTAACCTAACTTGCATGAAGGGAAGGATTAGGCTGTTGCTCCTGCCATATCCATTCCTACTCTAAATTGAGTTTTTGAATCTTTTTGTATGAATTTCCCCTTGATACTGCTGTCTTCTTTCTGATGTGTATCTCCAATTTATCTTGTTTATATATTTTCTGCCTTATTATTAGACTGTGAATTCCTTGAAGGCAGGAATTCTTTTGGCCTTTCTTTGTATCCTGAACTCCCAGCACAGCGCTTGGAATGTGATAGATACTTAATAAATGCTAGTTGACTACTAATCTCTATTAACTTTTAATTTATTATGGGAAGGAGCATAGCCTAGTCTAATGGATAGATTATATTGAATTTAGAATCAGGAAGACCTGAGTTTGAATTCTACTTCAAACAATCCCTACCTTGTGACCCTAGGCAAATTACTTAATCTCTAGGCCTCAGCTTTCTTATTCAGGGTTTAGCACAGTTCCTGGAACATAGTAGAAGCTTTTAAAGAATGTTCATTGTTTAATTATAAAGTGGGAATAACAATAGGATTTTTTTTTTAAAGATAAAATCAGATCATATGCAAATCTCTTTAAGCACTGGGTAAAACTTAGCTATTATTATTGTTTTATTATTAGATTAATGATATCTTTATTATAGCCTCCTAATGCCTTTTTTGAACCCTAAAATGATACTACAATCGTTAACATTTACCTAACACTTTTAAAAAATACTTTTTATGGAACAGTATTGGAATTAAGAAATATTATCATTCCCAATGAGGCTTATAACAAATATTACGAACCCCATTTTACTTGAGAAAATTAAGGGTTGGAGAAGTTAATGGCTTGCCTGGGATCAGAGACTTAATTAAGTCTGAGGGCAGCTATTTGAACCCAGGTCATTTTCTACCATCCCTCTCTGTAATACAATGCGTTAATAGTTTACTCCAGTTTCATGAATGGGAACACTTGGCATGTGCCAGCCCCTACCTACCTTCATCCAAATAACTGATTAAAACATTGTAAAAAATAGCGTCATAAAATAAACATGAAAGATAGAAATGAAAATGTTAGCTCATCCATTGCAAAGACTGGGGATTTCTAATTCTCTATTCTCATTTTGTTTCATGTTGTCCATTGTGGGAAGGCAGGCCTTTAATAAAATGCAGCTGATTTTTAAGGCATGAAGAATACTTACAAGTTAAGAACAAACTCCTTACTAGACTAGATGTTTCTTGAAGGTCAAATTAATGTCTTATATAGCACTGTATATCCTTCACTACCTAGTATAATGAATTGTATATAACTAACTCATAAGAAATATTAATAAATAAAAGTTTTTTTTCAAAAAGCTGATTTTTAAAAGTATGCCTACTTTTTGGAAGTAAAACATTATAGCCAATACATTGTGTTACTCTGATCTATTTTCAATAAGCTACTCATAAGCAGGGGTGTGAAAATGTTTAACAACCAGCTCTCTGTGAGGTTGAGGTAGATGCCTGTAATACACTGTTTTAATTCTCTTTTTTAATTTTTAATTTTTGATTACATTTTAAGTTCTGAACTGCCTTCCTTCCTCGCTCCCCACATCACTAGAGAAGGCCAACATTTTTTTTTAAATTTGATAGCCTTTTATTTACAGGTTATATGCATGGGTAACTTTACAGCATTAACAATTGCCAAACCTCTTGTTCCAATTTTTTACCTCTTATCCTCCCACCCCCTCCCCCAGATGGCAGGATGACCAGTAGATGTTAAATACATTAAAATATAAATTAGATACACAATAAGTATACATGACCAAAACGTTATTTTGCTATACAAAAAGAATCAGACTCTGAAATATTGTACAATTAGCTTGTGAAGGAAATCAAAAATGCAGGTGGGCATAAATATAGGGATTGGGAATTCAATGTAATGGTTTTTAGTCATCTCCCAGAGTTCTTTTTCTGGGCATAGCTGGTTCAGTTCATTACTGCTCCATTGGAAATGATTTGGTTGATCTCGTTGCTGAGGATGGCCAGGTCCATCAGAACTGGTCATCATATAGTATTGTTGTTGAAGTATATAATGATCTCCTGGTCCTGCTCATTTCACTCAGCATCAGTTCGTGTAAGTCTCTCAAGGCCTTTCTGAAATCATCCTGTTGATCATTTCTTACAGAACAGTAATATTCCATAATATTCATATACCACAATTTATTCAGCCATTCTCCAACTGATGGACATCCACTCAGTTTCCAGTTTCTAGCCACTACAAAGAGGGCTGGCACAAACATTTGTGCACATACAGGTCCCTTTGAGAAGGCCAACATTTGACACAGATTTACAAGTATATGTAAAATCATACCATGAATATTTCTTTCTCTGGAAGTAGACAAAATCTTTCTTCATAAGTCCTTTAGAGTTAATTTGAGTTTTTATAATGCTCAGAATAACTTGATTATTCATAATTATTCGTCCAGCAATATTGCTGTAATTGTATTTAATGTTCTCTTTGAACTCAGATCCTCCCGGTTGGTACTCTATCCACAATACTCTCTAACTGCTCCCCTAATTTTTTCTAAATCTCTTCTAATATTTGTCATTTCCCCTTCAATCATTTTAGCTAATCTGACTGATGTGAGATGATATCTCAAAATTGTTTTCTTTTGCCTCTCTCTAATCAATAATGATTTACACAATGTTTTTTCATATAACTATATATAGTTTTGATTTCTTCATCAAAAACCTGCTTGTTCATATCCTTTGACCATTTATCCACTGGGGAATGACTCATATTCTCATAAATTTGACAAAGTTCTCTATATATCTGAAATATGAGACCTTTATCTGAGAAACTGTCTATAAAATATTTTCCCTCAGTTTTCTTCTTTCCTTCCAATCTTGACTACATTGATTTTACCCAGAGTACAAATTTTAAGTTTGGTCTGCATCACTGACGTTTTCTCCCTCACTTTTTTAACACTAGACAATCAACAATGTGTCACATCTGTTGATTTTTTTAGGTGTGAATGTTCACACTAAATACACAATAAACCCAGAGCTCAAATGAGCTGACTCCAGCACATCCCATTCATAAGCTTAGACTAATAAGATTTATAATTAATACTTATGTGGTACTTTGAGGTTTGCAAAGTACCAATATATGTTATCTCATCTGATTTTCATAACCGCACTATGAAGTAAATATTGTTATCATTTTCAATCTGTAGTTAAGGAAACTGAGTAGTTAAATGGCTTACTTAAGCTCACTTACCTAAGAAGTGTCTGAGACAGAATTTGAACTCGGGGCTATGTGATTTCAAGTCCAGCATGCTACTCTCTAGCTATTTAGGTTCCCCCACGAAACCTTGCAAATCTATCACTTGTTTGCTAAATGAAAACACATCTAACTAAAATAGAGATTTTATAACTTGTGTGTTTGTGTACATATATATGTATATATATATATGTACAAACATATACATACATATATGTGCCTATTTATAGATGTTTATATATGCACACACAATTATTTTCCTTTGTAATAATATTTACTTTAATTTGTAAATTAAAAATCATTATCATGAGATGAGACCCATAGGTTTCAACCAACTGCTAAAGAGATCCATGACTTAATTTCTCTTTAAATCCATTGCCTTTACATTTTGTGCCTTTATTTTGAAGTGTTATATTGCACTTAGACTCCATTTAATGTATGCAGTTGACTGACTCAAATTTCAAAACTC
This sequence comes from Sarcophilus harrisii, assembly GCF_902635505.1. Lineage (NCBI taxonomy): Eukaryota > Metazoa > Chordata > Mammalia > Dasyuromorphia > Dasyuridae > Sarcophilus > Sarcophilus harrisii. The sequence goes on along the minus strand of NC_045427.1, from coordinate 573,199,276 downwards.
CATGGAAATGCTACACTTTTCAAATTATCTGAGAGGTCAGTGTAGACATATGTCAGAGGTCATTATGCTACTTGAAAAATTGGCTTGAGTGAAATAGTAAAAAAGAAGGGAAACCTTCAAGCCCATCTGGCTGTAGTTATAATCATGTTTATTTAATTTTGCAGCATCAAACAAAGCCTGGTAAGATTTTCTTGCTAGAAAGTTTTCCCCAAGTTTCATCATGAATAAAAATCATGCTATTTCCTGCTATTTCAACTTAAAATTGTAATTTTTCCAAGTGATAGGTCGCTTTTGACCTTAATCGCCCTACTGAATGACAAATGACCATAAAGACTCAGTTTTGCAACTTTGGGGCTGTTGTTTCAATCATATATTCAAGGCATATTTGTCTGATGGCAGAGATCTAAATTAACATACATGACAGTGACATGGGTAAATCATGAGAAATCATACCCCAAAGTGTGTAACTCAGCACTCCATGTCTAATATTTAGTTTCACTTTTATTTCTGAACTTTATACTTTGAATCTTGAAATAATACAAACTGAAAACATTTTAAAATGGTTATTAATGAAACTGAAGTAAAGAGGGGGCTGGTTTTAAAGAAGATTGAATCATTTTCCCAAATCCTTGCGCAACTTTTGTTTTCACATAAACTCGTATTCTAACTTCTTGAAAGAAATCAATTTAATGGCAAGAACCCAATAGACAAATATGTTCTGAAGATATGCAATATTGAATGATGTGCATGCTGTTTATATGCGACATAAAGGGGATGCTTATACTTATTTCTGAATCATTGATGACTATACTGTTACCCAGTACACACTCAAGTAAAAGGTTATGCTTCCTTCTGTCTCTTAATGACAAAATTCATCTCAAACAAAGAATGAAAAATTACCAGGTTCTACCACTTAATGCTCATAAAGTGACATATGTTGTTGTTGATTGTGTATTGTCAGATAACTTGTGTACGATCCATCAGATGGGTAGAGGAAAAATCTGTGTGAATGTGTATAGGCCCCTGGTCTCATTAAACTACAGAATATGAGTATGGTAGAACAGTGACACAAGGTCAACTTTAGCGTTTTGATTAGTTATCTTCTCTTTCTAAAAGTCAAACAGCTCATGTCTCTTCTAGCGACTAAACCTTGTTCTTCTAGCAATTTTTGGTGTTGTTGAGTCATTCCAGTCATGTCCAGTTCCATGTGGACCCATTTGGAATTTTCTTGGCAAAGAAACTAGAGCAACTTGTCATTTCTTTCTCCAGCTAATTTTCAGATGAGGAAACTGAGGCAAAGGGAGTAAAGTGATTTGTACAAAGCTAGTGTCTGAGGCCAGAACTGAAATCAGGTCGCCTACCTGCCCACTTGGCTGTGTAACTGTGAACAATTCACTCACTTGTTTCCACTTGTTTATAAAATGGGATTTTCAGAGTATTTTAACCATATGCCTGCCAGGATTGTTGTATAGAAAATGCTTTATAGGCTGTAAAGTATCAAGGAAATGAGACATATAATGATAGTGGCAAAGCGAAAAATCATATCATGTTCACATCATGATTTTTGGGTTAATCAGGTGAGAATAATGACATCATGTCAGAAACAATAGTGATGACAGTAACTGGACATTATATAGCTCTTTTTTTAATGCACTTATCATGTATTAGTTTTCCTTACTGTGACGTGTGTCAGATTGCCTACCTATTCTGTAAGCTCCATGAAAATAAGATCTATTTCTTCCCTAGGGCTGAGCTCTGCACACATTATTTATTAGTAAATATATATTCCATTTCTCTTAGATCCCAGGAAAATAATTGACATCTTTAATGGTAACTCGCTGTGGTCAGGAGAAAGAACACTGTCTCTAGAGTGAGAGGATCTGACATCCTGTGGGACTTTTAGGCAAATTATAACCTCCCTCAGGTTAGGTTTTCTTATCTGTGAAATTTGGGGATTGGAATAGAAGGCTATTGTGTTCCTTCTAGTTGCAGATATATGATTCTGTGATTTTGAAGCTCATTCTATGGCTATTAAACCTCATTCTGAATCCTTATCAGACTTCCACATATTTTTTCCGCTGAAATTATGTTTTCACATAAGTTCATATTCTTATTCCTTGTTAAAAGCTAATTTAATGATATTCAACATTCATAGGAAGCTCTGACAATTGATAAAATTGAAATTTACAGAGAAGAGACAAAGTAGAAATGGCCAGTTGTATTTTTATCATACTTTGATTATTTAAGAATTACTTTTTAAAGTTATTTGAATTTTCTACCCTATTGCTATTGAGTATTTATGGAGCTCCTGCAGTATGTTAGCCATTGTGTGGAAACATCAATGAGCATGTACTTGTAGCTTGTCATATTTGCCATCTAGTGACTACTAAATTTATAAAGGGATAACTCACTGGGGGGAAAAGCAAGGAGAAGTTTTTGTTTTTCTTTCTTATCTCATCTAGTATCATCCACTTCAATCAAGATGCTGCACTTCTTCATCCTTCTCTCTAAAGTATAATTTTCCTATTATTACATATCCTCTGGTCCCCTGCATCACAACTGTTCTGATGAAAATATAGAAATTAATCGTTTTTGCATGAAAAATAAATAGCAAAATTATGTCCATTTCAATATTTGTTTTGATTCAATACATTCTGCTTGTCATTTAAAAACTAGCCAAAGAGTACTTAAAAAAACTGAATCTAATTCTCTTCAGACCAAAGAGGGATTCTGACATTACTTTAATCAATTAGAATTTTATCTAGAAATACCTGATCATTACCTGTAGATTATTATTAGCATGAAAAGTAGCATGTAATCAAGAAGATCTGTATTGAAGTCCTTAAGCATTCCTTAACATCTCTCTACCCTAATGAATTCCAGGTGAGATGCTAGTTTGCAGTGGTAGAAGGATTTTCCTCCCTCTTTCCATTTCCCATTTCCTCATCAAAAAAAATATAGGTATATAAACAGACAGATAAACAGATGGATAAATAGAGATGATAGATACATAGATAGAGAGATAGATAGATAAATGGATGAGATAGATGCTAGGGAAAGATACATCAGTATACTATAAAAATGACAAACTCCTTGCACTGTTCATGTCTTCTTCAAGTTGGTAATGAATGGTTCTTTCCCAGAATTTCCATGACTCTTCAGGACTGTCTTGTGTCTTCTAATTTGTCTTTCATTTATTTGTGTATAAGTTTTATTTTCTTTTCTACATTGTAAGGTCTCTGAGGGCAAAAGTTAGGACTTCTCATCTTTGAAAGTCATTCTAGAACCATGGCCTGTATTTCAAAGGCACTAAATCATCTCATGTTGAATTATTAAAGCAGAGTTTACTGTTGTTGTTGTTGTTCTGTCCTTATCCAACTCTGAATGAGCCCATTTGGGATTTTCTTGGCAAAAATACCGTAATAGTTTGTCATTTCTCCCCTACTCCAGCACATTTTTTAGATAAGGAAACTGAGGCAAATAGTGGGAAGGGACACACAGATTCTAAGTGCCTGAGGTCAGATTTAAACTCAGGAAAAAGAGCTTTCCTCCCTCCAGCTCAGCCTTTTCACCACTGGACCACCTAGCTGCCTCAGTTTGGGCCAGAATTACTGGGGTTCTGGCTTCCCTGACACTACCAATTTCCTCTTCGTTGCTCTAAGCTATGTCTGTCTATATTTGAGAAGTAGGAATTCCTATGTGCAAAGATGAGCAACATGAAAAAGGAGCAGTGGAACACTTAACTCCTAATGCCCTTGCATGGGATCATATTGCATATGGGATCATAGATTGGAAGCCTGAGACAACCTCAGTCCAATCCCTCTTAGACTCAAAGAAACTGACACTGTAAGTGATTTGCTCAAGATCACCCTAGTAGCAGGCGGAGTAGGGATTTGATCCTGCATCCTTTAATCCAAATCTAGTTTTCTTTCCATCACCTCATATTGCCTCTCAGGAATGAGCATTTATTGGTCACTTTAAAGACTAGTTTACTTTCAGATTGAGTTTTAAGGGTAAGTAAAAATAGCTCTAAATACATCTTGTTTTTATGTATTACATTTCACTTGTCTGATAAACAAATCACCCATCCATTTCCAGAGAAAGTACATGTAGTCTAGTGATAGAAGCCCAGTGACTCTCTCATCCAGAATTTACACCTAGCCATTATAGAAAGACATTCCTAGATGATAAATTTCAAAGGAGTAAGTAGGTTGAGAGCATTCTCTACCTCTGACTCTCTGAAACTCAGACTTTATTAGAGAACATTTTTCACATATACATAAGTTAGATGCCAAAACAAGGCTGCCCCCGCCCTACCCCATATAAAAGCACTCTCAGTTATCTAAGAGATGGCATAAGCACTCTAGGATTTCCAATAAGAGATGTCACTGACTATGGATTCTGACCAAATGGGCACTTCTTCTCATATAAGGTGTCTTTAAGATACGCCTGACTCTTGGTGATTTTCTAACTATAAAAAAAGATATGGTTCTAAAAACATTAAAGTTCATGAAATTCCTCCTCACTTGCGTTAGTTTTTCCTTAAACTAAAGAAAACCTTCATAATTTTAAATGGCCATTGACCAGTCAAATAGTCACCACATTTTCAATTTTCCTGTAATACATCATGTCTCCACTGAAGTGAGCTATTACAGCTGCCTGAAAAAGTATTGTTTGATGTCTGTAAGCACAGTCAGCAATCAATAATTTGAAATTTGTACCATTTGTACCTTTAAAGTTCTGGCACATCATTTTTTATTTCATTCAATCTGCTTACCGTTGAAGAAAAAAGGATTTTGAACCACTGCCATGAAGCGCATTTATGTGTGAAACAAGGTTCATTTATATAGTGCAAAGTATATCATTTTGACATTTATTTGCAATATTAATTGTACCTATTGATTCATTTTTTTCAGAAATTGTAAATTTATTATAAATATCATCACTGATGACCTTATTTTGGTAATGCTACTCAGTATGCTTAGCTTAAAGAAAGGCATTTTGGGTCAAGTCATAGTTTTTAAAAATTCAGAAATGTAACATATGCTGTAATATTACATTAGAATACCATCACTGGATGTTATTTCAAGGACAGAGTCAGAAAAAAAACCCTCAATCTTTTAAATGCTCTTTGTCTTGGTCAGTCAATCAATAAATAATTATTAAATACTATGTGTGGAACATTGTAATAGGAGTTTAGGGGGAAAACAGAGTCTTTGCCCTCCAAAATCTAGGGAAAAGGAGAATCTCTGTGATTTCACAATCTAGACAATCTCTACAGATTCAACTAATGATGTTTTAACCCTAGCTAACCTAAACTGTTCCTACTAAACATCAATGAGCAATGTGTGATTTTGACTAACGTGAAGTATATTGGGGAGGGGGAGTTAAAATAAAAAGCAAAAAATACAGTGAGCTTCTCATAGCTAGAATAAAAAGTGTAGGTTGGAGTTTTAGCGCTGAAGATTCCAAAGTGAATTCCTCTGGGAAACTAGAGACTTTTAACAAGAGGTTAGGGTCTCTCATGCCTTCAAAGGGGATTTAGGGTTTAGGCTGGTCAGACAAGCTTAACGCTGAAGGATTGTTGGCAGCTAGAGAGAAGAGCTGCTGAGAGAAGATAACCTAGTCAGGTACCAAGAAACCTGAGGGACAGTGAAATTAAAATCCTAGCCCTGTATTTTAACATGCTTTGAAGAACGGGGAATTTATTAGTCTCTTTGCTTTCGTTTTCCTAGATTTTTATGAGAATGCTTTGGAAAATTTCCCCCATTAGTTTTCTACATTTGTTCCCTTCTTTTACTCCAATATCTTTTATATCTCTCCTATTTGTTTTCTCTATTTGTTCAATGTCATCAGGCCTTCATTACCTGATCTGAGCAATAGCCTTTTAATTGATCTCTTCACTTTCACTTTCTCCCCACTACAATATATCCTTCATATAATTGACATAATAATCACCCTTTATGCAAAGATCAAGTGATACCTTTCTTCTGCTCAAAATTCTTCACTGGCTCCCAATTTCTTTCCAAACAAAGGAACGAAAAGTCAATAGTCTTTACAATAGGACGCCAGGGCAGCTAGGTGGTGCAGGGGATAGAGGATCCAGCTTGATTTCAGAACCTCAGTTCAAAACCAATCTCAGACACTTTCTAGCTGTTGATCCTGACCAAGTCACTTAACAGTGTTTGCCTCAGTTTCTTCATCCATAAAATGAGCTGGAGAAGGAAAGGGCAAATCACTACAGCATATTTGCTAAGAAAATTACAGATAGGATCACAAAGAGTCAGACACCACTGAAATAAATGAACAATAATATGACACTACCCTGCCTACGAAAATCTGTATTCAAAAACAAATTCAAACCTTTATAAGTTATCTGATTCTGGACAAGGTCACTTAACATATAAAATGAAGATGTATTTGGAGCTACTTTTACTTAGCATGAAAGTTGGATTTGAAAGTAGCTCTCTGTTCCCTTCATTTTAAAAATGAGGAAGTTGGATTTGCTGACCTTGAATTTCCTCTCCAGAGCTAAATATACAATCTTATGATTCTACCTTTCCAACCTTATCTCATATTACTCTTTTCCCTGGATTTCAAGCTTCAACAAAATTGGACTGTTGTCTGGGACTCCCTGCAGCTATCCTGCTGCTTTTTCCTTTTTTTCCCCTTTTCTTCTTTTCCTTTTCTTTTTTGATTTATTTAATACTTAAATGCAAAAGAAAAAAATAAATATAGAAAAAAAAGAAAAACCAACATTGTTATGTGCCCAGCAGAACATCAGGGAAGATTCAAAATATGTAACAATAAATTTCCATTTCAAGAAAGCATATATAATAATAGAAGACACGTATTCACAACTGTCCACCTTTTCTTTGCTTCCCTGTGTTTTTTTTGTTTTGTTTTGTTTTGTTTTTGTTCTCTGCTATGCACATCTTACTTTATTCTTTCCCCTTTCCGCCTTCTTATCTCCCCCAAGCCGACTACTGGATAAGCAAGGATATATTTAAGTATATGTGTATATATTCACACTTGCACATATATGCATGCATATACATACATATCTACATACATATACAAACAAAATACACATACATACACATATATCTAAAATGACATTACAATGGCTGACATATAGGGTAAATTTTTCTTTTGATCTAATCCTTTAAGTTTGACTTTCTCTGAGTGCTATGTCTTTTCTTGCCAAATTCCTCTTCCCTTAAACCCTCAAACACAGATTTACCTCTTTGATGAAGCCTTATGGGATAACCCATCAGTAACATTCTTTCCACTTTGGACTTCATGTCATACATTTTGTTTTGAACCTCTCTGGAATACTTATTACAAAATACTGGTTTTGATAGCCATGTGTGTCTGCTTGTCACTCTATTAGGCTATAAACTATGGCATAGTAGGGACCATATTTTAAGTACACTTTCTCTTTTGCCCAATGCCTACTCAAAGTACTCTAGATAGAAGAGATATTTAATAATGTCTTTTGAATTAAATAACTTGCAAAAATTCTTTATAGGGTCATTATGAATTAACCTTAAAGGTTCCCTTTTGGGAAATGAGTATAATGTCACTCACTAATAGTTAATCACTAGATTGTTCAAGCTGGAAGTGTTAATGAACATCCTTTAGACCAGAAGTTCTTATAAGGTCTGTGAACTGTATTTCTTTATTCTTGAATTTAAATTCAGTATTTCCTTCAATTACAAATTTTTAAAAATAATTTTTTCTGAGAAGGGATCCATAGTCTATCAAAGGGGTCCTGAAAAAAAAGATTCTGAATCTGAATCAGAAAAAGGTTAAGAATCTGATCTCTGATCCAATCCAAAATTTTTTTTTTTTACTTTTGCAAATGAGAAAAATGAGACCAAAAGAGGTTGTGATTTTCTCAATGTGTGACAGCTAGCCATTGCTGATCCACCAAGCTGGTTATGAACAAAATCTTCAATTAGATTAAATATGTCTTCAGTGCTCTTTTCAGATTCCCAATTCAGCATTCCCATATCTCCTTCTTGTAACTCAGAAGCCTCTCCCTATCCACACATAGTCAATTCCTTCATGATGACCTCTCACTATGCAGAGGGTCCCCATTACAACTAGAATGACAGGTATTGGTACAAATCAGAGTCATAAAAGACCATCACTTGGAAATCTACAAAGAAGGATTAACACAGAAGAACTTTCAGAAACCAGGAGTCACTGAAGGGCACAATTGTTCAAAAACTATTTGAATATTTCTGTGGTCTTCCATCTCTATCTACTCTGGCTCACTCTCCTTGGACCATTACTTTGCTTTTAAAGGAATCTCAGTTTGCTCTGATTATCCCTTTCATTATCTATTTCAAAGTACAGGATTATGACCCTGGAATAAATTGGTGAATGACCACTCTGGTGGAGGTGGACTTATTTCCCAAATTGACTGGGTTTGGAGAAAGAGCTCTTAATCTGGAATGGCCTCAGTTACAGATCTTAGAATTTCTTCTTTATTTTGCTGAATCTACCATATTGTTGATTCATTAATATGGAACTCAAGGCATTGTCTCTTATAAGTAAAAGAAGACTATCTAATTGGCATTTTCTCTTTCAGGCACATCATAGCTGCCTGGTTCTTAGGAACACTAGAGCACTTCAAGCACAATGCTTGGGGATCTTTTCAAACAGTGAAATCACCCAAAAAGAGAACACAAAAAATACTAAATAGACCCCCTCCAAAGGGCACCTGTTTCACATAAACAGAATCTGCTTATAAAAAGGCTCAACTGTGTTGCTTTCAGTTTTGCAAAAAACTTTGTTCATTCAAACTTCCAGATGTTATATTATCCCTCTCTTTTATATATGAGAAAACTGAGACTTCTGAGAGTGATCTCCTCATGATAGACACAGGAAATGAGGCAGGATTCAAAAACCAGTCTTCGGGCTTCAAGTCCATCACTCCTTCCACAACACAGTGAAGCTTCCTTTCAAGAAACTTAGACGCTTGTGAACTGATATGATCATTCTGGAGAACAATTTGGAACTATGCCCAAAGGGCTATCAAACTGTGCATCCAGCATTATCTCTACCAGCCCTATATCCCAAAGAGGTCATGAAAGAAGGAAAAGGACCCACATGTACCAAAAGAGTCCGATTCTTTTTGTACAGCAAAATAACAGTTTGGACATATATACTTAGTTTGTATTTAATTTATACTTTAATATATTTAACATATATTAGTCATCCTGCCATCTAGGGGAGGGAGGGGAAAAATTGGAACAAAAGGTTTGGCAATTATCAATGCTGTAAAATTACCCATACATATAACTTGCAAATAAAAAGCTATTAAAATTTTTTTTTAAAATGTTTGTGGCAGGACTTTTTATAGTGGCAAGGAACTGGAAACTGAATGGATGGAGAATGGCTGAATAAGTTATAATATATGAATGCTATGGAATATTATTGTTCTGTAAGAAACAATAAGCAGGATTATTTCAGAGAGTCCTGGAGAGACTTACATGAACTGATGTTACATGGAGTAGAACCAGGAGAACATTGTACATAACAATAACAACATTATGTGATGATCAACTGGGATGGATGTGGCTCTTGTCAACAATAAAGTGAGTCAGGCCAATTCCAATAGACTTGTGATGGAGAAAACCATCTGCATCCAGAGAGAGAGAGAGAGAGAGAGAGAGAGAGAGAGAGAGCGCTATGGAGACTGCATGTGGATTGAAGCATGGTATTTTCACTTTTTTGTTGTTGCTTGCTTTATTTTTTTCTTTTTAACTTTTTGATCTGATTTTTCTTGTATAGCATGATAAATGTGGAAATATATATATATATATATATATATATATATATATATATAACTGCAAATGTTTAACATATATTGGATTACTTGCTGAATAGGAGAGGGAGATGAGAAGAGAGGGGAGAAAAATCTGGAACACAAGGTTTTGCAAAAGTAAATGTTGAAGACTATCTTTGCATGTAATTTGAAAATAAAAAGCTATTATTTTTAAAAAGAAACTTATACTGGCACGGGAGAGGACAGCACAGTGTCCACTATGACAGGATTAAGTGAATATAAGTAATAAAACAAAATGCACTGTGAGATCTGAAGAGGAAAGATATCAGTGTGACTTCTTGGAGGAAGTGGTATTGGAGATGGGCTTTTAAAAATAAGCAGGAGTTCTGCATGATAAAGGAAGCAGAATTGGCATTTTGGGAGCATGGAAGTATGGGAAAACATGGCCCATATTCACATCACAGAATTGTCCAGTTGGACTGGGCCATGAGGTTGTGAACATCACTGAATTCTAGGCAGAGAAGTTTGAGCTTTTATTGATAAGCAGTAGGGAGCCAGAATATGAGCAAATAGAAAGTAAGAAATATTTTTCTGGCAACAATATGAAAAATGGATTGCAAGGGGAAGAGAGTGAAGGTAGAAAGATCAATAGAAGCCTATTGTAATAATTCCTGACAGGAGATAAGGAAGACTAGAGCTAGGACAGTGGTTAGCATACCATGGGATAACCTAATCCATTAATATATGTTGATTATAACACCACAAAGCAGTAGCCCACCCATGAATATTTATATTTTTAAAGGAGCAACTCAAGGAAATAGCAAAGGAATCTAAAAGACTGAATATCTAAAGCTTTGTGATTTCTTCCCATTCAGCTGGTAGGGAAGTTTTTTGGGGGAGTAAATTATGTGGGCATTATTCTTATTTCCCTTATGTACTCTGTCTCTGAAAGTCTGGCTAAATTCACAGGATCATAGATTTGGCCCATGATGCTAGTGGACCTGGGACATCTTGTGTTAATCTTGCTCACTCTAACTCCAACAACAAGGGCTATTATCAGGCGGCTGAACAGATATGGTACAGTTTGAATTAACTTTGTCCCCAGTAGATTGACATGACCTGACACCCAGCTGCAGCCATTTCAGCAAAGAAGCATTTATCGGGGAGTTTTCCAAGACTTCATCAGCCCTCCTAACGGGCTGCTTTTATCTGAGGGTCAATGAATATGTCATTATTAAATTAATTGCTTCCTCTTAATTCTCAGGCTTCAAGTTGCCCATTGTATTTGATAATGGAAACTACTAAAGGGACAATAGGATTATAGATTTCAAATTGGAAGAGACCTAGAGGTCACCTAATCTGACCCCATCAATTTATAGATGAGAAAACTCAAACCCAGAGACGTTACATTTCCCAAGTTAGCAAAAAGCAGAGCCAGGATTTGACATGAAACCAATGTTCTTCCCACTTCACTACGGTGCCTCAGTAGGGATACATAATTAATCAATAGAATCTAATTCTTGCAGTTCAAAAGAACTGAAATCTGTGTGTAATAACTACTGTCGGAAGGTTTGATAATAGACCTTGTTCTTCTAAAATTACTTCTATTTTAAGAATCATAGAATGTTGGAGCTATAGAGGACCTTAGAAATTATCTGAGGCAGCTAAGTGTTAAAGTAACAGAGCAATAGGCCAGGAGCTGGGAAGGAGTGAATTCTGATAGTTGTGTGACCTTGGGCAAGCTACATAACATGTCTGCCTCAGTTTCCTCATCTGTCAAATGGGCTTCATAACAGGACCCACCTCCAAGGGTTGTTGTAAGGATAAAATGAGATCACTTTTATTCAGTGTTTTGCAAATCTTAAAATGCTGCTATTGTTATTGCTCAATTTTCTTTTGACCCATGACTTAAGGAGTTCATTGAGTTATCTAAATCATTAACACAAGTAGAATGACACCTGAACTCTACCAATTCCTAGTGCAGAGTACTTTCGACTAAACCACATTTTCTTAGAATCTTTTTAAAAATGCAAATGGTTTGCTCCATGTGCATATATTCCATTCCTGGCAACATCTAAGTAAAAACAAACACATTCATGCACAAATAAAGCAACTCCAAACCACCCATTTACCTCTTTTATAAAGCCAGTAAAGGAATCCAAAATGATACTAAAGACATCATCCAATAGCGAAGTTGCTTTATTTCCCTCAAAGTTTCATAAGCATACTGCCAGTGCCAGCAAAACTGAAATTAAGCCTATAAACTTGGTTTTGATTTGTAGATATGTATACTATGAACTTCCCTTTTGCCCTGGCTCTCCGAGCCATTCCTGTGAGAAGGCACAATTTAAAAATTTATAAGACTTGTACTCTCAGGAAACAATATGGTTTAAGTTTACAGAATGTCAGCCAGTGTGACCTTTTCATTTTTGCATTTGGAGAGGAGAGCTTGCAAAAGCCTCTTCCCGTCTTCCCTCCTTTTGTGCTCTTTGGATGCCTTCCTTCCCCCATATGCTACTGCAGATGCTACTATGTACTTTACAAAGGAAGCTGGCCCAGTGGAAGTTTACCAGAAAGGGGATGTTTTGGTTAAATGCTGTTCAGATTATGGAGACATTGTCATGTAACCTAAAAGGACATGTCAGCTTCGGATTCCTCCAAGGCACCATGAACAAGTACAAATGTAACTTTATTTTAAGCACTCATTAAATCTAGCAAATGATAACTGGAATGCAGGAAAGCTCATAGATGTATAAGGTGTGTGTGTGTGTGTGTGTGTGTATGTGTGTGTGTGTGTGTGTGTGTGTTAATGTGGGCTAAATACGTGCTTCAACATAAAACATTTTAGTGCAAGGATTTTCTGTTGATTTTGTTGTCTCAAGAAAACAAACTCTGACAAAGTTGTGGGTTGTTTTTTTTTTTTAATATTCCTTTCAGGAGAGGAGAGAAAGTATTCAGAAACACATTTAAGTAAAATACTCTGAGGTTTGAGAAGCAACTTGGAATAATGGCTAAAGGCAGACCTTACAGAAGGCCTGGGTTCAAGGCATTCCTCTCATATCTTAGCCCTGTGACCCTGGGCAGCTTTCAGTGACTGTGGTAACTCCAAGGAGAGGAGCTTTTAACCATTTTTGCATCAGGAACCTGTTTGACAAACTGGTTAAAACTATGAGTGCCTCAGAATAATATGTTTATAGGCATGGAATAAAATGTGTTGGATTACAAAGAAAAACAATTATGATTAAATAGAATTTTAAAAATATTCTGCAAAAACATTTAACAGATCGTAGGTAGGCAATCCCTATCTAAAATTATAGCAGAACAGCACTCATCCATGATGATGAAATTGCAAACTTAGATTGCCTGCCACTCCTTTCACCAAAAAATAAAATTAAATTGAAAATTAAAACTTAAAAGTGTTTCTTTCCAATTTAATTTCATTCTTTTTTCTTTTCCCCTTTCTCTCATGCACTTAAAAGGACAGGCAGCCATTCTTTTTTTCTTTTATACAAGGAATAAAAATGGATCAATAATTAATATTAGGAATCCTATTAAGACAAGTCCAATAAAAACAAGTGTTCACATTAATAAATACAAGAAAAAAATCTCTGAAAAATGTATAAATTATATTAAACTCATTTAAAACATTTACATAAATATTATCATATAACAAATACATATACATATGCATATAGATATGCAAACTAAATCTGCCATTTGTCATGAGTAAGCTCTAGACATGTACCTAGTTAACAGAGAAGTACTACTTTCTCCACTATCCCACTATGCTAGGCATGGAAACAAGAGGGCTTGAATTCAAATCTCAGTCATTCCTTCAAATGATAGGTTTTATCTTATGATCCTTCTTACCCTTTCCCTCTTCAAATTATAGCCCCCTAAGTTATTGTTAGTGAATTTGTCCAGTTCGACTACAATCCTTAACCATATAAATTACAGAATATTCTACCTTGGAGCCAATTTACAAAACTGTATGCTAATCTGAGGGTTCATTTCTCCTTAGGCAGCTTTGGGCACTTACTGCCTAGTGGCATTTCTTCTACTTCAGTAGTTAACTTTTGACATTGCTATAAATCTTATACTTTCTGGTAGGGGTAAAAATTCTATTTTCCTTTGGGAAAGAAATCAACCTTCTTTGACAATCAGTTACAAATCACAAGTTTTTTCACAGCTTGTTCCACTCAAAGAATGAAAGTGTTTATCACAGCATTTGAAAAAATTGTTTTGGATTATTAAACCCGGGATCAGAAAAACCTAATTCAAATGTTGTCTTGAATTTACTTGATACAAAATTCTGGTCCACTTATAGAAGTTATTTGTTCCTCCTACAACTCCCTATGGATTTAGTTGCTAAATCATTATCAAGTTATTGATCTACATGGTGAAAATAGTTCCCACATAGAGAGTGTCCCAGGTCTATCCTTTGCCTATGAATAGATTTTTTTTTAATAAATCAAAATAAGGTCTGATTTTTTCAGGATTTCTTCTATAGCTTTGGAGTCTGTGTATTTTAAGAAGACTATATCCCAGGAATATAGAAGTACTTTATTCCTTAATCTAGTCCCTGTCCTCTGGAACTCACATTCGAGTAGGAGCTATGAGACATGGATAAAGACAACTAAAATAACAAGATAGGCGCATTTATTTCTATAAGGATGATATGCAGAGCTTTGGGGAGTTAAGCAGTCAGTGAGATAACTCCTGGAAGCCATTGATCCTCTGAACATCTTGGAAATATAAAGATCATTCTAAAAACTTTCGACAATTCTGTGTTTTCTTTGTCTATCACCAGGAAATTTTCCACATTTTTACATTTACTAAGCACTTAAATCATAAAAAAATCTACCCCCTTTTTCTTCCTTCCCTTCTTTCCTTCCTTCCTGCCTTCAGTTCTCCCTCCCTCCCTCCCTTTTTTTCTTCGTTCCTCCTTCCCTCCCCCCTTTCTCTTCTTTTCCCAAAGTCTTCTCTACATTGTGTTAGCCACTGGGTATGAGGGAAGAGACTGGAGAAAAGGATACTAACTTAGTGATGAAAGGAGAGGTTTTCATTTTTTGTCTCCCCAGAGCCTTACATGATGATTTTGCACATGGTAGGAGTTTAATAAATGCTTGCCAAATCGAACTGAATTCACTTAATACTTGAAGGATTTGCAGAGTACTTTATCTTATTTGATCATCACAACAATCTTTGCAGAAGCTTCAATCTACTGCTTCTAAGTATCTTTGGGCGAAGTCAAATATATTATCTCCTTTCAACAGATTGATACTATCAAGAATAAAAGATGGGTTAGTCCCTTAGTGAAAATGATGGATGACAGTTGCTCCACAGATACCATGTGGGTGTCAGAAGAAAGCAAAGACCTCCAGTATCTTGGTGGACTCTTGGGAAGACTCAGATAAGAGTTACAGAAGATGAGCTGGTATGGACCAGTTGCAATTAACATCTTTTCAAAGAATATCCATATTAATAAATGGACAGATCCATCTGAATATTTCACAAAGAAACCAACAGTCATAGAATTCAAGGGTCTTGCTCATGATCACACAACTCACAAGATCAGAATCTGAACCCAAGTTTTTCCTAACTTTAAATACAATATTTTTTTCAACTATACTGGAAAGAGTAAACCTAACTATCTTCCAACAAGTTGTAGCTTTGGGATCAGAAAATATACTTAGAAAGCACATTTTCTGCAATCATTCTAAACTTGTTTTTGACAAGTGATTTTATCCAATTCTGAGGTGCTTATTATCAGCCCTCATTATCAGTAAAAAAAATAAATGGATTTATACTTGTATAACATTAGCAAACAAACATATCTCAATGAAAAAATTCCAGATCTTTCTATATTTTATATTCTTAAAGTATACCTTCTAATATAGAGATGAACACATGTGAAAGGTATACAAACATCTATACAAAAACATTAATAAAAGACAGAATTGTCAAGTACTGTGTATTTATATCTATGTCAGGGAACATCAAATGGGCGGGGAGGGAGATTCCCAGGAGACAGAACAAGAGCAAAAACATACTGTCTCCCCAGGTTGATATCACTGATTTTCAAAGTTACTGTTCGTGGTTCCTTTTGTTCATAATTTGATTGTTAGTACATTTCTTACACCTTCAAACTCAGGAATATGGCTTTGGAGAATAAAATCCCACGTAGCAGCTAGGGGGCTCTAGCAGTCCACTTTTCAGATATAACTGGACATGGCCACAACCAAAAAATTTAGGTATAAAAATAAATAAACATTTTCATTTTAACCTCAGGATATTAATGTATTAATATTATAGGACTAGAAAGTATTTTTAAATTAAAATTTCATTTCTGGATTTATCTTATTTTATTCTATGGATATAGAAAGACTTATTGGCAATATGTGTTTTAGTATAATTTTAGAATATGGTCTTCAAAAAAAATCAAAAGGGGAAAAAACATTCTACTAATGTATGGAATTTCAGAAATAGTTTCTAATGTTTGACATTTGGATTTACATTTCTTAATCCAATCTGGATGTGGCAAATCTAATAGAAAAAAATCATTAACGTGACAAATCCTTTTTAACTGATAAAATAAATATAATTTGTTAATTTTCATAGCAAAGTACCTCTTGACTCTGAATCATCTCTTTGGAAATGCTTGACAGAAGAGCATTAGAGTGCCTGTCTCAGGTTTTATCTGTTTGCTGTTCCTGTTATTTTCTATGACATTTCTACTAGCAAGATACTTAAAAGTAATCATTTACCCCTAACTCTCAGATTCTTTTTCTTTCTCTTTCCTTTTTATTCTATGACACCCTTTAAAAGCACTTAAAGACACTTAATGGACAGATTTTGCAAAATATTAATTTGGCCTCTGTGGCTCAGAATCCTACAAAAAAGCTGAATAAACTCTTTTCCTTTGCCCTACCTTTGGCCCCTAAAAATATTGATTATGGTTGTGAGGAGAGACAAAGGGAATATTAGAGAAGATTTCTCTAGTGTGAAAGCTATATGGAATTTTTTCTTTTGAAATGATTTCTTTTAGATGCTAAATGCTCACTTCCTCTTTCTTATCAAGGCCGTTAGAGGAAATAACAGGACTTAAACATGTAGCCACACATATTTTTAGTTTCCTGTACATCTCAAACATCACTGGCTTCCAAATATATTGGCCACAGGAAAATAGAAAATGTATTTATTCCAAGACCCTCTTTCCATATGCAAACCCATGGGAGTTTAAGGGAAATGTAATCCACATGTTTCTGAGCTTCTTCTGCTTAAAGTCTTCTGAAGGATTTTCTTTTTTTTTCCTTTATGAAAGCTGCTTGATTTCCAAGGAGCTTTTTAAAAATAAACCTTTAAGTCCCTTTTCTTAGAAAGAGGAAGTTACCTAAGACTAAATGTAGGTAAACCTCACAGTTTGGCTTTGGTTCAGAATTCAGAACTCATTAAGATGAAGGTGAAACCTAAACTTGCTTCTAGAGGTACATACCAAGGTCTTTTCATTCCATACCCCTTCTTCTCCATTGCTCCTTTGAACAACTTTTTTTTTTTTAATAGAATAGTTCTAACTTTTTTCTTCCTGTCTTTCAGCGTTCCAAACTGTCAATCATCTCAATCATGCATTTTGTGATACAAAGAGAGCTACTTAATTAAGTAAACTGTGACTTCTCTCATTCAGGAAAATGCCAGATTGAGTGAATCCTTGTATTTTTAAGTGCAGAGGGATACCACAGGTAGTCAAGGGCTTGAGTGGAATAGTAAAAAGATGGTGGAATTAAAGACAGTTCTAGACCTCAGTATTCTCATCTATAAATTAAGTGAACACAAAAATTGTATGATACATGACGTCCCTTTGAATTCTAAGATTCTATGATTAACAAAGGGGTACCATTGATGGGATTCTTAAACAATCCAAGGACACATTTGTGTCAAGTGCTAATAGAAGTATCTTCCCACATTGTCATATTATGATACTGATGTGTCACAATAAGATGTGGATCCTACCTAACTCTAAATAATGGGATCCCCCTTGTATTCCATTCTATCCAACAAGAACTCACTAAATATTTACTATGTGCTAGGTCCTAGTGTTGGTTTGAGGATTACAAGGCAAAAACTAAACACCAAAACACAACAGGAGTCTTATTGATGGAGGATATTGGGAGACAATTAGGAAGGAGTAGAGAGGTATTCTTGTGGTCAAGTGACACTGGGAAGGGAAAGTAAGACAGATTGAAAATGCTGTTATTTATAAGCAGCTGAAATATAACAACTAAATGGTGGTTTAAAAGTGGAGTCACTTATGCTATGACACACATGTGCATATATACATATACATGAATTATGTTATATATTATATTTATATTATGCAAACGAATGGAAAATTTATGCAAAATAATGGGGGCACAGATAATTTAGAGTTTCAGAAAGGCTTCTTGAAGGATGGTGACACTTGAACACTGCTTTGAAAGGATCCAAAGAGGTAGAAATGAGGAGGGAAAGCATTCCAGACGGGGATGGTCTGTTCAAGGGCATGAAAGCAAAAAATGGTATATCTGGTATATGAAATTCCAGGGAGTATTATGTAGGTCAATTTGGCTGCCACATAGTATTTGAATATTTGAAAGGGAGTATATTAGGAGTTGTGAGTGCCCCTTCAAACTTAGTCTCTCACCATTCTTCCCCCCCAAAAAAAATTCAATGGCTATTCTATCTTTATATGAAGTTTCATTGAGCTGTTCAGGTGGTAGGGAATAGGAGATGGGATAGACAGTTGACAAAACTAATTTTTCATTAAGATAAGTATTCCAGGGTATTTGCATTTTAAAAGATTCAAATAGAATCCTAATCAATCTGATTTTAGCTGTGGGAAAGTAAAATGAATTTCAGCTATTGTGAGAGAATATCACACCTTCCTATATGCCTTTGAAGCAATACTTTGTATAGTGGATAGAATGTTAGACCTATATTTAGGGTGTTATGGACGCAAATACTGTCTCTGATCTTTACTAGTCATGTTGGGTAAGTAATTTATCGATCAGAGCTTTGGGTTCCTTGTCTGTAAAAGGAGGAAGAATAATGCCTGTTCTACCTATTTCACAGAGGATCAAATGAGATAATTTCTATAAAGCACTTTGCAAAAAATACATTAATTATAGCATTTATCAGGCATTATTTTATAAGTTTAGAGCTGATTAGACCAATTTCATTTTCTACATATTCATACTGCTTATTTCATTAGTTTTATTTAGACTATTTTTTAAAATGACCTCAGTTTTGACAAAATTGTAAGAACATAATCAAATGATACATTTTTAGAAGTAAGATTTGGACCCAAGTTTTGTGCCTTAATTAGTCTTGGTACTGTACATAACCCTAATAAAACATCTTCTCTAATGGCTTCCAGGTGTCCAGTGTATATCATCTTATAAAGATTTAGATTTCTTCTGGTCAGAATGTCTCCATATTTTGCTATTTTAAATAATTCCTCTTGGTATTCTGTTAAAGATTTAGGATCAATTTCATAAAATTTCTGAAATTTAAGGGGACAAATTGCTCTCAACTATCAGGTGAAGGAGACATTTTCTAAAAAAAAATCTTCCAAAGATGAATCAGATATATTTTGAGAATATGAATCTATTTTGTTCCTTAAGAATTATAGTCATGCAAGTAAGTGGAATAAATTATGACTATAACACAATCTAGGGGAAGGGTCCTGTGATACTTTCAGTAGATGTTTTTCTGGATTTTGTTTTGTTTTTTTCTTTACGTTTCCAGTAACTATCATAATTGTGGTCCCTTAATAAATACTTGTTGAATTAAATGGAATTTATAAATATCTACTGTGTCCCTGGCCTATCTACTGTGTATCTGGCCTTGAACAATCCAGCTAGGTGAGATTATACTGCACAAATAAAAATTCTCATTAATGATGTGGTTGAAATACATCATCTATCATCATCCTGGTGATTTCATACTTATTAAGCCAATGTTGTCCTTTATGCTGTAGAATATACATAAGATTCATTTTTTATGCAGGAGAAGCTTCTATTCTTGAGAAAAATGACAGCATTTACACAAACAAAAGGAAACTCAACTACCTCCTTAAAGAATGATGTCAATTATCCAGTGCCATTATAGGTAGCTGTTAATGTCATCATCAACACCACTGATGGCACAATTAAGTTAATTAACACAAAACTTTATGGTAAGTCTGCTGAAGTAGACTCCTTGAGATATATCCTGCGCCATGCCAGCAGATCATTTTAAATTCATCAACCTTCCAAGAGGGAAGGCCTGAATGCTTAATGGGTTTTAGTTAGCAGACATAAAACAGAAATTTAAAAAAATCTATCTACCTCACTGTTAGTGAACATTGCAAAGCAAAGTATTAGAGATATCACAGATTCTTCATGTGTTTAATAATTAGGCAATAGCATGTAGGTTATTGAATAGTGCATTAAACAATAAAGGGTCATGATCTCTTGAGCTGTCATGCTCCCACAGTATGGGCAAGAGTTGGGGGAGGAAGTCCTTTAAAACTCACATCCCTTTCCTTGAGGTTCTGATGAGGAAATGTTTTTCAATCTCATCAGAGCACTGAGAATAAGGAGAAAAGGATATTTAGTCCATATCAAGAAGTTGGGTGACCGTAATTTCATTCCTATACCACTATCAAGGATAGAATGCTTTTTTTTCTCAGTCTACCTCATCTTGGTATCTAACTGGAATTCTTATTTCTATGGAATCTTTAGAGTTCCAAATAAGGCTCAAGGAGAAACTGAATAAAATGGAAAGACATCCTGGTTCTATTTTGGATGATATTCAAAGTATTCTGAATAAGAGGAAAGTATCTTTTTTCTCTTTCTGGATTTAGTCTATATTCTAATTATATTTATGGTGTCGTATGTAATGCTGAGAAGCAATGTAGGATAATGGATAGGAAGCCTACCTTAAGTAAGAAAGATTTCAGTTCAAGTCCCATTTCTGACACAAATTACTTAACCTGCTTTAGGAAACCCAAGATTTTAGGGAAAAGTGCAACTTGCATTAATAGAGGGAGTTTCTTCATCTGGGATTTCTCTATACCAATGAAATCACAGATTTAGTTTCTATCTCTAATTTAATACATATTTATTGAATCTTCTTCTGTTTTTTTTTTTTTTTTTTTTTTTCTGAACTTGTCCCACCTTCTCCATAAGCCATCTACTGGAAATCCAGCCAATTGCTATTTGAATCCTCCATACCCTAAAAAAAAAGTTTCTTTTTCATCCACTTTTGGCACTTAATCATAGACTTCCTTCCATAATCCTTCAACAAGTTCCATGTTTGTATTTTATGAGTGTCTGTATGGAAGGCATATGGCATATTGAAAGGAGTTCTGGACCTGGAATCAAAAAGACCTCAGTTCAAATTACACCTTTGACATTTATAAGCTCTGTGAAAGATTTTGGTATGGTTTACTAGCTCTTGGTGTAGTTGCTGAAATGACCCAAATTCCAAATTTAAATGTACACCCTTGTTTTGATTATGCCATTCAGACATCATGATAATTTATTCTGGGTCTTTTCATCTGAGTTTGTTCCATCATAATCTCTATATGAGGGCTCTGGAATTCTTATTTTACCTCTAAGTTTTAGAGTGATCCACACTTTTCTTCATTTGCAAAATGAGACTCATGTCAGTAGTACCTATCTCCCAGGTCTGTGATATGGCTAAAATGAGATGAAAGTAAGAAGAGTGCTTGGCAAATCTTAAAAAACTATATGAGTGCCAGCTATAAATGACGTCAGAAAGACTAAAAAAAGCACAGATCACTTTAAAATTTGAATTTTAAAATTTAATTTAAAATTCTACACTTTTCAGAGTAATTTAGCACAGTCATAAAGACTCAATAAATACTTACTGAATTGAATTCCTTCTTTCCTCTTCTGATGGTGGAATCATAACCTTTCATTTCTCTCTTCAAGTGCCGTTTTTCGTCATTCTTTTGAAAATAGCTCAGAAATTCTCTAGTTGCTAAAATTTATACATCTAGAAGAATGATATTATTTTCACCTTAGCGAAATAAACATGTTGTTATTAATGCCTTCCACCAGAACTGATTGAGCTAGAAGCTGAGGAAGGAAACATCCCTCTTATCTTGAGCCTTATCTTCAAGCATCTCTTATATAGCCTTACACTAAACAATTGATGATTAAGTCTTTAAAAAAATTGTTACTCTGAGATGAGTAGCTTTATATTCTCAAGAAGGTTTTCTTTCTTTCAAAAATCTTCCTGGCATCAATTTGACAAAGAAAACAAGTTACAAGTATATAGGATCACTAGATACAATAAAAAGAATGAAACATAAATATATAGGTACAACATAAAATTTAAATATATAAGTATAATAGAAAGACTAGAAGATCTAATATGGAGATTAACATGGTAAAAAAACTCAAATGAAAAAAACAAACCATCATGACAACGAAAGTGGCCATGATAGAGTTAAACTAGGTACTTGGGCCACGTTAGCAACTACACCAAATTTGTAGTGTCTTAATTAGCAATTTAGGAACAAATGAGCTGCTCTCAGGTTATACAGAATAATCTTCATTATTAAATAAAAAACCCAAATGACTATCAAACATGCTACAGTTGGAATTGTTTAGGTCACCTGTAGAAGATCATGTACTCCCTTGGTTAAAAAAAATTTTTTTTATTCATTTATTCAAACTATTACATTTCTAGTATAAGAAATTATGAGGTCATTTCTCTTTCTAATACTTATCATCTTTCAGGAGGGAGAAAGGAGAGAGAAAATTGGGGGGAAAGGAGGGTTGGAGGAAAGGAGAGAGAGAAGGAGGAAGTAAGGAAACTTTTATGAATTACCTACTATGTGTCAAGCACTATGCTAAGTGCTTTACAAATTTTATCTTATTTGAACCTCACAAAAAACATTGGGGGTAGATGCTATTGTAACATCTATTTTTCAGTTGAGGAAACTGAGGCAGACAACAGCTAGCACCCATTTGAAGCTGGACTTGAACTCGGATCTTCCTAATGTCAGAAACTCATTAATATCTGATCCTAAGACAAAGCCTGGGCTCCATGATACTTCCTTCTGTTGCTATTGGGAGGTCATCATCGTTATTAACAACATGCAAATCTCTCCAAGATGAAAATAATTCCATTTTTCTAGATATCAATATCTTAGTAAATAATTTATTTCTAAGGCATTTTCAAAAGATTGCCTGAGAAAAAAACACCATCAGAGAGAAATGAATGATGCGATTCTGGCGCTAATGTTGGGCTTTTCTTTTTTTAAGGACGAGGGCCTACAATCCATACTCACCCCTAGATCTCTAGCAGCCTGAGGGGCTTTGCCTACTTTACAATACCTGGATTAGGCTCTAATGCTCCTGCCTTCAATCTTGTGCACCTCAACAGAAATAAAAATGGGTTGCCATCTCAAGGCAGCTAAAAGGTTTCTATAGAAATGAGTCATTGTTTTCAATCTTGTTTTCATTCTACATCTGAAAGCTCATCCAGATTGGAATCTGTGTTTTTAGGCTCT
This sequence comes from Sarcophilus harrisii, assembly GCF_902635505.1. Lineage (NCBI taxonomy): Eukaryota > Metazoa > Chordata > Mammalia > Dasyuromorphia > Dasyuridae > Sarcophilus > Sarcophilus harrisii. The sequence continues at coordinate 573,175,913 of NC_045427.1, read as the reverse complement.
CAAGCAAAGGAGGCTAATTACTGGACAAGATTGGAGATTAAGCTTTCTTCTCACACTTCAATAAGGTCCCTCCAGAATAAGGTTTAGGCTTATTAGGAAAGTGGTATAAGGAAAACAGGTGCTTCCCTTAAGGCAACTCTCCTTATTCTTCTTGGATAAAGAAGACTTCAATTTAGAGTGCTTTTAATATGGTACCTTTCACAAGCATGGGGAAAAAAAGCCATATGAAGATGGGATTTCTTTTACCATATATTTAAACAATAAGACATGACAGGCACTTCATTTCAGTAGAGATGCACACCTTGAATGCATTCCATGGCTTAAGGCCAAAGTACAAATGACTTCAACTCTTCAAGAAATGCAATAATCTTCTGTAAATGCATTATAGCACTTGTTCTGTCTTATTGGTAATAAGAAATGAAGATTAGTTTAAAACTAAAGAGGACAAGAAATTTCTTAAGAGAGGTTCTTCGGGGTCAGGAAAGCCTGACAGCCAATAAGAAACTTCCATTTGTAAATAATTTCCAAAATACTTATCTTAATATAGTTATCCTAGAAAAGGATTCTGAAAGCTGAGATAACTCACTTCTAAATTTGCCAAAGGATGAAGGCAAGAACATCGTATTATAATATGAAATCTACTATTATTAAGCATAGAAACTTTTAAACCAGATTTCATGTTTGGAATTGGGGATGGTATTAATGTATATGTTTGTGTATATATATATATATATGCATATATATACACACATGTATATATGCATACACACACATATATATACACATACATATATATGGGTGTGTATATATATATATATGTATATATATATATATATATATATATATAATATATATTTCTCCAAGTCTCTGAAAAGGACTTGATGTTTATTAAGCTTTTTGAAGTGTTGTTTAACTCAATGTTTAAAAAAAAAATGTATATCTTTAGTGGTGATATTCTCACAGTGTTCATCATAAGCCCTTACTTCTGAATTATATGAAATTTGCCTTTCATGGTGACAATGGAAGGTACATTTCTCTATGATTAGAGTGGCTAATGTTACTCTATTTATTGGCACTATGCCTTAAAGCATGACCTAAGGCAAGCAATCCTTTCCCAGAAAGAAACTACATCATATGTTATTATCAAGGTGTATAGAAAAAAGGACATTCTATTATGATAATGACTTTTGAAAAATATAAAGAATGTCAAGTTTCCAATGGAATAGTGCCTAACTGAGGCTGTTCTTGTCTCAGCAGTAGTAATAATTATATTATATGTCTCTATTTAGTATTGGTCTGGTACAAGGATTTTGCAACAAATCTTTTAGCAAAATGGTGGTGTCTGAGAGGACAATGAGTTTCAGAAGCATCATCACTGGGCAGTCAAAGCTCAATTGTTCTGTTTTTTTAATGAACTATATTTGAAAAATTAGACAAATATGATTAATCTGGGGTGGGATGGGGCAGTGAAACTATTGTAAAATGAAGAAGAAAGGGTCCTGGAAACAGATTTAGAGGAGGTGAATTTGAAATATATATGGTATGGGTGTGTATGCACACACACATATTTTATATATATATATATATATATATATATGTATATATAAAAATGTGTGTATGTATATATATACATACACACATACATATATACATTTATACACACATATATAGTTAAATATTTCCATATTACATATAAAACTTTTGAAAATGCTTTTTAATTCTCTCTCTCCCTCCTGCCACTGAAAAAGCAAGCAAGCAATTTGATATTAATTACATATGTGAAGTCATGCAAAACATATTTCCATATTATCCATGTCACAAAAGACATTACAGAAACAAAAATAAAACCGGAAAAATAAATAAAGTTTTAAAAAGTAAGCTTCAATCTGTATTCAGAATTGTTCAATTCTCTGGATAGCATTTTTTCATCATGGGTCTTGAAATTCTCTTGGACTATTGTCTTGATCAAAGTAGTTAAGTTTTTCACAGTTGATTATTTTTATAATATTGCCATTACTGTATACAATGTATTGCTTATTTCACTTTGCATGTAGAAGATGAGTGTAAATCAAAACTCTTTATTCTATTACCTGAGTGACCCAGGACAAGTTACTTGGGCTTTGTTACACTAGAAAGGAAGGTTGTGAATTAGATTTTTCCTTAAAGTCTTTTTCAGTTTCTGATTCCATATATAATTATTTCAGAAACTGCATCCATATAAATTGTATAACTGTTATTGGAACTGTTTGTGTGGTAATAAGAGACAAAAATTCTACCTATAGAATAGATTATTTCTAATAAGCACATATATATCTAAAGATAAAAGAAAATTGCTTGACTCATAGAAACATATAACACATGCGCTGTGTGAATTAAACCTAATTTTGAAGCATTAAAACCAATTTCCTGTAGAGAAAACAGAAATGCTACTGAGGATGGTAGTAACATTTATAATGACTAATAATATTTGGTATTTATGTCACCTTTCATCTTTAGTTCAGCTGAATAAACAGTAGAGCAGATAAGCACCAAGGAAACCAAGATAATATTAATAATCCCTTTCATTTTTATCCCACAGATTCCAAGTGTTTTATAGCTGTTATGCTCATTTCATTCCTAGAAGTTAGTGGTTATGCATCTGACAAAATGATTTGATAAGCTTATTCAACAAGTCTCCTTCAAGATGAGAATCCAAATCTTTTACTTCACAAATCTCTTTAGAAGAACAGCTTTGATAAATGATTTGTCCATAGGATTCAAACATTTTATTACCTTAGAGAATATCTAACTCAACACCTTAATTTTACAAATGAGAGAAGTGAGGTCCAGACTGGTCAAACTTGAAATAATAGCCATTCATCTATGGACATTTTCATTGGTTTTATTTTTATATCACCAATTAAGAAGGGCAAATTTCTGTTTGTTTCTTTTTAATAGGCTTTTTACAAAGTTTTGCTTTCATGCTATAGTATTTTTTTTTGAGCATCTATATTTGTATGTCCCATATCTCCCAAGGAACAACTGAGATTTTAAGGGAAGAAGTTGCAGCCCTTACATTTAAGGAACTTTCATACTCTATAAGTGAATGAGAGAAAGAAAAGTTATATTAATTTTTTGAAGCCTATATATGAGCTCTCATTAGGGCAGAGTGTACTTGGTATGAAAACTTCCCTTATGCATTTCAGTAACTTTTCTATAAGAGTTTTAGGAATCTCAAGGAACTAAGACATTAAATGACTTGCTCATGGTCACAGGATTTCAGTTTAGGTCTGGTATTCTAAGGTCAGCCAGCCCTTTTATCAGTGCAGTATAATGCTGTTTATCAATGGATTTAGGTTAAATTCATTCTAAATAGAGTGTTTGATGCTTATGTCTTTATTTTTATCTTAAAGATTTTATGTATTTATTTATTTTGCTGAGGCAATAGGCGTTAAACCACTTGCCCAGGTTAAGCTAGGAAGTGTTAAGTGTCTGAGACCAGATTTGAATTCAGGTCCTCTTGACTTCAGGGCTGGTGCTCTATTCACCATACCACCTACCTACTTCACTTATTTTATTTTCTAAACATATGCATAGATAATTTTCAACATTCACTCTTGCAAAACTTTTATTCCAAATTTTTCTCCCTCCCTTCCTCCATCTCCTCCCCTAGACAGCAAATAATCCAATATGTTAAATATGTGCAATTCTTCTATACATGTTTCCACATTTATTATGCTGCAAAAGGAAAATCAGATCAAAAAGAAAACAAAAGTCAAGCAAATAACAATAAAATAAGTGAAAGTACTATGTTATGATCCTCACTCAGTCCCCACAGTCCTCTCTCTGGGTGCAAATGGCTCTTTCCATCACAGGTTCATTGGAACTAGCCTGAATCACCTCACTTTTGAAAAGAGCCACATACATCAGAATTGATCATCACATAATCTTGCTATTGCCATGTACAATGTTCTTTTGGTTCTACTCACTGTACTTAGCATCAGTTTATGTAAGTTTCTGCAGGCCTCGCTGAAATCATCATGATTCTGATATCTTTTAAATAAGACTTTAGGGAACGTAGCTCCAAATAGTCAAAAATAAGAAAACTTTTTTTTTCATGATCCTTGGTCTTGAAATTCCAAGATTAAAGAGTCATATCTGGAAGAGCTTTTAAAAACTATCTAGTGTATCTCCTTTTATTTTATAGATGAGGAAACAAGGAAATGAGAAGTTAAATGACTGACTGCTTAGAATAAGTCTTCCTGACTCCAGGTTCTGTGTTGTAATCTTTCTAAGATAACTTGAAAGTGAAGAAAGGAAGACTTTATAGGTTTGGAATTTCCTTTTCTTGAGGGCAGAGAGATTTTTAAAAACTTTTTTTCATCCCCAGTATTTAGCTTAGCTCTTGGTGCATAGTATGTTTAATAAATATTTATTGACTGACTGGTGTGCATGGAAATACAAGTTTTTAATCTAGATCATGAAGTCAGTTCTTCATAATCAATCCATACAGAGAACATTCCTTTGTTCTTTCCAGCCTCTAGCTAATTAAATTTACCTCAAGAATTCCTATGATCCCCCTCCAAATGTAGAGTATTTGATGTCATTTGCCTACCTTGCAAATCATTATTGTTGTGAAAGTTGGAGGAACTGATTGTGGAGCAGAAGTTTTGTACCTAATTACATTTCTCTTTATTCTACAAGGGAACCCAGAGCTGTAACAACCATAGAGAAAAAGGATTTGAGTAGCCTTTGGTTTGGACCATCTGTCATGAATATGTGACATATGTTTGCTTTGTTTATTCAAGAGCCAAGAGTAAACTGATATACTGAACTAGAAATCTGTCACTGGGTAGAGGAAGACCAAATCTCTTGCTACCTGCTCTGAAATGAACACGTCCACATACAAATGAGTTGATGGTGTTTATGTACATCTCTGGTTTCCAGCATGTATTGAAGGTGCTTTCACAGTCTGAAATGACAGAGTGTAGGTATCATTTGGCGCATCCCAGATGACTGATGTTTTTCTTGATTACAGCTGATGGGTGTAGTTGAATGGAAAGATTTTTACCCAGACTGGCCTCCTCCTCATTTCTGTTCCTTTTTCCCCTCCTTTGAACCCTCATTTCAAAATTCTTTCAGTTTCCCTGCCTTGTTCCAATTAATGCCCTTCCCCCCAATCAAATGACAAGTTTCTTTTTTGGTGGCCTATTGTCTACTGAGATGACTTTGCAGGTCCCAACAGATGTGGTCTCCTTGGGCCGGATTGTTTTCAGTGGAGCCTGGAATCCTGAAACAGATGCAGGCTATTTCCCCTACCCCATCTTTCAGCAAATTTTAACTTGAGACACATTCAATAACAGGGGGATCTCAGTGGAGTTGTGAGAGCTAGTAGTCCCACGGGTGTGCATGTGGGTGCATCGAAAGGGAAGGAGATAGGAGGTGGATGTACCCCCAAGCTGATTTAAGGGGAAAAAACCCATACAACTCTTTAACTGATCAGCATGGGCGTGGGGTATGTTTGTGAGGTCATCACAACATGGGATGTTGTTGAATTGAATGTCAGAAGGTTGGTCTCGACTTTAGTCCTATTCAGTAAAACCTTCCGGAGGGAGAAGAAAAAGGGAGAAATTGTGCGTCTGAGTCAATGAGTGAGCGTGATGACTGTGTGCATGGAGACGTGTATGAATCTGTGTCTTTAACGCCAAAAAAAAAAAAAAAATCTTGACTCAGAGCCCCAAGTGACGTGGGGGAAGAACACAATAACAAGCAACTTTATGTTCGAAGGAAAAGGCTATGGAGTGATTTATACAATTCGCCGTCATGCACCCTTTGTGACTGTTTGTGCTGGGGAGGGGGAGAATAGGGGTAGGGGAGGGGGGCGCACGCCTCTGGGAACCCCGCGCAGAGCTTGCGGTTTGTCGGGATTGGAGTTCTTAGAAGAACGTGTGCACATGAATATCGGTGTATTTATGTGTCCGCTATAGTGTGTTTCCTGCCCCTTTTTCAGTGGGTGGGGAAGGACGCGGGGAAACTAGAGAGAAGAGGATGTAGGCAGTTGTCTTAATCAAAGAGCAATCCGGTCTTAGAAACTGACAAACCACATTGTTTCCAATAATCCATTAACATCCGTTCACACAAAGGGGCTTCTGATCGGAAATTGTCCTGGGGGGAAAAACAAAAAACAAAAAAACCCCAACAACCACCCCAAACTCTGTCCGCGGACATTTCAGAGGATTACTGTATCTTCTTTTGGGGCAAAGAGCCAAACCCAAGAGAGGAAAAGAGCGAGCGAGAGGGAGGGACCACTGTCCCCGCCTCCCCCCCAAACGCGCACATCTGGTCCCCGTTCCCTAGCTGCAGCTGGATGTAGTCTGTTGAATCCAGGTTGGTGAAAATTTAGAGCAAGTTCTCTAAGTCTGTGGGCTCAGAACCTCTTTTCTTCGCCTTCTCCGGGTTCCCCTCCCTTCGCTATCCAAACGGGATGTTTTAGGACAGCAGTTCGTGTGTGTGTGTGTGTGTGAGTGTAGCCGGGGAGAGGGTGAATCTGTAAAACCGTTGTCCCAGAGTACTAATTGTATTTCCTAAAGCAGAGATTATGAGCCCTGCAGGGTTTGCACCTGCTTCTTGCTAGCAAACCCTTTTTGTTCTGCTTGGAGCATTGCACTATATTGGCGCTGATCTATAGGTCCTCTGGACTCGCTCCTGCTTTCTTTTCCCTGGGCGGCGGCGTTGATGCAATAGAGAGCTCCGGGATTGGGGTGCGTGGAGACGGTTTGGAGAGGGCGGGGTGTGTGGTATGTTGGACGTCTAGGCCGAAGGACATCGCGGTAATGTTAGGGGCTTTTGCTAGGGGAGTTTTTAAATGAGGTAACTTGTTTCTCTACCAGAATTACTACCGAAATAAACTCGGGGGCAGGGGGGTAGGGGTAGAAAGGGTCAGCTAGAGTAGTAGACAGGAGAGAAAAAAAAAAAAGGGAGAAGAGGAGAGAGAGAGAGACTGTGAGATAGAGGAGAGAGAGAGAGGGGGAGAGAGAGAGACTGTGAGATAGAGGAGAGAGAGGGGGAGAGAGAGAGAGAGAGAGAGAGAGAGAGAGAGAGAGAGAGAGAGGGGGGGAGAGAGAGAGAGAGAGAGAGAGAGAGAGAGAGAGAGAGAGAGAAAGAGAGAGAGAGAGAGACTGAGATAGAGGAGAGAGAGAGGGAGAGAGAGAGAGAGAGAGAGAGACTGAGATAGAGAGAGAGAGAGAGACTGTGAGATAGAGGAGAGAGAGAGGGGGGGAGAGAGAGACTGTGAGATAGAGGAGAGAGAGAGGGGAGAGAGAGAGAGAGAGAGAGAGAGACAGAGAGAGGAGGGGGGAGAGAGAGAGAGAGAGAGAGAGAGAGAGAGAGAGAGAGAGAGAGAGAGAGAGACTGAGATAGAGAGGAGAGAGAGGGAGAGAGAGAGAGAGAGAGAGAGAGAGAGAGAGAGAGAGAGAGAGAGACTTGAGATAGAGGAGAGAGAGAGGAGAGAGAGAGAGAGAGAGAGAGAGAGAGAGAGAGAGACTGTGAGATAGAGAGATTGAGATAGAGGAGAGACAGAGACACTGAGGGGGGAGAGAGAGAGAGAGAGAGAGAGAGAGAGAGAGAGACTGAGATAGAGGAGAGAGAGACAGAGACACTGAGGGGAGAGAGAGAGAGAGACAGAGAGAGGAGAGTGACAGATACTGAGAGGAGAGAGAAAGAGAGAGAGACAGAGAGAGAGATAGAGAGAGGAGAGAGTGACAGATACTGAGAGGAGAGAGAGAAAGAGAGAGAGAGAGAGAGAGACAGAGAGAGAGAGATAGAGAGAGGAGAGAGTGACAGATACTGAGAGGAGAGAGAGAAAGAGAGAGAGAAAGAGAGAGAGCCTAAGTTCCTAGGAAAGGGGACTCCTTCCACATCAGACTGGGAACTGCCACTGCTGCCGCTCCCGCCGCTGCTGCTGTTGCTGCGGCAGATACTATGACTTGGAAGCTGCTTGGGGCCCCGCTCCCAGCCAGCGGAAAGTAACATTATTTATTTAATTCTGTGCATGCATTCAGTCCGCCGCGCTCCTCCGTAGCAGCCGGAACAAGACACCCCTCGACTTTAGGGAAACCACTTGATATCCATCTCCTCTGCTGTCCTGCAGCTTTGGGAAACGTCTCCAATTGGCTGTGTGAAAACGTATCCCAAGAAGAGGACCCTCCCAGCGAGAAAACCAAGGTGGGGGTGGGCAGAGAACCCCAGCCAAGGAAAGCTTCCTGAGGCGGGGGAGAGGAGGCTGGGGGTGGGGGGGGGGTAGGAGGTGGGGAGACAGACAGACCGAAGGAGGAGGAGAGGAGGTGGGAGGCTCCAGGCTCTCTCGCCTCTAATTTCAAAGCTGGCTCTCCCTTCCAGGTTGGGTCGGACCTGAAACCCTAAAAGCGCAGAAATCCTTCAGCCCCTCCTTGCCTTCGGATCGCAAGAACCAGCAGCGGCGGCGGTGCCTACGGACGGAGTTTGCTCTTGAACTCGATGGATCTGAACTTTGGGCTGCAGAATCATCAGTGCGGCTGTGGGGGGATCACTACGTGCTGATCTCCGGCAAGGGGCGCCTGCTAATTATTGTTATTTTTCTGCGGGGGTGACCAGTAGCTGGGCGCTCGGCACGATGTTTCTTGCCACCTTGTACTTCGTGCTGCCGCTCGTGGGTAAGTTGAACCTTTTGGAATGTGATAGATCCCAGCGTCCCCTTCCCTTTGCCCCCAGCACCCGGTGGGATGGGGAAAAGTGTGTGTGTGTGTGGGGGATTGAAGTTGTTTGGGGGAACGGATTACATTATGAATCCTTTTATAGTAACTCTACAGGTTTAGGAAGGGGGCAGTTCTCGCCTTCAACCCCCAACTTCCTTAGTGATTTTTTTTTGCATACTACGACCTTATCTCGAATCCCCCTGCTATTTGCACTCACGGGGGTTAGGGGGCATCACTGTTATTTTGGACCCAGGAGCGCCCCAGGATAATTGTGGCAGCGGTTATAGATTCAGGTTAGAGAGAGGGCAAAAGATGTGTTGGAACAACGAACTTACATGGGAAACTTTTCCGAATTCGCTTACCCGCTCAACGTTTGCTGCTAGAAAAACCGATTTCAGCTTGCGTGCCTCGGTTTACCCAGTCTCTTCCCCATAGACCCCGTCCTTCCCTTCATCCTACTTTGTGTCTGCTTTACAAATCCAAATCATCTCTCACCACGCCTGCCTCAACCCCAGCGTTCCAGCGCCTTGGCGTGGGCAGTGGGTGTTTTTTCTCTGGAAGCTTTGAGTAGTGGGTGGGAGGGAGGTTTGGGAAAATCTCTCACTTTTGTACCTAGCCCCAAAGGCCTGTCGCCTGAAGGCGAGTTGGTAACCCGGCCTTGCCTTAACCCCGAAAGGCAGAGACTCAAAGGTGGAATTCTCTGCTTGGGGCTCAAAAGCCTAGCGCTCCCACAAGTTGAAATGGGGCCGGCTGGACTGATTGCTGCCTTCCCTTCTCCGGCAGCCGCTTCTTGTTTGGGGAGCAAACCCGAACCCCTACTGGCCACATGGCAACCCTGACTGCTCCGCCAGCTCAGAGAGAGAGCGAGGGCACTGATTTAGCGCGGAGAAGGGGGACGGTCTCCAAAGGCCAACAAGTAGAACCCCGGCCCCCTCCCACAGCACATTTTCTTTCTATACCTTTAAAAGTAATTCCCTTCCCAATATGAAGTAATGCACTTATGAGTGTGGAAGCCTTTTAAGCCCCTTGTTGATATACTTGAAATTGGGTTCCCTTTTATAAGAGCACAATACTGGGGGGAAGGTGGGGACAGTCCATGACTGTCTCCCAGAGGTTGAACCCTTCCTCTGAAGAGGACACATGTAATTCTCACCCTTCTTTCTCTCTCTTGCCCCTAACTAGATATTCTTTTGACGGCCGAAGTCAGTGGCGGGGACCATTTGGACTGTGTGAAAGCCAGCGACCAGTGTCTCAAGGAGCAGAGCTGTAGTACCAAGTACAGAACCCTGAGGCAGTGCGTGGCGGGCAAGGAGACCAACTTCAGCCTGGCATCTGGGCTGGAGGCGAAGGATGAGTGTAGGAACGCCATGGAAGCCCTGAAGCAAAAGGCACTTTACAATTGCCGGTGTAAGAGGGGAATGAAGAAGGAGAAAAATTGCCTGCGCATTTACTGGAGCATGTACCAAAGCTTGCAGGGTAGGGACCCAGCCCCCACCGGGACTCCTTCACTTAAGCCCCCTACCCCGCCCCGCCCCCTCCCCAGCTCTCTCTCCAAGCTCCCCCTACTCCCCTCCCCTAGTCTCGGGCAGGCTGGCTACACTGCATGCAGCAAGCCCAGTCAAAGGGAGCTGACCTCATCCTCCACTTGGGCTGCTGCTCAGTTTGAGAATGAGGACCTTTCATCAGACCCAGGCAACATCAGCAGCTGGTGTTTCCTGCTGCTGAGGCAGTCGTGGCTCTTGTTCTTGGGCAATCCACATAGGGATTATGAGGTTAGGGGGCGTCCTCCAAGGGTATCCAGACGACCTTTCTAAAGAGATTAGGGCAGGAACAGATGTACAGGGTCATCCCAAGAACTGTGAATTCTCCTTCAGGAGCTGGCTTCCACAAAAGATCATTGGAGACTCCTAAGACAATGTGCCTTGAGTACATAACTTTTTGTTGTCATAGAATCGGTGGTGTTATCCATTATGAGAAAAGATGGAAACCTTAACCCTAAAAAGGCCAGAGAATTTTTTCTATATTGACTCTCCCCACCAGAAATTTTTTTCTGTATTGACTCCACCTACAACATTTTTTGCTGTATTGATTCCCCCCACCATTTTTTAAATCTGTATTGATTCCTCTCCCACCACCAAAAACAAAACAAAAAACAATACCTGATGAAAGGCAGATTGTGAAAAGCCATTTGTCATCATAGATGAGCATGAGAACGGTGTGTCGAGCAGCTGGTGTGGTTAAACTTTGGATAAAAGAAATAGCTCTTTGGAGAAGTGCATTTGTCCTCAATGCCTATTACAAGGAGAATTTTATTTTTAAGGCCCTTTGCTTTTGTTGATCTAATACAGACATCCTGTTCATTCAGTCACCCACTGAAACTGTCACTGAACACCTGACTGTATGAATTTGACCTTGGTTTGCCACTTCCATTAAAACTCTGGAATTTCCTTGGAATCTAGTTTGCTTTTTTCCCACTTATGATTAAAAGCATTCATCAGAAGTTGTCCCATTTTCAGCTGCAATACCTATTTTCTAGTTACCAATGTGAAATTTTTACTAGTAAATAGAGATGGTTTGCTTCTTTCCAACCTTATTTCCATTGGCTCTCAGAGGCAGGCAGCACTTGTGATGTCACTTAGCTTGTTCCTCTGTGATTTCATCCCATTCTGTAGAGTGGGGGAGTTTCTGGCAAGACACAGTGGATTGCTCTCCAATGTTTTCATGGCACTCTGGGGAGAGAAATGAACAACAAAAGAGGAAAGAATTAAAAGAAATAAACAATCCACAAAGATGATTTTTAAATCTTTGGAAGTCTCAGCATCATTTTTTTTCCTGTGCTACAGATAATAGAATAGCAAGTGAAAAAAATTGTGTAGGCAAAAATTTTTTTAGAACAGAATAAATAGAATTCAGTTAAAGAATATAGTTCTGAGAGCCCCAAATAGCCTCAGATAATCTGCTTTTAAAATAGCCCAATTTTTCTTTTGCTTTTAGGAAATGACTTGCTTGAAGATTCCCCATATGAACCAGTTAACAGCAGATTATCAGATATATTACGACTAGTCCCACATATGCCAGGTAAGCAGATTTATAGCTCTTCATTGAAAATGCCAGTTGCCTGTATTAAATGAACTGCCTTGAATTCTGCTTTGACTGCATTAGTGTAGGTAACAACAGTAGTGTGGCTTTGTATATCTGGGAAATTATAGGCAAGCTGGACAAGGTATAAATCTTTTTAAGAGGATTTTGTGGCTTTTACGGTCTAAAATGAAATTTAGTTGGGAAAAGTAAGTGGCTGTGCTTAGTTGTTTGTATTGGATTTTTAAAATGTGATTGGTCAACTCTTGGAAAAGAAATGCCAGTTCTACCTGCAGGTGGCAATCAAATTCCCTTCTTTATCATGCAGTAGTAACTGCCTAACTCACATCATTTGCTACTTAAATTATAGAAGATTTAAAGATAATCTTTGTTTGGGGGTAGGGAGAGGAGGGAGGAAGTTTGGATGAACTCATTGTTGTTTTCCCTAGTTTTTAACTTAAAAGATTCAATCAAATCATTTACTAAAACAATCTCTTCAGATTTAAAAAAATAAAATCAAGTTTGTGCTATTTTAGAGAAGATACTCTTATGCTATCATCCATTAAAAAGTATTGCTTCAAATTGTGCCGTTGGGTCTTCTAAACAGTTTCTGTTTTGGCTTGAATGAAAGTGATACTATTTAAGATTTTCCTAAGCATAATGAAGGAGAAGAGTACTTTCTCATAATGATAGGCATGTTTCAGGCAGATGTTATAATTTGCTTATTCACTTAATATTTCCCATAAGGAGATCTAGCCATCAAAAATGATATGTTGTTTCTAAGTGGCAAAACGTAGAGATTGATGTTGAATTTAATGCCATATTATAATATAACTCGTTGCTGTTTATATATGCTCTATGTTCTAAATGCTTAATTTTCCTTGTACTAGATGCAATGGAAAGTCCAGAGAGCCATAGCAATAATAGGCCAGAGAGGAAGATTGCTAAACCAGGAGAAAAGAGGGTCCATCCAGTGTCATGGATATCAATGTGTTACTGAAATAGAAATAATTTTTATTCTGATTCTCTGGATTTTCCTGAGATCAGCCATGGTCACCGGGGAACTAGAGATCCTGTAATTGATGGGAATTCAAGTTCATTGCAGTTAGAGCAGGACAATTATATCATAAAAACACTTCATGTAAGTTTTAAGGAAGCTGAAACCCAAGGGATAAAGTGCTTTGGTCATGAGCATAAGGAAGTGGTAGAATCAGCATTGTGAGTTCAAATGTCCAGATTCAGAGCTTTTCTCATTATATCTTGTTTTGATATTTGGGCCCATTGTAAAACTCTGTGGGGCCAAACTTTGCCCTTTGTGGGCTATGGGGAGCAAGAAGAAATAGTATGGAATAAAGAAGAGAGATTTGGAAGGAAGGAGGAAGACTGGGATTTAATTCCATTCTGTCACTGTCACCTTGAACATATAATTTATAAACTTTGAGTTTTACATATTTAAAATGATAGATTTCAGATCTCTTAAAAGTGTTTTAGTTCCTTGTCAGGCTGCGTTCCTGTGATTCTAGGTCTGTTGGAAACCAGAAGTAATTTTTTGTGCTTCTTTGATTTATCTCACTTCTTTTCTTGCACATTTTTATTTCTTGGACTTGTGATTTCATCAATGTAAGGAGTTTCTTGTGAGAAACTCAAGTCTATTGAATGCAGATCTCACTTGTTTGTTAATTTATAATCTTTGAGAGATGCTTAGGGTACTGAGAGAGGCTTAAGGGGGAATCACATGAGATTGTGTGAACTCTTAACTTTATGTTAAAGGTAGGATTTCAATCCAAGTTTTCATGATCATGAGGTCTGTTCTCTTATCTACATTGCCTCTCAGGGAATTGTTAATGCCTTATATTTATTTGTGCATTTAAATATTAAGTGGCCCTTATTGGCCTTGGAGACAATGAATCTCTTATTGCTAGAAATATCCTTTCATCTGCTTGTTTTTAATCATTCTTTTTTCTTTTAAAATGCATCATTTAATCAAGGATGTTGTTGTTCAGTCATTTTCAGTGGTTTACTTTTCGATCCCTTTTGGGCTTTTCTTAGCAAAGAGACTGAAATGGTTTGCCATTTTTCTCTTCAGGTCATTTTACAGATGAGGAACTGAGGGTCATGCAGCTATTAAGTATCTGAAGCTAAATCTGAAGTAAAAAAGATGAGTCTTCCTGACTCTAAGCCTGACACTTTACCTTCTATGCCACCTAGTTGCCACTAATCAAGGATGATTTAATAAGAAAATCTGATGTTTGGATTTGTGATAAATGTGCTTCTGAAAGCAGTAGTCATAAATGGCTGACCAGGTCTGCTAGGAGGCAGATTACTGTAGGAAAGAAGAACATTGATTGGATTTGGATGCAGAGGACCAGGGTTTGCATCTTGACTCAGCCACTTAAAATCTGTGTGACTTTGGGAAAATTGATTTAACCTCTCTGCTAGTCAGTTTCTTCATCTGCAAAATGAGGTGGGGTGATGGACTAGATGTACACTAATGTCCCTTGAGACTTCATGATGCACTTTTAAGAGATGAGACTTAGACCCACTTATTTCCTGAATTCTAATAAGCTTGAAATTTTGTTTAATTAGCTGACATTTATGTAGCTTTGACATTCCTACGGCAGCTTACATATGTTATCTATCTGATCCTCATAAGAACCCTGTGAAATAGGTGATCTTATTTTGATGAGTGTTGCTTTCATGAAAAAGAAAATCAAAAGGTACTGTGTTTGATTTTGTTCCCTTGAATAATGTATGTGAGTAGAGCTTGGTATTTACAGTATGTATAAAAGCAGTAGAAGGTTGACAAATGTTGCTTTTTTTTTTAAAGCCCCAATTCTGGCTTTTAGAAGAAATAATTCGCCTTCAAATCCCTCTGCCTGGGGTCTGGGCAGCAGCTTTCTGCTTTTGCAGATGTGGAGGCAATCAGAGTTGAAATCCTGCCAAATGTGGCTAAAATGTTTATCTCTGTAACCTTGTATGTATGCACGTAACCATGTGCTGGCTCTCCCTACTAAAACACAATCTAGCTGAGTGTTTTTTGTATCTCCACTCTCTTTGTTTGGACCGGGCTCTTCAAGCCTACAGCTGACTTTTGCAGTCATTTATTAATTGGCCAAGTTCAGAGGCCACTTACCATAGCTGTCAGCATTGTTAATAAAATGCCATCTCAGTGACACAGAGGGAAAAACTGAAGATTAAACTGATTTAGGAAAATGGGAAGTCTCTGCCCTGAAGGATATACAGAACTCCAAAAGTTAGATGGAACAGACTCTAGAAAAGAATGGAGTAATGTGATCTTGGCAACATGTTAGCCAAACATTTTAGGTTAATTAGAAATTAAGAGAGCTGGGAGCTTTCTACAGGTTGACATTGGTGGTATTTTAGAGGTCCCCAGGTTTGAGAAGGGGGGCTATGTGGGACTACACAGAGGGAATAATGGGCCATTTGGAAGAGGGATACTGGAGCAGGGATATGAAGAGTTGGACTGGAAATGGATGGATGGGTGAAGGTGGATCAAGAGTAGATTTATACAAAAGCAGAGAACTTTTGAAGACTGGAAAAAGTACATTAGTGTTTAACATCCATCTCCCTTTGAATTGTAGCTCTCTCATCCTTTAAACTCTGCTGGTTTCCCCTTTTTTCCTTTAGTAAAAGTTTGAGAAAAGACAAGTGATCAGTAACTTAGAAGAGAGATGAGCTCACTGGCAGAGTTTTGGAAACCTTGGAGGGGGGGGGGCAAAGGAAAAGAATGGGAAATTCTTGAAAGCACAGAGTTGTCTGCCTCGTGGAACCCAGGGAAGGCTGATCAGAAAGGAGAGGATGTTTTGTATAAAAGAGGAAAGGATTTGAGATTTCAGACGATTGCTGCAGAGATTGGAGGATGCTAGTTCTTAGTTTTAAATCCTTATATACAAACTTACTTGTTTGGGAAACAGTGACTGAACAGGTAAAAGAGAAAAAAGTCAAGAGGAAAGGAAGCTCAGATTGGAAAATATTGAATTGATTTGATGAAAGTCTAGTCCTAAACCTGCGTCCGGTTGCTTTTACTTTAACAAGTTCAAATATAGATCTGTATTTCTGGGTGGTCTAGAACTTCCCCTTAATTTCCTTTTTAAAATTTCCCATATCAAGTTACATTTCTGTGTTGTGCTGTGAATATAGTAGGGCATGACTTTGTTTCTGATGTAATATGCTTTAAATGCAATGTTTCTGCTTTAATGTGCTTTCAAATGCATGTTCCTATCTTCAGTTAAGGGTTTTTTTTTATCCTTTGCAAAACTATTAAATGCAGATTAATTCCATTTTTCTGTTACTGTTGTACTAAATCACAATGAAACTTCTTTTTCTTTGGATCCGAGAGGGTCTTGTAAAACAGATGGATGCTTAGATGAACCTTCTTATTCTGAAAAATATCCTTAAATCCTGGGTAGAGACCCTTGTACCTTACATAGGAAGGATAGGACAGGGATATCTATAGATTTTCTTGGGTACTGGGGATATAAATATTTCCTTATTATCTTCCTTATTCTTAGGCTAAAAGGAACAGAAACATTGGAGACCCTTTGGCCCCTGTGTAATGCTCTATAACAAGGAACTTTAAGTGACATTCATTCATTCATCAAAACTTGCTTGAGTACTTACTAATGTGTTAAGCTCCATAAGTATTACAGGGATAAATCAGAGATGGTCTCTGTCATCAGAGATTATAGTCTAGCAAAGAAGAAGCTGGAGGGGAGACAATTCTCCCACTTCAGACTGGAAATGTGGAAATGTATTTTTTTCCCTTGATCCACAAAAGAGAAAATCTTGAGTCACAACACATTGACTTTGTGAATTTCTTGGATTTTAGCTGTGTCTATGAAATACTTCTGAATTTGTAGTATGTCTTTAAAACCTTTATGACTTGAGTGCGTCAAAAGAAGTCTGGAGTCAGGGGGGTATGTTGGTATATCCTACAAGAGAGAGCAGCTCTGAGCCAGGTGTACCAGGAGACTTTGAGCTGGGACTGGGACTTTCTGGCTATCTGACTAGGATGGCAAACCACTTAACCTTTTGAGCCGTTTTTCTTATCTGTAAAATGGAAATAGTAATGCTTGCACTATCTACCTTGGAGGACTGTGGTGAGGAAAGTGGTTTGCAAACCATGGATTGATCGATAAATTTGAGTTATTATTATTAACCTTGTAATCTAGTAAAAGAATATGAGACAATAGTAGATGAAGTACAGGTTATATTTCATGAACGGTGGCTCCATACCTGCTTTTCCCCAATCCACACTTGCCATTTAATCAATATGGGGAAATTCCCAATGAGCAAAATATCCCTCCTAATGCAGTTCAGCGAATGTTCTGCACTTTACAACCTTGGGGTGATAGGTGGTATTAAACTGGGTTCCTTGAACTTGAAATTTTTTAATTTTTTTATTATTATCATAGTACTGTATGGTTGAATTCCTTTGTGTTTTATTTTATTCCGTTAAAAATTCAGAAATACGGAGTCCATAGATTTTTTACCAGAGCCCTTTCTTAGAGGGAATGGGTATTAAATGATGAAAGGTGATTTATTGTTGATTGGGTCTGTTTAGAGACAGTTTGAGGACTTAGCCAGGAAAACCTTACTTAGGTTTTCCAGCACCGACTCTGAATCTGATTGGGCAAATCTCACTCAGTGCCCCAGGCAACTTATAATGTTGATCAGCTTCAGTAGGAGAGAATTGTTCACACCAAGAAAATAGAAGTCTAACTAACTCCCTCTCCCTTTCAAGATAAAAGGGTCTTTCTTAATTAAAACTGTAAACATTTATTAAGGACCTACCATATTTATGTTTTATATACATTATATAAAATATATGATCTAATATGTCTATAATATATATTATATATAAAATATATCTATGATATTTAATTTCTATGATCTAATACATATATCTATAATATATATGCCATATATCTATAATGTATATGATCGACTATGTATATAATATGCATGTGCACATATAGGCAGACATAAAAGTGTGTATGCAAGACATTATGCTAGATGTTAAAAACACAGATAGAAATTCAATCATCCCTGCCCTCATAGAGCTTCTATTCTTCAGGGGGGAAGCAATCCACAAACTTTGGATAATTTGATAAGAGTACTAATAATAACTGGGTGATCAGAAAAGGCTTCCCGTAGAATACGGCTCCTGACCTTGCAACTTCTAATCTTTAAACTGTCCATATTTGCCTTTGCAAAACCAGAAATTTGTCCAATGATTTTTTTTTCTTTCTTTCTCTTCCCCCCTCCCCCCAACCTTGTCTGTCATTTTGGAACAACTCCACAGGGAAAGAGGTCAAATATACCTTTGTTGTGTGACCTGGGCTGAAGCAAATCTTTCTGGGTCTTAATTTCGTCTATGTGGAAAATAGGAGGTTGGATTATGTAATTTCTAAAGTGTCTTTCTGCTCCAAGATCATTGTATGTTGCTAGTTGTGATAATAAGGAATTTAGTTTTTTCCTTTGCTATGTTTTGTTCAAAGGAATACACACACACACACACACACACACACACACACACACAATTTTGTAAGAAATATTTAATATATTAAATTACTTGAAATAAAGTTATTTTTTAGAAGAGATAAGTAGTTATTCTACATTCTTATATTTGCCGTTTTCATTTGAATTGCCTAACTTTTTCAGGCTTAATGCAGAAAACCTTTTAAATTGCCAAAGTCTCTCTTCTAGTCAAGACTTGTTTTTATTTATTTAAGGAGATATTTGACTATTATTCAAAGTTAGTTTTAGTAAATATGGATTCATTAATAAAATTTTAGCTACAGGGATTTAAATAATGTCTGGCTACTTTTGTCCCTTCTGAGTAATCAGAAAAGGAAAATAAGAAATTATTTGATGCTTTACATGTTTTAGCCTTTAGATTTTTAATAATTAATCTTTTATCAGGAATTTCATTTGAAAAGCTAACCACTTTCAGTAATTTAGGAACTCAACTAGCTGGGTCACTGATGAAAACGAATAGGTAATTTGCATAAAGGGCTAATTTATTATGTCCCCTGGGCATTTCTTTCATCTTGCCTTCCATTCTAATTAATGTTCTGAGAGGGTCTAGCATGGTGTCAGAAATTAGGGGTGAAAGCAAGCATTGTTAACCAATTTTTTTTTCATCTTCCTTGATATTGTAACTGTTCCTGATCCATGGCCAGGGAGTTATCCAAAACTGGGAGAGTATACTTGGTGTCCTATGTTAGTTTGGGATCTTTGTTTAACCCATTTGACATGTAAAAAATCAAAATATCCTGAGTAGCTTCTCCGGGCTGAGAGGGATTTGTAAACTACATGTATAAAGTGAAGATAGCAATAGCTTAATTATTTCTAAACATAACCTCTCTAGTAAGAAAAACAACAACAACTTTAAAAAAAAAAAGCCACAAAATAACAAAACAAAACCCCAACCCAGCTCCTTAAAAAGCTGTCCAGAAATTTGTTTCAATTGGTTCCGGCTGTGGTAAAGCCAGCTGTGTGAGAGTTACACAGCTGAGAACGCCAAGAGAACAAGCAATTTCTTCAAAAATCAATTGCAATTTACTCCCACTAAATTGGCCAAAGTACCGCCCTGACGAAGTATTAGCATATGAGGAACTTTAATCATGTGGCCAAATTCTCCTATTTTGGGCCAAACCCCGGGTTCCTTTGGGATGGTGCCCATCACAGAGCTCTGTGAATGGGGAGAATCTTCAACCCTGAAGCATTTTTTATCTTGGCAGGTTATTTGTTGGTGGACCCCACTGTTAGTTTCTCACAGGCTTATTTAAAATTTGGGAGCTCATCTCCCCATTGTGCCAGTGAGCTCATAATTCTGTTTTTGGTCCAGAAGACTTCTGCTCATCTTCCCAACTCTTCCCTTTGTTTCCCCCCCCCCTTCAAAACCAAACAAAACAGCATTTGACACAATTCCCTCAGAGTTGGAATATAAACTCTTAACACCTATCATTTTAGTATTTAGCACTGAATTTTGATGGAGTTCTTAATTGACTCCTGAAATACAGGACACGCATGCTATTAAAACCACTCCTGCGTAGCTGTAGAAATATTAACCAAAGAATTAATTTCTGGATCCTCTCTTTCTCATTTCAGGGTAAGGAGAGCTTCTAAAGTAGAACAAAATGCCTTGGGCTATTTTTTGTAATGTTGCAGTATAAATAGCATTACACAGTAGTAAAGAAAAGAATTCTAAGTTCTACTTTTTTTTTTTTTTTAAGGTGACCCAATGCTACTTATTTGTCCATAAATAACATGGAATTTCCACTTTTTAAAAGTCTGTTACTTCCCCTCCCCCCCCCATATCCTTAGTATATGAACTTCTCGGATGCAGTCAGGGTATGGATGGGATCAAATTCATGATTTTATTGGCATAGGGAATTTTCAGTGAGGAATTCCCTCTAACCAGTGGCCAACTTTTTGCCCATTTAGTCCTAAAAACAGCCTGGAGCACTGGGGGTTAGGGAATTTGGTAAGGCCTATGTATAGTGTATATCAAAGTTTTAGAAAAACCCAGAACTTCTTTACTCTGAGGTTTGCTTTCTAAATATTATAAACTGGTGCCTCCCTGTGACAGTTGGTAGTGTATGGAAATAAGTATTGATCTCATTTCTTGTGGGGATGGTACAATAGGTTTCTAAAAAGTACATGTATACAAAATGTTTCATTGATCCCTCTTACTAGACTAGCTTTCCAAATAAATCCTCAATTAAAAAAATCTTAAGATAGATAAAAATCATCAAGATTTTTATTGAAGCGCAATCTTGTAGACCTAGGAAAGGCAAATTGAGTAAGACAGGAAATAAATGCATTGTAAATAGAACTATACTTCAATTGACTTATCTTCTTGTATAATAAATGAAATCGATAATATTTCAAAATGTAGTAGTGTACACCTTGGTAAAATAAATGTTGAAATTTTCCATGTTCAAAATGGAGATATTAACTTAAAATCCACCAAATATGTACTGAATATTTTAGAAAGAAGTAAATTTCTTCTTTTTTTGCCTTTTTCTTAATGTCCTTCAGTTTTCATTATGATAGAATATACTCTTCTACCAAAAGATGAGTGAATTTTTGTGACTATTAATGGAATTTATTTCTATGAAAATTTAACTAGGGGCTATTAGATAGTCTTATTCAACTGTTGGTGTCCCAGGTCTTTTATCCTAATAATGTGGCAGTTACAGTGATTTCTCAGTCCTTCTCTCCTAGACTCCACACGGAGAAAGTGCACTATGATAAAAATGCTAACTTTCTGGGATCTGAGCTAGATTGTGAAGAATGGCAATCAATAATTTGGATAGGTGACATTCTTGGAGTGGGAGACAGTGGAAAGGCATTGTTTTCTGATAATTAGAGTTACATGTGAAAGTTGGATAGGATTTATAGATAGGGCAGATAGTGAAATCAACCTGAGCTGAAGGAGGAGGTTCATTAGAAAGCAATTGGAAATCTGTTTATTTTGGTAGAGTGGTGTCATGAAGAAGGATCTTTTTGTCATAGGAAATTGTAGATCATTGACCACTTCCTGATTGGTAGGGCACTATCATGAAGAAGGGTCTTGATGTTTAGGAAACTGGAGATCATTGACCACTTCCTGATTGGTAGAACAGTATCATGAAGGAAGGGTCTTGATGTCTAGGAAACTGGAGATCATTAACCCCTTCCTGATTATGATTATGAAGAAGGGCCTTGATGTCTAGGAAACTGGAGATCATTGATCACTTCCAGATTGGTAGAGCAGTATCATGAAGAAGCGTCTTGATTCTAGGAAATTGAGATCATTGATCACTTCCAAAAAGGGAATAGTGGACCATTAGGAAAATCATCTTTTAAGTAAGATAAGTCTGTCAGTGCTTTGAACTGAAGAATTCAAGATGATTCTGTCAGCACTTTGAACTGAAGGATTCTGTGTTTGTTTTTCCTTCATCACTGTAGTCCCCTGCAGTGAGAGGACTCAAATGGTTTCCTTCTAGTGAACCCGCTGGGCAGCCCCTGGAGTCCTTAAAGGGACTCCAGCTTTGACTGCTAATTGCCAGGGCAGCTCTTCTCACTGGGACGATGGAATTTTCCTTCCAGTTAGACGCTGTGCTGCTAATCAATGTATTGGATTGTTTGTTTCTCATCTGTTTTTTTCTATTCAGTTTTATGATTCTCTTGTTTTTGGTGTCAGTCGGCCGTTTTCCATGATGAATCAGGCAGAAGAGCATGCAGAGGAGGTGAGGGGGTCTCCAGTTCTCATACCTTATAAACACTTTGGTAAATAATGGGATTTTGGCCTGGAGCAGAGAAAACTTGGAAGGGATGAGAGATTTGGAGGACAGTCAATGAGGATGGAGTAGACTTGCTGTTTTGGGCACCAGAGAACAGAGCTGCGGGTAGAAGGGGCGAAGAGGCAAAGTCTTGAAGTGAGGAAGAGTACTGACAGAGTCACTTTCAGAATGGAATTGACTGTTTTGGGAGGTAGTAAGTGTCCCATCACCACAGGGCTTCAAGCAAAGAAAGCCTGGATGACCACTTGTGTTAGGTATGATGTAGGAATGGTCTTCGTCCAGGTGCTGGCTGGATCAGATGGCTCCTGAGGTCTTTACCAACTAGGAGATTCTTTTGTTTTATGAAATTCTAATTTGTGTTAAAAAATGAAAATTGCTAAATTCTGGAAAAAAACAAACTTGGAATGGCAGAGATGCCCAGTACTGAGGGATGGTCCCTGTGTACCATGAGCATAGACATTGAAGGAACTAATTGCTGCTACTTGAGAAAGTGATGACTACATTTCACATAACTAGTTACTAAGAAATTGGAACTGTTTGTTTTTGATCCAACTTTTCAGTTTCATGGGATGTATATGCTACAGATTTAATGACTTAGTTGTGGATTTGCTATCGTTATTTTTTCCCCAGTTACCTATCTTTTCTCTTAATAATCTATAAGAAGAGAGATTCTTAACCTAAGGTCCATGAATTTTAAAAAAAATCGATAATTGCCTTTCAGTACAATCAGTTTCCTTGTAATCCTCTGGTTTTATTTTATACATTTGAAAACATTGTTCTGAGAAAAGGTGACCATTGGCTTTATTAAAATGCCACAGGGGATCCCTGACATAGGGAAGTGAAGGAGCCCGAGTGCAGCATCTTAGTGTTTACAGGGACAGTTAATAGTTCATCTATATTGTAGGTAGGGAGTAGGATACTCTTTCCTAACAAGAGTTGGGGTGTGTGAATTAATTGTCTTAGCCCCAGGTATTTGCTATCGAATGATTTGGCAGGTGATCAGTGATCTATTTGTTGTCCAGCCAAATGGTTCCTAAAGAGGGCAGTGGTTTGTTTCTATGGATACCCTCACACACACATTTATATACATGCATGCATTTATGCATGTGAAAGCATATGTGCCTTTTTGCCTATGTGGAAGTCTGGGAAAAATTCATGCTACTCTAGAGTTTTTCTTGTTGCTCTAGAAGAATGTTTTTCTAAATGGTATGTTTGCAAACAAAGTAGAAACAGTTGAAGCATTGTTTTCTATTAGCAGTGGAAGGTTCACTAACTACAGTTATTTTTTATTCTTGTCTTCCAAATTGTAATTTTAAAAGATGAGGCATTTCATATTCAAGAGTTTCCTTTGTCTGAAATAAATTATTCATTTCTACCCAGTTTCAGAAACAATGAACATAATACTTAATGCATCACAATTAAGCTTGTGTAGCTTCATATAAAATTATGTTCTCTGTGTTTTGGTGAAAAACATAGCAGTATATTCTATATTTTCAAGACATTTATTCCTCATAAGCAAAAATTAAGGGGAAAAGATACTTGGTGTTTTTCTCTTCTTTTCTTTTTTTTTCCATTAGTGGTGGAGAAAAGGAATGGCCACTTGGGGAAAACCACTAGACTTTAAATTTTAAAAGACCTGAGTTCAAGTTTCAGTTATGATAATTCACTAACAGATTATATTGATCAAATGATAACTAATAATTTATGACTTTTAATATATTATTTACCATTATATATTTGTAATTATTGCATAATTTTATACAATAATGGTATTTTATATTTTAAGGCTTATAAAGTAATGCACATACATTATCATTTCATATCATCTTCATGATGCTTCTAAAGGAGGTAGAAGATATCATTATCCCCATGTTAATAGAAAAGGAGATTCAGGCTCCCAAAGGATCTTCTAGGGATCAGAGGCAATATTCAAACCTGGGTCTCTTAATTTCATTTCACTGCCTATTTCACAGTGAGACAAAAGTGCTTGCTATTCCATAAAGTACTATAGCATCATCATTATCTTTATTACAAACAATAACAATAATAGCTATGTACAGGTACAGCTAGGTGACACAGCAGATAGAATACTAGGCTTGGAATTAAAAAGACTTATCTTGCTGCGTTCAAAGATGGCCTCAGACACTTATTAGCTATGTGACTTTGGGAAGTTACTTCACCATTTTTGCCTCAGTTTCCCGTTCTGTAAAATGAAGTGGAGAAGGAAATGATAAACCAGTCCAGAGTCTCTTCCAAAAATACCTCAAATAGGATCATGAAGAGTCAAACCCAGTAGAAAAGTTGCCTAAATAACAAAAGTAGTCTGGCATAACATTGTATCATTTACTGGTGTATTGTCATGTCACTTTACTCAGAAATTGAACTCACTAGTGAGTGTAAAAAAGCATTTTTTGTGTAGCGGAAAGATCCCTGGTTCTAGAGTTACAGGACTTGGATTTAAACCCTTTGTAAAATTCTACTCATTTCCTGCTTTACACCAGCAGCCTTATTACCTTCCTAGGTGGATTTAAAAGTTCTTTCGCCATAAGATAAGGGTCATGGGCTAGGTGAACTCTAAGGTCCCCTTCGTCACTAGAAGCATGAGTCTGTGATTTATTAAAGGTAAACTAGCTTTGGAGCCAGTGGGATGTAGTAGTCATGACCATGTATTTTAATCTTTTTGTTTAGGGGAAAGATTTTAGTTGTCTTTCAATTCTGTCATTTTGTATTCCCTTACCTTATGTGACTTTATAGACCGGGGGAGAAGTGTGTGTGTGTGTGTGTGTTTGGGTGCATGAATTGCATTATTTATAAATGGAACCTCAGATGTGAGGGGTTGAAGGGTTGAGGGGGGAGTGGCTTTGCTAAGCCTCCTGAGAAGCTGCAGAATCAAATGAATGCTCACACTGTGGGAAATATATGCCATATGTCAGACCTGAGCTTTGGGAAAAGCCAAAATGCAGTAACTCCTCTCTGTCAGTAGATAGCAAAGTGAATCTACTTGATCAGAAGCTCTTTGAAGGCAGACCGTCTTTTTCTCCATCTTAGAGATTGTAAGTGATTCTTTTTCTTTTTTTTTAATTTAAATTGAATTAAATTCTAAAACACCTCAGATCTGGTGCCTTAAAAAAAATAGCTGTCAGCTTCCCCCTACCCCAACAAATAAAAACAAGCCTCCTGTGTCCCTATTGGAAGAAAAGCCTGAGTGGTGTCAGGAAGCCTTGCTCTGGACGCGTCTGTATTTATTTACTTAGATCAAGCAGCTGGCGCAGCCCGTGTCCTTTAAAATCTCAAACAATCCCAGATGGGTGTTTTCTTGGCGTGTCATCTGTGTAAACTGAGCCCTCTCTGCTCCTGACCATTCCTCAGGCCTCAGCCAACCAACGTCGCTTTATCCACGGCTGGGCTTGGTCGGTGCTCGGTGCAATGAAAATAGTGAAAACTGACAGGAAAAAAAAAAAAAAAAGCGCAGTTATAAGGGGCCCTAAAGATGTCCTTCCAGAAGATGGAGAAAGAAAACAACTCCCTTTTTTTTTACATCAGCCCAGACTTTTGCTTGCTGGAACCGGAAGAGACCCCCCGGTGGGGATGATGAGCACTTAGGTGGCGCTGTGTGCCAGGCGTCGGGCTTCATTGGAGCTTCACCATCACCTTTGGCAGATGGGGAAACTGAGGCAAGGCCCGGCTCTCCCCGTATCGTTAGCGGGTCTTCAGTGTGTTCTTTTTTGGAGACGAGCCCAGAGAGCGAGCTTTGAGTTGGCCACGGCCAAACAGCTCGGTAAACGCGGAAGCGGCGCTGCTGACCGGCTCCTAATTCCCTGGCAGATGTGCCTTCCCACAGAAGGTGCTGCTGCTACAGCTTCATCCCTACTAAGGCAGGGGCACGACGGAGGGCCACCCACGTCGTGACGTGGCGCGCCTGAGGGGGATTCTGGAGTCGGAGAGGCGTCTGAGGAGGGGGAGGGGGAGAAGCGCCGCGGAGCATGCTGGGGGGGGGCAGAGCCCTGGCTACTTCCCGGTGAAAAAGGCCTCTCCGGACGCCGCGGTCGCCGTCTGGAGACGTCGTTTTCCCTTCAGAAAGCAGCGCGGGCAGGCTGTGCGCTGCCTTAAGGAAGCGGAAACAAACCCAGTGTCGGGCGGCTGCGCGTGACCCACCTCATTGCGCCCCTCTGTGGCGCGGGCTGGCCGGGCCCGGAGCGCTGGCGCAGCGGACCCCGGCGAGGCTCGGGGGGAGGCGCCTTCTCCCAGGAAGCGCCGCCCGGCAGGACCCTTATGACTGGCTCCGTCACTGGGGCAGGGGCGGCCGCCTTCTGGCCCTAGCACTGGCCACAGTGCCCGCGCAGAGTGGGTGCTCAATTAGTGTTTCCTATGTTGGACTGATTTCTATTTTTATGTATATCTCCAAGCCTTAGCAACAGTTCCTGGCACGTAGTAGGTGCTTAATGAATATTTCCTATATTGGACCAATTTTTTTATCTCTATCCTTAAGACAGCAACAGTACTTGGTACATAGTAGGTGTTTAATGAATGATTCCTATATTAGACTGATTTCCATTTTTATGTATATCTCTAAGCCTTAGCAACAATTCCTGGCACATAGTAGGTGCTTAATGAATATTTCCTGTATTGGACTTTTTTTTTCATCTTCATCTCTAAGTCTTAGCCACAATACCTGACACACAGTAGGTGGCTTAATAAATATTTCCTACATTGTACTAGCTTTAAAAAAAATATCTTTAAGCCTTAGCAACAGTACCTGGCACATAGTAGGTTTTTATTAAATGTCTCCTATTTTGAACTTTTTTCTTTTTAAAATCTTTATCTCTAAGCCTTAGCAACAGTCCCCAGCATATAAGAAGTGCTTAATAAATGTTTATCATATTGGACTGCCTTTCATTTTTTAAAATTTGTATCTCTAAGACTTAGCAGTCATAGTAGATGCTTAATAAATATTTTCTATTTGGGACTTCTTTTTTAATCTTTATTTCTGAGATTTAGCAATAGCACCTAGCATGTAAGAAGTGCTTAATAAATATTTCCTGTATTAGACTGCCTTTTTTTTTTTTTTTTTTTTAAATGTATATCTCTTAAGACTTAACAACAGTACTTGGCAACTGTAAGTACCTAATAAATGTTTACTATTGGGCTACCCTTTTAAAAATTTTATATCTCTAAGACTTGTTCCTGGCACATAGTAGGTGCCTAAAAAAATTCACTATATTGAAGAGCCTTTTTTTTTTTTTTCCATTATTGCCAATACTTATCATTGAGATTGGTTCATAATAAGCACTTAATAAATGTTGGAAAAATATTGGACCAAAAATATTTTTTTTCTTAATGTATATAGTGCCTGGCATATAGTTGCTTAATAAATGCTTACTGTATTACTGTATTGTATCTCCTGGAAATTCGTCTTCCTCAAATCCCGCCCACAGATTGTGATATGGGTTTTCCTCAGACACTGAATAAAGTATCCCCTTGACTTTGCAGGTAATACGGATGATCGAGTTTGCTTTTTAGCAATAGAATAGCATTTTCTCTTCTTTTTAAACGCTTCAGTGATTGCCTTTTTGATGTCATCCTCTTGTCATTTGTATCTGTTATACCTCTCTCTCCCAGTGTGGCTAAACAAAGCAAACCACACAACGAAACTAAGACAAAGTGACCCTGCCACCTAACCACTACATTCACCTTTCTATACCCCTAGACCCCCTTACTGCTCCAATCAAGGAAAGACTGCATTTTTCCCCCCCTGGGGCCAAGCTGGATCAATGTAATCACACAGCAATTAAACTTTACTTAAGAGAGAACAGCATTTTAGGTAAACATGCTGTTGTGAGACAAAACTACTTAGCAAATATTTACCTGAAATGTAAAACATAAATTAAATCCTGTTTAAAAGAACCTAATATAGAAGAATTGGCTCTCAAAGGTGGTTATATTTGTAAATAACAGATGCTCTCATTGATATTTCTCATTCCTTCCAGGTGACTTGTATAGTTGTCAGGTTGCTCAAAACTGACTTTTTTTCCGCATCCCGGCCTCCTCTGTTACTTTTGTGGTGGCCACTGGGGGTTTTGGGAAAGGAAAGTGATCAGAGGAATGGCTGATCAATTGCTCTGCCTTCCAGCCCACTGCTCCAGCCCTCCCTCTCTTTCACAATCTCTTTATTATTTCACCTGAGTGATCTGTAAGGATAATCCTTTTCCCTTAATGACTTTTATCTTATTTTTTTATAGCTCTGGGAATCTTCTATTCTTGGAGGAATGAATTCTCCTTCTGGGGCTTTGCTGTTTCAGTCCTGCTTTTAAGATCCCTGGGGCTTAAATGACTAAGCTGCCTTCTCTCAGTTTGTCCATGTACTAGAGGATTTATTATAAACTATACATTTCTACCTGTTGGGTTTTTTTTTTCTCCCTAGGGCTTTTAGGTGTAAGAGTTCAATTAACTTTTCCTTAGGTGTCAGGCTCTTAAAGGATGGGGAAGAGGAATTATTTTTATGGAAGTTAAGTAACTGGATCTCAGTCCTGAAAATGTCAGTAAGTAGTTGCCTGACCCTAGGCAAGCTTCTCTTTAAACCTCAATTTTCTCATCAATAAAATGAGGTGATTGCTAAGGTCCCTTTTCAAGGTCTGTGATTGTATGGTATTTTAGATGGTACTAGATCCTTTTTTTAGTCCTTTCTAAGTGTCCTTTGAAAAATGACCATAGAGAATGGTGTCCTGGGGGGAGGTAAAATTAGTGTTTAAATTTCAATTGCACTTTTTACCCAGTGGGTAACAAGAGTGGGTAGAGTCCTTGGCTAGATCAGGAACCAGAAAGGCCTGAGTTTCCATTTTGCCTTGGATGCTTACTAGCTCTGTGAGCCTGGGCAAGCCATGTAATCTCTGCTTGCCTCAGTTTCCTCATCTGTAAAATGGGGATAATAATTGTACCCCTCTCTCAAGTGAGATAATAATGGTGTTCAGTGCAGTGCCTGGCACGTAGTAGGTGCTATATAAATGTTTGATGATGATGATGATGACGATGACGATGACAATGACAATGGTCAAGTCTTCTATCCTCTCAGGGGTCTTATTCTTTTCATTGGTAAGACTAGAGAATTGGATACACTGTATTACTCCACGGACTCCAGAATTAACATTTTACCATTTTCTCAATATCGCTATTACTGTAATTAGGGGGTGGGGAGGACACGATGGAATAGGATAGACCCAAGCAAGGGTGGGCATGAAGCTGTGGGCATGAATCTTTAGATTCTGTGCACTGGTAAATAGAAAGACATCTTGATCTCTAGAAGCTAATAAACTGAACAGAAATTGCTGATGGTAACAGTCCCCTTCATCAGAGCTCTCTACTTGAAAGTTACAATTGAGGGATTTATCTCACTTAAGGCAGTCATCCCTGGATAGGAGAATTTGTTTATTTGAGTGTGACCCTGTATGACTAATTTTATCTCACTGTATAGTTAAGAAGTTATTTGGAGATTTAAGTAATGGCTGATAACTTTTTTTTTTTTTTAATCAGGCAAAGTTTTCCCTGGTTCCTTTGCTTTAAAAAGAGACTAAAATAACCTTTCCCCCAAAAATCCCAAATGAAAGTAAAAGTAAAACTTTAGAATTATAAGGGGGCCTAAGCATGTTAGCCTCTGCATTTTATTAAATAAAGAAGCTGAGGTCCAGAGAGGACTCTTAATCTCCATTTTAGCACCTTTCCTCCTCTACTATGTCTCATTTTGACTAATTTAATTAACATAATATCATTGTAGCAAAATTAGAATAAATTTTGAGGATCAGGACAAAAAGAAATGGAGACTCAGTTGTAGTGTCTGACCATCCATTGTCCTTGATAAGAGATATTTTACTTTTATTATCCCAGTAAATTATGAACAATGTGGAAGAAAATCAATTAAGTATTTCCTTTTCTGCTTGTTCCCCATCATTGTAGTTGGGTACTTCGGGGGTCATGTTCAAATATGAAAAGTGTAAAAATACTATGCCATTACCCTTTGACCCAACAGGTTTCTAACTGGGCTTTTATCCCAAAGAGATTAAAGGAGGGAAAAGGACTCACATGTGCCAAACTGTTTGTGGCAGCCCTTTTTGTGGTGGCAATAAACTGGGAAACTGAATGGATGCCCATCAGTTAGAGAATGGCTGAATAAATTATGGTATATGAATGTTATGGAATATTATTGTTCTATAAGAAACGATCAGCAGGATGATTTCAGAGAGGCCTGAAGAGATTTACATGAACTGATGCTGAGTGAAATGAGCAGAACCAGGAGACCATTATACACGGCAACAACAAGAACATATGATAATTAATTCTGATGGACATAGCTCTCTTCAACATTGAGTTGATTCAGGCCAGTTCCTGTAATGGGCTAAGGCTTGAGTTGATGCACTGAGGTCCCAAGCACATGAGGCTAAATAGTAATTGGACTACACTCTATTAATATACATGCTTGGATAAAGAATGGCCCCCGCCCACTCTCTGTGCAAGTCCTGATGTGTTGTATAGGAAATGACGATTTTGGTGGGTGGAGGCAGAGAGACAGGAAGAGAGAAGCTGGGGGAGATTGAGCCTGGGTTCAATGCTCATAGCTGTTGGTCTTGTGGCTGCTGGTCTAGCTAGCTTCTTGACTCAGCTACACACGTTGCTATTGCTGATTCCCTTCCACCTCTTCTTCACTGAGAATAAAGATTGACGATTTTCCCCTAACCTGAATTCCTGACTCCGGCTGATTTTAAAATACACGGTCTTCACAAGTTCCAGTGATTTTGTGATGAAGAGAGCTCTCTACACCAGAGAGGACTATGGGAACTGTGGTGGATCACAACATAAATTCTTACTCTTTTTTTGTTTGTTTGCATTTTATTTTTTCTCATTTTTTCCTATTTTTCTTGTGCAGCAAGATAATTGTATAAATATATATGCTTACATTGGATTTAACATATATTTCTACTATGTTAACATATTTAGATAACTGGCTATCTATGGGAGGGTATAAGAGAGGGGGAAATTGGAACATAAGGTTTTGCAAGGATTAATATTGAAAATAAAAAAAACTTTAATAAAAATATTTGAAATAGCATGCCATAAAGGATCTTTTAATCATGTTAGAAACATCAGATAAATGAAAATGTTAACATATAAGGTAGCACGTAGAGTATATAGTGAGGTGCTGGTACAATAACTTCAGAAAAGGAAACGCTGTGATTTGGAGTTACTAGGGAAGGCCATCACCAAGCATTTATTAAGTTTATTTTGTCAGGCACTGTGCCTACATTTTGCAACAAGAGGCAAAAACATTTTCTTTTCCCTCAAAATGTGATTCCAGTGGCCAAAAATCATATAAATAATTATGTGCATATAAAGTTGAATGGAAACTCTATTAGAAGAGAAGAGGGAACAAATTAAGTTAGTGTTGGAAACAGTGTGCCCTGTTTGAAGCTGTTTGACATTATGGAAGTCAGAAATACAGACGTCCGGCAGCCAATCAATACAATAGCTATAGTTCTTGACCTCAAAACACCCACAACAAGAGACAGGTGGTAATAGCAAACGCTTATGACCATGCCGTGTGCTGTAACTAGGACGTATGAGGACAATTAGGAAACGGAAGAGGAAATTGATTGGGGAATGGCCCAATAGATTGTGAGATATGAATATCATCAACTATTACTGTGACAAGCCCGATGAATACAAATAATCCTGGAAAGATTTCCAGGAATGGATGCAGATGAAGTAAGCAGAGCCAAAAACCAGCACAGTGACTACAACAGTGTACGATGAACAAGCAGAATTATTGAGAGTCAGGATAAGATCTCTCCCACCAGCACTCCTTTGTTGAAGTGGGAAGTCCACAGGAGTGGAACATGGGGTATATTTTCCAGGAAACTTAAATGATTTGGCCAGTATAACAAATAATATGAATAATACCAACTACATTTATATAGTATCTACTATGTGGTAGATGCTGTCCTAAACACAATTATTATCTCTTTTAATCCTCTCAAAAACTTTGGAAGGTAGGTGCAATTATCCCCATTTTACAGATGAGGCAAACAAGAAAAAGAACTTTCCTAGCATTACCTAGCTAATAAATATCTGAGATCAGATTTGAACTCAGGTTTTCTTGACTTTAATTGTTCCAACACAAGAATAGAAAACCAAAATGTCACCAAAATACTTAGATTGACCAGCTAAATTAGAAGGAAAAAATTGAAGCATGATAAATCATGCAGGATCTAGATTACTCTAGATAAGTGTTGTCCAAATCAGATAGAAGGAATTGAACACTGATTTATGTATAAGAAAACTTAGTTTTAAAATGTAATGTTATTTGTATCTTATTTTGCTTTTATTTATTCTGTTAAATACTTTTCAATAATATTTAATCTGGTTCAAGTCATATTCAGAGCTGCCTGTTTGACATCTTTGCAATAGTTGTAGACTAAGGACCATCAAAAAGCTGGAGAAAAGTAGCAATAGTGTTTTTGCAATAGGAACTAAAGTGTCAGATTTTGTGAAGCTAACTTTTGTGACTTTGACATGAAAAAGATTGCAAGCTTTGTCTTATTTTTTTCATAAATGCACTTTTGTAGTGGTGAAAGTATCCAGATGTGAAAGGAGCCTTGATTATAAAAATGGTTTTAATTTGACTTGCATTATGGATTTCTGTGTAGATTGTGGATAACCACTTGTTGGACAATTGTAGAAGACATCTATAAATGGTCAAGATATCATCTGAGATCTCTTCTGGTACCAAGGGTCTGCCCTTCCATAATGCTGACTCCTCCAGCAGTATATTGTTATGGGACTCAAGATAGGGCCATAGAATTTTAGTGTTAGTTGGGGACCTTAAAAGATCAGTAATTACAAGATCATTAAGGTGATAAATTTTATCTCCTCTTAAAACATTTGAATTCTTCCTTGGAAGAAGTAAAGAATATATGCAGGAATTTTAATCTTAAAAGTTTATATCTAGCAACTGAAAGACTCATAGGAAATTGCTTCACCTCCAGTATATTGAGAAACTTTATTTGTATATCACATTTCTGTTGTCTTCTCCCTTCCTTAACTTTAGTGATTTCAGATCATATGGAAATAAGTGAACAAAGTTTGGGATTCCATCTCAAATAAACCTACCCTTATTTTACAGGTGAGGAAAACATTAGTTTTAAGTGGCTTGTCATACATCTAGGTGTAGAACTTGAGAAAGGCAGCATTGCATGATGAATAGGACACTTGAGATATTTATTATCTATGGTGTTATTTCATTTGTGTCTGATTCTATATGACCCTGTTTGGGGTCGCAGATACAGAAATGGTATGCTATTTCCTTCTCTAACTCATTTTACAAATGAGGAAACTGAAGGGAGCAGGATTGAGTGATTAGCTCAAGGTTATACTGCTACTAGTTTAACTCAGGAAGCTTAGTCGGTTCTATCTACTGCACACCCTAGTTACCCTTATTTTCTTTGTAATCCTGGACAAATTATATATTTCTCATTTTCTTATCTCTAAAATAAGTTGGACTCAGTAGTCTCTAAATTCCTTTCAGTCTCTAAAGAACTCAGAATCTGGACCTGAATTCTACTCCAGATTTCTTTCCCATGTAAATATTGTCAGTAATTACAAGATAATTAAGGCAGTAATTTTTATCTCCTCCTGAAACATGTAATTCTTTCCTGGAAATAAAGAATACACACAGGAATATTCCCCTCTTAGGATTAAAGCAGAAAAGCTTAAAAATAGCTTTTGAAAATTTAATAAAAACATTTTTTTGGAAATCAGTTACGTCATTCAGAAACCAAGATGAAGTGAAATCTTAACTTGGATAGGAAGCAGACATTTACTTTTGCTTATTGTAGAAAACATAACTTGGAATAAATTTAGTTTCTCAGGTGTAACAACTCTTCAATTATTAAAGATTCATTTATTCTCATGGATAATTTGTCCAAGACAATATTGAAAGGATCAAGTGAGGATATTTAAAGACATTTCACATTATTATTAATGATTAAATACATTTCACAAATAATTATCATTAGTGAAGGGTGTGTTTACATTTTTACCTAATAATTTTATTAATTTTATCTGCATATTTTAAAAGAATTTTCCCTATTTAGAATCTCATTTTCAAAATAAGGTTCCCCAAACTTCAAATTTACCTTTGGCCAAGTGCGTTGGTTACATCTGCACATCATTGCAACACCAGATTCTGGGTAGCTCTGTGTTAGCATCTGAAAACAGCTGCACTTTTGATGGACATGTTATCCTCTGACTTTTAGATGGTGTCTGCATACACAGTTTGGACAGTCAATTGGATAATCTGAGCCAACAAATTTTCCACTTCCTTGAATTCTCTTTATATTTCAGGTGAAAATATTTTAACTGGACTTAACTGGATAATTGGCTGAGTTTTCCACTTTCACTGTGTATAAACATCATATATAATTAATTGTCTCATGGATAATATTTTCATTTTTTGTGGAAATAATAATATCCTGATTTCTTGAGATTATAAGTCTTGTCTAGGAATACTTAAATTTCGAGATTGGGAGCTTCAATATTTGATATCCATTAGTCATCTTGAGTTCAAAACTGCACTCACTTATTAGCTGTGTGATTGTGGTGACTTTAGCTTGTTTGCCTCAGTTTGCTCATCTGTAAAATGAGCTGGAGAAGGAAATGGCAAACCACTCCGTAACTGCCAAAATAAAAACCCAAATGGGGCCACACAGAGTCAGACACAACAGCAATCTACTACTCAAAATGTAGGAGTACTCCTTAAAATTTCATTTCCGAAAGGATTTCTTCATTCTCTTAAGTCTCCAAGAGAGCTAGAATCCTTCCTGTAGCACAAGGCTATGACAAAAGTTCTCCAGAACTCTCTGGGTTCATTCAGGCAGGAATCGGCCTTTCTTTGGGGAATACTAGTTTAATATCCCTGTTTAAATAGCTTACCTGGGTACCTGATTCTGAAGAGCATCAGTTAGTCCTGCTCAAATACTTGGTTTGGCTAGGGAACTTTTAATTCTCCTCAAGCACCTTGTTGATTAGTGTGTGCTGTTAGATTTGCTGGTCTGCTGGAAGGGTAGGATGTCTGGCGTAAGGGGGACTGGTTGTACACAACACATTTTTTCCCCCTTTGGCATCAAAAGGAAGCCAGCATGAGAGTAACAGAGAAATTATATGGCTTAGATTTGTTTTGACAGCTTTGGTCCTCAAAGGCTTCTCCATTTTCTCTTGTCTATTCCAGGCGATTTGAAATGCTCTCAGGAGATAAGGGGATAATACTTAGGACCATGAGGCTCTCTTTGTGGCAGGTTCTTGGAACCAAATGAACAGATTTTGTTTTTAAAAGTGCTTTGAGCTCATGGGGTAAAAGGACACTTCATAAACTGAAGATATTAGAAGGTTCTGTTTCTTTCAAAAGCACAAACGTCATTAAAGGACAGGAGAGGGAGTTTTTGTTTTTGTCTTAGGTGATTATATATAACATCTTAGCATAGTGGAAAGAACTGTGGTTGAGAAAAACCTGAATTTTAATCTCACTTTGACCCTGATGTTCTGTGTGAATTTAGACAAAGATTAAGTTTCAGGCTTTTTTTTTTCCTATGAGGAATGAGAGGCCTGAATTCCATGATCTAAAAGCCCCCTTTATTTAGCTCTCTGAGTCTGATCTTTTGATTCTTACATGAATGTAAGTTCATTTTAATAGGTTTGTTTTTAAGGATGATGATAATTGTGTTTCCAGAAATTAAATAATAAGCATTTAAGCACCTACATGTCATGCATGTATTGTGTTAGATAATGAGACTAGTAAGACAAAAAGTAAACAAAAGGAAAGCCTTCAATAAGCTTATTACATTGTATTGGTAGATACCGATTTTTGTGCATATAGGTACTTACTTCATCCATCTTTGTGAATGGGATCTTTTGAAGAGAAACCTTTGTAGCACATTTCTAAATTCCACATCTGGCGTTATTCTTATTTCTATGGGAGGAAACTGTTAGCCTGATTTAAAAAAAATTAGCATCTATAAAGTGTTTTAAGCTTTACAAAACAATTCATATCTGTCTTCTCATTGGATCTTTACAATAGTCACGTAGTTACCATTATTTGCCTGATTTTATACATTAAGAAAACTCAAGTCCAAAAGTAGTTTAAATAAGTTGCCTAGAGTCACACAAGTATAAGGTCTCTGAGGCAGGATTTGTACTTCCTTGACTCCAAATAAAATTCAGATAGATGTGTTGCCTTGATAGATTTGAGCTGATAAGAACATGAACAAGAGATTTAGAAAATAGTTATACCAATGGTATCAAATGTAAATAAAAATGGGAACTACTAAGTCATACATAAGAATCCCTGTGAGCACATGCTGACTTTGGAAATCACGCATTAAAGTTATGTATGTTTTACTGTATTTTATTTCCCAGTTGCATTTTCATCTAATTTGGACTGGACTTGGGAGTATTGGCCCATGTTTGACACCTCTTAGTTATACTATGTAGAGATGATCTGTTAAACTAAAAGGAGGAAGTTAAGAAATAAGGATCTAAAAGCATCTTGTCAGACTAATGCATTGGGCTTAATCTAATTAGATGAAATTCAGGACCGATCTCACTCCCGAAATCAATTTCACAAGTGTCAGATGGGGAGGCATCATTAGGCAGTTTTTGTATAAAAATCCTGGGACTTAGAGTGGATCATAAATTGAATTCAGTACTGGATGGTGGAAATTGCAAAGAAGCAAATTTGGGGTTTATGTTGAGAAAAACTTGGTAATAACTAGAGCTGTCCAAAAGTGTGATGGAACATCTCAAGAATTGATGGCTTCCCCCTTCCTTGAAGGTCTTCAGGCAGAGGCTGCATGATGATTTGTTGGATATTCTATAGTGGGAGTTGCTTTTGTTTTATAGTTTGTAAACTAGAAGCTCAGTCCTTAAGTCCCTAACTCACATTTTGTGTTTCTATGAAATGTACTATTGTTATGTGGATTAAAATTACCTAAGGATTATTTTCATTTATATCAGGAAAATACATTTTAATTCACACAAGTAAGCATTTATGTATTTAATACTTGTTTACTTTAGATTGAAAGAAATATTGCTGTTGAAGTAGTAATTCATCTTTAGTTTACCCTCTTTTAAAAAACTATTTAACATAATGGCATCTAAGCCAATTTTGGGCTCTGAAATGATGAAAGTTCAGTTTTAGTTTTGTGCTATATGTTAGAAAGAACATGTCTATTTTCATTAATTGGCCATTGTAATTTTGAGCCTCAGAAAACTTGTGGATACGCTGCCTCCTTATCCTACCTTTATAGAATCCCTTACTTCTTTCAAAATACATCCCAAGTGCCATCTTTCAACATGAAGTCTTCCTTGGCTTTTGTGCTTCTTCATAAAATATCTTTTGTTAAATTATTTGCTGCTGTTCAGTCATTTTTCAGTCCTGTCCTACTCTTTGTGATTCCATTTGGGCTTTTCTTTGCAGATACTGGAACAGTTTGCCATTTTCTTTTCCAGCTCATTTTATAGATGAGGAAACTGAAGTGAACAAAGTTAAGTGACTTGACCAGGATCACAGGCAGGAAGCTTCTGAGTCCAGAATTGAATTTGTGAAGATCAGTCTTCCGAACTTAAGTCTGGCATTCTATCCATCAGGCTACCTAGCTGCCCATTTTTACATGTATTTTCTCATTACCTCTCCTAGGAGGAGGCAAGCTTATTATGAGTAGGGACCATTTCCTTCATTGTATCTAAATCCCCTGCAGCAGTGCTTAGCACACAAAGTATGTGCTTTATAAATACTTGTTGATTGATTGGTTGTGGATGGTACCATGACAACTCATTTGATTCACTGTTGTTAAATATAACAAGCAAAGAATTTCAGTTAATTATTTTCTCCAAACATCTTTAGATACTGTATTCAGTGTAATTAAAAAAAGGAATTTTATAATGAATTACATTAAAAAGATTTCCATTTCTGATTTACATTAGAAACTGCCCTCCCCAACCTCAAAGACAGTGTTATGATCATAGTAATTAATAGAATCATGTCAAGTAGTTTCATTGCTCTCTGTGGCCCTAAATGTGTAGGACATGAGAAATACGTGTCACTAAATATAACAATGCGCAGAATTTTCTTTATTTGGACATTTTACAAAATGATGAATGGAAAAAGAACTGAAGAGGATCTCGTAAATAATCTATGTTCATTGGTTCGTAGGTTTTATCCTCTTGTCTCTGTAAAAATGCATTTCTTTTTTATGTTTATAATACAGCTGGTCATGGTCTACAGTGTCTCTGCTTATTATAGTTTACATTCCCTGTTTTATAGGTTAGGGCCATTTGGATAAAGTAAAAACTTAGATGGCTAAAGTTTTAAGAGCTCCCCTCATAAAGTGAATAATAGGCATGAGTCCTGTAGTTGATAAACTGAATTTAAGTATGCTAAAGTATTATAGATATTATTTTTCTATTGTTGCCTGGATATCATTGTTGCATTTGTTGCCTCTAAAAGCAATAGTAATTTGTTTTTTCTTTGTCAATAGCTCAGAGTTAAATATAAATGAGAGATTTAAATATTATGTCTTGCAAGAAAAAAAATTATGTTGTCACGCATTTTTAGATTCGGTGCATTAGAGGATATTATTACTTCATCGAGCAGATTACAACCAATTAAATTGTAATTCTTAGTCCTTGTTAAATAAATATTTCTTATTATCAATTGTGACAGCAGAATGTCCTGGCAAAGTAGTATATGCTTTCTTGGATTCATCTTTCTTCTTGAGATAGATTCTTTCTGAAGGTATATCTCTCTCTCCATATATAATATATATTCATATAGATTTAACATACACATGAATGTAAAAAAGGATTGTTTATATTATAGTGTAAATATGCGTAACTAATATATGCAGAATAACATTTAAGATGTGCCAGCTTTCATTTGACTGACAGGTGTTTCATATCATTTTGGAGACATTTTCTTGAGCAGCAAAATCTGGATGAAGTAAATGGTTTTGATACCTTGGGAGGTCAGACCGAGGTTACCCTCACACTTGCGATTCTCCAGGGCTCAGGATGCTGAAAGATAAGGCTTTTCCTGTTGTTAAATAGTGCACCTTTCCAGAAGACCCTTGCAAAGAAATCCTGCAAAGAAACCAGCCCTTGGTTGGATGTGCTTAATGTTGTATATAATTCTGGTGTTAAATTTATTGGAAGGTTGAGGTTAATGTAAAACATAGTGTAAAAAGAATGAGACTATGTGTGTCAGCTTTATGGAACATTTGGAAGGAGTTGAGTTTTGCTGTGTTTCTTTCAGTTCAAGGAAAAATGCACTAGAGATGTGAGTGTGAAAAGAAGGTATTTGATCTATCCTGACACTTAGGATGTGTTTGTATGAAGCTAGTGGGTCTCATCACATGTGCTATTTGCCCCCCTGAGAACTGTTTCCCCTCTCTCCCCCCAATCTTCTGTAAACTGAGATTTTAGACATATGGACAAAAGAGATGAGACCTACTTGTAGGCTATGCTTTTTATGTAGAGTTTTTGGTACAGTCATAACAAGAAATTGTAACTGTACTTTTTGGAGGTAACTAATTTTTTAAAATTGAGAGTTTGGATGGGTGAAAGTTACTCTGAAATACTTATATCATGAAACTTCACTAACACCATAATTAGGGTTCCTTTTCTCACTGGACAAAATAAATGGGGTGTGGTATTCTTATCATAAAGTTTCATGGGTATGCATTTGGAATAGTAGCAGCTAGACTTCAAGCCTCTAATTGTTAACACATTTTTTACAGGGAGATTTGCTTCTTTTTGCAACTTCCACCCAATTCTTTCTATTTCTGAACTTTCCAGCATTATGCAAATAGAACAAGTATGTTTCATAGAATCTGGTCCAGGACTGCAATAAATTATGAACAAAGTTACAAC
The DNA here is from genome assembly GCF_902635505.1 of Sarcophilus harrisii. NCBI lineage: Eukaryota > Metazoa > Chordata > Mammalia > Dasyuromorphia > Dasyuridae > Sarcophilus > Sarcophilus harrisii. Next base: position 573,135,844 of record NC_045427.1, on the reverse strand, counting down.
TTTAGTTTAATTGGACAGCCCCTATATTGTCTTTGTAAAACCCTTTTAGGCAAATCTTCACGGTTGGTCAGGGAATTTTACTATTTCTTCTTCAGAAGTTACATCTTGTCTGTCACCCTGTGACTGTTTAAAGACTTGTAACAAGGGTGTTCTTTGCACATCTATGCTCCTTTGTTCTTTCCTTGTTTCCTTATTCTCTTTCATTCACTTTAATTCAATCACCATTGTTAAGCATATAGCATAAGTTTAGCATTGTACTGCTACATCAACTATTCTTTCCTGCAGCTAAGACTCAATCTCCTTGGCCACCAAAAAGCACTTAATGTTCCTGTGTTTTTATGAACATGTTTATGTATGTGTCTGTTTGACCTGACCTTGATTCCATCAGTTTAAGGCTGTAATTAGCAAGGTACTTTCCCTACCATTCAAGGCATCTCTGCATCTTAAGTTGTTCATATACATATAATGTACAAAATGAACATCCTAATTGTGCATGTATTCATTATTTTTATTCAAAGGTCTGTAAGTCATTTTTATGTAAGTGACCATGACCATCTTAGATGCTAATTTTTCCAAGAAGCCGAGTGGGACCAGCAGCCTGTCTTTCAATGGACTATTGATCCTCTCAGACTCAGTTTCATTCTCTGTAAAATGAGAGGGTTAGACTAGATGTCCTCCAAGGTCTCCTTTAGCTCTAAGAGTCTATGATCCTGTGCTGATTTAATTCGCTATCTTGAGCAAAGATGGCAGGGAGCCATGGGCTTTTTGCTGATGTTTATGAATAAGAAACAGTTACTGGTTCTTTGCTTTTGGGCACCAGCCACCTGCTTGGGCGCCTCGATGCCTTTTTTGCCCTATTCTACCCATCCAACCTTCCACCTGCCTGCCCTTCCAAGTCCCCTTGAGAGAGAAGAGGGCTCATGGCTGAGCTTTGGAGTTATATGCAGAATTAGGGCTTTGGAGGGCTCATGGCTGAGCTTTGGGGTTATATGCAGAATTAGGGCTTTGGAGGGCTCATGGCTGAGCTTTGGGGTTAAATGCAGAATTAGGGCATTGGAGGACTCATGGCTAGGTTTTGGGGTTATATGCAGAATTAGAGCCTTGGTTAATTTATGGCCGGGCTTGGGGTTATATGCAGAATTAGGACTTTGGAGGGCTCATGGCTGAGCTTTGGGGTTATATGCAGAATTAGGGCATTAGAAGGCTCATGGCTGAGTTTTGGGTTATTTGCAGAATTAGGGCATTTGGTTTAGTTGGGGATCTAAGATTGAATAGGAACAGTCATGCAGATAGGAAGAAGGGGAAACCCAGAGAGATTATCAAGAACATTTGAAGAATAGAGAATATCCCAGGTGAGAGGGTGATCAACATTGTCCATTACTATAGAGAGGTCAAGAAAGATGATGAGGATTGAGCTTTAAGATATTGTTGATAAGACTTCTTCAAAATTTTAGCTGAGTGATGAGGTTGGAAATTAGATTGCAAAAGGATTGAGAAGTGAATGAAAGGAAAGGTATTACAGGAAATGTGAAAATATAACCCTTTCTAGGAATTTGGTTGTAAAAGGAAGGAGAGAATTACTATAAATAGGTGGAATTTTTTTGTCCTCTGCTTCCATTTTTTGTGTAAATGACTACAGAGGAAATGTATCTCACTCATAGAAAGTATAGGTGAATTTGAGGTAGATTGAAAAAATCCATCTTTTATTTGGCCAAACTACCTGGTAAGGTCCATTAATCTTGTGTCCAGGTAAATCAGACAAGTGGAAATTCATGGTTTGCTTTATACTTAGAAGATAGGTTTGGCTTAGTGCCAAATTAATTTAGTTTTTAGGTTTTTAAAATTTGTTTACAAATCTAGGAAAGGAGCCAGCTTTCCTCAAATGGCATCTTCTCCCAGATTTGGGTGAGAACAGAGAATGCACATTCATTTTATATCTCTACTTAGTCTGCATTTACCATTTCCCCCTTCATTCTGTAGCTACCAAGGAGCTATCAGAGGAACAGAAATCAAAATTGGCCTCAATTAGACTTAAATGGCTTCCTTTAACATTCTTCCTTGTTGCTTTAGAAGCATCCTAGCAAAAAAAATACATCAAAGTCTTATATGAAGGTGGTTTCCTCAAAAGCCAGCAAACACAGTGGGATGAACAGCCCTTGGTTTTGGTTCAACACAGAAACTAGGAGTTTGTATGAGCTGTAAATATAAGCACAGTTTTAATTTCCCTAAATGGAATGGGAGATTTGAATGTACTCATTTAACTCTGGAACTGAAGGAAAGCTGCAGCAGAAGGAATCAATACATGTCTCTGCCTATAACACTCATCCAAGGCAATGAGCATCGATTCAATAAATGGCAGTCTCTCCCCTCTGCCCCAAAGCTGTTGTGTGCATTGTAATCTTGGGGGGGGGGAAATCACATTTATACATGAATTCTTTAATTTGTGTTACAATAACTGCTTTTTGCTCTATATAAATTTTGCCTTACATAAATTCATTAAGCAGCTATGTTGAGCAGAGTAGTGTACTGGTCTCTTAGCAAAATAGAAAGATTAAACAAGACAACATTCCCCATCTTCATGGAGTTTCTATTCTAGTAGGTGGGATGTGATATATACATAGATAATTATCATATGAAATATAATATATGTTTAATAAGTAAAAAATAATTTGAGAGTTTTTATGAAAGCTTTGTTTCCCTTGGTGGGAATAGGGATGGGGTTGGGCAAGAACCAGCAAAAGTTCTTGGAGGATGAATCAGACGATGTTTGAATTGAACCTTAAAAGGATGGGAAAGATTTTAACCAATAGTGAACAAGAGTTAGGTTACATTCCAGGTGTATCCAAGTGGACACTATCAGAAATGCATGATGAGAGAAAAGGGAATTGGAGAGTATGGGTGACAGTGAAGACTCCAGTTTGAGTGGAATAAACATGTGTAGTAGAGTATAGAAGTATGAGATATGGATGAATTGTAGGATTGTAGAAGGCTTTGAATACAACTCAAGCAAAGAGGCTAAAGACCCACTGTGGAGTCTTGCTCTTAATATAGGAATCTAATAAGTATTTGTTTAATTTAATTGAATTAAGTAGTTGGGCCTTTATTCTTTAATGACACAAGCAGATGTGTCTCTTGTTAAAAGAACAATGAAAACAAAGATTTAGATGTTTCTGAGAATTGAAAACTTGATTTTGTCTAATACAGGGATTCTTAATTTTCTACTTGGTGACCCCTTTTTGCCCAAGAAATTTTTATACCAATCTATCTCAAATCAGAGCTGAGGTGAAACAGTACAATGTAACATGGGCAATACTGTTTGAAATACCTTTGATTGATTATGTGTGTGATTTTGAATTAATTTTTGGATGTTGCATTCAGAAACTTTTACTGTTGTCACATTTTTGTGACCCCCACATTCAGTTACATGACACAAATGGGGGTCTTAAAGGGTGGTATTCTTAAAATATTATCTCCTTTAAAGGTCCAGAAAACTTGGGAAATGTGCCAATTAATAGAACATACTTTACATATATATTATTATATAATATATGTTCTATTCTATTGTAACTGGTTACAGTTCTGCCTCTGCTAAGTGTATTCTATGAGCCAGACAAATCATACACTCTCAGTTCTGCCTCTGCTAAGTGCATTCTATGAGCCAGACAAATCATACTCTCAATCTAGACAACTCCCTAAGACCATAAATCACAGAGAAGGTGCCAAACAACCTTCACTGATAGTAAGTTTCTTTATCTAGAAGTAGCCTAATGAGTGAAATAACAATCCTAACCCCCATCCATACTACCATTTTAATTTAAAAAAATGGGAAATGGACAAAGGAAGCCTTGTTAAAATCTAGGTTCCAACCCCAAAGCTTAAAGAAAAACTCCTTTTCTGACCTTAATCAAGGAAAATAAATTTAATTAAAGATCAGAGATCTTTGTGGGCCTTAAAATCTCTTAAATCTCAAGCAGGGAAAAACAAAATAAAAAACAATGTTAACAGTGAATCCTAGATTAGAACTCCAGCTTTGTTTATACTAAGAGGATATCACCTTTCCATGAAGTGCAATCTCTTAGAAGAGTTGATAAAGAAGATCTGAGACCCAGGGGCCACAGAATTAAAGTTGTCTCTTTCCCCTCTTGATTACTTTTAACACCTTGGAGGACTTGAATGATGAAAATGTGTTCCACTTCAGGAAATTTCAGAACATGCCATAAAAAGTAATTTGCAATTTTCCTTTTCCCCATATCTAAGCTGAATGCGATGGTTAATTATTCCATAATAGCTTTTTGTTCTGGTGATTTGTTACAAAAACAGACAAGTCCTTTATCATCATTAAACACTCGGATTAGTAGTTTTTATTAGGGATCCTTTAAATCTCTGAAAAGGTTTGAAAAAATTACATTGAAAACTTTTAGGTATGAATTTTTAAACAGCACTGATATTTACAACAAATGCATTCATTCAAGTGGTGTACATTCAAAGAAAACTAAAGGCACTAAAGTACCCATCTCTTTAAATCACCCTGCCATCATTTAAGATGATATCCTGGATGACTGCCAAATTATACTGTATAATATATATTCCCTGGGAGGTGAGATCTTTATGGAATTTTTGCCACCGACAGATTCCTGCTGTTAATATTATTTCTGAATAGTATGGAGTATCTTTGAGGTGTTTTTTCCCCTTTACCTGTTTATTTCAGTGTGTTTCTGGGCCCAGCTGCCTGTTTCTTGCACAAGGTACAGCAAACTTAATTGAAGCTCCTTGTGTTTCCGAACAAATGGATTATTTGCTGGAAAGAATGTGAGAAACCTGTTTGTGTCTAAAATTTATAGTGGCTTAGATCCCAATCCCTTCATACTGGTTTTAAAAAACAGGTGTTTAAGCTTAACATAGACAGTTTACCTCTAGCTTTCTGAGGCTTCTTCTCTTCCCCTTCTTGTTTGTTCTAAGTGTATGTGTGCCTGGGGACATGACTTGTGTGTCTGCACGCGGGCACACACACACAGGAAGGTTAATACTGCCTTATTTCAATTTGGAATGAATAATATGGTGCATTTGACCTCTGTAGACATGACCACAGGTTAAGAGAATGGCTCAAAACCTGCCGTGCTATTTTCAAAAGGAAGCAGGATTGGTCCACATCTCAAATTATATTATTTGCTAATAGATTTTGTGCACTAGAGTTCTCGATATCCGTGTTGTGGAAATGAATTCAGTAATGCTTGTCACAGAGCATTAGCTTTTATACTGTAGTTAGAATTTAAATTTATGGGTATATGCCAGTGGATTTTTTTTCTTCTCTAAACAGGTGAGTTGGAAAAAGGTTGGCAGCTGTTTTTAGTTATGGCCAAAAGAGAGAGATTTCCGAGATTTTACAAGGAAAAAGGAAGGAGGAGACGTTTTCACATCATTAGAACGAGGCCTTTTATGCTGATGAGACAACAAGACTAAAAACAGGGTGATGCTGGGAAAGGAGACTTTTATCTAATCTGCATAACATGCAGAGCAAGAGGGATTGATGTGAATTTCCTAAACCTTAAAGTCCTTCTGTAGGAGATTTACTGAACATCATTGAGATGATTAGCCCTTTCCAATATCCCAGACTGCAAGTCATCTCCAATTTGACATGCAGTGAGGTTTTATTCATACCCATGCCATAAATCTTTTACCGAACTTACATTCTTGGGCCCTTTCTTTTAGAGACCCTGAACTCAACAGAGTGCATTTTTTGTGTTTACGGGTAGAGCATGGGGATTGTCTTTTGATATTCCCACGCCTCTTACTCAATGATACTTCATTTTCCAAGCATTTTTCAAATTCAATCCATTATATTACATTTTTTTCATTAGTAATCTATTGCATACTACTTACTACTTTCTCCATGTCCTCAGCCATATAGGATCACAGGAGAATATTAATATTAAAAAGATGGGCCTTTGGTTTATGGTAAACAGGACTCCTCTTCTCTGGGACCAGTTCACTGTTCATTCACATTGTCCAAATTATATATGCTGATAACTCTGTGAATTGTTTGTACAGCTACATATAAAAGGGTGGTTATTACATAAGATTCATAAGATTGCAAATGTGTATAGGATATGAAGTATTAGGATTTATTTTTTTTAAATAGTATTTTATCCCCCCCCCAGTTATACATAAGTCAAGGTAATTCTTAGCATTCATTTTTACAAAAGTCTAAGTTCCAAATTTTTCTCCTTTTCCTTCCCTCTTCTTCCCTTCCCTCTTCTGAAAATAGTAGGTAATTTGATATAGGTTATTCATGTGCTATCAAGTAAAACATATTTCCTATTAGAGTTGTAAAAGAAGAAACAGATTGAAAGAGAAAAACCCATAAAACATAATAAAGTAAGCGAAAAAATTATGCTTCAATCTGCATTTAGAGTTCATCAATTCTTTGTCTGGATGTAAATTGCATTTTTTTTCTCATGAATCTTTTGTACTTGTCATGGAACATTGTGTTGCTGAAAAAGCCAAGTCATTCACAGTTGATCACCATGTATACAATGTTTTTCTGTTTAGCTTTGCATCAGTTTGTACAAATCTTTCTGGATTTTCTTGTTGTTCATTTCTTATTGTACAGTAGTATTCCATTGCATTCATACAATTGATGGGCATCCCCTCAATTTCTTATATTTTGCTACCGCAAAAAGGACTGTTATAAATAATTTTGAACATATGGATACTTTTCTCTTTTTTATTATCTTTTTGAAATATAGACCTAGTAGTGGTATTACTAGATCAAAGGGTATAGACACAGTTTGGTTGCCCTATGGGCATAGTTACAAATTGTTTTCCAGAATGGTTGAATCCATTCACAACTCCACTGACAATGTAATAGTATTTCAATTTTCCTACATTCTCACCAGCATTTTCCTTTTTTGTTGTTTTAATCAACCCTGATAAATGTGAGTTGGTACCTCAAAAATGTTTTAATTTTCATTTCTCTAATCAAAAGTGATTTGGATCACTTCTTCATATGCTTATTGATTTCTCCATCTGAAAATTGTTCTTCATATATTTTGACCATTTATCAATTGGAAAATAGATTGTATTCTTATAAATTTGACTCAGTTCTCTATATATTTCAGAAAAGAGGCCTTTATTAAATTATTTTAAGATTGTTTCAGTTTTCTGCTTTCTTTTTAATCTTAGTTGAATTAGTTTTGTTTGTGTAAAAGTTTTTACATTGAATATAATCAAAATTATCTATTTTACATTTCATAATGCTTTATATCTCTTGTTTGCTCACAAATTCTTCCTTTATAGATCTGACAAATTATTCTTTCTTCCTAATTTGCTTTTAGTGTCACCTTTTACATCCAAATCACATACCCATTTTGAGATCTTATTTTGCTATATGATATGAAATGTTGATCTATATACCTAGTTTGTGTCCTGTTGTTTTCCACTTTTCCCAGCAAGTTTTCATCAAATAATGAGTACTTATCTCAAAGCCCTGGGGTCTTTGGGTTTATCAAACACTAAGTCATTTACTTCTGTGTCTTCTGTACTTAATCTATTCCACTGACACACTATTCTATTTCTTAGCTGGTAGTTTTGATGATTACTGGTTTATAAAATCATTTGAGATGTGAGATTGATAGGCTACTTTTCTTTGTATTTTTTTCTTTATGAAATAATTTTGGACAGATTGATTAGTATGGCACTAAATAAGTAAATTAGCATAGATAGAAATAACATTTTTATTATATTGGTTTAGTCTAAGCATGAAGAATTGATATTTTTCCATTTGTTTAGATATGAGTTTATTTATGTGAAAAGTATTTTGTAATTGTGTTCATATGATTCTTGGGTTTGTCTTGGTAGACTGCCAAGTATTTTATATTGTTTATGTTCATTTTAAATAGAATTCCTCTTTCTATCTCTTCTTGCTGGGCTTTGTTGGTCATATAAAGAAATACTGATCATTTATATAGGTTTTCCTTATATTTTGCAACTTTACTAAAATTGTTAATTATTTCTAACAGATTTTTAGTTGATTCTCTAGGGTTCTCTGAGAATACCATCATATTATTTGCAAAGACTGATAATTTTATTTCCTCATTGCCTATTCTAATTTCTTCTCTCTTTTCCCTCTTATTGTTATAGTACTATGTTCAATAGCAGTGGTGATAATGGGCATCCTTATTTCACCCTGATCTTATTGGGAAGACTTTTTGCCTATCTCTATTACAGGAAACACTAATGGTTTTAGATAGATATTGTGTATCTTTATTCCTGTGTTCACCACGTACTTTTAATAGGGGAATGTGTGTTGTACTTTGTCAAAAGGTTTTCATCATCTATTGAGATAAGCATAATTTCTGTTTTGTTATTGATAGATCAATATGATAGACATATATTGATGGTTTTTCTAAGATTGAGTCATTCCTGATATAAATACCACCTACTCATAGTGTATAATCCTTGTGATATATTCATGTAATTATCTTGCCTAGTATTTTGTTCTAAATGTTTGCATCAATATTCATTAGGGAAATTGGTCTGGAATTTTCTTCTTCTGTTTTAGTTCTTTCTGGTTTAGGTATCAGCACCATATTTGTGTCATAAAAGAAGTATGTTAGGACTCCTTCTTTGACTTGTTCCAAAATTTTTATATGATATTAGAAGTAATTGTTCTTTAAATGTTTGGTAGAATTTACTTGTGAACTGATCTGGCCTTGAGGATTTTCGTAGGGAGTTCTTTAATGGGTTTTTCAATTTCTTTTTTAAAGATGGGAATATTTAGGCATTTTATTTCCTGATCTGTTAACCTAAATAATTTTATTTTCATAAATGTTGTGTTCTGCTTTCTAGAGCCCCCAAGTTGGGGTGACAAAACATACTGTTGCTTTTTTTTAAGTTTATTAGATTTTTTAAATTGGACACTCAATTCATTGATCTTCCCTTTTTTTGTTGATGTGTAAGACCTGATGATTCTGTAATTTGGCTATAATGTTTCTTGGAGTTTATTTTTGGATCTCTTTGCTGTTGTAATCAGTGAATTTTGGATTTTTGTCTCTGCTTTGCCATTTGGTAAATTTTACTTTTTAAGCAGTTTTTCATCTTTTTCCAAGCTGTTGATTTTTTTTTTCCCAGAAGAACCCAGGTACTGGTGGAGGTGTTGGGCGTGTGCTTAGGTTGCCTTTTCCTGGGGCAACCTTGAAGGGCAGGGTATTCTGCCAACGAGGCTGCCTGATTGTCTGGGCTATGCTGAAGCACATGTGGCTCTCAGGACTGGAGTCCACTCAGTCCCTTGGCCTTGCTGAGGCACATTGAGGGGCTCAGGATCTCTTGTTGGCTTGCTTAAGTAGGCTTGCCAATGATTTACTGGGATGCTTCCTGTCCTGCATTGCAATCTGCTTTTTTTAACCTGATTGAGACAGATCTTTCTTGGTGATCTTACAAATTTCTAGGGAGAAAAGATTGTTTTGCCTGTCTCTTTACTGGTTTTGTCCTTCTAGCATTTGTTTTGGAGTCTAGTTATGGTAGTTTGGTGGTGGATATGGGAAAATGAATGGCTTTTTGTAGTGGCAAGGACCTGGAAACTGAGTGGTTATTCATCAGTTGGAGAATGGCTGACTATGTTATAATATGTTTATGTAATGGAATATTATTATTCTATAAGAAACAATCAGCAGCATGATTTCAGAAAGGCCTGGAGAGATTTACATAAATTGATGCTGGGTGAAATGAGCAGAACTAGAACACAGTACACAACAATAACAAGATTATGTGATAATCAATTCTGATGGTTGTGGCTCTCTTCAACAATGAGATTATTCAGGGCAATTCCAATGATCTTGTGATGAAAAGAATTATCTACACTCAGAGAGAGAACTGTGGGAACTGAGTGTGGATCACAACATAGTATTTTAACCTTTTTATTGCTGTTTGCTTGCTTTTTGTTTTCTTAATCATTTTTTTTCTTTTTGATCTGATTTTTCTTGAGTAGCACAATTATTGTGAAAATGTGTATAAAATAATTGCACATCTTTAACCTATATTGGATTACTTGTTGTTTAGAGAAGAGATGGGGGAAGGGAAGGAAAAAAGTTTGGAACACAAAGTTTTGCAAGGGTGAATATTGAAAACTATCATCTATGCATATGTTTGAAAATAAAAAGCTTTAATAAAAACATAATTAATAAAAAGAAAGTGAAGAGAAATTTACTTACTATACCATCTTACTCCTACAAAAGCCATTAGAATTTCTTTAATTCCAGACATAGCTATGTTAGTTGCAATCATACTCAATATTTACTTGGGTATAGTTGTACAAACCCTGGTTACACTTTGCTTACAGGCTCGTTTCCTCATTCAGTTTCTCCCAGGATTCCTAAGTAGTTTAGCAGTTATGAATATGCTTATGTTTAACAAAAAGCTTTAGAAGCTCTCCTCTTTCTTTTCCCTTTGATTAGCTTCCCCCTATCCTAACCTGTATTGTGCACTTGATAAATTTGGACAAAAGTTATAGTGAATGATCACTGGCTTTAATAGCATTATCTAATCATTTAAAAACCCAGAGAGGATTAAAGATGGGTGTAATAAACAGGCTTATAAGCTGGAGGAAGCTTTGCTTTCCATCTGTCATCCCATCAGCTGAAAGGGAGAAGGAAGACAGTAACTTCTTTAGGCATTGTTCCAAGACAGGATCAGAAAAAGTTAGACAATGTGGACTGGACTTTGCTCTTACAAATCTGGATTGGGGCTTCCAAAAGATCAACATTTCCTTTCTTCTTTTGTTCTTATTCAGGTCAGAATAAACTGGCTTCTCAAGGCATAGAATCCTGGGCCTGGAGTGACTCTTGGCAAGTCATCTAATTTATGTTTTCCTCCATTTTCTCAACTGTAAAATGGGGATAATCGTAGTATTTACTTTCCAGGATTGTTGTAAAGATCAAATAAGATAATACTTACACAAATTTGGAAATATTTATAAAAAAGGGCTTAGTACAGTGCCTAGCATGTAGACGGTGCTATATAATAATAGATAATACTATATATAATTCTTTCCTCTCTAAGTTTCGTCACTTCTGTTCACAGTCTTATTTCCATTATTTCTTGCTTTTGTCAATAAAATGGCTAGCATATCTGTTCCAGATCATACCCACCCCCCGATGAAATAGAATATGTGATGGATATGGGGTCATCCCCATAAATGAGTCAGAATTTTTGCTTCTGTTGATCCTCTTTTGTATAACTCTTCCTAGAATCAAGTTATTTCAAAGTAACTCACAAACCCAGACATTCCCAATCCCCAATAACTTTTGGGGAAATTGGAGGAATATGGTGTCCAATTCATCTACCCACTGAGTCTCCATAGAGGTGTTTCTATTTGAGGGCTTCCTCCAGGGTAATGATTTTATAGACTGAAAAAACAGGTTTTTCTTTTCTTCATCCACTTATTTTTCCTGTGTAGATAGTTGTGGTGAATTCCCAAGAGTGCTTATGGATCTTATTTTTGAGGTTTGGCTTTAGAGAATCTGGAAAACCTCACCAATTATGTGGTATTTCTTTTAGTTTCTCTATGCTGAATGAACTATGGTAGATATCTTTGGTGAGAATCCATTTTTCCTGTTTTACAGTTTGCTAGATATTACTAATCAGAGTTATTTAAAAAAAAACTGTGTTGAGATGTTTACTTAGAATACAGCCTTTAAGACAACATTTTTCTATACTGACTAGAATGCTTTAAAAACAAAACAAAACAAAACAAACTATGCAATAAGCACAGTGGAAGATAGGGTTCTTCCTGTGCTTTTTAGTTAATTGTGCAACTTTAAGGTCTGCTATAGAATATTATTCTTTAAGGTATTTTATAGAATATTATTTATGAAAGTCTGCATGTTTCCTTTCTATAATTTCATCAAAGATCATCTGGTTTCTTCTATATAGATTATTTTTAAAATAACATTTTTTAAGGTAGGAGAAACCATTCAGGTTGGTAGTTATTGAGATTTTAGCCATTTCCATTTTCTGTGCTTAATGAATTTGGGTATCTTCTCTTTCAGATAGTTTAAGAATCATCACCTCTTACTTAAGTGTTTAATAATCCAGCCATTTTTTCTGTCTGTTTTATTTATTTTTACCATGTTTACTTCCTCATGCTATGTACCAGCGACTGAGATGTTAAAAAGTTGGAATGTGATAGTTCCACTATCATGAATAGAAAAGGAAATGAAAAGGAGGAGGAAATCTCACAAAAGGCTATCTGTTTCACAGCCTGAAGTGTGTTTAAGGAGAGAGAGGGACTGTGGACCTTAATGTGAGTACTGGATTTAGAAAGCACAGAATCTCAGAAAAGAGACATACTTTTGATGTCTAGGAGCAACCCATGGAAATACAGAGTAGCTTTTTACCAGGTTGGCCACAGGGTGGTGAAATTTTTAGGTGTAGCAACTCGAATAATAGAGAAGGAGTTACTTGTGCTGATAAAAATCACAAATCCTTGCCATTTTGAAGGGAAAGTACAGGTAATCATTTTAAAGTGATTCTAAAACTCCTGGTCATTAGTAGGAGCTTTTAGTGTTTTCCACTAAAGAATGACATGGGGCTAATTTTTGTCTTTATCAGCCGCCCTGGGTCTTCCACAGCCCATAATCACCTTTCTCTCATATCTACAAATTAGCATCACTGAGAATCCAATCCAATTTCTTAGTTTGTCACAAACTGAATGGGAAGCAAAATATTGGGAGTGTGCAATGAATGCTGCGGAGTGAGTCTAGGGATTGACTCAATTTGACCATGTAACTAACTCCCCTCCTTGATTCAATGATTTTCTAGCGCCTTCAGGATTAAATACAAAATCCTCTATCTGGTATTTCTTACCTTTCCCATCTTTATACTTTTCTACTTAAATTTTCCCTGTTTGCTGCTCCATGAACAAGATATTCCTCCTCTTGAATATGCAGTTTCCCTGGTTTTCCCCTATGTGTGGCTTGTTCTGTCCACCTAACTTCTACTTCCTAGCTTCCTTGACTTCTTTTAAGTCTTAACTAAAACTTTGCCTTCTATGGAAGCTTTTTTCAACCCCTCTTAATTCTAGGGTTTTCCCTCTGTTAATTATTTCCTATTTATCCTATATGTGTATTTTCCCTCTGTTAATTATTTCCTATTTATCCTATATGTGTATTTTCCCTCTGTTAATTATTTCCTATTTATCCTATATGTGTATTTTCCCTCTGTTAATTATTTCCTATTTATCCTATATGTGTATTTTCCCTCTGTTAATTATTTCCTATTTATCCTATATGTGTATTTTCCCTCTGTTAATTATTTCCTATTTATCCTATATGTGTATTTTCCCTCTGTTAATTATTTCCTATTTATCCTATATGCATATTTTCCCTCTGTTAATTATTTCCTATTTATCCTATATGTGTATATTCACATGTATGTATACTCACATATACATATATATGTCTACGCATCCAAATATACACATACATACACATATTTAGCTTGTCTACATATATATCTATTTCTTTTCTTTCCAATTTGATTGCGAGTTTCTTCAAAATAAATACTGCCTTTTGCCTCTTACTGTCCCAAACATTTGGCACAGTTCCTGGCATGTAGGAGGCACTTAATAAATGTTTATTGATAATCATGATGATGGCCCTTGAAAACTATACATAAAAATATACAAATTAGAACTTGTTTTGAAATTGAAACTCAGGAAAACTTTTAAAGGATTTTCATTCACAGGCCCCTGAAGTGGGGGAGGGGAAGAAGTATTAGTGATCATGTTTAGTCTTCTGTTACACTTTGGGGAAATAACTCTAAGGTTTAGTCCCTTTGAAGGAAAACAGGTGTAGCTTGTCAGGATGAAAAATGGAGATAAATATTTTCCAGCTAAATTTGTAATCAAGCCAAGTAGAGAAGGAACCTTGAATAATGGGTTTTGTCTTTACATAGTAAAGAACTGAGGTAATTATCTAAAATATTGAAGCAAAAAGAGTGCTCTGGTAATTGTTATTTTTATGGTAGCTTCCTGAAATCTCTACTTCATTCCATATTATTTTCAGCCTCCATAGATATCTTGTTGCTTCCTTGAATTTTTATGTCAGGCATCATTAGCCTGCCTAATAGTGTAGGGATTATTTGTGTCTGAGTGACAACTCCTCTCTTAGTTTTAAGAGTGAGTCTAATAAACTTTAAGCTTTTTGAGGGTAGGGATTGTTTTATTTTTTCTTTGTATTTCATTGCTTAGTTCATTGTAACCATTGAATATCTATCATTTCTTTGCCTCTTCTCTAAGTACCTGGAAAAGTGCCTTCCTTGCCCATACTCAATAATATTAATTCCACGAATGCTCATGGTACTGAGCTACCCTATGTTTCTATGCAGTTGAGAAAATAGGGACTGAAAATTGCCTTTATTTATTTCAGTTCACAGCATCATATAATGAGAGTTCAGATATCATCTTTGTATACAGTCTCCTTATTTTATATATGAGCAAATAGGATCCAGAAAGCTGGGAATAATTTTGCCAAGGTCATAAAGGTTATAACAGAGCTGGAATCCAAGCACAAATCTTGTCCTCAATTATAGTACTCTTTTGCTGAAACATAGTGTTGTCTTAATTCATTTAATAATGGTGATGGTGATAACACATCTAGCATTTTCATAGAATTTTAAAGTTTGCAAAGTACTTTACAAATATCTCATTTCATCCCCCCCAACATTTGTGAGAAAGTAGATGTTACTATTTTAGCACCCATTTTATAGATCATCAAACTGAGGCAGATAGAAAGTAAGTTATTTTCCTCATGGTTACATAATACAGTTCATTATGGACAAGGATTGGTGGTTCTTTACCTTTTTGTGTCTTCTAGTGCTCAGATCAGTGCATTGTATAGTTACTATATATTGCAAAGTTATTCTGTGGAATGAATATATATGTATTTACTCAGAAATTAAGTGCTCTCTCTCTCTCTCTCTCTCTCTCTCTCTCTCTCTCTCTCTCTCTCTCTCTCTCTCTCTCTCAGGAAACATTAAAAATTAGCAATGACTTTTCTCTAGAATTTGTCATAGACTGACTTTTGAAGTGATTAAAACAACAGAGCACCCCACTTTATGTGCTAACTGTCTTTCTGAATCTTTCTCTTTCTATCTCTTTGTCTCTGTCTCTATCTCTGTCTCTCTGTCTCTCTGTCTCTTGTCTATCTCTGTCAGTCTCTCTGTCTCCTTCTCTGTCTCTTTCTCTCACATTCCTCCTTGATCTATATATGCATCTTACCTTTAATGTTAACTATAGCCATGTGCACCAAGAATGGAGAGCTGAGTCCTCTGAATACTTGTTTCACATCTCAAATGTACAGTGAAATAAAGAAAAATTTTTTAAAGCTCACTAGCTCCTGACTACAATTAAGGAATCTTCTAAATGAAAATCACTTTTGAAAAAGGTATTTCTTTCTTTCAGTGGGTAGCAGTTCTGTTATGACCTTATCTTTAATCATTCACGAGCAGACCTTTTGATCATTTGTCTTAAATTAAGTAGTTCAAAGAAGGTTTTCTGGGGCCTGCCTTATCTGGCGAGATATGTGTGTGCTTTACAGGGCCTGTGGACCATTTTGAAAAGGCTGTGCATGTGCTGTCTGAGAAAATGCATGCTGAGAAGCCCCCGTTCAGAGCCCAGAAGTCACTCAGCAGTGTGGGGAAAACAAGAAACCTTTTGTATCTCCAGAGGTACAAAACAGTAGCATTTTATAACCGCTGAGTGTCTTTCTAAAGTAATTACCATTTAAAACCCTAAATAAAATAATCCTCCACTAAACAAAGCAGATAGGAGACATTTAAATGACACAGACTATTTGAGTGGTTTATTTACAGCATGGAGAATGACTTTGCATTGTAAGGACGTACAAGGAACTACCCTGCTTCTGGAAAGAGGTCATGCCAAACTGGAAAGGCTCCATGGTCAGGCTGCCATGGACTCCTTGTTCTTCCAGGACCAAATTAGCTTAGTTTACAGAAGCTCCTTCCTTGCCTGGAGTTTGGCCAACAGGTGGTTTCTGTTTGTTTGTTTATTTGCTGCCACAACTCCCTGAAGACCTCTAAGATGTGGAAGGGGTATGATTTCTGTCAATGGAGGGCAGTGCCCGTGCTGAGGAAATCACAGATCTTACAAAGGTAGATGAGCGATCAATCAATCCATCAACAAATACTGATTAAGCACCTGCTGTATGCTAGAATAGAAATACCAAGATTTAAAAAAAAGATACAGTTCCTGCCCTCAAGGAGTTTACATTCTGAGGTGACATGAATATTAAAGTGATGGAAATAAATATGTGTGTATAATATACATATAAATCAATAAACATTAAGCACCTACTATATGCTAGATTAGAAATATAAAGATAAAAAATATAGTTCCTGCCCTTAGAGTTTACATTCTATAAGTAGACATGAAAATGAATAAATGATAGAAATATATAAATATGTATATATGTATATGTATTCATAGTATACATATGAATCAGCCAATAAACATTTATTAAGCACCTACTATGTGCCAAACTAGATTAAAAAAGGCATAGTTCTTGCCCTTAAGAACCTTACATTCTTAGGAGATGTGACTATAAATAAATAAGAGATGCAAATATATAATATACATACATATATTCATATATGTAAGATATACATATCAATCAATAAATATACATCAGTCACATTTTGTGTGCTAGGAACTATGCATATACACAAAAATATAAGATAATTTGGAGAGATTTAATTGATTTATTTTAATAAACAAAAGTATTTCTATTAGAACTTAGAAGTTAGCCAAGGAGATGTACCCAAAATACAGTATAGTGTTGCAGAAAGAACATTATTATTCAAACACCAAGTCGATTCATTAACTCTGTGGTTAGGGGAACCATTTGACTACCATGCCTGTTCTTCAGCTATACTGTGGGCAAGAATGGAGATACTTGGTTGCATTGTTACATGGACCAAATGAGCTAATGTATCTGAAAGGGCTTGAAAAAACTAACCTAATATGTTTTAGTTGTGTTGTTATTTTATTAGTTCAGGGTAAGTTTTGCTGAGCAAGACTCAATTTATAATAATGTCTTTTGTTCAGATTTTCAAAGGAACGAATACTCTATGTGAGCTTGATTTCCTTGTTTGTTTTGTTTCATGAATTTTTTCTCATCTCTTTTGTCAATTTGACTGGTGAGGTTGAAAACACATGGGACTCGATGTCAGAAGAGTTGAGCTCCAGTGCTGCCTCTGGGCCCTACTCAGAATATAACTTTGATCAACTAACTTTGCCTCTGAGGACTCTCCATCATTTAACCTTTCTTTGTGTCATGGACCCTTTGGCGGTCTGGTGAAATCTGTGGACCCCTTTTCAGAATAGTGTTTTATCAAGTGCATTCATAAATGAACAAGATGATAAATTTCAATTAAGGTTACTGAAAAGAAAAATGTAATTTTTTCTCCTTGTTAAATTAATGGTTTTCCTGAAATCTATTCCCCAGGATAAAAATATTTGATTTAAATGGAGACAATAAAACTTGCCCTTATTATCTATAGGAGTTACGTTAATATTTTATATGTGTGTGTATCTGTATCTGTATATAAGTATGTATGTGTGTGTGTGTGTGTGTGTGTGTGTGTGTGTGTATATATATATATATATATATATATATATATATATATATGAATTTGCTTGGATAACTCTCTGACAAACTGCAGCCAACTAAGATGTAAGTTACAGAGAAGGTGCTGTTGTATAGGTGGAGGGAGTTTTCATCCCCAAGGAGGTTTCCTATACAAATGAAAGCACAAGTTGTTGTTGAGTCACTTCAGTCATATCTGACTCTTCATAATCCCATTTGGGCTATTTTGGCAAAAACACTGTACATGTTTGCCACTTCCTTCTCTGGCTCATTTTATAGATGAAGAAACTGAGGTGTGAGAAGGGAAGAACTCTTAAACAGTTAAGTGACTGGCATAGGATCACATAGTTAGTGTCTGGGGTCAGATTGAATTTACAAAGATTCCTCTTCTTAACTCCAGCCCACTACTTTATCCACTGCACCACTTAGCTGCCCATTCCTTATCATAGCATAAAAAAGCTGGGCTTTTTTCTTTCCAAATCCCATCCCTCATGGATATAGGATGGAAGATCTTGAGCAACAATTTGAGAAAAATCACATCCATCTTTTCAATAATTTCTCATTGATATTTAGAATTTATGTAAGAATGCATATAACAAAACACTCAAAAAGTTTTGCAGCTCCAGGTAATTCTGTACAACTCTATGTTCTCAACTGTCCCCCACTTAAAACTCTCTTCTTCCTTTACACATTGTTTGAAGCTTCAGAGTTCCCTCTGAAACATTTATTCCTTTGCTAGAAGGTTTCCCCTGACTTCCCTAAGTAATTATCCCTTCCTTTACTTCGACTATTTCTGAGGCACCTGATCTAATGAAAGAGTGACTTAGGGCTGCCAGAGAGTGAAAGATGCCATAGGGAAGCTTCTGGTACAGATCACTCAGAAAATGAGCAGTCTTCACCAGCAGCTCAATGGAGTGGATTGTTGTTATGGCAATAATGACTTTAACCTGTTAATCTTGAAATAATTTTTTCTAAGTAGCCATTGATAATTATTAATCATTCATTAAACAAGTATGGTACATTGCACTTTTCTGAGAGATTTCATATGTATTTTTAAGTTTTAACTGGACATAAATAAGTAGGAATTAGAAGGGGAAACTGAGTCATATCAAGAGCAAGAAGGCACTTTTTAAAGATGTCCAAAGATGAGAAAATGAAATTGTAGAGGGGAGGGGAAGTAACTTTGTTGATATTACTCCTAGCAACAGCACCAGGACTAGAAGCAAAGTCCCCTGTATTAATTAGTCTTCCTCTAGAGATCAAAATGCCTGAATAAAAAGCATAGCTCTTGAATTGGGATTCCAGACTCCCCAATGACCCCTATTTCAGAGCTCTAGCAAGATGTGAATGAACTCATTTATATTTAGTTATATATCAATAGAATTAGAAAGAACTATTGGGGTGACTTTGAAAACTACTTCTTCAACATTCTCAAACAATCTTCTTTGTTGGGAGGGTTTTGGTTTGCTTTGGTGATTGTTAGGCAAGTAAATTATCTCATTTATATAAAACTCACATGGATTTTTAAAGAGCCTAAGAACTGTGTCAGACCAGGAGGCTTAAAAATTGTTAGCTGTTGCCCTTATTTGACTTTTTTGTGAGTATGGTTATGTGGTCCAGAATATCTATGTTTGCTGTCTCTAATGAAATATGTTGGTACCTCCTACACCAGGGTAGATTATACAGCCTCCATGTAATTCTTGTTTGGGTCTTTCCACAAGTCCTCCTCAAGGGATCCAATCACCATGCTCGAGACCACTTTCTGGGTCTTTTGTTGTCTTGGGGTATGTCCCTTGGCTAGCTCTTGTCTCATTCTTTCTGTAGGAACAGTCCATCGTGGTTTTATTTATTCTCAATAATGTCATTGAAAGTACTAGTACTTTTCATAGAGGTACCATAATTTATGGCATGTTGAAGTCTTTTATATTTTCTATGAATATTTCCACTGCCTTTTCAGTTGTTGCTGTTTTACAGCCATCCAGTCTTGTCTGATTCTCCATGACCTCAAGGGGCCATAGTATATCAAACCTTCCTTTCTCCACTATCTCCCAAAGCATGTCCAAGCTCATGTTCATTGCTTCCATGACACTATCCATCTCATCCTTGGCTATCTCCTTCTCCTTTTACCTTCAGTCTTTTCCAGCATCAAGGTCTTTTCTAATTATTATTATCTACTTATTTGTATGGCCAAAGTACTTAAGCTTTAGCCTCGACTTTCAGCTTCAATTAATTTCCTTCAATATTGACTGATTGGATCTCCTTGCTGTCCAAGGGATTCTCAGAAGTCTTTTTCAGCACCACAATTCTAAAGTACTCAGCTTTCTTTTTAGTCCAACTCTCCTAGCCCTACAATGGCTATTGGACACACCATAGCTTTCATTTTATGGACCTTTGTCGGCAAGGTAGGTGCTCCATATTTATTACAGCTTTCCTTTTGAGGAGTCAGGCATTTTTTAATTTCATAGCTGTAGTCATCATCTGTAATGATCTTTGAGCCACAGAATTTGACATTGATTTCATTTCTTCTCCCTCTGTCTTGCAGGAAGTGTTAGGACCAGTTGCCAAGATTTTCATTTTTTGGATGTTAAGCTTCAAGTCAGCTTTTACACTTTTGTCTTTCACCCACATAAAGAGGCTTCTTAATTTTTTTTTCCACTTTCTGCCATCAGAGTGGTATTGTTTGCAAATCTGAGATTCTAGATTTTTTTCCTGGCAACCTTAATTCTAGCTTTTGATTTATTGAATCTACTATTTCACTTGATGTATTCTGCATATCATTTAAATAAAGTGACTCTACATAGCCTTGTCACATTCCTTTTCCAATCTTAAACTAGTCAATTGTTCCATGTTTGAGAATAACTTATTTCTTGGCCAGGACACAGGTTACCCAGGAGACAAAGTAAGATCATCTGGTAATCTGTCTCTTTGAAGACTTGCCACATTTTATTGTAATCCACACAAAGGCTTTAGTATTTCTCACATCTCTCTCTTTTCTCACATAATCACCACTGTAGTTCACCATTTTATTAGCTCTTACCTGCTCTTACCTTATTGGTCTCCTTGGATTCAAATCTCTTCCCCAAAGAGAAAGTTTATTTTTATGTATTGCTTGTTATTGTTTTTTGTATATGTTTTTCTGGAACCCTCATACCTTCTCCATAATCTAGCAAACACTGGCAATTTGGTCTCTAGTCTCTCTGCTACTGTAAAAACTAACTTATTCTGGTAATTCTCTATTCACATATTGCTGAAGCCTAGTTTGCAAAATCTTTAAGCAACACTTTATTGGTTTGTGAACTGAGCACAATTTGGTACTTTGAATGTTCTTTGGCATTGATCTTCTTAAGGTTGGGAATATAATTTGATATTTTTTCCAATGTAGTGACCAGTGTTAACCAAATTTGATGATACATTAAATGTATCACTTTAACAGCATCATTTTTTTAAGGTTAGACTAGAATTTTATCTCTGCTACTTGCCTTATTGTTAAGAAAACCTTTCTAAGACTGATGGCTTTATTCTCCAGGATGTCTTACTCTAGATTCATAATCATATCAATTAATTTTTCAGTTACTTTCATAAGAATCCTTTTGAAGTCATAGAATTTAATCATTTGAAGTCAGATAGCACCATCAGAAGAATACTAGCATTAAAGAAATATGCTTGGCCATAGGGAATAGTTTGTGCTATCATTAATGACAGTGCACACTTACCAAAATATGATTCTGACAAAGTCCTACATGTTTCTGGGGTCCAGTTCATTATTCATTTCTAGTTCCTCTATAGTGTTGCTTGGTTTAGCCCTGATGGTTTTCTTAAATAATACTGCTACTTTACCATTGTTTGCTGAGGTGGTAAAGTTCAGATGCCATGGATGAAATCCAAACTGTTGTGGCAGTAAAACAAAACCCCTGGAAATATGCTAGCAGATCTGTTCAGTTTCATCTCTGTCAATCTATATTTCATCATAATTACATACACCTGCATATAATATGTGTGTGTTTTTGTTTTTTGGATAGGGATCTGTGACTTTATCAGTGTAGGAATTATCAGCTTGGAAATTCCCTCCACAAAAGCTGATTGGAACTGTCTGTAAATAATAGTCTTAATAGAATTGTTATTTCATACACAAATTGAGTTTATTTACTTATCCCTAATCATAAAACTTAGATGCATTAGGAGGTGGACTCTTGTACATTTCACAGAGGCTTCTCATATTCAGCATGTTCAAAACAGAATTTACCAACCTCCCAAATCTAACCCTTCTTCCAAACTCCCCTTCTGTGGAGGATGCTGCCATCCTTCCAAGCACCTGGGTTATAATCTTGGAGCCATCCTGCATTCTTTACTCTTCTTTCACTTTGTCTCCATATCCAATATGCAAATACTTTCAATCCTTTCTACCTTCTTAAAATTTGTCATATATTTCTCTTTTCTCATATAATCATCACCCTAATTCACCAGCTCATCAGCTCTTACCTGCACAGATTGGTCTCCTTGGATTCATATCTCTTCCCCAGAGAAAAAATTTATTAATTTTTATGTATTGCTTTTTAATATTTTTGCATGTTTTAATTTTATTTTTTATAAGTATTTTAGTATTTAATTTTATTTATATTTGTTTATGTATTTTTTATTTTTATATGTATGTATGTCTGTATATTCTATTCCCCTGATAAAAGGTAAAGTCAGAGTTTATTTTATATTTGTCTTTATATCTTCATCACTAAGCACACTGCATGTCACATAATAAATGTTACTTGCTTTACTCCAAGGTCAGCTCTCTATTTATTGTGGAACACTGCCTCTCATGGGGGGGGGGGTGACCTTTGCCAAGCCATCCTTCCTTTCTATATTTCACCTATGGGTTAGAAGATTTGGACTAAATCCTACCTTTAAGCTATGGTTTTATGGTCTTTGCATATATATATATATATATATATACATACATACATAAGTATATATATATATATATATATATATATATATATATACACATATATACCACAGTCATATCATAGATATGTGTATGTTCATTTGTAGTATACATGCATGTATGTATTATGTACCTCTGCATATATCTACACATATTTCTATATCGATCTCCATTAAGTTATTTGTCTTTGCTAGTCAGTCTTGTTCTATTTAAAATAATAGACTTCTTATGTAACCACATACAATAAGTCTAGTCCATTTGTGGTTTTTGTCTAATTTGTGTATCTAGTATGAACAATGACCTCTTTTGTATTGATCTTGGTTTTAATAAATAGTGGTTATTATGTCTGACATCTTGATGTAATTATTATATTGTCATCTCCTGAACAAGAGTATTTATTTATTTATTTATTTATTTTTTAAAGGTCTTGTCACCTTGTTTATACTTTTTTTTTTAATTTAATAGCCTTTATTTGGATATACATGGTAATTTAAGCATTAACAATTGCCATACCTCTTGTTCAATTTTCACCTCTCCCCCCCCCCTCCCTAGATGGGGTAAGTAGATGTTAAATATATTAAAATTAACAGATACCAAAATTATACCATGACCAAAACGTTATTTTGCTGTACAAAAAGAATCAGACTCAAAATTTGGCAATTGCTTGTGGAAATCAAAAATCAGGTGGGCAAAAAAAGGGTTAGAATTCAATGTAAGGTTTTAGTCATCTCCCAGGTTCTTTCCTGGGCTGGCCTAGTTCAGTTCATTACTGCTCCATTGGAAATGTTTGGTTGATCTCGTTGCTGGGGATGGCCTGGTCCATCAGACTGGTCATCATATGTATTGTTGTTGAAGTATATAATGATCCCTTCCTGCTCATTTCCTCAGCATCAGTTCTTAAGTCTCTCCAGGCCTTTTGAAATCATCCTGTTGGTCATTTCTTACAGAACAATTTTCCAAATTTCATATACCAAATTTATTCAGCCATTCTCCAACGTGGACATCCATTCAGTTTCAGTTTTACCACTACAAAGGGCCCACAAACATTCGTACATACGGTCCCTTTCCCTTCTTTATAATCTCGGGATATAATCCGTAGTAACACTTGGATCAAAGGGGTATGCACAGTTTGATAACTTTTTGGCATGTTCCAAACTATTCTCCCAAAATGGTTGGATTAGTTCACAACTCCACCAACAATGCATCAATGTCCCATTTTCCCCTCCCCTCCAACAATCATCATTTTTTTTCCTGTCATCTTAATCGACAGGTGTGTATAATCTTAGAGTTGTCTTAATTTGCATTTCTCGTTAATAATGACTTGGAGCATCTTTTTCATATGACTAGAAATGGTTTCAATTTCTTCATCTGGTTGTCTGTTCTATCCTTTCCATTTTCAATTGGAGAAAACATTTTTTATAAATTAGGTTAATTCTCATATATTTGGAAATGAGGCCTTTATCAGAACCTTTGACTGTAAAATATTTTCCCAGTTTATTCTTCCCCTTCTAATTCTTTCTGCATTAGTTTTGTTTTGTCAAATTTTCAGTTTGGTATAATCGAAATTTTCTATTTTGGTAAATTTGATCTCTAGTTTTCTTTGGTCATAAGTTTCCCCTTCCCGGGTCTGGAGGGAAATATTGTTTTCTAATTTTTAATAATTTCATTTTTTATGCCTAGGTCTGAACCCATTTTTTTATCTTGGTGTCGGGCGTTAAAGTATGGATCAAAATAGTTTCTCCATATTAGTTTCAATTTTCCAATTTTTCAAAGTAATTCTTATCCAAAGCTGGGGTCTTTGGGTTTTGTCAAAGACTAGGTTTATATTTTTTGATTTTTTATCCCTGAACCTAATATTACTGATCCTAATCTTTCTTAGCCAATCCAAATGGTTTTGGTAACTGCTGCTCTATAGTATAATTTTAGATCTGGTACCTAAAACCTTCATTTGATTTTTTCATTAAATTCCCGGGAATTCTTGATTTTGTTTTCCATATAGACTTTGTTGTTATTTTTTCTAGGTCATTAAAATGTTTTTGGGAGTCATTTATAAGGCTAAATAAATAGTTAGTTTAAAATTAAATTTGTCATCTTTATTATTTTGCCCTATCCAAAATTTAATATTTTCAATTGGTTAGATCAGACTTAATTTGTGAAAAGTGGTCTGTAATTTTGCTCATAAAGTTTCTGATTTTCCCTTGGCAGATAGATTCCTGAAAATATTTAGAGAACATCTTTATTAATAGGAAATCCTCAATTTTTTGCGGGGATATGGGGGAGGAATCCTTTGCCTGGTAAATTTGATGACAATGGCAAACACCATAGTTGAGCTTATGTTTTCTTGTTTTGTATCTCACTTGGTTTCTATAATCAATGAACTGTTGAATAGAATTGTATCTATAGTTAAAGCTATTATTTAATTAAATAAAATTTTAACATATGGCAATTATTTCAAATTTTAAAAAACATTAATTTTCCTCCAATTAGATGAAAAAACAAATTTAATATTATTTTAATTTATGGAATAAAATAAGCATTTCTGAAATATAATATAATAAAAAGATGACTGCATATGAAATTGCAAATCTGTAATGTATAACTTTTCATTCCCATTAAATATATAATGAAATTATCATGTAAATTCCGTTTTTCCTCCTCCCTTGACCCTAGATATAGCTACTGTTAAACCTAGCATACACACAGTATAGATACATATGTATATGTTATATATTTAGATTATTCTATACATACTTCTAGTTTTTTAATTCTTTTTCTGGATTCAGATAGCATTTTTCTTCACATTCATTAAAAAAACAATTTTGACTTTTAAATTCTGTTCCCTTGTTCCTTTCCCTTGCCCTTCCTTGAAATGATAAGTAATTTGATATAGGTTATATATGTGCAACCATGTAAAATATTTCCATATTAGTCATTTTGTGGAAGAAAACTGAAACAAAAAAAAAAGGGAAAAATAGTATGCTTTGATCTTTATTCAGCTGCTTTCAGTTCTTTATTTGGAAACAGTTATTATTTTTCGTCTTGAGTCCCTTAGAATTGTCTTGGATCATTATATTGCTGAAAACAGTTGCTTTCCACAGTTGATCATCATACAGTATTGCTGTTACTGTGGACAGAGTCCTCCTGGTTCTGCTTATTCACTTTGTGTCAGTTGAGGCATTTATTTTAAAGTCTTCAAAGCTGTATTTTGCTTTACTGAGTCTAATACTTAAACAACAGAATCTCTAGTAATCTTATATTGCTGCTTCTCCCTTGGTTGTGTGACCATTAACATTTGTTCTGCTTGTTTTTACTTATATTGCCTATTTTCGTCTCATGATTTCATCATGGAAATTCATGAGCACATGTGTGTGGGTATGCTTATGTGTGTGTATAGAGTATTTCTAAAAAAAGGTTTTCTATTAAAGAGAAAGAGGAGGTATTAATTAGTAGTTGCTACTTGGTAGCTGTTTAGTAGTAGAGAAATTTCATAATTAATAAACTGTTTAAGACAATGAAAGTTGACCGTTCTATCACAGCCTCTAAAATCTAAAAACTCTGCCTTCTTAGCAAATTTCTTGTGAGTACATTTAGTATTCAGATTCAGGTGCTTTTCTCAGCATAATTTTTCATCCCATTGAGATACACTTGATTTTGAAGTGTCAATGAAATGTTAAATTATATATATATATGTATGTATATATATAATTGTATATGTAATTATACTATATATTATTTATTTAAGTATAAATATAATATAAATAATATAACATAAAATTATGTATAAATAATTTTATGTTATATTATTATTTGTATTATATTTATAATTTAAGAGATAGAAAGATATAATGACAAGAAAAGAGAGACTTTGAGAGAAAGACAAAGACTTTAATAGAAACATAGAATGAGATAGTTAGAGGGACTTTGAGAGACCTAAAATGAAGCAAAGACAGAGACAGTGACTGAGAGAGAGAGATAGGAGACAAAGACTTTGAAAGATAGAGAGGGAAACAGATTCAGACAGAGACTTTGAGAGAAAGACAAAGACTTTAATAGAAACATAGAATGAGATAGTTAGAGGGACTTTGAGAGACCTAAAATGAAGCAAAGACAGAGACAGTGACTGAGAGAGAGAGATAGGAGACAAAGACTTTGAAAGATAGAGAGGGAAACAGATTCAGACAGAGACTTTGAGAGAAAGAGAGAGAATGAGACACACAGAGAAAGACAAAGATTAGTATTCCTTGGCTTTTTTTTATTAGAGATGGGAATAAAGGAGGGAGAAAAGGAAGATGAAAAATCACAGAGGGTTTGGAAGAATGGAGTAGGGAAGATGAGAGGTCTTAACAACCAGATGTCATAAACTTTGTAGTAAAGTATGAGCCAAAGCCATCTGCTGAGGGATGTGAAGGTGGGAAACAGACATGAGGCGGTTGAAGAGAAGAGTTTGGAAGAGCCACGAAGAAGAGTAGAAGAGACTCAACAAGGAAGAGTTTTGCCATGTGCTGATGACGCTTAGCTGAAATGACATCGCATGATTTGGAGTGAGCTCATTGGGTCTTATGGAGTGATGTTCTCCAGAGGTGACCAGGAGCACAGCGAATCTAATTGGAAAAACTGGATGCTGTCTCTGACAGAAAATGCAGGACTGGGTAAGAGAGAGAAGGGTGGAGTAGAGTGTTGCCTTGAATTGGTTAATTATGGAACTGAAAATCAAGGACCTGCTATGTGGCCAAGCCCTGTGCTAAGTCCTCAAGACACATAGAAAGGCAAAAAACAGTCTTAGCCCTTAAGGAGCTCATTCTCTTAAAGGAGAGATTACATTTAATCAATTATGAACAAACAGAATGCACATATATGTGTACTGAGAAACAGATACAGAGAGAAGGCCTCAGTATTAAGGATTCTTGGGAAAGAATTTTTGTATAAGGTAGAATTTTAGATGAGATGGCAAGTCAGGAAGCAGAGAATAAGGAGGGAGAATAAGATAGAAGACAACTGGAAAGATAGAAAAGGTCTAGGTTATGAAAAGCCTTTATATTTTACTTATAATTATATATTTTGTATATAAATAATTATATGTAGTATAATAATATATATAAAATAATATATAGTGAAATTATCTATGCAATATAATATATAGCATAATTATATATGCAATACAAATGTATAATTACATATAATATATTAGCATAATTATATACAATGTAATATATAGTATAATTACATATACAATACATGTAGCATGATTATATATAGAAAAGAATATATAGCATACATATATATACAACATATATATAGCATAATTATATATGCTGTACAATATATAGTATAATTATATGTACAACACATGTGTTGTATATATTTATACTACATATTGTATTGCATATTTAATATATAACAGTATAATTATATACAAAACAATGAAGTATAATTACATATACATTACTATGTATATAGTGTAATTGTATATACAATACAATATATACTATAAATATATATACATGTATAGCATAATTATATATGTAGTATAATTTGTAATATAGTTATATATACAATACAGTATATAGTATAATTATGTATATAAAATAACATATAGTATAGTTATACATATAATACAGTATATTTAATATAATTATATATACAATCCTATATATAGCATACTTATATAACATACAATATATAGTATAATTATACAATATAATATATATAGTATAATTGTATATGCAGTGCAATATGTAGTATAATTATATATCCAGTATTATATATAGCATAATTATATATGCAATACAATATATAGTATAATTATATAGACAATATAACATATAGTATAATTGTACATAGAATATGTATAGTGTAATTATATATGCATTATATATAAATTATATAAAATATGTTTTTGATGTATAAAAAGATTTTATATTTTTTCTGAGAGGAACCACTCTATTGAATGGTGGTGTGACATGATCAGAGTTTTTTTTTTTTTTTTTTTAAGATAACTTTGACAGTTGAGCAGAAGACAAACTGGAGTGGGGAGGGACACCAGACAATAGGCTGTTGGCAATAGGGAAAGGTGGTGAGAGGACTCACTGAGGTAGTAGCTGTGTCAGAGGACAAAAGGGGCCTATGTTTCATAGATGTTTCAAAAGTAGAATAAACAAGTATGGTCAGGAGATTGTATCTGAGAGATGAGAAGGAGTGAAGAATCAAAGATATTATCTAAGTTGTGAGCCTGAGTGATTAGGAGGATAGTGGTTGTCTTGGCAGTAATAGGGAAGTTATTGAAAGGGGAGTGGGAAGATATGAAGGTGTGATTAGAACAGGAGTGATGGATTGTGAGGCTATGGAAAGATGAAAGGCCTAGAGGACAGTGGAGAAGTGAGGTCGTTGGAGGGTTGGAAGGACATGAAACTGAGCCTTTCAAGAGTGCTTAGAAGAACACTTGGCACATATATAGCATTTATTGTTGACAGACTTAACGAAATTTTCTCTGGATTGTTGCATATGACTTTTATCTGCTCCTGTTGGGTAAAGTGGGCAAATATGCTGGTTGAAGTGATTTCTGGGCTCATGAGGCTCCTCAGAAGAGCTACCACCTTGCATTGCTTTAACTCTTCCACAAAATAATATCTGTTTTAGCCTATGACTTCTGTCCATTATGCATTTTGCGGCATTGAAAACACATTTAAATAATCTGGTTGGAGTCTTGCACATAGAGCTTGAAAGCTTATAGGCTATCCTTAAATCTTATTCCTATATGTGCTGAATAATACTGTTATTTTCTATTTATAGCTTTTGAGAGGAACTTAAAGTGGTAAGCGCTTAGTAACATCCCCCCAAAAAAGGAAATCACATATTTTAATTTTAATGGACAGAAAATGGCTGGTTACCAGTGTGGGAGTCATTTCAGAATCAGCCATCTGTGTGCTGTCAGACCACCAGCTTGCTAGAGCAAAGATCAAAATCAATACCAAACTTAAAAGAAAGAATAAAAATGAGAAGATACAGTGTGCAATTGAGGCAACTCCAGCCTGGCCTATTTAAACAATCTGTTGACTTTGACTTTTGCTCTCACTAGTCAGTGATCCGATTTCATGAAAAGACAGCAGGATTCAGAAATGATTGCTGCATCTGCAACCAGTTGCTTTGTATATGCTACAGATTTATTCTTCATTAGGTTTCATTTGTTTATAATGCTTTGCAGTACTTAGCAAATCCATTACCTTCCGAGATTTCTTCAGAAAAAGTTGACTTGCTCTGGAGGCTAGAAACGTGACTTTTGAGTGCAGTGTAATGTCTTTAACCTCTTTCATTGCTTGATTCCCAAATCACATTTTCTGATACAGTTTCTTGTCTTCCTTTTCATGACAGAGTTGCATGTGTTGATCAAATTTGGAGGACCTTGTCAAGGAATTGTCTCTCATCCTTGTAACAGATGTTAGCCATCTGTAGAACTGGAACACAAGTTGTCGTTAGCTTCATGGTGGTCTCTTTGTTTATGCATTGCAAGGTGATATGACCAAATGCCCCATGAACTGATTTTTTCTTGCTTTCTTGGGCTCACATCGAAGGCAATTCAATTATTTCCTTTACTTATCTCTTAGAGGAGGTCCACTGAACCTGCCACCCACATTTAGATGCAACTTCCTTGTATCTTCTAGTTTTATGTATAGGAAGGCTGTCCATATGGATATTCTTAATTATTCTAGTAGTGAACTAACCTACTAATCATTGGCCAAAGATGGCTTGATGAAGAAAACCAGTAATTAAATTAGTGTTTGTACTTTGTTTAAGAACCATTAGCACTTTCTACCCCAAGGATTCTTAACCTGTATTCTATGAATTTTTTTTTCTTAAAATCTTTTAGGTCTTTTTAAAAATTACATATAATTTCTTTTATTCATCTAAAAACATTATTCTGAGAAAGAGTCCAAAGACTTCATTAGATTAGCAAGTACTGTGTAACAGAAAAGATGAAGAACTTCTGCTCAATCTAGCTTTCCTGCAATTCTGTATTCAACATTGTAGAAGAGAATGGAGGTTGCATGGATTTTAGGATTAATTTGTCTTTTTGTCCAATTCGTGATCACTGTAGCTCTAAAAATTCATTATCCAGTGACCAACCTTCTGGTGATGAGACACTGTATGTTTAGATTTTTTTGGCCATATGTCAAACCAAATTGGTTGTATTTGGAAGAGGGTGAGCTATTCTTAAAGGGTTTAGAAGAATTCAAGCCACACTAACTTGTCCTGATGATGTATTAGAGTAGTACTTGAGGGGGAATGGAAAGTAGGAGAGGCTTCTTTGTATAAGTAATAAAATATTTCAAGAAAAGGCATTGTGTTCCTTTTATTTATAGCTTCAAAAGTTGTTTTTAAAGTGTCTTTCGTTCTATTGTTGTGTTTTTTTTTAATTATTGAAATTCATGATTTGATTGTAGAGCAGTTGGGCACAGTATGTTCTGTCCTACCATGTAAAGCCATGAAATGTGACTGGAGAAATGTGACACATTCACAACTTAAATCTGTGAGTGGGTGACTTTGGAAAATTTGCTGCTTTCAAAAATAAAGAACGGAGCTTTGAAAGATTTATGAAATATCTATATTTCACATTTAATTATTTGCTTCTCACTACTTTTGAAAAACAGTAACAATCTTATATTATAGAGTATGCCTAAGTTTTAATGTGCATTCATGTGGTGAAATCCTATCAGTGCCCCAGGTATAAAGTAAGAAAATCAACTGGTGAAAATTCCTTTTTATGAATAAAAATATTTTCCCAGATTTTCAGATATATAGGTTTGGAGAGTTGGAGGACATCTAGTGTGTATTCCCACAGAATAAAAAAATTCATTCCTGTGTTATCACATATACGTGGGCAGGTCCACTGTCTAAATCATGGAATAATAGATATTGAGCTGAAATCTTAGAGATCATTTAGTTCAGTCTCCTACATTTTATAGATAAGAAAATTATGTTGATGGCAGAGTAAAGGAAAAGGCGATAGATGTTCAAAAAATCGGGTTTTACACAATGTTAATTAATGTTTGTACATTAATTTAAAGAGCAGAAGTCTGTATCATACAATTTTGTCCAAAGACTAATGAGCCAATATACTATTAGGAAGTACTGAGTACATCCATCTGGACAATTTCAGTATATGTGAAATCAGATTTTAAATGATTTGCCCAGAGTCACAAAAATTGTATTCAGTGAAAGTGTCAGGGTTTGAATCAAGCCCTCTGACACAATCCATCTGTTGTAGGTCATTAACCACTTATAAAATGTACCTACTATGTGATTAGGCACTGTATTCCAAATCTAGCACTCTTTGTACTCTGCCATGACTCATTATTTCAGGAATTAGCCCATTGTTGAACAGATAGTTATAATTATTAGAAAATCCATCCATCCATAAGTCATTAACCACCTATAAAAAGCATCTACTGTGTGATTTGGTGCTGTGCTCCAAATCTAATGCTCTTTGCACTCTGCCATGACTTATTGTTTCAGGAATTAGTTCATTGTTGGATAAATAACTGTAATTATTAGAAAATTATTAGGTTGAGTGAAAAAAATCACTTTTTTAAAAACTTTTATCCATTGGCCCTACTTTTTGCTTTCTAGTCCTGCACAGAATAAATCTAATGTCTCTTCCATATAGTTGATCTTCAAATAGTTAAAGAAAATCACTTTGTTTTCCTTTAATCTTTCCTTTCTCAACATCCCAACATCATAGATTCTTCCCTTTCCAGACTTCTTTGGAAAATTTTCCAGTCATCAGTGTCCCGTTAAATGATCATTATTTTGTAGAATGGTGATAGGTGTGGTAGATATCTATTGGGATATCCTAATCAATATAAACTCTTTTTTCTTATTCAGAATATGGGCAAATATTGAAGTAAATCACTCTTTCCAATTTCTATTATTTTTGTCTAAGTCCCCATGATATTTGTGGTAAGACCCAGGAACTGATTTCCTTTTACATCCTCATCCATCTGATTGGCTGAAATAGATTGATTTTATGTTCCAGTCTTTGGAAGTGAAAATATTTGATTCTTGCCTCCTTTTTCAACACAGTGTTTTCCCTTTATTCTTATATTTCTCTTTATGTTAAGCCTGCAGGAAGTAAAAGTTGAAGAGAGGGATTGTTACAAAATTATGATCAATAAGATGCCTTTGCTTCCCCTTCTCACTTTACCTAGTCACACTCACAATCCTGCTGCAGGAACTCTCCTAATCAAACAAAGCAAACACAACACGAATACTTGAAAAAAGACAGATGTGGAAACATAAAAAGGTGTGTCTGATTTTATTGCTTAGACCAAAATCTCATTTCTGGTCCACTGACGTGTTTCCATTTTTATAGAATTTAAGAGTAGCAAAAGAGTTGACATTTTTGGTTCATATCCCTTTTTTCTCAGTGAGGAAACTGAGCCCCTAAGTGAAGCCACTAATTTTTTCTGCTCTGATAACTCTCTGGGTAGGTGGGTAGATCCCAGTGGATAGAACATGAGGTTTGGAATAGAGATGCTAGTCTACTTAACATTTATCATTATCATTATCAGTTTTAGTGACAAGAGATTTTTTAGCCTATCCTTGGTTACCTTATATGTTAGGAAATTGAAGTTGAGAAGTTGTGAATTTCCCAGAGTCATTTATGGCAAATTAATGGCAAAGATAGAACTAAGTTTCTTTTCCATTAATCTAGTATAAATTTCTTTATTTTTGAGATCTGATGAGCTAGCCTCTCTAATCCTTGCTTTGATATTTATGGGTAGAATTACTGTGGCTTTCACTTATTTGACATAAATTCACTTCTTTGACAACTTTCTCCGCTGAAAAATAGGGTTTATGCTACTTTGAATGCTCCTGTTTCATTGAGATGCTATAATGAAAGCACTTTGTCTACCACTATACCACTATAGATAGATAATTTTTGGACACACTTATGTTTTCAAAGAGTAGAGAATTCAAGATGTGGAAACTACCTCCATTGATGTATATTTCCAACTAGACCATTACTTAAGCTCTCTAATTAATTGCCCTTAAGAAACTATTGCTACTATTACAAGATGCTGCTTAGAATGACTAGTTTTGTTTTTTCTTATGATGTGGATCATTATTTGATGTCAAATTTATTGAAAAATCAGTTGATCAGCACTGTTGGCTACTAGCAGCAACATGTACGCATTATATTTTAGGCCTTAATTGTCTCAGACATTAAGGAGCTATCTAGAAGGTACTTTGTTTCAACCATTAGGTAAATGATTATTGACATTCTTTTATATTTATTTAAAAAGTATATCTTGTGAAAATTATCACCTTCTGAGACCAAGTGAGCTGCTGAGTATTTGTATGGTCCAGTTTGAATTTAGAAGAGGATAAATATCAGATAAAACTCTTAGATCTAGACAATTATTACAAAGAATGTATAGTTGTTTTAACTCAGAAATGCAATGAAAAGGTGTATTTTAGGAACTGGGGGAAAAAAAGAATAGAGGTTTCACATTGTTCTTTAATTTATCAATATTAGAAGAAAATGTTTAGTCACTGATAGAACACTTTAAGAGAAGTGTGAAATAGTCTTTAGCATAGATGAGTTTAAGGATATATGCAATAGGGAAGAAATAAAATTCTTTTAAATAAAATTTAGTATAATTTGAGTGAAAATTATATTTTGATATGATCAGAGGTTTGATTGAACAAGTTTAATTTACAAATTTAGAGACATAGAAAAAAATCTTAGAACTGGGAAGAAGGACCTCAGAAATTCTCTTTTTTAAAAATGAAAAGAATGATACTT
Organism: Sarcophilus harrisii; assembly: GCF_902635505.1. Lineage (NCBI taxonomy): Eukaryota > Metazoa > Chordata > Mammalia > Dasyuromorphia > Dasyuridae > Sarcophilus > Sarcophilus harrisii. The sequence goes on along the minus strand of NC_045427.1, from coordinate 573,101,445 downwards.
GAAAAGGGAAAGGGACTGGATTTGAGGCCAACCAACTAGTTAATGACCAAAACAGAACCAATGGCAAAAACTCAAGAAATGCTAATTTCCATTCCAGCTCTTTTTTTCCCCCTGACACTATATAAAATCTAAAATTCTCAAAGACCTTTAAGAAATGACTTACTGAATTATGTTGTTTTAAGGAATTGATTGATAATTATTTTTATTTCATTCTTAACCAAATCTTTAAGATGGAGGGTTGTGTTACAGTGCTCAATCCTACAGAAATTTCCATGTACAGATACATAATAAATCCTTTTTATGATAATTGATATTTCAGTGCATGAGTTTCAGTATAATAGTACAATATAACCTGTCAAAATTTTCCTTTGTTAAGATATTAACCTAGACTCTTACCACTTCTCAGCAATCTGGTTTTAAAGAATTCAGAGAAAATCATGGATGACATTCTCCTGAACAGAGAGAAAATCACTGGTTGCTAGAGGCAGTGAGTTTAATATAGTTTCATATCGTGGAGGTTTTAATAATGCAGTCTAAAGTATTTGTACATGAATTCATTAAGCCTGGATTAGTCTTATTATAATTACTCAAAAAGTAATTCAATTTAAGAGAAAACAGTTTTAAATGGATATAAAATACACTGTTAGCTAGTAAGCCATACTGTTCTCCTTTATCAGCTCCATAAAGTACCAGCAGATTCGAACATAACTTTCACAGTATACAGAATACAATCATAAAAAGTATTATTCCTAAATCTATTTTTTTATGTACTTTCAGTAGTTAAGAGCTTTATCCCTCTGTGCTGGAAATGAGATATACTACTGAACGGGTGTCATAAAAATGTTATAGACTTACTGACTTACGTCACTTTGTGTAGCCTTCCCAAGGCAGTGTGGGGGGCTGAGAGCTTTGGGTATACTGCCTGAGATTGATGTCAACAACACATGTGCTTCCAGATGATTTTTTCCCCTTCTGCAAAGAAAAGACATTTACTGAGCACCAAAACCAGAAATGTAAGGAGAATGATAGAGAAAGTATTCGTCTTCATTTCTGATATGGTGGAAGGTAAAAGGAGACTAGGATCAAGAAAATAGAGCATCCTTCTCCCCCACAAAAAATAAAAAGAAAAAGAAAAGAAAAGAGAAGAAAAAGACATTATTTTCTAGAAATAAAGAACAGGGCCAGCTGACATCATGAGACTAAAAATTGAGAAGTCGCCCTCTTTCCTTCATGATCTTTTAATACTATTACCAAGACTCACAATGTCTCTCTCTATTCAGTCAAAATTGTCTGAATGTGCCTGCAGGAAGCAGGGAAGGTCACAGATATTGACTGTGTGGCTACACGACTGAGTAAGTTGTCTGACACTGTAGACAATGAAAACTAATCATATCCCAGATTCAGCACTGCTGAAAGCCAGCTGAAGCCCAACTCCCTTTGGCTCCCAACCAAAGACACAGTCCTAGGGCCCTAGGATCTTGGAACTGCAGGGCTCTTCAGGATTGATGAATTTGACTCCCTCCATTTTCAGATGAGGAAACTTTAGAGCCCAAGAAATGAAAGCATTTGTTTGTGGTAGATAATGATTTGGAACCCTCAATTCAGATCCTCTGACATCTTAAGAGTGCTCCTTTTAGTTTCCCATCAATACACCATATAGTCTCTTAGAGCCATCTCTTTCTCTCTTCCCCATTCTCTATTGCCCTTTTTATTTTACACTGGTCATTTTATCCCAATAAATCTCAGGTTTCTGAAAATATAAGAAATAATAACATTATTCCTACGTTATAGCATTGTTTAGAGGATCAAAAGAAGTCATGGATGGCTGAGAAAAAATATATATGTGTGTAATATATATGTATATCGGTAGATATATTTAGTTCTACATTATTCCATTTGATACGATGGATGGGAAAATGTAGTGTATACAGATAGGTATTCCTATTTATCTGTACATTATTTTATTTGATATCCACAGAACAATTCTGGAAGGTAGAAATGAAATATTATATATATATATATATGCATATATGTACATATAAATACATACACACATATATGTTCATTATTATATACATGCATGTTTGTATGTGTGTGTTGTGTACATGTGTACACATATAGGGTTATGCATTTATATATGTCATTATGTACATTTATATATGTGTGTATATAAACACACATATATGTGTCTATCTTGGCAGACCACAAGATATTATACAAATGGCAACTATTACTGCTGTTGTTTTATATGAGGCATGTAAATTGAATATCAAATTCAGAATGTATATGTATGCAGGGCTTGCTAAGTGAGTCTAGGATAGAAAGGGGATTCAAAAAAATCTTTTCTTTTGTGATGAAAGTCAGCACAAGTGAAATTCGAACTAAGGGAATTTTATATATGCTGGCTTTAATACAAATGAAAATAAATAATGGTTTTTAAATCCTTTTTTCATGCCTTATATTTTCAGAAAATAGTGCTAGAAGGTGAATAGGATCTGTATAAATTATCCCCAGAAATCAGAATTCAGTAGCAAGAGCCATGAAGCACTAGCCCTAGAAACAAATGACTGTCTATATAGTATGTTTTATGGACAAGTTTCAAAGCTTTATGTATCTCTTAAGTATTTCCACATTGGCCTATAATAGTTCTTGAATTGCTTAAGCCTGCAGCCTTGCCAATGGGTTGAGACATTTCCTTCAGAAGACTGCTTGTCAAAGTGTATACTTAGTAGCATCAAATTAAAAAAGATCTGTATAATTAGCATATTGACTTAGAAAATCATATATTAACATTGTCTATGTTGTATTGTATTTTTATTTATTTTTGTTGACATTCTCCAACTATTTTTTATCGATTTCTGCAGTACTTAGGAGTTTTATGGGAAAGCTAATTGAAAAGGGGAGATTTCATTAGCATAGATATATTTTTCATTGCACAGATCAGGGGTGGGTGTGGGCAGTACTGAGGAAATAAGACATAGGACAGATGAACATAGATAGGGGAGAATAATGGGAAAGAATTGTAGCATATGTCCTGATTGAATGAGTCCTGATTGAATGAGTGTTTATTAATCTTTGAGCTCCTTAAAAGTAGGGACTGTCTTTTGCCCTTTTTGTAATATCCCCAGTGCTTAGCACAATGCTTGCCCCATAATATTGCATCATGTTTATTGACCTACTGAGTGACTATGGTGAGACATCCAGCCATTTGAGGGAAAGGAGCTTCAGACAAGAGAGGACCAGATACATACTTTGCACAATTCCTAATATTGCTTTTTATGCAGGTTCCCAGGACCACAGGGAGTAAAGTCTTTCTAATTTTAGCAACCTAGCTATGTGCTATAGGCAAGTGATTTTCCTGGGTCTCAATTTCATCATCTCCATAATGACCTAGAAGATTTTTAAATTCTGAAAATTCTAACATTCTATAATTTCCAGTGTGAATCTCAGCAAGTCATTTGACCTCTGTTCTTTTGGATAGAAGATAATAAGCAGTTGGCTTGAACCTATTACTTATAAATGAGATAGTATCAAGGAAGTTAGTTTGAATTTTTGTCACAAAATAGTTGTGAAATAGTAATATCAATATTGCTATTGTATTGGTTTGATGAACTTTTTTCAAAATCTATTTGCATTTCTTGTGACTAGGTATATGTGGTATTGGACTTTGGAGTCAGAGGACTTTAATTCAAATCCCATTTTTCATAATTACTAGCAATGAGATTCTGGGCAAGATATTTGCAAGCCTGAGTTTTGTTACCTATAAAATGGAATTATTGTAAAAACATGACTTTATTCAAAGGCAATAGAGAGCTGCCCTTGACATCCAGGAGATCTGGGTCCTATCTCTATTACATACTAGTCATGTGAAAGACACATTTTTACAACGTTCTCTTTAACATTAATTATTTGTGTTTTATAGCACTCCAAAATTAATAATAGTAAACAAATAATGCCTAATCTGTCTCAAGTACTGTGCTAAGCCCTTTACAATTATTATATTAATTAATCTTTATAATAATCTTGGAAAGCAGATGGTGCTATTATTATTCCACTTTTATAGATGAGGAAACTAAGTCAAAGATTAAAGTGATTTGCCTGGCTCACACACTTTTAGATGTTTGGGGCATTGAAAAGTAAAATGACTTGCTGAGTCACTTATATGGCCACTATAAAACAGAAGCAGGAATGGAACCCAGATCTTTTGTATGCCAAAAAGAATTCTTTATTCCCTGTGCATCAAGAACCACATTTTTTACATTCAGTTTTATAGGTAACAAAACTCAGATTTGCAGATAACATTGTCCAAATTCTCACTGATAGATCCTAAGACTTTTGACTCCAAGTCCAAAGTTCATTCATTAACCCATGCTTTGTCATAAGTCCATTAGAGTTGTTGGTCATTTGGTCATTATTGTGTTAGAATTCCAAGTCTTTCAGAGTTATCTATCTTAATAATATTCGATGACTATAGTAATCTGGTGTTTAACAAACTCAAAGACTCAAGCTTCTGGGATTAGAATTCACTATTTGACAAAAATTGCTGGGAAACCTGAAAAATAATATGGCAGAAACTAGGCATTGACCAGCATCTAAAATCCTACACCAGGATAAGGTTGAAAATGATACTATCAGCAAATTTAGGAGAATGTGATAATCCTACCTCTCAGCTCTGTCGATAAGAGAGGAATTTATGACCAAAAAAGGGTTAGAGAACATTATGAAATGAAAAATATTTGATTGCTTTAAATTAAAAAGTTTTTGAGAAACAAAATCAATGCAGCCAAGATTATAAAGGAAGCAGAAAGCTGGGGAAAAGGTTTTATACTCAGTGTTTCTGATAAAGGCCACATTTCTAAAATATAAAAAACAGAATTATTTGTCTTCATATATTGTTATTGTCCCACAATGAATAATTCTCTTAATTCTGCTTGCCTTTTTGTGCATCAGTTCAGATAAACTTGTATTTTTTAAATTTTATCTCAGTCTTTTCTTAATTCTCCATTTTCTAAACTGAACAATTCTTTATGACAAAGAAAAACAATTGAATCAAAACATTTAACATCATTGACACATACAGTTATGTATACAACATTATAATCTTCCCTCCTCTTTGCCAAGATATGTTTCATTATTTGGCCCATAATACCATGACTGTGTGCCATTAGCCAGAATTCAGGTTCTTTTAAAAGAAATCATTTCATTTATATTATTATAATTGTCATTTATATTATTCTTTTGGTTCTGATAATTTCAGTGTGCATCTCAGTTCATACAAACTATCTGATGTATCTTCAAATTTTTCATATTCACCAGTTAGTATTGTGCAGTAACCTCTTCCATAAAATATTCACCCATTCTTTAATTTATAATCCAAACCATTTTGTTTGCAGTCTTTTGCAATGGCAACAAAAAGCTGCTACATGAATATTTTGTTAAACATTGGACTTTTTTTTCTGCCTTTGGTTTGTGAAACAGTGCACTTGTATGAGAGAGAGAGAGAGAGGAGAGAGAGAGTGAGAGAGAGAGAGAGTGAGAATGAGTGTGTGTGTGTGTGTGTGTGTGTTGGGGGGAGAAGGAATCTGGAATGGGAAGAGACAGATTTGCTTTTTTGCTGTCTGCATAAGCATAGTACAAAGAAGCATCATTCCAAATGTGATCACTATCCATATCCCATTTTCTTTCCCTAGTTAGTCAAGACCTAGTAACATCTTACTGTAAGAGTACTTGAACTTGAAAGAGATTTTTCTTTCTGTAGTACAAACCACAGAATTCATAAGACAGCTGTCTCCCCAGGTGAGACTTCTTAAATGGGAGTTAAGTGCATGCATTTTCAAGAAACTAAACTCCCCTCATCTATAATTTAACCTCAGAAAAGAACTCAAATTGAGAGAGTAGGGTGATTACATTGTTTGAGAACTAGTAAGTATACCTCCTCCAGTCTTACTAATGCCATCACATTTTTAATGTGTTTGGTGTATCTATAATGCTATAGGGAGGGTTAATTATAATATTGTAGCCATATCAAGGTATTCATATCTGTTACTTAAGGACTATGGACTGAAATAATAAATTAGTCCATTGCAGGTTATGTGGGTAAGGAGACTGAAATTCACCCTTACCTCAAAAGGCAAAGCAATAGATGAATAAAGGAGAAGTCTCACTTTGCATAGCATTACTGCTACTTTGTAACCTAGGAACGAGAGAAAGGTTCACCCAGAGTGTCCTTAAGTCATCTTTAATAGGGGTAAACATTAGTTATTTGAATGAGCATCACTCAGGAAAGTTTTTAATCAGCAGCATGTAGGAATCAACCAATATAATTGTCATGATTTATTATTAATGATAAGTAACTATAGAGTATGTGTGTATGGTATCTATCTCTAGAGAACTCAGTGCATTAGAATCTCAGGTTAAGGGAGCTCATGGTAGCTGCCGAGCAGATCTTTGGGTGCTGGTTTTAACTGGAGGAGAATACTGTGTTAAGGTTAAGTAGGGTGAGCTTATTTGTCTGTTGTGGTCTACTTCCCAGGCTTGAATCACCAACATTTGCAGCTTCTTAAGGATATGCATTAGCAGCATGGATTTTCAAATGACAACCACTGTTTGCTTATGTGTTCATTTTTGTAATTAGTGGTTTCTTAGACCTGATTCCTTGAGAACAGAAAAGGCTGGTATGAATCTTATATTCATTAAGATTGATTAGGGATTTTTTTGGGCCATGGGGAGAGGGAAGGGACTTTTTTCTTTTTGGAGGAGTGAAGGCAACATGCAAGTATTTCTATAACTTTCTCTGAAATTGATAAACTCCTGTTATGTTGGTTTATTAATTGCGGAGTCCTGAATCCAAATGGCTTCTTGAATTTAGATAAAGAGATCTTTCCCCTGATTTCCAGTTTATCTTATCAGACTGATTTCAACATTAGTACCTTCATGCTCTATATGTTACGGCTCAAGTGGTCTACCTGTGACCTTCATGCCTTTATACGGGCTGTTAGCCAAGTATCTTGATTCCCACAACCTCTTGGATTTCCTAGCTCCATTCAGGAAGGATTATCTTGAAATACCGCCACCTTTCCTAATGTCCAGGTGGTCAGTGCCTACATCCTAATAAAATGAATTTCCATTTCATTTTGTATTAATAATAATAATGCTAACAAACATTTATCCTGGTGTTTATTGTGTTCCAAGCGCTATACCTAAGGGGTTTCTAATTAACTATCCTTAAAACAAACCCAGGAAATTGGTGCTATGATTATCATTCCCATTTTACAGATGAGGAAACTGAGGCAAACAGGTTTACATTTGGGTTTACATGCCAAAGGCCACCCAGCTCTTAAATGTCTTAATTAAGACTAAGACTAACTAACTACAGGCTTACCCCTCTATTCTCTGTACCTTCTAATTGTTCTAAATATTAACTTATCTATGTATGTGTTGCCTTTCCTTAAGGGTGTGTCTGTGTCTTGGGGGAGTAAGAATCTGGGATGGGAAAAATGAGAGACAAACAGTTTGAGATTTGCTTTTTTGCTGTCTGCATAATAAGCATGCTACAAGGAAGCATCATTCCAAATGTGATCACTATCCATATCCCATTTTCTTTCCCTAGTTAGTCCAGATCTAGTAACATCTTACTGTGACAGTACTTGAACTTGATTTTTAAAACTTGTGTCTTTGTATTTCCAGTGCTTAAGCTAGTTTATATAGTATGTCCTTTATAAATTCCCATTGGATAAATGAATGAATGAAAATATTATTGTATATGGGAAAGGTCTGAATGTTGATAGAGTGTGGCACAGTGAAAAGAGCCACTTATTGTGAGCAAGCCACATAGTCCCACTGAACTTTTCGGTTTCTTCATCTGTAAAATGTAAATTGAGGCATGTAAATTAATTAAGTGATGTGTAGAATGTGAACCTTATTTATGCTGATATTCCTTAAATTTTTTAAGGTATAAAATATAGCTTAATTTGAGTTATTGTTCTATTTGTAGATCTTTTCAGTTCCCGAACTGGACAATTTTTTTTACCATCAAAAATTGATAAATGGCACTATTTGTGGATAATTGCTAAAGAAAAAGTATCCAGGAGAAAAAAAAAAGAGGGAATAAAATCCCATCCCAATATCACTGACTGAATATATCTTCTTTTTCAACTAATACTTTCAAACTTATTTGAAAGGGAAGTTTCCTTAGGAAAAGGAATAGAAAAATATGGGATGAATCTCTAAGATGAATTTTGGGAGGGAATAAGCAAGTATCATTTAGGACAGGCAGAGACTGATAGGTTATGATCTATGGTAATGGAGAGAATATTTATGAGATAATGGATTTCCTAGAATTTTGAATTGGAGAAAGGACCAATGAAAAGAACTGATAATTGAATAATTTACTTCATTTGGTTGATGTTTACATATCTGATTATGTTATTCCATATTTTTAAAAGATAATATACACTGTCAATATTGATCTTTGTTTATAAGGGAAACTTAAAGTTTCATTAAAACCAAATAGATAATTTCTTTGACAAGTTATTGTGTTTTATGGTCTCTCTGGATCTCAATATTTTCTGTAAAATGGGATGGTTGGATTAAGAGGAAGAGATCCTTGCAGCCATCCTCGACTTAAAAAGCCCACACATTAACATTTATTTCTGTTGAATTCCACTTGTATTTATTTTGTTAAACTTTTTCCCAATTATATTTTAATCTAGTTCAGGCTACATTTGATGACTACTAAAGTCATTTTCAAATCTCACATGCTATGCATTTTTAAGGGTAATATCTATTTCCTCCATAATAGAAATCTAAAACCTCAGAGAGCCTACAGGGTCACATACTACTGAATGCCAATCCTCCTTTGAAGGGAAGAGGAGAAAAATAAAAAAAATATAGGGGGGGGGAGAAGAAAGAATAAGGATAGAGATGGAGAAGTTTAAATCATTGTATTCCTTATAATCAATCCTTCCTCCTGTTTGTCCATTAGGAAATCTTAACAAATGAGGGAAAAAAGCATCTTTTAGTCACTATGTGCAAACAGGATGTAATATATGCAGTATTTGACTTCTTTTGGTTAGAGAACTTACATGAAGATAATTTTCTCTCCCACTGTTTTGGTTAGAGAATTTACATGAAGAGCATTTTCCTCTCCCAGTGTTGGGATCCTTTAATGGTTTTTTATTAAATAGGATGATAGATCTAGAAACAGTTTCATTGTTTTTAATCTTCTTGGTAACTATGAACCTCTTCTCAGATGCATGTTTTTAAATGCATAAAATAAATAGGATGGAAAAGTAAATCAATTGTTTTGAAATTCAGTTATTGACATATATTTTAAAAATCCATAGACTCCAGGTTAATCATAGTCTAGAATATTTAGCCAGCACCTCAATTTTATAGATAAGGAAACTTGAATCCATAGAGTTTTTTAGTAACTTGGCCAAGATTACATAGGTATTAAATAGGAGAGTTTGAATTAGAACCTTGATCTTCTGATTCCTGATGCGCATTCTTTCCTTTGAACTAAGGGCTTAATGTTTGAAGACAAAATTAGGTGCGGATAAGGCCTACATTTATATCATGCTTTTCAAAATTATGTCATTGGATGAGATCAAATAAACTTCCCTGGAAGTAGGGAGAGTCCATTGAAAGATAAGCGGAGAAGAGTAAGAAGAGAGTAAATTTAAATATTTAAAAAATGGTGGCATGAAACTAGAGTTAGATGCACATGCTTACAGAAGTTAAGGGGTTGGGAAAGCCAGGCTAATCCTACCTTAAAAAGGGAAAAAATCTTAACAGAGAGTCTTCACTAGAGAATTTGGCATTGAAACACTGGATTTATGCATGAATTATATTGTGGGAGAATTAAGAGGAATTTTTGTTCATCAATATTAAATGTGGAATTCTAATCTTTTCACAATTTTACACACAATTTATGCTCTTTCTTTTGCTTTTGTTTGTTAATTTTCTCTCTCTCTTTCTCCTCTCTCCCTACAGATGTTTTCCAGCAAGGTAAGTTTTCATCTTATACTCAATTTTTTATATAAGTTTTTGGTTCTTGTGTCAATGACTCTTGGCTCAGAGGAGGGAGACATGGAGAAGCTGCTTGTGCAGGAGGCAACCTAGCTAAGTCTTTGTAAGGATGTGGAAGGTAGAAAGGAAGAGGCCATTAATTCAGGTGGGAAGAGGAGGAAGTAGCTGCTGTACTTGGAGGCCTCTCTCTGGATTTGTGTATATCTTTGTATCAATCCTTTGGGAGAGAGAGATTAATGAATGAATGAACAAAAGAACAAGTGAATGAATGATGAACAACCACCAAATCTAATTATGGTATTTCCAGGACTAACATAAGAGACAGTATCAGAAATAAACTGAAATAATGCTGGTAACAGTAAAGTCCTTTTCCATTACTACTGCTAAAGGTTTGTGAACCTGATAAGTCATTGAAGAAACTGATGAAAAAAAATTTGTGACTTCCATGGAGCATCCCCAATGTGTTGGAATATATTTTTTGTGGAATATTTTTATTTGAAATATGTGATAGTCTTAATTGTTAAAGAATATTGGAGTGCCTCAGCATAATATATAAATTTAATAGGTATTGCTCATTGTTCCTTCAGAGGAACACAAGATATTCTTTATATTAGAGCTAGACTTTGTACTGATGAATGAAAGAATGGACTAGTTGAGGTATATTCATATGAGTGCATCTGTAGCTTGATTTTTAACTGACTTAAGGATCCTGACTGCTGATCTTATTTAAAATGGAGGATTCTGATAGTCAGAACCAGGGCTATTTACTTCTCTGAAAATGAGCAGGGAATAATATCAGTTTCCATTTAATAAAAAGTATGTAGTGGACTGTAATAGATAGAGATGAGAAAATTAGACTAAAACAGGTTGGCCATTAGAAATTGCTGCTTTTTTCTAGTTTATATTTATATTCATATTTATATTCAGGATGATTTTTGTTTTATTGGTTTTCCATATACTAATTGGTAGCCATAATTTATGTGGTATACTTTAAAATTGACAGGGCATTCAGGCTAGAAAATACCTTTTCTGGCATCTCATTGAATCATTCTGAACTACAAAGAAAGTTTATACAAAGAGCTATATATGTGCATACATATATAAATTTGTGTGTGTGTATTGTAAGCCAGATACATTGAAGCAGCCTCTGTAAAAAAGAATGTATGATTTCCATGAAGTCTCCCCACTGTTTTGGAATATATCTTTTGTGGAGTATGTATGCATGTGTTTGTATATTTTTTGTAGTATACCTCACAATTGACAAAGTATTCAAGCTATGAAATGTTTTCAAGCATTTGGTTGGTGAATCATAATGGAGATAAGTTTATCTCTATCTATAAATGTGTCTCTCTCTATGTATACATCTATACACATCTACACATATATTTATGCTTCAATACATACCTACACATTTCACCCATAAACATATTTTTGTGTGTGTGTGTGTGTGTGTATATATATATATATATATATATGTATATACATATATATATATATATATATACACTCCTCTCCATATATTCCACAGATTCCACTAATGCTATATAAGGTTAAAATTTTTACAACCCTTATTCCATCTTAAACTTACAATTGTTACCAAAGATTTCTTTAATATCCCTGATAAAAGTGTAATTGTGGGTAACAATGACTTGTATTATTGTGTTTTTCTTTTAAGAGTCTGGAGTCACAGACCTATTTTATAAATAATTCATAAATCCCAACAAGCTATAAGTAATAAATTCCATTTGGCTAGAGACTGAGAGATGAGCAGAATTGAGAGGGTGCCGTTACTGTTCTTTGTAATGAACGTGCTGCTGTCAAGCCATGTTGTTCTTGCTAGCCTTCTTCACTGACAAATGGGACGTAAGTGGGGGTGAGCGTCCGTGAGAAGCTTGAGGTTGAGAGTAGTTTTTAAAAATAAATTACCGGTGAGCACCACCCAAAGTTGAACCATATTTGTCCTCTTAACATGTGATATTACTTGCATTTGGAAAATCCTCCCCAGTATAAAGCATCGTTCCCAGTTTCTCCTGTAGAATGATTAGAAAAGTGCATCATGAAATAGCTCCGGCACACACCATTTCTAAGTACAAAGGAGACATTTCACTTTTTGTTACAACCACCGTAAAAATGACTTGCCATACTTCTCATGTCAAATGTGCCTTTTTTAATCACGCACGCTGTTCTGTGGATCGGATTTGCCCGTCAGTAGCAATGATATGTAGAGCAAAAGTTATAATCATCTGCAAATCCCTAGCTATCAGACTTAAGAGTGTGTGCTAGAGATGGGGGCTGCTAACCGCCCATTGGCACGCGTTACAGGATGATGGCAGCTCCCTGATAAGAAGGTGTTATTAGGATTACAAATGAGAACAGACTCAACATTTTAAATAATTTACACTGTCGTGGTATTATACAGTCATTTCATACAGACATATGAAATTATGCCAAGGACCTTGTCAGAGCCCCTGATACCTCTTTTTCTGGTCACCCTGCTTATTAAAATAGCACCACCAAGGATTGTCACTCTGTGACAACAGCCGAGACAAAATGTTTTATTTCTTGTGTTACAAAATCTCAAGCGCCATCCAAGTACTGCACCTTGTTAGAATGTTTCTCAGAGAAACCCTGTCCCTGAAATAGTTGAGACTCTGGAAAGACTCGAGCCCTGAATATTGTGGGGAATAAAAAGGAGAAAGTCCGATCTGGTGCTGCCCCCATCCCCTGTGGCCCAAAGTAAAGACTGACTCCATTGGGATATACCACAAGGACCGCCTGGTTTATATACTGATGTACTGCCTGCCTGGCTTTGTTTGTCTTGGCTGATGGAGCGAGTGGAAAGCTGGCGGAGGGGAGGGTTTGCAAATGTTTGCTCCTGGCGTTGAAAGTGGTCGGTTTGTATCTCATGTCTTTGCTTATATAGGAGTCTTTCTGTGATTAGGCAGCTGCGTACCGTGGCAGGCAGCAGAGAAAAAGTCAGCTTTCCGTTGACAACATCAAACATTCTCAGAGGAAACAAAAGTTATTTCCTCTGTATTGTATTATCTTTTATTTCACTACAAATCAATCTTGTTATAGTAGGTGACAGCACAGGGGTTGATTCTGGATATTTCTGTTTGTGTGTATGTGTGTGTATGTCCATGTAACTCTTTCCCCCCATGCTTTCATTGTGATATATCATTTTCCATAGTATTGTGAGAAGAGGTGTTCGCTAAAGAAGTGGTACTTGTTGGATATTCCAATAATGAAGTATCAGAAGAACAGACTATACATTTTTTAAAAAGGGAATAAAATATTCCAAAAATTCTGGGGCCATATTTTTTAAATTTCATTTCTACATGGCCACAAAGTTCACAAGAGATTAAAAGGTATGAGGTCCAGAAAGCACTAAAGGCAATTGATTAGCCTCTACATATGGGCTTTTGTATCCCAGATTTTCAGAGCAAATTTATATCAACTATTGCTGATGGGATCAATATAATTAGGCTTTGTTTTGAGTCACTGGAGTATTTTTCTAATGCTTCTATGAGCTTAACTTTGATTCAAGGAGATCCTAGAATTCAAACAGAACAATCAGTTTGTGTTTGTGTGTGTGTTTGTGAAGTAGTAGGAATAGTAGTGGTAATACTGGTGGTGGTGGTGGTAGTAGTAGTAGTAATACAAAAAACATAAAAACCAGTGACAATGACATAGATGTGCATGTGTGTGTGCATGTGTGTTTCTAGTAGGTATAGTAGTAAAAGTAGGAGAAGTAACAATAAAAACAGAAAAATCAATGACAAAGAGATAGGTGTGTGTGTGTGTGTGTGTTATAGAAGGAATAGTAGTAGTAGTTTTAGTAAAAACAAAAGTCAGTGACAAGGAGATAGATGTATATGTGTTTCTAGTAGGAATAATAGTAGTAGTAAAAGTAGTAGAAGTAACAATAAAAACAGAAAAATCAATGACAAGGAGATAGGGGTGTGTGTGTGTGTGTGTGTGTGTGTGTATTAATAGGAATAGTAGTGTTGGTAGTGTTGGTGGTAATAGTAGAAGTAATAGTAAAAATAGAAAAACCAGTGACAAGGAAATAGGTGTGTGTGTGTATGTGTGTGTGTGTGTGTTGTACTAGAAATAGTAGTGATGGGAGGAGTGGTAGTAGCAGCAGTAGAATTAATAGTAGGTTCTTAATCAGTGTTTGTTGAATTTAATAACATGTCTTTTATTTTAAAGTGTAATTTGGAAACTTTAATTTTTACCTGTATGCAATATAAGTGTCTCAGACATTGTTGGACAAAACACCATTCAGTCAATTCTCTCACTTAAGCACTCAATGCAGATACCAAGAGAGGAGTTTCTTCTTCATACCTCTTATTATATATATCCTGAAGATATTTATTCTTTCTTCCAGCAGTGATACATGTGTACCTTTTGTAGATGGGGGAGGAATCATAAGTAGGATCCAGTGTTATAAGTCTGGAGACAGCTGAGCTGATCCTGTCTTTGAGTTATAATTTTAAATAGAGATACTTGTCTTCAACCCAACTCTGCCCCAAATTAATTCCACTATTCAGAGTTGTAGTAAGAAGAGAGTCTTCTCTTGCTTAAATTCTGTAAGAACTATCTCCTTTCCCAAAAATTAAAAAAAGCCACATTAAATAATTAAACTATTCATACATATATTTATACACATACATGTAAACATGTATAGTGTGTTTTAGACTGTTTCTTATCTCATTGCAGCTGAGTAGTTTATCAGACAAAGCATTCAGCTAGAAGTCATCATTACAATTTCTATTGTATAGACTCCAGCTTCTTAAATTGTGGTTCACAACCTTTTTATGAGTCTTGTTAACTAAATGGGGGGAGGTCACGAAATTATAATTTGTTATTAGTATATTTTTGATTTGTGTACCTATTTTATATACCTATGCCACATTAAAATTTCTTGGGCAAAAAGAGGTTGCAAGTGGAAGTAGTTAAGAAGCTCTGGAAGACAACTATTGCTTCTACATATGGCACAACTCCTGATTTCATGTAACTTTGTTTAATAATGTGGGGGTTGATATGTATGTAAGTAACAATAATATATCATAAACTAGGCAAAGTATTTAGGGTACCACAGAACTACTAGGTGGTGCAGTGTTTAGAACATCTGCCCAGGGATATCAATATAGGTTTAGATACTACTTATTAGCGGTGTGATCATGGGTGAGTCACTTAAACACTATTTGACTCATCTTTAAATTGAGTACACATTAGAGAAGAAAATAGAAAACCACTTTAGTATCTTTGCCAAGAAAACCCCATGGACAAAGTCTGTGGAACTCATGTAGAGTCAATAGCCAAACTATTTGAGTCATGAAAATAAATGTTTTTGAGTCCAGGAGATGGAGATAAGATCCTCTAGGTGGGGTCTGGCCAGGGCAAAGCACAAGGATAGTATCATTTCCTTAGTCCTGGAAACTATGCCTTTCAATGTAGCCTAAAATTCCATTATTTTTTCTGGCTTTTCTGTGACAATGAATTGTACTGTGTTGACAGTTTACTATAACCTCATGGTTTTTTTAAGATGAATTATAGTCTAGCTATATACCATCTCCATTTCTGTGTCTTCCTGAATCACTGTAGAAAAACAGCTACTAGATTTGATATTTCATTCATTCATTCACTCATTTATTCATCTCTCTCTCCAAAGGCATAGACACAAAGACACATACACAAATCCAAAGAGAAGCCTCCAAGGGTGGCAGCTGAGTTTTCTCCCTTTGTAAAAGAGGTTATATTTGAGTTGGTCTTTAAAGGAATTAGTAAGATTTCAGTTGGTGGACAAGTCAATGTAGGCATAGAGAACAATATGTGGAAAGACAAAAAGGCAAGAAAACAGGGGTTGGGCAAGTGGTTTAATTTAGCAGGAGAGACTAGTAAGTGGAAAAAATAGTATAAAATAAGGTAGGGGGGGTAGAATCATAGCATTTAGAACTAGAAAGATTAGAGGTCAAACAATTCAATGCCTTTATTATACAAAGAGAAAAAATAAAAGTCCAGAAATTGCAAAAAGAACCCTCAACTTCACAAAGGCTGTAGCTAGCAGTCAGAATTTAAACTTATATCTCTTTACTCTAAGTCTAGTATTTATTCGACCATATTGTGCTTATCTTTCTAGACCAATCACTTTTAGCCTTCTGTGCTAGACAATAGGAAGTCATTAGATGTTTTTGAGTAAAATAATAATAGGACTCTTATTTTTCAAAAGAAAGATTTATCTGTAAATTTTTAAGGAGGAGATTAAGGGATTATTGCAGAAATCCAGAACTATGGCAAAGAGGAATCTTGCTTTAGTGTCATAGTTCTGTGTGTTATTTGACAGAGGAAAGGAGAAGAGGAGAAACAAATAAGCATTTATTAAATTCCTATAGCATTCTGGGCCAGACACTAAGGATTAAAATAGAAAGAATGAAACAATTCCTATTTTCTAGGAGTTTCCATTCTATAGATGTTTAGTAGATACTACAGATGAGCAGGAATTACATGTTCGTCGATTGGATGTGGGGTGTGAGGACACAGATGTAGAATGAGCAGGAAGTACATGTTCTCTGATTGGATATGGGATGTAAGGATACAGATATAAAATGAACAGGAATTACATGTTCTCTGATTGGATGTAGGATGTAAGTATAGAGATGTAGAATGAACAGGAAATACATGTTCTCTTACTGGATGTGGGATGGTGAGGATAAATATAAAATGAGCAGGAATTACATGTCCACTGATTGGATGTGGGATGTGAAGATTCAGATGTAGAATAAGTAGGGATTACATGTTTGCTGATTGGTTGTGGGATGTGAGGATAGAGAAAAACCAAGATTTTGTACTTGGAAGACTGGGGATCCCTTGGACATAGAAAGTGAAATCAGATGGCGAAACAGATTTAGTAGGAAAGATTAAAAAGCTTGTTTGTAGACATATTGAATTTGAGGAACTGGTAAAACATGCATGTGGAAATGTTCCACAGGCATTTGTAAATATAGTTATTTCAAGACATATAGATGAGATTATTAATTTAAAATATGGTCTCTAATGGAGAGCTTTGGGAATCTGTCCTTTGTTCTGTGCTATTTAACACAATTTTTATAACCAAGAATTTGAATAGAGGCAGAAATGACAGTTTTGATATTTGAACTTGGCACCAAGCTGAGAGCAATCGAACTTAACAATACTGAGTGACAAAATTTAAATCAGAAAAGTATTAAGAGGTTAAAGTTTTGGGGTGAATGGAATAAAATTAAGTATAACTTATTACCTTTCTCCTTAAACTTTCCCCATCTTCTCCTACCATCTTTTCCAGTTCCTCAGGATCACAACCTAGGAGTCATCCTGGATTCCTCACTATTCTTCTGCCCTGTATCCAGTCAGTTGCCAAGGCTTATCTATTTCACTTTTGTACTATTTTTTCAAAGGAGCCATCTTTCCTCTGACACTGCCTTCACTCTGGTTTAGGCCTTCATGTTTGAACTACTGCAGCAACAGCCTGCTTGTGGGGCTGCCTGCCTAACCCACTCCAAACCATTTTCCATTCAGGTACTATAGTTATTTTTCTAAAGTGCAGATCTGACCTTGTGATCCCCCCAATGTCTCCCCATAATCTCCAGGATAAAATACAAAAATGTTTTGTGTAGCTTTCGAAATCCTTCATAACCTTAGCCCTTTCCTACTTACTTTACACCAAGTACTCTTCAATTCAGTGATACTGACCTCCTCCAGATTGTTTCATGCACAAAACATTACATCTCTCAATACTTTACATTTTCTCTTGCTGCCTTCCATGCCTGGAACACTCTCCCTTCTCTGCTCTGCCTGCTGATCTCTCTGGCTACCTTTAAATCCCAGCTAAAGTCCCCAATCAACAGAGCTTTTTTTTTACTCCCTTTTAATTCTAGTGACTTCCTTCTGTTAATTATTTACTGTTAATCCTTTTTGTATATATTTGTTTGCATTTTGTTTTTCCCCATCACGTTATGTGTTCCTTGAAGGTTTTTTTTTTAACCTCTTTTTGTATACCTAGAATTTAGTACATAGTACATGCTTAGTAAATATTTCTTACTAATATTTACTAATTTACTAATATTTAGTGATTATAAGAACATATCTAAAGTATTATATTTAGGTTAAAATTCATTTCATAAGCAAGTAATAAGGTGTGTGGGGTAAGTAAACCTAGAATAGAATTCATTTAAAAAACAACATGAGGTTATAATAGACTGCCAAAGCAATATAATACAGCATTTCCACAGAGCAGTCAGAAAGACTAGAATTATGGGCTACATTGAAAGGTATTGTTTCCAGGACTATGGAGATGATACTGTCCCTGACAGGTCCCATGACCTGACTGCCATGATCAGACCACATCTGGAATGTCCAGTTCTCGGTACTATATTTAGGAACAATATTCATTGGTAAGTATGTGTGGAAGTAAAGGCCAGGATGGTAAAGAATCTCAAGATCTTGTAATATGAGGACTAACTGAAAGAACTGGAGTATTTAGTTTACAGAAAATGTAGTGTAGAGCTGTTTGAAGGGATAATGTATGAGAAAAAGATGGAATTTAATCTCCTTATCTTTCAAGAGCAGGAGCTCCAGAACTAGGAGAGTAAAGGCAAGTAAAAAAAAACAAAAAAATAAAAAAAAGGCAAATTTAGACTCACAAAAAGCCTAACAACTATCCCAAAGTCAAAAGGTCTGTTTTAGGAAGTAGTGGATTTTCCTTTATTCAAGATTTCCAAGTGAAGCCAGGATGACTTCTTATTAGATGCTTTATAGAAACGATCCTTTTTGAAGTAGTTATGGGGTCATCTCTATGGTCCCTTGAATCTCTGACGTACTTAGATTTTTGTGAATTAATTATATTGTTGAGGTCTTATCATTGAGCAGAGGTGGAGAAACAAATATTTGTAAAGCATAGTGACTGACACAGTGGATAAAAAAATGCTTATTCTATTCTATTTCAGAATAGAATCTTGAAGCATGAACATTAGAGTGTGGAGAATAAGAAAAAAGTCATTAAAAGAACAGGAGAAGGAAGGAGGAGTATTAGAATAAAAATAAATTTTATATATGGCATAGTTTCTGTCTACATATAGCTTGAATTTGTCTATAATAGGTCTTTGGAAAAAGTTTTAAACAGAATGCTTGGAAACCATATTACAAGAGGATACCAGAAGAAGAATTAGAAGCAAGTTTTGTTTTTTCTTTAAAATAAGATTTTATTGATATTTTCAGTTTCTTGCTTGACCATATTTTCTTATGCATCTCTCCTCTTCCCAAAAATCCATCCCCTATGATAGATTTTTAATAAGCATTTATTCTTTTTTTTTTCCGCTGAGGTAATTAGGGTTAAGTGACTTGCTCAGGGTCACACAGCTAGGAAGTGCCAAAGTGTCTGAGATTAGATTTGAACTCGGGTCCTCCTGAATCCAGGGCTGGTGCTCTATCCACTGCATCATCTAGCTGCCCTAAGCATTTATTAAATATTTAGTAAGTTCCAGGCACTGTGCTAAGTTTTTTGCAAATATTGTCTCATTTGATCTTTACAACAGCCCTGTGAAGTATGCTGTTGTTATTATTTCCATTTTACAGTTGAGAAAACTGAGGCAAACAGAAATTTGCCCTGACTCACATAGCCATTAAGTATCTAAGGCAAGATTTGAATCAGGTCTTCCAGATTCTCCATTCCAATTCTCTATCTATTGCCTTTTGCATTGTTTGTCCAGGATGGGTAGGCCATGCCAATAAAATAAAGATGATATCATTTCAACCTAATTTATATTTTTAATGTTCTACCAGTCTGCCAAGGGGACATTTAATGGAAATTGAAGAAATAATAACAAAAGATCTAAAGTATCAAGGGAAATTAGAAAGATGTAGGCATCAAGGGAGAATAGCATCCACATCTCAAAATGTATCATAAAGAAGTCTTTACAACCATTTGATACTAGTTAAATAATAGATTACTGACAAGTTATAAAATAGAGAGGTAGGTTACCTGACAGATTAGAAAAAGGGAGATTGAGAAACAATAGGACTCAGTTAGCCTTTGTCTGATAAATTAGACAACATAAATTACCTAGAAAAAGTCTCTTTATTTGAATAAAGACTTTTGGGAGAAATTGCTCTGGCAGAAATTAGGCTTGGACCAGCACCTTAAACCATAGTTCAATACATGCTAAATGGATTTACAATCTTATTATTAAAAATCATGCTATTAAAATTAGAAGAGAAACAGATCATATCCCTCTCACAGTATTCTTACATGAAGAAAAAGAAAACATATTTCCCTATTAGCCTTGTTGCAAAAAATACATAAAAGCAAGAAAAATAAAGGATAAAAATTATGCTTCAATCTGTACTGAGTTCATCAGTCCTCTCTGGAGTTGGAGAACATTTTTCATCATGGGTCCTTGTAGAGGGCTGAAACTCTTGAGTTCATGCACTGAGGTCGATTCAAACACTTAGGGCTAATTACCAATTCGACAATACTCTAGGGTAGGGGCATGTGCTTGGGGAATGGCCCTTCCAACTATCCTGTGCTGCCTCGATGATTGGTGTATTGATTGTAGGAGGGACTAGGGGATGGAGTAAGACTAGCCAGAATCACGAGGGAGAAGGAGGTCGGCATTCTACCCCTAAAGATCAAGAATAAAAACTAAGGACTTTTGCTTATCCTGACTCCAGCTGATTCTAAGGCATCCTGGGTGCTAGCGCAGTCATCACAGGTCCTTTGGAACTGTCTTGAATACATTGCCTTGTTCAGAGTAGCAAAGTCTTTCACAGTGGATCATCAATACAGATTAGTGCTATTACCGTGTACAATGACCTCCTGGTTCTGCTCACTTCATTTTGCATCAATTCACCTAGGAAACCATCCTGCTCATCATTCCTTATAGCACAATAGGATTAGGAGATGTATGTTGTTCAGTTGTTTCTGACTCTGAGTTATTCTTGACAGACTGGAATGGTTTACCTTTTCCTTTTCTGGTACATTTTATGGATGAGAAAACTGAGGTAAATAAGGTGAAATAACTTGTTTGGAGTCACATAGCCAGTAAGTGCTGAGGTCAGCTTTAAACTCCAGCAGATGAATCTCCCTGACTCTAGGTCCAGCCCACTACCCACTGGAACACTTAACTGCTCCAGAAAAGAGTGAGCCAATTACAGAGAATAAAATAGATAACTTTGATTATTTGAAACTCAAAAACTTCTGCATAGACAACAAAGATGCATCTTGAATAAGAAGGGAAGTGGTAGTATGGGGAAAAAATCTTTGCATCAGATTTCTTCTGTTAAGGGATTAACAGTGAATAAATATGAAATGAATAGCCATCCTTCATTAGATAAATGGCCAAAGGATATGAACAAATAATGCTCAAAATTGCAAAGTATTTATTACCACATGAAAGAATATTTCAAATCACTAATAATAAGAGAAATACAAACCAAAATAACCTTGAGGTTTCATCTCATGCCTTACAAATTGGCAAAAATGGCTAGAGTCAATATTGGAGGGGTTGTGGTAGGAGGAGCACATGCATATGTTGTTGGGGGGCAGAGTTGTGAAATGGTACAAACATTTTGGAAAGTAATTTGGAACTAAACAGATAAAGTGACTGAAATAAATGTCCATACTCCTTGAATCAGAAACTCTGTTAGTAAAATACAAAGGAAACTATGGATAAGAAAAAGGTCTCTATATATTCCAAAATATATAAAGTAGCACTTTTTGAGATAGCTTGGACTTAGAATCAACATAGATGCCCATTAATTGTGGAATGATTACAAACAAATTAGTGGTAAAGGATGTATATGATGAAGACAGAGCAAAATGGAAAAATCTACATGTTAATATAGAATGAAGTGAGCAAAGTCAAGAAATTATACAGTGATTACAGTGATGTAAATGGAAAGAACAATTGCACACCAAAAAAATTAAAAAGTAAATGTTATAAAATTGTGAAAATTAAGAAGGACTAAAATGAAGAGTGATGATAAAATACTTCCAACCTGTCTTTTCATAGAGGTGAGAGGTCCATAAGAGTTAAATACTATATGTTTCATACTTTTTCATTATGCTAATTTGTTTTGCTGATTTTTTTTTTTGCTTTCTAAAAACATATTATTTGTCATATAGAATGGCTCTTTGGGAGTGGGAAGGGTATTTGGACACCAATATAAAAAAACAAAAGAATATCAGTAAAACGTTATTTTTAAAAAATTGCTCATAATGAGAAAAGGAAGAATAAATATGAGAATAGAGGGGTTGAGAAAATCTAAACTCTCAGATATGAAAGTTTAGATTTGAAATAGGAAGTACCTATGTAGTCCTTTGAGTCCAAATCCTATCATTGAGGCACTAAGAGATTAAGTGACTTTCTAACGTTGACACAGAAAGTAAATATAGGAAATGAGAAATGAAGTCAAATCTTCCTAAATCTATTTATCTACTTACATCAAGCTGCCTCTTACATGAGAGAGGAAAGGGATTCAGGATGGATGAGATGGTGATGGTATGATCACTAGAACAAGATCTTGGATGAGGTAGAGAGAAAATGGAATCAAAGCCTCAGCTGGTGGAATTCTTTTCTTTTCAGGATTAGGAGCACTGCTTTATCTGGGACTAGAAGAAAGAGAAGATCTTGGAAAAGTGGAGGATAGAGCTCAGATATGGGATTTGTGGGACATTCTGTAGGTTGTACTTGATCTCAGATAGGAGTGTTTAGATGTGGAGAACAGGGAGCAAATTTGAACTCTGGGGAAAACAAAGAAGAAAAAGTTAAGATCAGTTGTGGTCAGTGGAATAGCATTTCATGAAAGCCCAGTAAATATGCAAAATACATTTGTAATGAACTAACTTATGCTGATTTTAGATGGGGGAAAATCTATGGGTGGGGATTATATTCAGGGTTTAGTTTCAGTAAATTATTATAAAGTCACTTCTTTGATTTTTGGTCCTGACTCTGCTATTAGGAATTGGGATATCTCTCTGAACCTACATTGCTTCCTCTGAAAATGAAGGGTTTGGATCAATGGCTTGTAAAATCAGTGACTTGGATGCCAAAGATGCCTTTGAGCTCTTTTCTACCTCTTTCCAATTTTAGGGTTAACTTCTACATTTTTTCCCTAAGAAAACATTTTTACACAATTTAAAACACATTCTCTATATTAACAGTATCCTTGTTAGGTACAACATAAAGTAAAAGTGAAGACTTTTGCTCATCAGTCAAGAGTTAAAAGAGAAAATTTGTTCAAGGGGCTGTATTAAAAACACCTACTCATTCCCACAAAGATTAATACCTGGAATTTACAGTAGATGGCATTGGGTTTTTTTAAATTTGAAAAGAATAATAAATCATAATTTGAATTTTTGACAGCTAAGCTAAGGGTATTAATTGTGGAGGTGGGCTTGTGGAGTCAGGAATAATTCTACCATTTATAATGCATCTGATTTATGTTCATTTGCTTATTTCAAGATTATTGGTCAAGATTCTGTAGCTTGAGAAAACTCATATATTGTGTAGCTGTGAACCACTGCCTATGAGCTGTGACCCCCCATGACAATATGCTAAGTTATGAAATAATATTTTTCTTTGTGGGCATTGGATTTGTGTTCATAAATTAAATATAATGTAACAATTTCTTGGAAAAAATCCAGGGCTGTCATATTTCTTGGTTAAATGAGAAAATAGAGTATTACATACATTTATTATTCAAAAGTGGTAGATTGCTCACACTTCATGTATTTAATTTATATACCATGTTTACTTCAATCATCATCATATCCTGAGCCAGAACCAATAGCTAACTTTCAAAGACAAGGAGAAAACCCATAAATCTATCTAGCACAAAGTAAACAACTATACCAATTAATTTTGCAGATTTTTTTATATGTCTCTGTGTGATGCATGAGGAAAATATTTAAAGAGTATCCTTTTCCAGAGTGCTCAAAGCAGGTTTATTTTATATTCAGTATATGTCGTCTGGCGTCGTATCTCCCCTGCCTAATGAGATTAGGTATAGATTTCATTTTGTAGTGGGTCTGGAATATGGCAGGCTCCCATCTGATTAGACAAGCTCAGGATTTCTATTTTTTCCTCTCAACACGTTCTGCTCAGAAAATGCCAATTCAGGAAAAGAGGGTCATCATTTTTTTTTTTTTATGTTCCTGATGCTGTTGTTTAAAAAAAAACATTTCCTGTTGGAACCTGGTCCCAGAACTACGAATCTTTTAAAAGTCCTAGCCTGTGTTATCCTCGTGGAACTCCATTTAATATGCCCTATTAGGAGGGCACTTCATTGAGTGCATTGTTCATTTTCTTGTTATAAGATCCTTAAATCTCATTGTATACTACAAACTTGAGAAGTGTGGTTTAGACTCATCTGGAATTGTCTATTTGTATAAGTGGGAGTTGACTATAATAGTCTGCTAAAAAAAACAAAAAAACAAAAATGGATATGAGGGTCTGTTTTAGTCCCTTCCCAGAGGAGTTTCCCAGAGAAACGAGGCTTGCCCATAAAGAGGTGATAACATCTGAATTCCAAGGGAGGCTTCTGAGAACATGTAAAAATACTTAAATTCTACAAAAAACAAACAAACAAACAAAAAAAGAAGTCTGCTCATATATTTACAGTATCACTGAGTTGATCTCCATGATTATCTCATTAAAAACTATGAGTTTAGTCAACAAGCATTTATGAGGTGCTTACTAGGCAATAGTTTCTGTGCTAAGTGTTGATGATAAACAAGATGGACAAAAATCAGTTTCTGCCCTCAAAAAATATACATTTAACGGGGAGGAAACCATGTAAATGTATAGTTATATACACATACAAGATTTATACAAAGATTATAAAGGTAATCTGAAAAGGGAAGGGAAAGCACAGTTGAGGGGGATATGGTACCTAAACATATGATAATATACATTATTCTATAAGTGTTTGAGAGGTGGACAAAGACCTGGCTTTGGAGTCTGGGTGGCCTGGCTTCAAGTCTTTCCCCTGACGTACACGGGACATGTCCAATCTCTCTGTGTACCCAGTCAAATCTGTAAGTGAAATAGATGATATTAATCTGAATTTGTTCTAGAAGGTGTTCT
The DNA here is from genome assembly GCF_902635505.1 of Sarcophilus harrisii. Classification (NCBI taxonomy): domain Eukaryota; kingdom Metazoa; phylum Chordata; class Mammalia; order Dasyuromorphia; family Dasyuridae; genus Sarcophilus; species Sarcophilus harrisii. Next base: position 573,076,291 of record NC_045427.1, on the reverse strand, counting down.
CATTGAGAGTGCCCTAGATCAAAGCAATCACAGGTCTGATTTGGGTTTTTTTTGGCTGAGGCAATTGTGGTTAAGTGACCTGCCCAGAGTCACACAGCTAGACAGGCCTGATTTTTAAAAAAATTATATTGAACAAGAGTAAAAATGTTGTTATAGTGGGACCCTTCTCTCCTTTCTAGTTGTGTCCTTGTCCTGACCCCAGTGGCCAGTATAGGTGATCTGTGGAGTGTTTGACTTTGCTAAAATTGGGGAATGACCTAAAAGAGCTAGAGAATCAGGAATCTAATGTAGAATTTTCTAATCTTTTTTCAGTTCTCTCTCTCATGTTTAGGAGGGGGAAGAGACATTATTTGTCTATTCATCTCCTCCACCCCCACCCACCACTCCCTACTCCAATCATATTAAATACTCCATTAATCTGGAGGTCAGACTATTCAGCAACTTCATTGAACCAAGAAGCAAGTGAACAAATTTTGCCTTAGGCTTTCCCAAAATAAAGTCATACCTTTCATTTCTTAGGCCCTCACTTGGCTATCATTCTGTCCCAATCTGAGAGCTCAGAGTAATAACTTGGTAACATTGACTGAATTTTTTTTCAATTCATCCAACTTTGCTTATCCAATTTCTTAGCCCAAAGAAGATTAAGAACAGCAAACTAAAATGAGTGCAAGACACACTGGAGGAAGACCAGTGACCATAGGAGAGAAATGACAATTAACAACTTCATGGAAAAGGCACACATAGAAAATCTGAAAAAAAATAAAACAAACAAACAAACAAAAAACCCTGAAAAAACACACAAAATGGGACATTTTCAATATTTTTAATGATGACTCTCATTCATCAAGAAAAGATTCCATTATATTGGAAGCATAAGAATGTGAAATAGTTAAGAGCTATGATTTAAGTAATTTTGAATTTTTCCCCCATGGTCTAGTACAGTGCTTTTGTACATAGAAGGCACTTCAGGAGTAAGGTGGTTAATGAGGATGATGGATTAATGAGAAGAGTGAAAACTAATAGCTAGTTAGTATTTACCTATTAAATTAAGATTACAAAGCACTGTACAAAACACTGAAATACGCTGTATTTTTTCATTCGATCCTCACAACAATCTTGTGAAGGGAGGTGGTTTTAGTAGCCCCGTTTCATAGATGAGGAAATTAAGTTTGAAAAGATAGCCCAGAGTCACCAAAATTTGAACTCATCTTCCATTCTCTCTTAACACACTGTGCTATTTGCCAAGGTCATTATGACCAAAAGGGTTCCTATATGGATGTAATAATGGGGAATAGATCTAGAAGGGTAGGTTGGGACAAAATTATAGAGGCTATGGATACTGGCCCTAATGTACCTGTCTGGATTTTGTCCTCTGGGGACCAGGGAGCTTTCAAATATTTTGAGGGATTTTCTGGGAAGAACTAATGAACATCCTTATAGTATTCTATAGTTGTAGACTACATGGCTCTCCTTTTGTCCTGTTAATTTTTTAATGATATTACATTTGTTTGTTACATTTTTTTAAAAGGCTGCACCTTCATTAGATTGATTGCTGGTTGTTAAGAACTAAGACAGAACCATTCTTTAAATAACCAAGTTTGTCACGGTCAGAGCTTTGGGGGACTGACTATGAAGCTGCTGTGATTATTTCTGTTGAGAGGAACAGGGAGAAGATGAAATGAACGGGTGTGAGCACATGTATGGGTTTTGGCTGGCGTAACCCCTTCAGATTCGTCCCGTTTTCTGTCTCATACACCCCTCCCCAGCTGCCATTACCAGCACAGCAGTACCCTCTAGACACAGGGTAGAATGCTCCAACTCAGAGGCTTGCTGGGAACAACTCTATTAATCAGCGAACAGACACAGCTCCTGCAGAGACAGTTGGCATCCATTTTACTATTCCCTCAGATACTTCCCGTGCACCTGGTCCCCTCCAGCCCAGCGTTCCAGGGGTACAGAGGGATTGCTTGAGCCAAAGATTCTGGGGGAGCCGCCCTCCAATTGTTTATGAAGGGTGTATTACTTGAAGCTACAGAACATTTGTTTCTGTAATTCTTTGGTTCAGTGGAAACTTTTTTTCTTTTCTTTTCTTGAGAAGGTGGGGGCTGGGTGGGTAAGTCCATGTCAGGACTGGTTTTTTAAAATTATTTTTATTTTTAATATATGGAATAAGGCAAGCATTTCCATAATATCGCACAGTAGAGATGTTACATATGAAACTGCAAATCTACCATGTATAACTTAGTTTCTCATTCAAAGAAACACAAAACTATCATGTAAATTTCCTTTTTTTTCCTTCCCTCCTCCCCATAGTTTTTCAAGCATTTGCTAGATATATGGCTGTGTTCCAAATGTGTGATGAATATCATTTTGAAGGTAGTCACTGAACTAAAATCAACAATGTAACCTCTTATTAGCAAGTGTCAGTCTTGTCAGTTGGGTAAGAAAGTTAGGAAGAGAAGTTTGGTTGTGATGAGATTTAGGTTTCATAAATAGCTCTTCTGTATGTATATCTACTTTATGATATTGCAGGTGTAATATGAAATTTGTGAAAATGGGTGTATTTCAGAGGTTTCACCTACGTCCTAAGAAGCTAATGTAACAGAAATGTCACTGTAATAAGACCAGAGATTAGCACATAGTCTGGAGGTACTCAAGGAACATTTGTTGTGCTGTTTGTTGAATTCTTGCCAAACCATCAACTTTTAGGCATCTTTCTTTGCCAGACATACCACCTGCCTTTCTCCTTGGGATAATAATTGTGTTGAGGATCAAATCATAGAGTGTTCATTGAGCCCCTGCTGCGTCATGCTGGGCACACAGAATACAGAGACAAAAGGAAACAGTTCCTACCCTTAAGGAGCTTACATGCTATTGGAGGAGACAACATAAACAAGTATTCCCAAAATATATCCAAAGTAAACCAAGACTTTTTTTGGTAGCGAGAAAGAAGCCTTAGTTGGGGGGAATGGATCAAGAGGAAAAAAAAAAGTATATATATATATATGTATATATGTATATATATGTATGTATGTATGTATAGAGAGAGAGAGAGAAATTAGAGTTGTAGAGATAAGACTGACCTATGCTTTACAATATGTACTGCTGTTAATTTTTAGTGATGATAAAGACATAGGAGTTCAGAAAAGGATGAGGTCAAATAGAGTTGGAATAGATGAAGAAAATGTTGTCAAAGAGAACTTTTTTCTTAAAAGTGCTAGTACTGGGGCAGCTAGGTGACGCTGTGGATAGAGCACCAGCCCTGAAGTCAGGATGACCTGAGTTCAAATCTAACCTCAGACACTTAATACTTCCTATCTGTGTGACCCTGGGCAAGTCACTTAACCCCAATTGCCTCAGCAAAAAAAAACAAAAACAAAAACAAACAAACAGAAAACAAAAGTGCTAGTGCTGTGCCCTCTCAATACTTTGCATTTATTTTTATGTTTACTTTTAATACTTATTCTGCACATATTTAAATATAAACTTATTATCTTCTCCATTAAAACACATACTCCTTAAGAGTAGGGATGGTTTAATTTTTTGTATTTTTGTTCCTTTTATAATTGAGCCTTGGGGTTTGCACAGCAGTCTAGTAAAGCATTCCCTAAAACTGGTAAAATTAGACTTTTCAATGTGAAGCAAAGAAAACCCCATTACTTTTTGTACAGTAAGGCTGTGATCCTGATGGATGTGAGCATCACTTTGTTCTTTTCAGCCCAAGAAGAAATGGATTGAAAATAATGACTTCTGCATCATAATAGTTACTATCATTTAAGAGCTAGTAAAATTAAAGCTTTTATGACCAGTTTTATATTTCTTCATTCCTTCTTCCCTTTCTTTTCTCCCTCCCTCCTTTCTTCTCTTCTTCCTTCCTTCCTTCTCCATTATCTTGATTGGTTTCCTCCTTATTCCCCTCTCCTAACTCCCTTCCTTCCTTCCTTCTTCCTTCCTTCTCTATTATTTTGAATATGATAAAGATCTGTGTTCTCAAATTTCCTTAGTCTCTGTATACTTATGTCTGCAATGTTTATTTATGTGAATATATATAGGGCAAAACTATTTCTGATTGGCTATATATTATTACTATCAATAATAAATTTATAAGCAATGTATGATTAATTATACAATAATAATAAATTTGGGGAAATGAGTGCCTACTTTGTAAAAATTTTCTTGCTAGTTTCTAAAAGAGATGCAACCTTACATGTCTTATATTGCCTATAGTCTTTAGAGGTTAAAGAGCTGTCTTGTTAGTTATAGGCAGGATTTTAAATTAAATGTTCCTGACTTTAAATCCAGCCACTTAATCCACTATGTCATGTGGTTTCTATAATCAACACATGAAATACAGGCAGTATATGTACAATGATATTGGGACAAGAGGAGGAAACACAGAGTTAGAGACAGACACAGAAAGCCAGAAAGAGAGATCATTTCCAGTTAGCAATTTCTTGGAGAAAATGGTGATATTCAGGATGGGCCTTGGATGAAGGGGAGCTTATCAGATGACCTAGCATAGTTTGTTGCACACAGTCATTGCTTAATAATTATTCCTTGAATGAATGAAGGAATTGGCATGCATAGGATCTTAAAAAGGGAGAGAAAAGATACTGAGAAAAAGCAAAGATAGAAGAATGGAAAATGGTATTTTTGGGGAATGGTGAATAGGGAGAGTTCTGTGGGAGCAGTGAGTTCCCCAATAATGGGAGTAGTCAAAGTAGGCTGAAAAAGCATCCTGAAACCAACATATTGTATATCAAGCTAAGGATTTCATACTTTATCATTCTGTATTATAAGATCAACATCATCCACAAACATTTATTGTGTTCTGGGGATACTAAGAGGTATAAAATTGGGTCTGTGCCCTTGAGGAATTTACAACCTAGTTCAAGAGACATGTTATAAACATAAAAAGATGAATAACACCACAAAGTAGCATAGGCTATAAGACCTGAATGGGTACACAGGTGTGGCTATAAATAAAGAATAGAGACTTTATTCAGAGAATAACTAAGGACTTGCTGTATTAATCTAGGAAAAACTTATGAAGAAGTTGGATCATCAAAGAAGGAATCTCCTGTAGATGAGAGAAAGCCAGTAGAAGTGAGAATGTGCAGATGCATTCAGGAAATAGTGAATAGACAAGTTGGCTGCACTATAGTGTTCATGTGGAAGAGGTAACACTGAAGAGACAAGATTGAAGCTGTTTGTGTACCATGTTGAATTTTATTTTATTGTGTAGTGTATAGCAGTTAATACTGAAGTACCCAGCCATTTATCTGGTAATGAGAAGAAAGTATCATGTGTATGACTGGAATCAAAATTATTAAGGTTCCAAGTGTCATTCTATTAGTAGGTTTTTGAACACATATTTTCTCCTCCTTGATATCTGTTCTTATCTGCAAAATGAGAAATGTATATGGACATTTTCTTTATGATTTTTTAATACTAAAATATAGTGATTCTATGATGTGCCTAACTAACTATTAGAAATTTAGCTTTAATTTGTTTACTTCAACGTTGCTATATTAAAAGGTTCTCTAAGACTTCTAGGACTTATTTGACTGAATTGACTCGTTAAATCAAACAGCCCTCCATCTAACCAGCAACATCATTTGGCAGAACTGACCAGTTAAGCAGACTTGAATATGACATCTGAATGGGGACCATGGGTCCAGGGTGATAATGATGAGGCCAGGTGAGTGCCTGGCACATGTCCTGATTGGCTGTTTGAACAGTCTCCTGGCAACCACACAATTGCTCCCTGCAAACTGGCCTGAGAGAGCCAGAATGTGAAGAGAGCATGGCAGCTGCTACAGTGAAATGTAATGGAGGCAAAAAAAAAGTGGAGGGAAAATTAAGCATAGAGTGAAAAAAAGCTGAATGAAAAAGGAGGAAAAAATAGAGAATAGAGAAAGAAAAGGAGAGGAGAAGAAGATAGATATTACATAAAACCATCACATTTTCAGCTGTGGACCCCTAGTAGCTATCTCAGAAATAAAAAAAAAATTAAAATGTAAATCTCAGAAATTAAATCCAGTGGTAAAATGTAAACATATGAGGCTTTTTGTAGCACAGGCAAAACTGTTCTTCCTTGTTAAACAACTGCAGTTTAAAAAAAAGAACCACTATATGCATAAATTTTATTTGAGAATGGATATAATAGACAAATCTGTAGAGAATTGATGGTTCAGTTCACATAAGCCTACAAAAGTTCAGCTACTTATCTAAAGCTTATCCAAATTTAACAAAACCTTTTAGGCCTATGTGGAGGTTAGGGACCTCAAAAACTGGAAATTAATATCCTGCCTCCAGAAGCCACCTGCCCAATGTAAGAACAGAGAGAGAGAATTCTGTAAAGCAGATCATTCCTGCAGCTGTTAAAGAGAAAGCCTGGTGGTATTTCCACCTGGTGGTACGTCTACCGCTTTGCTCTGGAACAGTTGTGAGGAGTTTATCTTAGTGAATTCATTTAAAGAACTTTGTGAAGTTCTTAACATTAGCATGTAGCTACGTTGGCATGGCATACCTACCTTCTTTTCACTTATTCAGATGCATTCTTTTATTTATTCATTCAACAAACATTAACTGAGGGACTGCAGCAAACACAGCAGAGAACAGGAGGAAGAACCAAACTCAGTCCTTGCCATTTTGGAGGGCATCTATCCTTGGAAGGGTGGATTTGATTTTGGGAAACAGCTCTGAATCACTGGGAATTGTCTGATGAGTAAGGTTTTCGATCGAGCTGTCTAAGGCTGTTTGGGGGTCAAAATGAAGGTATGAGTATAAATAAAGTAAGAGACTGATTTTCTTGGGTGATTTAAAACTGCCTCCTAAGCCAATTCCCAAAGAGCAGTTCCAGATTTGTTTTGAGCAATGACAAACATCTTCAGAATAAGTTTATAGTCTCCCAAGGGACCTACTTGGAAGGACAGCATTCACCTGGATGTAAGATTTCTGCTATGTTTACTTAAAACCCTCATGGTCATACTTCATTTGTTGCACTGAGATTTTTTTTGCTAACTTGTCTCATGGGTATAAATCGTGTTTCTGTGGCCAGATTTCAGTTTGAACAAGGGGGGAGGATGGATTTTCCCCAGTAACTAACTAGTACAGATAATTTGTCCATAGCAGGTGTTTAGTAAATGCCCATTGAATGAATACATGAATGTGTGTGTAGCCTGTGGAGCTTTGGTCTCTGCTTGATCACCATAAATGCAAGTTTATGCCCTCCCTGGGCACACAGAAGGGCACATCAGTGTTAGCACACACCATCGCCTGTTTTGTCATTGAGGCACTTTGACTGAACTGGTGTGTATTGAAGAAGTCATGCAGATGAGTAATGACTTCTCAACTGTTCTTTGGATGAGACGGCTCAGCGACTGACAGTAATTACTCTCTGTGTGTGCAGGTAGCACCAAAGACCCTGATGAATGCCCAACAGTTCCTCCTGCAATGAGGGGATTTAAAGACTATCTTGTGATTTGCAATCAGAGCAGCTATTTCAAATGACTGTTGTGGTTTCTTTTCTGCTTCTTAAATTTGGAGTTGACCTGAATTGGAAGCAGAGTTTAGACTTGGAGAGATGAGAAGCAAAATTTGTCCAATAGCCCATATTTTGTACAGTTGTTTTGCAACAACCCTGGGAGGAAGGGAGTGTGCATGTTTTATTTATTTAAATTTTACATTTAAATGAGGATACTGAGGATTTAAAAACTAAAATGATATCTAGGGTCGCACAGTTAGTAAGAATCAGAGATGGAACTTGGGTTTCAGGTCCTAAACCTGTATATTTGATATTTTATCTGTGTCTTAGAATTCTTTGATAGACTAGTGAAACAATTTATTCAGCCCTTCTCAGAACATGTTTTTAAATACACAAAATAAAATATATAGAATCATAAGGAAAGCAATGATATCAAAATATGGAGATATATAAAATATATACACAATTTAATATGTAATAAAATATAATTAATTTTTCAGATTCCAAGTAAAAGAAATCATTGTAATCTAATGAATTGAACTACTCCTTGTCTCTTCTATTATTACTTAAAATCATCATATATTTGTGTATTTATGACATACCTACAACTATATGATACTTCTTAGACAAAGAGTTCTTAATGGTTTTTATGTGTGTCTTATAACCCTTTGGTAAACTACTGAAACAGTTCATTCAGCCTTTCTCAAAACATGTTTTTAAATGCATAAAATAAAATACGTAGAATTATAAAGGAAAGCAATCATATTGAAATATGGATATATTAAATATAAATATGTAATAATATATAATTAATTTATCAGCTTCTAAGTGAAAGAAGCAAGCATTGTAATGTAATGAATTGAACTACTCCTTGTTTCTTGTTTTATTACTTAAAGTCATCATATATTTGTGTATTTATTCATCACATTAAACTCCAGAAAGGGCAAGGACTTTGCCTTATTCATTTTTGTAAACTTCTAGCCCAGAGCTCTTTATTATTGCAGGAGGCATTCCGTAAATGTTTGATGGTGCATTGAGAATGATTTTATATACTTCATGTCAGTGAGATTTTCCTAATGTAAGTACTAGAACGTCTGAATAATTTTTCTCTTGGATCAGATTGATAATCCCAAGGAATGAAATAGCTTTGTCCTTGAAGGTACTAAAATAATAATAGTTAATTATTGCTTAGTTGTTTCAGAATCTTTGTGACTCCGTTTGTTTTGTTTTTGAGTAAAGATACTGCAATAGTTGGCCATTTCCTTTTCCATCTCATTTTATAGACAAGGAAACTGAGGCAAACAGGGTTAAATGACTTTCTCAGTCATATAGCTAGCTATTAAATGTCTGAGGCCAGATTTGATCCCAGGAAGATGAGGCATCCTGATTCCAAAACCTATAATTCTTTTACTGTGCCACCTAGATAGCATAATAAAAACATCAAAATTAATAATAATGATGATGATGATGATGGTGATGATACTTGATGTTTTATTGCATTTTAACCTTTTGCAAGATTCTTTATGTACATTTCATTTCATTCTCACAGTAACTTCATGAGGTGGGGAAAATATTCTTATTTTACAGATTAGGAGACTGGGCTTCAGAAAGCTGAAGTGATTTGCAGTTAAGTAGGATTCAAATTTTTCTCTCTTCCCATTCCAAATTTAGCCAGATCATATTGTTTTGCAGAGGTGTCCAGAAAGGAAATTAGAATCAATTGGTAGTATTTTAAAGTCTGTCATCAGTACACATCCTGCTCCTTCTTTGGTTTTTATGTTCTTCTAGCAGGAAGGGAAATAACCACTTATATCCCACTAATACAAAGTGATTTATTGTCATTGTCATCTATCTCCTATCTCTAGTCCCAACCCATATTTAGGGACTTTGCTATATCCCATCCACATAAAATGTTGGTTAGTTTGGCTTCAGTCATGTCAGACCCTTTGTGACACTATTTGGGTTTTCTTGGTCAAGATACTAAAGTGGTTTCCTATTTCCTTCTCCAGCTCATTTTACATATGAGAAAACTGACCCAAACTGAGTCTAGAGTCATACAGCTAGTATTGTCTGAGGCCATATTTGAATTCATGAAGATGAGTCTTCCTGAATCCAAGTCCAGTGATGTATATCCATTGTTCCACCTAGTTGCCCACATAAAGTATTTGGGCCCACATAAAATATTATTTTTGAATCAAAAGAAGATTTTAAAAAAAGATGATCAATTGACATCCCACCATCAGATCTGTACAGGTTTATACCCAGAATGTTCAGTACCACTTTTCTGATGATCCATTTGATGACATGAGAAGTTAACAGAGTCAGAGTGACAAGTGATTATCATAACAATGCCTCAAGGCACTACAAGTTCCTAAAGTGCTTCCTGGCTTTAATCAACATTCATTTATTCATTTAACAAATGCTAAGTTGTCTGCTTTGTGCCAAGAGCTAGAGAAAAAAACAAATAAGGCATAAGGATCTTCATCAAGGAATTTACAGTTGAGTATAGGGTCATCATGGACTCGGATGTAGAGCCAGAAGAGACTTCACTGAGGCTTGGGGAATCCACATGATTTTCTGAAGGTTTTCCACGTAAATATCACCAGTGAACTTTGGACCAAAGTCCTCCAACTCTAAAGGCCCCGCGGTCTTTCCCCCATACCAAATCACGTGTCCAAGATGGTGCACATCCACAGGTAACACAGCATGTGTTATAAAGTGCTCCAGAAAATGGCCACCTTTGTCACACTTGTCTTCAGGTTCTTTCCACATCTATAAAGTTGAAAGAGTTAGACTTTGACTTCTAAGTCTCTTTGAGATCTAAATCCATCTACCAATAAAATGAAGCAAGAAGGCACAGAAGGATTTCTGGGAAGGGTCTTTGGGTCTGATAGTTGAGTAGAGGTTGTAAAGAAATTTATTCCTTCTTTTTGGGTCACAATTGCTAGAAATAAGGCAAATGAGGTTTGATGAAAGACAGTACTTTAAAGGAAAAAAATGAAACTCTACCCCAATGATCAAATCTTTTTATGGATTGAGAAGGTGAAAACATAAATTGCTAATACTGGTGCATAAGAGAATGCCAGGGAAAATGTCCAGATTAAGGGAATAAGAGAATTAGCAGGCAGTATTTGCTGAATTCACATCATTCTCAGGTCCAATGTTTTAGGTATATACTGATTTACCTGGACTCCCAAAGTTCAGAGATAGTCTCAGAGACCAGTCACATATTTGCTTCAGTTTCCTCATCTGTAAAATGAGGATAATGGCATTTACCTACTTGTTTGTGAAGATTGTATGAGATAACAATTATGAAGTTGATTAACACGTGCCTATCATGTAGTTAAGTGCTAAATAAATACAGGTATTTTATTATTATTATCATTTTTCAACTAGAACACAGAAAATGAAATGACCATAAACATACTTATCATATCTCATGACCTGTTCCTTCATACAAAGATAGTCACACAATGGATTTTGCCATAACCAACTTTGATCAAATGCTATAATTTCTTTATCTGACTATAAATGTCTGCCATTTCATCCTTATATCTTTCCCCTCCTAAACTATTGTTCACCCTCATCAGGAACTCCAACCCTTCTGCCTTTTATGGCTTTCTTGGGTCATTACCTTTATTCTGACTTTACTTTCCGAATTTTCTTTATTCTGACTTTCCTAATTTTCCCAGTCTTAATTACATAACATACTGCCCTCTACTATCAAATCCCTTGTCCCCTTGTCTTATATCCCTTCCCAGGCTCTTTCCTGGGAATTGTTCCCACTATTTCCTTCCTCTCCTATTCATATCCTGCCTAATGAAGTTGAAGAAAGTCAAACAGCTGTGATGATTGGGTATAATAAATATTTATATTACCTAATCTCAATTGGATCATCACTGCTGCAAGGCAATTCATATATTCCAACCTATTTAAATTTCTCACCCAAACACCCAAAAGTGATAACTGAGGAAATATCTACTATTTCACTAAGAAAATTGAGGCCATCTGCCCAGAGCTCCTTCTTCACTTTATTATAAAACCCTGGGCAATAATCCATACTCTCACCTCTTTTTCTCTAGTCTATGATGGTTTTTCCTCAAAAACCAACTTCTCTACATTCCTGATTCCATTTCTTCCTATCTTCTCCAATAGATTGCTGCCACAATCGTCTCTGCCTCTAATATTCAACTTCTGCTTAATCTACCCTTTTCTTTCCAAATGTCTTCAAAATATGACTACATCTTTCCATTTTGAAAAACCTTCACTAAAACCCTACCAATTCCTGAAACTATTATTTCCGCTTTTTTGTATCTTTCCTCAACCAGATACTTGGGGGAAGGAGGAGGAAACTTTTCACTCTATTCAAAACCTTCTTTTAAAATATTTTATATATTTTGTTAAATATTTCCCAATAACATGTAAAAATGCTCAACATTATTTTTGTAAATGTTGCCTTTCAAATTCTCTCATTCTCACCTTTCTTTTATCCTTTGAGAAGACAAATAATACGATATTGAATGCATTTGTGGGGCCATGTAAAACATATTTCCATATGAACCATGTTGCAAAAGAAAACACAAAAATCTCTAGAAAAAAATAAAATGAAAAGAATATGCTTCTGTCTCTATTCAGATTCCATCAGTTCTCTCTTGGATGATTTCATCTTGGGTTCTTTGGCATCATCTTAATCAGAGTAACTAAGTCTTTCACTATTTATCACCCTTAAATTATTGCTGTTTTGTTTTCTGGTCCTTCACTTTGCATCAGGTCCTATGTCTTCCAGGTTTTTATAAACTATTATGCTCTTCAGAAAGTCTGAAGAGACTTAAATGAACTGATGCTAAGTGAAGTGAGCAGAACTACATCATAATTATACATGGCAACAGCAAGATTATATGATGATCAATTCTGATGGATATGGCTCTTTTCAATATTGAGATGATACAGACCAGTTCCAATGATCTAATGATGATGAGAACCATCTGCCCCCCGGGAGGACTGTGGGAACTGAGGGTGGATCACAATATAGCATTTACACTCATTTTGTTGTTATTTACTTGCATTTTATTTTCTTTCTCATTTTTTTCTTTTTGATTTCATTTTTCTTGTGTATCATGATAATTGTATAAATAAGTATGCATATATTGGATTTAACATATATTTTACTATGTTTAACATATTGAATTAATTGCCATCTAAGGGAAAGGGGTGAGGGAAAAGGAGAAAATTGAAGCACAAGATTTTACAAGGGTTAATATTGAAAAATTATCCATGTATATGTTTTGAAAATTGAAAAGCTTTAATAAAAACAAATAAAAATTTAAAAAACTATCATGCTCTTTCAAAATATTCTTTAATATGATTTCTAATTTCAATATTCAACTAAAACTTTTTCTCGAAAGTATCCAATGATGCTTATAGTTGCCAAATCTGATTGACTTTCCTCAGTTCTCATCTTGACCTCACTATAATAGTTGACTATTATTAATTATCCATTTTTCTTGGATTTTCCTCTGGTTCTCTTCTTACATCTCTGATGATTCCTTTTTGATTTCCTTTGCTGACTTTTTTCTCACACCACACTTCCTAACAGAGAGTGTTTTCCAAAGCTCAGTCCTGAACCTTTATCTTTCTCTGCATTTCCATGCAGAGTTCATTACCTCTCATGAACTGAATTATCATCTCAATGCTGATGACTTAAAGATTGTGTTTGTATGTCTGTGTGTGTTTGTGTATGTGTGTATGTGTATCCAGTTCTCATTTTTATTTTAAATTCCAGCCTGCCATGCCAAACTATTGGATATGTCAAATTTTGGAAATCCCAGAGAATTCAAGTTCAACCTATCTAAAACCAAACTCATCTTCCTTTCTTCATCTTCTCCAAACCACTTCTCTGCTAAAAGTCCCTGCTTGAATGCATTGCCATCATTCCAGCCTCCCAAATTCATAACTTTGATGACTTCTTACTCTTTTATTTCACATATCCAGTCAGTTGCCAAATCTAGCCACATTTCTACTGCCTTACTTTAGATACGTTCATTTTTTTTTCTTTCACAAAGCCCACCTTGTTTGTTCAGATCCCCATCTTTTCTTACTTGGACACTTGTAACTTCTCCACTCTAATTATTTTCCACTTATCTGCCAAAGTGAATTTTCTTTAATTTGAGTGGTCTGCTCTTGACTGTTGGAGAAAATAAAAATTTCTTTTACTTGGTTTGTAAAGCTCTAGATGCTCATGCCCTATCCTACCTTTTCATATTATGTAGTCTAGACAAACCAATGGCCTCTGCTTCTTAACATGGCATTTTACCTCCTTGCCTTTTCACTAGCCATCCCACATGTCCAGAAATTATTCTTTTCTGGCTTATACTTCATATAATCCCCCTTTCTTCATAATACAGTTCAAGAAACACAATCCACATTAATATTTTATTCATTCCCATCTCCCACCTCCAATCAGTTAGTGTCTTCCAAACTATATTTTCTGTTTAACTACCTTGTATTTATCATGCCTGTGTCTGTGTACATATGTATTCTGCACAGATTTGCTCTCCTAATTAAATGTAAGCTCTTTGCAAATAGGGATTGTTCTATATATTTTTGTATTTGTATTCCCAAAGCCTAGTAGTATTTGCCACAAAGTCAACATGTAATAAACACTTGTTGATTGATTGAAAAACCTGATAATCGAATTCACAGTGGAGGCAAAGAATGAAATCAGAACTCTTAATGAAAAATATTATAAAAATTAGACAACTTAGATAGGAAATGGAAATCTCAGGAAAGTAGTGAATATTAAAAAAAGAATGGAGGATTTGGAATTTTAAAATTGAATAATACAAGAAGAATTATCAAAGAAAGTCAAAATTCAGCAAAATGAGATCATGTGAGAGGTCTATGTTAAAAGCAAAGAGAATCAATCTGGACAATAATATTTAGAATAGAATAATTCTCTTCACATTAAAAAAATTAAAACAAAGTGATTACATATCTTACATCAGAAAATTGCCCCAAAATATTGGAAACATAGGGTAAAAAAAGACTATGAGGCTGCCATGAGATCCAAAGTTTAACTTATCGAAAATTATGACAGCTAAACTCCAGAGCTTCCAGGTGAGGAAACAAATATTAAAACAGCAATATATATCACATGAACATGCCAAAAATTGGTCCAGAATAGTGCAAGATTATTTAACATGCATATAAAATAAAAGATTGAAATGTGAGATGTTGAAAAGGAAAGCAGTTTGAAACCAATAACTTATTCTAAACATTTCAGAATATTACAAGGACAAAAGATTTTTTTTTAATGCAGAATGTATGATTTTAAAGAATTCCTTTTGAGAAAACCAGAGTTGGATAAAGAAGTGGAATATAAAGCATATAAAGAAAAGAAGGTAAAAAATATAAACTAATAGAACTAAATAGGCAAAGACTTGATGGTGATAGTTTTGTTGAAAAGTGAGAAAAAATAATTATTCTGGGGAGTGCTGTCTTTTCCTAAAGGCCATTGGGGAAATACTTATTTTGTGCTTAGTTGTGAGATTGAGTGAGAGAAAAAAAAAAGGTGGTAGTAGGAAGATGGCATTATTCCTTTCATTGAGCCCTTATCACTAAAGGGTATACGGACAAAGTGGATTGGTTTGAGGTGATGTAGATCCAGGGTACCTCTTGAATTTCATCCTTATTTGGGCTAAACAAGGGAAGGGAAGGACATAGAGCATCCTTGAGGTAGAGGATAGCCTTAAGCCCAAGTATAGGCAAACCACTTAACACTTTGTGGCTCTGCTTCCCTAAAATGGAGAGCTGGACCAACCAAATTGTTGAAGAACAACTGATTTCAGTTCTACAACAGTGACTACAACTATTCAACTATGTTTTAAATTTTTTTATACAGCCCCTTCCCTGGGCTTTTGCATCAACTGTCCCCCACTTCTGTTCCCTCACTCTAGTTTCTTTGGCTTTCTTTAAGATGAGCTTAAATGCTTACCTTCCTTAGGAGACCTTTCCTGCTCTCTCCTCCACCATCAATCCCTAACCCCCAGCTTCTGGTGCCTTCCTTTCTCACAATTCCCCCTATCTGGCTTGTGTATTTCTTGAATATGTCTCATGATTTATATATTGTCTTCCAAGCTTTTTTCCAAAGACAAATAAAACAAACAAGCTATTAGCTATTATGAATTTTTAATGAAGAATGGAAAACCAAAAATGTAACTTGAGAGAAGCAACGAACATTTGTAAGGAGTGATGCAAGGTCAGACAACAACAATAACATTAATTATAACAATAATATTCCTAGTGACTACAGGAGTGAAACCTAGTGAGAATATGAGTTTAAAAATGTAGTCAAATTTATCAGTCTTTGTTAATACTATGTTGTCATGTTAAAGAGTAATCTCTGCTTTTTGTTAGTGGTGAATGGAAAAGCACTGGGTTAGTGGATTTTCTTGACTTTTTTTTTAAAGAGGAAAACACTGTAGTAGGAAGAATGCTAAATCTGGAGCCAGAAAGATTTGAATTCAAAGCTGTGTGATCTTGGGCATGTAACTTTAATCTCTTTGCCTCAGTTTCCTCAATTGTAAAATGGGGACAATAGCATCTGTTTCCCAGAATTGTTTTGAGGATCATATTAGATATTTGCAAATTATTTAATATATAGTAAGTACTATATAAATTCTAGCTGTTATCGTTATTTTTAAGATGTCTAAACAAAATCGGTAAATTAATAAGAAAAAAGTGAGTATGAACAAAAATTAAGAATTTAGTTAAGTGACAAGCAGATTATTTTGGCTGGAACTTGGAGGGAATAGTAAGAGATGAGACTGGAAAGAGAGGTCACACTAAGATTATAAGGAACCTTACTTATATAAATAAAGGGCTTGGATGTTAATCTAGGGGCAGTTGTGAGCCAATGGAAGTTACTGAACAATTTGATCAGAGTTCTGTATTAGGAAGACAATCTGATGGTAAAGCAAATTAGTATGGAGAGAGACAAAAGTAGTAGGTTATTTGACTATGCATTAATTTAATACTGATTGAGTATCTATTTTGTAAGGAAGTGTGTTGAATAATTTGAAAAATATTTTTAAAATTGTATTATGCTCTAATTATTTGAAATTTTATCGTCCATGTACTAGGTAACGTCTTTTTAAAAAATTTTTTATAACTTTTTATTGATAGAACAAGTGCATGGGTAATTTTTTTACAACATTATCTCTTGTATTCATTTCTGTTCTGACTTTTCCCTTCCCTCCCTTTACCCCCTCCCCTAGATGCCAGACAATCTTACACATGTTAAATATATTATAGTATGTCCTAGATACAATATATGTGTGCAGATCCATACAATTCTCTTGTTGCACAAGAAGAGTTGGATTAAGAAGGTTAAAATAACCTGAGAAGAAAAACAAAAATGCAAGTAGTTCACATTCATTTCCCAATGTTCCTTCTCTGGGTGTAGCTGCTTCTGTCCTTCATTGATCAATTGAAACTGAGTTAGATCTTCTCTTTGTCGAAGATATCCACTTCCATCAGAATACATCCTCATACAGTATCGTTGTTGAAGTATATAATGATCTCCTGGTTCTTCTCATTTCACTTAGCATCAGTTCATGTAAGTCATGTAAGTCTTTCCAAGCCTCTCTGTATTCATCCTGCTTGTCATTTCTAACAGAACAATGATATTCCATAACATTCATATTAGGTAACTTCTTAACAACAGTAACTACTTGCATTTTTAAAATTATGATATATCATAATTATATATGATATATCAGTGTCTTATTTATTAAGCAAGTCATTTCCACATTTTTAAAGAAATTCCAATCAGGCTTTCAAAATAATCCCTTGGATTTCATAGAATAGTTTGAAAAAACTTATTTTTAGATAGTGAGTTGAATTGAAATCTGTGGAAACTTAAAGCCCTCTCAGAAATGTAAATTTTGGTAAATTATGAAAGGAGATGTATTTTCCCCCTGTATTGCCATTTACCCAATGTAAATACACTTTCATGACATTATTTTTGGACATTCAGCAAGTCATGGAATTTTAAGATATGGAAAGTATCATGTTGGCCATCTGGTCCAATTCTTCACTTGAAAATTAATAATGTCTTCTTCTATTCACCCAGAAAGTGATCATTCATTATGTGCTTCAGGCCTTTAGTGATGGTCAACCTGCTACCTACTAATGGAAAAATCTTTTGGTTCAGACTTTGTGAATTGCTTAAGTCTTTTTTTAAATCAGGTAATTCTTACCCTATTATTTCTGTGACTTTTCCTCTTTATAAATGAGAAACTAGAGGCTCACAGACTTTAGTAAGCTGTCTCAGAACACATAGCAGAACTTCTTTAACAGAAATAGTAGATAAGTAGAAATACTGGCCAGTATAAATGGTTCCATAACAGCATACTTTACTATTTGCTGGATTTCATCAGCTACTATCCACAATAGTTAGAAATTAATTGCTTAGGATTTTATTGACAGTGGACAAATATCTTTTTTTAAAGAAGCTAGCTTTTTTCTTATTAATAGAATCAAGGTTTCTGCTTAGTATTTGATTTCATGGAGAAAACTGCAATTGAAGAGAAAGTCCAATCTGTAATCAGACCAAAATAACATATATTGGTAACTGCAGAGAGAGAAACCCTAATTTATACAAGGTTGCTTAGATTTTCTTTTCCCTGCTTTCCTGACTCCTCCCTCCCAATTTGTGCCCATAGTATCTTTTTTTTAAGCTACAAAAGCCAATTCTATCTTACTTGGGAAAATATATTCTCTTTCTAAGTAATGAATGGGAAAGAGTTGATGCAAATGGAATGACCTTAAGGCTAAAATGACTTTCTTTTTCTCTACCATGAAGATCCCTCCAATTTTGTTTCATGTTATATTTTACCTAGAAGAGCAAATAACAATAATACAGTAATAATGATAATAGCAACAACAGCTTGGCCTTAAGCACCATGCTCTTAACAAACCTCTACTTGATTATATTTCCTGTCCCTCCAAACACTCAACAATCCATGGAGTGGGATAGGAACTGGCATAAGGGTTTTGTGTATTCTAAGCCTGTTGTTTGCACAAGTGGCTGTTATGGATATAGCAATATAATTGCCCTTAAAATTCTTCAGTGATTAAAAAAAATCTATTTTTATTTTATATTCTTGAAGGTACTTGGCTTCTTTCTTTCCAAGCTACTTAAATGACGCTTTTGCAAAATAGTTTGAAAATTCTATTCCCTAGATTTTTCAGGCCAGGTCAGATGTTTTTTTCTTTGAAAAGCTGGGCTTCCTTGGTTACTACCTCTGTTTTTTTTTTTCTTTCTTAGTGTAACAGGGAGAGGATCAAGTCTTACTGAAATGAGGCTGCTAGACTTAGAATGAGGAAAACCTGTATTCAATCCAACTTCAGACAAGCCTGGGTGATCCTGAGCAAATCATTTAAACTACGTCTCAATTTCCTCTTCTGTGAAATGGGGATAATAATAGTTCCTTTCTCCCCAGAGTTATTATGAGGATAAAATAATGCAATATTTATAAAGAAAGCAAACTTAAAAGTGCTATTTAAATGCAAGCTATTATTATTAGCTATTATGCTGCTATACCACTTAGAATGTCCTATATACCAGTTTCATGGGCTAGCCTCTGTGTTCAGAGAGATGGAGAATGCTTTGTCTAGCATTTGGCCACATACTAGGCTCATGGTGTGAAAGGTAGAGCCTCTATTTACTTTTAATTTCCTGGAACCAACCATTCAATAGGAAATGTTAAAAAAAAAAAGATAGTAAACAGAAGTTGAACCTGTTTTTAATATTCTTTGATCAGATTCTCTGTTGATTCAAGCTTTCAACAAAGCTAGTTCTTTCTTTGTATTTGGTTAATTCTGTCATTAGTAACCAGACCATGAAATTGATCCAATTTAAAATGACCCCAAGAGGAGAGGTCTACAGCGAAAAATCACTGCAGAATTCTTTGTTCTTGTGGTCCAGCCTTATCGGGTGTATCTGAATCTTTGTGATACCTTTTGAGTTTGTATTTTTTTGTCAAAGATACTGAAGTGGTCTGCCATTTTCTTCTCTAGTAATTTTATAGATGAGGAATGGAGTTATCTAGGGTCATTTAGCCAGTAAGCATCTGAGGCCAAACTGGAACTCACGAAGATGACCCTTCTTCCAGGCCCATCACTCTATCTGCTGTGCCTTCTAGCTGCCATTTTTGTAGATGACAAGGATCATTATTTTCCTAGGCCAAATTATTTGCTATGCTAAATTATTTATTCTCTCTCTCTCTCTCTCTCTCTCTCTCTCTCTGTCTTCCTCTCCTCTCTCTTCCTCCTTTCTCTTCTTCTTGCCTTTTCTCTCTCCTTTCTCTGTTTCTTCTCCTTTCCTTCTCTCTCCCTTTTTCTGTTTTCTACTTTTTCTCATTCTCCATCTCTTTCTCTCTCCCTCTCTTCTCTTTTCACTCCTCTCTTTTTCTCTTTCTCCTCTTTTTTCTCCTCCTCTTTCTTTCCCTCTCTCTGTCTCTTCTCCTTTCTCTCCCTCACTCTGTCTCTTCTCCTTTCTCTCTCACCTACTCCCTCTCTTTTCTCCTTTCTCTTCCACTTTCCCTTTCTTTCTCTTTTTCTCTTCCCCTACTTTCTCTTCTCCTTTCTTTCCCTCTCTCTCTTACTTATCCTTCTTTTCTCCATTCTCATCTCTATTTGTGCTAAACCCTTCCCCATTTGTCTACAAAGACATCCATGAATCCCCCAACTGTCAGAAAATATTTCTTGGCATTCACCTTATATCATTACTCCTTTATTGTCCCTTTCCTGTTTCTGCTGATGTCATTATTCACACACATCACAGAATACATACAAAATCTCTCTTATCTTTTCCCTTCACATCCTAAACATGAGTCCACTCTTCTTTTCTTCATCCATCAGTCAGTCAATAAACATTTACTAAGTTATTCCTTTGTGCTAGAGATTTTGCAAAGTGCTGAGGTTACAAAGAAAGGCAGAACATAGTCCCTGACCTCAAAAACCTCCCAATCTAATGGAGGATCTAACATGCTAATAGCCACGTACAAACAAGATTCATAGAAGAAAATTGGAAATAATCAAAAGAAGAAAAGCATTGAAACTGCTCTCTTCAAAATTCCTGGTGATCTGATTGCAAAGTCCAAAGGCCTTTCCTCATGTCTCATCCTTTGATTTGCCTGTCACAACTGACACTTGATTACTTTTTCCTCTTGAATATCTTCCCTTCTCTGCGTTCTTGAGACCCGTCTTACTTTGTTGGTCCTATTTCTCTCTGACACAACCTTGCTGGCACACCATCCTTACCATCCTTTCTGATAAAGGATATTCTCCAAGGCTCTCTCCTGGGCTTTCTCCTCTTTCTGTACTTTCTCATTTGGTTATATCAGTTCCTATTGACATTTGTTTATTATCTCCATGCAAATTTCTCTTTGTCTTTGTCTCTAATCTTTGTCTTTTTTGTTTGCTTGGTTGTTTTCTAAATTCTAGATCTGCTTCACAAATTTCCTATTGGATATTTTATTGGCTGTCCTGTAGCTATCTCAAATTTAACATGGTCAAAATAGACCTCTTAACTTTCCCCCAAAAAACTATTCATCTGAACTTTCCTGTTCTATTAAGGACAATACCAAATTTTTAGTTTTTATTTTTGCAACCTCATTATTATTCTTGACTCCTTGTTCTTACTCTATGTATTTAGTTGTTTGCCAAATACTGTTATTTATATTTCTGCATCATTTATGATCCACTGACACACACCCATCACCTCTTTCCTGTATTATTATAATGGCCTCCTAATATTTCTGTCTGTTTCAAGTCTCTCTGCAGTCCAATCCATTCCCAGATCTGCTACCAAATTAATTCTTCTAAAATAAAGATATAAATTAAATATAAACCCTTTGACATTTTATAGCAGTTTGCCACTGGTTCCCTTCCCATCTTTTGAGTCTTCTTATACTTTACAAGACATACTCTTGAGTTCCAACCACACTGGCCTATTTTTATTACTTCCATACAACCTTGAAACTTCCCTTATTATGCCTTTTCACCCAAAGTCCCCATTGACTAGAATTCTTCCTCTCATTACTACTGCTTGTTTGAATTGCTGGCTTCCTTTAAGATTCAGCTCTAGTGCTACCTTCTGCACAAGGCCTTGTTCCCCAATCAATACTTTCTTCATCAATTTCTTTTGTTTTTCATTCTAGTTTTACCTTATATTTTCTTTATATATGCAAAGTATATATGTTGTTTGAGTATACATGTACTTTTTCTCCTCCGACTGCCTATCAAAATCAAGATTACAAACTTTTCCCCATTCAGCTAATTGTTCCCATATGACTACTGAAGTTGAACTCATTCGAGTGACTATGGATCTCTGTAGTCAATAAAATATCATTCATAAACATGAGTACTTAAGTTGAACTCTTTTGAGTGACTATGGAACTCTATAGTCAATACAATATTATTCATAAACACAAACATCTGGAGGACTTCACCATTTATAAAGAATCCTTAAGTTTGAATATTGGACTCTTGAGAGCAAAGATTCTTGAGCTACTTTTGTCTCAAGGACCCCTTTGGCAGTCTGCTTAAGTCTATGATTTCTTTCCCAAATAATTGTTTAAAAAATTCTACAATTGAAGAAAATACGGTATTTCAGTTAGTATTAAAAATATGTAATTTTTCCTGTTGTTGTTAAGTACCCTTGCTCTGGAGATTTAAGCTTCTTGAGGGAATCTGGAGAGTTATAATTATTTAGAGAGAATCTTTCACATTTGGATTCTGAACTCTTTAAAGAAGAAGTTTTTAACACAAAACCCATTAACTTATTATTTTTAATAAATAGAACCTCTGAGGGCTGTGACCTTTTTAAAAAGTAGATATTTTGATAACTATGTCAGTATAATTAGTTTATTGTGTTATCCTATGTAATTTATTTGATGCACTTGAAAACATTATTTTGAGAAGTCCAAAAGCTTCATCACATTGCCATCAGAATCAGATTTCATGACACAAAAAGCGTTAAGTAAAAAATTTTCAACAGAATATAAGCATCTTGAGGATAGGGTCTAGAGTCTCTTCACTTTTATTTTGTATACCCAGCACTTAGTACCATATTTGGTCAATTGCAAACATTAAATAAATTTATTTACTTAATGGAAATTCTAGTCAATTAGTCTGATGGAAATGAGGATTTGGTTAGTCATATTGAAGATTTATATTTCAGGCCCACAGGAACAAGGAATAAAAAGTGATCTGTGCTGTAATTAACATAGAGATTTCAGAGAATAGGGGAAGGAAATCATGATTTCACTTGATGTTTATCCTGATAACTTCCAGGAAGGATTTAAGAAAGGTGACATAAATAGCACTCCCTATCCCCTAAGTCTAATGACTAGATCTGGGCATGCTACTTAGAATATTGAAGTGTTAGGTTTGATTTTTCTGATAATTGTATTTAAAATGTTACCTTCTTCTAAAATGTTTCCAAATATTTGGAGATTGGAAGGCACCAGATAGAGTGTAGTTAAAACATCATAATTGAGTGAGAGTAATGTATATATGCTGTCTGTCCCATAGAGTGAGTGAACTAGTATAGTTAAAATTAAGTTAGTCCATTGATGTTATCTATTTAGGGCTTAGGTTTTATACAATGTGGTCGCCGAAAAGTTTATTTGTCCCCTGCCACCAAAAAATAATTTTGATTTAATTTTTAGAAGTTGAATTTGAAGCTCAAAATATACTTTCTATATAATTATACTTCTTATTTGGGCAACATATGGTGAAAATTTATAAGGCCCATCAATGTGAAAGAACAGAGCTGAGGCTCTAGGCTTTTATGGTGATTACACCTACCTGTATGGGGGCTTTATGTGCTTACAATTTGAATCATTTATAGATGCACACTCAACAGAGTTCTAGCATAACTAGTACTGTGAGGTTTTTTTGCTGACTAAATGATAGGCAAAGCAATTTTCAACAAATGTCTCCCAGTAGGCCGTCATCATAGAAGCCTTGTAATATTGCTTTTTAACCTTAGCATTGGCAGCTATCCAGAAATTATTGCATTGATACCAAACTGCTTTACACTAGGCATTTGCCCTTTTCTCTATGGGAACAGAGTGAACTTTCAAGTAGGTTTCTCCTCCCCCCTTCCCATGCCCCCCCCCCCAAAGCCCTTATCCCCATTTTCATTACAGTGAGATATTTTACCATTTTCTGTTCAGCTTTATATAGCCAGGAACATTGGAAGTTTAAAAATATAGCAAAAACAATTCTCAGAATTTTGTTATTATGTCCTTAATGCATTCAATTAACATCCATTACCAGAGCCATGTGACCAAATGAATGGTGCATATCAAAAGCACAAAGGGATAAATGAGATATGTGGCTTTTTTCCTGTCTTCTTTGACAGTTTTTCTTTTTCTTCTTCCTGTTCCCTTTCCCATCCTCATCCCACCTTTTCCATGAAAATATCCAACCACAGTTCTTCCCTACCCCCTCTTCCAAGTGGATAAGAGAAATCATAACTGTCTTGAATTAGGAATCCAGGAAGTTTTAAAGGGATTGTTGAAGATAATTTTGAGGAAGGACAAATTGAAAAATAGAATTCCAGGGCAGGACAATTACTATAATGAAATTGGATGGAAAGGAGAGAACCGAGTGATACTCTCTTATTTAAAACATTAAAAACTCCTCTTTTATTGGGGGGGGGTCTCAAAGAGGTACCTTCTATTAATGAGGAGCCAGTCAGCCATTCCTAGGGACAAACTTTAAAGTGAATACAGAGATTAGAATCATCTCAACCCACTGAGCTCTGTTTAATATGGAAACAGGACAGTAACTCAGTGATCAGCATCATTCCTGGCTAGGGGAAGAAATTGTGTTGTTTAGGGTTGTTTTTACACAATTAGAATGGGATCTTATACTGATCAAGAGAGTTTGATCTCTTTATGAATTTTGCCATTCCACTCTATTTTGGCTCCTTGCTTTTTTTTTTTTTTCAAGCCTGACCGAAAAAGAGCTGTGCTCCCTTTGCTCCTGTCTGTGTTCCTTTCATCTGGGATTAGGACACGCATATTGGCTTTCACAGCTTTGCCCAAGATACATGTCAAGCAAGAATGACTCCTTGGGGTCGAATCAATTTCCTTGGTCAGAGGCATCCCCAACATTAGTTACCCCAGTGCCACCAGGAAAAGGCAATTGGTTTTTTAATTTCCATTTTAATGTATCTGAAAGACCTTACAAAATGACATTACAAAGAGGGAGGAGATGGCTGCAGTACTTTTATATTTTTCCATGCCTCAGAAGACCAAGACTCACATCAAATTCTGATTTTAGGCTGCTAAAATCACAGTTTAAGTAAAATTAAATAATGTAAATTCATAGTAGAAGACAGGGATAGAGACTAGATCTATGACTTCATTGGTGATAGGGAACTTGCTAATGAGGAAACTTATTCCATTAATACAAATTAGTTCCTTCTAATCTTAGAGAGTTGCCCAGAGCATTGAGTGGAAAATGATAATAGATAGCATTTATATTGGCCTATTATGTATTAAGTTCTTTACAGTTATCTTGTTTGATGCTTTAAATAACTCTGAAAGAGAAAGGCACTATTAATATTTTCATTTTACATTTGAGGAAACTGAGGTATTAGGTTAAGTGACTTGCACAGGGTCACATAGCTAATAAGTACCTCAGGCAGTATTTCAATGAAGTTCTTCCTGACTCCAGGTAGATAGTTTATTTACAGGGTTGAGTGACTTGTTCAAAGTTTATATCAAAGACATGATTTAAATTAAAGTCTCTTTTTGTCTCTAAAGCCAGTTCTGTACACTATGTTAAATGTCTCACATGTTAGCAGAAATAGTGTAAAATAACTGAGTGAAGCTCCTTGTCTGACTCCAGGCTAGATAATTTATTCACAGGGTTGAGTGACTTGTCCAAAGTTTATATCAGAGACATGATTTAAATTAAAGTCTCTTTTTGTCTCTAAAGCCAGTTCTGTACACTATGTTAAATGTCTCACATGTTAGCAGAAATAGTGTAAAATAACTGAGTGAAGCTCCTTGTAATAGTTCCTCTTTAAGCTTTCTCCTCATTCCCTAAGACTTAAAAAAGCCATTCACTAATTTCTTTAGTCATTTTTTCCCTTAAAACATGAATGTGAAAGTCAGAGATCCAATTAGATCTTGGGTACTTGTTGTCTAGCTGTTTGAGTGTGGGAGAGAAAGGGGGAGGATGGGGAAAGAGGAGAAGGGGGAAGGGAGGAAGAAAGAGAGGAAGGGAAAGGAGAGAGGGAGAGAGGAAGGAAGGAAGGAAGGAAGGAACAAGAATTGGGGAAAGAGAAGAAGAGAAAGGGAGGAGGAGGGGAAGAAGGGAGGAAGTGGGGGAAGGAAGGAAGGAAAAGGGGAGGAAGAGAGCAAGGGGATGGAGGGGGGAAGAGAGGGAGAGAGAAAAAGAGAAAGGGAGGGGAGGGATGGAAGGAGAGGGAGAGAGGAGGAAAGGAACGAGAGAGAGAGAGAGAGAGAGACTGTTCTTTCAAGGCAGTCAAAATTACAGATAACTATAGGAATCACAAGAGTGCAAGGGAGAGAATTAGAAAATAGAATCAGTTAATTAGAGAAAGCTCTCAAGAGGAGGTATTTCTATATTTAAAACCTTTTGCAAACTATTATATATTATATAAATGTAAGGTGTTATTATTCATTCACCAGACATTTATTAAGTGCCCATTTTGTGGAAGGCAACTGAGCTGGGCACTGAAGATAGAATGAATAAGATCTTAGCATAGTAGTTGTCATTGTCCTCACAGATTAATGGACTGCGATTTAAAGAAATAGGGGAATTATGGTGTAGGATTTGTACCACCTGTGTTCTTCTGAAGGTTCATTCTCGAGCTTTTTTGGTGCTTAAGAATAATATACATCTTTACTGCCTTCAAGAAAATGTCAAGAAAGCTTGATTTTGATTGGCGGAGCTGCCTTTCTCAAAGTCACCAAGATTAATTTACTCAATCAAAGTTTTCTGTTTCAAGTGACATGCTGTTTTAGAAAACACATTTATTGAAGTGCCTAAAATATCCATACCCTCTGATCCAGAGATTCTACTGTTAAGCCTATATTTGAAGTCACTGATGAAAAGAAAGTTTCCATATGCATCCCAAGATCTATAGCAAAGACCTGGGAAAGAAGTAGAAAGTGCCATTGATTGGGGAATAGGTACACAAATAGTGGTACAGGACATAAATGTAATGGATTATTTCAGCACTGAAAGAAATGAAGAATATATGAACATAAAGAAATGTCGAATACTTGGACTGAAACAAAGTGAAGTAAACAGAGCCTAGAAAACAATATGCACAGTGATTACAACAGTGTAAGTGGAAAGAACACAGGACAATTTAAAATAAATGTTGCAAAATTATAAAGAATGAATATGACCTCAAAGAAAAGTTATGAGAAGACACTAAAAAAAAGTAATACGAAAGTTAGAAAGGTGTCTTCTCTTCTTTGTACAAGTTGGGTGGGAATGGGATGGGGAGAAGACAATGGGTATAGAAACATATTTTCAGACTTTTTCAGTGTATTGATTAGTTTTGTTGAATTTTCCCTTCTTTCTTTTCTTTTCTTTTTTTTTGGAGGGTGGGTCATAAATTAAGATGTTTAGAATGGGAGGAAGGAATGGAGGGCATTGAAGGAAATCTAGTTGATATAAAATCAGATACAATAAAATACTGCTATTTTACAAAAGGAAGATATATCTGTCTTTATATAGTGATATCTATATCTATTTATATCTACTTATAGTGGCAGGAAAAATACTAGAACTTTCTAGTTTGTACCTCAGTTTTTATATCTATTCAATGGGTATATCAGCTTTGATTACCATAAAAGGATGTAATGAGAATGTATATGGAGATATATATATATATATATATATATATATATATATATATATATATATATATATATATATATCGAGCTTTTTAAATGAACTATGCTATTTAAGTCAGTAGTCCCCAAACCATTCTTACTTTTCTGTATGTGACTTAACCATGGCAAATTTTTAATCTCAAATTGTTCACAGGATATAAGAGACAGTTGAAGAAGTGTGAATTAATTTTAACCTATTTAAGTTTAGCATAACTAAGAAGGTAAATCTGGTACAAATCAATTTTACTTTTGTCTGATGTGCTACATTAAATTGTCTATATAACTGGCTCCGTATAGACGAGTGGATAGATGAACCAAATGGACCTCATTAGTGTGTGCCATAAAATGATGCCGTGTCAGATATTTTGTTTTAGGCAGCAGTTTTCAAATTAGATAATAATAAATAATTTTAACTGATTTGTGTTACATTGACTTTAACACTTCCTAAATAAGATCAATAGTCACTCAAAAGTATCCAGCTTACCTAACCATTCATATGGGAAAAGTTAAATGAATATCAAAGTTTATTGTCCAGACTATGACCTATAGTTGGCTCAACTGCCATAGAGCTAGTCTGTAAATGTATGTATATCTTAGTCAAACATTGTGGATGGACAAAGAGCTAGGCCTGAATTGAACGGAAGGAAGAGAGCAATTGGGATTTACTTCTTCCTGAATCAAAGTACATTTCCACTTCCTCATATAATATTGGACCCTTTGACATTAGAGTTCAAATGTAATGGTTCCACTAGTACTGATGGATTTCAGAGTTATAAGAATCCTAGAAGATCTCTTCCATTCCTCACCACCTCTTTATTGTATTCCTTCTAGTTTAATCCTTAAATATTCTCCAGGTGATCTAAGTCATTTGGATATATCACCCAAATGTAAATTTATTTTACATCCATTGCTTGACTCTTTTATGAGACAGTACTTCTAATAATATACCAACATTTTCCATGAGATTTTGCAAATAAGTTTATATTTTAAAATAGTATTGCTCTTGGTTTCTGTATCTGTCCATATCACAAGTAGTTTCTTAATTTATTAAGAGTTATTTTATTTAGTTGCCATTTTGGGGGCATCAGCAGTCTGGTTAAACAAGGCATATGTCAGAGTTATCTCAATTGTATGTCATTTATTCCCTTTCTTATTCTTTTATTATGGTACTGAGTTAGAGCTTTTTTCTAATAAGTCATTAGTGCAACTACACAGACAGCTGATCTATAACCAATCATTTTTTTTTTGCTTTTTTTAAAATAGCCTTTTATTTACACGTTATATGCATAGGTAACTTTACAGGATTAACAATTGCCAAACCTCTTGTTCCAATTTTTCACCTCTTACCTCCCATCCCTTCCCCCAGATGGCAGGATGACCAGTAGATGTTAAATATATTAAAATATAAATTAGATACACAATAAGTATACATGACCAAACCGTTATTTTGCTGTACAAAAAGAATCAGACTCTGAAATATTGTACAATTAGCTTGTGAAGGAAATCAAAAATGCAGATGGGCATAAATATAGGGATTGGGAATTCAATGTAATGGTTTTTAGTCATCTCCCAGAGTTCTTTCTCTGGGCGTAGCTGGTTCAGTTCATTACTGCTCCATTGGAAATGATTTAGTTGATCTCGTTGCTGAGGATGGCCAGGTCCATCAGTACTTAACCAATCATTTTTTGTCGATAGTTTCACTTTTTATGGAATTTTTTTTGGCATTCCATACACAGCGCTTTTTGACTCTTTGTGATGTGATATATATGTAATGTTTCTATATAGTCTAAAAATCTTTATCTTGTTTTTTATTCCTTAATCATGTTTTCAATATATTTTTCATTGTTTTCAACATGCTCATTTTTGAATAGGAATCTTACAGTACTAAAGTATGTTTACATTACTTTAATTTTGAGGGTCATATCAAATTCTTTGTAGTTTCTTTACTTCCTCATATGTAATAGATATTGGCATATAAGATAGAATTATCTTTGTGATAGTATTTTTGGTAAACACTTATCATAAGCACTATATAAATGGTAACACTGTCCCAATAAATTAAATTTCTTGTTGCCTTTGGACATACAATATAACAATTTGTACCAAATTATTATTGTCCTGCATAATATATAGTTGAATGGACAATTACTCTGCAGATTCTTCTTTAGTTAGAAGAATTTAGGAACCATGCTTCCATTTATTTACATCTTTCCTTTTCTCTCCTGTTTTCATTTATAACCACATTAAGATTGTAGTGATTCAGTTCTCTCAGTAGCTTGTCTTTTCACTGGTCACTGTTCAAGTATCTTACATTTAGAGTAACAGCAGCCACACTAATGGTGACAAAATAGTCTAAGAATTTTTTGATTCTTAGCAACCTTTCTTGTCACTCTAACATTGTACCCTCTGATGCCATAAAGGGCCATTGTGTATTTGTCTTGTTTTCATAGATTGTCATAGCCCCCCAAAAATCATCTCCTGTAGCTTCTATATTAGTAATAAATATTTCTATAACTAGCTAAACTGTTCCTCAGACATAATTTGTCTCTGAGACCATATTTGAAACATCTTCAAAATGGCAGAAGCTATCAAAGATTATGCTCTTGATATAGCCTTAAAGAATTTAGGGATCATCTCCATGCCATAATCAGGCATCTGAGTAGGACTTTGTGGAGGATTAGGAAAAACATCTTGGGAAGGATAGTATGATTGATTCTTAGAATTACAAGCAGGTAGCTAAGAGCAGAATTCTGAGTAGCAACTTTCCCTTTCCCCCCCAAAAAAAACAAGACTCCTGCTTCCAGATTAGCGCTCTTATTGTCACTATTTGGGGAAGCAACTTCTGTGGATGATGGACCAGCCATCCTCATCAGTTAGTACCCAACCTAACTGCAGCAGATAGATTTCTTGAGTTAGAGGCAAGAATGTAAGCCCCAGTTCCCACCACTCATACTCATCTGGAGACTTCTCAGGACCCTGCACAGAGGGAAGTTGATGGCACAGTGCATGGAGCACTGGGCTTTGGAGTCAAATCCATCCTCAGAAATCAGTAGGTTAGTACTAATTTAGTAGTTTTATGGCTCCAGGCAAATCACTTAATCTCAGTTTTTCTCAGTTTACTCTGCTATTTAATGAGGCTAGTAACGAACACTTTTATTTACAGGGTGATGATGAGGATTAAATAAACATTATGCAAAGTAATTAGCACAGTACCTGGAACAAAGAAGTCAAGATATAAATGCTTATTCCTTTCCCCTGGATTCAAAATATTTGATAACCGGTATTTAATAATACCAGTTTCCTGCCCAATATCCATTGCCATTATCCTGGAAATGATCATCTTTTTTTGAGAGAGAGGCTGCCAACTGTTAAGACCTTGGCATTATCAAATGGTCAGAACCTGATCCTATGAATGGAAATGACATCAAATAAGGTGCCTTTTACTACCTGTTTTATTGCTATACCCTACGAACTATATTACCTTTCTATTCATATTAAAAGCTGAAATCTTTCACATAAGCTATCTACTCAATTAGAGAGTGAGCTCCTTGTGATCAAGAACTGTCTTAAATTTTTGTATATATCCACAATGCTTTACACATAATAAATGCTTGTTTTATAAGAAATTAGGAGCAAGCTGATTTCAGAGAATCTGGACAATCTTGCATGAACTGATGCTTAGTGAAGTGAGCAGAACCAAGAGAATATTGTACACAGTAGCCACAAGATTATGAGATGATCATGAAGTAAGTGGAACCAAGAAATTGCACACAGTAGCTACAGGATTATCCCATGATCATTTGTGATGCACTGGTTCTTTTCAACAATGTAGTGATTCAAGAGAATTCCAACAGACTTGTCTTTTTTTTTCTTTATAAAAGCTTTTTATTTTTCAAAGCATATGTGTGGACAATTCTAAAACATTAGCCCATGCAAAATCTTGTATTCCAATTTCTCCTCTTCCCTCACACTTCTCCTACATGGGAAGTAGTCTAATATATGTTAAAATATATGGTAGAAATATATGTTAAATCTAATATATGCATACATATTTATACAATTATCTTGCCACACAAGAAAAATCAAATCAAATTTTTAAAAAATGAGAAGCAAAATAAAATGCAAACATACGACAACAAAAAGTGTGAAAATGCTATGTTGTGAACCGTAGTCAGTTCCCACAGTCTGTCCTCTGGCTGTAGATGGCTCGTCTGATCATAGACCATTGGAACTGATCTGAATCATCTTATTGTTGAAAAGAGTCACATTCACCAGAATTGATCATCGTATAATCTTCTTGATGCTGTGCATAATGATCTCCTGGTTCTGTTCATTCTCTTAGTATCAGTTGATGTAAGTCTCTCCAGGCCTTTCTGAAATCATCTCCTGATCGTTTCTTATAGAACAATAATATTCCAGAACTTATTCAGCCATTCTCCAATTGATGGGCATCCACTCAGTTTCTAGTTTCTTGCCACTACAAAAAGGGCTGCCACAAACATTTTTGCACATATGGGTCCCTTTCCCTCCTTTAAGATCTCTTTGGGAAGAGTTAGCACTAAAACGAGGTCTCCTGATGGCCAATACAATGTTTGCTCTGTTATAGTAAACTGACTTTCTGTCTTACACACCAAATGTTAAAAACAGGGAACATTAAAATAAGGAATAGGATAAATTAATTGAATTCTATGCCTGTTCAGTTGGTCAAGAAACAAACTCGGCTAAAATTTGTTGTGTTCTTTTTGTCTCATGGAGTATCTATGAAGAAAGACTTAAAGATCTTAGCAGTGAATATTCATCAGAGGGACAGAATTATACATTTTTGAAGTAACAGGACTTTTTTAGAGTTTTTTGTTTGTTTGTTTGTTTGGACCTTAGCCCATGAAAGAAAGAGGAGGAGAAGGGAAGAGGAAGAAGAGAAGGGAGGGAGAGAGAGAGAAAGAGAAGATAGACAAAATGACAAAGTAAGAGAGAAAAGGATGGAGAGAGGGAGAGATAGAGAGAGACAACAGAGTTCACACAAAACAATGGACGTAGACTCAGTGGAAAAAAAGTTTGAAGTGCATTCAGAAAATTCAAGTTCATCTTTTGCTTTGAAATGGAAATTAAAGGTAAGGATTTGTTACTGAGGTGAGGAAGCAATATAAGTAATTAATGAAAAAAGGGCAAAAATCTTGATTATTTTAGCCTTTTCTTCTGCCCTTGTTCTGTCATATTGTAGTAGAAGGAGGAGTCATGACTGACATCTGATGTATGAAGTTTCAGACTTGAAAATTTTCAAAACCAGAATCCAGTAGGAAAAAGAAGAACCATGTGTTCAGGAAACAGAATTTCTGTCTGTGGCTATGGATTTTTGAACACATTTAGGATCTTAAGGAATCTGAAGTTACTTTTCTCTTTGATGAATGAATGAAAAAGACAGTCGAGGTAACAATAATTCAACAAATACCTATCATATTCAAAGTATTTTACTAAGTGCTGGGGATACAAAGAAAACAATCCATACTCACAAGAACTTCTCACTATTCTAGGAGACAAAAGCTTATGTAATATGTTT
The DNA here is from genome assembly GCF_902635505.1 of Sarcophilus harrisii. NCBI lineage: Eukaryota > Metazoa > Chordata > Mammalia > Dasyuromorphia > Dasyuridae > Sarcophilus > Sarcophilus harrisii. The sequence goes on along the minus strand of NC_045427.1, from coordinate 573,043,287 downwards.
TTAACCTTTTCTTTGTGCTATGGAAGTCTAGTGAATTATGGTTTATGGATTTCTCAGAATAATGTTTTTAAATTCCTAAGCACCACCTAAAATTTCTCACTTCTCCTTAATGTTAGTACCCTTTTCTCTGGTACTAAACACAATTTATACTTTATATATATTATCTGTACAAAGTTGTTTTAACCCATTGAGCCCATATGAGTTTCTTGAGAGCAAAAACTAATTTTTGCCTTTCTTTTTATCTTCACTGCTTTAGCCCAACACCTGGAAGGCAGTAAACACTTAATAAATATGCATACTGACTTACTACAAAGAAAATCAATGTTATGAAATATAATTACCAAAATAATGTTTAAAATTTTCCCCCACACACCTCAGATTAAAAACTACTCATATAAAAGGAAGCTTCTGGACAGATGAACCATAGTCTGAGCCTGATAGATATAGTATCCTGATTTAGTTTACACTTAATTGATCAATCAGGGTAGCCCAGAGCCTTAGGATAGAGTTCCAAAGGGGAGTAGACTCTTTAGGAAAGAGGGAGGAGGTCAGGTACAGAGAATAGCTTTTCCAGATGAAGGAAAAGGGTTGGGGGGAGGGTGAGACAAAGAAGATGGCAAGAAAATCAAACAGGTCTTGATTATCTGTTGGATGACCTAATGCATGTCTTGATGGAATACTGAAGCATATTATTCAAAACAAACATCCTAAGCAATAAAAGAGTTCTGAGAAATGTCTGCAAAGTCTTCCTCTTCTATCTTTTTTTGGTGTTTTACTTTCTTGCATAGCACAAATTCTCCATATTCCTACATCCTTCCAAGAAAAAATAAGTTGATACATTTGTTTCTGATTTTAAAGTTTCCTCACAGCAAAATCAGTGTGTATTTTGAACCTTTGTGTTCAATAAATATATACCCCTGTTTTGAAGGAGAAATCTGTATGTTTATGATTTATTGGGTACAAGCTGCCAAAACACACAGAGTTTTAGAAATTCAAAGATCCCTGTGTTTATCTGACCATTTTGAATGGAAAATTTTGGCTGGCAATATCATTAAACAGATATGAAGGAGAAATTAAGCATGCCCAGATGAACCCAGTGGACTTCTTAAAAGTTCGTGAAGAGTTAAGACTTTCCACATAATTTTGCCTTTGAAATATCATTTTCATTTAAATTGATCGTTTCAACCATTTAAGTTCATACTTACGAGCTAAAGAGAGCAAAAGAAGTCATTTATTCCAATTCCCTCATTTTAAAGAAAAGGAAACAAGTTCAGAAAGATCAGATCACTTTCCCTGATAGACAAGTTAGGATTTGAATTGAGCGCCTCTGATTCCAAGTGTAGCGGCCCTCTTGCTGCTGAACCATTGCTCTAAACACCAATCTGTATTGTGAAAACCCAAAGGCAAATAGTGAAAGTCAATTTCATTGACTTGAAACAAAACATTTTCAGGGATCTAAAAGGAAAGGTTAGGACCCTGGGTAAACAGGTCCCTTAGCCTGAAAGCTTGAAGGGTATTAGCTTGAACCTCAATAGTAAGAGATGAGACTAGTAGTTTACTTAGAGCTTATGAGTGCCGGAGATATGAACTACATTAAAACTGTTCTCTTTTTGGTGGAAAAGATCCTATTCTTTTTATAATGTAGTACCTTCATTTGCCAGAAAAATCTCATTTCTTTTATGCTCTGTTCACCTGAAATGCAAATAGAAGTTTGCTTACAATTAATTAAGCAGATGATAGATGGCACTTAAAATGAGCATTCAGCACTTTCCCATTTCTATGCCGAGTACAAAAGATAATTGGATGGGAAACAATATAGCATTTAACGTGGATTCTTTTTAAAGTGGTGTTTTTTTCCCTCTACCTCCAAAGATAAAGAGATATTGGCCTTCTAGAATTATATAATATCATAGGCAGATGAGTAAAACTAATCAGATAAGCCACCTGCCCTCATTTTGTGAGTGCACTCGCTCATTTGGCTGTTAGCAAAACCTTGCTTAGTGGCGCATCAATAATTAGAAACTGTCACTGTCTATATATGAAATAAAGCTTCGTTATTTCTCTTGCAACTTGAGTTCTTGAGGAAAGAAAAATATCACATTTCATACTTGCTGGCATCCAAACCTCTCTGGAAATGGCAAGGTAGCTAAGGATTCTTTTAATTACATCTTAGAAGAAACCATTGCCTTGAGTGTGCTGCTGAAACGATGGAGAGTCAGCCATGGCATTGTGGAATTATAATGGCATTAAAAGGCACAAAGCCCAAGTTCAAATCCTGACCCTGATGCTGTGTGATCCCAGGCAAATTGCTTGCCTTCTCCAGACCTTCATTTCTTTATCTGCTTAATTCAGGGATTGTCTACATCTGTATCTCCAGTGTCCCTTTGTACTCTTTATTAAGAATTTAAAGAATTCAATCCTGTTGGGTAGTACAAGTGACACCTTAATTAATGATGATCTGGCCCTTCACTTTGGACAAATCATATTTCAGTAAAGCAAGAAAAATGAGAGCTATTCACTTGTGGAGGTTTACGAAACCCTAAGAATGAGGGGGGAGAAGAAAAAGTATATTCATTGCATGATGAATATTATAAGGCTTTGGGAGTATTTTTCTGCATGCATGTTTTATTATTTTTCTTATGTGTACATATTTATTTGAATGCACTGGTTGGTCACCAGGTGTCTCCTTGTCCCCAAATGACCTGTTGCTATTTGTTTACTAAAGATGTTAACTCCCAACCAAAAAAGCTTTCCAAACATGAGAGCTTCTGGCCATATCCTGGTTGGACTGGTAATAAGATATCTGTTGGAATTGAATCAGGATCCTATTTTAGTAGCCAGAAAACAAAGGGTGACTGAAAGGGATGATTTTTCCATTTGCAACTTATTTTAATGGCTCATACTAGGCCCATGGTCAGCTAGCGGTTCATTGAGTAGGCCCTGATTTCCTGCTCATGATGCTTTTATGAGACATTTCAATTAAAGCTGGCGGAGCCAGCCAGGAAGCTCAGCTGGGGTGCCTCCTTCCCATCGGTGAACAAGGTCTGCAGAGCCGAGAGAGCCCACTTCGGAGCCAGGAGCCATCTCCATGGCAGCAGTAGCTCCGTGGCCTCTTGGCTCACGCAGTAGGAGGCCTTGGTCTGCAGGCTGAGAGGTCCTGTTGCTCTTGGAATGGGAAGGCATATTCTCCTTATGGAGAAAAGCAGCGGAAAGCCCCTCGAATAACTTAAATCATTTCCGAGAAATTGTGAATTGAGGAATGGTAATGAGGGCTAAGACTAGAGGGATTTCCCAGAGGCCAAGTGAAGAGGTAAGTGATCCTCCAAGCTGTCGCTGACCTCTCTCCCTTGACAGCCTCACCATGGAGCGTATTCCCGCAGAACACTTAGTGTTTTTTCAGAGGGATGACCCGCTGCCATCTGGGAGTTCATAGGATGCCATCAGTGCTCTGCAGGAGAATTAAAATGCCAACTGCTTGAGGGATGGAAACAAGCTGCTTCTATTTGCTAGTCATTAGTAGATGGAAGGGACCAGAGGATTTAACATTCAGATTTTGGTAGAAGAAAGAAACACTTCTAAAATCTGGAGATTATGAAAGGGTTTCCCATTTTATTATTATCCTTCTTTGGGAAGGTGCTTCCAGTAGCTCAGACAAACTCCTCATGGCAGGGAGAGGGGAGGATGGAGTCAGCTGCAGCTGGTGCATTACATGCTGCTCAGATCTGGTGGAAGAAGCCGCAAGTACAGAAGGGATTTTCATTTTAGGAAACTTAAATAGGAAGGTAGCTCTATGCAGTAGGGGAAGAGAAAAGGAAGAGGGCCACGTTACTTCAGTAACCTGAACCGTGTGTGTCCACACTCAGAGATATACATGCACATCCAAGGTGCTTCAAAAGTAATTTTTGTCGTTCAGTCATTCGGATCCCATTTGAGGTTTTCTTATCAAAGATAGTGGAGGGATTTGCCATTTTACAGATGAGGAAACTGAGGCAAAGAAAGTTAAGTGCCTCGACTAAGGTTACACAGCTAGGGTCTGATTTGAACTCAGGAACATTAGTCTTCCTGACATTGGTCTTGGAATTTTTTGGTGCCCTGTGTACACAAATACACACAGAGTTTCAAAAGTTTAAAGCCTTATTAAGTTAAAATTTTCTCTCCCTCTCTCCTGTTTCTCTGCTATACCATCGTCAATTCACCATCCTAATAAGCATATATGTAAATATACATATGCTATATATAAATAAAAACATTTAATCTATATACATATGCATAAAATATAAATATATATATATATATGTATTTATACACATAAACACATACAAAATGTCTCCAAAGTCTTACAGCCATTTTCTATGTATGTCATAGTCATTTCTCTGGAAAATCCATTTTCTCCATCGTTTGAGAAACACAATTAAGCAAAAAGATCTGATATAAACATTATATCTGATTATATGTAGAATAACCTGTCTTAATTGTCACCCAACTCTCTGAGGTTAAAAAAAGAAACCCTATACATATGGACCTGAACTTTAATTGTTCTTTCACTAACTAAAAGTTTGACTTTTCTTTAAGTGATTTCTTATATTGTATTATTCTTATATTGTTTATTATATGTATATATGTATAACACATATACAATATGTGTTATATTGTATATAAGTGTATTCTTATATTGTTTATATTATTTTGGTCATTATTATATCATTTGAAATACATCTAAATGAATCTCACCATGTTTCTCTTGAGTTTTCTATAGTTATTACCATTTCTTACTGCAGTATACTTTTCCATTATATTCATGTCATCTTTTTTAGGAGGGGATCCACTTAGTTTCAAAGTCTTTACTATTATGTTTCTACTTATAAAATGGAAGACAGGTTGCAAATGTTTATGGTTCTTACAGAAATTTTTACTTTTGTATTTTTGAGACTTTGAAAAGTGGAACTGTCTTTCTTATGAATTATATTCCCAGCACTTAACACAGTGTCTGGCACATACTAGGCACTTAAAAATGTTTATTGGATTGGATCAATTAATCCAAAACATTTAAAGGCTATTATATCCTAGGCCTAAGGATATGAAGACAAAGACATAAAAAAGAAATGGGTTCTGCCTTCAAGAAGCTGATAAGTTCTGTTGGGGTGAGTTAATATGACATTTAAGGATATATAAAATAAAAGGTTTTCTTGTTTGGTTTTTTAGGGGAAAGATTGGTGATTATCTCTTATTATGACCTGGGTCAGGTCCAGATAATTTCCAATTCAAAAATTCACTGGACACCAAAAGTATCACTTAGGAATGTTTTTCAGAAATGTTTCAGAAAGGGCCCTTTTAGTCAAGTTTTCCATCTGGGACCAAACTAATCTGGAACAGACAATAATGTCTTAATAAGTACTTAATTAAGCATTTACAGAATGCCCTGTCCTATTAGTGTCATGTCTTTTATCTCATTTTATGTTTCCTAATATAATGATATGTAGCTTTTTCAAAATGCTTTTTGAATGATATTTTAAAAAATAGATCCTCTGAAGAGCTGAATGAGATTTATGAGATGTTTGATAAGTGAGTAAACTGAGTCACAGAAAATTTAAAGGACTTCCTCAAGAGGGGCAGAGGCTTGTTTCTTCAGCCTTAGGATATAGATGCCCTGATTTTCAGTCCATTAGAATACCTCTGAGACTTTGCCTGTCCATTATGTTTTGGTGCTTGAGTCCAAAATCTGGCCCTCACCCCTAGGATCAAGAGGGTCAAGGAACAGGACCCACATATTTTTGTCTTATTATATTCCATTCTTTTATCTCAGCAAGAAATTCCCTTTGTGCAGTATTTCTACCTACGATCTCTGCCATTTACTACTCAACACGAGATATAATACCTCCCACACAGTGGCAAAGAAACAATGTAATTTCATAAACACATTGTTCTTACAGACATTATATTTCTTCGAATCTTGGTGTTCACAGATGGGGTCCAATAGGCTTATTTTAGCTCATTATTATTATCATTCAGCCATATGAACTTTATCAAAATCTGCTCTCTACCACTGAAGACATTATTTACGGGGCACTGTGTCTATGTATGGGACTTTGTAAGTAGAACAAACATTAAGCTTTTAAAACCATATACTTTGCTTGATTAGTAACATAGATCAAAAAAATTTAGAAAGTCTTGGTTTTTTTTGGGGGGGAGGAGGAACAGTTTAAGAAAGGAAATGGGTGAGACGATAAAGATGCATAAGGTGCAGTAGAAAAAATTAGAAATGGATTCTAGTCCTGCCAAAAGTCTAAACTTAACTCCCCCGGAGACTTTGCATAAATCTTTTTCTAACTCTGGGCCCCATTTTTCTCATTAATATGAAGGAGCTGGATTTAATGACCTTCTATACTATAAATAGAATTATATGAAAAAGGAAAGAACATAAGGGCAGAGTATTTGGAGGTAGGTTACATGCTGACAAGTAAAAGGATTTTTTAAGAATATTCTTGGATAAGGAAAATCCCTTTACTGCTGCATGTTGACACTTTCTCTGAAATGTTTAGTCTTAAAGAGTTTCCTAGAACATTAAGAGCCTGGGTCACAGAGCCACTGTGTATCATAAGCATTTGAATCTATATCTCCTTGGTTTTGAGATCAACTTGAAGAGAATGTGTTTCTTTTGCAGAACATGTGGCCAAAGTTTTGATGTCACACTGCTTTTGAATGTTTTAAAATATTCTATCCAAATAAACAGAAGCCCTACTATACTCCAACATCCCTGACAGGCAAACATGAGACTATTAGGAAGAAAAACACTGAAGAATAATTTTAAATTACAAATATATAACTATGTATTAGGTACTGTGTTAAGTGCTTTATAAATATTATCTTATTTGTTCTTTACAATGATACTGGAAAGGAGCTATTTTTAACCCCATTTTACAGTTGAAAATAACTGAGGCAAACAGAGGTAAGGTTAGTTGCTCAGGATCCCATGGTTACCATTTGAAGATAAACTTTAATTCAAGTCTTCCAAGCCCAGTTTTCTATCGTACTACATCACCTACCTGTTTAAGAAAATGTGGAAGGAGCTAGGGAGATAGAGCATAACAGAAAAGCTGATTGGAGATAGAGGTTTTAGGATCTGAGAGGTGAACATGTAAAGTCTTAGCCTTGGGAGAAAAGCAAAGAAGCTGACATTTTCATTTGTAAGTGACTGAATATTGAATACAGGTCGATACATAACAACTTTAATGATTTCATTCTGTTATTTGTAACTCTACTATTACGATTTCTTTTTTTATTTGGGGCTCGGTAATGAGAAAGTATTGGTATTGATGAAGACCTTCCAGTCAAAAAATTTATCACAGGACACAACTTTCTTGTAATATATGTCCGAGAATATAGAATCACAAAAGAAAATTTCATATTTGTGAGGACAGTATAAGTATTTGAGTTTTATTTATGTTCACACATGATACACAAATAGGTTTTCTGTCCGGGGCATCAGAATTTATGTTGTAGAGTCTTATTACAATATTGTAAATTGAACTGTGGGAGAATTTTCCTTTGGAAATATCATTATTTCTTCTGCACATTCACCCCAGCCTACTGCATTTCAAACCTTTGAGTAAAAAAAGTTGTCATCTGGATTAATTATGTGTTAGATCAGCAAGAAATACTCACTGCTATGTATAGATTAAAAATAAGAATTATTAAAGAATCTAAATTCATTTAACAATATATGAATTGCCAGGTTTTTATGACTTAATGGCACTGAAAAAAATACAGCTAAAATCAGACCTACTTTACATAAAATAATTCAGTTGCTTGCTGTTTAATCTGTAAATAAATACATGTACAGGATTATCGTGGGCTTTTGTTCATTTGGGCTCTTCTGTCAGCATTTTATGTCTTTGTAGAAGCAAAGTAAGTTTCTCTTGGTGTACAATAAGATTTATTCATGATTTCCTCTGTGATTTTATGCTAAAGACCAATCTCCTTGACCTTCTATTTAGGACTCTTCACAAATTTGGTCCATATAATATTCCCAGCCTTATTTCCTACTACTTTCCTACTTTAAACTCCTACTTCAGGCTAAACTGGTATACTTACTATCTTTAAAAAACAAGTTTACCAATTTTATCTCTTCTTTTGGGCTCAGCTCAGATCCTAATTAATTCATGACTACCTCATCTCACAGTCATTTTCCCCTTATTCTAATTCTTACAGCGCTGTCTATACTGCTCATTTGACACTTCCATATGGAGTAATCCCTTGTATTTTGTTATCTTTTATCTTCTCAGGAAGATTATAAACTTCTTAAGGATGTGTTATATTTCTTGAATTAGGGTTAGTGTTAAAGGGTGGATTAAGGTTAGGATTATGGAAAACTTCTTTTGCTAATGTTGTTCACCTGCTCTTTTTATCTCACCTTTAACTCCTGTGGGCAATATAAATAACATTCATGTATTAACTAAGGATCTTTTGTGCTCAAAATAACTTGAGAAGTGGAGTGGGTATATCAAGATGTCATCGGTTTGTAGATAAAAGATTTTTCTGGGAAAAAGCATCATTAAATAAAAGATTTTTCTGGGAAAAGAAACATCATTTTTCTTATGTTGGAAGATGATTAATTGAGAAATCATCGAACAGTAGAATTATAAAATATTAGGACTGGAAAGTGCCTTAGCAATTGGTTCAGGCCCCTAATTATCAACTGAGGAAACTAATGCTCAGAAAATATTAGTGAAGTGCTCTGGGTCCCATTTGACTCTCTCTGACCCTAGAGGACAAGAGGATTCTAAAGGCCCTTTCAGTCATCTTCCCTCTCTCCTCATTAGAATATAAACAGATGATCCTTATAAAAAGTCTCTTTTGTTTGTTCACTTATAATTTACCTATTTATTTTTCTCTTAATTTTTGTGTTTGTAGTTAAAAAAAAAAACAACCTGATTTAGCTATGATTTTTTTTCCCCCTTAACAATATATGCAAATCCTTTATTTCAATGAAGGTTCATTTTTTTCTCAGTGAAATATTGTACTCAGCTTTTCTGAATGTTACTTGTTTTTATTGTAGACCTATGTCTTTTGCCTTTTTGAATATCGAATTCCATGCTTTCCATTTTCATGTGGTAGTTGCTGCTAAAACTTGTTTAATCTTGATTACGGTTAGTTAGCATTTGCATTCTTTATTTCTGGCCACTGTAAAAATATTTTGTCCCTCTGACCTAGAAATGCTGACTTTGGGCAATGACATTCCTAGGCATTTTCATTTGAAAGTTTCTGGAGATGATCAGTGGATTTTTTTTCTTATTTTCACTCTGCATTCTTGTTTTAATGTTAAATCAATCTTTCACGATTTTTTGAACTATGGCATGTTAAGATCTCACTGATTAATTAATTAGTTATTTTGGTTAAGATCTTCAGGTAATATAATGATTGTTAATTTCTCTCTCCTTGATCTGTTTTCCAAGTTACTTTTTTATATAAGATAATTTTTATTTTATTCTTTTTTATTTATCATTTGACTTTAAAAAATATTTCTTATTGTCTCCCAGAGTCATTTGTTTTTATTTAGTCCCTTCTAATTTTTAGGAAGAGTGCTGATGGGTCAAGGTTTTATACTTATGTTAAGTTTTTAATTCACTTTCAAAATCTTTCTTTTCATATTTTCCCCAGTTTTTTTTCATTTCTTATTCTCATGTAATTTATGACATTTAAAAATAAATCTGTTTCAAACTCTTGCATCAGTTCTTCTAGGAATTTAAATTGATTTTGTGGGCAAGATTTTTTTCCTTGAGAATTAGTTTGTAGGTATTTTTAATTTAAGTTTAACTCTTCTGGGTTTCTCTCTTAATACCCTGGCATTAAAATGGTCCTTTCAAAAACAAAACAAAACAAAAAATGCAACTTATAGTACTGAGATACTTCTCAAATCTTGGAGGTCCCTTTCTTTAAGCTGAGGGACTTTATTTGTCAGGAAACCCTTCCCTTTGCCTAAGACCCTATCCATTGAAGCAGGAGTCTTTCCTTTACTCAGACTCTGCATTCCTCCTGGGGTCAGATTAAGGTAGGGAGCTCATAGTTTGGCACATTTCTTTCTTTCACCCAGGACAAAGAGAGCCCTCCCTCTTTGATGAAGTTTTCTTTGAAATGGTTAGAAAACTGACAAGGGATTTATAGCCTTATGACATAAAGTTTCCCTTCCTGTAAGAGAACCAGCTAAGCTGAAGCACTTTCCTGGGGGTACACTTTATGTGTACCTGATGTAAATGGCGTCTCCCACAGGTAGTAAATGCCATTACTGGGATTCAATTCCAAGCCTCCAGACTAGTCCAGTCTTTAAAAATGTGAAATTAATTTTTTGAAAATACCAAATATGAGCAGTGTGAGCATTTGGGGAAGAAAATTACCAAATTGGTAAGATCAGCAAGAGCAATAAATTTGTGCAAGAGAGTGAGCACTGATATCTCTATACTTATGTCTTATAGCTATTCATTTGCTAAATCTTAGAACTAGGGTAGTTTGATTTGGTAGATTAAGGAAAATCAAATGTAATTTTGGTTGTCCCTGGATAGAGCAGAGTTCTTTAAACCACACTCAGGTACTTACTCATTGAGATCATTCAGACTTGACAGACTTCCTGAGGTAATGGTAAATATTGGGTCTTTAGTGTTCTGGAGAGAAATTGTGAAGGAAAGAAGATGCAATTTAATATCTATTTCTCCTCAACAAGCCTCACTTAGGTGTATAAATTCACTGTGGTGAAGATTCTAATGATATTCTAGTAGGGACAACATTTCTTTTCAAATTAGGTTCAACTCAATTTAATTCTGAAATACAGATGTTAATTAAACACCTACTATGTGTCAGCCGCTATATCAGTCTCTGATGATAGAATGGGAAAAAATTACTCTTGACCTCAAGGAACGTCCATTTTAACTTGAGAAAACAACAAACAAAGGAATAAATGCAAAATAAATACACAGTAACTAAGGGGATAAGGGAATTGAGGGTAGAGAAGGGTTTCTTAGAGAAATCTGTAAGAGCTCCTACTAGGAACTGGCAATTAAAGTAATCCATGTAGAGAGCTAGAGTTTTCAAGGAATGGAGGTGGGAAAAAAAGAGTATTAGAGATATGGAAGACAATCTATGCAAAGAAATATAAGCAAAAGATGGCATACTGTTTATGGACAATAGCAAATGGAATATGTTAATGTGAAGTAATGTGTAATAAGTCCAAAAAAGTAGTATGAAAGTGAGGCATGAAGGCCTTTAAATGCCAAACTAAGGAATATTTATTTTGTCCTAGCAATAGCGAGTTTTTGCACCAGAATGTTCAACCCTGCAAGGATTTTTTGAGTCTTTTGTGCTTAACATTATGATAGTGTTTATGGGAGCGAGGGCTGAACATGGAAGAAGTATTGTCTTTTTTTTTTTTTCCTCAAGAAGCCTGCAATCTAATTGTTGAGTAGATATAAACTCTGAAACTGATGAATTATAATGGAATGGACCTGATTAAGTGATTGAATGAAAGGAGACTACAGTATGAAAGGGGAAAGGGAGGAAAAAGTGAGAAAGACAAGGAAGGAAAAGATGGAAGGAGGAAGGAAGGAAGCAGTTTAGAGAAGGAAGAAGTAGAAGTAAAAGGAGTACTTAGAAGTAGAAGGGCAGGTTTGAGAGACAAGGTGGGACTTGATCCTGCTGTTAATCACATCTAGGTTTGGATAGAAATTAAGGAGATGGGACATTGCTGGCAAGAAGAGTAGCCAGGCAAACTCATGACACTGAGATACTCATGATATGTTGTTTACAAGTCAGTTTTGGATGTATTTGCCAGGGAGAAGTCTGGGGAGATAAGATCTTAATGACAGAAGGATGAATGTGGTGTTTTTCTGTATATTGTGGAGTAGAAGCTGTAGGTTATGGGAGTACGATTAAAGTTGGGGATTTACTCTTCTCAAGAAATTTGTTTCCTTTCTCATCTCAACATAAATTGCTCAATATCTGGCACAAAATAAGAACCCAATAAATGTTTTATCTGTTCCACCTGTCAGTCTTTTTCTTGTCCCTATCTCTTTGTTTCTCTTCTCCCCACCCCAAAAAATAAGCATTTTATTTTTATATCTCTGTAATGCAGTCGACATCACTATGTATTTTAGTTACCTGGATATATGTTTAATTCTGTTACTACATTGTTAGGTTAAATAATGGCATTCCTCCCTCTCTCCCTCATTCCTTCCTTCTCTTCTTCCCTTCCTTTCTCTCTCTCCCTCCCTCCTTCCCTCTCTTCTTCCCTCCATCTCTCCTTCTTTCCTTTCCTCCCTTCCTCCTTTCTTCTTTACCTTCCTCCTTCCCTCCTTCTCTCTTCCTCCCTTTTTCCTCTTCCTCCCTCCCTTCCTCTCTCCCTTCTTCCTTTCCTCTCTCCCTTCCTCTCTCCCTTCTTCCTTTCTTCTCTCCCTTCCTTCTTCCCTCTCTTCCTCCTTTCCTTCTTCCCTCTCTTCTTCTCTTCCTTTCTCTCCCTTCCTCCCTCTTTTTCTCCTTCCTTTCTGCCTTTTCTTTCCTTTCCTCCTTCTCTTCTATCTGCCTGTATGTCTATCTGTATCTTCATCAACATTTAATAATAACTAGCATTTTCATAGCATTTTAAACTTTTCAAGGTGCTTAAGAAATGTCATCTCATTTTAGCCCTTTGTTTTGCACCTCAGATACTATGTATTTTAGTTACCTGACTGGAAGTCTTAACCTGCTAGATAGACTGTAAGTAACATGTGGGAAGTAGCTGTCTCCTGCTAATTTAAAAAATATCCTCCAGTACTTAGCCACCCATACTAGGTATTCTTAAAAATATTTGTTGAATTGAATGAAGTTTCTTTAAAGGAATGACTTCAATTCAAAATAAAGTCATTAATAGGCTTGATGAAAACATATAGAAAGAAGACTCAGATATTTTCATATACTTCCTATTGACATCTTCAGCTATGCAAAGAAAATTAGTTTTAGTAACCCTTGTGAGCTTGTAGGGAAGACTCGATCTTTTATTTTGAAGCAGACATTATTATTAGAATATGCCCCATAACTCTAAGAAAATTACCAGAAACTAAGGGGCCTTGTGTTTATTTGACACTTAAGAGAATTTAGATAAGATCTTTGGGCTTAGCTAATACAAAGTAAATAGCTCATAATTAAATTTTATTTGAAAAAAATTTTTTTTGATTTATCACTAAGGAAGAGATTCAACCAATACATGTGTAATTCAGCCTTGGGTATACTGCAGGGAGAATTGTACAGTGTTTTTAAGAGGGTGCATTTTACAAGTCTCATTTGCATCTTTATTAAGGAGTGTAAAAGTGAGCATTTTGAAAATGTAGCTGCAGTAGTGGCTGTCTAAATGCCTGTTAAGTAGATGTGGCAGAATGGATAATGGGGTCTTGAGGTTGGTAATGCTTATCTCTGACTGGAGGAGTCAGATTTCTTCCATGCACCATGTTCCTACTCTTGCTGTTAAGTGAGATAGTTACAGGTGTAAACCTAAATTCAACATCTTGAATTTTCTAATTTAGTGGGAGCTTACCTTGGCCTATTTTACAGGAGTATCTTTGTTTAATGTAGAAATATTGGCTCCAATATAAAAGGCTATTGACATAGATACAAAGAGTCCTTTGTACTATAACTGGTATTCAATACCACAATTAATTCTTGAACATCTGACTGGGCTTCTCTCATTCTCTATGTCTGTGCACCCCCAACTAAGCTTATGTTTCCTGTGGAAGCAACCCACAGATCACAGATGGGTATCCATTTTTATTATTTGTAAAACTTAGACCCTGCAGGGGACAGAGTGGGTAGATTAAGGGAAAACATGGCAGAATTAATTACCTCTATTTTCTTTTGTTATCATTTTGATATTTCTCTTTGTTCATTTTGTGATATTAGTGATCTGATTGTGGTGCGATGGGTTGTAAAGATTTGTAAACATTTTCTCCTGGACAACTGGTCATTAAAAACATCATTTATTAAGTGCCTACTGTGTGCCTGATAATGTGCCAAGTACAAAAGACCAAAAATAAGGAAGTTAGTTATTATTATTATGTTATTAGAAGGAAGCTATTCCAATCATTCTTATTTTGTTTACATAGCAAACGAAGACTTGAAATACTGGACAGCATTCCCAAGCGAGGGCTATAATGAACATAAAATCAACCAGCATTAGTCCCCGTCTTTAATGGCATATGCACAGTAAACTAACATTGCATTTTCCTTTACTTCTGTCTTTGGTGGAAGGCTACATGCTGAGGGCCCCTGCTTGCTCAGCTTTGCTGATAAATGTCAAAGCCTCCTTGGTGCTGGTATATAGTTAGCTGCCTAATAAGTTGTGTCTTTGCTTTAAAGATCATTTCCAACTGCAAAGATACTTGTCTGTTGCTGGGGACAGCATCCAGCATGTACTCTGCCCTGGACTTGGAACAAATATTATTTCCTAGGGAAGAGCTAATAACTCATCAGGTTGATGTGATGGTGTTATTTTCTGCTTCTCCTGGGAGGTGACCACATCTTATCTACCTCTTGTGATATACACAGGTGAATCCTGACTAAAATGGACAAATTTGTTAACAGGTTGCAGGGGGGGGGAAAGCTGCTCCACGTATGCATGAGTACAATTCCATTAAGAGTTCTGGAGAGCAAATTGATGACAATAATGCATCTGAAGTAAGCTCTCAGTGCTTGGGCATTCTCAACGTTACAGGGGTACCTCAGATACATTTTGAGGAGAAAACACAATAAATCCATACCTCACCAATAGCCATTAAATATTTTTTTTTAGTTTTAAGCATTGGACAAGAACACTTTTTAAAGCTTATTAAAATGTTACATATAGATATTTTTAAAGATAATTTATGCTCACACTGGTGCATAACCTTTTAAATTAATAATTCACAGCTGTGACTAGTGTGCTCAGTAATCCGCAGTAGTATATTATCTGTCTGTTCCACTGAGAGATTAATACTTTTGGACTAAGGTATAAAATTGAAAAATCTAGCCCATTTGATAGTCTATTCTCAGCTACAGGATTCTTCTTAAATGAGAACCTATCAGACTAAGAATTCTGAATTCTAGAATTAAATCTGTTTTAGCTCATTATGGAGCTTTATGAAGAAGGTCTATGCTACCTCACAACATTTCAAAGCTCTAAGAAGTAGGCAGGCTATTGATTTTTAGCAAGGGTTTTTACTGCCACAGACACTGAAGAATGGTTCTCACGACTGAAATTTATAGCTTATTAAGTAGAAGAAAGCATGGGAAGGACTAGTTGGAAGATACAGAAAATTAGCTCATTTTGCTCGTTAGAATCCACTTATTTTCTTTCATGAAAAATAAGTGCATCTGAATTTGAAAAGTGTTCCTCTGTTATGAGGCATATTTATATAAATCAGAAGTATCTCCAAAATGATATTTTTGCTCACAAGGAACATAGTTGTTTTTTGGACACTTGCAAAGAAAGGGCAGTGATATTCTGGGCTGTGCCTAATCTGTCCAGAAGATGCTGCTTGGCAGATCTAGTTCAGAAGCAGCATTTTTACTTGAAAACCCTATTTAATCCAAATGAAATGGTCATATTTCACCTCTTCCTTTGGCTTAGATTTAATTCTTTTGTATTTTATTGCAAAGGGGAAAAATCTGAGTGCCTCCTTACAATGATGAGCTTTAGTTTATCCCTCTGGAACAGGTTTCCAATCACCCAAGTAAGGTTGGGACTGAAGCTAGTTTTGTTTTAGTTGCACACATGACTTTTGTGGAATGAATTCCATATGTCAAGTAATTTGATAGACTACTCTTTATGTTTTGAGTAAAATTCAGAGAATATTTAACATGAATTGAGTGAATATTTAACATGAATTAACATGAACATGTAATGAGATTCACTAAGAAACATACTTGAATTTGTGTTTCCAGATGAATAGTATCCTTCACAATAATCTTGAAGGTCCTTGCTACTCTAAGATCTTCAGATTCTATGAAAGTTTTCCCCTTTGGGGATTGTTCACTGATTCTTCACTGATACTCCCATTACTTGAAACATGTCTGGCGGATATACACTGTCATGAGTGCACCCCTCATCCTTTCCAAGATTCTTGGAGGATAGACTGTAAACATCTTGAAAATTAGGAAATCTATCAGAAAGACAGTGAATTTGGGTGATTACAGTGTAATCTAATGACAAGACAGAGGTAGAAACTAGATTTTTTAGTAGCTTATAAGCTTCTTACAAGCAGAATAAAGTTTATGCATGAGAGAAGTGCACTGAGAGGTCAGAAAGGACTCTGTTCCACTGCAATGAATCCAGTCAAATTGTCCTTGCCATCTCCTCAACACCACCCGCTTCGCTTCTGAGGGTCATGAAGCCTTTGTTCAAGATACCTGGTTTACTTAAGTGTCTGGAGGGCTCTCCCTTGCTCATGCTATCCCTTTTTTTCTATGAGCTTTTTCTAATGCAGAGTGTGTTATTCCTTTCTCTTTCCAATCCTGTCACTTTGCCGTGTCCTACATTTCTTTGTTCCTTATTCTAGATTTGCCTATTTGCCTTTCTGGTTAGACCTTAAGCTCCTAGAGGGAAGAAGTCATATCCATTATGTTACTATATCTTCATCAGAATCTAGTAGAGTAATACACACACACCCACAGTTGGTGGTTAATGTAAACTTATTAAATAAATGTATGTAGAAACTTGATCCTTAATCGATTAAATAATATATTTTCATTAATTCTTTTATTTCATCATTAGCAAGATGGAAGAAGACAATGGGATACCAGGCTTAGAGTGAAATCAGTTTTGTTTTTCCCACAAGGGGTAGAAATTTTTACCATCTATAAACCCATGGCTCCTAGGGCATAGTAAATATTGATAACATCTGGGTCGACAAGACAAAATTAGCAGTTTTCCTAAAAAAAAAAGTAACCTCACAAATTAGGTATGCATGTGTATACATATATACACAAGTATCCACATAGTATGTGTGTACATGCATGCATGCAGACATATATTATGTGTAGGTATATCTACATCTGTCTGCTTAGGTGGATCTATGTTTCTATTTGTTCATACATACACACATACTAGATGAAGGTTTTAATGTCATTCTGTGTAGTGTTCTAATTCTAGTCTTACCCAGGATAGTGAAAAGTGTAAGAACGTGCAGGATAATGTTATACTCGTGATAATGTATAATTATGAGATTGTGAGACTGGGAAGGTGATCGTGTCTATAAGGCCTTAGACCAAAATGGGAGAGTTTGGTAAAAGGTAACATTTGAAGGAAAATGATAATGAATTCTGTTTTGGAAACATTGAATTTTTGGGACATCCATTTTGAAAGATCTAGATGGTAAATGATAAGGTGGAATTAAAGTCTAAGGGAGAGAATGGGACTAAATATATAGATCTGTAAATCATCTTCATAGAGATGATAGTTAAACTGATGAGTTTACAAGAGAGAAGACAGATAAAGAGATGAAAAAGAATGAGAAGATGAAGGGAAGGAATAGAGAAAAAAGATTGACTACCTTAGTATTATAATACTACATACATGCACATGTATTAATATATATCACACATTTATGTATATATAATAATATATATCACATATATGTATATATGTATATGTATATAATTCCTATAATGGGGCATGATATGGATGATGATCTTGATATGGTAGATACTGAGAAAGTGGCAGTCAGGTAGAGAAGAACCTCAAAAGTCATGTCATGAAAACTTAGAAAGAAAAAGGTACTTCAGAGGAGAGAGTAATAAGAGAGAGGAAGCAGGAGATCATAGTTAAACCCATTGGAGCTGATAAGGTTGCCAAGGTATAGTAAGCATTCATTCTAGAATCTTAAAATTAAAATATGCAAAAGTCATGCTTCCTTAATATTGCCCCATGAATAAAGCAAAGATGTACATAAATGAAGGATACAACAATGGACATCATTAAGAAGGGAGCAGTTGGGTATCAGTATATTAGGTCTATGGACTATTTAGGTAGCTGGGGTTAGATTTTACAAGTAAAATGAAATAAAGTCAGAATGAAGTTTAAAATTACCACAATTGAATCTTTGGGACCAATTCTATTCTAAGGGCTTCAACTCTTTCACCAAAAATAATTTAAATATTTTTATATTCTGAATTTGACATACACAAAAAATTGACATTTCTACATGTAATGGATAGAAAGAATATTGTATGAAAAACTGAAATCATGTTTCCAGTTCTTTGGAACAACAAAATGTATTGCTGTGATTATTTTTTGTACATATGCATTCTTTCCCTCTTTCTTTTCTCTCTCTTTTTTTAAAAGGTATATGTCTAGTAGTGGTTTGGCTTAGTTTTTCTAACCATAGAAATCTCTATGTAATTATGTTTCTTGTTGACTTTTTTCTGAATTTAGTTATAGGCTGGACATGCATGAATAAATAGGAAGAGACCCTGAAAAACAGTGGTTGATATATTCAATCTTGATTAATCCCTTAGTCCAAGAAATGAGGAAGGGCAGTGAAAAACAACTAAAGCTTTACTTTGGGGTTTAGCATCTGCTAATATTCACAAGTCATTCCAGCTGTGTGTTTGCTGCTTTTTTGGAACATAATAAATCCAGTGATTTAATTACAGTAAATTACTTATCAGAGAATTTTTGTGCTGCAAATTATTACTTTAATAAACCAGAAAGAACAAGGAAAATTTCTTGAATCTGTTTTCCAAATCAATCTAGGCATCCATTTTCAATTTAATAACTAATAGCAGAGGAGATTGAAATAGATGTTATTATAGATTTTTACAAGGCAAAATATATTTAAGCAGGATCAGAAGGTTAATTAAAATTATAGTTGGGTCTTGTCATTATCCAGCCACTCGCTTCTTTGGCACAGTTGCTCTGAGTTTAGCTTCTGTTTGATAAAATGCTTAAAATGGAAGGCTCATTTAAAACAGAATTATACTCTGCATTATTTCTGAGCCTGATCTCATGTACCTACATCGGAAATAAATGTATAATTAACCCTTTTTCATGATAAATTAACATTAATTTTCTTAGGATTAGTAGGAAATAGCATAATATAGGGCAGGTTTGGCCTTCAATCTAACAGTCCCCCAGGACCTTTAACACTCTTAAAGGATTAGTACTGCTTGTGAGTCATCCTGTTACCATGCATACACAAATAGGATGCAGTTTCTGACCCTCAAAGAGGTTTTCCTAATTATCAGCTTTTTTAAGTGAACTTTGAAAGATTAGTGACAAATGTTAGAAAGGTGGTTTTAGATTTCTTTGGGTAAGGGGAGGGAGATGCATTGAACTAGGGAAATGTGTCAGTTCTGGTGAACATTTGCTATTGAGAGTGAATTTGTAGACATATTAAATTTAAGAGCCAAAAAGCAACTTAGAGACCACCTCATTCAACCGTCTCATTTTACAAATGGGAGAACTGAGACCCAGAAAGAAGGTCAGTGCATTGTAAGATTCAAGACAGGATCCCAGGTCTTCTTACAGGTGTAGGCCCAATATATTCTCTATTATGTATGCATTTTATGGGTTCCATCATGGTGCTTTTGGGATTAAGATTATGAAGACCCCTGTACCAGAGGCCTCATTATCATGGTACCTGATTAATGTAGAAATGTTTCATTTAGAAGTATTTTGGCTGTAAAGGAATATTAGCCTTTTTTAATTTGGGGTTTTTGTCTTTCCTGAATTATTTTGTAATCTCATCAATTAGCCCTGGATCTGCAGATTGTATTTTGTTTCATTTGTTTTATTAGTAACCAAGGGGGGGATATTGAGGGCCTGGATTGAAAAGAATGCTGAAGAAAAGTTGAAAAATAGACATTAGGGCTTTTAACCAAATGATGATGACTTGAATTAATCAGGAACAGACCACCTTCATTATAGCCAAACATTTATTGAGTAACTATAGGTTACTTAAAGCAAAGATGTACATAAATGAAGTGTACAACAAAGGGGATATGGAGTGAGGAATTTAAATGTTTCACAAAGAAACAGAGAAACTTACACCATATCACTTGATTAAAGCAAAATAAAATGAGATTTCTTTCAGTTTACAGCCGAAGAGGAGTCAAAAAATTGATGTAAATGCTGAGAACCATTAAATACTGCATACAACCTTATTGCTTGTTCATCTGGCAGAACTCAGATTCTGGGACTTAAACCTATGGATATAAATCCATGGTGAGATTTTTCTGAGCCCAGGCAGTTGAATTCGACTCACTAGCAACACTTGCTTAATAGGCAATTAGGATCAAATTTTGGAGGCTGGCAAGCCCTTTTTTCATGTCTGGGAGCCAGTACTACATTCAGGAGTCAACATTTAAATTTTGCTGTTCAAATGAGAAAGAGTTGGGGATGTTAGAATAGCAATTTCTAAAACCTGGCCATGGACCATAGTGGTTAAAAAAGGCTAGACTGACGGTCACTTGCCATAAGGACAATATTTAGGGTGGAATGTGAGAGGACAAAAGACAGAGTAAGTCGGGGAATAGGGGCTTCATACAGTGTATATGGGTAGAAATAAGCCGGCTGCTACCTCCCAGGGGAAAGGTACACTTAACGGTCCCATCTGGAACCCTCGTTTAAATATCACTTGGGGTTTTGTTTTCAGAGAACAGCTATTGAATTGCTCTGAAGTACCAAGAGACTGTTTACATAGCAGAGTGGTTTGGGGTTTATTTTTGAAAGAAAATCTGGTACACAGATAATCTGCATGCTCAATGTGAATGACTTAGAGAAACAGTTGGATCAAATAAAAGTAATGATGAATAAAACAACCTTAATGTCAGCCAACATATATGAAAGATTCAAAACCAAACATCAGTTCGTTAACATAAGCACTCCCTGATAGAAAGCTTAAATAGAAAGTGTTCTTTCCACAAGCTCATACATGTGTTGTCTACCCCAGTTTGGAATGGTCACCCAGGAACTAAAAACAAGAATTTCAATTACTGATTCCTGTAAATTTTTTATCTAATAAGGGAGATAATTGTATAGTCCTTTTTGTGGAAATAACAGTCAGAACTACAATGTGCTATAGCTAAGCAGAGTGGAGAGAGCACTGTGGAGATGTTTTAGAACATTTGTTTGCCATCACATAGAAGTAATTCATGTTTGATAAGCCCATTTGCCCAACAGATCTGTGCATGGGTAATACTTGAATGTCTGAATCATTGTACTGGATGATGAGAAAGAGATTTCAGAAGTCATTTAATTCAGGGGTATCAAACCCCATAATATGCAGCCAAATCAGATGAAAATGTAATTGGGGGAATATGTAACAAAATAAGTAAAAATAAAATTTTTAAAAAATGTAGTTTTCTAAGGCCATATAGTATCTCATACGGATCCTTCAGAAATTTAGTAATCCCTTGTTTTTGTTTGAGTTTGACACCACTAATGTAGTCAAAAGCTTGCTAACTCATGGATTCTTTCAGTGGCATTTTAGATAAATGCTTATCCCACCTGCACTAAAATATCTCCGGTAACAAGGAACTCACTTCCTCCCAAAGTGGTTAATTCATTTCCATTTGGGGATAATGTTCATGGCCAGAAAGTGATTCTTCATTTTTAGTTGAAATTAAGTCATATAACAGGGGCTTTATTTTCCACCCAAGTTACACAAAAGAAGTTTTAATTCAATGTAATGGGATATTGCTGTTAGAAGGGATGCTGGAGATCATTTAATCTAACTCATTCATTTTCTGGGTGAGGAAAGTAGAATCTAGAGAAGTTGAAAAATTTGCCCAGATTGATATATTATTTAGAGGTGGAGCTGAGACTAGAACTCAGAGCTCCTGATTCAAATTAAATGCTCTTTTCATTATATTTCTCCTCAGATCAAGCAGAAAAAAATTTTGTTTTGACCCTTTTTGAAAACTTCTTTTTCTAAGAAATAGTTGGGTCTGATCTTAACTTTTTTAGCCTTAAGGGGAGACAATTTAATCTTCCTTTGAAAATCAAGGGAAATGGTATAGCTGTTACATTCCTTGGATTTCAGCTAATCTTAATAAAGCATTTGTGATATTCTCTTGGGAATTGTACAACTCTGGGAGCTAGATGATAATATTGTTAGATGAATGTGTACCTGGCCTGACCATTGATAATTAATGGATCCCTATCAATTTATATGGAAGTCTCTAAGGGAGTGCCCAAGGTATCTCTTATTATCCCCGTTGTAGTCAACATTTGTGGATTGCTTGAATGAAGGCATACTCATCAGATTTTGAGTAACACATTTGATAGGGACGGATAATACATAGACAGAATTTAGGTACCAAAATGTAGGCTATGGGGTTAGACTCAGAATACCAATAAATAAAAATCAATAAGTCAACAAGCATTTAAACACCTTCTTTGTACTTGACATTCAGTATATAAAATCAAAAATGAAATCAATTTTGCTCTTATGGAGCTTATATTCTATCAGAAGAAAGACAACAGATATACTAGATAGAAATAAATATAAAGATTTGAATTTTAACTTTACTAGTACAATATGGAAGGGTGGGAGACAATTAGAAAGCAATTCATGTGAAAAACAACAACATTCTAAGTATAAACTCAATGTCAAGATGTGACATGGTAGCCAAAGAAACTAATGTAATTTAAGACTGAATTAATGGAAGTACAGTGTCTAGGGGTAGGGGGGAGAGCGATTGTCATTATCCTTTCTCAGAACAGATATAAAGGACTGGGAAGGTCCTGGGCACAATATTTTAGACTGTTTATCAGCTAGCGAGATCATATCCAGAAGAAGACAACCAGGATGATGAGAAAATTATTTGAAACTATGTCATACAAGAATCAGTTGTAGGAACTAGGAATATTTAGGCTGGGAATGAAAAGATTTGGTCTGGGGAATGATCTCAGTCTTCAACTATTTGAAGGGCTAACATGAAAAGGGGGACAAGGCTTGCTATTCTTGGTCAAAAAGGGCAGAAATGTGACAAATATAAGGAAGTTATAGAGAGACTGATGCACTTCAGTTCAGCAGAAATTACTTTAAGAGCTCCTGTGTGCAAAGAACCATGCTGGAAAAAAACAGAAATGACAAAAACATTGTTCTTAAGGAGTTTATCATTTGAATGTGAAAATTTGTATACAAAATAAAGTGATTCAAGAGAGGAGATTCAGTAGGAAGAATAGAGAGGCCCAAAGTTCATTGAGAAATCTGAGGAGGAAGAAAGATCACAAGAAAAAAATACAGGAAGAATTGGTGATCAAAGAGCACCCGTTTAGAAAAGCTTAATAGCCAAGAGTTTTCTGTTTGGCAGCTGTGACCCAAATTGTAGTCAGAAACCATAAAACTGTGCTAATGAGCATTCATGTTGTAGATTAATCAATATGTTGGGACAACAACTAATCAACAAACTCATCCACCAGCTTAAAAATGTGTTTACAAAATAAGGAAAATATTGATAATGGATACATTGACCCAATTACCGAGCTGCCATGAGTCACAGCTTGAGATTAGAAAGTACAGCTGGCTAAATGACTTGGGGCATGGCAAAGAATTTAAAAGTATGGACAGAATCATCAAGGATTTATTAATACTTAGCAGTAGCCCAGCAAGAGGGATAAGTTTATCTGAAAGGTATGTTTAGCCTTATAAAGAGAGAAATGGATGACCTGAGCATTTTTGAGATAAACAATCTCCCCACAAATACTCTACCCTCCAGCCAAGTGGGGATATTGGAAATCCCTTTCCTCTGCTCTGCCTATTGATGTATAAAGCTGAATTTCAAGGCTCGGGTCAGATGCCATCTACTCTATGAACCTCCCTGGCTTAAAGTGAATATTCTCTCATCTGTTATCATAACAGTAAATACTCCTCCTGTGTACCAATCATATTCTAATTTACCCTTACTTTCATCTATGGTCAAGATTCTTAAATTGTGGTTTGTGACCTCATTATGGACTCTCATAATTGAATGGAGGGTTTGTGGAATTATGATTTATTATCAGTACATGTTTGATATGCATAACTGGTTTATATGCCTCTATCCCCAGAGTCAAGTATTTCTCAGGCAAAAAGGGATCATGAGCAGAAAAAGTTTTAAGAAGCCCGGATCTATGAGATAGGGTTGGTGGTTGGACCTGTGATTTTGTTGGTATAGGGAAATCTCAAGTAATAAAAAAACACTCTACCAATGCAGATCAGTACATTCTCTGCAATTTGGGCCCATGGAACCAGAATAAATTGTAAATTGGGAAATATTTAATAGGATAAATAAAAATATAATAAAAGACAAATAGCATCACATTTAAAAACTGAGACAGTAGTCAGCCAGCAGGGATTCTTCTCCCTCAGTTAATGGCTTTTGTTTTTGAGTATGACACCACAGGTCTAAAGCATTTAAGAGGTTAAAAGCTTTAGCCCTGAGCAGTCTGTGTTAGAGATCAGACTTTGACTTAAGAAGTCAGTATTCTTTGCTATGATGCTGCAAATACAAATATATTTTTGTATATTTTGATTTAAAGATAGGAACTTTGTACAACTTAAGTTGAGGGGACTTGTAGGAGAAGGGGAAATAGAAAACAGTTATAAATACTTACTATATGTAAAATACTGAGTAAAATGCAGCAAAACAGACAATTTCATCCCTCAAAAAGCTTACATTTACTTGGAGTATTAAAGGAGAATTGGAATTGAATTGGATAAAGTGGAAGTAAAGGTCCCACTGGGAAATGATTGGGAAGTGCCCC
The DNA here is from genome assembly GCF_902635505.1 of Sarcophilus harrisii. Taxonomy (NCBI): domain Eukaryota; kingdom Metazoa; phylum Chordata; class Mammalia; order Dasyuromorphia; family Dasyuridae; genus Sarcophilus; species Sarcophilus harrisii. Next base: position 573,018,548 of record NC_045427.1, on the reverse strand, counting down.
AGAGGTTTTTCCCAAGGAAATCTGAATCAGAGCTGGGTAATCTAGGGGTAGAGGCCAAGCTAATGGGGGTCAATGGAGAGGAGGGAGGGCAGATGAGGAGGGCTCAGTGGTTCAGTTACTATTGTATAAGCAATATGGAGAAGGAATGATTGAATATAATCTTTGCTTCTATCCCAGTGTCTTGAACGTCTAGCAGATACATTAAATGTTTGATGAAGTCCCGAAGTATCTCATCATGATTAGGCCATCATAATAACATCCTGTTATTTCTGTCTCCAGTTTTTCCTCTTTTTAATTCACTTTTTATACCACAGCCTGACACATCTTGCTCAGTGCCCATCCCTATTCCGATCACATATTTCCTGCATTCAAAAAACTTCAGTGGTTTGCCACTGCCTATTATTTAAAGTAGTTCTGATGCATCCATTCAAGGCTATCCATAATATGGGTGGTGGTGGTGGTTCGATTGCATTTGTCCTTTTCCTGAGTCATTTGGAGGTTTCTTGGCAAAGATACTGGAGTTTGCCATATCCTTCTCCAGTTCATTTAAAGATGGGAAACTGAGGCAAGCAAGGTTAAGGCACTAGCCTATGATCATAAAGGGTCTGAGGTCAGATTTAACTCAGAAATTCCATACTCGACACTCTATCCACTGTGATCCCGTTTAACTGCCCAGTGTGGGGATCACTTACCATTGTCCCTTTAGCTCATAGTAATTTCTTTCACATACCAAAGTATGTCGCAGATACACTGGATTACTCTCCCAGGCCTTCCCGTGGTTATACTTTGGCTTACATCATTCTCTTGTCTAGATTGGACTTCCTCCTGTTTCTATCTATTGTCGATTCTTTCTTGAAGAACAAACTAGGACAGTGCCTCATTCATAGAGCTTTTCCTACTGTCCCTCAATGTCTTTGTTGCACTCATGATATATTATTTGTTGGAACAGAGTTGTTTGTGAAATAAGCACACTAGGTTTGATGTCCTATATCCAGTCTCTTAAACAGTCAATAAACAGTCAATGAACATTTAAGTGTTTACTATGTTCAAAGCAATGGGTATACCGATATGGAAGAGAAAAGTTGGGCCCTCCAGAAGCTTACAATCCAATGGGGCAAGACACTTTGTCATTACAGAACTGCACATCCATTAACAGATATTTAATGAATGTTTGTTGAATTTTTAATGAGTGCCTAAATGTGTGGATAGATTTCAAGAATTCTTTGAACATGAATAGGGAGAAAATCCTTATTTTTAACTAACCTCTAACTAAAATTTAGCCTTTCCTTCAATTATGAATGCTGTCAGCACATGTAATTTTGAGAACAGTGTTCCATAGACTTCATCAGATTGCCACTGGCTGTCCAAGATACACACAAAGGTTCATAACCCCTAGTTTAGAGGGAATAGCTATTATTATTCATTAAAAAGGAAAGAAAAAGAAATAGAGAAAGCGTGATAGGCTAATAAAAGGTATAACAACATACTTTTATGTACTTGCATAATCATTATTTCATGCATATTATGATTCCTAAGTAGTTTGTAGGAACTTTGAGGGAAAAATCAACATATTAAATTGTGAAAACAAAAAGAAAATGAAAATTCAAGAATACTCATTCCTGAATCAAAGATGCAGGAAATTAAAAACAAACAAATGACAAAACTTTCTGCCTTTGTAGGGAAGTCAAAGTTTGATGAATGCTTGTGAAGAAGAGTTTCTCTTTTACAGATGATAAGACAAGGCAAGAAATTAAAAGCTAGAGTAGCACCGCTTTTACATTTAAATAGAACAACAAAATTGTTCAAGGTAACTTACAAAATTTCACAGAAATGATTTCATGATTGAACAGTGATTCAGATATTTTGATCTCACTATCAAAGGTCATTATGAAGAAAGTAGGTACAAATTAGTTTTTGTTGTGATTGCAGGGTATCCCAAACTATGCTAAGGACAAGACAGGCTCACTTATGTTTGGAAGTGAAGTAAAGACCTTATTTTTCAAGTGCAAATTGTATGTTACTTTAATAGTATGAATTCTGTCAAGTAGTCCATAGAATAAATTTGCACACAGTTCAACATAACATGAACACATTAAATAGGATTTGGCATTAAAAGACCCAACACTGAATGGGAATCAAAAATAAATGCCCACATTCTCCCCAGAAGACTATTCACCCTGAGGCCTTAGGCATTAATTTAACTGAATGAGGAAGCCACTGGGGCAGCTGTCGGGAGCTTATTTGATTTGTGAATAAACAATGGCTTCATTTTAAAAGCTATTCACTCTTACTCATACCAAAGAAAGACCAAAAGCATAAAGGACATTAATTGGTTATACAAGAACCAAGGAAAAACAAAACCAAATCTCAAGCTTTTAATGTCAGCACGGAATCATTTTATGGCACTTTCTTACAGGACAGTACTCATTTTGTAAGTATAGCCAGTGGTGATAGTAAGTCCTGGTTTGTTGTCTCTTACTGTTAATTAATAATGTGCATTCAACCATTTAATAGTGAGAAGCTAGGAAATTCTTTTTTTTCCAATATAATTTTTGGGTTTGTGCATTTAAAACACCCAGGGTCACAGCTGTAGAAGTGATGATATGAGAGAGTAGTTGATAGATCCTTTTTTAGTTTATAATCCTCTTCATGTAAAACACATCAGAGACCCAGATCTAATCTTAACCCAGAACTGATACCTTAAACTATTCTGTAATCACTGAGTGATACACACACACACACACACACACACACACACACACACACACACACTCACTATAAATTAGGAAGAAATATGACCGATCGACATCTTGTGCAAAGTTAAATAGCTTTCTATGCCTACCACTTTGCTGTGTTTAATAAATGTAGAATGGGAAGGGGGGTGTACATGGTGAACAAGGTACTGCTTGCCTCAGTTTCCCACAAGGTACCTTGTGAGTTTATGGGAGTAAATAACTTTTATGAACAAGGCAATGTTGAGTCAACCCTTAGCTAGTGTTTTTGAAGGGATTAAAATTTTAGCATCCTGCTTTGAGAACTGAGTTCACTTTAAGCTCCCATCTTATCATTTTAGTTGTCTGAGATTGGAAAGGGTTAGAATGCTTAGATATAAAAATTATGCTCTGTATTTGTTATTTTATTGGCAAACCAAGGACTGTTTGGTGGACAGAAAAAGCCCAGAAGGAGAAGGAAGCCACTCAGGGAATAGGAAAGTCATGTTTTAAATGAACAAATTGTATTTATTCATGAACCCACATGAATTTCAGGATGCCGCTGGGAGCTTATACTTACTAGTTGACAACACAAGATGAAATGGACCTTGAAGGCATTATTTTAGTGACACTGGAAATCCAGCACTGGTGGATAAATTGTTTTCCAACAACTTCTTCAGTGCATTAAGGAACAAATAGGCTTGTCTACCATATCAGACATCCCAGTGTTCCTCTGATGTTTTGTAAGCCAGTCTGCTTGGTAGAGACAAAATTATAGAGAAAAAATGTGAGTGAATCCCTATATATCTCTTGTTATTGTTGTTAAAAAAATCACACTTTTTAATGGACCATAAGGTTGTATCCTAACTCATAGGGTTTTTATGGGGTTTTCTTCTCTAGAGAATGACTAGAGGTGTTTAGTGACCTCCTTTATGAGCAAATTCATCTTAGATGTCATTACATTGATTTTTCTCAGCCAGGCATGTGCAGATCAAGAGTATGGCAATAGACCTATCCCCCCCCCCATGTGTCAAGTGTCAACAACAGAGGCATTTATGGGGTCAGTAAGTCTTAAAGCTATTTGAATAACTGAAGCCATTCTCCCTCAGTCCTTTCTGGGTGAAGGCATATCTCACTTTGCATTTTAGCCATGTCTCTGAAAAGTTGAGTGTATGTCATAAAGAACTTTAGTTTTAGTTGTAAATCCTTAAAGAAGAAATTGCTATAAATTACTTTGGAAAGTGAAGAGTTCTCCCCCCTCCCCCTTTTTTTCTTTTAAGAAAAAGAATCGTGGAATGTCTTTATTCATCCTGTAATTTTAAGTGTTTAGATGTAGGACATTTCTATTAAAAAATAGAACATATAAAGCTTGATTAATTAAGCCAATCATTAAAGGCTATTTAGAACAAGTGGTTACTTTGCAAGATAGCTATTATGTGCATTCCAAGTTATCTGGAGAGTTCTATCCACATGGTTAACTTTTATGGGCTATCCACTTGATGGTCAGGTATCCATTTTTTGTTTTACCAACTCATTTATCTAGTTCTTATTGACTTTGCATATGCCATACCTTTTCTGCCTTCATTCACTTAGTCATTCAGTCAGTAAATCAATCAACAAGCATTGTATCATGTACATTGACTGTACTGCTCTGCCAACTGAAGGAAGGAGCCAAGTCTCAAGAATGCTATAATACCTTCCTGTTTATCTCCGTCTTAACTAATATTATTTACATCCCTGTAATGCTTAGTATCTTAAACAAAGGCCTTTCGTAAATTCTAGACCTTCTTGACTAAGATTCCTTGTCCTGGACCATCCTGGCTAGCCCAGTTGTCTTGGTTTTTAACTTCTATTAATAATTTAATAACTTAATTTTATTACTAATTATTAAAATTTTTAAATTTAATTGATAATCTCACCATTTATTAAATAATTAATTGATAGTTAAAATAAAAATAACTAAATTATCAATAATTTAATAACTTAAATTATTAACTTTAATATTGTCACACAATTGTGACATTATTAGCACATGTGATAAGAAAAAAGAAAGGGATGTTTACTTATGGTCTACTCTGGAAACTTGGCTTTGAGGAGTTAGAAAAGCAGATTAAGAAAGCAGAACCAGTTTGTATCTGAGCAAGGGATATGCTTAAAGGATCTATCAGGTTCTAAGATTGGCAGAGAGGTACATAGACTGTTTTTGTGTTGGTCTATAAAATAAATACATATTACATTTTGAATAGGAGTTAACTTAATTCTGGAAGATTATTCTTTCTCTGAGTATAACTTTGTGGAAGGTGTAGGGAATCCAAAATTTCTTTGTTAAAAGCACTTTTCTTCCCTCAGAAAAGAGTTTTGTTTTTAATTGCTTAAACTTAGTGTACATTTATTGATCAGAACTGTAGAAAAACACAAGTAATTTTTCTCTGAATTTGCTTTTTGATATAAAATTACTCAACTACTGGTGCTACCATTGAATTTCCTTTCAGATTTCCATACCCCTAAGTTGGAAACACCATAGAATTTTCTGAATAGTTTTGCCTCTCTTATAAGATTCTATCCATCTTTAGGTGGTTCCCTCTAAGAGAAGAGCAGTATAAATTAAGATCCTATAACCGAAGAATTAATAATTCATTGTTGTTATTGACAGGTGTCCTCCTTTCCAAGTATTTCAAGAACCTACGTTAGTTTGCATAGAATTGAATGTGACATGTGAGTGAACATTCATGGATCTATTTATGGCTTCATTCCTGATGGTCCCTACCACTTGGGAGTTGTCTAAATGCATGATTTGTTAAAGGCAATACATCCTTTTGTGAAACTTATATTGCCCATTAATTGGCCATTGATCTTCAAGCCCATTTAGAACAGTTATGCTTAGAGATAATTGTATATCTTTGTCATCTTATTTAATACTGGATATTAGTTTATTGCTTCTGTATTATGGCATCATCATAGGAATTTGAATAGCATCTAGTGATTTCCTATTAGTGTGATTCTATGGCTTTTTACTTTCTTTTTTTTCTGTGAGTTGACTTGTAGTCCCTAAGTTTGTAATATGTTGACTCCTTGCTTAGTAGAGAAGCAGATGATAGAATAAAGGAAAAGGCATGGTGGGGTATACTGCTTTAGGCCAATAGATCCAGGTTAAATATATTTTACTAGGGCTCTACCTCTATTTCTTGACTCCCTTCTCCATGATCTAACCAGGGGATTGTCCATAACAAGCTTTCAGAGGTCCTTAGCATCAACATTAATACTAACTTTTAGGTACCCAGAAACCAAAATCCATGGAACTCACCTCTCTCCTTCCAAATTTTCCTTAGTGATATCCTCCCTATTCTATAAAAATAGACAGCCCTCAGTGGCCACCCCCTTCAAAAACCCTGACGTGATTCCTTAGTGGAAAATAATCTCTACTTCTTTGAAATTTTATTACCCTTTGTAGTCCTTTTAATTTACCAAGTCCTTTTCTTGTCTTAAAATTACTTGTGTATGTGTTTTATCTTAATACTTAAATGGTAAACTCTAGGAAGAAAGGGACAGAAGGCTATTTATCTCTGTATTTCATCAGTGTAAATAATTTGCCAATCTCTGAACTAATAATTGGCATGGTTGGTACAATAACCGAGGTTTGTTATCTCCCAATCAGGTAAGTATCCTTTGGAAGCTGAAATATAATAAGCATATTAGGTGCATGTTTTAAAGTACCTATTGCGTGCATATCTGTGTGTGAGTCTCCCTAGTCAACAGATGGAGCATGTAGCATTAACTCTAGGCTATTTTAGTGTGTCTTAAAAACATTTTGTTTAATAATAATCTATTACCAATATCTATACTAATTAAAATTGAGAATATTAGTATATATGTCATATACTGTTATTACATATTAATATTATATTGTTAATAATGTTATGTGATATATGCAATAATATGGAATATATGCAAATATACCTACAATAAATGTAACACTATAATGTAAATATAATAATATGTAAAAATTAATTTAATAACATATCATAGTTACTATGTGTCAGGCAGTGTGCTAAGTACTTTACATTATTATCTCATTTGATCCTTACAACCTTAAAGGGTAGATGCTATTATTTTCCCTATTTTAGAGTCGAAGAAATGAGACAGACAAAAGTGACTACAGGGGCACACATCTAGGAAATATCTGAAGCTGGATTTGAAATCAGCTCCTCATGACTCCATGCCCAGCACTCTGGGCCTGAAAGGCTTTTATTTCTGCTCTTAGTCTTCCACCAGCCATTTCCTATATAGGAGATTTGGTGGTTGTAATCACTGATGAAAAGTTTCCCCTGTATTTAAAGTTCTTCTGACCAGGTTCCCTTTTCAGGTTCCTTTTCCAGGCATATTATTATGCCCCATTTTGGATTCTTAATCTTTTTTGTGATATGGACTTTTTTAATCAATCTGATGAAGCCTGTGGATCCCTTCTCATAATAATTTTTTAAATGTTTAAAATTAAAACTTAGATTACAAAAGTAACCAATTCTTTTGAAATATAATTGTAAAATAAAATATAGTTAGATTACAAAAGAAACCAATTCTATTGGAATACAATTATTTAAAAAATTAATATTAAAATTACTGATTTCTTCTTAGAAAACTTTATAGACATCGCTTACCAAAAAAAAAAAACAAAAACCCCAAGATCTTTGATAGGAGCAGTTTGTTTCCTGGAGGGCTGGAAACATAATCCAGCACAGAATCACAGATTCCTAGTATATGGAAATGTAAAATGGACTGGAAAAAACACGAATTCATGATAAAATCTTGCTTGCTGAATGGACCCCAAGCAAAGGACCCAATAGGTTCTCCACCGTGGCACAAGCAGCTATTATAACATAGGCCCCCAAGCAATCTCTTTTCTTGAAGTGATGGGGGTAGAAGGGGAGTGGCAGCGTGAGCCCCACCCCCATACCCCACAGGGCCTCCACTTGCTCCGACCTTGTCATTCTTTGTTGCATTGTTTCCCTAAGCTTCCTGTGACCTTGGACTTTGCTCCTCAGAACCAGGTTTGTTTCTAGTCCTGTCATCTCTGATATAGTGGCCTGATTCCCCATCTCGGGCTTTGATCCTGTCCCTGTGTGAATAACAGCTCACACTGCTTTCTCACCTAATAAAATTCCCACCAGTTCCTCTGGCTATAAAAACAAATATATTTAAAAGAAATACAGGGGTTACGTGCTGGGGGAAAAGGAGAGACAATAGAGAAACCTCCTCATACAGAAGTTCACTCTGGAACTGAGACTTGAGACAGGAAATCTGAATTTGATTCTGACTAGCTTCTGTCATTTAATTTTCCAAAATGTCAGTTTTCTTCTCTGTAAAATGGGAGTACTTATACTACTTTCCTTAGAGGAAAAGTTCACTTCTGTTAGTGTGAAGAAAGCACTTTGAGAACTTTAAACATTCTATAGAATTGTGAGTTATTTGTCAAAAGGTCCAGGACCAAAGAAATTTTTGAATAGGGCAGGGGAATGTACTCTGCTTTTCTATAATAATCAGAATGAATGTCAAGACTATGAAGAAGCATTCCACATACCTGGACCACACTTTCAGGTGGAATGGCAGGAAAGTATACTTGAATAATGTGATTTGCATTTTACTATTATTAATTGGAAAAGAAAGACTCTCATTGGAAGTTCTTCCAGGGAATATCTTCCCCAGTTAAGGACAAAAATAATAGCTTATTTTCATAGCAGTATGTATAAAATATTTTTTATCACATTCTTGTAAATAAAGTAGTGGGTTTTACAGATGAAAAGACTGAAACTTTAAGAGATTAAATCATTTTCTCATGAGCTGAGTCTACAACTATTAAGTGTCTAAGGGAAGATCTAGAACTCCTGATTCTGGTCGACTCCAGAGCCCTAACTGACCACTGGGCCACTCCAATCCATGTGTCACTTAGAATATCTGTAACAGACACCAGACTGGGATAATGGAGAAAGAGTTGGGCCTTGGATGAGTCAGAATCTAAAATGTCATATCCTAAATTTTTCTTGGGCTGTACTTGCCTCTTTCAACAGACTATATAAATGTGAGCTTAACTTGTTATTGTCATTGTCTTCTTCACAGAAATGCTATGTAAATGTTAGTTATCTAGTAGCTTTCAAATAGGGTGAACCCTCTGAAAAGGCCAATGAAAGACTACAATGACTCTTGGATGATATTTTCAGTATTAATTAGGAATCAGCATTTCCTTTGTAAATGATTACTTAATGTGCTTCTGAATCAGACTTCAAATTCATTCTCCTGATAGTATTCTCCAGAGCTAATGTGAAAGGAAATGCTCAAATTAACCTTTCCCTAAAAATGAGTGTTTAAAAAACATTTCCCCCACTCTTCCCTATGCACGGAAGAGTTGAGGGGAAATTCATACAATTAAATCTATTTCTAGAGTATAATCATTTAGAAATAAGCAAAAATGGCAACAAGTCCTTAAATTCTACAGACTTTAGTTTCCTATTCTGTGCAATTAGAATGAACTCTCCTTTTACTCCTTTGCTCACAGGACTAATGAAAGGAAAGTGGTTTGTGAGTTGTAAAGTGTGATAAAGCCCGGAATGGAGTTATTCTTCAATGCTCATGAATGGAAAATCACAATTAAGGAGACTAACATGTTAAATTTGCAAATGAAACCAAGAATCCAGAACAGTTTGAGAAATAGAGTGATAGGATTTGGGGATGACCAGCAAGAGACAGCTCCCCACTGGTTATGAGCCCAGAACAAAAGGCAAGAGTGTCTAACAGTGGTGCTGAAATCCAAATCACCCTAATTGGCCATTCCTTCCACAGGAGCATAGATTAAATGCACAGTGTCAACTTAACCTTTCAGACTGTTGCCTTTTGTCAGCTGGAAACAGATGGCTAGCATTATTTATACTTTTGTTTCCATGTAATTCTTATCTGTTGGTTTGGAGTCAGATTATTTGATTGTTTTTTTTAAGCAACCTACAATTCAGGTGTCTGTATAAATGTGTAACTTTACTCCAAAATAAAATAGATGAGGAAGCCTAAAAGCAGAGGAGAATAGGAAGTGTGAGGATTACATAAATTTGCAAAGACTTATGATAGGATAGGTTGCACAAAACAAAAACTTTGGGTAAATCCTTAAGAAAATGAAGAAAATCGTTCAGACCCCATAACATAATTTCAAATTATTCCTAATGACCTGTAATTTCCTCCTGAAATGTTCCCCATTACATTAATCAAATTGACATTGTCATGATATATTATCCTCATTAAAACAGAGTCTTTTGTTGCTGATACCAATTTACTATCTACAACATCTAACCAGAAACAATTCCGAAAAATCAGACTCTGTCCCTCTGTGTGGAGGAAGGTCTGCCTTTGATCAGATGTGACCATAATTTCCAACTGCATCAGCTGCTAAAGAGGCCTTATTTATGAATGACAATGGTAGGTAGGAAAGTGCCTTCTCTAGGGTGAGCTGTTCTATCAAACAGTTCTAGGTCTGACATTAACAGGCTTTATTTCCCATTGTTTGTTTTTAACTAGGGTGCCAGGGAACTGATTTGGACAAAGTGTTTCTCTTTTTTCTATGGGCCAGATTCAACCAGAGTTGATCTTTACAACCATTTATTTTTACCAAGTCAATAAACCTTGATGGTTCTGGCGCAGTGAGCAGTTCAAGCATCTCTCCAGCGTGATTATTTTGCCGCATGATAGCAGGGCTGTTTTACATCTCAGCAGCCAGGCTTTAAATATTTCATGGGGTACTAGAGGAATTACTGTTCTTCCCCAAATTTTTAACTTGTGAGTTGCGTTCTCTCCCCCCCCCCCCCCACAAAGTGTTCCATGTATTACCTTTTTTTTCTGCAGATTTTGATAATACATTTTAGGATAAAATTGTTTGGGGGGCGTTGTTTTGTTTTTGTTTTTCTTTCATTTCTGAGATCAGCAAATCTATGACACTTAAGAACAAGGAATATAACTTCATTTGATCATCCTTGATTGATTGCCCTCTATCTATATAGGTTCTCTCAGTTTCTGGGCCTAAATAGTCTTGGTTTTTAAATCGCTTGCTGGATATTTGAGTCCTTTTGGTAAATCATTTTTTTTTTCTAAGTTCATCAGTCTTCTTGATGCACTTGATGTTTGAATCAGATTGGGCTTCCCGATAATTCCTGATCTTGTCTTGTTTTCTCCCATGTCTGGGCATCTATCCAGACCAGTTTTTATCCCTATTTCCTTTTTATCTCAACCTTCTGAAAACTTTCTATATCCGAAAATTATTCTACTCCTTCCCAGTCCATTCCCACCCCCACCCTCCCAATCTGCAAGCAAACTCTTCCTCCTCAAATTTTCTTAAAGTATTTTTGTCAGATTCTTCCCTTTGTTCCTATCATAGGTTTGCTCCCCACCCTTTCCTCTTGCCAATATGGTATTTATGTCATATTCCTCTGACCCATTTAGATTGTCAGCCCTTTGAAAGCAAGAACCTCATTTTTCATTTTTGCACTTCAAGCAAGCAACATAATGTCTTGTACACAATATTCTTTTTTTTAAAGTTTTTTCAAATTAAAGCTTTATATATTCAAAACATATGCATGGACAATTTTTCAATATTGACCCTTGCAAAATCTTGTGTTCCAATTTTTCCCCCTCTTCCCTCTAACCCCTCCCCCGGATGGCAAGTAATCCAATATATTTTAAACATAGTAAAAATATATGTACATAGTACATATATGAATATTGGAATTAACAAATGAACATTGTTATGGCATCTGACTCAACATGTCTTTTCTCCTTTTAGATTAGTCTCAAGGAGAATAGTGTGTGGAAAGGGCTCTCAAGGAAAAAAAAAATTGCTCTACTTTAAGAATCCTGGAAGTATACAAAAATCCAAAGATAGAAAACATAAACTGGCAATAAAAATTCATTACAGAAATTCACAGCAGGAATTCTGCTTTAAATAATGACCTCCCCTGTGCATCTAAGTGTTTGTTTACAGATGGTTAACTGCTGCCCAAAGGCTAAGGAGACCAAGAAACTTAGTGCTAAAAAAACTTTAGAAACCACTGTCAACTGAGAGTAATCAGGAAAGATGGGGAAGCTGCCTGCAGTGGTGCCTTAAGTAAATGGAAAAATAGGCTTCCGTTTATCAATGAGATTTAGTTGCAGTTTTTTTTCCCCTTGCCCCCCAGAATGTGGATTCTCCAAACCTGGCACTCATTTATAGAAGTTAAGTGTCAGAAGCCTATCGCCTACTCTTTGAAGTATGTGGATTGGCTCCTGTTTTATGGCTAGTCACTTCCTAGACCAGAACATAGTGATCAGATAAAATGTGCTAGGGAAGGACTTTTTGGACCTAGATATTTGTTCTTAACTTTTTTTTTTTTTTCAGTGATCTGACTATATCAAGACAGTTATGGATTCTTTGTATCATAAAAGTGTTTGTTGCTTCAGAAACTGCTTCTGTATTCTATTAAGCTTTCTGAAGGTGAATCTTATTTATCCAAAAAATATATTCATCATTCAATCTGTATACCAGCATTTATTAAGTGGTGTGCCAGACACTCTGCTAGGCAATAGAGTTATAAATACAAAGTAAGATAGTCCCTGTCCTCAAGGAGCTTACATCCTATTAGTTAACTGGATAGGGAGGAGACAACATGAATATAGAAACTTAAATGTTCTCTCCCCTCCGTATATGTATAAATATAGATATGGACACCTCTCTTTCTCTGTTTCTCGCTGTCTGTGTCTCTCTGTCTGTCTGTCTGTCTGTCTGTCTGCCTGTCTGCCTCTCTCTCCTCTCTGTGTGTGTCTCTCTCCCCCCCTCCCTTCTTCCTTTCATGTATATATAAATACGGATATGGACACTTCTTTCTCTGTCTCTGTTTCGTTGTCTGTGTCTCTCTGTCTGTCTGCTCCTCTCTCTGTCTCTGTGTTTCTCTCCCTCCTCCTTTCTTCCCTCCATGTATGTATATAGATATAAGTATATATGTTTCTGCCTCTCTGTGTTTATGTATGTATATATTTGTCTCCCCCTTCATTTATGTATAAATGTAGATATATACATAATATATGAATCACTTTCTTTTACTCTCTTGTTCACACACACACACACACACACACACACACACACACATATTTCTGGGGAATACATTAGCAGCGAGGGGGGTCTGGTGGGATTAATTTAAATTTCCTATAGATTAGTGGTGTCAAACTCAAATAGAAGCTATTAGGGGGCCATATAATTCTTACAGGCTACATATTAATTTAGAGACCACAAATTAACTTTGTCATAATTGTATTTTTATTTCTTATGTTAAATATTTATCAACTATATTTTAATCTGGTTGGGCAGGACTAAGAAATGTGGGTTCCATGGCCAGTGGCAGTGTTCAATACCTCAACTGTCAAAGTGGAATTTGAACTGAGTTTTGAAAAAATCAAGGGGCTCTATGAAGCAGAGATAGAGTAGTGCATTCCTGTCATGGACCAACAGTTGATGCAAGCGCTGACACTGGCAATGTAATATCTTGTATGATATACAGCAGACAACTTTGGCAGGAATGAAGTGTACAAAGAATGTGGACAACTTAGGCTGGAATAATATTGAAAAAAGCTTTAAAAATCGAAGGGTTGAGTTTGTATTTTATCTGTTTTGTGTTTTGTTTTGTTTTTTACCTTTTTTTTGGAGGCAATGGTAGATTAAGTGGTTTGGTCAGGGTCACACTACTAAGTTTCTGAAACCAGATTTAAAGAGTTTGTGTTTTTCCCCAGAACCAATAGGAATTTCTTGAGCAGGACGGCAAAGTGGTTAGATGTGTGTTTTAGAAATGTTAGTTTGGGAGCCATGTGGAGGTTGAATTAGAGAGGGGACACCAGAAGTGTCAAAAAGAGTAGCACGTGATTGCAATGGTCCAAATGAGAACTGGTGAGGGGAATGAACCAAGATGATTACCATGTGAGTGTAAAGAAGGGGATGTGTGAAGAGTGCTGGAGAGAGTCTGAGGAATGAAAGAGAAGGAACAGGGAAAGAGGTTGAGGGACCAGATGGCTTTGGCAGGAATAGGACAGGTGGGAGGAGGTGAAGATTTGGGGGAAAAGGAAACAAATCCTGTTTTAGATATATTTTATTTGAAATAGCTAAAGGACATCAGGAGTCCTTGAGGTATTACTCATTTGGTGGAAGACATCAGAGCTCATCTCCCTGCCCTTTCTGGTTAAACCAAAGCCCAACATCCGAGCTCATTCACTTGCCTAGAAAAGCTTTCTTCTGAATCCTTCCAATAGTCCATGTCTGTGTCAGTGCTGCTCTATGAACAGATGGATGATGTTGGGAACAGATGGCAAGAGGTGGATTACTGATAAATTGTGCTTCTCAGTCTCCATCTTTTCAAGTGTCTAGTGATGAAAACCTAACATACATAAATAATACTATATTATAAATATATCTATGTTATATACAATACATATTATATAACATCATTATATGTTACATATATGTAATATATAATGTAACAACATATATGTGATATATACCCATGCATGTATATATTCATATGTATGTCTAAGTATGCACAAATATGTGTGTGTGTGCAAACTTGTGCATATCAGCTGGTTAATTGGTATTGAAGACCACACAGAATAGCAGATATACACACATATACATATACCAGTATATATTAATTAGTTGTCAGCTATTGGAGGAAGGCAGATCAGATCACATGCAAACTGTATTAAGAAAATCCTCCAACTCCTAAAGATGCTCTCTAAGATCCTGGAGGAGGAAGAAGGGGAAGGAGTCAACTATCATATGAAGTTTGGATCTGCCAGTATAAGGAGGATTTAGAAAGAGCCATGAAATTCTCCTGATTTGTGATTCTTTGTTGGGCCCCACGATTCACTGACTTTATAGAATCCTGGGGACACTTGCAAGTTTGGAGAAGAATGAGTCAGATTTTTATCCTACCAAATTCTGAGGGATTTAGGGGCCTGTTTCTCCTTATATGACTAGAAGTTTATGTAATATGTATATATGTGTGTTTTTGTATATTCTGTAGATCTAGCTACCTATTTTTTTCTTTCTTTATTTATTCTTTTGCCTGTGAACTACCATGCAGTACTCTCTAATGCTAATTATCAACCAATGAAAATTCATTGGCTTTTAGAAAGGAATAATTAAAAACATTTGGTACCAAAATATTCCCTTCAAAAGTTTGGGATACATTTCCCACAAATAACATAGATAATCTATTGGGAAACTGACCTCAAAATGCATGTAACTCAGTTCCTGGTGAATGGAAAGCCTTTTCTGCATTGCTAGAGTGCTGAAGTTCCCCTGATTGCATGCGGTCATTTGTTGGTCCCCAAGATCCACTGACTTTGCAGAGTCCTGGGGATACCTGCGAATTTCATGTCCTCTGATACGGATCAGTCTTGGTGGCTCCAGGGACTCTGCTACCATAATTGATGGGAAGTCCAAATCTCCCAGCCTTTTCAAGGTTTTAAAGCTTCTGGTTGGGAAGGGAGGGAAAGAATAAAAATAGGAACTCAAGCTATTCCCCTACTATTTGGCCTTACTAATACCAGATAAGCTTATCAGCCTGGCAGATTCTAAGCTTGATTGGTTTATTATTTTCTTATAATGGAAGTTTCTTCAGGGTAGGCAAAGGCTTCCTTTTGTGATGGTATCTTATAGGAAGCATTTCATAAATGGGAAGGAGAGAGGGAGGCAGGTATAGAAAAGGAATTTATATAAAGCATATATTGTGCCAGGGACCATGCTAATTGCTTTTTTATAAATATTCTCTCATTGGATCTTTGCAAAAACCCTACAAAGTAGATGCTTTATTAACCCTATTATATAGTTAGGCATAACTAAAAATCAATTGAACAGTAACATGAATGTGATAGATATTTCAGGAAAAACAGATACTAACTGGTATTTAGAAAAAACAAAAATAAACTAAACATTCAAATATGAGAAAATGAGGGAATCTTTTCTTTTAAAAAGATGTTTTATGATATGTAAAATGAGGTTTTACTTATGATTTTATTATTTAAATGTTATTCTACCTCCCTATTGTAAGTAAGAGTAATCTCTTCTGTCTTATTTTTTCCTCATTCATTTGCTGACTAGCCTCAGTATCATTAAGAATTAAATAAATCTCATCACCTCTTCTTGTGTCATTCATACAGGTCATGTGGTTTTCCTTCTTTGAAACTCTCTTCATGTTTGGGATAGTAGACCTCATTCCCACCAGCATCCCTACTTACTCTCATCAAAATCCCCTTTCCTTATATAATTCTTTCATATTTGGGACCAGATTGGGAGTTTCCCTTTTCTCAGTCCTGTTTTGAATCTGATCTTTTCAGGATTCAGTAGGATCTTTCGTCATTGTCAAGAATTTATGAATGCCCAAAACATTTGAACTAGAATTCTTCTTGATACTAAATGAGAATGTTGTGCAGTCCCCTTGGGAAAGCAGATCCATGTGATCACTAGGAAAAAATGGGTTAAAACTGATGATCACCTGGTGGTCCTCTTCCCTTGACCCTTTTTAAGGGGCTGGGTCTTCAGTTTCAGAGAGAAGATGATGAAACAAACATAAAATGTAGAGAAGATTGTTTACTTAAGGTTAGTTTTAAAGTATTATTTCACTACGCTTGAGGTGCCAATGTTTAATCTCTAGGACAGAAAATAATTGTATTTTTCTTAGTGAATACATCATATTCTCCAAATTGATTGGAACACTTGAAAGTAGAAGTTCCTAAAGGGTATGATACTCCCTTTTCTTACCGGACCAAGCCTCATTGTATACACAATTACTTGTTAAAATATTTTTTTCGACTTTAATTATAACAAATGTTTTGGAGAAGAATGAGTCAGATTTTTATCCTACCAAGTTCTGAGGGATTAAGGGACCTGTTTCTCTTTATATAACTAGAAGTTTACATAAGAAAAGTCCAAAATTAATTCTTCCATTGATGTCCTCAATTAACATTGCATTGGAATCAATGTAATGTTGGGACTGACTGAGCCCATTAGGCAGAACAGCAGGTGTATTCTACCTGGACCTATTTTAAATGTTTGAAAATTGTTAAGCAGCTAATGATACACCAAAGAGAAAACAGATTTTGGGCTGCAATTTTTAAAATAATAGGTGTCTTCCTAGAGGTGAGAAGGGGAAAGGATGTACTGTCCCTTTCAATCCACTAACAAATACCAGTTTTAGTGTATGCACAGTTTAACATCCTTTCAGCATTTGAGTTTTCTTTGATCCCTTGCTTATTAAAAAATGCAAATCTAAATTGTATCTTATTAATGTGATTCTTTGTGTTAAAGCTGTGGGGGGTTAAAATCCCAGCTTCACTCATGTATTTGGATTTTTAATGTGCAACGTGCAAAAAGAGCTCAACTTTCTGCAGGCCATATTTTCTAATCAACTATTATGAAAGATTTTTTATTGTGCTTCTATTTCTTGCTCTCTCAGAATTCAAAGAGATAAAAAGAGTAATGACTTCATTGTTATACCCAAACTATTCCCAGGCATGTACAGTGCCTTATTAATTTGCTATAATGTTTCAAACCTGACAGTGGTTCTGTCCTCCTGGAAGATTCAGGAAATGTATTTTAAAGACGTGAATAACATTGGAGGTGGATGATCCATGTAATTTGCCCAAGATCATGGCACAGGTTTGCAGTGAGCCCAGTGATGAAATACAATGGGTCATGCATTTGCCTATCTTTGTGCACCAAGTTCTGGCGTCAATTTTCTCTTAATAGGATATCTTATTTATTTAAAAAAAAAAAAGAATACATTTAAAATATGGTTTCATCCAAGTAAAATGAGTGTCATTAGAGTATTTGTGACATTTTTCTGGCCCTCACATTTCTAGTATAACTGGTTTCCTCCCTTCTTACTCCCAGTAGGGTAAACTTCAGCTTCCTGTTTAATGTTTTATTTTCTCAGGATCAAAGCCAATTATTTTTCAAAATGTTGCCCCCTGGAAATTCTTGTTATGACTGGTTGTGATTGTTTTTTTTTAAATAAAAAGGCTCTGCCTATTAAAATTGTGGGTGATTAACAACAAGATTATGTGATGATCAACTGTGATGGACTTGGCTCTTTTCAACAATGAGGTGATTCAAAGCAATTCCAATAAACCTGTGATGGAAAGAGCCATTTACATTCAGAGAAAGAACTATGGAGACTGAATGTGGATTACAACCTAATATTTTCACTTTTGTTTCTGTTCTTGTTTGCTTGTTTTTTTCTCTCACACACATTTTTCCCTTTTTGATCTGATTTTTCTTGCACAGCATGATATATGTGGAAATATGTTTAGAAGAATTGCACGTATAACCTATATTAGATTATTTGCTGTCTACGAGAGTAGTAAGTGGGCAGAGAGGGAGAAAAATTTGTAATACAAGATTTTTCAAGGCTGAATGTTGAAAACTATCTTTGCATGTATTTTAAAAATAAAAAAACTATTATTTTTTTAAAAATTAAAAAATGGGAAAAAATTAAAAAGTGGATAATGATTAGAGGCAGTCTGATATATATGAAAATTACCTTACCTAGTTCAGATTTGTAATTGATGACTTAGGGCCAATAATTTCATTTTTCTTGGCCCTCAGTTTCCTCATTTGCAGAGCAAGAGTTTTGAGTTGGGCCCTCAAACTTTTAAAATAGGGGGCGAATTCACTGTCCCTCAGACTGTGGAGGGCCAAACTATAGTAAAAAGAAAAACTTTGTTTTGTGGCCTTTAAATAAAGAAACTTCATAGCCCTGGGTGAGGGGGATAAAAACCCTCAGCTGCTGCATCTGGCCTGTGGGCCGTATGGTTTTATCCAAAATTCTGTGATTCTTAGTAGTGAGTACTGCTGTTAACTTCCAAATATAACAAATTCTATTGTCAGTTAAGCTGAAATGAAAAAAAAAAGTCATGTTTCATATTCCTTTTGTATTTTACGCCTTGGAACCATGATAAAAGGAATCACAAATAACAGACTTCGTAAGTCATCATCCTTCATCTTTAGAGGCAAATTGTCTCCGGTAGTAATAATCATTTTTACAAGTGGTGTTACTAGTATACCAAAAAATGGCTAAATGTGACTTTTAGGCAGTTTTTACAAAAATTATCTTCACTATGATCTTCAAGTAACAAATAGATTGAGCCATTGTGTGTCTGAAGATGGAAACAGAAGTGGTGACGATGGTAAAGGACGACATTTTTTATAAAGAAATGGGTTTTCCTTCCATCTATTTTCAGGGAGGAAAATGGCATTGCTGTTGGTGAGAGAACATTTCCTGATGGTTGCTGCTGAAATGGATTATTTTTTTAAGTGCTTGATGTGCTATGTCCGATGATGGCAGGTGGCAGCCTTCTGTGACATTCTTTGACATGTGCCAGTTGATATAAAGTGACATGCAGCAGACAATGTGTCTCATGGAGCTAGGGATTTCTTTTGTCCCACTGAAAGACAAAATAGTCAATGCTAGTTTTAAAAAAAAACCCATAACAACAACCAAACAAACTCAACTACTACCATAAGTCTCTAGAAAACTGATCACTCCACAGGATTTTTAAGATTACATTGTATAATGAAGATGAGACAATGCAGTTTGATAATATAGATTAAACTAAACACTGATTTGTAGCATTCACATATGAACATATACTTTCAATGGGTAAGATGAAGAGAATGGACTAGGAAAAAGTAACAACAAACTCTATTATTTTGGTCTGTCTGCTAGGGAAAAAAACTATTGAATATATATCCAAGCCATTTCTGAGAGACAGACAAAAAAAAGGGAGGGAGAGAGACAGAGAGACAATGAGAGAGGGTGGGGGGGAGGAGAGAAGAAGGAGAGGGAGCAGCAGTTATTCAAATTGGTATAGTCTCTTATGCCTTGCACCATGGTTTTTTGTTTTGTTTTGTTTTTTTGCCCTGAGAGTATTTTAAGTAACACTTAAATGAATCTCAAATGAGAAAAAGATAATATTTTAAAATATAATTTGGAGTTAGTATTTCAAAATAGTTGCCACTCATTTTCTTTCTGGACTTTCTGCAGTACCAACCATTAAGAATTCTTTCCTGTGATCACTATCTTGACCTTGAATTTCAAGAAAAGACACTGTTTCCAGGTAGATCTTGATGCTGATCACACCAAGTGAATGGGAAGGTATTTATATGATCTATACAAGAGTTAAATTTGGTTATCATCCTTATTTCCTTTCAGAAGAAGGCTATATTAACCTTTGTTCTTCCCATATGTCTAAAATGAAAAGTTCAGGTAAAGGGTTTTAGGCTGCAGAAATAGTCTTCTTTATGTTTTTAGAGAAATTAGAAAGTTTTTAAAATATCCTTCTATAGTCTAGACCTATGATTCTTTCGAACTCTAGCATTCTGTAAGTCTTCTGGCTGTGTCTATTTTTCAAAGTTATAACAGTTTAAACCTTGTGATTGGAAGACCATTGTCAGTTATGGAATTATTTCTCTGTTTATTGGGGTAAAACCCTTCCTTTTCTTACAAATCCAAATACAACCTTTGCATAGTCACTAACATGTATTAGAAGCAGCTTTAACATAAATCCAGAAATAATTAAGAAAGCTAGCACGGGGCTTAGTGTGATTCCAAAGTCCCTATGATCCTTGGTTGTGTTCCAGGGTCTCAGAGCCTGCAGCTAGATCCACCTGAGAACTTGACTCAAGATCTGCCTGCTCTTCAAGTTGGCCCAGCAGGTCTCTCTCACATTGCTGTGGTACTTAGCTTGCTACTGTTCTTCCCTTGATCTTCGGGGATATTACTACTCTGTCTGACTCTAGGACTTCTCCCTGCTCTGACATTATACTTCTTTGGGGTTGGGATACACAACTGTCATCTCCAAAGAGCCTGTTTTTGTTCTCTCCCCATAACACATACAGTCCCCTGTCCACAACGCCACAATTCACTTACGATGCTTTCCTAACTACAGCCTTGTGCATATTGTCGTTCCCATTTTTCATAGAAAGAAACAGTCTCTCAGAAGTTATGACATGACTGATGACATAAATGTTAGGCATCTCAGGGAAGATTCAGTTCATTATACCCCATTTTATTTCCTTAGCAATTTTACAAAGTAAACATTTTGATTATTATCCTTGAAAGAAAATGAAGTTAAAAAAAAGGGTGTTGTTTGATATATGTTGGAGAGGATGTGAGAAAACTGGGACACTGATACACTGTTGGTGGAATTGTGAACTATCCAGTCTGGAGAGCAATTTGGAACTATGGCCAAAGGGCTATCAAACTGCATACTCTTTAACCTCACAGTGTTTCTACTGGGCTTATGTCCCAAAGAGATCTTAAAGAAGGGAAAGGGACCTGTATGTGCAAGAATGTTTGTGGCAGCCCTCTTTGTAGTGGCTAGAAACTGGAAACTGAGTGGATGCCCATCAATTGGAAAATGGCTGAATAAATTGTGGTTTTGAATATTATGGAATATTATTCTTCTGTAAGAAATGACCAGCAGGAGGATTTCAGAAAGGTCTGGAGATACTTATATGAACTGATGCTGAGTGAAATGAGCAGAACCAAGAGAACATTGCACACAGCAACAATAAGATTATGGGAGGATGAGTTCTGCTGCTCGTGGCTCTTTTCACTAGTGCACTGATTCAGGCCAATTCCAATAAACTTGTGATGGAGAGAGCCATCTGCATCTAGAGAGAGGACATGGGGACTGAATGTGGATTGTAACATAGTATTTTCACTTTTTGTGGTTGTTTCCTGCTTTTTGTTTTCTTTCTCATTTTTTTTCTTTTTGGTCGGATTTTTCTTGTGTAGCATGTTGTGTGAAAAATGTATAGAAGAATTATACATGTTTAACATATATTGGATTACCTGCTGTCTAAGGGAGGGAGTGGGTAGAAGGAAAGGAGAAAAAATTTGGAATACAAGGTTTTGCAAGGATGACTGTTGAAAACTATCTATTCATAGATTTTGAAAATAAAAAGCTAAAAAAATTTTTCCTAAGTTTTCAAAATGAGAGGATTTTGTTGACATATCCATACCTACACAGCTAATCAAGACTTAAAATCATCTCTTGTAACTAGAAATCTAGTACTCAAATAATTTCTGCTAAGGCAGTACAGACAATTCATTCATTGAATTGATTAGCAATGGATAGTTGATTATACTCCTGTTGACTTGTTACTTCTAATCTTGCAAGCAGATGAATCTTCTAGGACCAGGAGTCCTAGAAATGGAGTTTTCTTGAAAATGATTTTGTTTTATTTCAAGTGTAAGTTATTTAGGTTGCCTCTTTGATTGAGGGGACAGGATATTCTGAACCGAGGAAGTGACAGAGGATATTTATAGATCCATCAAAGACCCATATGCCTACTTTCTCATCTCTACAAAATGTTTATGAGATTAATTTGCACACATATGGAGGGCATCCTAGGTGAAAATATGAGAAGGGAACAGGCAGGTTTTCACAAATGAGATTCTATAGCAGAACATGTCATGAGAATCATACAGTTGACTGAAAAATATAGAAAATATAAAAATCTCTCCATGCTTATTTTTTCTTGATTCTTAAAAATTATTTATTCATTAACAAGTTCCCTTCTTTAATATATCATGATCATTAAAAAACAATTGTTTTGTGCAATCTATCAATTAAACAAAATGAATTAAAAAAAAGTGCTTGACAAAGGTGGTTGTGACTATCTAACATAGAATTCAAATGAAAGATGAATCCTTTATAAATGGTAAAGTACTTAAGATGTGTATCTTTTGGGATAATATGTTCTTTGCATTAATTCTTATGACAGAGCCTGAGTTAACTAACCACATAGGAAAAAAGCAAGTAAATGAAAACATCTTATTTTTCAGACTATGATTGTTCAGAATATGGAAATGAAATGGATGGCCCAAAGATATAATAACATAACACCATCATTTGACATGGACTGGTGGTATGTGTTTTGTAAGGAATATTCACATTGATAGGTTGTGACCCTATTGAAAATAGTTCATTGAAATACTAAAGACCTGAAGATCCCATCAAAAACACTACATTTCGTATGAGAAAATTCCTTACGCTCAGTGTTCTAACTATCCAAAGGAACTTGTTTGCTGGAGATCAATCCCTCCCTTTCTCCCCCATCTCTTTTGATATGGATTATGAGATTTTGATCGGCATGGGTAACAGAGACCAAATAAGAGACACAATAATGAAGACAGATCTCACTATCTGCTTCCATTTTCTTTTTTCTTCCAAGTCGTCTCTTGTGTTTCATTCATTCATTTCTTAATGAACTCTAAAATAGTGGCTAACTTTTTTCTAGTTTCTGGAGAAGATAATAAAGAATGTTTAGATAGACTATGGACATGAAACATTAAGATAACTTAACAGAAGGTAGACTATAGTAAATATATATGTGTATATATATGTGTGTGTGTGTGTGTGTGTGTGTGTGTGTGTGTGTGTGTGTACACACACATTATTATAGTTCTTTGGATGGCTTTGAGTTTACTAGAGTGACTAGGTTGAGTAAAAGTTCATGAGTCAAGATTGGGATTAGATAAGACTGAAGGCCCTTTCAACTTAGAGCTTACATTTCCATGTTTCTTTTGAGAGCAAATGAAAAAGAAATTCAGTTATAATTCAGAAGGCCTGAAGTTTTATATATTTTGCAACTAATTCTTAAAAGGAGACTCACTGAAATCTTGCTTTGGGGTCTTAGAATCTAATGCATTTTTGGTTTCTTAATTTTCCTTGATCTGATGTCCCATTCCTCTTTTAGACAATCTCATTTTACACACACACACACACACACACACACACACACACATTTATATGAATAAAAATACTGAGAGTTGACACTGAAAGAAGCTTTAAGATTTTCCCATAAGTGTAAGAATCATTCATTTTATTTTAAGTGTTTTCTTTCCAAGAAACTACCTACCTTGGCATAATCACTTGGTCTCCTGTCTGACTAAAGAAAGTGTCCATAAAGATGATTAGTCTGTGTTCAACAGAGTGGTTTTAGCCTATATCTTGAAAACACATTTCAGGCTAGTTCATCATGCATCCCCCTATGCCAGCTAGTGTTCTCTGCAGCAGTTAAATTTAAATGAACATCCACTTGGAGTCTGTGAACCATGGAGCTTGTTTTAAATACCAGATAGAGCTTGGATAGTCCCCACTTCCATGTCCTGTAACACCATTTTTTAAACTTAATTTTGCTCAGCAGATACAACAGTTACTCCCCTCCCAAAAGTAGGAAGTGCTAAGAGTAGGTGTAGCATTAAAATATTGGCATGCCAGGGAATAAAGCAGACTTTGGGGCTTGCAGCAGCCATGAATTGTGTTCATTTCATATAGTGGAAAAATAAGTCCAAGTTGGGCTTTAATCTTTATTATTAGTTGTCTAGTCCCTGTTGGAATGACTGGATGCACCCCATTTAGCTTAAAGTAACAGATCTATATAGAGTTGTTAATTTGTAGATAAATATGGGTTTTCTACTATTGATGTTTCTTGAACCACACAAAGTGGTAATATTAATACTGAAGCATTATTAATCAATAGTTAGCTCTTTAAAAATACATCAGTAAGACTACCCAATTACCTTTAAGTATATATCAAAGGGTACAAAGCAATTTGACATACACTCTGGATCCATTAGAGGCTTGCAGACATTTTAATTATAATTTTTTTAGTTAAAATGAACCTTATGAAGTAGATAGAAATTCCTACTTTCAACAATAACCTGTTACCAACTTAATGGAAGCCTGGAACACACAAACACATCTTAGGCACAAACCAGTGTGTTATACTTGAGGATTGTAGCTTTAATAACCTCGTTTGACTTAACCATGATTGTAAATGTTCTCTCACTGAGACTGGCTGCTAGAAGGCTCTGCCTGTTATTTTGAATCATTGGTAAGGAGGAGGATGTTAGAATAGGGGGAGGTGAGTTTTTTGTGTTTTCTTATAAAGCATTATTGAAGATCATAATACAAAGTGATTTTCAGATGTCTTGGGTAAAAAGCCATTAGTGAAAATGCCATGAAAATAAAATGTTCTGTAGTACAAAGTTATTCTCCCTGAACTGGTACAGGACGGAATGTAGAAATAGTCGGATTATCTGGTTACAGCAAATTCTTTACAAGGAGTACTCCACACTCTCTCCATTCAATAGCTATTCTCTAATGAAAGCATCTTTCCTGAGTTATTCACAGCTCTTTTATTTTGTCATCCAACAGTAACAGATTGTAGGGAGGTTGAATTCAGCTGTGTGCTTCCCCGTTCCTCTCTTGTGTGTATGGATTACTAGCAAAACATTAAAAAAAATCTCAAGTATAGAGTAAAATTTAGAACTACAAGGGACCTTGAGGACCATCTGGTCTAATTGACTCATTTACTTCATTTACAGGAAACTTGAGACCTGGGAAGGTAATGGGATTTGCTCAAGGTCATCTGGGCAGAAACCAAGTAGTAGTAGGGGTAGAATTTGAATCCAGATACTCTGAACTTCAGTATTGTTTTTCCCACTACATCATGTTGCATTTTTCTAGTTCTTTTATGTCTCACAGTAATTTGCTATGAAGTCCCAGGTAAAATATGAATTCAAATTATTTTCATATATACAATATATGAATATACATATATACAATAATATATACAATAGATTATCCCATTGCCCAGATTCATCTGACCCCTGATGTGTGCTTTTTTGCTGTAATGAGGTGGGAGAAAGGACTTCAGGAGAATGGATAGCTGTGCTATATATAGTGCCAGATCTGGAGTCAAGAAGACTCATCTTTCTAAGTTTAATTATTGTGTGACGAAACAACTGAACAACAGTACAATAGCAGGCAATTGGAGATGCAAGACTGATAGTCAGCAGAGGGTTTCAGGATAGAGAACTAAATTTGAGAATCATCAGCATAATTGAATTCGTGGAAGCTCAGGAGATTGCCAAATGAAATAAGAGGGAAAAGAGAAAAAAGGACCAAGCCAGAGCTCTGAGGGCCACCCAAGATTAGCAGAGGTTACCTGGACTAACATCTGACAAAGGAGACAGAAAAGGCTCATTCAGACAGGGAGACAGCAGGAGAACCAGGAGTGTCCCCAAAATATGTAAAAGGAGCTGGAGAGGGAGATGGCAAACTGCTCCAAGATTTCTGCTAAGAAAAGCCCAAATGGAGTCATGAAGAGTAAGATAGGGCAGAAAAAGCTGAACAATAGCAACTTTCTAACAAGATCAAGGGAATAATAATATCTGAACTTGATTTTTTTTTGCTATCTTGAGCCTTGAGATAGAAAAATACAACATATTAGTTAATGTGCAGCTTTTGACAAGTTTGACATAAGACATCAGATATTTTTGGACATATGGATTTATTGGAGGGGAAGGGACCATTGGTGCTACTTAATTAAAATTTCTTGGAGGAAAGAGAACATCATGAATACATTTGTGTTTTTTTGGACTGGGGAGAGTAAGGGTGGTCATCTCTCATAAATTTATGTTATGTATTTATATTCTAATTTATATTTTGGTTGTCTATGTATGTATCTCCTCTCTACAGGAGATGGGTCCCTTTTCACCGCCTAGTAAATGCTTGCTTAAGTGGAGTAGTAAATGTTTGCTGAATGAAAGAATAAAAATAAAATTTAAATTAAAAAAATAAATAATAAAAAGAGGATTAGGACTGAATTCTTTTCCTCCAAAATGGGGTTGAAGAGCAGGAGCATTAGGAAACATCAATAAAAGTGCAAATGCTATTTAGATTTTAGGTACAGACACATGACAATGCTCTTTGGAGGATAAAAGTTTGTTATTTCTTTTCGTCACGGGACCAGCCCTGCTTTTCCTCTGCCATGCAAATTTTGGATGACCTTTTTGGCTCTTCTTCATCCTCAGAGAACCTCCTTGATCCCACATCACACCTTGTTCACTTTTCTCTGCCCATCTTTCGTTTTTGGGAAGCAGTGGTGTTCTGAGTCTCTGTTGAAAACATGAATCTTAACTCCAATGGGAAACTTGAGGCTAGTGAACATACTCACTTCTCCTTTTCTGGCCTTATATACTCAGCTGTGTCCTTCTGGATTTTCTGCCCCATACTGCTAGATAGGGAATCTGGAGTACAAACCTAATCTGATGCATGTTAAAACTGGAACTACAGGCAGTTTTCATCAGTGGATAATCCAAACTCCTTTGAGTGATTACGTTTCTCTTCTAGCAGGCTCTGCAGCATCATACATATTCTTCATACAAGAGGCTTCATACAAGAGAAACACTGTTTTGTGTAGACAAGCACCTGGAGGACCTCAGCACAGGTTTCCACTCTAGGTCTCCTCCATCACAGTGGAATTACTTTTGGGGAATACGCTGCTCCTTGTTTGATGCCTGAATTTTATTATTGTAAGGATCATTCCTTCTATTTCTTTTTTCTAGTTTCTCAGACTTTTACATTTTTTCTTCTCTATTTTCTTTTTAATTTATAAAATAAAACAAATTTTATAACACAGTGTAATAAAAAAGATGATTGCACATGAAACTGCCTATCTATTATATAGAACTTGTTATTCCTTTTATTTAAATATTATATATTTACAATTAATAAAAGCTTCATTTATAACTTAGATATGTAATATCTACATAAAGTTAATTGTGTAATATTTTTTCTTCTTTCCCTCCCCTTGTCCTCCCTAGAGATGGCTGCCATTACACTATATTTTTTCCCTTCTCCTCTGGATATACATAGCATCTTTTCTTCTCTCATTCTGGTGCTTAGTCACCTTGTAACTAAGGTACTAAGGTACTTATTCTGCAACTGTGTCAGTGTGTCCATTCCATTAGATTGTGAGGAACATGAGGAGTTCAAGGGCTGCTTTTTGTCTCTTTTTGTATCCCTGGTGCTTAGCACAATTTTTGGGACATAGTAAGTGTTTTGTCAAAATTGATTGTCATTTTCTTGGTGTGTGTTTATGTATGCAAGACACGTCAGCAGGCATTTAGGCAGGATCTCCTATGTTCAAAGTTATAGACACGTGTGCTCTAGGAGATAAAGGGGCCAACTTTGGAATCTAGAATAACTGAATTCAAGTCCCACTTAGTTTGACTATATTACAGACATTTCTCTATGATTTTAAATAGCAGCCCCATTAATGACTTGGATGGGTGGTAAAAAGTCCAAATGGGAGTTATACCACTGACATCATAATCATAGATCAAGGTAAATGTGCTTAAAGTTTATGTAAAGTAGTGTGTGAAGTGTTGGGGATACAGAGATAAAAACAACAGGTCATATTCTTAAGGAATTAAAATCTCCTGTAGTGTGGTGTGTCTTTCAGCAATGAGATTGAGAGCAGGACCATTGAGAAATCATTGCTATGGAAGAGTTTTGATAGTGACATATGGAACAATCTTTAGGAGAATAAAAAGATCTACTAGATATGAGATAAGTAGGTGAAGCAAATGGAGAAGGTGCTAGACTTGGAATCAAGAAGATCTGAATTCAAGTCCCAGTTCAGGCACTCACTAAGCTGTGTGATCCTAAGTAAGTCATTTAACTTCTCTTGCCCTCAATTTCTTCATCTATAATGGATTATGGTACTGTACATAAATGCCTCTAGTAGACAAAAGTATGTAAACATTAATATATATTTAAGGGTGGAGGACATTGGTAACTCAGGGATGGAGGATTGTTTTGAAAAGTCAACAGAGCAACAAACATTTATTCAATGATTACTATGTGCCAGGTGCTATTCTAAGAATAGGAAATATAAATAGAAGCAAAAAGAATGACACTCCTTGCCTTAAAAGACCTTATATTCTGATGAGTAAAGACAATACCCAGAAGTATGTAAAGTTTGGGGGAGAGTGGTAGGAGGACAGAAGAAAGGATATATCTTCATGGGAGCAAAGTCACTAGATTCAGAAGCACAGCCAGAAGGAAATCACCAATGGGAAAAGGGTATGACATAGCAGAGGGATATTCCAAGATGAGAAGGCATTGAATCATAATAATGAAGTCCAGAAAGAGACAGACAGATTTAAAAAAAACATTCTGGATTCCCAATGTTTGAAGTAACAATTGCTCTGATGCTTGAAGGGAGTTGGGGATTCAAAAAAAATACAGAAGTAGGGAAAGAGAGAGCACTTCACATGTGAAGGAGACATTGTATATAGTCATGGAGGTGTGGAGTGTCCTATACAGGAACATTAAGAAGACCAGTCTGAGAGGAATGTAGACTACATGAGGAGAAGAAGCAGTGAATTTGGAAAGATAAGATTGGAGAAGATGGATTATGAGATTTTAAATCCTAAATGGAGGAGCTTGTATATTATCTTAGTATCAACAGGGGGCCACTATAACTGCTTCATCAGGGGAGTCACATGGTGACATTTAGGAATCTCAATTTGTCCGCTTTTGGGATGGGGAAGCTGGAAGCGATATATGCAGATGCATAAATACCACACTTATGCACCCCCCCCCTCAGATTTTGCTAATGTTGTTGACTTAATCTAGTTCCCTTTCTAAACATTCTGTTTTAGCCAAACTGAGTTACTTATTAGTCCCTAATATTCGAAATTATATCTCTCCCTTTCGTTTTACAAAGCCTGCCCCCATAGCTGGAATTTTTTTTCTTATTATTTCTGCCTTTCTCAATGCCTATTTTTTTGAAAGGGTCAATTCAAGTGCTACATCCTACAAATGACTTTTTCTTATTCTTTCATTTGTTTAACCCCCTCCCCCCCCCACCACACATACACACTCAGTGATTTGCTATTCTTTGGCATATATTTTGTATTAGGTTATCCATGCATTTGTAATACCTGTCAAATACAATGGAAGCTCCTTGACAGCAGAGACTGGTTGGTTTTGTTTTTGTTTTTGGTATTATTACTGCTTACCACAATATCTGGCAGATGCTGATGCCTGATAAATGCTTACTGAATTTCACTAAATCAGATAGTAAATAGCTTCATCCCCTGGATGCATAACACTAGAAGAGAGATAAAGCTTTCCTAAAACATGGTCCTTGCTCTCATGAAGTTTACCATTAAAAAAAATATTTTATGCTGTCAACTTGAGTTAATAAATGCATTCCCTCTGTCCATCCAAAGTGAGATATATAAATCAATAAATAGGCTTTTATTAAGCTTCTGCTATGTATAGACAAGACACATAACACATACATTGGAGATGATTAACAGAGAGAAGGTTCTAGTATTAAGGGAATAGGGACTTTTTTATAGAATGTGGGATTTTAGCTGCAACTTGAAGGAAGGCAGAGATGAAGAAAGAGGTAGAGATTCTAAGTATGGCATATTGCCACCAATGTCTGTATAGTCAGGAGTTCGAGTGTTATGAATGAGGAGAAGCAAGGAGACCAGTATTACTAGATTGAAGAGCATGTGGAAGCATGAAAGGTGTAAGAAGACTGGAAAGGTGAATGAGGAAAGGTGGGAGAATGAGTAGTTATGAAGGACTTTGTTTTTATTTTTTTATTTTTTTTATTTTATATATATATATTTTTATTATAGTAACTTATTATTGACAGAACCCATGCCAGGGTAATTTTTTTACAACATTATCCCTTGCACTCACTTCTGTTCCGATTTTTCCCTCCCATCCTCCACCCCTTCCCCTAGATGACAAGCAGTCCTATATATGTTGAATATGTCCTAGTATATCCTAGATACAATGTATGTGTGCAGATCCAAACAGTTTTCTTGTTGCACAGGGAGATTTGGATTCAGAAGGTAAAAATAACCCGGGAAGAAAAACAAAAATGCAAACAGTTTACATTCATTTCCCAGTGTTTTTTCTTTGGGTGTAGCTGCTTCTGTCCATCATTGATCAATTGAAATTGAATTAGGTCTCTTTGTCAAAGAGGTCTCTTTCCACTTCCATCAGATTACATCTTCATACAGTATCGTTTTGTTGACTTATATAATGATCTCTTGGTTCTGCTCATTTCACTTAGCATCAGTTCATGTAATTCTCTCCAAGCCTCTCTGTATTCATCCTGCTGGTTGTTATGAAGGAGTTTGAATACTAAACAGAGTAGAAAGATTAGTGGGGAAGGGCGGGGAGAATGAACAAGTTATGAAGGGCTTCGAATAACAAACAAAGGATTTAACAGATTGGATGCAATGAGTGAGAGTGAAAAGTTGAAGGTGAAACCTGATTGCAGGTCTAAGTGAATTAGAATTATTGTAATACCTTGACAGAGAAACTTGGAAGATGGGAGAGTTTAGGGAGAAAGATTATAAATTTAGATTTGGATATGTTGAGTTTAAGATGCCTATAGAATATCCAGTTTGAGATATTATCTAAGCAGCTGAAAAGACTTGCATTGGAAATAGGTTAAAAAAAACACCTTTAAATCCTAAATGGAAGTGTTTGTATTTATCATAGTAACAACAAGGAGTCAGTATAACTTCTTCAGAGCAGTGACTAAGTGGACTGTGAGGTGACACTGTGGATAGAATGCTGGGTGGGCCTGGAATCAGGCTCTCATGTCCTGGAATTCAAATATGATCTTAAGATACTACCTATATGACCCTGAGTAAGTATTTTTTTGCATTAGTTTCCTTATTTGTAAAATGAGCTGGAGAAGGGAATTCCAATTTCTTTGCCAAGAAAAATTCAAATGCTTTCACAGTTGGACATGACTGAAACAACTTAGCAATTCCAACTGAACAACTCAAGAACAGGCAGTTGGATATGCAAGTTTGGAGGTCAGCAGAGGGTTTTGGGATAGAGAAGTACATTTGAGAATCAGCAACATAATTGAATTCATGGAAATTATGGAGATTGTCAAATGAAATAAGAGGGAAAAGAGAAAAAAGGATCAAGCCAGAGCTTTGTAGGCCACCCAGTATTAGTGGAGGTCACCTGGACTAACATCCAGCAAAAGAGACAGAAAAGGATCAGACAGGTAGAATCAGGAGTCTCCTCAAAACCAGGAGAAGAGAATGGTTTATAGTGTCAAAAACTATAGAAAGATCAAAGAAGATGAGAATTTAGAAAAGACCATTAGATTTGGCAGCTAAAATATCACTAGTAACTTTAGAAAAGTTTTCGTTGAATGATAAATTTGGGAACCAAATTATAGCAGAAGACTGAAAGGAAAAGTAGAGACACATATTGTAGACAGCCTTTTATGTAGATGATGTTCAAATGTCAGTGGGGCAATTAGGTCAAAAGAGATGAGGAAATGATATCAATGAAATCATTCCATAGGACTTATCCATGAAGGTTGTGTTAATAAAAGCAAAAGGTATGGAAAGTGGCTAATGACTTGATAAGAGCCACTCACACATTCTCAAGTGTATAAGAAGCCAGAAAATATAGAAAGACCATATAAAGAGTCTAAGAATGAGTGGATTTAAGGACGAGAGGATGGATGTTTAAACGAAGAGGAAGCTTGAAAAATGTCAGGAAAATTAATAAGAGTGGGCAGCAATATGTTTGAATTGTCGATTTAAAGGGCATTGATATTTAAAAATCTAGGTCTGAAATCTGTTAGTAACATTAAAAATGTAAGATTAGTCCAATACAATTTCCTTTGCACCTTCTTTCTCACCTCAAACACTAGGCTTTTCTATATTCTCTCCTTGAGGTTTCAAATAAAACACATTTATTTTGAATTTATATCACTAATCTACTTATACTATTACCTCCTAAATCTCTGTTTCTTTCCATAGAGAGTTGCTAGTCTATTTACATATTCACTGAATAAAGAAAAAAAGATTGAATAGTATAATGGGAATGAGGAAAGTTGCAAACAGTCAAAATATACATAGATCCCTAATTTGAGTGTTTGTTGTAATAATTTGGAAGGCAAAAGAGCTGGCACAAAGATCTGTGCATACACCTTCTTTTCTCTTCAAAATTCAAAATATTATATTACTTCTTCAGAACAAAAAAAGACAAAGCTTTTAAATAGACTGATTTTTACCATTTATAGCAGTGGAACCTTTATAACAAAACTCCATTACAAAGAAAATCTGTATACTTCATGGGATATCTTGTACAAAGATTGGACACATATATAGTCCTAATGCATTTCCAATTTCACTTTGGCTCACGTGGTTGTATATACATTGTTTTAAATCAAGGATCCTTTTACAACCAAAGGCGAAGTCCAAAGGATATAATGTAATTTGAAAACAACATATATACACTTAGCATACAAGTATTTCTTGTTCAGTAGCGATACTTCTTTTCAACTGGCATCTGGCCCTGGGCTGTTAGGCTACAGAAGCATCCTCTGAGAATAGCATAAGGTGTAACTGATTGTCATTCAATGCAAGTGAAATCTTCAGGTGAACATTAGTCACTGTTTTAGACATGTTAGCTTGAAGTGGAAGCAGTCAATTATAGACTGCAGGTTTTATGGTTACATTATTACCATCATACTATTAGGATTTCAGCAGTAGCATTCTCTTTGATCGATCTGTGGCAAGACATTGATGGATAGCTTTGTTCTTCAAATGTCAAATATGTGGGACTTCAGTTCTTTCTGTATTTACTGACACACTAATCTACTGTAGATACCTTCTTCCCCCGCCCCCAATGTAGAATTAGACTTTAGCTGGGGAACATGATTCCTTTTCCTAAAAGGATTTTGTAATAGCATTCTTAATCTTGTTTTCTTTTTCTTCAAGAGAAGAAAGCATATCAGGTCATTAGCATTATTTTTACGGTTTCTTCACTGTCCAGTTCCTTGTGGATCTTTACCATCAGACTGAAGCTAGGAAAGATGTCCTCATATTAGTACTATAAGTAAGGGATTTCAGATGCATTCATAATATGCTCCAGAACTTTTTTTGGGGGGGAAATTGGATATAACATCGGTTATTTATTAATCCAGGATTTTGTCTCTTTTTTTAAAAAAATCACATTTATTTGTCTACTTTTTTGAAAAAATTAATCATTCTAAAAATCCAAAAAATAGAGCATCCTAAATGTAATCCTGCTTCTACCATCACATGGAATTTTCTTGCCACAAATGAGCCTTGCCATATGTCCTTAAATGGTCCTCTAAGAATGATACTGTCAAAAAGAAGGGATCCCCCAAATATTTGGAATTGGAATCTAGAAGCTGTTAATCCTGAGTCTGTCACTGAAGATTGCCTGTGGAGTAGAGTAACTGAAACAGACAGATCTTGCCTTCTCTACCACAAAGCAAACTAGGTTTCTATTTTTGTTTCCACTAAAACAACTACCTGGGGGGCACACTGAGACCTTTAGAGAAAGCTTCCTTCATTGCTCAGTTATCCTCCCCACCCTCCACATTTCAGAAATGTTGCTGTTTGACTTCACACTGAAAATGTATTTTTTCTTGCTGAGGAACTTCTATTCTCTCAAACCAGTGCACTAATGAAAGCTACAGAAGGGAGGGCACAGAGCCCTTCTTCTGGGTAACAAAGGCCAATCTTAAATATGTCAGGGAAAATTCTCTTGGGGCCATCCATTATTCATTTTTAGGGCAAAAAAAGGCACAGAGGGGCTGATACATTCATTTTGAAAGGATGCTGTAACAATGCAGACTAGAAGGGAGGTGTTGCCTTCTTCCTCTTTGGTTCTTCTGCATTTTTCTTGTCCATTTGTGGCTGCTAATTTAAGATGCTAAAGCAGTATACCACACCAATGTTAAATTAAGTTCAACAAATATTTTAAAAGGACCTGCTCTGTTCCAGATAGTGGCCAAGGCACTAAGAATATAACAAAAAGATAAAATAGTTCTTGTTTACAAGGAGCTTATTAGCTAATATGGGAAATTAGACACACAGATAATAATATGAGGTAGAGAGGTGAGTGGAAAGGTTAGGATACAATAATATCTCTGAGGGGGGAGGGTGATCACTTCTAGCTAAAAGAATCAGGAGAGGTTTCTTCATAAAGGATGTCTTGGTGGAGCCATGTATTGATGGATTGGATTTTTCTCTTGATTTTTTATGTATCATCAAAAATTTTTATTTAAAAATACAGGACTAAAAGAATTATTGTGGGTTAGTTAGGAACAATTTTTTTAGTCGTTGACCCTTCTTTGGGAGTTGGTGAATCCTATGAATTCTTCCTCAGAATGTTTTTTTTTAAATGCATATATATCAAATTATAAAAAAATAATTTTGAAAAATAACTTTCAAAATATTTTTAAAATTTATATAGCCAAAGTCAAGAATCAGTGGGTTAGAGGTTTATAATCCATTATGTATGTAGTACAGGAATTTAGGAAGAATATTGCCCTAATCTAGCCAACCCAAGTTTAAGACTGAATAAACATTTTAATAATAACTGACCACATTCACCTTTGACTTCACTTCCTGATTAAGTGTAGTTATTGAAGAAATGAGAACTACAGAACATTCACATCTGTCTCTATCTGAAAAAGCACACCTTGAGTGAAATGCGTTTTATCTAAAATACATCAGTTCACCACCAAGAAATTGGCTGGATTAAAAAAAATAAAAATAATAAAAATAAATTCTATAGTTTGGACATGTTCTTGTTTAGCATATTATTATTTTACATCATGACCTCTACAAGTTCTGGGGCACCTTATAAAGTCCTGTGAAAGAATCGTAAAACTGAAACATTAGGGAAAGGCAGGAGAAAGCGTTATTTGAAGGCAACTTCAGATCCATTGAATGACTCACTTGACTGAACCTGCAGGAGAGAAATGGCTTGTGGACTGAAGCCAAGAGAGAGAATACCTCCTGTGGATGAGTGGCACGGTGCCCACAGAACACCATAGGAATATGACCATATCTATCCTGCAATTCTTGTAGCAGACAGAGACACAGATTAAGTTACAGAGACATAATGGACCCATTGACTAAAGAATTTTAATGTAAAAACTTGGGGTTTTAAACTTAATCTTCCAGCAAACCAATGTAGGGCTTTAAATGGTGAAATAGCAAGTCAGGGGCTAAAAAGGGTAAATGTGTTGGTGCATTTGGAACCAATTTAAAATTACTAATGAAATGAGTAGGAAGACTTGCCAACTCACCATTAAAATAAAATAAACAAGCTCACCCTATACACTTCCTCTTTTGCCAGGAGATCTTCCTGGCATAGAATAATGCTCTACTTGCTTTTCAGCCTTCATCAGAAGTACAAAGTTATCAGCATCAGGATCTCCATCTATGTAAGTGAACAATTGCAGTGGGAGTGAGAAGAATCCCCTTTATAGAAAGAAGGAACATCCATCACTACTTAGAAAGTGCCTTGTATATAGTAGGTGATTAATGAAGGTTATTGAATTTTTCAATGGAAACTCAAGTACAAAAAGATTATTTTGGGTAACAATGATTCAGAATTCATGTAACAACTGTTTTGAAAGGGTTTGTTAGATAAATAAGTCATTTCTTCATATTTTTAATTGTAGGGAAAATGTTTATAAAAAGAAAAGTTTTCAAGCACCTAAGAAAAGATTTTGTTGACATACCTCCATTAATTTGGATTGAAACCCATCCCCACCCTCCTATCAATGTGATTAATACAAAGAGAATGAATGTACTAATTGCAATCCATTCTTACTTGCTCATTAAAACAAAACATTAAAAGGTTTCTACTAAGCTATGCTTTGTTAACATAAGTCTGTAAAATTGTCTGTAATGCATACTTTTCATCAATGGAGATTGGCTTTCTTCCTTATTTATGTAGCAGTGATCCTCAGGACTTTTGTCCTCAGGACCCCTAAACTCTTAAATTTTTGAAGACCAAAAGAGCTTTTGTTCATGTAAATTATATCCATCAATATTAATTATATTAGAAGTTAAAACGGACAGATTTTTTAAAAGCATATATTTAAAAGAACAATAATACAATTGCATTTCAACATGAAAAACATATTTTGGGGAAAAACCCATATTTTACAAAATAAAAAAAAAACTAGCAAGAAATATGACATCATTGACACATTTTTGTAAATCTCTTTAATGTCTGGCTTAATTGAAGACAGCTGGATTTTCATATCTGCTTCTGTATTCAATCTGTTGTAATAGGTTGTTTTGGTTAAAGTATATGAAGAAAATTTGGCCCCAGAGATATATAATTGGAAAAGGGAGGAATACTTGAATAGGCAAATAACATTTTTAGTATTATTTTGAAAATATTTTGGCATCACAAACCCTGTGCAAAGGTCTTAAGATCTGCCTGGAACCCAAGAAACTCACTTGGAGAATGGCTGTTCTATATTGAGATTTATTGTAATTCAGTGATCGTTTATGTGATTATAGTTGAAAGCGCATTGATTTTTGGAGCCAGAAGATCTAGATTTGAATCCCATCTGTAGTTTAGTATCTAGATGACATGGGACAAACCATTTAATCTCTCAAGCTTTAGTTTACTTGCATCTCCAAAATGGAGATGATAATGCCTTTCTCACCCTATCTTTGTTCTTATGAGGAAAGAAGCTCCTAAGCCATAGAAATGTGAGTAGAGGCTGTTATCCTCTATGGTGAGATTTAATCTTGATTTTCAGCCAAAATATTAGAAGGAAAGAGTTCAAACTCCTGAACTTATAAATTTAAAACAATTTAGAATATCCTGTAAAAGAAAGAATGCTAGTTATATTTATTCATTTTCTGTTGCTCTTCCAAAACAAAAACAAAAACAAAATCCCCAAACAATTGAACTGTAACAGATGAAAGATAGTGATATTACCCTGGTCTGAAGTGAAAGGCACTGCGGGTGGATCAGCTTAATGGGGCATTAATTGGGTAGCAGGTGAATGTAAATAGGAACCACAGCAGGTATGTAAATAGGCTTGTGGGAGGAAAAGCATTGGATTCTGAGTTCTCTAACTAAAAATAAAGACCTGATGAATTTAGCTTATCTTTGCTGAAATTCTTTCTCTGAAGCTTCTTGCAGGCCCTGCCTATCATGTGATTGATCAGCTTCAGAGCATTGAACAAAGTTGCTTGTGAACTTCTAGTAGGCTCCTAAATCATCTGAGATCCTAGGGGGCAAGAGTTGGAACTGATCATAAAGATCACTTAGTCCAGCATCTTCCTGTTATAGATGAGAAAATATAGACCAAGATCACAGTGTAGGTGTTGACAAATAGAGTGAAGTATTTAAAATTTAATACTTGGACTCCAAATGTTCTTATACCACCTCTCTCTTACAGTTTATTCATTGGTGTTGGAACCTGTATTATGTTTTCCTCATGTGTATTCTAGGGACCTAAAAGTTTGTGGATTAACTATTCATTTAGATAAGATAGTTAATAGGAATGTGCCCTTTACCTTTCATCTTACCTTCAAAGGGCACATGTTTGAATCTAAATACATCCAAGATCATATATGCAAAACATAATTAAACAGGAATTAAGATTGACTTTCTAATGAATGAAATAGAACTTATATTTAAATGGGTCTTGTCCCTTTATAAGTACTGTAATATCCTTGGGAGATTATAAATTCATTCCATAAATGTTGCTGTATAACGTGGTTAAATCACCTCTTTGGGAATTGTCTTCAGCAGCTATTTATACAAGCCACACCAAAAAACCAAGTCATATTACTGTATTAGTTAAACCTCAGTTTTGAACCTAAATGACATGATCTCTATCTAATCATGTCTTTTCTTTTAATCAGACTTCATTAGGAATAACTTGTGTCTTTTAAAAAACAATCATATCACTTATGTTTAAGAGATTAAATTTGCTAACATTAAAAAAAATGATGCTCGGGTTCTGAAGGCAATTTCCAAAGGAATTTAAAAAATATTTTGGGTATTGGTAGCATTGTTAAAATAGGTGTTTAATCTCTTAAAATGGCTATAAAGAGGAATAATGCCTATTTTAAAGCAAATTTCTGGAATACTTGGAAAAAAATCAGTCAAATGACTGCATCATTTCACTGAGTAAATTTAGACTTAAAAGAAAATGTAAGTCATATGAAACTTATTTTTTCTAGATAGATTTTTCTTATTAATGGTATATTAGTAGAAAATCTGGGAGAATTAAGCATTTTGTGCTTTCAGACTAGTTAAACTTTTCAGGCCATATCCATATTTGTATAATATAAAGAAGGTATTTTTGCTTATTGTTATTAAGTCATGTCCAACTCTTCCTGACCCCATTTGGAATTTTCTTGGCAGAAATACTAGAGTGGTCATACTTTATATACTTAAGGGTAATTACTTAGAGAGGGGTAGCTAGGTGGCCCAGTGGATAGAGCACTAGACCTGAAGTCATGAGGAGTCTTGTTCCAGAGTAAGTCTGACTTCAGACACTTATTAGCTGTCATTTAACTCCATTAGCCTCTGTTTCCTAATCTGTAAAATTAGTAGGAGAAGGAAATCGGCAAGCCACTCAGTATCTCTGCCAAGAGAAATCTAAATGAGGTCATGAAGAATCAGACATGACCAAAAGGACTGGACATGACTGAAAGGACTTAACATTTTGGACCATGTCCATATCTATAAAATGAAGAAATTTTATTAAGTCATTCAAAAAGTTTCTTCCAATGCCACAGTTATATAACAGGGCCAGTTAGTGGTTGTTTTCTGAGGCTGAGCTAATCTTTGAAAATTAAAGTTTGCATATGTAGAATATTAGCTGAATAGTATTTTGCACTGAATAACTTGAAATAGATTTACATTACTATGCAGA
Source organism: Sarcophilus harrisii (assembly GCF_902635505.1). Classification (NCBI taxonomy): domain Eukaryota; kingdom Metazoa; phylum Chordata; class Mammalia; order Dasyuromorphia; family Dasyuridae; genus Sarcophilus; species Sarcophilus harrisii. The sequence goes on along the minus strand of NC_045427.1, from coordinate 572,979,176 downwards.
TCTGACTCTTCCTGTATTTCAAGTACTCATTCATTTGACTGCTAATGAGATGTTGGCAATTAAAATACCTTTAATTAAAGAAGATCTGTTGAAAGTAAGGGCCTGCTGTCAGAGTCTTCATAAAAACAGAAAAATTGCTAATGGATTTCAGTATGAATTTTATTTAGAGAAACACAACAAAATACAGTTAGGAATGATCAAGTCTGTTCTGGTTAAAATTGAACTCTGAGTTATGGAAAAACCAATGGAGAATCAGTCTTTATGTTGTCAGAGTATTGAATACTTTTGTATAATTTTTTTTCTTTGCTATAAGGAGTGGGGGTGCATAAGTACTATGATATAAAGACAAAAGGCACCTATAAAATATTTAATTTATAAATATATATATATATGTGTATATATATATATATATATATATATATATATGTAAATTTAGTGTATTCTAGCTGGACCTGGGGGTGCAGAGTGGTAGCCTCAGCTACCTGAAAGACTGTCTGATCTTGTGCTTCCAGGTTCAGAGATTCAGTGGGCTATGCAGCTTCAATTATAGTGAATCCTCTGGATTGAGGAGCCACCATATTGCTTGATCCACCAGGTTGCAAAGCAGCCCAGGCTACAAATAGAGGAGGTCAAAGATTCTATATAGATCAGTAGTGGGATTAGGCATATAAGAAGCTCTTGTACTTTTAATTAGGCAAGATAGAGAGATCTAGAATTAAAAACATTTTTTAAAATTAAATATATTTTGGTCAAGAGCAAAATTTTAAAGAGTTAGTTAACTTTGAGAGGAACATAGCATAGTAGAGAAGGAACTGGTGGTCTCAGAGGCAAGAAGATGTCACTTCAAGTCTGGTCAAGCCATACTGTCTAACTTAACCTCTAGTTAATTCTCTAAAAGTATAAGTTGTAGAGAAGAAGGTGCTTGCTTCAGCTGAACGGACGGCTAAGAGAATATTAAGTTTGGAATCAAGAAGACTTGAGTTCAAATGCAGCCCTCATATACTTAATCGCTGTGTGACTGGGAATCCAAGGTCTATTTGTTTCAAATTTCTTTCCACATCCCAACTTTCCCCATTGTTGTAATTTCGATATATCAGAGGTGGAGGTAAAAAATTAAGTGGGAATTTGAGGGCAGTTTTGTAGAAGCCTCATATAGCACATGAAGGGCAGCAGAAAACACAGAAAAGTTTAGAAACTCAGAAATGCATAGGATATATATATATATATATATATATATATATATATATATATACACACACACACACACACACATATATATATATGTATATGTAGGTAGGTTTAATATTATAAATATGGACCCAAATTTTACAATAAGGTACTGTAGCCACCCTATAAAAAAGAAAGAAAAAAAAATTCTGCCTTCTCCAGTTGGGGAAGGGAGGCCAAAATTTTTTACATGGATTTTACAAATCTTAAGAGCCTGTGCTCCTAATCCCATATGATATGGAAGGGATAACTGTAATAACATCACCTTCCTCAAAGAGTTGTTGTGAAGATCAAATGAGATAATATTTGTAAAACACTCAGCATAGTTCTTGACATACAAAAGATGATGCTTTATATATATATATGCTTCTTCTCCCTCCCCATGTTCACTGGCAAGAAAAATCTCACCGTTTGGAATTTCCCTTATACCACTGAAATCATGGGTCCAATTCCAACCCCTTGCTTTGAGAAAAGTGAGGAGTCTTATTCTTGACTGTTTTAAAGATTATCAGAGATTATAAGAAACCTGTAGCTGGAAACTTGTCCTACATGTAATAACAAATTTCATGGTTGAAGTTGCAACAGGATTAAGTACAATTAATAGTCCTAAAGCAGTAGCTTTATATTTGCTATAGCCATATAACACATAATTAGATTATTAAAAATGGTCTGTTTTAGACTTACTATTACTAAATTGAAATCCAATTATGGTTTTATGGTTTTTCTGGGAGAAAAAGTGCCAGGCTGTACTACTTTAGTCTCTGTAAAAGATAATTTCCTTCTTATATATCAGCTTCATATATATCACAATATATTTTTCGCCAAAAACAAATCTGACCTCAATTATCTTAGAATCAACCTTAGGCTAGATAAAATATATTTTAACAAGCAATATTTATGAGTAATAATATAATTGTGCTCCTCCATATTTGAGGCATTAATAAGGGCTACAGAAGAATTGGTGAAATAACTTTCTAATGGGATGCATGCATATTTTAGAAATATTAAATTGTGTCATCTTAATACAGTGAAAGGCACAGCGCTGCAATATAGTACACAAGGGTAGAAAGACAAAATAGCTTCAGTTTTCAATAATTGGCATTAGTACCATAATAAAGCAGTTGTTTGCAAAGAGATGGGCTGAGGAATCTAAGGCACTCCTGCAGTGTGGATTTAAATGCTAAGTTAAATATTTATGAACCTGTGATTTTTATAATTGATCATTGTGTGATTTATACACAGTAATTATAATTAGGTTGAGGGAGATTTTAAAAAGCCAGTTTCCTGGTAGCTGGAGCCATTAAATAACAGTAAGCTGCCAAAACAAAAATTAGGTGGGAACACACCCATGAAGTGCAAAATGTCTGTCCCCAGTCCTGATTTATAAGGGGTCTCATTACCTTAGCATGTTTCTCAACTCAGTGCCTTATAGGGGCCCTGGGATCCAGGTCAGCTACAATTATTTTTCATGCCTTTGTTTCAGACCCAATTGAACATAAGCAAGTGCAAAACTTCAAAGATCCAGTGTATAACAAAAGGAAAAGGTGGGGGAGGTTGGAAAGGTTAATTAAAAATGTAATGATCGTATTTGCTGAGACAGCACTATTAATCACTTCTGGGCATATGAGTTACACACCATTTTCAGGAGACATTCAATTTTTAAAGGTATGGGGTGGCTTTGGCAGTGCATGCTCTTGAAGATGGGGCAAATCCATGACTCTTTATTTTTACCATTTGAATGTTTTCTCTCATGACTAGGAAATATTATACAGAATTCATGTATATTCACAGGACTGCAGTTGTTTCTAATCTCCCAACATCTTTTCCCCTCCTCTAAAACTCTCCACACCCTTACCCCAGGAGGGCTTGCTTAAGGCATAAAGCTTAATGTAGTTGTATAATATGGAAAAAAAAGAAAAAAAAAAGAACAGTAGAGAGTAATACAATCTCTCTGAAACAGTGGATGTGAACAACAAAATAAACTCTCAAGAGCCAACATGTGCATTTTTAAATGTAATTTTTATCACTTCAGCTGGAAAAGGCAAGAATTTTGAAGGATCAATTATGTGGGTCAAAGCCCTGTATTATCAGATTTGCTATCGGATACATGTTGGCTTTGGTAAAGTAGGATATAAATTTGAAAAATCATAAGCTTTCAGCAAGGATTGTAATGCTCCTGTGAAAATCTGGAACTCTCTCTATTTTTTACTTATTTATTTATTTATTTTTTGCTGTAGCAGCACTTTAGAGGGCGCCCATTATAAGAAAGAGAATAGTAGTTATGTTAACATGGTAATTAATCAAGTCTGAAGGAAAGAGGAAACAAGTTGTGAATTCAATTCTGCAGCAATAAAAAGAAATGCAGAAAGATACCCTGTAAATTGGCAAAGATTTGTAAACAACAGTCTCTCACTGTGTCTTCTGAACTTTCAGAGCAATAAATCACTTCTCATGCAGACCATGTAAATTTTCATATTTTCACCATTCAGTTCCACATCATAATATATAGAAATACATTTCTTGCCCCTGCAATTGTTACTTGTCCTGAAATCATTTAGAATGGTTATCTGGGCCCTGTGTTTGCCAATAACACAGTAGTACTTTCTGAGTAAAAATAATTAGAGGCTCTGGCCTGGGCTTCTAGTGATAGTATTTCAAATCACACAAAACTGGCCCCTTTGATTCAGTTCAGTGTGTGAATTGTATAGGGAATAACTGAATTTCTTTCTCTAGAGGGATTTAGAATGTGAAAAGCTCTTCCAGGGCACTATTTTCCACCTATGATTTTACACATAAGGCAGGAGTCTTTAAATTTGTATTTCTCAGATTTTAATTGTAGCATCGGCATACCAGTGCAAGGATGGGCAAACCCCAAGCAAGCTGGCTATTTTGTTAAGATACTTCACTGAAGTGTTTTATGTTCTCCTGTTGAAATGGAACTTAGAAGTTGTTCTTAGCTCCATCAGTTCTCTGTGATTTCATCGTGTATGGACTTCATAAAGTTCTTCATAAGGAGGAATCACAATTTCTCTCAATGTGAAATTGTCTTCTTGAATTGCTCTGGATTCAGTGAACCATCTTGGTGAACAACCTTCTGATTATGATCTGAACTTCATCCAGACCAATCCTTTGGCCCCAGAAGTTTTCAGTCCATAGTGGTTTGTATTCCACAAATATGATCTGTGAATCCTTGAAAGACTGAAGGAAGACTTTATTAGACATTTTGCCTTAACTAACTTAAATCATCATGTCCTACCTTAACTGTTTTTACTGTATTTTCAAATATAACTGAAATAATTAGAAGGATTTATAGTTACCAAAGAGCCATTAAATATGATATCAAGAAAGGGTTTTGGAGGGGTCTCTTAGCCAGGTTCTTCATTTTATTGCAGGGGAAACAGGGTTAGAGGGAATGGTGTGCTTGTCATATAGCCAGTTTGCTACAGATTTGGGATTAGAAAATGAGTCCCTTGATTTTTTAAAGTCTGGTTTGTCCATTGCTCTAGACATTTTCAAGTAGCGTGCTGTCTCACCTTCTCACCTTCGTAGAGATGAGGATGGGGGGACTCTTGTCCCTTCTTTTCCCCCATCTCCACCTAATAATATTTCTCTCCTTATCCAAAGGCTCAGCTTCTGCCACCTCAATAATATTCCCAATGAGGAATGATTTTTCCTTTCTTGAATTTTTTTCTATTGCCCTGTTTAACTCCAGTTAATCATTTTTCTTGTTTGTTGTATAGTTATTTCATTGCATGTGCCATTCTTCTTACTTGATTTTTATTTCTTTGAATGTGAGCACTGCCATTTTTATCTCAGTATCTCCTAAGTCTTTTATGGGTACCTCTCAACTTAGTAGACACTAACGATGTTTATTGAATTGAATCAAAATACCATTGAAACAGACTTTGGACAGAGAGGCTTAAAACAATGATTTAGAAAACAATGAGTAAACTGCAAAGTAACTACATGATTATGTCTAACTTTGAAATAAAAAAGCTGGCTAATTTGTTTTGTACATAATAAGTAGTAATTGTGTTAGAGAAAGATGACATTAGCCAATCAAAGTCCCTCCCCATTCCTTCCCCCAAAGAATGATTATGACCATAGAGTTTTATTCCTGAGAATACTTTCCATTCAGACAACATCCCTTAAACATTCTGCAGAGTTAAAGAATGAATAACAGCAGATGGAGAAAAAGATTAGAGGTATAGGCAAGGGAGAAAAGCTACATTTTAGAGAGAAGTTCTGAAATGAACTGGGGATTAGATGATGCTAGAAGAGTTAAAGGAAAGATGTTCAGATTGATGATTTGCCATGCAGAAAGGAAATTCTCTTGTATTTACATGGTGCATCTACTGCTGGAAAGTTGGTACAAGTCATATTGTGGTTAATTGAACAATTTTCTCATTGACTTAACTCCATTCCTGATGATTGATTTTCAATTGGTAGTGACTTAAAATGTTTTAGCCCTCCTCCTCTACAAAGTCACGTAATTAAGGATCTATAATCAAATATTTATGTCCACCAAGGGACCCATATAATGGACCTGACAATCCTCTTGTAAGGCAAAACAAAAGAAAACTCATATTTTTTCAATTTTTTAAAGTTCATGTTTGTGAAAATTGAACTTTCTTAGAGCAGGACATACTGGCATTAGTCATGGATATTGAAAAAAAACAAAGGTTCAAGTAGAATAGTTCTAAAAAACAAAGGAGATCAAATAGACATATAAATGTCACAAGCAATCCCACAAAAGCATCTGAAAACAAAGAGATTGCTTTTAAGATAGATTTAGCAATGAGATGGATGAGATGGAAGAATATATTTAAAAATAGAACTACTATGATTTCATGAATTTTTACTATTGTTTATAACTTACAATGTTATAGTTTGTATGTATAATGAGTCTATATTAATGACAAGGCCACAGAACTGGGAGAACATTAATATTTTGAGAAGCAGCAATGTGATAGGAGGCTTTCTTTACCTTGATATCAGAAAAACTTGGATTCAGATCTTACCTATGATACATACTATAGTAGTGTGAGTGCAAAAAAGTAGCTTAATCTCTGATGGTCCCAAACAATTCTCTACGATTCCTGAATTGCAGAATAGCTTCTGAGGTATATTAATGAGGGGATATCCTCTCAGAGTCAGACAACTCTAACTCTCTTAAATGTAAATGTGATAAATAAATGACTGTTGAGCCTAATGGAGTAAATGAATGAATGACCACCTTTGTTTAAGGGCTCATTGTGAATCAGAAACTATGTTAAGCATCAGAGATACAGAAATAAAAAAGCAAGATAGTTATGTCTTCTAGAAAGGCAATTTCTTTTGGGGGCAGGGATAGGGTTGGAGGGGACCCCGTATAGAGGAAAGATGGCCAGGAAGTAGTGTTTTGGTTACAAAAGTCATAGGGATACTGAATGGAGTCATAGAACAGTTGAAAACAGTTGAGAAAGAATGTTATTAATCTGATTGTTGTTTCCAGAGCAAAAGGGGTGGACAGAAGGGAGGAGGGAAAGAAGTGTGGAGTATGGAAATATGAAGATAACTGGAAAATAAGAATATGGTGGTCTGAGTTAAGCAAGTGAAGTATAATGAACTAAAAAATGCAGTGAAGTCCAGACCAGAGGTGGGATGTGTATCATGGGAACATGGCAAAGATCATTAAAATAGTAACATAGTGTTATGGGTCTAGAAATAGTGAAATTTTGCCATTTGGGAGTCCAATTTACATAATTTTCCAAATAATTACACTTTATTTTAACCTTTTTTAAAAAAAAATTGAATACCCAATTCTCTTCTCCTGCAAATTTTTCCCTACCCATTTAGAAGACAAGCAACATATCAGTTATAGATGTGAAGTCATATGTGCTCATTAGCCATGTTGCAAAGAAAAAAAAAGCAAGGAAAATAAAGTGGAAAAAATATGGTTTGATTTGCGCTCAAAATTCATCAATTCTCTCTCTGGATACAGACATCTTTCCTCATAAGTATTTGGAATTGTCCTGGATCATTGCATTAATTGAAGTATCTAAGTCAGTTGCTAATATTTTAAAAAGGAGAATGTACTCTGGATTGGTATGCTGCCAGATTGCAAGAAACACTTGAACCACTTAAGGGTTTGCTTTGTATTTGTGGTCTGGATTTGCGAATCCAGAGTTTTCTATCTGTCTAAAAAAGGAACCAAACAACAAACAAAAGCAAACAGGAGCTAAGATAATTCAGGTTATTGGAAAGGACGTCAAGTGCCTAAAGATCATGTGATGATGAAATCACACTATTTGAGCCTTGTGAAATCAGTAGAAAGTTATCTTGAACAAATGCCAGGCACATGGAGAAATAAACCAGTTACATTCAGATCCACAGCTGCACCAAGCAATTTTGAGACACTAAAGTAAGCTTTAGTTGTTGAATTTATTGGATAAAACATTGAATTTATTGGATAAAAATGTGTATAGTTTGGGAGCATACAGATTTGAACCTTATGGTCTGAGAAAAATGAATACACCTACAAATTGCTTACTGAGTTAAGGTTTTGGAATGACTAGTTTGTCTCTCCCTAAGACATGATATTTTATGCTCTCCTGACTATCTATATATTTTCTTGTCTACCTAGCCTTCTGTGAATAGGTCCTTGGTCTCTTGCCACTATGTAATGGACTTCCATGTTACAGCTTTTCTAGTTTTTTTGTAGACATTGTTGGGCTTATATTTTTACCCATACATAGTTTCACAGATACTTTCTATTGACCTAAGTAGGTGTCTAGTTGTTATAGAACCTGGTATAGGTTGACTGTGTCTAGTAGTGGATGAAGTCAGGAAGACTGAAGTGTTTCAGGTTGTTGTTGAGGTTCCTCCAACACTTACTAGCTGTTTGACTCAGGGTAATACCCAATTCCTTTGTTGTTTCAGTTTCCTCATCTATCCCCAGCTGTACAACTGGGTTCTTATTGGCTCTTAGGTTTTATTTTTCTGACTGTAGAATCAGATATAGGAAACAAATAAATTTTGGGTTGAAAAGCTGCTTCCTCCATCCAAAATCCACCATCCTTCTTTGTATTATCATACTACCTGTTGTAGAAATTGTGGAATGAAATTGTGGAAGGATTTTCCATATATTGACCAGTAAGAGTAATGAGAGCTGGGTATATCAAGTCTCAGGATGATCACTTTACCTGACTTTACTCCCCTCACCTCCTAGCTGTGGTCTGAAGACCATTGTATCTGAGAGAGGTCCAATGAACGGGGAAGACCCAGTTACATGGTTCCCTTCCAGCATTTGAGCACTGGACACTTTTTGTACCCTATCTTCTTGCCCAACTTTACATTTTTTCTACATCTATCTCATTTTAGATTATAAACCTTACCTTTATGAATTATAACATTCCACATTAAAGGCAGATAACTTTCCACCACTTAACTATATGACCTACTTAACTTGTTCCTGAAACTTCCCTTAACTTCCAAAGCAGCTGTTAAGGACTAGATAATGGGTTAATCAGAAGGAAAATGTTCATATGTGTACACACACACACACACACAAACACACATACACACACACCAATAAAACAATTCCAGTGAAGGTACTAGCATAAAGTCTTATACAGTGAAAGTTTGTATTGAATAAATTAATTAAATAATAAATTAATAGTATTTATTTTGTGCTTATCATATACCACTAATTCTGTAAAACTTTTTATTTTGTTTATTTATTTAATTCATTTATTTTATTATTTTTTCTTTTATTTACTTTTTTTTTTTGGCTGATACAATTAGGGTTAAGTGACTTTCCAGGGTCACACAGCTAGGAAGTGTTAAGTATCTGAGACCAGATTTGAACGCAGGTCTTCCTGAATTCAAGGCTAGTGCTCTATTCACTTCACCATTTAGTTGCCCCAATGTACTCAGTTCTTGTTCAGTCAGTCTGTAAGCATTTATTAAGTATCTCTTATTTGCCAGGCATTGGTAAGTTCTGGGAATACAAAGAAAGACAATAATTAGTCTCTGTATAATTGGTAATCTCAAGGAGCTCACAATCTGAGATAACATGAAAGTAATTCATATTTTCAGTCTATATTTATTTTTATATTGTACTAACAAGATATTTACAGAATAAATTGGAGGTAATCACTCCAGGGAAAGTACTAGCATAAAGCAGGATCATGAAATGTGTTTTTACAAGATATAGTTGTAGCTGGGATTTGAAGGAAGCCAGTTAAGTCTGGAGATAGACATCTTGTTCTGAAACTACCTATGCAACCTATGTATATATGTATATGTGTATGTATGTATCCCATAGTCGTGACAATTTTTTGTAAACTTTCATATAACTTATTACTGCCTTGTTTCAATGTCCTATGACTTAAAACTGTATAGCAGTTTTATAGGAGGCGTTTTGTCATGTGTAGAGAGAAATCCTAGCATAATATTGTGTCTTCTGGGCTCATATAACCATGTAATTACTCTGTAATCATATAGTAATTAGCATGTACTATATGCATTTATTACATAATTACATTTCTGGAAGATTGCATGGCAATTATACTCTCATTCAGCATATCATTTTATATACTGTATAATGAACAAGTGTATAATTTGTTGCTTTTGATTTTTATCACAGTTTCAGTTTACAAACCAGTAGTTGGCAACTTCTCCTACTCTCCTCCCTCTCTTTGGTTAGATTCTAACTCTAGTTCTTTGATGGGATCCTAAGTTTGTTTTGTTTGGGGGCAGCAGAGTACAGAAGGGTGGGGTACACTGGCCCAACATGTCTGGGCTCCATTGCAATTTCAAAGTTTTTCAGCCCAGTCCAACGAGGTAAAATCACCCTTGGTTGTCACCAGTGTTCATATTCATAACACTTTTTGTTATTAAGTTTTTAGCCTAAAGGGGAAAAAAAGGGTTGATATGAGTTTCAAGCATTTCTAAAGGCAGGGCAAGATCCCAATTAAAATTAGAAGTGAGCATAAACCGAAAATCTGGAGTACACTCATGGCAATTTTCCCCCTTCCTTTCCTTTCTTCCTTTTCCAGTGGAGACTATTTCAAAGGGGAACAATTGTCTGGATGCGGCCAAAGCCTGCAACCTCAATGACACATGCAAGAAGTACCGATCGGCATACATCACCCCTTGCACCACCAGCCTGACCAATGAAGTCTGCAACAGGAGGAAGTGTCATAAGGCTCTTCGGCAGTTTTTTGACAAGGTTCCCCCAAAGCACAGCTATGGGATGCTCTTCTGTTCATGTCAAGACATAGCCTGCACTGAGAGAAGAAGGCAGACCATTGTGCCCCTGTGCTCTTATGAGGAAAAGGAGAAGCCAAACTGTTTGAATTTGCAGGATTCCTGCAAGACGAATTACATCTGCAGGTAAGAGAGCTGGAAGTGGGGTGATTAATGAGGTGGCCCAGAAAACCTTCAGAGTTACTCACATGGTGAAAGCTCAATTTTCAGTATTTCTACTGGTTATAGGACAGTAAGAAGGAAGAAAGAAACCCCAAACACAACTTGCTACCCAGTAGAATAGCAAAAACCAATTTCTGGTTCTAGCATGCGTTTCTCCAAAGGTCCTTTGTGCTCACATGTTGAGAATTTCTGAAGCACCAGGATAGTAGACAGAATAGCTTCATGAGCAAATTAGGAGGAAATGTCTTTTTTTCCTGGGTTTCCCTGAAATTGTTGTTTTTTCATTAGAATATCTTGTTAACTAAAGAATGGAGAGGGTAAAAGTATTTTTTGAACTTCCTCACTGATGCTAAAGAAAATATTTTGAGCGTTGAATGTTTGCCAGTGGTATCAAGCTAATAAATCAAAAGCAAGAGAGCTTTTGACTGACTTAAGGAAGATATTTTTGCTACATACCCTGTATCCTGCTTCTTCCCCACCCTCTTAGGTGATAAATATTGTAGCAAACTACAAAGGAAAACCATAGTATCTCCATACCTAGAGAACAGACAATTTTCTCTCTCAGAAGAAAGATCATTTAGCTCAAGTTGGAGGAGAGAGAGGCTAATCAGACAATTTCTTGCAATCCCTTTCAACTTTATGAATCATAGTATAGTGGAATGAACCTAGGAATTAGTGTCAAAAAAGCCTGAGTTCAAATCATGTGTGATTTATGCCAGTTATAATTTTTCAAGGGCCTCAAGAATCAGTTTCTCTGTTCCTCAACATGGTAAGAAACCAAGGATCTTTTTTCTTCAATCCCCTTTCCTTCAGTATATCTTGGTCTATATATATGTAAAATGAGGTGGTATTGGGTGGTGATGGTGATTTAAATGAACTCTGAAATCTTATTATCTCTGGTTAATTGAATTTTCAAGCAAGCCCATTAATCAGAAATCCCTTTGCATTTTAATTCTCTTTAAAAATCCCTCTAAAATATTATTATTTTTGGTCATAGTGGGAAGAATTAATAGAGTCAGAACTTTCTTTGGTGATTGAACTTTTTGCATTTGGTGACTATTCTAAACATAGTGGCTCATTGTATAAATGTTAGACATTGAAGGTAAAGATGATTAGGCAAAAAGAATACTTGATCCCAGAATATTAATATAATGAAAGAGAATACTAAAGCTAATATGAGATATTTTATTACAGTTTGTAGCTTTATTCTAAAACCAGAGTATGGAAAAATTCTGCTAAATTGAGAGTGAATTGCATTTCTCCTTCAAGGAGGTTTTCCTACATTGCGATTTCCAGACATTGGCTACATTATTCTTTTCTTAACTAGCTCTAATGAGCTTTATTAATTAAATAAAATTTGTACACACTTTAGTTACTTCAAAATTCACATTGTTTAAGATCATATTTCATCTTTTTTTAAAATAGAGGCAAGTGTATAATAGGAAGATAAAATTTAAAAAATAGCAAGACTTTAGTTATTGGCTTGGGCAAAGGGCAGCTATGTGAGCAAGAAGCTTACCCCAGTTTCTAAAGTCCAAATAAATATGTCAGCTGGATCTGACTATGGGAATGTTATATTAGCCTTGGTATGAAAAAATCAAGGAGTGTCACCCTGAGTAGCCAGTGGAAGCAGAGGCTCTTGGTTAATACTAATCAATGGATTACAGATAGTAATTAGAAGGACTTAACTACTCTGGTTATTGGGATTGTTGTTTGGATTGCTCATCCTCAAAAGAGGTCCATGACATCAGGAAGGAAATGGTATAACTTGCAAGTGAACTGGATTTAAATGAGGCAGGGCTGTGCAAAGTCATCAGCCACACTCTGTCCTCCAAAGCCATCCAGTGGTAAGGTATAGATCAGGACAACTGAAAATGGCCCCTGATGGAGTGGGAGACCTTGACCTTTTTAAAATAAAGTCTTTCCCATGTCTCCATTTTACTGAGTCTAAATCCAACCAGTGATTCAGGCTAGGTGAAAAATAGAGCAAAGAATGTCTTCTTTTACCTAGTAAAAAAATCAGTCTGAGAGAAGACCCTCAAGGTTTTGGGCCACACCAGAAATAATTGCTGTTTATACTCACTCTGAAACATCAAAATCCACACAATAACCCAATGAGGCTTGGACTGGCACCCCTTGTTGGCCAATCAATGAGAGCCAGGAACCAGAAAAGCAGTGAAATATCTGCAGATAGTGGGGTCAGGAAAGCATTAAAAAGTTTAATAGGGTGATTAAATAGACAATCTATTGTAACAGTGTTCTGAAGAACCTTAGATCCCAAACCTACATGACTATCTCTTTCTACTCCTCTGACAAAAGTCTTGAGTATCACAAGTACCAAATCTCTCAACTGGAGTCATACTCACTCCTTTGATATAAGATAAGGACAAAGTGGGATGGGTTTGGGAATATTAGAGCCATGCTTGCTCTAAGGCATAACCTAATCAACAACCATTTATTACATGTAGCAGGTACTTGTGTGAGGTGCTGAGACCAAAAAGAATCAGTCTCTGCCTCCAAGAACTTACATTCTATTAGGAAAAGCAACATATGTACAGTTATATGCAGAATAAATACTTAATGATAACAATGGTAACAGCTAGTACTTAGGTAGCATTTTAAGGTTTGCAAAAGGCTTTATATATGTCATTTTATTTGATATAGTAATGGGAACTGGGATTGTAGGGAGAATGTCAGTAATTTTTGAACTGAGTTCTGAAGGAAATTAGAAGAGGCAGAGACTAAGAGAGTGCATTCTTAGGGGACAGCCTATGCAAATACAGAGACAGGAGCTGAAATATCATGGGTCCCAGAAATCCAGTTTGGCTGCACTCTAACGTGTGCAAGGGGGATTAAAAAAGCTAGACAAGTAAATTGGAGTCTGGTTCTGGAGGTCTTTAAACATCAGAGTTCAAGGGAAGCTCCCTAACTCCTGCACATACCTTCGCTGAGGCTGCCAGCCAGGATTTGGAAGTCCCAGATTCACTTAGATTTTTTTTTGAAGAACTAGGCTAGTCTTTTGTGGATATCTTTCTCTTACATATGCTGTGAAGTGCCATAAATTGAGATTTTCTGCATCCTGGAAGATAGTATCTCTGGTACAAGTCCCATTTTGCACCCCATTTTTGCACAGCTCTTTTTTTTTCTATCCTGGAGTTTAGGTTTGGGTTTGCTTAACTCATCAGTTTTCTAGCTACCACCAATATAACTGGCTTTCTAGGACTCCTGGACCCCCTTCAGGACCTCTGCTCCTGCTCCCTGATATTAGCAGTCAACTTCTTGGGTTATTGCAAGTAATTTACTATGAAGCACTATAGGGGAACATTCAATGAAGGGAGGACATCAGTTATAGGAAAAAGTTAATGGTTTTGCAATCTCCAAAGAGTCTTAGTCCTATTCTCCAGCATGAGCTTCAGGACATTTAATCTTCTCTACTTAGCTTCCTGCTGCCTGAAAAGACCTTGCTTTGAATCTTAATATTAAATCAATTCTAGTTTTATTATTGTGGGATTGGTTAGTCAGATTTTATTTCTATAAGACTCTGTAATTTCCTTCTCCATTCCTTAGGACAGGGGAAGGGAGGAGTAAGTTCTGATTTTCTCCCACCCTCTCTAGTAAATCCATTGTATGACTGTTTTTTACCTGTATCCTGCTTGCTATAGCCTGGGAAGTCTATCCTGACTGCATTCCCTTATTCCAAAGTGACTTCCTAAAGTCCTAAAATTATACCTTTGCTCTATGAAAATAAGTTCATTCTCTCCCCTCACCTCAGGTTTGATTTTTTTCTGAAGCAGATTCTACAGGTCAAGTCTTGGCATCTTTTTTGTCCTTAATAATCTAGTTAATGATGATTAATCTCCTACTAATGCAATGTTCTTGCAAGCCATCATGACCTCTATTTTATTCTAGGCTTCTCTGAGTCTAGATCTCCTCATTCCTTTAGATCATGGTTCCTCATGCTAGGTAGGGGTCTGCAAACTGTTTTCTTGTTCTTTTTTTTTAAATTAATAATAGTGTTTCAATATGCTTAGTTTTCTTTATAATCCTGTTGTCATAACAAGGGTACCAAAGCACATTGTCCAGGGAGCCCAAAACAGAAAAGGGTTGAGAAGCCTGTAACTTATTCTCTAGTTTTAAACCTGGCAACCACATGAGACTGTCATGGGCTTTCTACAATTGGCTAAAATCCACTTACCTGATAGCATTTTTTATTCAGTGTTAAAGGAACAGTTATTCCTCCTCTCCCCTTGCTAAAGAGTAATTAGGTTTGCCTTATACATTCTTCTGTTAGATAAAACCTAAAGGTTCCATGATGCTATAGTAATTATATTGGGATATATATATATATTGTGGACACAAAATATTATCAATATATTTGTGCTTATGATCCTAATAATCTGGCAGGATCATTTTACTTGCTAAGCCCAAAGATTTTCCCTAAAATGAGTTTTGCTCTTCAAAATAGTAAATTCATTTTTCCTCTTATTAAACTGTGGAATAAGAGAGCAGACTTCTTTCTTCAAATACCAGACCTGATGACATGATCCCATTGGAGAAAGTCTCCTTTCCCTTCTTTGCACAAAATGCATCATAATGATGAAACTCTATGATGGTTTGTGTGAACTGGGATAAGGCAGCCTTTGGGGGATTAATTTCACTAAGGATGTCCAATAGGAAGTGTTCATCCATATTTGGCACTTAAGAATTCTTTTTTCAATTTGATTATTATGTGTTGGGCACTATGCTGAGCACTGGGAATACAAAAAAGAAAGCAAAAGACAGCTTTTCCCCCCAAGGAGCTTACAATCTAATGGAATTTTAAGAATAGTAACTTTTGATGGGAGAAACTTTGTGAGGCTGTCAGATGAGACAAGACAAAAATTTGATTACAAGATCCTTTAAAATTGTGGGATATCTCTCTGAAGGAAATACCACCTTGTTTTCCTCATTTCAATTTTAGCACTGGATTTGGTTCTGAAAGTTTTGAAGGGATGAGGTTTGAATGCCTGGATTTCAGGATAAGAAAGAAACTTGGGAGGTATCTATAGAGCGGCCATTGTTTAAAACATCACTTTGAGCACTCCTGAACAACAAAGACCACTTTGGTTTTCTAGGTTCACATTCATGAGAGACTCTCAGTGAGAGGAATTTAGCTCTGGCTGCTGAGTCTCAGTAGGCTGGATAAGAATTCTAAAGAGAGGAACGTTACATGTTTGAGCTGAGTCTGCAATCCATTCTATTTTGGACAAAGTATTGGACTTAAACTGGCCATCTCATGCACGTGGACCTTGGGGGGGGCATTGAGTACCTGGATGGCAAATATCCCCTCTATTTGATAGACACTTTGAAACACATCTCTTATGACTGGGCTCAGTAATCTCATTTTTTCTCCTAAGGACAGACAATATCATTGTTTTATGTTCGCAGATTGTTGGATAGTCTTCACAGTGGTCCTTAAAATGTGATTTTTATGTACTGTCATTCACGGCTGATGTCTTGTGATTGGTAGTTCAGGGAATGGGCTGGTGGCCTTGCTCAGATTTTTGGCACTGATACAGAAAACTGAGTTCAATAGGAAATCTTTCTCCATCTTCAAAGCCCGTTAGCAGCCTACTAAGTTAATTTGTCTCTCTTTGATTGATGGCTTTTACACCCTGTCTAAATGATTTCCTGGGAAGGTGAATTAGGGACCGCCTCTTGGCGCTGCCCCCATTGTCCTGTAGTTTAGCCTCTACCCTCCTTATCTGAAGAAGCTTGGACTTATTACTTCTGATTAGCCCCTCTTTGTCAGCTGCCGTAAAATGTAACTGAAGCCGCTAGATTCGTTAATGGTGTTTTCTTTCTCTGGGTTTCATTAATTTCTTCCTTAATTTTATGCTTTTTATTCCATCATTTCTCAATCCATCTTGGGGAGACGGCTGCTATTACGACTGCCCGGAGTAACAGCTGGCCTTAGCTAGAGCCTGTATGTTTGCCGGTTTCACATTACATCCCTTCTCAGTCTCACATCTCTCAGAGACACTGCCAGGATGATTTAAAGCTTTTTTTTAATATCTCGAAGGCAAAAAGATGATGAGGGAGGAAATCACTGCAAAAAACTATATTCTTAGAAAGCTTGGAGTTTCAAATGTTCTATCCTGCGCTCCCCACGAGTTACTATCAAAGCTCTTTTTATAACTTTCCCTGTCTTTCCTGCTTTTCTCTCTGTTACATGCAGACTTCTTTTCCCTTGTGAGCTGACAAGAGACTCACAGCAAAACTTGCCTTTTCTGCCTTGCATAACCAAACAGATGAGAAGCAGCTAGCAGCTCGCTAGCTTTTGGTTTTGAGTTCCAGTTCTCTTGGAGAGTTGTAAAGATGTAAAAAAGAAGCATTTCTGCTTTGAGTTGTTTGAAGGAAAAGCAAGTTGCATAGTCTTAATAGAAGGGCTGGGATAGAATTTAAAAGGCTCTTAGTTTAACCCTAAAGCAAGGTTTCCCTTCTGTCATTATTTCACTTCCCATGATTCCATTTTCATAGAATGTCAGACTTGGGCTCTAATTAAAGAATGCTACCTTACTCCTGATGCATTTTTCTTCTCATCAAAATTAAAAAATGGTATCTCCATCCTACCCCCTCCAGGTCTCTTTTTCACTATGATCTAGATCACTCCCGTATCAGAACCAAAAAAAAAAATCTTAGAGATGTCATATATATATATATATATATATATATATATATATATATATCAGTAAATAGTTATTAAATGCTTACTGCACTGAATTTTTTGTTCACCCTCTTCTTCCCATTTTATAGAAAACAGCTGGGGGTGGGAAAAGAGGGCAGAGAGAGGGAAAAGTGACTTGTTCTGGTCAGTAATCAATAAACATCTAACAAGCTCCTACTATGTTCTAAACTCAGGATATATAGAGACAAAAAATAATGTCCTGACCTCTAGGAGCTTTCAGTCTAATGGGAAGAAAGAAGCAAACAATTATGAACAGACACGTTATTTGTGGGATAAGTAGGAAATAATTAAAAGGAAAAGGAAACTAAAATTAGAATTAGGAAAGGGATTTCAGATTGGACTAAAAGGAAATCATTAGGAAAAGATAAGGAGGGAAAACACTCTAGGGGATTTCCAGAGAAAATGTCCAGAACTGAAAAATGGAGTATCTGGTTTGAAAAATGGCAAAGAGGCTTATGTCCCTTAGGTCCTACTGTGTGTTAATATCAAAACCAGGAGAACCAGGCTTTTTAAAAAATAATATTGGATCTATTCCCACAACAGCAGCCTGGAACACTTAGAGAAATGTTTTGAGAAATAGTGTTTTTCTTTTGTAAGAGCTGTAGTTTGGAGTTAATAGGAACCACTTCAGAAGATCTCTTAGTTAAATTACTCCTTCAGTGACCTAATGGCCTCAAAGTGTTAACACGCCTTTAAAAGGTATGCAATTTCATCCTAGATTCATTCCTTATACCCCGTGAACTGTGGGCGCTTGGGAATCAAGTATATTCTTTACTAGCCTATGCAATTTCACAAGCTAAGACAAATGATGAAAAGAACTATTGGGCAGAAAACGAGATGTATGTATCACCAAATCTCTACTTGTCTGAACATGCAGCAAACACAAGAGAAAACAGTTCAGAAGATAATTAATGCTTAAAACTAGATGGGTAGATTAATTTGGCAGTTAATTTTATTTTACACTGATTCATTCACAAATGGAAATCAGCAATTAGACAATGCAGACATTTGAACCATGGAAGAAAAGGTTCAGGGATATAAGGAAATACAAGTAAAACATTTTCCAGTTCATTTAAGCAGTTTTTATTTCAAAGGATTACAAGGGTATCTTTAGAAATGCAATCAGGGCTCTGAATGGCTGCTTTTAAAGGCCACCTATCTGCCATGCTGGCTGTTACTTAGGCTCCTGTTGCAAACCTGCTTGACTCTCTTATGTAGTGTGTTCATCAGGTCAGTGCAGAAGGAGGGGGGGCAGTTCAGTGACATCTAAAGCCCTTTCCTTCTCCTGTGATTGCAACAGGTGGTAGGAAGCATCCTTTTGTTGGTAGAGGCATTTTGTTAAGGGTGCCGCCATACTGGCTGATACTCTTTGATATGTGGCCCTGTGGTACTATCTCAGCAGTTGTCAGAAGCTCAGATCATCTCAGGTTTTGTGGTGAATCAAATGTGAGCCATTTACAATGTGCACTATCTTGTCCTCTTGTATCTCTTTATCTTTTTTTCTGGCAACGGAGGGATGGGAAGCCATTTGTCTCCAGCTGCTAGAAGTTCATACCTAAAGAGACAGGGCTGTGACTTGCTATATCATGTTTTCTCAGTGTTCACAGCCTTCCCCCTACCCCAAGATTACCCAGGGACAGATTTCCCACTTGATGTTTCACACCCATCCTGTCACCCATAATCTCACAAAACTCATTTCTCACCACTCTGGGCTCTAAGACAAAAGAAATGGGAAAGATTCATTCTATGTAGCATTTGCATATGCTGTGTGTTATTTGGGTCATGTAGGCAGATGATGATCTTAGAGTGTCTTAACTCTTTCATTCAAAAAAAAAACCCAAATTCTTGTAAAATGTAGTTTAAAGTCCCACATAACGTTAATTTGAGGGGAAATCACTTTAGATCACATAAGTCAATAATTAGTTCTTTTTTGCCCTGGATAGGATGGTGAAGAAGAGGGAAAAAGTAAATTTCTTTTTATTTAAAGGAGATAGATCATTAGAAAATTGCCTTAGAGATTTCTTACTTCATAAGATATAAGAGAACAGGCCTGTTGTGTTTTAAATATTAATCACCTTAGCTTATAAAGATTAAGTTTATATAATAAGAGCTGTTATTCATATATCCATTTAGCGTTTTCAAAGTGCTTTACAAATATCTCATTTTATTCTCTCCTAAGTCCTGAGAGTTAGATGCTGTTATTATTCACATTATACAGATGAGGAAATTGATGCAAAGAGAGTAAGTGACTTCCCCAGTGTCACATAGGTAAGTATAAGAGGCAAGCTTTGAGCTCAGGTTTTTTTGACTTCACATTCAGGAATTTTAAGACTGCACCACTTAAGTTGCCTCTTTGAGTGACTGTAAATCATCTAGTTCAACTTCATTTTCCTTTCCCAAGTCATATAACTGTTCATTGGTTAGAGTCTTATAGATTTTCCTGTGGTTATATTCCTACTGTCTGGTACCCTCAAGATAAAAGTGATCAGCTAGAGATTTCCAAAATTGCAAGGAGTAGAAAATAATCTATCTTACAACATAGGAAGACCAAGGTCATTGTGTTTCTATATCCCTTTGTCCAAAGTGATCCATTGTGAATAAATGGAATAATCTTTCCCACCCTTTCCCCCATTCCCCAAATATATGAGTGCTGAGACTAAATACTGTCCCCTATTAAGTCAATGATAAGAGTTGGTGAGAGTAGAATCCAAAAGTAAATTTTGGTCCATTTTCATTACCATTAGGTTTCTTGGCATTAAATGGGTTTTTATTTTTATTTCTGGGATGATCCATTCTGTAAAATAAGACAGAAAAAGTGATGGTTTTCATCTCTGACATTATTTATGTAGCCAAAAATCAACTTCCTTTTACCCTAGCTACCTGAGGTTACAGCTGCCATATATTACTTTGTTACCCAGAAATGCATTCACAGTTGATTGGACCAGATATTACTGGTAACTGCAAGAAGATTTCAGGTCAGATTTGGGGAAGAAGGGTCATAAGTAAATCTGGAAAATAAAACATCATTTCTATCTTAGGATATAGAGTTTTAAAAAGGTTAAAAAAATATTAGTTCTGGTATTGAAACTCTTAGGACTTTAAGCTAATGAAAAAGTATTGAATTTAGAGTTGGAAAATCTATATTTTAGTATTGACTTTGCCACTCTCAGATGATGAATTTGGGGAATCATTTCAATTTGTCTGGCATTTGTTGAGCAGCTATTTGTTAAGCAAATGTTGAGCCATTGTTGGTGCCAAGTGCCAAACTAAATATTAGAGATAAAAATTTAAAAAAATGAAACAGTCTGAGCCCTCAAAAAAATCAAAATTTTTCTGGGGGGGAGGACAGAGAATAACAAGTGTATTTCTGAATAAATATAAAGAAAATACAAAGTAAATTTTGGGAGAAGCCTGATAAGAAGGTAATAAAAAACAAAGAAGAAAGAATCTCTTGTAAGAAATAGCACTTGAACCAACCGTTGTAGGGAAGTGAAGGAAAGTCCATTTTAGGAAAGAAAAGAAAGAGGAATGAAAGAGAGAGTAGGGTAAAGAAATGAGAGTGGGATAGCCTTCAATCAAAGAAGGAAGGGAAAAGAAAAGAAAAGGAGGAATCTAGAGGTAGGTAAGTGGGGGCAGTAGTTTAAGAGAGCTGGGCCCAAGAATCAGGAAGAGTCAAAAGCAGCTTTAAATATTTATTAGCTGAGTGACCCTGGACAAGTCACTTAAACTCTGCCACCCTCTGTGTTCTTGATTGTATAATGGGGATATGAATAGCACCTACCTCAGGGTTGTTAATGAGCATCAGATGAGGTATTTGTAAAGCCCTTAGCATACTGCTTCTCAAATAGTAGATGTTGAATAAGTATTTCTTTCCTTCCCAACAACTCCTATAATAACAACTCAACTAAATTAACATTTTTATAAAAATAGAGAGGGGGTTATAGGGCCTATGATTTCATTGGTATAGAGAATTCCCAGGTGAGAAAACTACAATTTCAATTGACATTGTCATTTAAATGTGCAGGATTTCCTAGTGGAATCCCAGGTTAGTCAATCCCCCCTTCATGTGTGAGGGGAGAACTCTACCTGGCATGAAAGCCTGCTCGATCCACTATCTCAGCTTATGTATGAAATACACTACAATTGTGTCTCCTAATTCCCAATCCAGGACTTTCTGTAGAAGGAAAAATAGGAATTGAATTAGTCTTTGATTATGGGAACATGAGTAAAGATGTAATTGTATTGTTCTCTTTAGCTTTTCCATCAAACAATCACAGAAACATGTTTGGCTGGGCTCTTGTTCTAGATAGCCAAACCAGATAGTATATAGTTTCCCATGGTTTTTCTTTGTGCTTCAGTAACAAAAGTAATATCATTTTTTTTTAAAATGAGCCTCCAAAGGTAGTGAGTTCGTTACTATATATGAGTGCCATTTAGTAAAACAAACATAAAACAAGTGAGTTATGTGAATTTCTGGCAGACTTCCCTTTTAGCATCCCCTGCACATGTGAAAGACATTCCAGGGTTCATATAAATTGCTGTATTTCCAAGAGTTGATTCCATAAAGGAAAACATCCTGCAGGATCCTTTCAGACTCTGGATTCCTTAACTGTGAAAAACTGGACTCTGTCCTATCTGCAAACAAATCATCAATTAATCTGTTATAGAATTGGGAGACAGGATTTTTTGTTGGTTTTTCCCTTTCTGAGTTGTGTTGGCTTTTGCCTAAAATGATCGTCCAGTTTCCCCTAGAGGTGAAAAGGAGGTCATCCTCAATTCTGGAGGACTTGGCTAGAATCGTACAATCTCTCCATGAT
Organism: Sarcophilus harrisii; assembly: GCF_902635505.1. Lineage (NCBI taxonomy): Eukaryota > Metazoa > Chordata > Mammalia > Dasyuromorphia > Dasyuridae > Sarcophilus > Sarcophilus harrisii. Next base: position 572,956,991 of record NC_045427.1, on the reverse strand, counting down.
CATATTAAATTGGAAATGATTTTTGGGATGGACTTTTGCCAGGTTGTATATCTTTTGTACAGAGACTAACTTTGTTAAGTTCGGTCTCATCCTGTGAAGACTAGACATCAGATGATGGCCATTAAAAAAAAATCCACCCTCCTCCCCCAAAATGAGGCAATTAAATGGAGCAATGGCTAGAACACTATGTCAGATCAGAAAGACCTGATTTCAGATTCAGCCCTGGATGCTTAACAGCTTCTGCGACCCTGGGCAAGTAGCTTGATCGACATGCTTATAGTTTTGTCATCCGTAAAATGGAAATAATAATCGCACCTACCTCACCCAAGGTTATTGTGAGCTTAAAACAAGGTGATATTTTGGAAATACTTTGCAAATCTTTAAGCATTATATAAACATTTATGTTTGTTTTACTAGCTATAAATGAAATCTCTCTGGGTCACAAAGCTTAGGGAGGATTGCAGCTACAAATTCATATGTAAGTACTTACTCCAGAGGGCTTGTGACATCAAGGGAACCTGATGAGCAGCTGGTATCAGCCAGAAAGTCAATGAAAGATTGTCTCAAGGGTCCACACAAGAGCCACAACTGTTTGTGATTAATAAGCTGTATCATATATGTATGTATATACACACTAGCTATTGTTATCATGATTTGTGAAAAAACAACTCACAAAGATCACATGTGTTAAAGTGTGAAAGTTACAGTCCTGTACATTGATGGAAAGAAGACTCAAATCCATGGCATACCTAACTTTTAAAAATATTGAATATGTCTACAGTGGCAGCCAACTCTGAGAGCCCATTATGAAGTACTGAGATAATTTCCTCCCTTTTGCTTCCTTTTTTTCTTTTACTTTTGACTTTTCCTCCATTAATCAAGAATGCAATAAGTTAACTAACATTTATTTATTAAGTACCTACTAGGTGTTTGACATAAAAAGATAACCCTCAAAACAATTATTTCTTGCTTATCAGCAGCCTTAGTCAAAAGAATGGCAAATAACAAATGTTATTCTTGTTGAGGTTGATGGAATACTGTTTGAGTGCCACCTGTAGATTGCAAAAGAGAACTCTGTTCATCCTGTCACATCCCACAAGTTGTAACGACTCACAATACAGCTTAGCATAATATATAATTGCTCACCAGAGTATGGCATTCTATTCACTTAGTCTCTCCCTCTTAAAATCAGTGTGGTGAACTTACCAAGAAAATGAATGCACCTTAGATCCCTGTCTGCAGATGGAATAATATCGAAAAAGTTCAAGGTAGATTGGAATAATTGCTTTCTCAAAAATAAAAGAACATAAATTCTTTAAGCAACTGATTTCCCCCCTCCCCCATTTTTGTTTAATCTTCCTAGCACTTTTCATAAGAATGAGAATACGGTAAGCACTTAATAAATGTTAAATTAAATGAAAAGATCACTTCATAAGCAAATATTTACTAAGGGATTTAACTTTCTCTTCAGTGTGTGGGAGGAGAAAAGAGCAAGTGGGGAACCGAATAAGAAGAAATGAAAGAAGGATAAAATGTGTAGCATTGTAGCCCTTGGCTTTCATGGACTTTCTGCTATTCACCCGGTTCCCTTGATACATAGTACCTCAGAGTAAGGACCTTACATATGGACTTGCATCTAGAGCATTGCCCAGCTTTGTGACCAGAGCGCTTTTATTATTTATTTTTTCCCTCCCCACATCATTAGTGTTGTTATTTGTAACATTCATATTCAGGGAGAAGAAGTAATTATTTCCTATTGACTTCAGGCAGCGTCCTGGAAGAGTTGGAAGCCTTGAACACTGTAGCATCTGCTGTTGCCACAGCTGACTAGCCCATTGATTACCTTTTTTGACCAAGGTGGTTTGTCCAAGAAAATGTAATCTCACCCTCCTCAGATGCTGAGAGGTCAGAGGCCCCACCTTTCCTGTTACAGAAGCTAGCACAAGGGCTCGTTTCACCCGAGCTAATATCAGAGCAGTGGAGCATGGAACCTGATTCTAGTAAGGGCAGCCAATGAGTGGAGAACATTTCAAGTGCTAATGACTCTTTGCTTATCCCACCAACCCACAGTATCCTAAAGCAAATGATTTTGAAGTCCAGTGTCTGCTTACATATCCAACTGGGTGCCTGGGAATTTTCACTGTCATTCCAAATGCTATTAATTATGCAGAAAACATAACGTGCATCCAAGAAAAACTTAATCCTGCAATATACAAGAACACTAAAGAATTTTTCTGGGTGGTGTAGTGGAAAGAACTTTGGCAGAGGGGACAGGTGATAGGCTCTCAGCCTTGGGAAAAATCTCAGAGGCCCAAACAACCCACTCTTGGAAAAAGTCAGTCTTCTACAGTAACTCTGACAAGTGATCCTTTAGTTTTTGCTTAAGAAATTCCAAAGAGGATAAAGCTCCTAATTCCAATGAGGAGATAAACTTCCTAAATCTGTTAACATTATCCTTTTCCCTAGACATAGTTCTCAATGTCGGGAATTCTTACCTCAAGGTTAAATCGCTGTGTTGCAGTTTACACCTATTGCCTCTGGGCTAAAACAAAACAAATTTTATTCATCTTCTTTGACAACCTTTCAGACTATTAGATATGGAAAAAATATCCTTTCTAAGTCTTTCCTTTTCCATGCCAAAAATTCTCCTTCCTTCCATTCATCCTATTATGTCATAGCCTAGAGACCCCTCATCATCTTGCCAGCCTTTCTCCAAATGGTCTGTTACTTTAATTCCTCCTTGTAAAATTAAGGTGTTGGATTGAACGGCCTCTGAAGAACCCTTCAGCTCTAGATCGATATTCTTATGATGTTTAGTGTTTCAACATTTTACCTGTATTTGTCACCTGGAACTGAATATAGCACAATGCTCCCTGTGTGATATGGTCAAGTCAGAAAACAGTGGAATCTCTTAGTCTAACATGGCCATGCTTCTCTAAGAACTGAGATTTTTGTTCTGGTTCTGCTCCAAGCAGGGTATATAAGTGTTTAGAGCAGACTAGGGCAGCCAAGCTTTTTTCCTAGACTTCTTTCTACCTTTGGTGCCCTTTAGTCACAGAACTCTAACCTGTGTCTCCAAGAAGCTTTGGAATATATGGCGATCCCATTTCCAGTAAAATCATTTTGGCAGATGGGCTATACCAAGGTGAGAATAAGTGACAGGTTTAATAGCTGTCAGTTGAAGGAGTCAGTCAAGAAGTCTACCTGAAGGATATGAAGACTTTCCCAGTAGAATAGGCTGATGTGAACATTTTGTTCCAGTGGGCCATAACAGAAGGCCACAGAAGCAAGTGCTATGAAGTGCTTGGGGTCTGGTTAGACATCATATTTGCCAAGGTCATTCAGTGCATCCTGAGCCATAGCCAATCATTTTAATTTTGTCTTGCCACTGCATTTTGATGACTCTGGAAGAGAGAATGAGTCTGACAACTTCCCAAGTAAAACTAGATGCGATCTTTAAGGTACATTCTAAATCAAACTTAAAAAAAAAAGGTAAGCTGTATTACTAAGTACTTTGTTTTTGTTTACCAATATTTTATGTAATACATTCTCAAACTCTTAAAATGTATTGATAGGAACTAATTAAAGTCACATTCTTCCTCACATAAAAAATTAAAAAAAAATATTTTTAAAAAAATTGGTCAATTTTTAGGAACAGGGGAGGGGAATGGGTCAATGTATACATGTCTGCCTTCTCTTCCCTCTTTCTCCCAATTTAAAAAGTAGCTTTATTCTCTATTTTTAAGAGCTTTAAAAAAAGTACTTCAAAAACATGTGCGTGGTTTTGTGGTCAAATTCTTATTGTTTATGATTTATTAAACACCCACATCACCATAGACAATGAACAGAACATTGCATTAAAACATGAAAAACTAGAGAATTGAGATGTCAGAATGATCATAGCCACATTGCTAAGTTCTATAAACTGTTGCCATCTCTGTCTGTACAAATAGGGAAAAGGAAAAAAAATAATATCTTTGAGTCAAACAGTTTAAAATTCAAGAGATGTTGGGACTATGCGTCACTACAAGGAACTTTTCCTACTCAAAGAATGTAATGATTGATAGACAAAAGACTGAGTGATTAGACCATAAGTGATAGGCCCAAAGCATGGTATGTTTTATTTTGCATTATTTCAGCTGAAAAGAGAATGAGATTGGGTGGGGAACAAGGTAGCTATTGGAAGAGGCTGTGAGGGTGTTAGATGCTGGGTCAGTTACAATAAACAAATGGCCTTTTTTGTGGGGTGGGGGATACCCTAGATATTGGTTGAGTGCTCAGGAAAAAAGTTACAATAAACAAATGGGCTATTCAGATCTTTCTGACTCAGTGAGATGACTTGCTGGTTCTTCCATAGCATGATTCCTTTTTTATTGTGAGTCTTTGAGAGTGCAAAGGGCATTGGAATTATAAAGCACTAATATAGCTTTTGTCATCCTGTGACTGAGTACCTCTGCACCTCACTTCCCCCTTATTTGTATTTCAAATATGAATAATTACCACATCCGTCCCATTATGAATCAAGAGGTAATGCTAGGTCCATGACATTCATTGTGCTAGAATTAGGAAGTTCCGAGTCAAGTCTTCCATTCAGGATTATGTTATTTCATTCCTGCCTTTTGGCAATCTGTGCCTTAGTCAGCTTGTCCAGCTATTCACATTTCCCCTGGAAGAAAGACTTGGATGAAATTTGAAGCTAGTGATACCTTTTTTTTTTAAATAAATAAATTGTTTTAACTCATATAGGCTCTTGAATGTGAGAAAGACAAACATTCTCCAAATTTGGGTGAGCTTTCCCAGTTTTGAATTGTTAAAGAAGGAACAGAGTGGCTAGATTAATTTTATGTTAGAATAACTAAGCACAGAAGCCCCTTTGATCCGCAGGAGTCTGGTCTTGGCTTTCTATTATTGTCCAAAGGGGTCAGTGTGTTGGATGACTGATTGGTTGGAATAAGTGAGATCACCTTTCCAAAAGAAAGGTTGGAAACCAGAAAGAAGTAATTAGAGATACAGCACTGTTTGGGCTTCCTGGCTATGTAGCCACTTCAGATCTGCTTATCAACCATCCGGACTTCATTTACACAGCTCCGTTTCATGCTCCAAGAGGCAGCTTCTCACAGTATGTTCACATGCAACCAGTTCCCTTTTCAAACAGTCCAAAGGATTTCAAAGTAATATTTAGCTCAGTCAGGCAGAACTTCAGGTTGGTGTGTAAAACCCTTAAGTAGTAAGGGAGAAGCGAGAAGGGAAAGGGAGGGGAAGAGAAGGAAGGGGAAAAAGGGGGCGGGGAAAGCCAACCAATATTTTAATAATAAACTAGGTCTTCCAACTTTTAGTTTATGGGATACAGCCTTATATGGCATTGTCTTGCAAATTGAGCTACCCCAAATAAATGAGTATAATTGTAAAATGAGGATATTGGACTAGATGGCCTCTGAGAGTCCCTTTCATTATGCGATCTCTGAATTTTGATTTTTAATTGGTTGCTGCCACTCTAAAGGAAAATAGTAATATTTGATTTTTGAAATTAAAAAACACCAATAAGTTATGATTTTAAGATTCATATGAATATCTAACTTTAAGTATTCTTAATGGAAAGTTTTTAGGCCTTATGCAGTTGACCATAAGTCTTTTTAAAAAGGTGGGCACACTTGTGATATTGCCTTTATTTCAATGACATTTACAAAATTAAGTAGTTTAAAATTTAAGGTCAGGTTTCAAGAAGAATTTTTGATACTGTTAGTCCCATGAATAATAGGAATCTAAAGAGATATACAAAAATAAAGGAAAAAATAAAGAATTTCTCCATTACATTGTCAGAAAACCCTTAACTTTGCATTTGAGATAGGAAAATCATAAGAATATTGGATCTGGAGTAGTAAAACCTAAGTACAAACTCAGACTCATAATTTCTGGTAATGTGACTCTGGGCAAGTAATTTAACCATTGTTTCCTCCAGTTTTCTCATCTGTAAAATGTAGGTATTACTACTAGCTACCTCTCGGAATTGTTATGAGGATCAAATGAGATATTTGTAGAGTGCTTTATGCACCTTAAAGCTTCATATTATGATTAGTTATGTTTATTGTTAATAAAGGCAAGACACAATTTGGGAAAGATAGGCAAAACTCACACATCTAAGATTGGTAAAGACATCCTACACTAACTACTGGTTTTGAATTTCTTTCTATCCCTCATATATTTTGGTGTTTCTGGAACATAAATTGGTACTTAATAAATGCTTGTTGATTGACAGACTATTGACTGGCTATATCAATTGATTGAGATGAGGGCTGCCTTAGAAGCATGGTTGATAAAGATATTAGATATTACCATGTGACAAATGCTGTTGGAGAATTAGCAGATATAGATCCCTGGACACAGCTGGACACAGGTGTGAACTGATAGGTAGGTCTAAATTTGGAAACTTCCCCCTGATCTTTGGAGTACAAAGCAAGATAGAGGATTTTAAGGAGATGCCCTGAATAATTTAATTTTCCTGTCATTCCCTGTGGTCTCATTGGCAATAATATACAAATTATAGAGCCTAGGAAATATATTTTTTCCTTTTTAATAGTATTTTATTTTTCTAAATATCTTCAAAAATAGTTTTCAGTATTCAACTTTGCAAAACCTTGCATTCCAAATTTTTCTCCCTTCCCTTCTCCTGTCCCAAGACAGCTAGCAATTGTATATAATTTAAACATGGGCAACTCTTCTAAATTTATTTTCATATTTATCAGCTGTACAAGAAAAATCAGATCAAAAAGGAAAAAAAAAACAACAAACAATAACAAAAAGGTGAAAATACTATCCTTTGATCCAAATTCAGTCTCCATAGTTCTCTCTCTGTATGCAGATGGCACTTCCCAATTACAAATGTATTGGAATTGACTTGAATCACCTGATTGTTGAAAAGAGCCAAGTCCATCACAGTTGATCATTTCATAATCGTCTTGTTACTATGTACAATATTCTCTTGGTTCTACTCACGTCACTCAGAATCAGTTCAATTAAGTTTTTCCAGGCTTTTCTGAAATCAGCCTGCTCATCATTTCTTATAGAAAAGTAATATATCATTATATTTTATATACCATAATTTATTCAACCATTCTTTAATTGATAGGCATCCATTCAATCTTCATTTCCTTGCCAGTACAAAAAGAGCAGCTAAAAACGTTTTTGCACATGTGAGTCCTTTTCCCTCCTTTATGATCTCTTTGGGATACAGACCCAGTAGAAACACTTCTGGATCAAAGGGTATGCACAGGTTTATAATCCTTTGGACATAGTCCCAAATTGCTCTCCAGAATGGTTGGATCATTTTACAACCCCACCAACAATTCATTAGTGTCCCAGTATTTCCCCATCCCATCCAACATTTATCATTGTCTTTTCCTGTCATTTTAGCCAACCTGAGAGGTGTTAAGTGGTACCTCAGAGTTATCTCAATTTGCATTTCTCCAAGTAAAAGTGATTTAGAACATTTTTTCATATAACTAAAAGTGGCTTTAATTTCTTTGTCTAAAAATTGTTCATATCCATTAGTCAATTATTAATTTAAATTTAATTTAATCTTTAATTTAAATTTAATTGTAAAGAGATACTTTTGCTTCAGTACCCTTTTTCCTTTTGTAGAATAGACACAAACCTTTTATCAGATAGGAACCAAGAGAAGAACAATTTTAAATCTGTCTTTAGTGGATTTTCAACATACAAGGGAACAAAGCTATAATATAAACTAACATCAAACTTCAGTGCATTGGAAGCTGGAGAATGCTTAGATTTTGAGCCAAAGTCTATTAAAAAACAACAACAACAATAAATCACAAAACACTTACTATTAATCTTTTTTCCTTATTTAATCATTTATTTTTCCCAATTACACGTAAAAACAATTTTAACATTTTTTACTCCAGATTTTGAGTTCCCAAATTCTCTCTCTTGATTCCCCCATCTCCATTGAGAAGACAAGCAATTTGACATAGATTATACATGTGTAGTCATGCAAAGCCCATTTCTATCTAAGTCATTCTGTGAAAAAAAGCAGAGTGAAAAAAAACCAAGAAAAATAAAGAGAAAGTATCTTTGATCTGCCTTTAGTCCCTACCAGTTCTTTTTTTATCCTAAGTTCATCAGTTCTATAGAATTGTCTTAGATCATTATATTGCTGAGAATAGTTAAATTATTCTTGGTAGATTATTATATAGTATTGCTGTTAATGTGTACAATGGTCTCCTGATTCTGCTTATTTCACTTATGTAAATCTTTCCAAGTTTTCTGAGAGCACCCAGCTCTTCATTTCATATAGCACAATAGTATTCCACCATAATCACATAACACAACAACTTCAACTAATTCCCCAGTTGATGGGCATCCCCACAATTTCCAATTCTTTGCCCCCAGAAAAGAGCTGCTACAAGTATTTTTGTAACATCATTCCTTTTCCTTTTTGTATTTTATCTCTTTTTAGATACTGACAAATAATGGTAGGACTAAGTCAAAGGGTATATACACGGTATTATAACCCTTTGGACATAGTTCCAAATTGCTCCAAAGAATGGTTGAATTAGTGTACCACTTCACAAATATTACATTAGTGTTTTAATTTTCCCACGTCCCCTCCAGCATTTGTCATTTTCCTTTTCTGTTATATTAGTTGAAATGACAGGTGTGGAGTAATAACTCAGAATTATTTTCAATTTGCATATCTTTCATCAATATAAAATGAGAGTAACAACATTAAAATAATGATAATAATAAAAATAACAATACAGTCCTTTGGATAAGAGGAAAAAAGAATGAAGAGCCTAAGAGAGCTCTATGTGGAATCTTTTGATATGAAATTATGTTCTAACTCTGCAACTTAAGCATGAACTAGGGTTGAGGTCTTTTTATTTCCTCATCTTGTGGACTCTTAGGTCTATTTCACTTCCAAATCGGGGCTTCATGATTGTTCGGACCTTGCAACATTGAGAGACCAAGAGACACTGTGGTGTTTGGAAAGTGTGAAGTCCTATATAAATATTTCATTATCACCTAGTTCTCTTCTGCTTGAGAAAACACAAAAGACAAGGGTAAGCTAGAGTCAGAACGTGGAAGCCTTTGCCAGCTGCTCCCTCCTCCCCTGCTACAGGTGTCAATACTGCCTAAGTATTTCTCTGCTTGGAAAGGGGTGGTGGGGGATGAGTGACTGGAGATTTGCATAATTTGTAATTAGCAAAAGGTTAAGTGATGCTGTCTGAAGTCTTTGCTTCAGAACCCTGCACTTTTCCTTCCACTGAAGTTAGGGGATAGACTTATACAATTTCAACTTCTCCCAACATCTACATTGGGACAGTCTGTTCTTTCTCTCCCCACCCACTCACTCTTGGAGGAGAAAAGGCAAAATCTCCTATCTAAAGGCATCTCTCCCATTTGGTTGGGTTGCTTTCAAGCCCTGCTGAGTAGCAACAACAGATATTATCTTTTATGCTTTAAATTTGCAAGCACTGTTAAGCAAAAGAATGTCAACTAATTCTGTCATTACACTTTATTGGATATAGTAAAGATCATTTATATCTGCCTAAATCGGATGATAGCCTCTGAAGCAGACAATCCGTTTCAAAATACTTCACTGAAAATTCAGGTTTTTCATACTATTCCCTCTGCCTGGTATCCTTCCCCACATCTACTTTTCCAATTCCTATCTGCTTTCAAGGTTTAGATCAAATGCCGACTTTTCCTTGAAGTCAGCCCTGATACCAGAAGAAAATATTATCTCTATCCTCTAAACTCATTACCATCTCATTACTGTTCACATTTTATTCATTCAAGCTTGTATTATAGTTATTAGTATCAATGCTTAGCACAGAGTTTTGTATATTGTAGGAATTTAATAAATGCCTTTTGGATTGACATGAATACTGTTCATTTTTCCATATTTCTAAACTGGGTCTAACATAGGTCTTGGCTTGTTTTCTTCATCATATATATCTTTTGGGTGAATGAATGAATCATTCCAGGAACAAAATCTGATATATCTTTCCTCCCCATAGGATTTAAGTTGATACAACTGTTCTTAGAATATTTATCTTCCACATTGCCAAACTTATGTAACAACATCTATTTTCTGTTTTGATTTTAAAGTTGTGTGCGTCTATTTGATGGGGGTATATTATTTTTTAAGAACTTTTATTTCATATTGAAGATTATTTGCTTTCACTATCTTAATATAGGGGAAAAAGGGGCAGGACTTCTGGTTCTTTCCCTGCTGACTTGAGTATCCTTGTGACTTAACTCTTTGGGGCCTCAGTTTATATATCTATAAAAATGAGAGGGGGTCATGTCATCAGTGTCATTAGTCATTCCCAACTAAAGAGAATTTAAAGAACGAAGTCCAGAATCAAGCCTTGAGATAAATTAGTATCCAGAGAAATCAGAGTGATGCAAACTGGTCCAGTGTAGACAAAACTGATGGAGAATGTTACCATCACATACTTTATTATAAGGGAGCTTATTTAGATTACATACACGGGTTCTGTACTGAGGGTAGAAGAGGGAATTCTGTCTTAAAAAAATCGCACAAGGGCTTTACATGAACTAGGAGAAATGATTAGCTGGTGGTGAAAGGATGAAAAAGCTGGAAGGGGGGGTTATCAAGAGAGGTGGGGGGAAACCTTTGAAAAATATCATAGGACAGATTTTTCATCTTCCTAGAAATGATTGGGTGGCTGGACTACATATTGATTGATCACTTTTTGGGCCTTTTCACCCATGAGCATATGAATCCATGACTGCTGGGCAACAATTTTATTTATCATGTTTTTTTCCAGGGGAGCATACCATCAGCAACCACAAAAATGAAAAAGTGAAACTAGTTCTTGAAACCAGAAAAAATGTCAGTGCATATTTACTATTTAATAGCTTTTCACAGGAAACCTACCAGCCCAGCAAAGATGAACTTACTCTATGATATTATTTTCATACATATATGCTTAGATTACGTTTAAGTAAAGGTATTAAATTTTCAAACAGATATTCTCCTGTCTGCCTCTTCTATGTGCTTTATAATATGTATGAATCAGACCTAAATTTTTTGTAAGGAAATTAAAATTCAACTGAGTACTTGGTTTCAGCTGAATAGCTTAGTTTGACTTTTAAAGATGGATTTTTTGTTGTTCAGTTATGTCAGAAAATTTGAATTTTCTTTGATTTTTGAATTTTTGAATTCTTGACATAAGATACTGGTTTACCCTTTCCTTCTTCAGTTCACTTTACAAATTAGGAAACTGAGGCAAATGTATTAAGCAACTTGCCCAGAGCCATCCAGATATAGTAAGTGTTTGGTGTGGATTTGAACTCATGACAATGAATCTTCCCATTTTTAAACCCTATACTCTATTTATTGTGCCACCTATCTGCCTCTTGCACCACCTAGAGAGTACCATCATTGTACCTCTTCTTAATTGTTTTATTTTACTTTTTTTTCTCAACACGATTTTTCCAAATATATGTGAAGATAGTTTTCAACATTCTTTTTTATTTTTAATTAAAGCTTTTTATTTTCAAAATATATGCATGGATAATTTTCAACATTTTCCCTTGTAAAACCTGGTGTTCCAATTTTTTCCCTCCTTTCCCCCACCTTCTCCCCTAGACAATTTAAATAAACCAATATATGTTAAACATGTGCAATTCTTCTATACTCCACAAATATAGTGCTGCACAAGAAAAATCAGATAAAAAAGGAAAAAGGAGAAAGAAAACAAAAGCAAACAACAAAAACAATGAAAATACTGTTATAATTCACATTCACTCCCCACTGTCTTCCCTGTCTGTGGGTGTAGACAATATTCTTCATCACAAGATCATTGGAATTGGTCTGAATCATCTCATTGTTGAAACAAGCCACATCTATCAAAATTGATCATCGTATAATCTTGCTGTAGTTGTGTATAATATTTTCCTGGTTCTGCTTGTTTTACTTAGCTTCAGTTCATGAAAGTCTCTCCAGGCCTCTCTGAAATCATCTTGCTGATCATTTCTTATAGAACAGTAACATTTCAATAACATTCATATGCCATAACTTATTCAGCCATTCTCCAAATGATGGGTATCCATTCAGTTTCCAGGTTCTTGCCTCTACAAAAAGGGCTGCTACAAACATTTTTGCACATCAACATTCATTTTTATAAGATTTTGTGTTCCAATTTTTTTCTCCCTCCTTTCCCTTCTCCCCTTTCCCCAAGACAGCAAGCAGTTTGATACAAGTCAAATATGTACAAATCCTTTTAAACATATTTCCATATTTGTTATGTCATGCAAGAAAAATCAGTCCAAAAAAGTGAAAAATCCAAGAGAAAGAAAAAAAAAAGCATAAAAGGTGAAACTATTATGCTTTTATTCACAATTAGTCTCCATAGTTCTCTCTGAGGATGAGAATGGCATTTTTTCATCCTGAGGACTTTGGAATTAATTGTTTCATTCCCTTCCGCAACTATTTCCCTATGGGGTAAAATAGATTTCTAGACCCAATTGAGTATTTACATATATTCTTCTATCTTTAAATCCATTCCAGTGGAAGAGAGGTTCGATTACTATCTACCACCTTATCTCCATTTTCCTCTTCTCTATAAAAGCACTAATTGCACGACAACAATGTGGAAAAATTTTCTCTATCCTACCCATCTCTTCCCTCTCTCCCAGTGCATCCTTCTTTCTAACCTTTCATTTTAAAAACAATCATTCCAACATAATCAACTTGCCCTCAGGTCCTCTATTTATATAGACTCCTTCTGACTTCCCCAATAATGATAAAGTCCTTAGGAATTACATAGATCATTTTCCCATATAGAAATGTAAACAGTTGAACTTTGTTGAATTTTATTATTACTCTTTCATGTTTACCTTTTTATGCTTCTCAAGTCTTGTATTTGAAAGTCAAAATTTCCATTCAGTTCTTCTTTTCATTAGGGATGTCTGAAAATCCTTTATTTCATTAAATATTCAATTTTTTCTCCTGAAGAACCGTATTAAATTTTCCTGGGTAGGTTATTTTTGATTGTATTTCTTAGCTCCTTTCCCTTTTGGAATATTTCATTTCAATCCCTTAGTTCTTTTCACATGGAACCTGCTAAATCTTTTGTAAACCCAACTCAGTCTCTACAATATTTGAATCACTTCTTTCTTGATACTTACACTGTTTTCTCCTTAACCATGTAACTCTAGAATTTAGTTATAATATTTCTGGTAGTTTACATTTTGCAGTCGCTTTTAGGATGTGATGGTGAAGCCTTTTCATTTCTATTTTACTCTCTGGACCTAAGATATTAGGGCAGTTTTCCTTTCCCACATTTTGACATATGATATTTAGTCTCCTTTTATGATTGTGGGTTTTAAGTAATCCAATGATTCTTAAATTACTTTTCCTCAGACTATTTCCTAAGTCAATATTTTTGATGATATATTTTATATTTTTCCCATTATTTTTACCCTTTGTTTTTAATAACTAGTAGAATAATTAGATTTCACTTGGTAATTCTAATTTTTAAAGAATCATTTTCTTCTATAAACTATTTTTAATCTCTTTTTTTCATTTACCCAATTCTTTTTAAGGAGCTCATTTTTGAATGAATTTTTGTATCTCCTTTTTCATTTATTCTGCTCTTTAAGGAGTTTTTATTTCAGTGAATTTTTTGTGCCTTTTACCATTAATCTAATTCTCTTTCTGAAGACCTTATTTTCTTCAGAAATTTGTATTCTTCTTTTGCCAAATTATTAATTCTTTTACATAATTTTCCTGCATCAATCTCATTTCTTTTCCCATTTTTTTCCTCTGTGACTCATCTTTTTATTTGTGTTAAAACTTATATTGTCTCCCATTAGGTAAGCTCTTTGCAAATGGCAATTTTTCATTCTTTGTACTTATAACCTCAAAGCCTAGAACAATGCCTGGTGTACATTGCAGGTCTTTAAATTTTTAAAAACACTTGTACGAACCTTCTTCCTACACTTATCACATAAATTCCTATATAAGAAATATAATGTTCTTCTCTATTAGGTGGTAAATTCTTTCTCACTATGCTCTATTTTGTATCAATAACTCCAGAGATGAGCATTTGTTGTTGGTTAGTCATTTTTCATCCATGTCTAACTCTTTGTGACCCATTTTTGTGGTTTTCTTGGTAAAGACACTGAAGTAGTTTGCCCTTTCTTTTTTCAGCTTATTTACAGATGAGGAAACAGAGTTAAATAACTTATTCAGGGTTACACAGCTTGTAAGAATGGTAAAAAAAAATAGAAAATATAAATATCATAAAAAATTGACTTAGGAAATAGTTCGCAGAGAAATAATTTAAGAATTATTGTATTAGGGGCAACTAGATGGTGCCGTGGATAGAGCACTGGCCCTGAAGTCCTCCTGACTTCATTTACCTCAGGTCCTCCTGACCTAAGTTCAAATCTGCCCTCAGACACTTAATACTTCCTAGCTGTGTGACCCTGGAAGTCACTAACTCTTGATTGCTTCAGCAAAATAAAACAAAAAACAAACAATAATAATAACAGTAATAAATTCAAAAAGAATTATTGGATTACCTAAAAGGAGACTAAATATCATATATCAAAATGTGGTAAAGGAAAACTGCCTATAGATCTAGAGAGTAAAATAGAAATTAAAAGACTTCACCATCACCTCCTGAAAGTGAGTGCAAAATGTAAACTACCATTTCACTATTCTGCACTCAGGAACGTGAATCTTTCTAACTCTTGACCTGCTTCAGAAGCCTCAGAGACTAACATGAGATCTTGGTAATAGAAGGTGCTTATGCAGTAGCAAGTATATTGAATTTAAGTCATAAAACCTAATCTAATTTAACTTAATGCCTGGAACCAATTCATTTAACTAACTTTCCTCTTCTATAAAAGCAGATAGATATTTGACCAATAGACATAAATACAAAAGTTACACAATATGAGTCGGCCTGGAGGAGTTGCAGTCAGCCTGGTTGGAAGGAATCTCCACATAGATTGGATTAGCGATCCATCTGAATGTTTGAGTATACAGCAATTATGATATAATTCCATAAGAACACTGATGTCTCATCTCTTTCTTTAAACTTCCAGAAATTATTGCTGACCTTGGGTTCAATTAGCCTTCTTCTCTGAAGCTTTCATTATAGCTATTTCCACATTGTTTTCTTCTGAGTTTATATGTTGATAATCCTTGCCAGGTAATAGCTCTTTCTGGCCAATTTCTTTTGTTCTCGTTTTTGCACATTTTTCTAGCCTGTTTCTTGACTCTGAACTTTAACGTAAAGTTTGTCTCTGCTCACCTAGGATTAGGGAGACACTGTCCCAATTCTCAGGCTGCTGTTTTCAGTACTAGTTCTTGGGGTCTGTGTGTTTTGGGTGTTTCCGAGATGATTCCATCTAAGGAAAAGTATGATCTTTGCTCTGGTATTTATCCAGGAGGGACCACCGATCTCTTGCAGTCACTAGCTTTTGTGTGCCTTATACTGTGACTTTGGCCCTTCTCCCTTGAGTCCCACTACCAGCATTATTCTTCACCCCAGAATGGTCGCTTATGGACAATAGAGTTGTCAATCAGGGCCAGCTGCACTTGTCAGCTTCCTTCTGATCACCCTCTGACCATTTTTCTTAGCCCCCTTATTGCCCATGTGCTGAAAGCTTCCCATACTGCTGCTGGCCCTGCCGTGGCTACCTCCATAGCCCATTGCTGGTGTTTTGCCCCATGTGCTCCAGGCCGGCCCTGACATTTGGGTGTTTTCTTAGGCTAGAAGAATGTCTTCTCTGGCCTTTTTTTGATTCTGTCATTCCAAAATTTGATTTAAGGAGTTATTTTAAAGTTGTCTGAAGGGGAAGGTTGGGAGAGTTCTTTTGGGTTACTGTCTACCATCTTGGCTCTCCTGCCCACTCACTATCTCTTGATCCTCAAACCAAATATTCTTAATACTATTCTCCACTCCCAGACCTCATTTATGTAGCTATAATAACAATAAGCATCTTGCCTATTTAGTAATATTCTTTCCTAAGAACAAGGTCATATCTCAAGGTTATCAAAAGTTTGAGTTTGTTAGAATTGTCCTGAACATAGCATACGCATATTTACTATTTACTCTATAAGAATTCTATATAAGTGAACACCATTTCCCAATAATGAAAACACATTAATTTGGAACTTGAAAAGATGGCTCAGTTTTACAAAGAAAAAAAAACCAAGTTGAATGCCTAGGTCTATGAAACAGCAAACATTTTCTCCTTTTTGCCACCAATAGAAGAGTGATAATGATTGTGTTTCTCTCCTGGAATATAAAAGGTTGGAGTAGGATGCACTCCCAAGAAATTGAGAATTTGTCACTGATTGCTTTAACAACAGAAAACTACTGGTAGTCTAAAAGCATTGTGATGATGGCTTCATTCTCCAGAAAACCTTCAGTTTGTTTTTCCTCAAACAATTCTCTTTCTTAAAACAAATAACTGTATTTGTTCCTGTAAAAATGTCCCAAGTTGCTAATACAGTAAAACCATGCCCTTCCCTAAATTCCTGGTTGCAGTTCTGACATTTTGTAGCTAGATGTTAGAGGCCTGTCCAGCTCTGTCAGGGTGCCCAATTTCCATCATTTTTGTTTCACAAACAGGACCAGTTAATGTCACACAGAGATGCTAAGCACTTTATGCAAAAAGTTCACTTCTAAGGACTTTGACATTATTAACAGGAACACCCTGCAAAGCATTAAAATCTCAGGTTAATTGGTCTGCCTAACTTTCTGGAACACAGAAGAAAACAGGAAATAGTCTTGAGATTTCTTAAAATTTTAGGCAGGGAAAAATAAATAGCATTTACTAAGCTCTTACCATATGCCAAGCATTGTGTTAAGCCCTGAGGATAAAATTATGTATAAGCAAAAAAATAAAAAATAAAAACCAAACCCCGACCCCCCCCCAAAAAAAAAAAAAACCCTGTCTTTGCTCCAGCGACACTGGCTTGGCTATTCTACAAACAAGACCTTCCATTGCTTGGCTAGTGACAGTCTTTGGCTGTCCCCCCAGCCTGGAAAGGTCTTATTTCTCTGTTCCACTACTGACCCCCTAACTTTCTTTAAGACTCAACTAAAATCCCATCTTCCACAGCAAGCCTTCACAAACTACTCTTAATTCCAATTGCTTCTTTCTGTTAATGATTTCCTAAGCTTTGTGTATTTTTGTTTGTATGTTGAATCTTCTATTAGATTGTACATTCCTTGAGGGAAGAAATTGTCTTTCGCCTCTTTTTGTATTAACAGAGTTTAGCACAGTGCCTAGCACATAGTAGACAGTTAATACATGTTTATTGATTATATGATTGAACAATTAAAGGAGAATGACAATATAAAGAAGTGAACTGAAAAGGGAGCAGAAAGGTGTCTCTCAGCTAGTATGAGGTCAAAGTCTTGACAATTCAAAAGCAAAGCTAAGGAAATGATGAAAGTTGGTCAGCTTGGATCCCTTCCTAAAATAGATGCCCCAGGAAAAACTCCCTATTTGGAGTAGTTCAGGAGGATGGAGTTATGTTGCATAATGAGAAAGTCACAGGAATGTCTAGGGTGAGGTGGTTTTATATTCTGGAAAGGCAACTTCAGTATCATGGTGGTAATCTGGGAAATCAGAAACAGACACAGTTGGGTTTTTTCATCCAACTTATACAATATTCAGTCCATCATATTATAATTCTTGCATAGAATTTCTGTCAAAGGCACCACCATCTTTACATTGTCTCAGGTTCATAAACTCAGTATTATTATCAGCACTTCATTTCCCTCAACATACATATTCAGTCAATTGCCAGATTTTCTTTTTGCCATTTCAACCTTTACATCTCTTGTATCCTCTCCTCTTCAGTCACACAGGAACTACCTAAGTACAAGTACACTCCTCACCTAGAATATTACAATATACTCCTAATTGGTCTCTCTGCTTCAAGTCTCCTCACCAGTCTAGTCTATATACTGTTGTCAAATAATTTTCCTTAATCATAGACTTGGCCATGACTCTAGAATAAAATATGATCTGCTTCTGTTTAGCTTATTTTTTTGAATTTATTTAGAATTTTATTTTCCCTGGGTACTTGTAAAAACATTTTTATATTCATTTTTAAAACTTTGAGTGCCATATTCTTTTCCTTCTTCTTTTCCTACATCCCCTTATTGTGAAGGCAGTTTGATAAAAATGATACATGTGTAGTCATGCAAAGAATTTCCATATTAGTCATATTGTGAAAGAAAACACAGAAAAAACCCTCAAGAAAAATAAAGAAATATTTTAAAAAGTATGCTTCAGTCTGTATTCAGACACCATCACTTCTTTGTTTGAGGAGTGATAGCATTTTTATCATAAGTCCTTTAGAGTTGTCTTGTATCATTATATTGCTGAGAATAGCTAAGTTATTCATTGCTGATCATCTTACAGTATTGCTGTTACTGAGTACACAGTACATTTTACTTTACCTTAGTTTATGGAAATCTTTCCAGGTTTTTCTAAGAGCACCCTACTCATCATTTCTTATAGAACAATGATATTCTATCATAATAATGTAGCACAATCTGTTCAACCATTTCCCAAATGATGGGTATTCCCTCAATTTCCAATTCTTTGCCACCACAGAAAGAGTTGCTATAAATATTTTTGTATATATAAGTCCTTTTCCTTTTTGTTTTTGTCTCTTTTTGGATGCTAGGTCAAAGGATATTCATGGTTCTATAATCCTTGTTGTAGTTTCATATTTCTCTAGAGAATGGCTAAATCAGTTCACAACTCCACGATCAGTGTATTAATGTCTTATTTTCTTCACATCCCTTCCAACATTTGTCATTTCCTTTTTCTGTCCTTGTAGCCAATCTAATAGGTATAAGGTAATACCTTAAAATGCTTTTAATTTGCATCTCTTCAATCAATAGTGAATTAGAGCATTTTTTCATCTGGCTATAGATAGTTTTAATTACATCATCTGAAAACACTTTATATCTTTTTATCGTTTATCAATTGGAGAATGGCTCCTACTTTTATAAATTAGACTTAGTTCCCTATATATTTGAGAAATGAGACCTTTATCAGAGAAACTTGAAATTTTTTCTCAGTTACTTTTGCTAACGATATTTACCTTCATTCTATTTTCCCTGTTTATTTTATTCTCTTTTTTCACTCTGTATCTCCTCAAGTGTTTTGTTTCTTACTACTTCCTTCCCCAATCTGTTCTCCTTTCTATCATTGCCCTTTCTCTTATTCATTTCCCCTTCTACTTTCCTGTAAGTTAAGATTGATTTCTTTACCTAGTTTACTGTATATGTTATTCCTGTTTTAGCCAATTTTAATGAAAGTAAGATTCACTCATTCTGCCTCACCTTTTTGCCTTGCCTTCCCTTCCACTGTAAAACCTTTTCTTCCCTCTTTTGTGTGGGTTAATTTATCCCATTGTACCTCTTTTCTTATATGTTTCTCTCTTGCTCTTTAATTTTATTTTTAAGATATGATCTTTTCACATTCAACTCACACTTATGTCCTCTGTCTATATATACTGCCCTAATAATAAATAAGGTCTTATTAGTTACAAATATCACTTTCTCATATAAGAATAGAAACAGGTTCACCTTATTTAAAAGTCCTTTAGGTCTCTTTCTTATTTATTTCTTATTTATTTTTTTCTGATTCTCTTGAATCTTATATTTGGAAGTTAGATTCCCTTTTCAATTTTGGTCTTTTTTTTTTCTCTTGAAGAATTATACTCAGTTTTGTGGATAATAATTCATGGTTCTGATCCTAGCTCCTTTGCCCTCTGGAGTATCATATTCCAAGCCCACCAATCCTTTAATGTAGGAGCTGCTTAATCTTGTGTAATCCTGTGTGTGGTCCCATGTTTATTTCTGGCTGCTTGCAAAATTTTCTCTTTGACCAAGCAGCTCTGGAATTTTGCTTTAATATTACTGGGATTTTTTATGTTGGAATTTCTTTCAGGAAGTGATCAACAGTTCTTCAAATATCCAGGGTAACTTTCTATGTTAATTTCTTGAAATATATAATCTAGACTTTTTTATTATTTGGCTTTCAGGTAGTCTAGTAATTTTTAAATGATCTACCCTTGATCTATTTTTCAAGTCAATTGTTTTTCCAATGAGGCCGTCCACATTTTCTTCTTTTTTTGTTCTTTTGATTTTGTTTTATACTTTATTGATTTCTCATAAAATTATTCAGTTATATTTATTTAATTATAATTTTTAAGGAATTATTTTCTTCAATGAGTTTTTGTTTCTCCTTTTCCATTTGACCAATTATACTTTATATGAGTTTTTTTTTTCCTTTAGGGAATTTTTGTGCCTCTCTGTCCAGTTTCCATTTTTGGTTTTTAAGGCATTCTTCTCATTGACTTTTTACACTTTTATTATTTGACCTAATCTGTTTTTAAAGTGTTATTTGCTTCATTTTTTTAATCTTCTTTTCTCAAGCTCTTGAACCATTTCTTAATGATTATCTTGCCTGACTCTTCATTTCTCTTCCCTAACTCTTCATTTCTCTTCCCATTTTTCTTCTTCTCCTTTTACTCGATTTTCACAGTTCTTTTTGACCTTTCCTATAACCTGAGACTGATTCTTATTTTTCTTGGAGGCTTTGGATGTAGGAGCTTCGACTTTGGTATATCAGCTTCTGAGTGTGTATTTTGATTTTCCTTGTCACTATTATAACTTTTTATGGTCAGAATTCTTTTTTCTGTTACTTGCTCATTTTCTTGTCCTATTTTTCGACTTTAAACTCTTTATTAAAGCAGTTCTCTATTTTGAGGATTAAGGGCCCTTTGTTTCAAGCTCCGTGTATTTGGTGCAGCTGTTTTCAAAGAAGCTTCTAGGAACCTGTTAACCTTCAGTTCTTCCTAGGTAGGATTTGATCTAAGCAGAGGTGTTTATTATTCTCCTGTACTATGCACTGTTTTTTAAATGTTTTTATAATAATAGCTTTTTATTTTTCAAAATACAAAGATGGTTTTTTCAACATTCACTCTTGCAAAACCTTGTGTTCTAAATTTGTCTCCGTCCCTCCTCACTTCTCCCCTCCCTTATGTAGCAAGTAATCCAATTCATACTCTGGTTTGTGAACAACCACAAGAATTCTTTTCTGCTCTGAATCTGTGATGAGGGTCCCTGCTCCACTTTGGGTCACAAAATCTGTTGTGATAGTGCCCTGGTTCACACTGAGACTGCCATCCAGGACTGTATGGGCAAAGAGACTCCCCCTCTCATCTCCTTATGAGATCTAGCCCTTTTACTGTCTGTGGGCTACAGGCTCTGGAAGCAGCTGTTGCTGCTGCTGAGTCAGTCAGTGGCTTTCCAGGCCTGCTCCTGATTTGTTGGGGCCCAGTCTGTACTGGACTGTGTCCATTTTCATCCAGGTGAGACAGAACTTTCCTGCCAACCTTCTCAGTTGTCTTTAAGTAGAACATTATTTCACCTCATCCTTCTGTGGGTTCTGCTGCTCCGGATATTTTTTATATCATTATTTAAAGATGTTCAAAGGCCTTTTGGGGAGATCTCAGGCAAGTAGTTGCCTTTTCCCTCTATCTTAGGTAGACCGCCTCTTTTTAGCTTTTAAACACCTACAAATAGCAGTAGGAGGATTAGGTGAATGGGAGTCTCAGGATTCCAGGAGACCACAAAAGGGGCTGAGATCTTGAATTAATTTGGTAGCCACATGAATTAAGAGAATAGAAAGCTGTATGTTACTGTATAACAGGGGAAGAGGTCGGGAGTGGGAAAATAGAGCCAAAGGGATTGATAAAAATTGAGACTTTGACTCAGCGGCTGAATTGGACTGGTGGCTCTCTAAAGGAATGATAGTGACCTAGATTGCAAAGTTAGGAGGAAAGGTTTGTTTGTGTGGAGGGGAAGATTATTTTCATTCTAGATCTGTTAAATTTCCAATGCTACTGGGACATCTAAATGGAGATGACCAGCAAGGCAGTTTGTGCTATCAAGTGCTCCAGAGTGGAATGAAGGCTGGAGATGTAGTTGGGTGAGTCAACTGCAGTGATAATTGAACCAATGGGAACTGAGAGCTCTTAAATAGAATGTAGAGATGGCCCAGGACAGAATCCTAGTCCACACTCATACTTATGGGGTGGGAGTTGGATAACTCAGCAGAAGAGATTTGGAAAGGCTCTTAGGTAGGTAGAAGGAAGAGAAGTTTTGGAAAACTAACAGAGAAGTAGAATACAGGAAGAGGAAGTACCAGTTAATAGTCCTGATGATACAGAGAAGTGCAGAAGGATGAAGACTAGACAGATAAAGTCAAAAGCAGAACAGTCCCTTCCCTTAAGGAGTTTGCATTTTAGTGAGGCTGTGGGTCACAACTTGCATACCCAGAAATAAATACAAAATATGTTCAAAGAGCAAATTAAATTTAGGTTGGAAATGGGCGCAAACAACTGGAAGGATCAGTCTTGTGTAAGTGGAGCTAAGAAAGGCATTTGATTGGGCTTGGAGGACGCTAGGGCTTCTAAGAAAGAAAGAAGTGAAAAAACAGTATATTCCATACCTGGGCAGTAGCCTGGTCAAAAAGCAGGGGTGGGAGATGTACTGCTATGTAAAGATAATAAATAGGCCAGTATAGTAGGAAAGTGCTTGAAGAAGGAGTGTGATATAACCTGGAAAGACTGGCTGGAGTTAAATTATGAAAAGGTTCTTAATATTAAAGTATTTTATCTGAGGAGGGCTGGGCAGCCACTGTAGCTCCTCAAGCAGGGGAGGTGAAAGATCAGACTTGTTCTGTAGAACTACCATTTTGGTTTCTATGTAGAAATAGGATCGGAGGTGGGAAGAGACTTGAAAGAGAGAGACCCACTGGTTGGTGATTGCTGTAGTTTAGGGCAGGACTTCTTAAACTTTTTCCATTCATGACCACTCTTCTTCTGAGAAAACTTTACATGAACCCAGATACATAGGTATATAAATAGGTATACAAATAAAAATTTTACTGATTATAAATCATAGTTTCATGATCCCCACATTCAGTTATGAGTTCATAACACATAGTTTAAGAAGAGTTGTTACATAGACCAAGACTTGGTGGTGTCTGTGTAGGAGAGAGAAAGCAATGGATGGGAGAGATTTTTTGGAAGTAGAATTACTTGTAATTTAGGACCTGATTTGGTTGGGGGTTTTGAGGGAAAATAAAAGAATGATATTCAGAGTTTATATAATTTTTTTGAACTGGTGTCTTGGTTATAAGTTTTGAAGATATCCCTAAAACTTTCTGTATGATAGTGAAGGACTTCTTGGTATTTTAATCTTTCACTACAAATAAATGAGGAAATCTGTGCAAATAATACTCTTGAATCCTGAAATGGCTTACCTCACCAAATATTATAATCTGGTGTTTGAAATTTGGTATGAATAATGATTACCCGAAGAAGGTTGTTTTGTCAGTAATGATAGATATTTGACTAAGCAGTTTTTCTGGATATAAACTCCTTTTTTCTTGTGTGTTGCATACAAACTAGCTAAGGAAATACCACATTCATGAAAATATTAAACATCATGATGTCTGAGCATTGGCAAGGAAGAAAAATTTAGCTATACTAGCCAATCCAAAAGCAACTGTTAAGTATTTACTGCCAAATACTCTGCTGAACACCAAGGAAAGAAAGAAAATTTTTAAAATATATATATTTCCGGCCCCCAAAGCACTTATATTCTAACAGAAAAACAAATCATAAATGCAAAAATGAATCAGATTTACATTCCAAGTCCTTAACTCTTTCCCCTAATTTGAGAGCCTTCTGTCTGAGATTCCTTCAGAGTAAGTTTAGCAGATGAGAGAAAGAAGAGGCAGATAGTTCCCTCAGAGCTGGTCCACATTGTTGAGATTGATATGTCCTTGAACTATTTGAGAGAACAGTGACTGGAGCAAGCAAAGCCTTTGAGGAGGAAGGAAATTTCATCCAGTGTAAAATGGGGGGGAATCACTGAAGTGCTGAGACCTACTGAGTCTGAACCTTTGGGGAAATGGATAGTGACCTACATATGTCAATTTGTGTCTTTCTTCCTTGGAATTAAAGGCCTTGTGTGAGAGAGTCTTGAAGGCTGTTAGTACAAAAGGGAGCTCTTTCCAAATAATAAGCACAGGAGTTCTGGGTAAATAATCCTAAAACATATTCTTTGGACTGGCATTTTAATGAACTCTCAAAGAACTGAGAAATATTTGGAGAGGATTTAATAAAACATAAAAAGTGTCAAGGTTCACATATCTGTGTTTCAGTTGGGACTCTCAAAGCTAATTTGGTGAGGGCTGTGTTTTAGGTGCTCCCACTTGGAAACCCAATTTACTCTAAAATCTTGGCTCCCTTTTGCTGCCTGTGGTTTTGAGCTCTGATGTCTGTTATGCCTCCTTTACACTCTTAATCAAGAGGCTAGAAAGTATGCTTTCTTTCAATGGGAATAGTCCAGCCCACCAAAGGCCCTTTTTTTTCCACCAGTTCTCTGGCCAAATGTTTTTTTCCTTGTCCTCTGGAAGACAGAATCACATTGTACAATTAAAAAAACACATACAGAAAGAAACAACCCCCCGCAAAACACTTAATATAGGTTTTGATTTCCTGCAGAATGCTTTCCAGATGTGTTCTCCAACAGGCTCTTGGAGAATGAGAACTGAGGTAATTTTTTTTAACAGAGAGAAATCATGTTTTATGTCACCACACCAGAAAAATATTACCATTCTTCTCTTTTTCCTGGGTCCAAGATTAGAAACATGTTGTTTCAGGATTATTTTTATTCCTCACAAAAGGTCACTAACATGAACTAAATAATTTATTTTACCCAATTTCAATTAAATTTTTAGTCATACTTGAAGCATGTTGTTTCTCTTAGATCTCCATTTAGAAGGGTGCTGCTGTTTGAACTCGGAGGATTTAGAAGTTCAAAAATGAAGGCTTTTGGGGAGGTGGAAAGGGAAGAGGGAAGGCCTTCATAAGAAAGCATGAGATCCATTAGACAACTGAATGTAAGGGCACTTTTTCATCATCACTGGAATTTGGCTTTTCCTGTTCACATATACTTTGCCCTTCACAACTCCAGACAGTTGAAGCATGAGAAGAAAAGCATCCTTTTAAAGCTGGGACTCCATGTAACAGAGCATCATAACTTAAGTTTGCTTACCAGAGTGGTATGATGGAGAGAGCCTGGAATAGGAGTGAGAGAATTTCAGTTTGAAACCTGCCTCTTTCTGCTTGCTATTTGTGAGATTTTGAGAAAAGTGAATTCTCTTCTCTGAAATTCAGCATCCTAATCTGTAAAAAGAGAAAAGAGGGTATTTGACTACATGAGCCTCCTAGCTCCAAATGCTAGTGATTTTAGGGATTCTTTGCATTTCTCTTTTAATCTCATACCCTACTTCACGTAAGACAGGTTGGCCAATTTAGTAATGTCCATGGCTTTCATAATACCATAAAGCCCATCCTTAAGTAATTGACAGTTGGTTATAATCCCCTGTGGAATCAAAATTGTAATATGTTGCTATAGGCACAGCTTCTTCCTCCACAAATGTCTCTTGTGTATCATTTCTTTAGCTGTTTGTTTATAAAGAAAGATTTAAACTAATACCAAGATGCAATACCTTTCGGCTTTATCAGATTTGCTTCTCTCCTCTCCTCCCTTTTAGTTGTAGGTTGTCATAGAGATATGACTCGTCCCAGGTGCATAACCTAAAGGGGCAAAGAAAGATGGAAAAATAAATATTTCTCTGCAGTGAGCTTGCTGTAAAGGTTAGGCTTAACATTAGCTGGAGTAATAAATCTGGAAGAAATGACTGGTTTTAGATAAAGTGATCTTCTGGGAAAACATTAAGAAAATTGGCCTCATTTAAAATTGAACTAAGATTCAGATTCCCACAATAGGTAGAAGTATGGTTTAAAGAAAAAACAAAGAAAGGAAGGAAGGAAGGAAGAGAAAAAGGAAGAAAAGAAAGAAGGAAGGAAGGAAGGAAGAGAGAAGAAAGAAAAATAGAAAAAAAATTAGAAAGAAAAGTGTAAGAAGTAATGAAAAAAATAAAGGGAGGGAGAAAAATGAAGGAAAAAAAGAAAAGGAAGATAAAGGAAGAAGAAATTCAGGTACTTTCCATTGGAAATATGAGGGGAAATGTGAGGGAGACAAGTAGAAATGGTGTGAGGAAGCCTGCCTTAAGTTTGATTCTGGAAGATGTGGCCAGCTACTAAGTAATTTCTTTCCTCCACATGAATTTTTGTAAATTCATATACTTAAGAAAGCATCCTAGAATAGCTCCACTTCTTGCAGGCCTGAGATGGGAAGCTGTTGGTCATCAGAAGGCTGCCATGAAGTGAATTAATTCATTTCTAGAATCACTTGTATCAGTTCTCCATTCCACTTTCTATTACTTAAATTAGCTTACTGGCATGGGCCAAAAGTCAGGAGCCCTCTTTCACATCTGATTGTAGCACTAACTAGGTGTGTTACCCTAGACAAATTATTTAAGCTCACTAAATCTTGATTCCTTCTGTAAAACTGGAATATTAATACTTTTGCCAAACCTGGTTCAGAGGAAGGCTGTAGGGAAAGCTTTCTGTAAACGTTAAGGTACTTTATAAATGTGAGCTATTATTATTAATGCTTCCTCATTTTATTAAAGTTCTCATTTCACAGACAAAACCTATTACCATTGTTATTAGAAGAAAGGCTTTAAAAATAATTTTGTTGAATAGTAACAGTAGGAGAGCAATTGTGCAATTGATGACTTAAAACGAAATCCCCCAATTATCAGCTTCTCTCTAGGTTATTTCAGTTACCAGACTCAGAGACTTTGTTAGCATACATTGGAATAAAAATTGCTATCTGCCACTGAGAAGTAGCATGATGTTGATGGTATAGTGGATAGAGAATTGGTCTCAGAGAGAGTAAGTTGTTGTTCAATTGTGTCTCACTTTTTGTGACCCCATTTGGGATTTTCTTGGCAAAAATACTGGAGTGGTTTGCCATTTCTTTCTCCAATTCCTTTTATAGATGAGCAAACTGTGGCAAACAGGATTAAGTGATTTGCTTAGGGTTATACAGCTAGTAAGTATAGTTAGCTCTTCAACTTCAGAGGGGTTAGAGGTAAGGTACCGCTGCAATCTGGAAAATGAACCAAATTTTTTGGCACTCACATTGCAAAGTGAAAAATATATGGATTTTTTTCTTTTCTTTTATGGGATATTTACAATAATTTATTGTAAAATTTGGATTAATATTATAAAATACTATACATATAATTTATGTATTTCTGAATTTCTAAACTTTTTCTGTGTCTTATATTAGCTTTTGAGTGTTTCCTCCAGCTTTCCAAAAGCCCCCCTAAAATTACCATTTAATTACCTTTGCTATTGTCTTGCATTTTAGAGCTCTAAGCTCTATACTCTATTCACTCTTCCACCTTAGCTGCTCCAAAGACAGGAAGATCTGAGTTCAAGTACTGCTTCTGATGCATTGTATGACTTAAAAATCTCTTAACCTCTTGGTGCTCTAGAGAAATAAGACTGAATTTCATGGATGGTGTCAGCATGCGCTGGTCAAGGGAATTTCCTTGTACAGAAAAAAAGAAATCAAATGTGCATTCTTTCTCCTTATACCTGCCTCAAACTTAGTGACAGTCCCACTTTGGAAAATTTACATCTTCTTTATGTGTCTCATTTATAAAATTAGGGTATTAGACTTAGAAAGAGTTCTGAAACCCCTATATACTATAACCAATAAATGACTGGGTCATTTATCTTGTTGCAAGACCTTCAGTCATGGGGGACTCACTACCTCCAAAGACATTCTGTTACATTTTTGGAAAGCTACAATTATTAGGAAATTTTTCCTTATATTCTCTAAAATGTCTTTCAGTGGAAAGATTTTATGATTCCAAGCCATTTTCCAAATTAGAGGAGAAGAAATATGCCATGATAAATTTAATATTTTTTAAAATAGCCATAAATTCTAAAATGAGAACATTAAGAACTCAGGAATAATATGTTCCATTTAATAGATATAGAGAAAACATTCATTATTTCACTGACATAGAGAATATAGATTGCGGAAACTCTTTCTATTAACAAGCAATACCTTCTAATTATAAAGAATTGCCCAGAACACGCGTCAAATACCTTGTAGACTGATGTATATATGGATCATATTCCTAAATGCAGCTGAGCCAGATGAAATAATAACTGGGAAATATTTTTTAAATAAATAAAAATACAATTAAACATAGGTAATGTTAAAATGTGGCTTTTTAAGTCAGTATATACCACAGAGTTCCTTATATATGCTTTAGTGGCCCCCATTTCTGTTTGAGTTCTAAAGCACTTAAAAATTGAGTCAATTAATCAACAAGCATTGATTTAAGTGTTTGGTATTCATCAAGATCAAATAGACCATAAAAGGTGGAACTTGAATCTCTAGACCATCTGATATATTGCATAGCTGGGATTTGAACCCCGGATCTTGTTATTTCATCCCAACTTTCTATATACCAGCTGCCCCACAGTTGACATAGTTATTTGGTAGATCAAAGTTAAGAGAAGATGAATCTGTATTGAGGAGAAAATAACCTGACTAGAGTAGAAGATATGCATCTAGAAAGAGAGAGTCAAGTCTAGCAACCTTAAATATTCATTATTAAAATTTTTATTTGGTATTTCACAGATCTGTAATTTCTTTGGTGTGGTTACTTCTTCTACTAACACAAATTTCCAGAAATATTAATCACCTTGGAGGTCGCTACCTTGGTGATGACCCTTTCACAATTTAAACTGATCATCAAGGAATGAATGTCATCCATTGCTGAGTCGATACTTGGAAGATTTATCCAGTTTGGCAGAACATTTTATTTATATTTTTATACACACACATATACACATAGATAAATATATGTAATATATAAATATATAATAAGTTCTAGCCTATAGAAGTATATTTTTATAATTTAAATGTTAAATTCTTTGTAATTAAGGTTTAAAAATTAATTTGGAATCTTGTTGGAATCTGATGTTGGTCATCAGACCATACATATCAAGTCCAACCAAAGGGTTAATTTAATTACATTCTTCACCCCAAGATATATTGTTCTCGGGAGCCAAAGAATTTTCTGCAGACTGGGATGCCCAGAAGACCATGAAGAATACCAATGTTATTTAGAATATCAACACACACATAGATACATTCACATATAGGTATGTGTGTGAATACACATATATGTATATATACACATATATCCATGCATTTATAATTATGGTATGTATGTATGTGTATGTGTGTATACATATACATATAAATGGATATGTATATGTGTGTGTGTGTTTCTTTCCCCCAAGGGACTCAAATATCCTATACACTATTTGTTTTTTTAATTGTTTTGGCAGGATGGTAAATTTAAGAATTAAGTGATTTACCCAAGAATATTTGTTAGTTTTCGGGCCCTGGATTTGAAACAAGATCTCATGTCTCCAGTTGTAGGGTTTATCCCCCCTTAAGCTGTGAGGCTTGTTTCCAAGCTGTGATTTGTCCTGGATAAACATTTGAAGGATTATCATAATCTAGGATGAGCTAAGCTGGGAATTGCTGGTGTCTTTTTACCTGTTTAAGTCATACATTATTTTTATAACAGTTACAGAACATGTGGGAAAATGATTTTTCCCCCTACTGTCAAAAGACCATCTGCTGTTTGAGGAGACTTTCCTAGAATTTGTCAATAAAATCATTTTTCTATTTCCAGATAGCAACGTATTTATTTTAATAAGATTTTCCTGAGAAGCCACTTTCCCCACCCCTTAGCATATTTTCCCAGGCTAATGTAGGATTTGCTTGGTGTTTTTCTTCTCTGTAAGAGTGGGAGTATTTTCTTTCAGGAAGGGAGATGTCAGTGTTAGTGCCTATTCATTTCTTTTCCAATTTCGCAGAGAAAAAAAAAATCAAGTTTGTCACTTCAGGGTTCATTGTGATATCACATATGTTTCACACATACAAAAAACAGTTCTCTTCACAGGATCATACCTTTGGGTTTGGATGGCACCCTAGAAATCACTTAGTTCAACACCCTTCCCCCCATCTTTAGATTCAAAGAAAATGAGTCACTCAAAGAGATGAAATAATTTGCTCAGTCATACCACCAGCAAT
The DNA here is from genome assembly GCF_902635505.1 of Sarcophilus harrisii. Taxonomy (NCBI): domain Eukaryota; kingdom Metazoa; phylum Chordata; class Mammalia; order Dasyuromorphia; family Dasyuridae; genus Sarcophilus; species Sarcophilus harrisii. The sequence continues at coordinate 572,926,824 of NC_045427.1, read as the reverse complement.
TAATGGTTGACTCATGATTTGAACCTTGGTCTCCTGATTATAAATACAGTCCTCTTTTCATTGTACCCAAATTTTATTTTTAAAACTATAGATTGGATTCTCACCGCATTATAGCTATTCCTGGAGAAAAGAATAAGAACTGGCTTGAAAAAAATAAGAGGGTATGGTAAACTGAATTATATTTCACTGAGGGAATATTCCAGGAATAGAGAATTCTCTTCATTCATTCATTCAGTAAACATTCATCAGACGCCTTCTCTGTCCATTGTTCTATTTTAGTCACTAAAAAACATAAAAAAGTAGTCATTTTTAAAACAACTTAATGTATGTTTATATTCACACACATATATTCTCATCTATACATATATATATACATAAGCACACTAAAAGATAAGCATGTATAATAGAAATAAGCTTAAAAATATGAAGTTACAATCTTTATAAGAGATTAGTAAATATTCATATATGTATGTGTTTATATAGATAAAAATATTAAATATATGTACAAATATTCTTTTTAATGTAAATATATGTATATATACACATATATACATACATACTTATATACACACAAATACAACTATGTGTATATAATAGATATGCAAAGAAATATAAAGCCACAACCCTTATGAGTTTTGTGTATGTGCATGTATGTTTATACATACACATATTGTCTTTAAATGTATTTCTTTATATTTTATACCTGTGTTTGTTTATAATACACATATTCTCTTTAATACAAATATATTTATACATGTATACAAACAATTTCATATATATGTATGAATATACTAAATGCAAAGTGTTAATAGAGCATGTGCCTCATGTATGGATGATAATGGTGTTGAGCTTCTTTGGAGAATTTAGCCCAAAAGAAAATAGGAAAAATTTCTTGGAGTAGGATAGGATGATGCATACCTGAGCTGTGTTTTTTGTTAGTTTGTTCTTCTCTCTCTGTGTTCCTTTTGCCAGTCGGAGGGAATATTTTCTCTATTCCACCTGACTCAAAGGTAAAAGGGGACCTATAGGGAGTGTCTTGTCTCAGAGGCCCACCCTGCCCTCTCAGGAGCTTTTGAATCTCATCCCTGGCCCACTGGCTAGTCATTATCAGCAGTGGGGATGATTTCTTTGGAGTGATCCATTTGGACATCCCCATGGCCCTTTAAACGGTGAGCCCATCTCAGAGAATGAGAGAGATGGTCGGCAGGAGGATGCTCTGACAACAGAAAGTGGCTGTATTGTAACAGTATGTGAAAAGGCTTCCCCACGTGTTGGCCATGAGTCTGTGGTTCCATCATTCTAGAGCTTTACTTCCCTTTCTTTATGGAGAGCAGGGCCTCCTGAGCTGTGTTCTGCTCAGCATGTTCAGTTTCATCTCCCAAATGAGAGAAGGAATTGTACTTGCTGTCACAGACTCTGGCTCAATTAGCCTTTCAGTCCGGGGACCAACTGGGAGTCGGTCCTGAAGTTGTTAAGCAAAATGGGCCCGGTGGCATTAGTTCGGAGGCTGAAGGACAGTAATCTCTTTCCCCATTTGGTTGCAGTTAATGGTCTGCTCGAGAGAAGCAGGCGAGACCAGGCTAGCATGGAAACAGAGTGACCTCTTTGTCTCTAGAGGTAAGAAAGGGAGATTGGAGCTGCTGGGGCAGGAAGGATACTTTGGGGCTGAGGTGTACAATGCAACTTGAACCCCAGCTGTCTGAACTATATTTGGCCTCTGGAAAGTTAGACGGACCGTACCACCAGGCCATTAACTTTCATGACCACAGAAATTCTCCTGAAATTAACCCAAACTCAAGCTGGATAAGATTGGAACCAGTTGAGTAAGCCTGAGCCTTCTTTAGGGATTTCTCGTGTCAAATAAATCCTTTAAAAAGGCTGTACATTAAATGGCTATTTTATGTCCTCTGGTGTATTCAATTACAGAGGAACCCCATACCCCAAGAAAAAAAATAGAAAAAAGGAGAAAGAAAAAAGAAGGGAGGGAGGGAAGGAAGGAAGGAAGGAAGGAAGGAAGGAAGGAAGGAAGGAAGGAAGGAAGGAAGGAAGGAAGGAAGGAAGGAAGGAAGGGAGGGAGGGAGGAACGAAAGAAAGAAAGAAAGAAAGAAAGAAAGAGAAAAAGAAAGGAAGGAAGGAAGGAAGGAAAAAAGGGAGGGGGAGAAGGAGGGAGGAAAAGAAAGAAGGAAGGAAGAAATGGAGGGAGGAAAGAAGGAAGGAAGGGAGGAAGGAAGGAATGAATGAAGGGGAGAAGGAAGGAAGAAAGAGAGGGAGAAAGGAAGTAAAGGGAGGGACATGCCATGAAGGCAAAGTCTTTCAGGGAACTCAAAATGCTTGTGAGCTGAACCTCATCTGACTATTACTAACTGGGATGGCTCCTGTTCAGGAATTTTGCAAAGCTATTTAGCTTCCTAGCATTGCCATTATCAGAAAGCATTATTAAGTATGGTTCAGTTTCCCACTGTGTTTAGTGCTATACAAAGAGAATTAAACAAGCACAGGGTTTATTCGGGTCAGGGGTGGGGAGGAATGTTAGAGTCTGAAAAGAAAACACTGACAAATAGGGTGTATATAGATAATGCAAAAACAAAGGATAAATGCAAATAGCAGGAATAGAAGGGAATCACATAGTTTTTAGTCATTCACTCAAGGAAATAACCAACTGCACATGTGCACCATGTGGCACTCTAATGGGCTGTGAATTTCAATTTACATAATTACAAATTTTCATCTCTGTTAAAATGGCCATAATGTTTTCTTTTCTGGACTTGGATGGACCCCTTAAAAAACCCAAGCTAAAAAGTGATTGAGACTTCTAGTTCAGAGTTTGGGCAGCCCCTGTTCTATCAAGATTTAGTATTCCTTTTTCTTGAAGCCTTCTTAATCCCACCAGAGTTCCTTTGAGGCTCCTCTGTCTATTCCCAAACTTTTGGTGGAGAAAAGGAAAAAGAAAATCCTTAGATTATTGTGAAAGAAGGAGGAAACGGCATTGGAGAAATACCTAACAAATAGTGATCCAAAAGGTATCTTGGAAAACATTCTGTGATGTCTCAGAAGTGATTCAAGTTCTCTTAAAATCCATTATTGTCTCAAGAGGTTATTGTGAGGTTCAAATGAGACAGTGTATATACAAGTGCTTTGTAAACTCTTAAGATGCTTTATAATTTCACTCATCATTATTCTATCTCTGCATTTGCACTCCTATACTCATACTTAAAAAACACATTTACATGTGCTCTTCGAGTAAGAAAGGTACATGGTCACACCTTCTCCCATAACTTGTCTATATTACGGGTTTTATTGTCTCATTTTTATACTTAACATCAATACCACTAAAGGAAATTTATTATGAATATTCTTCAGGACTCTGGCTGGTAATCTATAAATCACTTGGACACATGTCTAAATGAGACTGTCTGACCTGTGTTATCTAAATATGAGATGCTGCTTTTCTGAGTTTGGCTGATGCTTTCAAACTGGCTACATCATGATGGATGATCATAACCTTCTAAATTCACCCATAAAGAGGAGGCAGCTAGGTGGTACAGTGCTTAGAACCCAAAGCCTAGAGTCAGGAAGAAATGAATTCAAATCTAGCTTCTAGATACTAGCTGCATGACCTGGACAAATCAGTCCATCTCAATTTCCTCATCTCAAAAATGGAGATAATAAACCTTCAGAATTGTTGTGAGGACCAAATGATTATAATAGTTTCAAAAGGGCTTGGCATGTAGTGAACACTATATAAATGTTAGCTATTATTTACTACAGAGTTGCAGCTTTTTCTGTCAATCATAGCTTCTTTTTAGTTCCTAAAATGAAACAGCAATTTGTATCATTTGTTTGAAATAAATTACCATCTTCTTAAGCTAGTGGGCGAGGGGCTATTTGCAAGGCAGATTCAGGTCCTTTTGAAACTGGTAGGAATTATAGAAACAGATGGATGGTGGGCTCTAAGATCATTTTTAAGATGTCAGGGACATGTTTCCGTGTTAAGTAAATATTTTTCCAGTGTCTGCCTTAAGTGTGTGAAGAGAGCATATTTCTTGAAAGATGTAAATAAGCAGTGTCAGGAAATAAATATTGAACAGAAACTTCAAAGCACCAAGATTTCTCTTGTTATAGGCCTTAGGGGCACTACTGTAAGCAAATAGATATAGAGACAGAGGGAAGGTTTTTTGTTGTTGTTGATTGTTGTTTGGAGGGTGTTAATGGTTTAACGTTTCACATGTTATATGTTTATATAAAAAGAGATATTGACAAAGAAAATGATGCAAAAGTCTGCCTAGAAGCTGAGGATTAAAAAAAAAAAACTCACATCTTCCCCCCTACCCCACCCACCCCCTTTTACCACATTGCAGATCTCGCCTTGCGGATTTTTTCACAAACTGCCAGCCTGAATCACGGTCTGTTAGCAGCTGTCTAAAGGAAAACTATGCTGACTGCCTTCTTGCCTACTCTGGGCTTATTGGTAAGATCTGAGAGGGATTGGGGGGAGCAGGGAGAAAGAAATGCTGTCTGGTTTACAAATGCCTACCAACTCTAACTCCTGCAAAATTGTTGAAACATTTTGAACTATGTTTTGACTCCTAAGCCCTTTAGGAATACTCTGTAAAGAAAAAGCTAATAGATGGAAAAGGACAAAGTGCGAAGGTAGGGATCATTAAGGGAAGGAAAAGGACAAGGGAGGAACTGAGAAGGAGCATGCTATTGAGAAAGCTGGGTTGTTGGAAAATTGACAGGGTAGAACAACAGAAGACAGAAAATGAGGTTTTGGAAGGAGAATCAAAGTCAAAAAAATGTTAATTGAGAATCTTGTTGGAATGGCAACTTAGATGCCATTTGATGTTGGAAAAAAATGTTATTTCCTCACAAATCACTCTTTGAAAAGACTAATCCTTAATGGTGGTATCTATCAATTAGTTAATCTGGCTAATTCAGCCCTCAATGTTCATGCTTACAATGGTAGATGTCAGCATCCTGTGAAATTGTCTCCTTTCCTTCCACATCCAAGGCATTGGGTTTGAAGACCATTCTTGCAAATATCTATCAGAAGATATTGAAAATGGCCCTGAGGGTAAAAAGACTAGATTTCAAAAGTAGGCAGGCAGATAGAAGGAGAAGGAACAGCATGCAGCAGAAACAGGTGTGATATATGGCAGGAGTCTGTGTTGTTTTCTATTCCATTGTAATTGGCATATTCTAACACAGTGAAGGTGCCTGAGATATCAGGGAAATCATAGCTGTCAGCAACGTAATGCTTCTGTCACCATGTATGTTTCTAACAGGTGCCAGGGTGGAAGCTGAGCAAGTCTCTAAACAGGTAAACACCCTATCAAGAGCAAAGGTATAGATAGTGCCATAACCAGAAAGGAGAGCTTTTCCAGAAGCCATTGAGGAGATCGAAAAAGTATTGAAAAGTATCCCTAGTGTTTAGGCCCATTTATTACTACAACTCTTACAGTGTTTTTTCTTAAAAAGGTAAATAGGATGTCTTGTCAGACAAGTCTTATATGAGCATTCTCATTCTCAGTGACATTTCCAATTAGTGTATTCTTCTTAAGGGAGGTTCTGAATTTGTATTTACTTCTCCCAAACAAATGAATTAATAATATTATATACTAGGGATTATTTCTGTATTAAAATTTAACTTCTAGTTTTTAGCAATATGTTTCTTTGCTTGATGTGCCCCCAACTTAGGTGCTTTATTTTTAAGAATTGACAAGTTTGAATATCTCCAAAAGAAGACATCAAAGGTCTTGATATCTTGTTAGAGTACAGGTACAATTAGTTAGGTACAAATAAATTAAAGAAACTTGGAGATGTTTTGCCTGAAAGCAGAAGTCTAGAGGACATGATCGCTACATTCTAGAATTTGAAGGACCATTCAATGGAAGAAGAATTGATGGTCTTCTAGTTGGCCCCAGGGGTTGCAACTAGAATAATGAATAGAAGATTTTAAGAGACAGATTTCTGCTGTTTACAGTGACAAAATTCCCAATAATGGGAATGATCTGAAAATGGAAGGCAAGTAACTTCAAGTAATTATTAAATGGTGGTGTTAGAAATACTTTAGAAGATATTGTTGTTCATTATTAGTCTGGGTTTGATGGCCTGAAGGAGTTGGGAAGGTGGTCCCTTCAAATTCTGAAATTCTCTGCTTCATAATAAGTAATGTTATTTAGTTGCCAGCTTTTTAAAATGATAAAAACTTGGATTTGTAGTATAATTAGCATCGAGGAGACTGTTGGAAATCAAAAGTAGCCACTGTAAAAAGTCTGAGCTCCATAAATTGGAAAAGTAAGACCATTTCTCCCCTAGACAGAATTTTTACCACAATCTCCTCATAGCGCTTTGGACTGAATGCATCATGAACACTGCGATATTGCCAAAGTGTTAGTTGTGTGAGTTTTGTGAGGTTATTGCCTGACTTAGGGATTTGTCGGCTCTTTAATTCTTAAACACTTGAAAATCAAGGTAACAGTGAGAGTGTCACAGCCACCACCAGTGTGAAGTATGGTCTTCTTGGGTTGTTTGATTATAAACTCCTTCAGAGGGGAGCATGGCCTTTTCATATATATGCAGTAGTTGGCATGGAGACACGCACCCCTGGCTGCCTAATAAGTAGCTCCTTGCCTAACTTACTGATTTTCTCATTCTGTGTTTGGAGTACGTGTTTTTTAAAACCTATGGAGAACTTCTGTAAACAACTTGGTGTATGTATACATATACAAGAGGCCACAACTCTAATTAATGCCAGTATTCCCAGGCATGGAATGGAGACATTTCTTGTGGTGATGATTCTCAAAGTTTTTATATACACGATCCCTTTGGTGGAACAGAATAACCCACCAAACTGTTAGTACCTTCCTTACTCCTGTTTGTCAGAGAGAGAGAGAGAGAGGAGAGGAGAAGGAGAGGAGAAGGAGAGGAGAAGGAGAGGAGAAGGAGAAGGAGAGGAGAAGGAGAGGAGAAGAAAAGAAGGGAGGGAGGGAAGGACGAAGGAAGAAAGGGAAGTGAGGAGGGAAGAAAGAAAGGAGGAAGGAAAGAAAGAAGAGAGGGAGGGAGGGGAGAAGGGAGAAAGGAAGGAAGGAAGGAAAGAAGAAAGGAAGGGAATAGGGAGGGAGAGAGGAAGGAAGGGAAGAAGGAAATAAAAATCTCAACAAGGAAATTGGTAGTATCTGCAATGAGCCACTTATGGGATAATAACGAGTTTTTTTATAAAAGTAAATAGTAGAAAACAAGCTTGGCTTCAAAAAAGAGATATGATAAAAAAAAACACACCCTCTCTTTATTCTTTTGCCAAGGTGAGGGATTCCATAGATGTGTAACATTCCAAATAATTTCAGATTTTTTCAAATATTTTGAATAATTTTTGCTGAATTTTTTCTTTTTTTGTCTTTTAAAAATTCTTCATTATAAGGTAATGTAGGGAAGAAATTTAAACAAGAGATATAAACAATATATCAATAAAATCTATTTTGAGAAAAAATAAATAAAAATAAAAGAATAAATTATTAATTTATACCCATATAGACATTGTCAGAAATAAGACTACCATGGGGACTGTGTGGAGGATCTTCTAGAATCAACACTGCTTTAGAGAATTACTTTCACCAACTTTATAACTAGAAAGCATCCCTACACTTGAATATCTCATAAGGTTAGCAAACATTTAGGTCATTTATATGTGATGTGATACTGGTGGCATCCGTAGAAATGCCTTCTAAGTTTGTTAATGTCATTTAATTACCCCCAGGTGCTCTTGAGGGAAGAAAAGTTCTCTGAAATATCAGATATAGAAAATTTCTGCTACCTATTTGGGCAAGTTGCTTTTTTATTTTTTTTTAAAGAAAGATAAGGAGATGCTTCTTAGCTCATGCATTCCCAGCCAGTTCTCCCATGCTCCAAATAGTCCATTATTTGATAAGAGAAACAAGCTGCTTATGGATTATAGACTTAATTTTTACATCTAATGTAGGAATTACCCTGTTAATTCTGACATAAATTTTTACAAAAATTTAACACAGTCATAATTGCCTATCAGCCAACCATCCATTGACCTCATAAATAACACATTTCTTTGATGTGATAGAAAGGTCCATGTCTTCATTGAATGTGACTCAGCACTGTACATGATCTGGTCTCTCTTTTAGGCACAGTGATGACACCTAACTACATAGACTCTAACAGCCTCAGTGTGGCCCCCTGGTGTGACTGTAACAACAGTGGTAATGACTTAGAAGAATGCCAGAAATTTTTGAATTTCTTCAAGGATAACATGTGTCTCAGTGAGTATTTCATGTTTCATCAATGAAAGTGGATTGTGCTTGTTTCCCAGAGATTTTTTCTCTCTCCCCCTCCTGATTTAATAACAATTTAATTTGTGTATTTGACCATATTGGGTAATAGGAAGCTTATTTGAGCTTGAGGAATCGAATTCCCAAGTCTTTCCCAAGTCTTTGAATCTAAGAGTCTAAGGTAGACAGATCCAAATATCCAAAATCCATCAAAACTTTTTTTTAGTAGTCAGATTTTGATTCTAGAGATGGTTCATTAATTTTTTTTATTAGAATGGGCTTATAATAATTCAGTGAGCAAGAGCACTGTGTAGATGACTTGTATTACTTCAGCCGTATTCACATAGTATACATTTCCCATGGAGAACCAGCTAATTTCAGTTTTCAGCTATTAATAGAAACTAGTCAGATCCAAATGAAATAACAAGCTAGTCATCTTTCTATCATCACACAAAATTTAGTATCTCACTCCCAGTCATGTGAAAGCTATTTCAACATCAATATATACTCCAAAGAATGTAAATGATAGGAAAGACAGTTTGCTATGCATCCCTTAAGTCTAAAGAAATGGACCCAAATATTTGTCTTTACAGCAGCCCTCCATGTCTGTGTGAATTCTGGAGAAAATAAGATATGATTAGATGCTAGGAATCAAGATGGAATCCCTCTTCATATAAGGTTCCTTAAATGTCAGCTCCCATCCTCCTTGTATAGTGAGCATACAAGTATTTCTCGTAGAAAGATCACAGAGCTCAGATGATCTGGGTTTAAGCCCCACCTTTGCCTTTTCTTAATTACCTGTAGTGAAAATATGACTCTTAATTTCCTAATGTGTCAAGTGGGGTTTAGTGTCAGAAAATTAGATCTAATCTAAGTGAGCCCCCAGGAAAATAAGGCCCATAAAGGTAAAGTACCATGCCTAAATTCATAGAACTGATAACAATTAGTATTAAAATCCAGATACTGTGACTGAAAATCCAGTACCTTCTTCATTGTTGAACTGTTAAATTTCATATAGTTGTGAGAAAAGTTCTTTGTAAATTGTAAGAGACTGCTTAATTTGTGCAATTGTTAAGTAGAAACTAATTTTAACTCTTAAAACTCTTGATCTAAGTAGTTTATCTACTTTTACCTTAGGCATTTTTATTCTTTCAATAAAAAAAATAACCAGATAGTCTACATTGTTTCTTCTAATGTGCTGGGCACTGTACCTACTCATTTAATGTTGCTTTTGGGCACCTCGGTGGATGGATGGAAATCCAAATCCAATAAACTTAAAATGTGAAATGCAAAGGAGTTTCAGAAATTATTGGGCCATCTCCAGCCCTTCCTGGATTCTTCACATAAATCTATAGCAAGAAAATGTGTAAGCACATTGATTACAATTTGGGATTTTTGCTTTGTCTTGATTTTTTCAAAGCATATAATAGTCTCTGATTCTTTTCTGTTCTATGCTCACTCCTGGCAGAACACCACTTTTAATGGAAATAAAGCAATGACAGTAAAGGTCAGTGTAAAAGGGAAAAAAAAAGATATTCATAATGTCTGGGAAACTTCACCCTTACAAATACATAAACGTTGGTTCTGGTGAATAGTATTTTAGCCTTCAGTGGGGAGGAATGGGGAAAATTGGGGTCATTGCTTCTAATGACTTTTCACTACTTAGTAAAAGCTTGGTCTGCAGCAGGGGCCAGGAACCTGTTTTTATTCACAGTAGTTCATTCCTGCCTCCTGCAGAAATGACAGTGAGAAGACCTGAGAGTTTGAATGTTGAATCTAGTTAATGTAAAAAAAGGGGACTTTAAAGCTCAGAAAGATGTTAACACTTAGGGAAGTACCGGGAAAACTAAAATGTTCTTCAGATGTAATTCAGATAGAGATCATGGTAGTAGTTAGAAAGATCGTGAGCTCAAATCTGAGAGCTTGTATTCATTTACTCCTTTGATCACATTTTCTTAATTTCTTTGTGCCTCTTTGTTCCTCCTCTCTAAAATAAGCAAGTAGAATTCTATCTTCTCTAAGATTCTCCACTCCTCTAACTCAAGATCGATGATCATCCTTTTCAAAACTAAAATATTTAAGATGAGGGGTCTGCAGGGCAGCCACATGGCCCAATGGATAGAGTATTCACCTTGGGATCAGGAGTTCAAATCCAGCCTCAGACTTTTACTAGCAATGTGACTCTGGGCAAGTCACTTAAACCCAATTGTCTCTAAAAATAATGTCATTAATAAATAATAATAATAATAATAAAGATGAGGGGTGGGCTCAGTACTTTGAAATTTCTCTTAAATTGCAGTTCTTGCTAGAGCAGCTTAAACATCATTACAATAAGAACAATGCTCTTATAGATTTTTGTTATAGATCTTAAAAGGAAGTTAGATGTCATTTAGGTCACCTTTTTAAAAAACAAATGAGGAAAAAGGCCTATAAAGGTTAAAGGACAATTCTTAATTTAAAAATTTGGTTATTAGGGAAAAAAGGCAAAGGTTATTCACAAGTCTAGATTCTGTTTATGGACCATGTTGGTTTATGGACCATGTTTATGGACCATTCTGTTATGGACCATGTCCAATCAGAAGATTCTGTTATGATGTCAACATGGAGGTTCAACCTCCTATAAAAGAACTTAATGGTATCCCACTTTTTCACTAACTCCTTTTAGGTTTGCCTGCTTACAAAATGTCACAGTAGCTAACTCCTTTTTGGGAATTTAGCTCTCCGGTCAATGGCATGATCTCCATTAACTTATTTAGGAATTTAGCCTGTCTTATGGCATCTTTCCCTTTGTTAATGGCTAAAATTTCCTTTTGGGACTTAGCCCACCAAACATATAAAATCTTTATCTCTTGATTTGAAGATAGTCTAAGCCTACAAATTCCTTTGAGATATCTGGTGATTCCAGCCCAAAAAACAATTATATTTGGGGGGGTTTCAGCACTCCTGAACCCCCATACTCCATTTTGTTGACCACATATTTAAAAGAGTAAAGGAAATAACCCTTGTTTCTATATTTAGTTAGAGCAATTGCCTGACTTTGTCCTGCTTTGGCTGGCCCCAATTTTACGTGTTAAGCTATGTAGAGATTCCAGGGGCATAAAAGCATTTATAATGATTTGCAGCATTTTCTTCCAACATAAGAAACATAAAAATTTTAAAAACAAGGTCCCAATTTAGTAGAACTTCAAGGATAACAATTTGAGAAAAAAATGTCACTCTAAGAGGAAGATTAGACTTAAATTATTCCATCTTGTATAAAGCAAAATGCCAGCTAAGAATGCCATATTAACAATTTGCACATTCAGGTCCCAAATGAAAATGTTTGATTTCTTATACAATGAATATGAAATAAGAAATTCCTAAATCCATGCCAATTCCCTGAAGACCTGATTAAAAACTGTTTTTCTATTCATTTGGGGGCTGGGGACTAAGGGGAATGACACACAACCAATTTACTCTTTGCCCTTAAAAAAAGAAAGAAAACACAATTTAATCCCAGGGAAATTATAATAAGCTTTTAAAATTTCACATTGTAAACTTTCGGCTTAAGCAGCTCTGCTCATACCTAATTATGCAGATTTTGTTTGAAAGACTAGGAAAAAGAACAATAATAAAAGATCATTTTCCTTAAACCATCACCTAGTTATAAAGTTTGAGTTGATTGTTGTATTAATGAAATGAGTTGGTTTAAGTAAATAAATAAATCACCTGATCTTTGTTTTAAACTTGCCAAGAAATGGAAAGAACATTGGTGTCATGATTAGATCACTTGAGTTCAAATCTTACCAAGGGATAGATATTTGCTATCTTTTATGTCCTTGGGCCAGACATCCAGAAAACTGGGTCTCAGTTTTCTTTATCTTTGAAATGGGTTTAAGTTCTTCATGTGTGAAATGAAGCTTTTGGAGTGGAATGGCTCTGAGATCTCTTCTTAAAGAGTTATGATTTTGTCAAAAATTGGTGCCTTCTTGTCATTGAAATATCTGAGTCTTTCACTTAAGGCCATTTGGGATTTGAAAATACTAATTTGCTTTTAACTTAAAGATTTTTCTTTATTTACAAGAGGACATGAAGAGTTAGCCATAGCAGGGTTCTTGTTTCTATGACCATATATCCAAATTACTCAACAAATAACAGTTTTCAGAAGAAATAATTTCATCAAAAGAATGCAGTTGGTGAACCAACCAAGAACATTTTCTTTATTCAGGCATCTTGTGTTCCTTGCAATGTTTACTATTTGACCTTGACTTTGAAACTGGGTTCTCCCTGTTTCCCTCCAGAAAATGCCATCCAGGCCTTTGGCAATGGCTCTGATGTGAATGTCTGGCAGCCAGTCCTCCCGGGGCAGACCACCACAGCCACGACCACAACAGCCTTCAGGGTCAGGAGCAACAAGTCTCTGGGATCAGGGTCGGAGAATGAAATCTCTTCACACGTTTTGCCACCGTGTGCAAACTTACAGGTAAAGAAACCACGATAAGCCCTTAAGTGCAGAAGTGGTCTGTGAGAGGAAAGGGTAGAAGAGATAGACTGGGCCATGGAGAATATCCTGTAAGAATGAACCACGTGTCTACAAACACACAGAAAGCTGCATTTGTTTTAGTTGTGGGGCTGCAATCTCACAGGATTGTCTCTGGGACGGAGAGAGTCAGGAGAAAGTTTCTGTCTCGACTTGGTTACTTCTTGTTGGGTTTGTGATCAAGTTATGACTTTCTGAAATTGTTTTCTTATCTGTAAAGTGGGGATTATTTTAAGGATCAAATGAAATCATGTTTATAAAGTATCATGGCCTTGCCAGTCTGAAAGTATTATGTAGAAGGGCTGGCTGTTTGGCCACATGGTTAACAAGTGCTGAAACTGGGAATGAAATTTGTGAATTCCAAATATAGCCTGATAGAGCTCTTTCTATTTGGTTCATACTTGACTGCCATCTCCTCCTACTCTCCTTTCCTAATTTTTCTCATTCACTTCAGCATTTTTTCAAATGATATTATGATTTCTCTATATTAATAGCACATAAATAACAAGTAGTTAGAAAACTGTAACCTATCGTCATAAAAGGATTGAGCCTATGGTGTTTCTCAGGCAGCGAGGTGGGATAAATGGATAGTGTGGGGGGTCTAGAGTGTGAAAGGGCTGAATTCAAATCCAGCTTCTGTCATGCAATAGCTGTGTGACCCTGAACAAGTCACTTAATCCTGTTTGCCTTGATTTCCTTATCTGTGAAGTGAAGTGTCAAAAAAATTGGTGAACAACTCCAGTCTCTTTGCCAAGAAAATCTCAATGACTCAACCATAACAACCACCACTTGGTGCTCTGGAAGATTCATAAATTTCGTGCCGGAAGAGATCCAGGGCTAAGCTCTTCATTTTATAGATGAAAAAATTAATCATAAAACATTTAGATGACTTACAAATAGTCATAGAACTATCTGTGTCTGAATTTGAACCAGACCTTCTTACCTCCAAGTCTCGTGTCTTATTCACTAAGTTTAAATGAAAGCTACGGGCAGAGATAACCCAGGGATTTTGCTTCTGTTATCTTGTGTGTGTATTGATCATTGCAAAGTATGCTGCCATATATATAGTATTATACCATGGATTTGGTGCTTTTTTACAACATTTTGCATATGGTGCTCAATAAATGCTTCAGTCATGCATTCATTCATAGTGGAAAAGTATTCCAGAATCAAAGCTCTGAGTTCTAATCTTGCTTCTACTACTTATTATCTCTGTGACCTTGGTGGAATTTCTTTGTCTGTTTGTGCCCTTATCCATAAAATGAGGTGATTCATCTCAGTGATCATTGCAGTATTTTCCATCCCTAAATAGGTGACCTTGACCATCTTTCTTGAACCTCATGGCTAAATTGTTAAACTTTTTGTTGAAGAGAATACACGCCCTCTGAGGGCTGCTAGCTGTCTAGTGGAGAATTCTCCCCCCAGGAGGCATTAAACAAAAATAGTTATTACCCTGTCTTTTAAGATTTATCATTCCACTTTTTGTCACCCTAAGGAAATGCTCCATGCCAGAAAATTCACAAAGCCCGCATTTTGCACCCTTCAGTGGTATACATGATTTGGCTGCACGGAGAACCAATATTTCAGCACCAACACATAAATACCCCTCTTTTCAAAGAAGGAATTTGTGTTACCACTGCTGGGTTGCCCTGGCAACATCAAGAAACACATGAACTCTATTCCCAAGAAACAGTGCTTTTCCTTCCCCTGTATTAGTGACAAAAACTTGACTTCATCAATAGAAAGAAAAGTAACAATTAAAGTGAGATGTTTATCTTGGGGATTGCCATTTAGCTTCTCAGCAGAGAGAAAGTGGAGGTGAGGGGCTGGAGACAGTGAGGAAAAAGCCTTCCAAATCACTTCTCCCTCTCCCATGATATACCAGATTGAGTGGTAATTATTCCTTGGATTTACAGAGTGTTTTGCTTTCTGAGAGCCAATTAAGGGTTTCTTCCACATACCTTATCTTTTTTAGACTCACAGCTATTGTGTATATCCTACGGGTCTGGGACAGAGCAGATAGCACCCTCTCCTTCCTGTGTTCAAAGAAATTAATGGTGTTGTAGGGCCACTGAATTAACTCATAAATTGACTCCTACATTTTCTGAGCAGTTGTGGGGGGGAGGAGAGAGAGTACACACACACACACACACACACACACACACACACACACACACACACACACTGAATAGCTCCTATTCTTTTAAATACATTTTCTCTTATCCTTTCAGCCACGCTGATAGCAGGTAGATAACACCTCCATATTACTGATGAGGAAGCTTTAGTGCTTTGTCTAACACAAACAAACAGACTTGAACACAGGGCTCCAGAATTCAAGCACAGAGAGACTTTTACCATATCATATTTTTTATTATACTTTTTTGTTTACAGGTTATATGTATAAGTAATTTTTCAGCATTGACAATTGCAAAACCTTCTGTTCCAGTTTTTTCCCTCCTTCCCCTCACCCCCTCCCCCAGATGGCAGATTGTGACCAATATATGTTAAATATGTTGAAGTACATACCATATCGTATTCTTGACAAAATCTCAGATTTCTCTGGACTGGAGAGAGAAAAAAACATGATAGCAGAATTGAAAAATAAAGTAGAGGAAGGAAAATGATCCTCAATCTACCTATGAATGTACTGACCTAAAGTAAAAGACTGGGAGTAAAATCATTGCTCATTATGGAAAATAGGACCAATCAGTCTAGCAACTGCCTTTTCCTCTGGATCTTTTATTTTCATTTGCAAAATGAGTGAATTGGCCTAGATGACATACAAGTAGTATGTATCTGAAATAGGATTTGTCTTTTCTTGCTCTAAATCTATGATTTACTGGGTTTCCTGAGGGCAGAGCTTTAGACTTTTGAATAATGCAATATGCAACTTTTTCAATAATCCAGAGTTTGAGCCAGGAAATTTGGATGCAAAGTTACCTACTTAGTGGCTGGGCAACAAAACCTTTCTTTTCTCCCTGCCTTGGTCTCAAGTAGGGTAAATTCTATAGGTATGAAGTTGAAGAAAAATTTTTCTGGTTAATCAATTTGTAGGGCCTGAAAATATGTATCAAGGCTGAGTCAGAAGGATTGGAATGGGTGAAATTATCTAGGGTACTATGTTTCTGTTCCTGATTTTAGAGATGTTTTCAATGTTTATTATCCTCAAAATGGATTCTCTCTCTCCCCTTTCCTTTTTGACCCAGTTCTTCTCTTCCTTATACTACATGAATTTCCATTTGCCAGGGGGTTCCAGAAATGTCTTGAAAAGTTTCCACTGTCTTGCCCTACTATGTCTTTACTCAGAATAGAATTAACTTGAATCAGCCCTGGATCCATTTGTAGCAGATTTGGACCGAGTCTATTGCCTTGGAAGATCTAAAGTTCACATCCCTTGAGAAGTGTCCCCTTGTAATATTTTTAAAATATACAATAATATGATGAGAAAGGTCATGGGGAGTTGAGTTCTGTTTTAACATTTGAGATAGATTTCCCTTTTGGAAGGGGGAAAAATAGAGAACAAACATTTAGAAATTTGGTTTAAAAGTCTGATTTTCAGTAAACCAAACTTAATTATGTTTCAAGACATCATAAAAGTGACATTAAGATATAGTGTGTATATAGTATATCTGTGGTTCCTATTAAATGGACTTTTTTGCATGAAAAAGGAAAAGTTGATTGATTAGTATAAAATGTCATAGAAATGTCCAAGTTCTAACCCCCTGAGGTTTTAAAATACAGGGTATTAGGTAACCTGCCAAGCTGCCATGTCAGAGCTAATTGGCAGTCGTATTAGCAACAGGACTGGCACCGTCTGTGCTATTGTTGGCACATTTCTTTGACTTGTACAAAGTGGCCACGTGAAAAACAAAGAGACATTAATAATTCCACCCATTTATTTCATCTTCTATACACTTGAATGGTCTGGTAACTGGAAAAGTCTTGGGATATTTAAACAAAATGGATTGTACTTGTCGCTTATTTAAAGTAAATATTTTTAGGAGATGTAAGTTTCTGAAAAATTTCCATTCTGCATCATGTACTTGATTTAAGACTAGAGATTTTAAGTAATGATCTCAATGTACTATTTGTATACCCCAGGTTCCAGGAAAGTGAACAAGTCCAGAGTTCAGACTATTGTATTAAAATAGGCCATTTGGGGGAAAATCACTTGGGGATCCAATATTCACCCCAGTTAATAAACCTTAAGGACATAATTCATGTCTTGTCTGTTCCCAAAGGAGTATCTTACAACTTAATATTTGATATTTATATAATGCTTTTAATGTAACAAAAATGATGTACATAATGTATTTCATTTGAGTCTCACTGGTCCCCTGAGATAGGCAATGCAAATATTTAGTAAACTCCTTTTTACTGTTGAGAAAATAAATATGTGTAAGGAGGTTTTGTGACTTACCAGTGGTCAAACAGCCAATTGTTAGAGGCAGATTTTGAACTTGGGTTTTCCTGATCCTTGAATCAATAACCATTTTGAAATAGGCACTCCAAGAATGATTACTCCCATTTTACAGAGGAGGGTAATGAGGCTCCTAAGTTAAATGAAACTTGCTCAAGGATTAACACCCAGTAATAGACACTCCTTAAATAAGATTCATAAGCCATGATATTGAGAGTTAAAAATAATTTTAGAAGCCTTCTGGTCAAATTTCCTCCTTTTATAGATAAGGAAATAGAGTCATAGACTTGTTCAGGTCTTCCTGAAACTAAATCTAGTGCTTTATTCATTACTACGCCTGACTCCAGGGGTCAGAAATCTGGTTCTTCTAGGGATTTATTGATAAACATAGTTATATTCAATAAACATAGAACACATTGCTATCACTATGTTCCTAATTTGGGAAACTAGTCCTAGTTATAATAATAAAGAAGATACACAGATAATCACTACCCTAATATTCCCTCTACTCTTCCCTCTAGAAAAAAAACAATTATTGAAACTTTTGTTAAATTTAGACATTATGAATAGCAGAGCAGGGTAAGCGTGTATCAGGCTTAGTAGAAATACCATTCCTCAGGTGATGATATACAAGGGATTTGCGATTTCTTCTTTAATTATCTTATTTTCTTCCCTTGGAGTAGTGAGATGTGGTCAAACTCTTACATCACACACCCAAATATGGGTGTAGGATTTACTGGATTAATCTCCATCATCTCTCCTTTCCCACCATAAAAGCTGAGGCATTGGATAAAAGGCCAGGATATGAAACTTAGCCAGAACCAACTGTGGATCTACAGAATGCATTAGCTTTCCACATGAAGTCCTTAGTTTTCTGCTCCAGTCTTCGATGGATGCTCCCCAGTTGGATACTTTTCAGATGTACTCAGCTTCTGAGTATAGATCATAGGATCAGTGCCCCAGACATCAGGGGCCAAGATTTTCAAGTGTGAGTGGGTTGCTTGTCTGGGCTAGGCTCACATTTTACTTTTGCAGTGGTACAAAGTATTTAATTCTCCAGGTCCACATCTGGAAATTTAATTCACTTCGGTTCAGGCAAATATTTAAGTGCCTTCTTTCTGTGGGTTACTTTACTTGATTCTGGAAAGGTAGAGATTAAATAAGAAAAGATTTTTGTTTTATAGATGATCATCATGGCAAGAGAATTCTTGTGAAGTCCAAACTCTATCTTCTTTGAAACAAAATAAAACAAACACACAAAGGAAAAATCCTATCTGAGATAATCCCTACCACAATTGAGTGTGACAGTCTATTATAAGAAACAAGACTATGTACACAAATAACTTAATAGCAACTGGATTAGGTTAAGTACAAAAGAAAGGAACAAAGTTGTCAAAGAAGGATCCCTTTTGGCTCAGGTTATCAAGACTTACCACTCCTTCGAGGTAGTCATTACACTTTATAGAACTGTGGCAGGTAGCAGCTGGTGGGATGGGGATGTGGGCCTTGTGTGAGGAAGACAGGAGTTACTGGCTTATCTATAAACTGAACTGGAGAAAGAAATGACATAGACTCTACTATCTTTGCCAAAAAAAGCCCAAAATTCTGATTCTGAATTCTGAAGAGTCAGATATGACTAAAATGACCAAACAACAAAAGATAATAGTGGGATGGGAGGGATGATCTCATTGAGTCTTTCTGAGGGCCTATTACTGGGGGTTAATCCTTGAGCAGGTTTCATTTAGCCTATGAGCCTCATTACTCTCCTCTGTAAAATGGGAATAATCATCCTTGGATGCTTACTATACTATGATTATGAGCTCAAGGATTAGGAAAACCAGAGTTCAAAATTCTCCTCTAACCCTTGACTTTATAACCACTGGCAATTCACATAACCTCCTTACATATATTTTCTCAACAGTAAAAAGGAGATTATAAATATTTGTATTGTCTACCTCAGGGAACCAGTGAGAGTCAAATGCAGTTAATAACAGAAAAGACAGATAGGGAAGTGAGGATGGTCTGGTGAAGAATGAGTAGGCCAGTTTTGCTAAAGAATATGTCCTACTTCTGGTGTTTTGGTTGGAAGCCCATTACCTTTTTAACTGTACCACATGATTTGACATTATGATCCATATCCAAAAAGCCATGACATCCCAAGTTGGTCATGATACTTTGAAAAATAGTCCTCTTGATATCTGGGCATTTATAAACCAGATCTATTATAATCAATAAGGCCATGCGGAATATATTTGCACATAAACACACCTGTATGTATGTGTGTATGTATATATCCACATACACAAAAAATATGTGTGTGTGTGTATATATATATATATATATATATATAGCTTCTGCTAGATCTGAATTTTTTAAATACTTAGGTAACAATAGTAGAGCAGAGATGATTATCCAAACCTTCAAAGTACCTGACTCTCCACCAGCTATAACTGAATTACAACTGTGCCAAATTAGAAAAGGTTGGTTTTAAAAGGAAAGCCGCCAATGGGTGTTCCGTAAATCATTTGTGCCAGCAGACTGACCCCATTATGTCAGCTAATCCTGGAAATACAGGAGGTAAATTTAAATCTTCTAGTATGGAGCACTTAATCAATATTCTAAATGTTTTTCTTACAATTTATGCTAACAGAGCAATGTGGCGCTTTAGGGTCCTGTTAATCTTTCACCAGAGGAGCAGGCATTTCTGAACAGGGCCAAGGTTTGAGAAAGGGTATTTGGGGAAGGGGTGAGTCTGTGGCAATCACATTCTGCCCTGAGCCATCTTTTCAGAGCGGCAGAAAGGGGCAAATAAATTAGAGTTCTATTGTATGGGGAAATCCATGTAGTCAGTTTTGAGGGCTGAGGAAGGTCAGAATATTGTTATTTATTCTAGACTTGCTCCTTTTAGGTCTAAAATTATATCAAGGCAATGAGATAACGTTAGGGATGAACATGCCCTAGGAAATATATGAAAAAGGGGAATAGAAGGGCAAGCATGTATATACTTTCTGCTTGTAAGAGGCAATGGTTGGAAAAAAGAAAATATTAATATAGTGTAAGAGAAGACAGGCCTTGTTGGCTTAGAATCAGAAAGTTCTTGTCATTGTTTCAGTGCATGATTCTGGGCAAGACTAGCATCTCTCCCAGCATCAATCAGTTTCCTTATCTATAGGAGAAAAGGCCTAAATTGTTTCAGGTTCCTGTAAACTCCAACATTCTTTCATGCTAAGCCTATCTTTCAGCACTTCCAATTCAGAATTGTGAGTCACTTCTGAGACTCTCTGATCCAGCTAACTGGACATTCATAGTATCATCAATTTAGAGATGGAAGGGAAATTGTAGGCTCTCTATTGTTTCTTTTGTTTTTTATAAGAGAAATCCAAAATTACACAGTAGGGATTTGAATTCAGGTCTTCCGACTCCAAATTCAGGACTCTTCTAATTCAGGATTTTTTCTTCACAAAACTTTGGAAACAAAAAGGCCAAAATTCAGACAGATTTGAGAAGTGATATTGGTGCTGTCTTTTCAATGAGGAACAGCCTTAGGAAAAGGACATACTTTGGCCTTGTATCTGAGGCCTTATAACTATCAGAATAGAAGGATGTCCTGAATGATTGTTTCCCTTCGTAGCACCATGAATTGCCAGAAAACAGAATTTTTTTTATTTATTTAATAGCCTTTTATTTACAGGTTATATGTATACAGCATTGACAATTGCCAAACCTCTTGTTCCAATTTTTCACCTCTTACCCTCCCACCCCCTCCCCCAGATGACAGGATGACAAGTAGATGTTAAATATATTAAAATATAAATTAGATACACAATAAGTATACATGACCAAACCGTTATTTTGCTGTACAAAAAGAATCAGACTCTGAAATATTGTACAATTAGCTTGTGAAGGAAATCCAAAATGTAGGCAGGCAAGAATATAGGGATTGGGAATTCAATGTAATGGTTTTTAGTCATCTCCCAGAGTTCTTTCTCTGGGCGTAGCTGGTTCAGTTCATTACTGCTCCATTAGAAATGATTTGGTTGATCTCATCGCTGAGGATGGCCTGATCCATCAGAACTGGTCATCATATAGTATTGTTGTTGAAGTATATAATGATCTCCTGGTCCTGCTCATTTCACTCAGCATCAGTTCGTGTAAGTCTCTCCAGGCCTTTCTGAAATTATCCTGTTGGTCATTTCTTACAGAACAATAATATTCCATAATATTCATATACCACAATTTATTCAGCCATTCTCCAACTGATGGGCATCCATTGTTTCCAGTTTCTAGTCACTACAAAAAGGGCTGCCACAAACATTCATGCACATACAGGTCCCTTTCCCTTCTTTATGATCTCTTTGGGGTATAAGCCCAGTAGTAACACTGCTGGATCAAAGGGTATGCACAGTTTGATAACTTTTTGAGCATAGTTCCAAACTACTCTCCAGAATGGTTGGATTCATTCACAACTCCACCAACAATGCATCAATGTCCCAGTTTTCCCGCATCCCCTCCAACAATCATCATTATTTTTTCCTGTCATCTTAGCCAATCTGACAGGTGTTAGTGGTATCTTAGAGTTGTCTTAATTTGCATTTCTCTGATTAATAATGACTTGGAGCATCAGAAAACAGATTTTTCAGCTAAATATATTACCAATCTCTATTTAGTCAGGCAACTATTTTTTCTGGCCTTACCTATATAATAGTATGTGACAGCAATAAAGAATCATCTTAGGATTTCAGATAAACACATGATATAAATCACATTTTCCTTTTCCTTAAAAAATAAAGAGATGTAACACTAATTCCTAACCCTGTCTTTGCATCCCAGATCAGCTGTCCTAAACTATTCCTGCCCTGTTCCAATTCTGCAGGTATAAGCTGCATTTCACAATAGTGTGTCTCAAACAATACTCTATAAACCAAGGTTCTATCAAACATCATGATCCACTGGTGTTGTTACTGATGTAAGACCACTCCCTAAGCACTGATGCTACTGAACTCACATTATAATATAGTGGAGACTCTGATGACAGAGCATCTGGATTCAACTGCTATAACTGACTAAATTAAATCCTAAATGCTTAGGAAAATCACCTAAGTTTTCTGGGATTCAATTTTGTCATCTGTAAAAGTAGGGTCAGGTTGTACTAAATAAATAACCTTTTAAAATGCCTTCTAGCTAAAGACATATGATGAAGCAGAGGAACATAGCCTTTTAAGGTACCTTCTGGCTAAAGATGTATGATAGAGCAGAGGAACATAGCCTTTTAAGGTGCCTTCTGTCTAAAGATGTATGATAGAGCAGAGGAACATAGCCTTTTAAGGTGCCTTCTGTCTAAAGAGATATGATGAAGCAGAGGAACATGGCCTTTTAAGGTGCCTTCTGGCTAAAGATGTATGATAGAGCAGAGGAACATAGCCTTTTAAGGTGCCTTCTGTCTAAAGACATATGATCGAGCAAAGGAACATGGCCTTTTAAGGTGCCTTCTGTCTAAAGACAGATGATGGAGCAGAGGAACATAGCCTTTTAAGGTGCCTTCTGGCTAAAGATGTATGATGAAGCAGAGGAACATAGCTCAGTACATAACTTAATGAAACTATGAACAATGCCAGCAGGGTTACTCAAAATGGACAGGTCATAGTGGAGAGTTCTGAAAAGATGATCCACTGGAAAAGAAAATGGCAAAACATTCCAGTATTTTTGCCAAGAAGACCCCATGGACAATATTAAAATGATGCCAGGGATGACACCAGAAGATGAGCCTCTTAGACTGGAAGGTTTTCAACATGTTACTGGGGAAGAGCAGAGGATAAATACTAGTAGCTTCAGTAATAATAGACCAGCTGAGCCAAAGTTGAAAAGAAGCTTTTTGCTGCAGATACATGTGCTGAAGATCAATATTGCATAGGAACAGATAGCTGAGGAAAGAAGGAAAGGAAAAGAGAAGAGAGAAAGGAAAAGATATGTCTAATTAACTGCAGAATTCCAGAGAATAGCAAGGAAAGATAAAGTTTTCTTAAAAGAACAATTCAAAGAAAGAAGAAAACAGAGTGGAAAAAACAAAAGATGTCTTTAAGAAAATTAGAGATATGAAGGGAACATTTCACATTAAAAAGAGGACATGATAAAAGACAAAAATTATAGGAATCTAACAAAAGTAAAGGACATTAAGAAGAAGTGGCAAGAATATGCAGAAGAATTATACAAGAAATATCTTAACATAGCTGATAACCCCGAGTGATGGTGTGGCTACTTGGAGTCAAATATCCTAGCGAATGAAGTGAAGTTAATTTTAAGAAGTATTGCTAACAAAAAGGCTAGTGAAGATAAAGGAAATAGCAGTTAAGCTATATAAAAATGTAAAAGATAATGCTATTAAAGTATTTCATTCAGTATGCCAGTTAATTTGGAAAACTCAACTTTGATCTTGGAATGGAAAATATCAGTTTATATTCCAGTTCTAAAGAAGGGCAGTGACAAAAAATGTTCAAATTTATTTCAGAACCCAGCAAGATGATGCTTAAGATTCTGCAAGCTAGACTTTAGCAATTTGGAAATTCAGTTTTTTGGTTTTTGAAGAGGTAAAGAAACTAGAGACCAAATTGCCCATGTTTGCTAGACTATAGAGAAAGCAAGAGGATTCTACACAAAGCACCTACTTCTGCTTCACTGATTACACTAAAGCCTTTGTCTATGTGGATCACAATAAAATGTGGCAGGTTAAAGAGATAGAAGTAGCAGATCATCTTACTTGTCTTCTGAGAAAGCAACAGTGAAACTCAAACATTGATTTAAGGTTGGAAAAGGAGTAAGACAAGGCTGTATTCTCACCTTATTTATTTATCACATGCAGAATACATCATATAAAATACCAGAATAGATGAATCAAAAACTGGAAATGAAGTTTTAGAGAGAAATATCAACAATTCCAGATAATTAGACATAATAACTTGATGGCAGAAAATGAAGAAGAATTAAAAAGCTTCTTGATTAGGGTGAGAAAGGGGAATACGAAAGCTGGTTTGAAACTGAATATCACAAAACCTGAGATCATGGCAAGTAGTCCTAATACTTCTTGCCAAATAGAGGAAGAAAAAATGGAAGCAGTGTCAGAGTTTATATTCTTGAGCTCAAAGATCACTGCAGACTGACTATAGCCATGAAATTAAGGTGTTTGGAAGGATATTAGGAGCTAACTTGACCAACTCCTTCATTTTGCATGAAATGAAAGCATGAAAAGCATGATACTCATTAGTTCCATGCCTTATGGCTGTTTCATTTTGGAAGAAAAACTATGGGAAAGGTATTCCTTATTCACAAAGGTATATATAATCAAAGCTATGTTTAGGGGCTTTTTTCTCCAGTAGCAATGTCTGGACTATTAAGAAAAGCTGAGTGCTGCAGAAATGATGCTTTTGAATTATGGTGATGGAGAAGACACAAGGAGATTGAATCAGTTTATGCTTAAAGAAATGCATTTAGGCTATCCATCAGAAGGTCAGCTACTAAAGCTGAAGCTCAAATATTCTGGTCACATAATGAGAAGATGGGACTCACTGGAAAAGACCCTGATGTTGGGAGATATTGAAGGAAAAAGGGACAGCAGAGAAGGAGATGGATAGTATCATAGAAGTAACAAACATGAGCTTGGACAGACTTTTAGAGATAGATTTGAAGGGCCTGATCTGCTATGGTCCATGGGTTCATGGAGTTAGACACAACTGAATAACAAAATACAGAAGAACCCCACAGACACCATTCTCTGGGAAATATGGCAAAGAAAACACTTGTTCTGAAAGCCATTTACCCAAACCTTTAACTCTTGGCTAAAGCACTGGGGACTCATTCCTTAGTCAGCAAGGGGCTATTTTTCCACAACTAGGTAGGCAGAAATATTCCAGATTTCTGTGCAATGAAGGACTGAAAAAAATCCCCAGTAGTCTAGTTTTTGTGTCTAAATATTGGGTAACATCAGCCAAATTAAATAGCTATGAGACATGGAACGAAGAAAAGAATATCATCCATCTCATGATTCTTTTAGAATATTCTGCATCTGCAAAATGGGGACTGGCCAAGATAGCTCCTAATATTCTTTTCCATCTCTAAATCTATGGTATATGATAAATAGGGAATAATTTCTTTGTTTAGCGAAGGCTGAACTGATAACATGGGAGCCAATATGCCCCAATAACCTGACCTCCAGGGTACCACCTTATTAGTTCCATGTGTGTTCACTGCTTCCTTGGGGACCAGGTCATTGTAGATACATACATACACACACACACACACACGCACACATTTTGAGAGCACCTACTATTTGAAGACTATAGAACTAGATTATTCAAAGAGCCAACTTGGCTAACTCAAGATGTGCAGGGAACAATGGCTATCAGATTAATGGTAGTGGCTTTTGTTTTTGTTATGTAAATCCAGAAATAGTGTCAGGAAAAGCTAAAGTTGCCTTTGAAAAATAAGTGACACGGAATTCATACTTTTCCCTCCTTATTTCTCTCATAATCTGTCCTGAATGGCTCATGAGGTTAGCCATGCACAAGAAGAACCACATTATCTTCTGATACCAAAGTGAAAAGTAGATAATTTTTGTGGGTAGAAATAATGACTTGCAGGGATCATTGTCAGCTTTTATAAGTCCTACCTGCCTAGAATTTAGCCTCCATGTCTTTATTGATACTTTTAACATTTTGACCTCTCAGTCTGTTTCCTTCATCTACCATAACTCAATCACCTACAGAAGTAGACGTATTCCATACCTCGTCACTTTGACATTTGTGCCTGTAAGATCCTGCACTTTCACATTCCACTTTTCAATCATAATTTCCTATCTTTTCACTTCTCCCACTTCCATATTTCTCTATAACCTGTTCCTTTTAACCCAACACCTATTAATTTTCTTGATCTCCCAGGTTGACTTTACCTGCTTTCTAAGTTTTAATTCAGCGATCATCCATTTCAGCACCATGCTATCCCCTGCCCCAGACCCTATCTTCTTGTCCTTCTGTTCCCACTTTGCCAATCTCCTGCCATCTGCCTCCTCTATTCATTCCCTCGATCTGCTCAGCTCTAGTAAAGGAAATGACAAAACTGCTGACTGCTCCCACTGAAGATTCTCTGTGGCACCTTACTTGGGCCTTCACTTCAGCACTAGAATCCTTTCATTCATCTCTTGATTGACAACTTATCGTATCCCCTGCAGAAGGTATCCCAAACCTTCTCTTCTTTCTTGTAGGCTCCAGTTTCACTCCACCCCTTCATTTCTCAGTAGACCTTGTATTTTACTGAAAAATCTAGCCCATCCATGCTGAGCTCATTTATTTTCCATGCTTCATACTCCCAAACTTCTCAAGGTGACCACCCAACTTCTATTTTTCCCTCTTGTGTCAAGGAACAAGGTGACCTTGGCTAACCCTTCCACTTGCCCTTTTATCCCATTTTCTATCATGACTTCTGGGATTTTGAAGTCTCAATTAATTGACCAATCAATAAACATTTATTCAGTACCTACTATGTGCCATTATTCATTTCCACCAAATAGTCCTTCCTTTATCTTCAGCCTCTTGCTTAATTCTCTCCTCCTCATTAAACACACACACACACACACACACACACACACACACACACACACACACCATTTTATAATGCTATCAGGAGCTCAAGCTATCGTCATCTTTTTTCTCTTCCCCTTCCCTTTTCAAGTTCTAGAATTAAAAGGCTGTTCCTTATGCTTTTACTTCCTTACCACACACTTATTATTGTTCAACTCCTGTTGAACTCCTTGACTTCTTATCCCCATTACTACACAAAAACTACTCTCTCTGGGTTCACCATTGACCTTTTAGTGGATAAACCCAATTACCTTTTCCTCAACCACATCCTTTATCTATATTTCCAAACTCTCTGTTGAGTGCCTCGTCTATATTTTCAATTGCCCACTGGATATCTTAACCTAGATATCCTTCAGATAGCTCACCCTCATCATCTTCCTTTATACTCTTCCCTTTAAACCTTTAAATCTTCAAGCCTTCAAATCCCCTCAATATAGATAATCCTTCTGTTTGGACAATGCAGGATGTGATGCTGGCAAACACTTTAAAATGGACGTATTTTTCTCTATTTTGTTCTCCACTTCTTAATAATATGATTATCAACAGGATGGCAAAGTTTATTTTCAAGATCATATTTGTCACTGAATCTTCTACTATTTGAACATTGTTTTGGAATATACCTTGCTTGAAAAGAAAATTGAGTATCAAATAATCATTCTCTACTAATGCAGAAAGTGTTTTTTATTAAAGCTTTTTTTATTTTTAAGACATATGCATGGGGACCCATATGTGCAAAAATGTTTGTGGCAGCCCTTTTCGTAGTGGCTAGAAACTGGAAACTGAGTGGATGCCCATCGGTGGGAGAATGGCTGAATAAATTGTGGTATATGAATATTATGGAATATTATTGTTCTGTAAGAAATGACCAACAGGATGATTTCAGAGACACCTGGAGAGACTTGCATGAACTGATGCTAAGTGAAATGAGCAGAACCAAGAGATCATTGTACATGGCAACAATAAGACTATACGATGATCAATTCTGATGGATGTGGCCCTCTTCAACATTGAGTTGATTTAAACCAGTTCCAGTTGTCCAATAATGAAAAGAGCCATCTACACCCAGAGAGAGGACTATGGGAAATGAGTATGTCCCACCACACAGCATTTTCACTCTTTCTGTTGTTGTGTGCTTACATTTTTGTTTTCCTTCTCAGGTTTTTTTTTTCTTTCTAGATCCGATTTTTCTTGTGCAGCAAGATAACTGTATAAATATGTATACATATATCATTTAACATATACTTTAACATAGTTAACATGTATGGGACTACTTGCTATCTAGACGAGGGGGTGGGGGAAAGGAGGGGAAAATTTGGAACAGAAGGTTTTGTAAGGTCAGTGTTGAAAAAATTACCCATGCATATGTTTTGTAAATAAAAAGATATAATAATAATAATAATAATAATAATAATAATAATAAATACATATGCATGGATAATTTTCAACATTCACCCTTACAAAACCTTCTGTTCCAAATTTTTCCCTCTCTTCCCCCCACCTTTTCTCCTAAATGGAAAATAATCCAATATATGTTAAACATGTGCAATTCTTCTATACATATTGAGGAAAGTCTTTTACCAAAAGACTTTTGAGGTGATGCTTGTTTTCAGCTACACATTGAAGAGATTCATTTGAAGAACATAACTTTCCTAAAAGATTTTGTAGAGATGAGCAGGCAGGCTTAAGTAATACTAGCAGTTGGCTTTTTAAAAGTATTGAACAGAGGAATCTCTCACTGATTGGAATTTCCTAATTGATAATATTACAGGGAATAGATCTTGGTTTGGGGGGCATTTGAAGGAAGCTCCCTTGGAATGTGGGCATTCTTTGCTGAATAGAAATTAGGAAATGCTGATGATTGATTGGGATTCGAGTATAGAGTCTTATTGAAGAGGAAACCCTTCTCCATGATTTACAAAATAAACCAGTATTCTCATTCTGTCTGTGTCTGTCTGTCTGTCTGACCCTTTCCCTCCACTCTCTTTTTGCCTCTGTCTGTCTGTCTGTCTTTCTCTTTGACTCTCTTCTCCCTCCTTCCTCCCCCACCCTTCTCTCTCTCTCTGTCTCTCTTGGTCTCTCTCTCGGTCTCTCTCTCTCTCTCTCTCTCTCTCTCTCTCTCTCTCTCTCTCTCTCTCATTCTCCTGTGTGTGTGTGTATGTGTGTGTGTGTGTTTTGCTGTCTGTCTGCTGTCTGTCTGTCTCTCTCTCTCCTTTTGTTTCTCTTTCTTTCCCCACCTCCCGCTCTTCCTCTTTCCTTCCCTTCCTTCCTTGTAATAACTAAATTATGCCTTTTCTATTTTACTGGAATCTTTCTGTCTTTGCAATACCTTTAAAACTGATGTCTGAGTGGGTTTAAAATCATGTCACTTTCTGCATAGATTTCTTCTCATATGTATAATTTGGTCAGGTCCAGGTGCTATTCTCAACTTCATCTTATTAAAGTGCCATTGCCTTTTACCTATATACTATGTCAGATACTGAGATGGTTGAATCCAAATGTTGTAAAAGCACTATCTTTGATGATAAAAATAGATCAACATAGAAAGAATGACAGCTCTTCCATTTTGCATATGTTTCCCATCTTTCTCTTTCCATCCACCAATGTTCTTTGCAGTGATTTGACACATAATTTGTGTTCATGATAGAAACATAATAAAGGTTTAGTGAATTGAATTGCCCTGCCATTCCTATGAAACAGAAAATATTATGTACTTTGAGGCATCCAATGTTAATATAGAGAATTTTTAAAAAGATAGACAGTGCTTAATACAGTTCCTGACACATAGTAGGTGCTTAAGAAATGCTTATTGACTGACTAGGTATAATTAACTTTTTTGGAGACAGTACTTTTTTAAAGAGGATGACAGATGAAGTTGAATGGGAATAGAGACATTTTTAAAGATATTTTTTCTCTTGTTTATAGCCTGATAGCAGGTAAAGGAGGAAGGGCAAAGCAATAAGAAAGCCACAAATATATATCAGAAATGTGATAGCATAGAAAGAAAATAGGCCCTTTCAGAATCAGACTCTCTGAGTAGGCTGTAGGAATGCTCTGTATGATCTAGATTATTTGAGACCGTTTTTTGTAAATTTTGTGTTCTCTCCATTGACAGAGTAGAAGTTCCTTGAAAGCAAAGACTTCATTTTTCATCTTTGTTTTTCAGTGTCTAGCAAGTGACTTGTGCATAGTAGGCACTTAATGCATTTCAGATTGCATTGAAGACTGCCAGTGATGTGCAAATTGTACCTTACATCTTACAAAATCAAATTATGCAAGCTCAAAAAAGACTTTTCCTCCAAGATATTTCTTTCTCAGACTCATAGCTTCCACTGTGATATGCCACAAACACCTGTTTATATCATGAGAACTGTGGTTGATTTCTGTAATGCATTTCAGCCAAAAAAAACAGCTCATATTGAATTGTTGTAGCAGTGAATTTGAAATAGTTCCCTAAGTTTTAAAGGGTTGGCCCAGTAAATTTAAGATTGCCTTATTGGGACTACTTTATTTTTAACCAAAAATCAGAATTGAGGAAGGCTTTATATTATTTTCCCCTTTCTACCCTGCTCCATGCTCACATCCCTGTCCCCAACAATCCTGAAAATGTTCTAGGTAAAAACCTCTCCAGGTTTATTTTAGGCAGAGCCTTACATGATGATATACAGTATGTATAAGAAAAATGACAAAAAATTGGAAGGGGGAATTCAACGCATCACCAGGGATCTGCTTTGGAAAATCTCAAATTGATTTTCCTACAGTATCATTCCAATCACCAAGGAGTCATACAGGTAGTACTAGTATTAAAATTACTTTGAGCTTTGAGCTGAATCTGTCTTTAGGGCTCAAGAATATACCTGGTGTCTGTGACCTTTTCAAGAACTGCATCAGTTTTATCCAGGGTGTGCTGGAGCCAGCTCCAACCATCTTGAGAAAGAGTCAACTGCTAAATTTTCAATGTGTGCATTTGTACTTCAAAAATTGACAAATGCTACAGATCAGGGTTTGATTGATTGTTTTGTTGATTGTCTAGACTTAAGAAAATGATAGAGAAGATATTAATAATATATTAAACTTTTCTCAGTCCTCATCCTTCTTGACTGCTCTCCAACTTTTGATATTATCAGTTCCTTTTATATTATCTTATCTTCCTGGATTTCTATGATACTTTTATTTTTAAAAAAATATTTTCTTTAATAACATTTTGTTTTTTATATTTTCTACATTCCCAATATAACCTTTTCTTTTACACTCCTGACCAGATGAAAACCTTAGCTTAAAAAGACCCAGGTTTCTTACTGTACCTAGGGCCATCTCTAATCGTCATGATCTGTATTTTGCTACTGAACCCAGAGGGCTCTAAAAATGAGAGTGAGGCTGGTAACTTTGCACAACCCATCTCACTAAAATCTAACTCACTTCATGTCATGATCCTTTTTGAGAATGAATTACAAATAACAATTTTCTTGAGAGAGTCATCCATTTTAGCTCATAAGAAAAAGAAAACAGTTCAAGAAAGCTAAATTTGATAGGCTTTCATTTTGTTTCCAGTTTTTTCCTACTATAAAAATTACTTCTCTGAAGATTTTGTATATAAATTTTTTCTTTTTTTTCAGTGATTAAAATTCCAAACTGCATTTCAAAATGATTGACCAATTCAGTTTCACCAATAGTGTTCTTTTCTTTCCATAATCTCTATAACATGGATAATTTCTATCCTTGTCATCTTGGTACATTTTTTGGTGTGAGGCAAAACTTCAGAATTGTTTTAATTTATATTTCCTTTTAAAATGTTCTTTCATATGATTGTTTGTTAATAGTTTTTATTGTTTCTTTTATAACTGCTCATATCCTTTGACCTCCCATCTTTTGGGAAGTTATGTTGGATTTTACATTTTTGTGAGTTAACTATATATTGATTAACAGAATCTTATTAGAGATTTTTAATAAAGATTTTTCCCAGTTGACTTCTTCACTTCTTATAATAGTTGTACTAATTTTGTTCATGCGGTAGCTTTTCAATTTCATGTAATTGAAATTATCTAATTTATCTTGCATAATCACCTCTGTCCCTTGTTTACTTACATGTAGCTATGAAAGATATCCAATGTTATTTCAGTTTTTTATAGCCTGAATTTTAATATTCCTGTTTCTTTTTCTATTAATCTGTTTCTGCTCAGTTTCCTTTGCTAGACAATATCTTTTCTTTTTCATATTTTTTTCAATGAATTCATCAACTATTATGGGTTTCATTATTTCTTTGCATAGAAATCTGAGATTTACATATAATTTTTCAGTCTCCAGCTACTTATTAAACATTTTCAATTAGATGTCCCTTAAGTATCACAAAATCAAAATTTCTAAAACTAAATTCATTGTCTTCTCTCTTCCTAAATTTTCCCTCTACCAAATATCCCTATTTCTGTGGATGGCACCACTATCCTTTCAGTCACTCAGGTTTATAACCTCAAAATGTGCCTCAGGTCCTTACTTTTTCCTTCACTCCCCATTTCCAGTCAACAAATCTTGTCAATTCTTCGACAAATGATCACCACACTAATTCAGATCCTCATCAGCTCTTTACTTGGACTACATTGTAAAAATCTGAAACTGAACACTTCTACTTCCAATTTCTCCATGCAAATTTCTCTTTTCCAATTTATCCTTTACATAGTTGCCAAAATAATCTTTTTAAAAGGAAAAAAGTCTTGCTCTCTCTTGCAGTTTTTGAATAAAATGAAAATTGCTCAGATTGACATTGAAAGCCCTTGCTATTCTAGCTAATCTTTTCAAATTTAATACTTTTTTTTCTTTTCACACTCTTCACCAAACTGGATTATTGTTATACCAAATTTGACATTGTTTCTCTAACTTTCATATCCCTGCAAAAGATTTTCCCACCATGCCAGGAGTGCATGAGGCAACTAGGTGGAGCAATAGATTAGATCTTCTTGATTTCAAGTCTGGTCTCAGATACTCACTAGCTGAGTAATTCTGGGCAAGTCACTTAATTCTGCTTGTCTCAGTTTGCTCATCTGTGCAATGAGCTGGAAAAGAAAATGGCAAATTACTCTACTACCTTTGCCAAGGAAACCCAAATAGGATCTTGAAGTGTTGGATGTAACTGAAAAAATGGTTGAACTATAGGAATGCTTTCCTCTCTCCTCTGCTTCTCATAATCCTTAGTTTTGTTCAAGGCTTAGTTCATATTTCATCTTCTACAGGAAGCCTTTTTTTATTCCCTTGTTGGTTAGTATTCTCTACTCCTTTCTCAGAATTTGAAATTTATATATTCTCAAAATATCAGAAAGGGTAAAGATTCATATATACAAAAATATTTATATCTTTTTTTTTTTACTATAAATCAAATTGTCAGCCAGTTGGGGAATGGTAAACAAATTGTAGTACTTGAATGTAAAGTATAGAAATGATGAAAGGAATAGTTTCAAAGACTTCTCAGAAGATTTGTATGAACTGATTCATAGATAAGTGAGCAGAACCAGGAAAATAGTTTATACAGTTAAAAAACATTTTGAAAGACTTTAGAACTATGATCAATGCATTGTGCACACATGAGAAGATGAGGTATCATACTACCAACTTTTTGATAGAGAGGTAATAGACTTAGCAAGATGTAAGATGAAACATACATTTTTGGACATATGCAATGCAGGAATGTATTTTTGTTGAACAATTTATATTTATTCCAAAAGTTTGGTCTAAAATTTTCCCTTAAAGGGGAGAGGAATAAATACTTTATAACTGATAAATCAGATACAACAGTTTAATATGTTTTAGGTTTTTATATTTTTCACATTTCCTAATGTAAATATTTCCCTCCTTTCCTTTCTAAAGAATCATCTAGAAAGATATTTTAAAAATATATTTTTAAAAAGTTAAAAATTTGGCATTCACATACCACTTTGTTTACATGTTGTATATCTACTGGTCTATAGAGAAAGCAAACTCTTTGAAGTCAGGGACTCTTTTTTATTTTTGCTTTACATCCCCACAAGAATGCTAACCCAATGCTTTGCGCAAAGTATGTATTTTGTAAATCCTTACTGGATTAGCTGCATAAAAAACAGTATCTTTACATGATCCACCCATCAGTGTTGATTTTTATAAAAACTTTAAAATTATTCTTCTCTATAAGTTTAACTTTTAAAAGTTATGGATTCTTAAAATGTTCAGAGATTAGAAATGTATACATGGAACTAGGATGAGCAGAGCTAGCCAAGTCCATGTGATTCAATTTAGAATCCTTTTTCCCTTGGGGGTTGGAATATGAGGGGCAAAGATAACATTTCCTTGGCTTTCAGTTTAAGAGAATTGTCCAGCTGCCATAGTAGTATATTTGTGGTATTTGTTTTATGGTTTTAGTAAGGTTTCCATCATTTGTATTCTGACACCCGATTTTGTCTTGTAAAGAAAAATCCAACAAAACTCTGGGTTGTCAAGCATTTTCCCCTGCTTGCTTCTCTCTTGCTTGGACTCTTTTTGTTTCCTTGCCTGTGAAAACGGAGTTGAGGGTTTTTCCTTGTTTTTGACCCTGTGCAGCAGCTTTATCACCTCCTTCTGTCTTTGTACCTTCCTGGAAGTGAGCCCAGGAGTTTTAAGATAGTGAGAACTGACGGCCAAACTTTGTGCTCTAGCTGACATTAGCTGAGGCCCCTGATGGAGAGGACTTTGTACCCCAAGCACAAAGGAGTCTGCCAAATGGTTCTCCACTGACCTAATCTTCCCAACTACAGGTGCCAACTGATGATCTCAGAGGGAACTGCATCCCAGAATACATCTCCATAAGTCTTTGGAGAAAAATGCACATTGTAAAAATGCTTTCAGAAATAATTCACATAAATTGCATTGGAAATTAATTTTATCCAGTAGAATGTACTTGTATTCAGCAGTCAAATGGAATTACTAGGATAGAACTATTCTATATAGTCCAGTAGGATGATGTTTAAACCAGTGGGTCACATCCCTAATAATGAACTTTTAATTTCATCTTCATATATCGGTCAATTAGTATTTATTAAACTCCTGCCATGAACAAGATGCAACTCTAGGTGTTGAAATCCAAAAACATAATTATGGTAGTTCCAGACTTCCTGTCGCCTATCAGAGGGACAACATTTATCCATCCATACATGCATACATGTACATCTACACATACATGTACACACATACATACTTACACACATACATACAGACGTAACATAAATGTGATATAAAATTTAGGGAGAGTAGGAATCATAGAAAAGCATCCATAAAGGAAGTTACAGTTGAACTGAAGTTTAAAGGAAACTAGGAATTCCTTTACAGGAATCAGTTAGAAACAAAATGTTGATTAAAAATTTATGGAGTTGAAGATGTTATTTGATGGGGATACATGGTGATACAGAATCTAGTTGGAAAATTGACAAAGTCCCTCAATTAGCAAGATGGAGAGTAAAGTTAGGAAAACTTGTAAAGATGTAAACTTGAAGGAATAGAAGAAAAATAGAGGTAAACTCAATATACATAGGAAAGTTAGGAAGAGGAATGTATTTGAAAAGACAGCAGCTCATTAAATACTATATAATTGGTTTTCACTCTATTGATCTGGAAATTATGTCCATTCACACAGTTTTTAAATCCCAGATTACTGGGGTTTAAAAGGTACACAGCACCTACCACAGTAAATGAAACAATTTCCACTAAATCCTGTAAAATCAAGAGAATGGCGTCTCTCTTGGAGCAAGACAGTTAGTCATGGTGTCATCTTCCCTATTATTCATTTCAGTAGTGAAACTTTCTTTTTGGATTGCTAAGATTTTCATTTTGGCCAAATATAATTCATATGTATTATTAGAATGTATAATGCTGTATTTAAGCTTATTTTATCAGCAATGAAAGGTTTTATAATTCATTTAAAAAGTTGTAATGGTTGTAAGCATCTTTAGTATATTTTAATAATATAGTATTTTATGGGTGATTGTAAAATTTCAGATTACCATTTTAGAAATTGTGCTATTTGTTTTTATAGTTTAATAATTGTTCAAATGAAGGAGAATATAAAGTTCTTAAAAAACCAATTTAATGACTTATAAAAATAGCCTTTATCAAAACCTATTACATACCTTTAATGAACACCAATTTTACCTATTCAACAGAGGCAGATTACAGGCTCTATTCTTGCCACTTATATTGCAACTGGACGCTCATTCAGATAAGCACATGTAGTAAGGGCAGAAGCTTCTGAGTTGCAACCTCTCCCCCTCCCCTGCTTTGTTTGGTCTTGCTCTAACTTAGATATGAATTACTATATAACTGTGAAGTACCAGATTAACAGTGAATCAGAATTTGTTTTGACTCAGCCAAAATAGCTTTAGTACAAACAGTAGGTAAATACAGATCTCTTTTGAAAGGCTTATTCATTTTAGAGATTATTCCTATGATCAGCCAAC
The DNA here is from genome assembly GCF_902635505.1 of Sarcophilus harrisii. Lineage (NCBI taxonomy): Eukaryota > Metazoa > Chordata > Mammalia > Dasyuromorphia > Dasyuridae > Sarcophilus > Sarcophilus harrisii. Next base: position 572,890,516 of record NC_045427.1, on the reverse strand, counting down.
TACTTCCACTTGCTCCTAACTCTATTAAATCCTTTATTAACTCCCCCAAATAGTCTGTACTTCACCATACCCTGAAATGAGCCACAAAGAGAGAGAACCATATTATAATTTAATTTTATGCTATCACAAGAAGTAATAAAAATGTTAGCATATAGCAGTGTGGGAGAAGGCACTTCCTCATATTGCCATTGGAATTGCTGTTCATGTTATTATACATATTTATGGGATTTGCCAGAGGTATATTGTCAGACAACCTTAGAGTAAACAAAAATGTTGGCCATTTGCCCACTATATAAACATGGTTACCAGGTATCATGCCCAATATATTTACAGAAAATACAGCCCCAATGACTTTCATTCATTTTCATTCTTAGAAAGCCACTAGATGAGGCAGATAACATTATCCTATCCTGACTCACTTTACAAAGAAGTGGGAACAGTAAGATGTCAATCCCATGTTGGGCTGTAGAACATAGGAAACCATCCTGTATTGATAGGTATCAGCTGGAGCCCTATTAGTGGAATGGGGGGAATGTTTAGCTCAAAGTAGATAGCTCTGATAGACCTTAATAATCTTATTTTACAGATAAGATGATGGATATTTCAGAGAGGTTAAATAACATGCCCTCGGTCATGAAGGCATTAAATCGCATTTTTAATTTCTTAATTATCGAGTATTTTAGGGATTTCTCTATAATTTCAAGTTATAGTTTTATAAATTGTTCACTTTGCTTTTATAGTTTAATAATTGTTGAAATGAGAAAGGATATAAAATCCCTAAAAACTAAAAGCAGTAGAGTAGCTCTAATATTCTAACTGATAGAAAATAGAACCCACATTGTTTATCTTTTAATCTAGAGGTCTTTTGAATCTGCCTGATTCTGAAGCTTGCAGATCCCTTATTAATTAGTAGCATATAATACCAGTTCTTTAGGCACTTGTTAGATAAGTCAGTAAATGAATGGAAGAGATCCATCATCTGTCAAAAGCTTAATTGAGACATCTGACATTTAAACATGTCTTAACAGACATGTTAACTAATTATTCCTGTGCATCTCTAAAATGTAGTCTGGACTGTATTATCTTTGCTCCTCAGAGAAATGCTAGCACTAACTTAAGACATAATATGCATTCTTTCAGATTTTGTAAAAGTTCACTATAAGAAACATCTATTTGAACAACATCCCTATCCTTTGCCAGGACCCTCATTGAAAACACAGTTGTTACATTCTCTTTTATAAGGGCCCAGCCAATATGTCTAAACAGTTTCTGATAAGAAATAAAGGCAGAAATGAACATTAATAGAGAGCCTACTTTGTGCCAGTAAGTGAGCTAAGTTTTTTATTAAAACTTTTTTATTAAAACACACAACTATTAAATTGTCTGAGGTTGAATTTGAACTCACATCTTTCTAACTCCAAGCTTAGTACAGGCTTTGTATTACCTACCTGCCTCTAAATAATAAGATAGTCCTTGACATTGAAGAGTTTACAATCAGGAGGGGAAGATAAGTGATGTAAACAAATAACCATTGCTCAAAATTGAATATAATTACTTAAGAGAGAAATAACATTAACTACTGTAGTCAGATCTATTGATGGATCTAAAAGCCTTCGCTGGACCTTGTCATTCATCTCTAAGCCATATCCTTAGAACTTTTAGTTATTCCCATCTGTATTGTCTCCCTCAATTAGAGGGTGAGTTCCTCAAGAACAGAAACTGCCTCAACTTTTCTATTTGCATCACCATTTTAGCAATATTTAATCAATGGTTGACTTGTAATAAATTATTTTTCATTCATTCATTAGGAGAAAACAAAAAGAACCTTTTCATCCTCCTACCCCCAACTCACTCTCTCTGGTGAGAACCCTGCCTTAATGAGAAAAAAATTGAATCCATTTTCAGAAAGCTCCTCCTTCTCCCCTTTTCCTCATCTCACACCATCCAGATGCTTTCTGTCTCTATCTCCTCCTTTACTCTTATTTTCCATGAAGAGGTGTCCCTTGACTTGCCTGGGTAAAACCACTCTGCAAGGACAAGTGATCTCATTACTTCTATTATCATCATCCTGGTATTATTGATTCTCAGATCTGCTTATCTAGTCCTAACCTCTCTCTCTCCCTCTAGATTTATCCTCCCCACCTGCCTAATAGATATCTTAAACTCCACATACTCCAAATTCATTATCTTTCCCCATCCATCTCATTTTTCTCCCTTTTCTGTTACCATGGAGGGTATCATCATTCTCCACCCTCCCATATCCAATTTTTTTGTGAAAACCTGCAGTTTTTACTTTCATAAAATCTCTTATTTATCTCCTTATTTCCTGTGACACTGCCCCCATCTTTGTTACAAGCTCTCATTATCTTATGACTAGACTATTTCAATAATCAGCTGCTTAGTCCCCCAGCCCCACTCCAGTCCATCCTCTCCTCAGTCCTCATATTAATCTTCCTCAAACTCCAATTCCCATGTCACTCCCTTACTCTGTAAACTCTGGAGACCACTTATTAGCTTGAGGCTTAAATATAAAATCTTCTGTTTGGTCCCAATCTGAGTCCCTCCTACATATTCAATCTTATTTTCTACTCCCCTCATGTTCTCAACTAAGCAGTGACATTGCTATTTTTGCTATTCCGTGCACAAGACACTGCCATCGCCCAGTTCCAGAGATGTCACTGGTTTTCCCCCTGCACAGAGACTACTCTCTTCATCCTTATCTCTGCCTTCTGACTTTCCTTTAAGTCCCAGCTAAATCTCCCACCCTTAACAAGAAGCCTTTCCTGATCCCTCTTAATGGCAATGCCTTCCCTCTCTTGATCACCCCATCCTGTTTATTTTTGTTTACATAGCGCCTGTCCCATTAGACAGTAAGTTTCTTGAATGCAGGATCCTTGCATCCCTAGTACTTAATACAGTGCCTGACCCATAGTAGGTGCTTAATAAATATTTATTAATTGGTTGACTAAGATAAATAACTATGAGTATCCTCCCTAGAATTGTATTATGAAAAGGTTGATTTTTCCAGATTAAAAAATAACCAACTATATTGTGGAATATTTCTGTATTATTATCTCGTTTGCCAAGACCAACTACATGAAGTGCAGGGATTGGGTTTTTAATTATCTTTATACACAAGTGATGTTACCTGCCAGGAAACTAAGAGCTAGTTTTAATAACCAGTGATAAACTTATCACAGATACTTAGCACATCAATGTCTTTGCTTTTTGAAACCGATTTTTATTTGTATATATGTTAAAACATATATGTACATATATGTAATCATAAATGTTAAAACATATATAACTTTTAAGCTACCTCATCTTCCTTTGGAAGAAAATATTATGTCATAATAGAAATTATGCTGTCCTCAGGTCAGAAGAGACCTGGATTTAAATACTTCCTTTGACATATAATAATAGCAACAACCAAAAATAAGCTTCTATCTAAGTCTCAGTTTCCTTATCTTTACCATGAGGATAACAACTATTTCATTCATAGATTTTTTTGTGACAGTAAAATGTAATAGCATATAGAAACTACTTTGTAAACTTTTCGATAAATTGTAAGCAGTACCAGACTTTACAAGAACTAGTGTAATCTAAAGATTCTTTGAAATGTTAGTAGATTATAAGGAACAAAGTTTCATTCATCTTTCTAAGATAGTTGGCTACCATAGCCTCTGGAAATCTCTGAGGCAGTCAGCCTACATTTATGAGAGTTGAGTATAATTCAACAATGACACAATTGCTTAACCTGATTATTGGGTAATAAACATACTTAATAAAAAGTAAGAGACTGCTAATAAAATCTGGGATATAAATATGCTTTTTTATTCAGAGTAACCTATAAGTATACTGCTGAACACTCTTAAATCACTTATTAAAAATAAATTCAATTTATTTTATCCCCTGCTGACCTTTTATCCTTATGACTTATAGTCAAACATCCTTCTTCTAATCTGTCTTATGTTTAAACTGTGTAGCTTAAGCACTTATAAAAACCCATTGTCATTTTTTTAAAAATAAAGAACTATTGTTTCTTTTTGTCCCTTTGGTAGAGGAGCAGTGCTTTCTGTTGTGATGCCCAATGTAAAATCAGAGGTAAAACTGTTTAGCTAGTTGATGATTCAACCAGATTGGAGTACTTCTGAGTGGTGAATGGAGATTTATCATTGATTGAATGAGGATACAGAATGAAAATATGAGAGAAACAGAAATCAGAAGTCTCTTATTTAGAATGTAAGCATCCAGAAAATAGGGATTACTTGGATTTTGATTCTTATACTTTTAGTCTCTATATGTAGTAGATGCTTAATAAATGCTTGTTGATGGATTATACCTCAATAAGAGCTTCTGTGCTGTATTATTTCAAATTTGTTTTTAATATGGTCCAAAATATACCCAGTGAGTTTAGGAATCTATCCCAGACTGCACAGTTTTCACATTTAGCCATTAAAGTAATTTCCTAGACTCTCAATTGGGTGATTTTAAATAAGTGATATATTAAGTCAAAAGATCAGAATAAAACCTTTAGGGAGGGGGATGGTGCATCATACCAGCTGAAGGGCTATTTCCTTCAAGGGGGTCTCCTCAGATTCTCTTTAGTCTGTCTCCTAAATGACTTTGAATTTGTCTATATCCTGCTTTTATTTATCTGTGAACACGTGAGATACCCCCACTAGAATATAAGCTCCCTGAAAATAGAGGCTGTCACTTTTGCCTTTGTATCTCCAGGACCTGGCACAACCCCTAGTACATAGCACATTGCTTATTGATTATTATTGATTGATTCACTGTGAATCTTCCTACTACAGAATGAGTACCTCAGTGAAAGGGTTAAAAGCTTTGATACTCTAGTTTCCCTGCCTTTGTCTTTGGGATAAAACATGTGGTCAGAGCCATAATTATTTCAGGGAACAGTGTTTATGGAGAAATCAAGAAGTCAGCATTGATTAGAGGGGACTGCTTGTGACCCTTCTCAAAGCCAATATTTGGTTGTAATATGTATTATATGTATTTACACAATCTCATATATGCATATGTATTTGCACATACATATATATTATATATGGAGAAGGCTTTGTATTGTCTCTTACTCTTAATAAATTAAATAGCTTGCAACATTAATGCTTTTCTAAACATGAATTGGATTTGACACTATGAGAAGAGAAAGCTTATGGGAGAAGAGACTTTGGATGAGCATCCAGCTAATAATATTGTTTTTGCATTTACGAGAATGCAAATATCAAAATATATCCCTTGATTACTTTTCAAACTAATGCTAAGATTAATAAGGTAACTGAATAAGAGGATTTGGTATATTTGTCTCAGAGAGCAGGTTGTTCTCATCTTGCAAATCCATTGTTTTGTGGATGGGAGACAGTTATATTGTAAACACCTAATAGGATAATATAAAACAAATACTAAATATGTAGCACCAATTGTCTATAGAACACTGTGGTACATGCTAGGGAGAAAGGAATATAATAAGGGCAACAATGCAGAAAATCATATCATGATGCATTAGAGAGTTACAAAAAGAAAGAAAGAGAAGGAAGGAAGGAAGGAAGGAAGGAAGGAAGGAAGGAAGGAAGGAAGGAAGAAAGAAAGAAGGAAATAGTTATAGGTGGGGTTGGAGGGACAGGTGACAGCCAACCAAGGGGTAAAGGAAGGCTTTTTAGTGGAGGTAACTTTTGAATAGGCTTAAAAAGATGGGTTGGAATTCAAAGATCAGGCACCAAGGACACTTATTTTCACATCCTAAATTCTCAACAAATAAAGTCTGATTGCTTCAGTTTTGAGACAGGCCAATCCTAAGCTATACTTTGTTTCTCATTTTCTTCGTTGTCATAAAGATTATTTTTCTAATCTCCAAAAATGAAAATAATTTTTTTTGGTTCTCTCCCTCTCTTCCTCTCTCTCCCTCTCTCCCTCCCTCCTCTCTTTCTCCCCCTATCTCTCCTATCCCTCTCTTTCTCTTCCTCTTCTTTCTCCTACCCCCTCTCTTTCTCTCCCCCCTCTCTCTCCTACCTCCTTCCCCCCCGCCCTGGCCTCTCTCCATATATATATATATATATATATATATATATATATATATATATATCTGAAAAGAGAAATGGAGCTCATCTACCAAACCAGGAGCTAAATAAAGATCTCGATCCATGGTCCCTCTGGAGTATAACATTTTATACAAAATCTTTTGTAAAACCATAAGTCACCAACCAATTATAGGACAGCAGCAGGCTTGACATAAATGTGCAGGGAAGGGGGTGCTGAATAAATATGACTGGATGGAAATGAGGATATGGATCTGATGAGATGGGTCTCCTGTACTTGGAGTCAGTGACCAGAATAAATCTTTTCAGATGTTCATGTACATTTGCATTGCTAACTGAATGTTTTAATAAAACAAATGTTTTTTTTTCCCCTGCTCCTATATGGCTGGTCAGGTTTACATCCTTCTTGTGGGTTGTTTGTTCAATAAAACCAATTCCTAGCTCTGCCTCTTTCTCCCCCCAAAAAAAGAAGAAAAAAAAGATTATTTCTTTCATTAATCCTTTTGCATAATCTGATCATTAATTGTGCATACTTTTCTAAAATGTGGCTCATAATTGCTTGTTGCCTGAGACATGCATTTTTAATGAATTTTTGTTAAAGCAATTAAGTTAACCATGAAAGAAAAACAGAGCTCTCTATTTACTCGGCACTCACCCCATGTCTGAGACAACAGGAAAAAAAAAAGCAAAATTAGGTGTAAAGTGATCCTATAAAAGTTATGCAAAAAACACACGGTTTTCATCTCTTCAGTTAGGCAGTGTCTATACAGGGTACCACTGCACAGCCTGCCATTAGGGTTAAATTACAGTCTCTGTGCTTCAGGCATCCTTTTTATGGTGTTCAGAGAAGCTGACCGAGAAGCCCCAGGGACTGCTTAGCTAATGGGAGACTGTTGATATATCTTATTGGGCTGTGTCTCTTTGTGGTACTCATTTTAAAGCCCAAGGAATCACTCACATAACTAGTAACCAATTGTACCAAATAACATTTTTCATGAGTAGAGTTAGCCCAGCATCTTTTTCCTTCCAGAACTGAAGACAAATATAAACTCACTGATAGTTTGGTATATGTTTTAATAGTGCTCTGGTATTGCAACTGAAGCAAATCAAAAATAATCGAGCTATTCATGATTTCTTCTTTTATTTTTATTGGGCTTGGAATTTTCCAAAATGTTTTCACATTCATTATCTCATTTGATTCTTAGAACAATTTCTAGGCATGAATTATGACTCCCATTTTACAGATGAGGAAATGGAGGTCCTGGAGAGTGTTTTTTTTCAGTGTTATATCTCTAATTAATGGCTGGACCTGGAATAGAAATCCAAACATTTGGAATCTCAGCCTCTTTTTACTTTCGGTTTTTTTATTATAGCTTTTTATTTACAAGATATACGCATGGGTAATTTTTCATTTACCCTTAATGGAATTAATATGGAATTCCATTAAAATGGAATAATGGAATTTCTGTTCCAACTTTTCTCCTCCTTCCCTCCTCTCCCTCCCCCAGATGGAAGATAGGCCAATATATGTTAAATATGTTAAAGTATATGTTAAATACAATATATGTTTACATATACATGCAGTTATTTTGCTGCACAAGAAGAATAGGACTTAGAAATAAGGTAAAAATAACCTGAGAAGGAAATCAAAAATGTAAGCAGACAAAAACAGAGGGAGTGGAAATGTTATGTTGTGGTTCATACTCATTTCTGAGTTCTTTCGCTGAGTGTAGCTGATTCTATTCATTATTGAACAAATGGAATTGAATGGTTCATCTCGTTGTTGAAGAGGGCCATGTCCATCAGAATTGATCATTATATAATATTGTTGTTGAAGTATATAATGATCTCCTGGTTCTGCTTATTTAACTCAGCATTAGTTCATATAAGTCTCTCCAGGGCTTTCTGAAATCATCCTGCTGGTCATTTCTTACAGAAAAATAATATTCCATAATATTCATATACCACAATTTATTCAGCCATTCTCCAACTGATGGGCATCCACTCAGTTTCCAGTTTCTGGCCACTACAAAAAGGGCTGCCACAAACATTTGTGCACATACAGGTCCCTTTCCCTTCTTTATGATCTCTTTGGGATATAAGCCCAGTAGTAACACTGCTGGATCAAACGGGATGTACAGTTTGATAACTTTTTGAGCATAGTTCCAAATTGCAGCCTCTACTTTTTACAGTAGACTGTTCTGGGGATCGCTAGAAAGTTTTGAATGAGAACATCTTTCTCCTCTTTTATACTTTAGTCACTCACAGTGGTAGTAGCCACAGTGATCTTAAGTTAAATCTAGCCATGATTGAGCTCCCATCCAGTGTCCAGCTTGGAATCTGTCAGGAATCCCTTGTTTGAATCCATTCAGCACTTCCTTTGGGAAAGAGCCTGAAGATCACATCCTTTTTTTCAAAGAACTAGGTACTTTGGGGTACTTAAAGTCCCCCCTCTTCTCTCAGCATCCCCACACTCCATGAACTCCAGTGACTCTGTCATCTCCAGAATCAAATATAACAAGCTCTGTTTGTCATTGTCTTTAATAACCAATCCCTTTCCTACTTTTACTGCCCAACTCTTTGATCCAGCCTTCTGGCTGTTGTTCTATACAAAAGACCCTTCAACTTCCAGTTCAGACACAGGTTGTCACCCCTGTCTGAAATAATTTCTTTTTTCATTTCCATCTTTTAACTTCCCTGGTTTCCTTCCAAGTCTCAATTAATTAAAATCTCTCCTTCTATATAAGTCTTTCTCAATCATCTTTATTTCTGTCTTCCCTTTGCAAATTATGTCATATTTATCCTGCATATAGCTCTTTTGTACATATATAATTGTCTCACCCATTAGATTTTAAGCTCATTGAGGGGAGAACTATATAGTATATAATAGGTGTTTAATCTTTGCCTAATGACTGATTGGCCATGTGGTACTTGAAAACTTCATGGCATAAATCAGCCATAAACAATGAAATATCAGAGCCTGGTTATGATGCTGCCTTTGGAGCTGGTCATTTTTATTCTACAAAGGAACTAAAACTCCCTTTGATGGGGCTCTATAACTGATCCAAGATCATTGACTGATCTATTTCCTTTCAGCAACTTTGAGCTCCTTGAGGGCAAGAACTGACTTGTTTGTTTTTCTTTTTATCCTCACTATATTCATTAGGACAGTGCTTGGTAGCTTGACTTAGTTTGACTTGAAATATCTGTTTCTTGGATATAGATCCCTTTTAGAAATATTCCACAGTTTACCTGAAGATGACTGCTCAAATTCCCAAGTAATTCCAGCCCTTTCTCTTATTATTCAATTTTGGGTCAAAAACATTGTTGTCTCCTATGCTTATCCTCAGGGTTCTAGCCATTCCAGCTGCATATTAATATTGACAGTAAGGATTTTTTTAAAAATCCATTTAATTTTTCCTGTGTGGATTATTAGTCTAATTTTTTTTTGGTCTAAGTATATATTTCATCAAAAAGGCCCCTATAGTGTTTTAGGGCTTGATACAACCAGAATAATTTCATCTCATTGGTAAGTAAGAACTTTTGGAAAACCTTAGAAATCTAGAGAATCCCTATTCTATTAAGGCTCCAGCTAAGGTACCTCTATAAGCAAGATATCAAAAATGTAGCCTGTGGGCTTTATGCTATCAGCCACATTTGAGTGCTACCCAAAGCAGATAAAAATGTAATTGGGAAATAGATAATAAAATAAATGGAAATACAATAAAACATAGATAAGATTACATTTGAAAACTAAGTCAATATGGGGGATTCTTATGTCCAGTTTAGTGACCTCAGTTCTACTTGAGTTTGACACCACTGCTCTAAAATATTGGTGAATACCTTTAACAAGCATATATTTTCATATTTTAGAATGAACTGTTAATAATCAAGATTGTTAAATGTAGTTCCTCTGATATAAGAATTTTCTATGATCTTAATAGATTCAAGAGCAATGTCTTATTGAAGGACTATAATTAGAGATACATCTTGCTATACCAATTCAAATCTTTTTTTGTAACTATGTGATAACCCAATTCGATTTTAATCATATATCCTCAATAACATATCTAATGCAAGTAATATACCTAAGCCATTCTTCATATCTTTCAATCATTTGTGGGACAGCAAACATGAAAGTGCCATTGAAAATAATTTGCAAAAAACCATCAGTTCCCTTTGCATATTTTTATTAGAGATACTGTAGAGATATGTATAGATCAGTAAAATGTATAATCTAGCAATTATTGATTTCCTATCATTTATTTTTAAGATAATAATATTTTCTATGATTTTTCCCTCCTGATAGATTCTCCTTCCTGACAGATCTTCTAAAATGATCTGTTAATGCTTTTAAGATTGTATCACCTTCAAAATAGATTTCTGCCATGTATGGTCTAGCTCACCCATTCTTTCCAACTTCATTTTCTCAAATGTCAGTTTTGCTTCCTCATGTAATATTTCAGAGTTCATGGCTTTAGAGTCATAATGTTTTGATTACTTCCATCCAATAAATTGTTAGAGATATACTAACAAGTCTGTTCCACTTTCAGTCTATTTGTTATCCTGCCAGTTTTATTTCTTAAAATTTTTAGGGTGATGTAGCACTAGTAGACTTCACACTGAGCTTTTGATTTTTTTAACAACCTTCTTGCCTATTTTTTCCAGTGAGTTATAATTTGTACCCTGCAATTAAAGTGATGATGATAAGTGACAATAATAATGATAACAACAATACACAGCACTTTAAGGATTGGAAGATACTTTATTAATGCTGTCCTTTTGCTGCAAATCATGTGTGCCCTTCAGTCAAGCATTAGCACTATATGCCAAAAGAGATTTTTTTTTTTAAAAAAAAAGGAAAAGTACCTGTATGGAAAAATATTTAACAAGTCTTTGCTGGAAGCAGATTAGAAATTGAGGGGATGCCCATCAATTAGAAATGGCTGAACAAATTATGGTATATGATTATGATGAAATACTATAGTACTATAAGAAATGATAGCAGGATGTTCTCAGAAAAACCTGAAAAGACTTCCATGAGCTGATGCAAAGTGAAATGTACTGTAACAAAAAGCAAAGTAACAGGAATATTCTAGGATGATCAGTTGTGTGAATGATTTTGCTATTCCCAGCAATACAAAGATGCAAGAAAACTCCTAAGGATTTATGAAGAAAAATGCTCTCCCTATCCAGAGAAGGAATTGATGGAATCTGAATATCAATGGAAGCTTAGCTTTTTTTAACTTCATTTTTCTTGAGCTTTTTGGGGGGAGGTCAGTAAACATGGACTATGTTTACTTTCACAATATGACTTTTAATGAAATGTTTTGCATGACTAAAAAAATCCTACCATTTTAATCATTACAACAAATAGTGGTAGAAGGAAATATTATTATTATACCAATTTTACAGTTGAGGAAACCAAGGTTAAAAGAGCTAAGTGAGTTCCCCAGGGTCATATAGCTAATAAGCATCAGAGCAGGATTTGATTCATGTCTTTCTGACTCCAAATCCATCATTTTATTTAGTGTATCACTTCTATGTCCATCCTACTTTACATCCAGTTCAGGAAAGCAGATCTCTCCTCTGAAGAGTATATGCACTAGAAGACAAACAGCTCAGGAATATGAGCTCTTAATGGGTCTTATTTATATGGTCACTTGTTTTACACAACTGACTTTATTGCACATTTTTCAGACCACTGGTTGCAAGTGCCTGTTACCAGTTTTGTAGGAAAAGTGAATCACCAGGAATATCAGTTTTAAAATAGGCAAGTTGAATTTTCTTCCTTTCTGAAAGCACTTCTTTTTTTCCACATGAAAGGCATAATTTTGCAAAGCAAAATTATGAAACTTTAAAAGATTATAAGACTACAAACTACTAGGATTACTAAGGTTATATAGTATGAGCTAATTAGCAGCTAGTTGTTTTTTCCTCTGCCCTTTTAAAGATAAAGAAATTTTCTTAAGGCAAATCTAAAGCCAAGTACATACAAGAATTATTATATAATAGCCATAAAAAGAAGAAACAAGAATCTAGAACCATGTAAATTTATTTCATTAAAATAATGACTAAATTAGTTTATAAAATGATGCTTTGTTGCAGTGAGGCAAATATATGCAAATCTTAGGCACCTTATTTGGCTCAAGTCAAGTTAACAAGCCTTTATTAGTGTTTACTATGTGGCAGACTGTGTATTAAATGCTGGGTATGTTTGGAAAAAAAAAAAACTTTGAAAAAATAAACAAATATTCCTTTCCTTTAAGAAGCTTGGTCTAATGGCGAAGGGATAACATGCAAACTATGTACAAACAATATATGTACAGGATAAATTGGAGATGATCACACAGGAACGGCCCTAGAATTTGGAATGTTGCAGAAAAAGGGACTTTAGCAGAGACTTGAAGGGGAGTCATACACGTTATCCATACTCTCTCCACCTTGCCCATCTTTATTTTCACCCCATCTCCATGTTCTAGAAAACCTTCCTTAAGGGTTGTGGATTGAAATAAAATGCTTTTGCTTCTGACTTCTGCTTTCTTTTTCTCTTGTACTGTGTTTATTGCTGAAAAGGCCCAGCTTATGTTTCAGGAAGGAGGGACTGGTACTTTAATAAACTGGTTTTGACAAGCATGATAGATACCACTAAGCACTTAGTGAATGTTGGAGAGTAAAGTTGATTGCCTTTTACTGTGTATGTATTTTTCTGCTTATTGTTTGTGCAGTGTATCCTTAAGCAGACAGCTTTCTATCCTAGCAAATACCTCTAATCAACAAGAGCAAAAGAAAAAGAACAAGAGGAATCATCAATTATGACTGTTTGGCACTTGATTGGACAACTGTCTGTCATTATTTGCTCGGGCAACTTTGTTACTCTTGTTGCTGCTGCTACTGCTTCTGGTCTCCCAGTGACAATGACAGGCTGTTGATTTTAATAGCCTGAATCTCTAAAGAACCAAAAGCTGAGTTGGATTTGTTGTTTGGACATATATATATGCTTGTATGTATGTATAAGTTATGTATTGTGTGTGATGAAAAATCTGTTGAATGATAAGAAAATCATATTTGGCCAAATGTTGAGCACAAGAAAGCAATGGGCACAAGGCAGGATATTCACATGCTAATCACGGGAGTAAAAAGCATGGGAGCTACCATTTTGACTCCAGGTGACAGAGGTTAACAGCATTTACTGCATTTATTAACCCTATTGTGTCAAGGATTTGGGAGGTCTGGCTTCCATAATTACAGTGTATTGGAAATTCTATTATACAATGTGTCTGGACTCCAGGATTAACGACAGTGACAATTGTGTAACAATCAGACAGCAACTGGTTGAAAGATAGGGCTTATAGACCTGCCTGAAAACAGTACTATTACCATTATGGAAGTCAGACTATATTGGTTATTTTTAGGTCAGTCTATTTCTGTTTCTTCTTAAGGGTCTTGGCTGCTGTCAACATTATTGTGAAGCATCTCCTCCCCCCCCCCCACATCATTATTAGAATTATATAGTTGGAGCATGGGACTTCCCCTCTATTTCTTTTCCCTTTTCCTGCATTTCTTTTTCCCTTCTCCTCCATCTCTCTTCCCTTCTCCTCCCTCTCTTTTCCCTTCTCTTCCTCTTTTCCTTTCACCCCCTCTTTTCCCTTCTTCCCCATCTCTTTTTCCCTTCTCCTCCATCTCTTTTTCCACAATATATGACTAGGTCACTGAAATGTCCTTTCATTGAATATGTTATATAACCCAGTTTCCAAAACACAAGCAGCACCACAATCTTGCTGTACTTTTTTCTCTCCTCCCTCCATCTTCACTCCAATTTTTTCCTTTTAAAAAACCCACCTGCTTTTTACAGATTATAGGGTTTAGTGCTTGGATAGAAACTCTCCAGCTAAGCGCTCTGTTCTGTATGCAGCCATTAGCAGGGCTGACGTGCTCTGCCGCCAGAGTCATGGATGGCATGCCAACATTTCCATTATAAACCCTTAGTTTTACAGGTTTATACCTCAGCAGTAAAACGTGTTCTTCCCATTTCAGACTCGCTTTACAAAGACAAACCTAGAAGCTGTTTTGCTTTTTTTCCAGAATATCCCCCACCTTAATACATTGGGTAACATTTTAAAGTTATATAATATCCTTTTGCATTGGTCAGGGGGAGGGAAATCCCTGTAATTTTATTTGTATTTTTTTCATACTTAAATTACTAGCAAGACAGTGATAATTTGATGATATTTTCAGACCAACTTAGATAAAAGCATTTCAAATGGGAAAATAATAGGTTACAAAGAGTTTCTTTAAGGACTAAATTTCCTTAAGTGGCCTCTGTATTCACTTAGGTAGATTTCTAGTTCCTGAATCTGAGTATGTTTGAGTTTGGGGTTTCAGACCTCAGATGGCATTCATGTATGTGAACCAGATGTACAACTAATGAGTTTAAATGCCAGACATTGGCACTCTCCCTCTTTATTCCAATCTCTAGACCTTTGCTTTTTCAAATTGCAAGAGAGATGAGCTGATGAGATTGTGTGCCCAGCAGTGCCATACAGACTGGTTAGTCTAGCATAGCCCATGCTTTTTCAGCTTAAATAGAAGCTTTTTGTCTTTTGTCTTTGTAGTGTTAATTTGGAGAGACCCAACCAGGCAAAAGCATTTCTTGGTCTCAGTCTGCTGCAGAATGCCCTCTTTTCAATCTTATTAGTCCTCTGAGAAACCCTGAATTCACTTGAAGAAATTCTTTGAAGATATTATATAAGCAAGGTGTTAAATCTGGAAGAGCCTTTATAGGACTGAAAACTCTGTGATACTTAGGTACATCTACAGTTTGGTAGGATCTGAAAGCAGTTTTCAGCATTGTTTATTTCACATTTTTTGGCATGAATAGGGTATTTTTCATTCTTCATTTATTATTTTTAATGAACAAAAATTGATTTTGTTCTCCCCACATTATGAATAAAAGGGAAATAAAAAAGCCTTTAAATCCTTGTAACAAATATGTGTGGTCTAGCAAAGTAAATAAATAAAAATTCCTGGATTGACCAACTCAAAAAACATATATTTATTTTTCACCACAGGTAGCATCTTTTACCATTGGTCTTCAGGAATTATGGTTGATCATTGAAATGTCAAGTTTTTAATCCTTTAAAAGTTAGTTGTTTTCATAATTTTGTTATTGCATAAATTGTCCACTTTGTTCTGCACACTTTACTTTGCATCGATTTATACAAGTCTTCCCAGTCTTCCCTGACATTATCCCTTTTTACCATGTTTTATGGAATAATAATATTCCATCAAATTCACATTCCATAATTTGGTCTTCCTTTCCTCAACTGATAAGCATCCCCCCTTAATTTTAGGATCATTGCCACCACAAAAGGAGCTGCTATAAATATTTTTGTTCACATGGACCCTTTCCTCCTTTCTTAGGTCTCATTAGGGCAGAGATCTACTGCTCCAATATCATTTTTATATTACTAAGGAGTTTAGTTAGTTTATGCTTTAGATTTGTAATTGTGATATACAACTGAGTAAGCCTCACCCCAGAGGTGCTGCTGCAACTACTAATAAATAATTGATGGGGTTGACAAATAATTGGTGAGGTTAAAAGATGGAGCAACCAGTAATAAGCCATTTGCTTATGTTCAAAGCAGGAAGGGATGCCTGAGGTGAGGGAAGAACAGGAGGTGAATTCAATAATTTCATGGCCACTCCTTCACTGTTCCTGTCATGCTTTTTGTCCTGGCAGAGTACCAGAGTAAACAAAGCAGCATCCTTATTTATATTAGCTAACATAGCTACTCAGTAGTGCTTTAAAGATATTATTGTTGCTAAGTCATTTTTCATATATTTCCAATTCCCCATGATCCTATTTGAAGTTTCCTTGGCAAAAATTGTCATGCAACCCATTTACAGATGAGGCAACTGAGGCAAATAAAAATTCCTGAACTGACCAACTCAGAAAACATATATTTATTTTTCATTACAGGTAGCATCTTTTACCATTGGTCTTCTGGAATTATGGTTGATCATTGAGTTGTCCAGTTTTTAATTCTTTCAAAGTTATTTGTTTTCATAATGTTGTTATTGCATCAATTGCCCCCTTTGTTCTGCTCACTTTACTTTGCATCAATTTATACAAGTGTTCCCAGTCTTAAGTGATTGCCCAGGGTCACATAGCTAGTAAGTTTCTAAGGTCAGTGTTCCTGACTCCAGCCTGGAACTCTGTATACACTATGGCATCCTTAGCTGCCTATTGAAGGAAATACATATATCATCTCATTTCATCCTTGCAACAGCTTAGTGAGGTAAATGCTACATGTGTTCTTTCCCACATTTTAAAGGTAAGAAAACTGAGATTGGACAGGAAGAAACTTGAGCATGTTCATTCTGCTTGTAAGTTTCAGTCGTAGAGCTGAGGTCCTGCAGTGGTAGGGCTGAGGTCCTGCAGTAATAGGGCTGAGGTCCTGCAGTAATAGGGCTGAGGTCCTGCAGTATGAGGTCCTGCAGTGGTAGGGCTGAGGTCCTGCAGTGGTAGGGCTGAGGTCCTGCAGTAATAGGGCTGAGGTCCTGCAGTAATAGGGCTGAGGTCCTGCAGTTGTAGGGCTGAGGTCCTGCAGTAATAGGGCTGAGGTCCTTCAGTAATAGGGCTGAGGTCCTGCAGTAATAGGGCTGAGGTCCTGCAGTGGTAGGGCTGAGGTCCTGCAGTAATACGGCTGAGGTCCTGCAGTAATAGGGCTGAGGTCCTGCAGTAATAGGGCTGAGGTCCTGCAGTGGTAGGGCTGAGGTCCTGCAGTGGTAGGGCTGAGGTCCTGCCATAACGTGAGTTTCAGCTCTCTGCACCCCACACTGTCTCTTAAAGACAATAAAACTTCACATTTGCAAGTCTCTTTAGGTTTAGCAAAACAATTCTCTCACAATAAGCCAGGGATGTAGGTACTGCAGATACTATCCCCATTTTGGAGACAAGGAACCTGAGAATAGTTGTTTAGTGGCTTGCCCTGAGTCATACACCAGCAAAAAAAAGCTTCTGAATTATGTCTTGAATCTAGGTCTTCAATCTTCAAACTCAGTTCTTTTCTCATTATAGCCATACTTTCCTTACACAGAAAACTGCTGTGCCCAAAGTCAGAAACCTGAATTCAAATCCAGCCTCAGACATTTACCAGCTATGTGATTGAGCAAATCACTTAAACTCTTATCTACCTCAGTTTCCTCACTACAGTGGGGATGATAATAGCACTTACTTTTCTGGGGGTTGTTATGAGGAAATGAGGTAATAATTGTAAAGCACTTAACACAGTGTCTGGCACATAGTAGGTGCTTTATTGGCTCCCCAATGCCACTGCCACCCCCCACTCCCATCTCTGCAGAACTTTTACAAATATGCTGGATAGTTTAAGTGGACTTGTTATTACCTATTAGTTTGGAATTAATTTCAGCAGTTAATAAAGCATGTATTAAATATTTACTATGCTCTAGACACATTAGATAGAAAAAAAAAGAAAAGTGTGTGCCCTTTTGAGCCTCACATCCTGCTGGATGAAATAGGACATGTACACAGATGAATAAATTCAAGTCAATTTGGAAAAGAAAGAATTTAAAAACTGGAAATATCAAGGAAGGCTTCAGGGAAGAGACAGCTCCTGAGCTGAATGAACCTAGATAGAGATGATAAAGACAGTGCTTTCTAAGCAATGAGAACATTTTTTGCAAAGGCACTAGGCTGAAAGATGGAATGTTGAGTTGGAGAAAAACTAGTAATTGGTTTTGGCTGAGATATGGAATGTTTACCAAAAGTATTATACATGAATCTCAAAAGGCAGTTTATTCCCAGACTGAGGAAGACCTTAAACCTCAGACTAAGGGATTTATGTCTTTTTCCTAGAAATAATAGAGAAAAACTGAAGGCTTTTGAACTCAGAAATGACAAGATCGAATCTGTGCTTTATGGAAGATTTTTTGTTAGGTATATGAAAGCTGGATTGGTGAGAAAAGAGCCTAGAAACAAGGAATACCTATTAGGAGGTAATTATAATAGTTTAGGCAAAAGATGCTCAAAACATGAACCAATGTAGTTGAATTGTAAGGGGAGGCAAAAGAATGTGAGGCATGTAGACATTAGAAACATTAAGACTTGGCAACTGGGCAGAAATGGCAGAAGTAAGAGTGGGTGGGGATGGAGGAGGTCCACCAGAAAAGAGTCAAGAATGTTTTCTTTAGATTATAGTTTGACTAGGATGTAATAATATAAGTATATCCATCATGTCCCTTCTTTTGAATATCAAACTCCTATAATGGAGCTTATGATGGAAGCATATTTTTGAATGAGTTAAATAATCATCTATAAGATTTACCCTCTCATTATATCCCCCAAAAATAAATAATGTAGAACTTCTGGGATTATTAGAATTTTAAGGGATCTAACTCACATCTGAATAAAATTCCTATCTTATTGTATTTTGTTTCTCTCACATTCTGGGTGTACATTAATTATTAGTTAAATAAATAAATGAATGAAACAGACCACTCTAAGCCTTACTCAACTGAAATTGGTATTTCCAAATTTTCTCAGTGATTTCTCTTTTTTATTTTTTAAAAATATTTTCTTTCTTCCAATTACATATAAAAAGATAATTTTAACATACATCTTTTTAAAATTTTGAGCTCCAAATTTTCTTACTCCTACCCTCATTTTCCCTATCACTGAGAGACAATAAACAATTTAACATGGATTATATTTATTCAGTCATGCAAAACATATTGCCATATTAGTTATGTTGTTAAAAAAAAATAGCAACAGGCCCAAAGGAAACACACACACACGTGTGCACACACACAATTAACGTGGAAAATTATATTCTTCAATTTGCTTTCAGCCTCAATTTTTTTCTCTAGAGATAGTATTTTTCATTGTGAGTCCTTTGAATCATATTACTGACAGTAGCTAAGTCATTCACAATTGATCTTTATACAGTATTGCAATTACTCTGTAGAATGTTCTTCTGGTTCTGCTCACTTTGCATCAATTAGTGTAAGTCTTTTCAGGTTTTTCTGAAATCAGCAGGCTCATGTAAGTATT
The DNA here is from genome assembly GCF_902635505.1 of Sarcophilus harrisii. Taxonomy (NCBI): domain Eukaryota; kingdom Metazoa; phylum Chordata; class Mammalia; order Dasyuromorphia; family Dasyuridae; genus Sarcophilus; species Sarcophilus harrisii. Next base: position 572,871,382 of record NC_045427.1, on the reverse strand, counting down.
TCATTACAATCACAAATTACAACTTATTCAACCATTTCCCAGGTGATGGGTATCTTCCCAATTTTCAGTTCTTTACTACTACAAAAGTAACTGCTAGAAATATTTTTGTACAAAGAGGTCCTTTAACTCTTTTAAAAAATCTTTTGGAAGTGGTATTGCTGGCTCCTAGGATATGCACAGTTTTATGGACCTTTGGGCATAGTTCCAAATTGTTCTCCAGAATGGTTAGATCAATTCACATCTCCATCAGCAATGCATTAGTGTCCCAGTTTTCTCACATCCTCTTCAACCTTTATCATTTTAGGGGTGAGGTAGATCCTCAGAGTTGCTTTAATTATCAATGACGGCTTAATTTCCAGTTGTCATCCTCATTGAAGATCTTTGGAGTATTTGTTTATTGAGTAACTTCTTTTCTCTGTTTTCATGACTGCTCTCTCTTGGTTCTCCCTCTGACTGTTCTTCTTCACTGGATCTTCAACTGGGTCACTTCCAGATATCCCCTAAAATTCTATTCTGTTTCCTCTTTTCTTTTTTCTCTATAATCTCTCATTTGGCAAGCTAATCAGTTCTCATAGATTTAATTATAAGCTCTAATTAGATGATTCCCACTTTTATATATATCAGCTCTAATTTTTCTCCTGAGCTCCAGTACTGTATAACACACATCCTTATTGAAAATATCAAACCAGATGTCCTATGAGCACTTTAACCTTAATGTTTGTGGATTAGGACACAATATTGTCTCCCATCAAAAACAAACAAAAAATCCCAAACCTTTTCCTCTTCATAACTCTCTCACTGTTGACAAAGGCACCATTCCCCTTCCACCATATTCACCACACAGGTTTGAATCCTCTCTGTCACCCTCACTTCCTCTCTTTCATTCACTTCACACATCCAAGTATTGCTAAATACTGGATTTTCTCCTCTCTCATCCCATCATACCACTTCAAGTCCTCCTCACCCCTCCCATCGAGTTCTGAAATAATTTTCTACTTAGCTTGCCTTAAGCTGCTCTGCACTAATGTCCCTCTTCCCCACAGCTGCCAAAGTGATTTTCCTAAAGTGTAATTCTGACCGTGTCACTCTTTTCCCACACCCTGATATCCTCCTGCAACAAACCTAGAGGATCCTGATTACATCAGAGATCACATAAAACTACTCTTTGATATTTAAAGCTTTCTCACCTTGGCTCATTCTAATCTCTTCCGTCATTTACCATTTTACTCCCTCTCTCTAAACTTCTACAATCTAGCCATAGTGATACCTTACATACCTTACACCTGGTGTTCCAGCCCCCAAACCTGGACCTTCTCAGTAACTACTTCCTATGTCTGGAAGGCATTTTCACTTTGTTCTTGATTCTCAAAAGTCCTTTCTTCTTTCTCGACTTTGTTCAGGTACCTCTTCCTACAGCAATTGCTATCCTAAATTACTATCCACTAAAGCCACCCTCCATCTACTCTGTATCTTCTATGTATTGATTACATAATAAAAATGTAATGAATGCTTGTTGATTGATTAATTGTTGATTGTTATTGATACCTACAGTTAAGGACTTTGAATCCCAGTTGACCTAAGGTAGCAAAAGGAGATACAGCTTAGAAATAAAATGTTTCCCTAAGTGCTGTTTATACAATGTAACATATCATCTACATGATTTAGGGTCTCATTCTGTTAGTTTTCTCAGAGTGCTCAGGAAGGATATGTCTTTTATAGATTATGGTCTTGCAAAGAAAAGGAGAGAGCAGTATTTTAGTGACCATTTTAATGTCTGGATATAATTACAGTTAAAAGCAGAAATAAACATTTAAAATTCTATATAGTCTTTTCTGTAGGTAATAGCTCAGTTGGCCTAATCTCTTTTTAATATAGAATATTATGTAGAATACTATTTTTTCCTCAAGTTACCTTTCTGATTTTATGCAACCTTTAATGACCTTTTATTAACAGAAATCTACTTAACAGTTCTTTACTCATGTTTAAAGGTTTAATTTTCATATTCAAGACTGACATATACAAATACAGTTAGAGATTATGACACTTTCCAGGTAGTATTAGGAGTAACTTGCCATAGTATTCCTTGAACTTGATCCAAAAATGGGTACTTGACATTGGCTTTCTTCCGGTATAATTTGAAGAAATAGGTTTACCCTAATAGTCCTAAATGGGATTTTTTTTTAGTACACTGGTGGGTAAAGGTCAGGTAACCAGAGAGGAAGCTCAATACTTCATTAGTTGATAAGTTTTTGGTCACAATAGTGTCAAAAACAAACATCCCTGTTTATACTCTGGGCTTTTTATTAGTCTTGTTTATAAGTTGGAGTTTAAAGACCTGGTCTGATGTGATTTGCTGTTGCAGGTTTATTGTCCCTTATAACCCTGCAACTTAAGAGATTACTGACAGGTAAGAGAAGTTATAGTGGTGGTGGTGGAGGTGGAGAGAATATAATACCTTGGACCAAAAAGGCTGTGGACTGTCTTTGCTAGTTGTATGACTTTTGGTAAGCCACTAAGGCAGTCTTTAAGATCAGAGACAGTATACATGAGATCATGTTTAAAACTGCCACCAATCTCTTCTCTTCTCTCTTCTCTTCTCTTCTCTTCTCTTCTCTTCTCTTCTCTTCTCTTCTCTTCTCTTCTCTTCTCTTCTCTTCTCTTCTCTTCTCTTCTCTTCTCTTCTCTTCTCTTCTCTTCTCTTCTTTCTCCTCTTCTTCTCTATGTTTCTGAATCTGTCCCTGTCTCTTATCTGTCTTTGTTTCTGTGTGTCTCTCTCACTCTCTCTCTCTTTATCTGTCTCTCTATCTGTCTCTGTCTGTCACAGACACACACACACACACACACACACACACACACACACACACACCTGCAGGGATTCTAGCTCCACGAAGAAACCAAGGAGAAAATAAAATTTATTTGGAGAGTTGGCCATCTATGGAAATGTTTCAACAATTAAATAACTTTAGGGAATCAGAAACAGAGATACAAAAAGCAGTGGGACACAGAAGGGGACAGAATGACACATAATTTTGTTCCCTCTTTGCATTGCCTCTATGGCTACTTGGGTAATGAATTTCTGTGGGAAAAGGGGATAAAAGCAGCATCTAATTGGCCAGTAAGTGAGATCCCTGTAATATTAGCATACATAAAATAAATTTTGAACAAATTTATTTTTATTATTTATTATCTCTTTCAATTGCCAGCTCTTCCAAACCAGGAACATTCTTTTTATTTATTCTAGTGAGAATTAGGATGGAGAGATTATAGGAGGAAGTTCAAGGTAGGAGTAGTAGTAGTTGATGGGATCTTTTACAGGCAGAAAAGGTTATATATATTTAGAGGTTAAAACACAAAGTTGCTTCCTAATATAGCATAAGGGATTCCAACAACCTAGGTGCTGATAATGGTTTCTCCACTATCTACCTGTGTGAACTTAAATAAATCATGATTTCTCCTTTGTGCCTGGACTTGCTCATAGAAGAATTGGAGTAGCCTCAGAGTTCCCTTGTACCTCTGTTTTTTCCAGGAATCTGCCAGCATTCATGCAAAGTGCCTAATTACTCATCATGAGCTCATCCCTCTCTTCCCTGGAAGGCTCTGGTGCCATATGTAATAAATAAGGGGTTTTATGCTTATTTTAGTATTTAGAAGTCTCTGCTTTTGATGGGGAATGGCCTGGCCCTTCTTAAGATTTAGCTTCTTGGAGGAAGATAGTGATCAAGATGGCCCACTGCAAATTTGTAAAAATTAAAATAATAATCACCTAGATGACTACATTTACATTGTTTTCACCAACCTATCTTGTTTTTGTGTCTTTCCTTAGGCACAGAAGCTAAAATCCAATGCTTCAGGAAACCCACACCTCTGCCTGGCTGATGTAAGCACTCTATGAACTAGATTTTGCTTTTACTAATCTGGGGGACTGGAGTACATGGTCTCCAGGGCTTCAGTTGGGGTAGAATGATGAAGAGAGTCTGTCTGCATTCATTCCCCACTCAAAGCAAGCCACCTGTCATGACATCTTTTGAGGAGAAATGTTGCTCTGAGCTCACTACATAAAAAGCTGGGGCTGTCAGAGCCCTTTTGATGACAGTTTTGTCAATATAAAGATCCTTTCATGCAATGTCCTGGTAAATACCAAGTGATGCTTTTGAGTCTCAGTTACATGGAAACAACACATAAATACCTGATTATGCAGGTTACGGGGTAATTATAGTTGTGACTATTAAGCATAATATGTAAGGATAGGGAATTGTGGGATTTAGCAAGCCTGAACTTAAAGGATGACAGAGTGCTTGCTTTTGATAAGTAAATTGACAGCCACATAAATCATTCCCTACTTAGTAGACGAAAATCAAACATGCATCATCAGATAAGTGATAATTGAATGCTTACCTCTTTACCTGATGAGTGTTGGAAGATCTTCCTCATTAAGGTGATTCCAGTGCCAGTTTGAGCTGCCAGATTGAGGGACAAAGATTAGCTTTATTTGAATTTGTGGCAGTTTGGGTTAGAGGTACACATGACACATGGGTGGGAAGACTAGGCTGCTGTAACTGAGTATCCAGCCTCTCATCAGGTGGGGCAAAGAGCAAATGGACGGTGTTCTCTCCTGGATTGTGCCTTGAAGTCTCTGTTAGCATCCATTTTAAGAAAAATTTGCTTTAATGCCGCAAGAATGAGTTCTTTTAGCTATAAGGCTAATCTTAAGGTCCTGGGGCTAATTTAAACAAGTACAAGAGTACTTAGGCCTAAGAAACCTAAGATTTTGCCATCCCCTGCTCTGCCATTACTTTGATGAGTGACCTTAAGAAAGTAATGGCAGTTTCCCCATTTTTTAAAGTGAGAAACATATTAGAGGATGTCTAAAATCCCTTTTAATAGCAGTTTTTATTGTTAATTTTATCCACAACAACATTTGTTGTTGAGATGGAAGTCTTTTCTTCCTACCAAACCTCACCTAGAAAACTGAGGACTGAACTAGAATACTTATAGGTCCATAAACTTAAAATTAGGAGAGATTAAAGAGATTGTCTAGTCTACTCTTATTTTTCTGCTGAGGAAACTAATTCCTCAAGAGAATTTTACTTACACAAACTCACCTTGGTAATAAGCGGTGAAACAGTTATTTGAATCTATGGCCTATGTTGCCAAATTTTGCTGAATCTCTTAAATTCTTTGAATCTAAAAGCTCATATTAGCATTTTAGGAGATAAATGGGGCTTCTCTGACATCATACTCCTTTCCATCACCATTGATTTTCCTTGTCCCACATTGGGGTGAAACCAGTAGGGTGAACTGGCAACCACAGAGCTCACACAAGATGTAAGTGAACACCAATGATAGGGGGAAAAAAACGTTTAAAGAAAAAGTCCAAGCCCAGCAGAGACTTGAAACTTTCTCTGAGTTGATACCTTTTCCTCTAAATTGATTCTGAAGCAGTGCATTAGTCAGAGAATCATTGGCTCAACAGACTCTATAATGGTGATAAAACAGACAACCAGTTTCATTGTTCCCCATATTTTGAATTTTGCTGCTAATTAACCTTGGTGTAGAAAAACCCAGGAACCACTTTGATTAGTAACAGGGTAATAAGATAAAACCAAGTTAGATGTAAATGCACATTGGTAAAAAAGAAACTGCTTAGCAGATGACTGACTACAAAATATCCTCTTTTACAGCGGGATTTTGACAAAGACAGAGCTGGGGGCTCCAGCCAAATGGCCTCCGACTCCGTGGCTGCGCCTACAAGTGGGAGTCTAAGCAAATTGCTGATCCTGACCATCACTGCACTGAAGACCTTCTTGTCCATAAGTCTGGCAGAAACATTGTAGCCCTATTAACAAACAAACAAACAAACAACCACATACGGACATGTACAAAAACAAAACAAAACAAAAAAAAACAAGCCGTTTCCTGTTCTTTGTTGTCTATCTGAATTCCAGTTTTAGGAGCTAAGTTGAAGCAGTCTGCTAAAAGAGTTTCATTCAACTGGAATTTTTTTTTCTTTTTAAAGAAAGATTCTTGTGATATTTAGGGACCTTTGTGGAATACTTGATGCAGTGCACATTCCAAACCCAAAAGGCTTTTGAGCATGCTGTATTTTAAAGAGAAGACAGTGTGTGAATTTGGCTATAAAACTAACAGGCTTTTTATTGTTATTATTTTTTTTAAATGGTTTTAACCCTGGCCTTTATTTGCAAAGAACTAAGTTTGTTTTCCTAATATCTTCCCTATTTCATTGAACAGATTTGGTTTCAAATTAAGCGAACAACAGACTAACTGGGATGCCAGTTTTTTTGGTTTTTTGTTTTTTTTTTGTCACCGCATAAAGGTTCTCACCAAGAATGAATATGAAAACATTTCTTCTCATAGACTGCTACTGATGTTAAGCTTTCTAAATGTATTAGCATCTTCCTCCTTAATGTTTATGAACTCTTAAGTGGTTTTACATTCTCTCCTGCTAAAATATGATATGTCACATACAGATGTAATGTATGTTTCTCAGTTATGATGTCATAAAAGTGGGGGGTGGGAGTTTGCAACTTGCTAACGGTATGTTAATCATTTAAATACACTCATCTAAGCCTTATATGGGTGAGAATTCCTTAACTAACAAGAGTCAGACATAATGGAAGCTTAACTCTAATAATCTTTACATTTATGAGATTATATATAGAAACAAATTTTACTAAATGGTTTCAAATGTTGGCTTTCTATATTTTGGACCTAATAATACTATCCCCATTTTTTACTGTTGGTTTAATACAAAATACATGGAGTTCATTTCCCTCTCATAGAACTGTTTTATCTGTCTATATTAGTAACACTATAAATATAACTCCTTAAAAGCAGAATTCTAGGAGCCTTATGCTTTTTCAGAAAGCTCTGCATCACATTATGGTAGACTGGAACAGGGGGGAAACAGAATCCTAAGGCTAATTAATCATTGACCATTTGCAGAAGTATATACTCATCTGAAGGAGGAAAATATTGGCCAGTTACAAAACGGTCTAGTTCTAATTGCTGCATTGCTAGTTCACATAATGTAATGGTTCTGGTTTTGCTTCCCTTAACAAGGACGGCCTTCATTGGATGAGGCGAAATCCTCTACCCCATCCTTTAAGCATCTGCACAGTTCCTTTCCTGAGGGTTGTCTTTATTCTTCACGGTGACGGCTTAGTTACTCTTACGGGCAGTTATGTCTAAATGATCCACAGTAATCGAGTTTTATCGAGTTGCATCTCATCCCCCCCCACCCCTCCATGACAGACAATAACAGAGTTAAAGCAAAGGGTTCATTATGTTGGCTTTAGGGTCTTCAAGTAAAACTCCCATTGTAATGTACTGAGTCCATAGTGATTGTTCTGTCAGTATAGGACAAGGATAAAAATAGAGACTAACTACAGGGCTGCCTCAGTGTAGGGAAAAGCTAAGTCCTGTGGGCAAAACACTGGGTCTGTAGATCTCCCCATTCTATTCCATAATTCTTAATTGAGGTACAATTCTAAAATATGTTTTTGAGGCCTGGCTATTTTGGAGGTAAATCAGATCCAAGATATATATGTGGAGGGATGTGCACCCCTCTAGACAGAGTCAACTCAATAATAGCATTACTCTTGGATTTAATGCTGATAAATTGAAGTTTTTTTTTTTAAATTCAGCAGCGAGGCTTGGGGGAAGAAATCCACATTTGGTGTGCACCATCTTAGCATCACATAGTCCTTCCTTCCCCCCCCCAGGTTTGAAGTTATTTTCCTCCTGAGTGTCAATGGAATTACTGAAAGAGAAAATATACATGTGTGTATGTGTGTGTGGGGGGTGTGTGTGTGTGTGTGTGTGTGTGTAAAATGAGAAAGAAGAAGAAATGGCTGCTGTACAATCAAGGTAAAGACCTAGTCTTTTAAGTATAATTGAGTTAGAAGCATATTCATACACAAATGCTTTTGAATACATATTTCTAAGTATAATTGCAACATTCTTCAGTTAACAAATAGTCTTAAGAAAAACTTGATAAACATAACCTATTTCATCTGTCAAAACTTTCTTAAACATCCTACTTAGAATGAGCACATTAAGTATGTTGAAATATCTGGAAGGCTAACAATTAGTAAATATCACTTAAAGAACATATTTTGCTTTAATTACACTATCTCTGTATCTACTCTCTGCTAATTACATATGGGTCTGATGCTGTGTAGGCCACTATAAAACGCTATTGATTACTTCTGCTGTAAACAGCAGCTCTAATTAGCTTCAGATGACCAAAGAGGAAATGGTAGTTATCAGATCTAACAAGGGTCGCCTTCAGTAATAAGCTCATGGATATAAAACAGACGTAAATTATATTTTGAAAAGCCTCATCTATCACCAACAAGAAAGTTCTTGTTTTTCTTCAAAGCCAAAAGCATATTCTAGTTTCCAAATCCTTAATTTGAAAATAAATTGCTTATTAAACAAGCAGGATGTGGGAATGGATTTTCAGTTGTCCAATCTTTTATTGAAGTTCTTATGGACTTAAGCCAGCTGAGATTAGGATGAATTCTTTCTAGATGAATTTGACATGAGTGATGTCAGCTTAACACAGTAACCTTGTCAACACTGTCATTTGCACCAACTCTCAAATAAGCAAATGATGTAGTTCTTTTTGATTGATTGTGTCCATTGAATGTTGACCAGAAAAGGGCCTGGAAAATTCAAGTGTTCCCTCTCTTAGTTTTTAGCTTATGTATTTTTTGAATTCACCAAATATGAATGTTAGCCATTGGAATGTGGGAAATAACAGTTGATTCTAAGACTAAGTACAGTGGAAGTTGATAGGATGAGGCTGATTTCAAATAGGAATTAACAAACATATAGGACCTGTTCCAATGTCAGGAAATCCCACTGACCCTTTTGGTTCAAAGAAAACAAGCAAGTCTGCTAAAAGAATTAGAAGCACAGTCCAATTTGATGTCGACTTTATTTAACCAATTTTTATTGTCTTGATTATAGCACACAAAGGAAAAAAAAAGTGCACAATGTACAGTGGGGATGCAAAATGCTACCATATGCCTATTTTACCATATCTGTTTTGTCCAAACCACTAATAGAAATCTAGGACAAGAATCCAGAGAATATTTTTGGTTAAGAGTTAACAATTGTATCTCTATTACGTAGTTGTTTGACTGGGTGGTTTCTATTTTTAAAATATATTAAAATTTTTCTTTTGAAGTTAGCACAGAATATTAGATCCCTTGTCCAAGAGTTTGTAAATGACTGTGCAGTGCCCCTTTCAGAATTGTCACCTTTAATTTGGTCTATATTAAGACCAGTTCCTATCTTAAATGCACACAGAGAGTGGGTAGTCTCCATTACATCCTAGGCCCCACATGTTACTTTCTGCTCTAAATCAGATATTTCTTTCTAAACCTTCCATCTGCTGAACACAGAAAAGTGGGAGAACTGAAACACTTGAATCAGTGTGAGTACTTGGGGGGAGGGGAAGAAGAGATGTAGAAGCAGTGGGAGTTGATATAATTAGCAAAATCTTTTCTTAAATTCCAGCTTTAAATGGATTTCTGTTGTTGTTGATTATGAAAGAGTAGCCCCAGAAGAAAAGCTTTGAAAAAATAAGTTCTCATTCATGTTGACAGGCAAATACCACTTATTTGAATCAATGAACTACATGGCAGAAAGTACCACTTGACTAAAAAACATGGGCTTAAAAATTTCTTACCACCTAGTTCTTAGCTCCTTTGATAGATAAATTTCCTTCTGAGCATTCTCTGTCTTATCTCTCTCTGGTAAAGATAAGTAAGACCAAGAACCTATCTTCTAGATTCAAAGTATGAATAAATAATAATTAAAGTATTTGTCAAAAAAAGCTGAAGTGGTCAGAGCACCAGCAAAGGTAAATTGAAGTTATTCCAAGAGTTCTGTGGAAAAGCATAGCATTTACCAAGGAAAAAGGAACTTTTAAGACAGGAGAAAGCATCAAGATGGAACTTTGGAATGGCTGGCAGTCACTGGTTCAGGATTTAATGTGTTATATGTGATGATAGTCCTCATTGATTAGAGTTAACAACTTCTAATCAACAAAAGAGAGAGTTAGATTTTTTGAAAAATCCTTTTGAGAAAGGTGTAAAGGAAAAACCAATAAACTTAGGGTTAGTTCTTGTTTCCGATCTTTTAAAATTAAACAAAGATCAATCTCAATTTTTATTTTTTGATTTCCTCCTCACTTCCAAAATATCGTTCTCAAGTTGTAACTGATAACTTTTATCTTTGACTGCTTCATTCAGATTTTACTGGTGGATATAGACAGCCTTACTCCTCAAATGCCAGGTATTTTAGACCAATTTGCCAGATTCTTCTCATGATTCTCCACTGCAGAATCCCTGAACTACGTTCTTATGCTTCAATCCAAATGGATTTGGCTCAGCTCATGATCATTTTTCCATAAAACATCTAAACCATGGAATTGGCAGAAACTGCCTTGTTAATGGGATGCACACTATGGGATGCAAAATCAGTCAACTCCCCATGATGTTTCATCTTGAAAGATTTGCTTTGTTTCTTCTGAAATTGGTTATTGGCCTTTCTGGTCATTTACTTGATTTGCCTTCTTCCCCTTTCCATTTCCCCTACTGACTTAATTTAATTTCCCCCTCCCCACAGTTCTCTTCTTGTGTTAACTCTAAATTTACTCCTAATCAAACAAATACCAGAACCCTTTTTCATGCTTAGCCTTGGCTTTCCCAAAGCCTGTCTGCCATCTCTTTTCAAGAGTAAAACACATAAACTCTACAATCCATCTTTCCCATCCATCATCCCAAGATAGGAAATTGGCCCTAAAATCCTAACTAGGCAAATCACATCAATGAACTGGTTCAAGATTGTTCTTAATTTGACTCCAACGGATGTCTGAAGGGAGGTAGCTCTTAACATTATCAAAAAAAGTGATGGAACACTCACAGACCTGAAATCTTCCAAAATGTGGTCCATACTATGGCACCTTGGGAGCAGAGCAAGCCTTAGCCATGTTTAATTCAGTAGACTGTAGGGAAGATGGAAACATCCTGATATTCATTCAAGGTCTTGGTCTCCGAAGGTCTCTAAGCTCATTTGACCAGCACAGCTGTGACTGGGGCTGCTCACTTCCAGCAGGTGCCAATAGCAGCATCCTGTCACGCTGCCATGTGGAATTCATTTTTGCCAAGGGCAGCTGCCAAGCCCAATAGCCAGCTTCAGTAGGAGCTTTCTCTGGTTTGACCTCTTTTCCTAACCCAGACAGATTCCTTTACTTATTTTTTGCTGTTTGTCCAAGGTGGAAGATGATTGGCTTAGGCAACTTAGGGGAGAATTAATCAGATGATGTTCCTTCTCATGGGCCCAGACAGCATGCCTTTTCTCAAAATTCTCCTTTTTCTGTGACCTTGCTCTTCACAAGAAATTACTGGATATTAGAAAAAAAATCATTAAGGCATCCCTGCTCTCTCCGCCTTGCACTGAGCTCCTATTTTGGGATTTTGAGTTTTTCCATCTGAGGTCCACAAATCTATAGAAGTATGAAACTCGGTGGGATGGGAGAAGTGGGTTGAAGATGGAGGAATGAGATCTGAGACCCTTGAAGTCAATCTAGCTTGATTTCCTTTGTATACCCCATAGTATGTTGGATAGTGCCAGCTTAAAAGTGCTTTCAGTTTCTGGCAGGGACTGAGTCCTGAAGACATAATGATCTGCAAAGCTTTTCATCTTTAACTCACCTGATTAAATTCAGAGCAGCCTGGAAAAAGAAGAAGGACTTCATTCCCCCAAGACCTCCGGTGGGGATGGGCAGAGATAATATCCATAATTCAGGTGACTAGGTCTTCAGTTGGGAAGAGAAATTGAGCAAGCAGTCCTGCTTATAGCTTTGGAAGTCTGATTCCCTCCTGAACCTCGTGACTGCTGAGTTATAGGGAAAGCTGCCCATGGGCAAAGAAGGGCAAATGTCTCTTTGCTGGCCTTTTGCACAGATATTAAATTCCCTTTATAATTACCTTATGAACTTACTTTTCAGAGCCTGAGTCTCTGAGAGAAAGTCCAACAAGCTTGCCAGCCACAGCCACTCACCTATTACAGGCAGACAGAGAACAGGGGCAATCAAATTTGCCCTTAACCATGAACCTAAAGTGAAGGCAGCCACAATAGCCCCTGAATCACTCTCCTGAGCCATTGGGAAATACAAATTCTGCCAAGCCCAGAAGCCAGTGGAGCTGCTGAAGCCATAAGGTAATAGGAAGTGATTTTATCAGAAACCACTTTTTTCCCGTTGTCCAGTGCAAGGCAGCATATAAGGGAAAACCTGAGAAAGTAAAATAAATTTTGATTAAAGTGGCAACAAACCCAGAGCTGTGAAATGATGCTGTTTGATGTGCAGGGACACAACTTGGACCTAGAATACTAAGAATTAAGTTTAAAAAGTGCTGACAAGGTAAATAGATAGCCTAGATTTATAAGGGAGGTGGAAAGGTTACCGGCCTCTTGGAAATTACTGAGGGTTGTCAGTCAAGGGCTCTGGTCACTGCTCCAGCTCTTCACCTGGTGCTCACTTTCCCTTCAGTGTGTTGGCGGCTAACCCCAAGGCTTAGCAGTGCTCGCAGTAGGATGCTCCTCGAGCTGCAGCTGGTGGGAATGAGCACATGAGACAGGGTTATGGGAAACCTGAATTTCCTCCCTGGCTTGTAAAGTGTGCTTGATCTGGAATTTGGCTTTCTATTTCCCCTGTTTGTCTGGAGGCATTTCTGAAAGCAGGAAAGGAAACTGATAAAGGTGGACCGACTCCCAGACTGCTCTGCCTTGTTTGGCTGTGGTCTCACTCTAATCAGGCAGTTTTTTGGATACACTCTACTATGCTTTTTCCCCCGGATATAAATGATTCAACTTAAGAGGGTTGAAGGAAAAGCTTTAGGAGAAACAAAGCCCAGGGTAGGGGGCAGGGTGGGATGAGAGGAGAGTTTCAATTTCTCAACTATTTAATCCTTTCCCTTCCCTCCTTCCTTATCTGCCAAAGACCTACTGGCACTACTTCTGCTTAATAAGGGGTTTACAAAGTGGTGTGTGTATGATCCCTCAATACTGAAACAATTATCCTTATTTAATCCAGCTCATGTTGAGAAGTCATGTGAGGTATCAGGGACATTTTTTTCTCCCTTCTCAAAAGATGTTTTTGGATCTCCTCTCTTTGGGGGTATGTCCGCGTTTCAGTTCTGTACGATACAAGTTGGCAAAAACTATGGTGCAGGTCGATGAGATAAGAAATTGCCACTGAGTTACGTTATGGTGGAATCCCCACATGCTCCCACCTCCAGCAGAGCTAGGGCATGGTTTGGTGATGCTGTCTCCAATGTCCACAGTGATCAGAACCTACAAACAGGGAGTATATTCGTTGCTTTTGTTTCCGGTGTTTATTTTAGACCACCTACTGACCAGGGACCTCCATTTCTGGAGGACCCTCTATGCTTCCCTTGTTCTTGTGTGTATATTCTATCTATGCTGTACTAAGGAACACTGTACATTTCCCTGGGGTTGTTGTACTGTACGAAGTCGTCTCACAGCCATTTCACTAAGTACTTTATTACCAATACCCAAGGAAGAGGATGTAGTTTGGAAATAAGAACTATGGAAGTTGTGATGTTTGAATTTTCTGTTAGTATATTGCTCATGCACTACAATCTGTACATAGCACCTTTCCCCACCCCCAGAATATCCTAATAAACATTGTTTTCTTTTTTTAAAAAAAATTGCTGGAGTCTTTTTTCTGTCTGTCTTCTTATGTTTTTTCTTCCTCATTTTCCTCACTCTCCATAAATGCCTATATTTATAACATTTGGGAGTTGGAAGGGTTTTTCAGATTATCCACCTCAACCTGTCATTCATGGATTTAAATAGATTTCAAAAGATACATGGCCTTCTTAAAAACACATACATACCCATAGCATCTATCCTTTTACAGTTAAGTTGTTTTCTAGCTGTGAAGTGATGGGGAAAGCTCAGAAAGGCCAATTAAACTAGAATTGTTAACATATTTTGTTCTTTTATTCATTTATTTTTATCAACATTTATCATGTCTCCTTTGTATTGTCATCCCTTCCCTTTCTGTTGTACAATTAAATGAGAAATACCCTCGTAACAAATATGCATAGGCTAGCTAAACAAATTCCTTCATTGACCATGTGTAAAAATTTGTGTTTTAAGTGATCTCTCTGGCAGAAGATACATAGTGCATTTCCTCTTCTATCCCTTGGACCCTTGGTTTAGAATTGCATTGATCAGAGTCCTGAAGTCTTTGAAAGTTTTAGCAAGGATTTGTGAAGTGTCAAATCTCTGCAAGACATTACTAGGTACTAGGAAAACAGTAACTGAAAGCAAACCGAGGATTGCCAATATTAATTTGATCAGGCATAGTGACATATACTTGTAGTTCAGATATTTAGGAGGCTGAAGCTGAAGGATCACTTGAGTTTAGGAATTCTGAACTGCAGTTAGGGCTAAAGCCATTTGAGTGTCCATATTGAGTCCAGCACCAAGAGGAATCCCAGGGAGCAGTGAGAAGCTGAACTGAACCTGATCAGAAACAGCAGCTCAAAGCATCCATGTTGATCTGGACCCATGGATGGCTGCTGTCCTTCAGCTTGAATAAGATTAAGCCTCAAAAAATAATAATATTAATAAATTTCAAGGAAATGATCATGTCTAGTGCTTTATTATTTGTATCTAACAGGGGTCTAGACAGTTTTTCAGGTCAGTAATTATCAAAAAGTAATCACTATGTACAAAAACAAATTTCCCTATATTCAAAGAACTTATGTTCTGCTGGGGAGAAAAAACTTGTGCATAAATAATGCAAAATATATAGAAAATCAGTATAATACAACTTTCAAAGAAGTAGAACACTGATAATAGGGTTAAGGAAAGGGATGAGGCAAGAATTTGTATAAAAGGTGATATTTAAGCAGAATCTTGAAGGAAGCTAAGGATGTAGAGAGGTGGAACTGAAGAAGTAAATGCTTCCAGCCAGTGCCAAAGTGCAGAGATAGAAGATGGAATGTCATGAATAGGAAACATCAAATATGACACTTTGACTAAAGTGTAATACAAGAGATATAGTAATGTAAAAGACAAGTTGTAGTCAGATTATGAAGGATTTTTAAAGCCAAACCCAGAGTTTGTATTTTCTTTAGAGGGAAGAGGAAGCTATTGAAGGTTTTTAAGTAGGAGAGTAATGGGGTCAGACCTGTACTTTAGGAATATAATTTTGATTAATATGTTGAGGACAAATTGGAGAGCAGATCTTGGATGTATGGAGATCACTTAAGCATCTATTGCAATCAGCAAAAAGCTAATAAGGTAATAAGGCAAAATTTAATAAATATATATTCTATAAGTGTCCCTATGTTAGTGGAGAAAATGGAAAGATGAAAGAGATGTTACAAATGTAGAATCAACGAGACTTAATAACTGATTAGATAGAAAGGCTGAGGGAGAGGAAAGAAATGAGGATGACTCCACAATAAAAAACCTGGGTTATTAGAAGGATACTAGTTACCACAATAGAAATAGAAAATTTAGGAAGGAGGAGAAGTTAACTCTGGAGAAAGATAAGAAGTCCTGGTATGAACATTTTGATTTGAGATGCTTTTAGAATATAGTGTCTGTATCCCAAAGAGATCAGAAAAAGAGGGGAACGAATACACATATGAAAAAAATGTTTGTAGTAGCTCTTTTTGTAGTGGCAAGGAACTGGAAATTGGGTAGATGCTCATTTACATTGGGGAATGACTGAATAAATTATGGTATATGAATGTAATAGAATATTATTGTTCTATAAGAAATGATGACAGGCTGATTTCAGAAAAGCCTGGAAAGACTTTTTTAAAAAAAAATAACTTTTTATTTACAAGTTATATGTATGGGTAATTTTATAGCATTGACAATTGCCAAACCTCTTGTTCCAATTTTTCACCTCACCCCCTCCCCTAGATGGCAGGATGACCAGTAGATGTTAAATATATTAAAGTATAAATTAGATACACCATAAGTATACATGACCAACCTGTTATTTTGCTATACAAAAAGAATTGGACTCTGAAATATTGTACAATTAGCCTGTGAAGGAAATCAAAAAATGCAGGCAGGCAAAAATATAGGGATTGGGAATTCTATGTAATGGTTCTTAGTCATCTCCCAGAGTTCTTACGCTGGGTGTAGCTGGTTCAGTTCATTACTGCTTCATTGGGAGTGATTTGGTTCATCCCATTGCTGGAGATGGCCAGGTCCATCAGAACTGATCATCATATAGTATTGTTGAAGTATATAATGATCTCCTGGTCCTGCTCATTTCACTCAGCATCAGTTTGTGCAAGTCTCCAGCCTGGAAAGACTTACATGAACTGATGCTGAATGAAATGAGCAGAACCAAGAGAATATTTTGCACAGTATCAGCTATGTGAAGATCAACTGGGATGGACTTGGTTCTTTTCAACAATGCAATGACCCAAGAGAATTCTAGTAGACTTGGGATGGAAAATTCAATCCACATCCATAAAGAGAACTATGGAAACTGAATATGGATCAAAGTACAGTATTTAAACTGTTCAGTTTTTCTCTTTTGGACTGATTTTTCTTGTAGAACATGACAAATATGGAAATATGTTTAAAAGGAATGTACATACTTAATGTACATATTTAACATATCAGATTGCTTGCTATCTTGAAGAGGGGAAGTAAGGAAGGAAGGTAGAAAAATTTGGAACTCAAAATCTTACAAAAATGAATGTTGAAAACTATCTTTACATGTATTTGGAATAATAAAATACTATTGAAGGGGGGAAAGAATATATAGCTGAAGATGTCCATTTCAAGACTAGCTGCAAAAAAGAAAATAATTGGATATGTAGATTTAGGAGTCAACTGCAAAGAACCTGTGAGAGTTTGTGAGATCACCAACAGAATATAGTAAGAAGACAAAAGGGATAGAAGGATGGTCCTGGAACCCTCCTGCATACTGATGCATATGGGACAAGGCATGGACGATGATTCAACAGAATACATGAAGAAGCAGCCAGATAGATAGGAAATAAGGTTATGAAAACTCAGGTTGGAGGGGTGGTCAGAAATGATAGACTCTACAGAGAAGTCACTAAGGATAAGGACTGAGAGAAGACCAATCTAGTCAAACTCAGCTTGCTTTTCCTTACATGTGCTTCTCCACCTCTCATCTCTATTCCTTTGCATAGGTTGTCCCCTATACCTTGAAGATATTCTCTACCCCACTCTATCACTTGGAATTCCCAATTTCCTTTAAGAACATATAGATAGATAGATAGATAGATAGATAGATTCCTTTTTGAGCTTTCCTTCCACTTTCTATTGCCTCCTCTAACCAAATGACTTTATATTAATTGGGAATATAATATGTATATGTTATCTCCCTAATAAAATACTTAAGCACTTTTAGAACAGAGAGCATTCACCTTTTTTATTGTGTTCCTAGTACCTTGCACAATAATAAGTAAATAATAAACTCTCAGAAATGCTTATTGATTGATTGGTTGGAAGTTGAAGATGTGAGGTTAGGATGTTCTTAGAGCTATCAATATGTACATTAACATTTCCAAGCAGAAAGTGGGGTATGGAAGAAGATTATGAACTATGGGCTGAATTCTTTTTGTCTACAGGAGAAAATAGACACATGCTGAATTACTCAAGGTAGCTGTTGTTTTGGCCATATTTAAATTAAATTTAAATTCCATTCTATTCCCTCATGATCAGATCGTGTCATGTCATGTACATTTAAATTGAGTCATTCCTAACCATCTTGAGAATGGATCCAAATCTTTGCTGTGAACTTGGGGGAAGGGAGAGATCAAAATCCTGGGTATCTTCAAATTACACTTTTCTTTCACTTTCCTTTTGAAAAATGCTGTTTGTCTACCAAAAGCCTGTTTTCTATCTGACATTCAGCAAAGTGAATAGAATCATAGATTTTAATCCAGAAAGCACTTCAGAGACCTTTGATTCCAACTTCTTCCTTTTACATATGGTAAATTTGAGTCACAGAAAGGTTAAGTGAATTGCCTACGCTCACACAGCTGTGAGTGTTTGAAGCAAGATTTGAATTCAGGTCTCCTGACTCCAAATTCAATCTCTTTTAACGATATTTTTTGTTCCTTTCTTTGTTCTGTATTCAGGTTTGTTTGTTGTTGTTGTTTTTTTCCCCTTCACATTTTGTTCTGCTTTCAAGAAAGTCCAAGGCTAAGTTTGTGCCAAATGATTGAGCTTGGAACAACTTCTGTCAGAATCTATGAAATTCTTGCGTTGGTTTGGAATGAAAAGTGGGTGAATTTTTGGATCAGGAACTGGAATTTCATAAACAATAATGAAATCCCAGGTGAGCAGCTTCTTGGACTCACCTTCAGAGAGGCCAAGTTCATAGAACCCCCAGGATGTCAGTGTTGGCAGAGCCAGTCCCATGGGGAAAAATATAATTTCATTGTCAGAAACGCCCCCACTAGAAGCAGGGAGAGCAATCGTAGCTGCTCTAGGGACAGCATGGCTCATACCCGAGCTGTCTTGTGAACACATCCAACTCACTGAAATTTTAGGAGCAAGAAATGACTAATAAAATCCAGACAAAAGTGCCAGGAAAGCAAATACAACCAGTGACAGAGATAAGATAAAAGACTCCTTTTCTTTCAGGTAAATGCACACAGAAAAGAAAATAAAGCACGTGATGATGTGAAGGATAGGATGAAAAACAACTGTAAAAATCCCACCGACTGTGGAGGTGTCAAGGTAATAGGCGTTATACCTGGGCTGATGTGGAGCAAAGACATCTTTTTCCCTGGTTAGGAAAGAATGTTAAATGGATTTACTTTATGGGAAACAAGGTAGATTCTAAAAGCTTTCACTGCCAAGTCTTTTCATTCTAACTCCACAATAACTCTGGCATCTGTCTCCTTTTCTTCTTTCTTTTTGCCATCATCAATTAATCAATTAATCAACCATATTTATTAAGTGCCTGTTGTGTGCTAAGCCATGGTATATAAGAATAAACAATAAACAAAGAAGAAAAGAGAAACCAGCTTCTGCTGTCACAGAACCCCTCATTATATAAAAAAGACAACACGTATACATTTGTGCATACAGACTACTCACAAAACAAATGCATAAATGCATGATTTGGAGGGTGGAGGAGGTAAAATCATCATCACCCTTCACAGGACTATGAAGAAAAAGATTTCTAAATAGACTCTGAGCTTCTAATCTTTTCTCTCTCCAATCTAGCTTCCATAAAGCCTCCTCAGTTGCCTTGAACGGCACATTTGGCTATTCTTCTGTCCATAAATTTTGTCTGGCTCCTATTGTCTCTTGGATAAAATACAAACTCCTCAGTTTGACTTTTAAAGCAGTTCTTTTTTATGGGATATTATTCACTACTCCATGTACTCCATGTGCTTTACATTCCAGTCAAACTGGCTGCTTGAACTTGGGCTTTCATTGACTGTCCTCTACCCCTAGAATGCACTTTTTCCTCATCTCTGCCTTACATAATCTCTATTTCTAGAGCTACATATCTCTGCCTCGCTTAAATCCATTTCATGCACAAGTCATCACTGTTCTGCCGGCATTGGTCTTTGAGAAGGAAGAAGAACAAGAAGAATCCCTTACTTCCTCAGAGCTCAATTTATGTGCTGCTGCCTATAGGAAAATTTCCCTGACACCTTTAATTTTTAGTGAGCATTACCTCCTCAGATTATCTTTTATATGCTTCTTTATTTGTGTGCTGTGGCACTCCAATAAAATGTAACATCCCTGAGGAAAGGGAATTTCCCCCCCCCCCCGATTATATCTTTCTATCTTTAAGTTCTAACCCAGTGCTTGTCATATTTTAGATACTTATTAAATATTTCTTGAATTGATTTGGCAGAGTGCATAGAAAACACTGAATTTAAAGACGTTCAAAATCTAACTCAAACACTTACTACCTTTACCAAATCATTTAAATTCTCTTAGCTTCAAGTTAGTATATGTAACATTATGAGGCTAGGCTTAGTGATTTACAAAGTTTAGCCTAGTCCTAAACCTATAAATCTATGAGTTACCATAATATATATAATTTTAAGCAATTTTTATATTTATAATCTTTTATTTATATCTATGATCTATATGTTTATAGATTGGTATTGGTGTCCTGAAATAAAATCTAGAGGTACAACAGCATCCTGTGTATTTAAGAAAGCTTTTAATTATGTCCATTATATTCTATTTAGTAAATCAAGAAAATGAGCTATTAATATACAATAAGACAATTTTCAGTGAAGTTTAAACAAAAAGGATACCTTCGCTAAACTAGTTCAAAATTAAATAAATATGTATTTCAAGTGCATAAATTGTTCAGAGCACTTTTAAGTCTCATCTATAAAGTGGGGATGATATTACTATTTACCTCCTAGGGTTGTTGTGAGAATCAAATAAAATAAAAAATGTAAAGCATTTTAAAAACTTTAAACCCCTATATAAATGCTAGTTAGGTGGCAGCAGAGAGAGCTGGGACAAGAATAAAGAATTCTTGAGTTCAAATTTAATCTCAGACACTAGGCAGGTCACTTAATTTTTAGTTGTCTCACTTTCCTCAGCTATAAAATGGGGATAAATAATAACATCTACATTTCAGGGTTGGTGTGAGGATTCAATGAGATAACACATATAAAGTGCTTAACACAGTACCTGACACATAGTAGGTGCTATATAAATCCTAGGAAAAGAAAAGTATAAAAAACAAGAAAAGATAAAGGTGTTCCCTGTTCCTCAGGGAGACATCCTTAGATGCCCAGCAGGAGATTAATACTTCCCCCAAGAAAACCATTCACCACATGGGAAGCTATAGAAAGACGGTCTACCACAAAAGTCTTTCATAAGATTAATTACTGCAATTGTAGAAAATGCAGTTTGTGGTTACCTGCCTTACCCTGTGGTGCACAAAGGGGCTTTCAAATTACTCCTGGCCCTTGTGGTTTGCAATACCAAGCTGGAGACAGCATTCGGCAGCTCCTGGACCTGTGTCTATCTCTGTCTAACAGGATGCTTCGGAAGCGGTTCCTCCAACGAGAGCACAAATCACTGGGCAAACAAAATGGCTCATTTGGCGTTGTTGCTCCCTTCAAGAGCTGGTTTCCGGGCCCCCATCACTGCCAACTCATAGGTTTGAAAACTACCGTCAGCTTCACCTCGTGAGCTTTCTTCTTGTTCTATTACTACTGACAATTGCTTCAGCATTGCAATAACTGCTGGGGATGACAAATTACTGTCTGAAACTGTCTCCAGAAGATAATTAGATTACCACCCCCATTTTAAGAGAAAGAACAGAGGATTAAACACCCATAGGATAGCAGCCACCGAAGTGTCATGAACTGTTCCACTGAGGAAAATATTTCCATTTCTGTTCCAGATTTCAGAGAATTAAGATAAGTGTATCATCCCTCTTGGGGATATATGAGTAAAATCTGCACATGTGATTTGGGGGATCAAATCCACCCAAAGATTTTAAATGGATTTTTTCCCTTTGCTTGTGGTAATTCACAGTCATGAGCTGGGTCAGCTGGATAGGACTAGTCTAGCTATGACTTCTTAGTGGGGTTCCAGTCCCCTATTTCAAAGCTTTATTTCCCAGAAATTCATCTCCACTCTTTCTAAATCAAGTCAGTCCTGCCAATCATTCCCATTCTAGGACCTGGTGTTTATTACCATTGAAGGTGAAGATATCCAGAGTGAAACTCTATCAGGACCCCAGCTAACCCTCCGTGGGTGGATTCTAGCTCAAAAAGTACTTTAATACTTTCTTTCTCTGCCTGCAAATTCTTACCTCTTCCTGTCTCTGCTCCAAATCCCAGAAGCCTTGGGAAGAAATAGCAAAATGATGATTTGCACGGTTTCAACAAAGATGGTTTTTATAGCACAGTAGAAGCCACCTGTAATACCTAACATAAGGATGGCAGCCCACTGCTATTGAAGTGAATGGAGTATAATCTTTTTGAATAGCTATTATCAAAGCCAATGCAGGTGAAGTTGGCTGAAATAGGAGGTATCATTTGCTGATTTTCTAAGGATTTTATTTCAGTCTTAGGAAAGGAACTTTAGAAAATATTCACAAAATCAGAGAGGTAAAAAGTACTTCAAGCAATCAGAAAAATGATGTTAATTGATAGCCAGTTTCTAATTAGCTCAAGTTCCTTCTTCCTTCCAGTGATTTTATTCATTTATTTCTCAAGCATTTATTAAATACCTACTATGTTCAAGGAACTATGTTAAATGCTATGGATAAAAAGTAAAAAAAAAAAAAAAATAAAACTTTTCTTGTCCTTAAGGAACTTTCATTCTAATGAGCAGAAATATACATACATATACACACACACACACACACACACAGATGAATCAACACAATGTAGATACTGAGTAAATTGCAAGAGATAGGGAAAGTATCAGCAACTTGGGGCATCAGTTGAGATTCTTGCTTAGGAGTTGATAGGATCTGACCTTGAAAGAAACAATATGTTTTACAAGTATGAAGTGTGGAAATATTTCTTTATATACATAAGAGAGCAGTCAAAGACAGAATCTGGAGGAGGCTCATCACAATTAGGAAAATTAAAAAGTAGATCACTGACTAAAATGTCAAGTGTATAAAGGAAGATAATGTGTAATAAACCTGAAAAGTTAGGCTTAGAGCCAGGTTTTCTTTATAAACCAAATGCGTTTTGTCTCAGTTGACAATAGGGAGTCACTGAAAGTCCTTTAGCAGGAGAAGTTAGAATTGCATTTTAAAAAGATGGATTTTTAAAACTATTATATTTTTATGGTAAAATATTATATATCTTGTCTCTTTAACATCACTGTCATTTCTAGGAGGTGGGAGAGATTCTCCTCCTCTTGTACACCTCCCCCCACTTGAATTTTCTGTTATACCAATAGTATGCTGGTCAAATGTTTAACAACCAACTCTCTGAAAACTGCATGACACACTTAATTTTAATCTGTATCAACAATTTCTCCCACTACTTTCTTTGTGTTGCTCAGTTTTGTCTGACTCCTCATGATCCTTTTGAGGGGTTCTTAGCAAAGATGGAATGGTTTTCTATTTTCTTTCTCAGCTCATTTTACAGATGAGAAAAGTAAGGGGAAACTTAAGAGGTTTGCAATGTATCACAAAGCTAAGTCTGAGGCTGAATTTGAACTTAGATCTTCCTGCCTCTAGTCCTGACACTCTACCCACCTGCCACCTAACTTCCTCATTATTTTTTTAAGTCCAGACAAAACAATAAATCACATTTGTTGATTTCTGAGGTGTAAAGACTCATAACAAAACTTAACAATGAAGTCTTTCCAGTAGACACAGTTGATCCAGAGCACACCCCTTCTTCTAACACAAAAACATGTTAGGCAAAAACACCCACTGCAATGATCCCTTGCTAATGAACACAATATACTGATCTCTGACCAAAGTGGCAAGTCTGTTTCTATATCTGTTTTCAGGTACCATTACTGACTTTGTATTTGTTCAGAGCTTCCTATAATCAGTCTTTTCATTGACTTTTTCATTTTTAAAAATATCCTTTATTTTCATTGCTTTTTTGGTTGTGTTTATTTTACCCATTAGTTCATGTCAATCATTTTGAATTTCTTTGAATTGAGGATGATTTTTGTAACTCTGAAAAATGGAGAAAGGAGATATTGGAGGCAGTGAGGCCATTTATCAGGCTTTTATTATAGTGCAGGTGAAAAGTGATAAGAGCTTGAGCTAGGATGATCTAAAAAAGGGTACATGTGAAAAACATTGTGAAATTAGAATCAATAAAAATTGTAATAAGGGGAAGACTGAGTAGCTGAGCACTATTCTGAAGTTGCAAAATCTGACTACTAGAAGGACAATGGTAAATGAGGAAGCTGAGGTAGGGACTGGTTTGGGGGAAAAGGTGAGGAGTTTTGGCAGCTGAATTTCAGATGTTTATGGGACATCCAGATAGAGATGCTTAACAGGAAGTTAGTTGACAATGTGGAACAGTTCAGGTGGAAAAAGTCAGACAGGATATATAGATGAGGAAATATAAGTGCCTTCCCCTCTAGAGACTGAAGAGAGAATGTCTTTCTTTGTATCTTGGATGTATCTGGCTATTTACACATTGTCTCTTCCATTAAAACAAAGACTGTTTTTGTAGAAGCTCACAGTTAGAAAAACCTTGATTTTTGTCCCATCCCCAGAGATACTTCCTAGTGTCCTCAGGCCAATTACATAACCACTTTGAGGTTTCCTCATCTATAAAATAAAGGAGTTGGATTTGGTGACCCCTAATGTGTCTTCCAGTTCTCAGTCTATGATATTATAATCAATATGCCCTCAAATGAAGACTCTTCTATGTCCACAATCAGAAATGAGCTTTTCTTCTTCAGATTTCATATAGGATTTTGTATTTCTTCCATTTCATTTTATATTTTAGTTATAATATTGCACATCTCTGTTTATGCTGTTATCACTTCTGCTAGACTGTAAACTCTATGAGAACAGCCAGGGCAGAGAGCATGGGCCATTTGTTTTGTGTATCCCTTAGAATCTAGCACATAGCCTTGCACATAGTGGTCCAATTCAATTGCCAGAATTAGTGAAGTGTTCATTATGTGTCAAGGACTGTGACAGGTAATGGGTATATGAAGTAAAGCCAAAAATGAAATAGTTCCTTCTCTTAAGGGTATGAATGATGGAATGAATGAACAAATGATTCAAAAATATTTCTGAGGTTGAATTGACGTATTCCACTGAGTTTTTTGTTTTTTGTTATTTCTGGGGTTTTTTAAAATAGCAATGAAGTTGTTCTTTATGATGACTTTTGGTGGCAAGTGTTTGCTATTCTACTTTTATCACTTTACAGAAGTTAAAAGATGAACAAATTAAACTACTTATAGTTCTACATGACTGCTGGTATAACACAATTGTGATTCGCTTGAAGATAAAGAGCCCCTGTTTTCTCAGATCACTGGATAGAAAGAAATGAGATCACATTTTCTTACCAAGTGAGTAAACTCCACTAAAGATGGAAAATAAGTACATTGGGAAAGAAATAAAGGGAGGAAAAAAAAGATAGGGGAGAGAGAAAATGATAGAAATAAAGCCCCAGAGACCAAAGCAGAAGGGAGGGGAGGAAAAGGAGGGAAGGAGAGAGAGAGAGAAAGAGGATGAGGAGGAAGGGAGAAGAGAGAGAGGGAAGGGAAAAAGAGGAGGCAAGAGAAAGAAACAGGAGAGGGAAGAGATGAAAGGAGAGCAGGGAAAGGAGAGAAAAAGAGTGGAAATAGAAGTGGAAGAGGAAGAGAGGAGGGAAGCAGGGAATGAGATGGGGAAGAGACACACAGAGACAGAGATAGAGAGACAGAGAAACAGAGACACAAAGACAGACAGACAGACAGAAACAAAGGAAGACAGAGACAGATGGAGACAGAGAGAGACAAAGAAAGTTCTATTACTACATGTCTGGGCTGAGATTTCCCCCCACACACAAACATATTCAGGCTCTAAGGAGAATATCCCAATATTTTCTTCTAGCCTCCTCAAATTATCTGTTAAATGATTGTTTTCTGGTATTGCCTTTCTTATCAACAAGCAGATCTGGTCCTAGATATCTATTTTTTTCTATATCACAATATTTGAAATCAAACTGTATATCAATTTGTCAGAAGTCTTTTTGAAAGTGAAGGTATACTTCATTTTGTGCAATAGACACATTCCTGAAAAAGAGCTATTTATATCTAATTTTAGTAAACCATTATATTTTAAATGTGATTGATGGCATGGTACATAACACTGGATTTGGAGCTGAGAAAATTTAAATTCACATACTGTCTCTGATACTAATTGAGTGACTGAGCAAGTCATAGTCTTTCTCAACCTCAGTTTCTTCATCTGCAAAATGGGGATAATAATAGCACCTTTTTCACAGCATTTTTCTTAGGATTAAATGAGATAATACTCTTTGAAAAACTTAAATACTATATATGTAAGTTATCATTATTATTAAATGTGGTATAAATACATTAAGACTAGCCCAACTCTTAATAGCACCACAAATGTTCATAAACCGTTAATCTCTTTGGAATGTGAATAATAGCCAGTTTTGTACATTTATGCTTTTGTATTTGAGATCTTAAAGTGAGACATGTAAATTCTATATGTGGTTCTGTCTCTCTCTACGTCTTAATGCTAACCTTAAATGCAGCACTACTAATTGGCAAGTTTTGTTACTTCCTCTGCTCTTTTCTCTTAATTCTATGTCCCTTAGAACCCTGTTATTAAACTGTGGGTCCCACCTCATATGGGGTCCTGTAATTGAATGTAGGAGTCACAAAATTATGATTTCTTATCAGTAAATGTTTGAATTGTATATCTATTTTAGATACCGATATGCCTGGGGTTGTGTAAAAATTTCTAAGCTGAAGAGTTTACAAAGCTCTGTCTTAAAGAACTCACATGCGCTCATAGGCATAGAGCTGTATATCTTGTCTTCTCCAGTTAGACTAAAAATTCCTTGTGATCATGAACTATTTTGTTTGTGCTTTTGTTTCCTTAGCACTTTGCACAATGTCTGTCACAACCTAGGTTAGGTACTTAATGTGTGCTTGTTGATTGATCAGCTTCATTTATGTGGTCTCCATTTCATGGAATTCAAGAATTAGAAGATATGAGAATCATATTTTATACCTCTTTGTAAAAGCTGCAGGTAACAAAAATCATCAATTGATTCTTACCTTTTAGTTCTGAGCTTTCCTTAGGTTAACTAGCCAAGCCCTCAGATGACAGACACATAGTCCATTGCCAGGCATATATTCAAGAACTTTTAAACTTGGTGGGTCCATACAAAGCTTCCTTATAAGGGCAAAACCTTTGAAAGAACACTTGGGTTTCCCTTGAATCACAAAAAAGCAATAGAGTAAGACTAATAAATCATACACACACATACATATGTATGGATATATTTTAATAGTATTTTATTTTTCCAAATACATGCAAAATTAGTTTTCAACATTCACTTTTGTAAAACCTTGTGTTCCAAATTTTTCTTCCCTTCTGTTTCCCTCCCCAAGTCTGCAAGCAATCTGACATAGGTTAAACATGTACAATTCTTATAAACACATTTCCGTATTCATTATGCTGTGGAAGAAAAATCTAATCAAAAGGGGAAAAACCATGAGAAAGAAAAAAAAAAACAGCAAGCAAATAACTAACAACAAAAGATGAAAATACTTTATTTTGATCCACATTAAGTCTCCATAGTTCTCTTTCTGGATGTGATTGACCATTTCCAGCATGAATCTATTAGAATTGCCTTGAATCAACACATTGTTGATAAGAGCCAAGTCTATCACACTTGGTCATCACATAATCTTATTGTTAGTGTTTATAATGTTCTCTTGGTTCTGCTTACTTCACTTAGCATCAGTTCATGTAATCTCTCCAGGCCTCTCTGAAATCATCCTGTTCATCATTTTTTACAGAACAATAATATTCCATAACATTTATATAATATAACATAGTCAGCCATTCTCCAACTGATGGGCATCCATTCAGTTTCCAGTTCCTTGCCACTACAAAAAGGGCTGCCATGAACATTTTTGCCCATGTGGGTCATTTCCCCCTTTTTTATGATTTCTTGGGGATACAGACTCAGTAGAGACACTGCTGGATCAAAGGGTATGACAGTTATATAGCCCTTTAGGCATAGTTCCAAATTAGCTGGCATATTTCTTAAGCACAGCAATAACTGTTGAATGAATATTGAATGGCTGAGTGATTTCTTAATAACTGTAACTATCCAAAAGTAAAAGAAGCTGTCTTAGAAATATAGTAGGTTCTCATTCTATGGCAGTCTTCAGGCACAGTTTGAACCATCATGTGTTCTGTGTATTGTGGAGCAGTTGTACCAAACTGAAGTAAAATTGGGGGCCATTAAATCATATGTCAGAATCCTTTCAGACCACATATTGATATGGAAAAACCACATATTAGTATTACCTATGTTTTATTTTATTTTTCTTTTGTTAAATAGTTCCCAATTGCATTTTAATCTGGTTTGGATCATTTTCAAGAACATTCTGGGTTATATGTGGCTTGTGGGCCATGTGATTGAAGCCTCTATTATAGAGGGTTCTTGTTCAAGGAAAGGCTTAACTAAATGCCTTCTGATCAGTCCTTACTACTCTGAGACTTTGTGATTCTACTTTGATTCTTCTTCTCTCCACCCTTCCTAAGGATCCAGAGCTTTACAGAAATCTTCTATCACATGAGGCAGATCGTTCCATGCACAAAATGATTTTAGAAGATTAAAAAATCATTATCCAAAAGCTGACACCATAGTGACTTTCAAAAGTAAAGAATGGATCCTCAATTGATAAATGATCAAAGGATGAACAGAAAATTTTCAGATGAAGAAATTAAAGTGATTTTTTTAGTCATGTGAAAAAATGCTCTAAATCTCTATTGATTAGAGAAATGCAAATTAAGATAACTCTGAGATAGTATTTCACACTTCTCAGATTGGCTAAATGCCTGGAAAAGATATGGTAAATGTTGGAGGGGATGTGGGAAACCTGGGACATTAATGCATTGTTGGTGGAGTTGTGAAATTATCCAACCATTCTGGAGAGCACTTTGGAACCATGCCCAAAGAGCTGTCAAACTCTGTATACTCTTTGGTCCAGCACTCTTAAACTGGATCCCAAAGAGATCTTAAAAGACAGAAAAGGACCCACAAGGGTAGAAATATTTGTAGCAGCTTTTTTTTGTTGTTGTTGTGGCAAGGAACTGGAAATTGAGATGGGCAAACATGTTCATCAGCTGGGGAGTGGTGGAGTAAGTTATAGTACATGAATGCCATGGAATGTTATTGTTCTATAAGAAATGATCAGCAGGCTGATTTCAGAAAAGCCTGGAAAGTCTTACATGAACTGACATTTAGTGAAGTGAGCAGATCTAAGAGAACATCGTACACAATAACTACAAGATTATGTGATGATCAACTGTGATGGACTTGGCTCTTTCCAATAATGAGGTGATTCAAGGCAATTCCAATAGACTTGGGATGGAAAATGCCATCCACATTTGGAGAGAGAACTATACAGACTTAATGTGCATCAAATCATAGTATTTTCACCATTGTGTTTGTTTGTTTCTTGTTTTTTTCACTTTTTGGTCTGGGAGGGGGGAGAAAAATTTGGAATACAAAATATTACAAAAGTGGATGTTAAAAACTATCTTTACATGTATTAAAAAAGACAAAATACTATTAAAAAATAAAAATAGTACAGATCCTTGGGAAGAGGTTGGTCTTATATCTATATTGTTATCTTTCCTGATGATGTGCGGTTGTCTTGGTCACATGGAAACCTACACCTTTAAATCTGTAGCTGGCATTGGAGAAAGATTCTGTCCAGTCTAGACATGCTTCCAGCAATTAAGCTACTTGAGGATTCCCGGTGTTTCATGGTCTTGGATGTTGACTTACTTTTATAGAAAAGGATTTTACTACCAAACATTTACTACCAAGATGCTATAGTAATTCCTAGGACACTCCCTGTTTCTGCCGTATCAAGAATTTCTGTGAGAATAGCTTCTAAACCAAGGGTACCCTTGCATATTTACACAGCAAACTCTTAATTATATTGCTCTGGGATTTGATGGAAATGAGTCATTTCTGTGTCTTTTCAAATCCTGTCACTTAATTGTCAATCGTGGAGGAACTCATTAAAGTACGTGTTAATTTGTAGGCAAGAGTTAAAAGGTTTTTCGGCTCCAGTTAAATTCCAAATCAGTTTATTTGCTTTTTTATGATGATTGAAATGATGTACACTTTAAATAACCTTATGTTCAACACTTGGTGATATTCATTTCACTTGACTTCATGTCTTAAGGTCAAACACGTTAATAAGGACTTCCATCATTAACTAAGTTTCCTTTTCTATTAAACAATTATGATCACTTGCTATTAATGAGTCGTGAAGTTTTAATAAATTTTTGCCAGTGTGGAATTACTAAACAGTAATTATGACATATATTGTATGGATGGTTTGTTTCACAATGTAAATTTGGCCTAGTGTTGGTAAAAATACAAAAGAACAGCAAATAATTAATTAGTTTTAGTCTTTTCTGGGGACAATATCAATCAAAAGAAAAAATGGAAAATTTATGTTGTTATAGATGGAATTAAGTATGACGTCTTGTATATAAAGAAATCTCTTATCTGAAAATCAGCTCCATAGTTTCCTTTCATCAATCAAGCAAACATTTAACTGTCTGCTATGTCCCAGATACTATGCTAAGTGCTGGGGATACAAAAAGATGCTAAGCCTTCTCAAGTAGCTTATCATCTAAGGGGGAACAACAAATATATACAAAGAAAGTAGGATTAATATTTTTATTTACAAATAAAAATATCTATAAAGGCTAAATAGGAGATAATAGAAGGAAGACATTAGAATTAAGAGGAATTGAAGAAGACTTCCTGTAGAAAGTGGAATTTTAGTTTGGTACTTAAAGGAAGTCAAGGAAATCCATAATCAGACTTCAGGAGGAAGAGTATCTCAGGCATGGGAGACATCATAGAAAATGCCAAAGATGAGAGATGAAGTGTCTGCCTCATGGAACATGCAGGAGACCAGTATCACTGGATCAGAGAGTATTTGTCTGGGAGAAAGCCTAAGACTACTGAAAAGGTAGTTTCTTTTCAGTCTAGGTTATGGAGTCTAGGTTATGGAGAGCTTTAAATGTTTCTGGAAACAATAGAGAGCTACTGAGTGATAGAGTAGGGGAGTGACATCATCAGACCTGTTCTTTAGGAAAATCACTTTCTTAGCTGAATAAAGGGTAGATTGGGGCAGGGAGAGACTTGAGACAGGCAGATTCACCTGCAAGCTGCTCCAATAATCCAGACCCAAGGTAATTGAGGTCTGCACTAGAATGCAGAGAAGAAAAAGGGGTATATTTGAGAAATGTTGCAGAGGTGAAAGCAACAGGCCTGGTAACAGAATATGGAGGTGGGGTGGAGTGAGAGATATTGAGGAACCAAAGATGACATCTGAAATGAGAGCTGAGGGTCTGGGAGGATGGAGTGGTTCTCTACAGGCATAGGGAAGGTGGGCAAGGCTTTAGGTGGAAAAATAATGTGTTTAATTTTGTATTATTAGTTTAATATGTCTATTGGACAATCCAGTTCAAGATGTTCAAAAGACAATTGGAGATGTGAGATTGGAGGGTAGTAGAGAGATTGGGGCAGGTAAGATAGCTTTGGGAATTATCTGCATAAAGACAGATAAATCCATGGGAGTGCATGAAATAGCCATATGAAGCAGGATAGAGGGAGAAAAGAAGGTCCAAAAGAACTCTGAAGGACATCTTTGGTTAGAAGGAATTATTTGGCAGAAAATGTCTGCAAAGCAACACAGATCTT
Source organism: Sarcophilus harrisii (assembly GCF_902635505.1). NCBI lineage: Eukaryota > Metazoa > Chordata > Mammalia > Dasyuromorphia > Dasyuridae > Sarcophilus > Sarcophilus harrisii. The sequence goes on along the minus strand of NC_045427.1, from coordinate 572,839,874 downwards.
TTTCTAAAAAGCTATGAGTTGGATGCTGATGGAAGCAAGCATATAGGGGTGAGATGTCTCTGCTGGACCCCATCCCAACCAACTTGAGCCAGCTCAATGAGAGCAGGTTGCAGTGCTAAGCTCAGTGATTTTCTGCCTCTTGGTTCAATCTAAGGAGATTGACACATTCTTGGCTAAATTGTCTGATTTTGCTACCACCAATTAGATCAGCCTTGGGCCCCAAAGGAACAACATGAAAAAGCCTTCTCCTAGGGCCTAATGGTGCCTTGAAGAAGAATATGACTGCCGAGCAGGTTGGAGCAGATTTCATTACTCTGGGGCTCAGTGAAGAGAAAGTCACTTATTTTTTCTGAGAAGTAGAAGCAGAAATTTCCACACTTGCTGTATGGGCAATAGGACAGAAATTGATGATTAGCCAGATTATAGATATGGAAGAAAATGTGGAGTGACATCAGGGAGCAATGAACTGAAGAAAGAAGGGATTTTTTTTTTTACAATTGAAGTTCGTGGTTAAAAAAGAAAACCAGTCTGAAAACATATAGAGAGAGTTAACCTTGCTTCATATGTGTATGACTTCCTGAATGAGATGGAAAGTGTTTGAGTCAGCATAGAATGCTTCTGCTGAAGGTGAAGGAAGAAGACTCAGAGTACATCTTGCTTACCCTTGAATAATAGCATAAGGGCTGAGGTGTTCCCAGAAAGGGTCATGCTTCTGCTGGGGAAACCAATATAATTACCACAAAAACAAGCACTCATCACATAGGTCATATATAAAGAAGGTAAACCAAGGGAATATTACTTTTGAGAGGGGAGAAATTAATACTGTATGTATATTAATTTCTCCTCCTTTCCCACCCTCCAGAATTCCAGTTTCTCAAACTTCTAAGCTCAGTCAGTAGTAAAAGTAAAGAACAGAGTTAATTGTGGGAACAGGATTCTGAACGTTAGAATTTGAAACAAGCAAAATAAAATGTATTTACTATATAGTGGGGATTCTATCAGATGAGACCCTGTTTTAATGATATACCTGTATGTAAACACATTTTCAAAGATTTCTAGCCTTTGAAGGCCTTTATTTGGTCTTTCCTTCAGCAATTGTCTTGTAAGGGTCATTGCCTTCTAATCTTCCTTAGGAGTATTTTTCCCTGACTGAGAATTCATATAGTGTCTTAAAAGGGGTTTGAAGAAGAGATCTTGGAGGAAAAATGTTATGATTTCCTAGGACAATATTCCCCAGTTAAGGGGAACCGTGAAAGCTCAGAGAGTTTATCCTGTGCTCCCATGGAACTGCCCATGATTAGCCCCTGAGAAGACATACAAGGAGCCATTGCTCATCGAAGGTATATCATTGTCACTGTGGAAGGGCAGCTACCATGACACCTGTTTCATAAGAATAGTGATCTGGAGTTGGGGAAGAAGTACAATGGTTATTTGTAGCATAGAAAGGAAATCTCATGCAAGGAGCAAAGCTAATTACTACTATGGCTACTATTGCTACCACTACTATACCATCACCATCCACCATCACTATTCCTATTGCTGCTACAACACTGCTCTATGTGGCAAGGAACTGGAACCTGAGCGGATGCCCATCAGCTGGAGAATGGCTGAATACGTACTGGTATATGAATGTTATGGAATATTATTGTTTTGTAAGAAACGATCAGCAGGATGATTTCAGAGAAGCTTGGGGAGACCTACATGAACTGATGCTGAGTGAAATGAGCAGAATCAGGAGAGCATTGTACATGGCAACAAGAAGATTATATGATGATCAATTCTGATGGACGTAGCTCTTTTCAACAATGAAATTCAGAACAATTCCAATGATCTTGTGATGAAGAGAGTCATCTACACCCAGAGAGAGGTCTGTGGGGACTGAGTGTGGATCACAACATAGCATTTTTACTCTTTTTGTTGTTGTTCGCTCAAATTTTATTTTCTTTTTCAATTTTTCCTTTTTGATCTGATTCCTCTTGTGCAGCAAGATAATTGTACAAATACATATGAGAAGGAAGGGAAGGGGGGAATTGGAACACAAGATTTTGCAAGGGTCGATGGTGAAAAATTATCCTTGCATATGTTTTGAAAATAAAAAGCTTCAAAAAAAATACTACTATTATTACTCCTATCGCCATTACTGCTGCTGCTGCTGCTACTACTACTACTACTACTACTACTCACCACCACTACTATCACCACTTATACCACTACTATTATATTAGAACTTATCTTTTTAGTACTAAGGCTACAATTGTTTAACCATTATATAGCATTTTAACGTTTTAAAGTACTTTCATTTTATTTAACAATCACTGTCTAGGAATTAAGGTTCATAAATCAAAAACCCCAATTTGTGTTGTGTCAGGGACTTGGTTCTTTTATTCTTTCTTCATATACATCTTTTTCTCTCTGTTCTCATTGTTGCTAATATTATTTAGGCTTCTGAATTGATGCAACAAGCATTTATTAAGAACTTAGTACACACAAAGGCTTTGTGTTAGGAAGGTATAAAGGTAATTAAACCTTTTATTGTATTGAAGTAGATGCCAACCAGGAGAGAGTTAAGACATATACACAAAGAACAGTATCCATATATAAAAATCTGTTAGAATTGTCAAATTATTGAGGAAATTTAGGGAAGGGAGAGAATAAGGGATGGCTTCATCAAAGACTTATAAGTCTTAAAAATGGAGGAGTAGATGGAAATCATGAAGAATGGCATTTCAGGTAGAAATAATTGCATAAACAAAGACAAGGAGTAAAGAAAACTATAGGAAATCATCATCAGGAAATGATTATTCCAAGTCATTTCTCAAGGCATATGGCAAGAGAAAAGTAGTAGATAAAACAGGCAAGATAAATTTGGGCCAGGTTATAGAGGCTATTGAATGACAGGATAAAGAATATAGGCTTTGCTTCCTAGATGATGTAAAGCCATGGAAAAATTTTGAGTTATTGGAATACCATGAATCAGTCATTTTAGGAAGATTAACTTGTATAGCATGGATGGGGTAGTGGAAAGGAATTGAGAGATAGTCTGAGTAGGGTTGAATATAGTGAAAATAAAAAGGAATGATGGGAATAAATGATTGGAAGCAGGAAACAAAAGAAGACTCAAAGATGATGATTGACACTTCAGGCTTAGGTGATTAAAGGACTGACCAATTGATAAATTCAGAGGATAATAGTATCATTGACAAAACTAAAAAACAAGAGATTTTGGACAAGTAGAACTTGATGGCATAATGGGACATTCAAATGGAATAGAATGATAGGGATTATTTAATTAGCTGCCATTTGTAGCACTTTAGAATTTGCAAAGCACTTTACATACATGATAACATTTGATCCTCACAAAAGATTTTATGGGAGGTGTTGTAGGGAAGGAAGGAGAGAATAAGCGTTTATGTAGTAACTACAATGTGCCAGGCACTGTGATAGTGCTGGGGATAAATATTATCTCATTTGATCCTCAAACAACTCTGGAGAGGTAGGTGACACTATTACTTCCATTTTACCATTGAAGAAACTGTGGCAAGCAGAGGCTAAGTGGCTTGGTAAAAGTGATTTAAGGGTCACACAGCTAGTAAAAGTCTGAAGTGAAATTTGAATTCAAATTTTCCTGAGACTAGGCGCAGTGCCCTATCCACTGTGCCATCAGCTTCTTCATAATATTATAGTATCATTACTTCCATTTTACAGATGAGGAAATTGAGAGCAAGAAAATTTACTTTATCTAGCTTTTGGTGAAACAGAAGATACTAGAAGCAAGAATTGAATCCATCACATTCTGATCTCCAGCAGCTTCTGGGTTTGTGTTTTTTTTTTTTTAATAATTATAACTTTTTATTGACAGAACCTGTACCTGGGCAATTTTTTACAGCATTATCCCTTGCACTCACTTCTGTTCTGACTTTTCCCCTCCCTCCCTCCACCCCCTCCCCCAGATGGCAAGCAGTCCTATACATGTTAAATATGTCACAGTGTATCCTAGATACAATATATGTGTGCAGAACCAAACAATTCTCTTGTTGCACAGGGAGAATTGGATTCAGAAGGGAAAATAACCCAGGAGGAAAAACCAAAATGCTAACAGTTTACATTCATTTCCCAGTGTTCTTTCTTTGGGTGTAGCTGCTTCTGTCTATCCTTGATCAATTGAAACTGAGTTAGATCTTCTCTTTGTCGAAGAAATCCACTTCCATCAAAATACATCCTCATAAAGTATCGTTGTTGAAATATATAATTGTAACTACCGCACTAGCACCCAGGACACCCCAGGATCAGCCAGAGTCAGGATAAACAAAAGTCCTCAGTCTTTATTCTTGGTCTTAGACGGCAGGATTGAACAGGATGGAAGCAGATTCTCTGCAACTGCTTTCTACCGCCAAGAGTGTGTGTTCCTTGCTGGTTTTACTCCACCACCTAGTCCCTCTTACAATCCTCTATACACCAATCATTGAGCCAGCACATGATAGTGGGAAGGACCATTTTCTAAGCATATGCCCATAGAGTACTGTCCAATCAGTAGTTAGCCCCAAGTGCTTAGCAGTCCCAACCTCAGTGCATCAACCCAATAGTTTCAGCCCTCTACATATAATGATCTCCTGGTTCTGCTCATTTCACTCAGCATCACTTCATATAAGTCTCTCCAAGCCTCTCTGTATTTATCTTGTTAGTCATTTCTTACAGAACAATAATATTCCATAACATTCATATACTGGGTTTGTGTTGAATACACAAATTACTAGAGCTATAGGTATGGAAGATATCTATAACCACTTGGTTTATCCTGTAATTGGGGTATTCCAACTTTTCAGTTTCTGAATGAAATGGAAAAAGGTGGTAAATTAATGATTAAAATACATTACCTTCCTTAACAGCTATTAAGTCTCTTCAATAATGGAGAACATAAGATGTAATTTCAAGAATTTATGTTAAACTAAACTGGAAATTAGGGTACCTAGACTTAGTCCTAGTTCTGTAACTGGCAGATGATGTTAGGTCTCCATTTTCTCCTATGTATGGCAGGGTGATTAAAACATCAAGGTCCTTCTCATATAAGTCACAGAATGCTGTAAAAGGTAATGAGGAAGGGGCAGTTGTCTAGCACAGTGGATAAACTATTGGTCTTGAAGCCGGGAAGACCTGACTTCAGATGTGGCTTCAGTCACATACTAGCTGTGTGCCCGTGGGCAAGTCATTTCATCCCAATTGCTGAAAGAAAAGGAAGAAAGGAAGGGAGGAGAAAAGGAAGAAAAGAAGGAAGGAAGGAAGGAAGGAAGGAAGGAAGGAAGGAAGGAAGGAAGGAAGGAAGGAAGGAAGGAAGGAAGGAAGGAAGAAAGGAAGGAAGGAAGGAAGGAAAGAAGAAAGAAAGGAAGGAAGGAAGGAAGGAAGGGAAGGAGGGAAGAAGGAAGGGAGGCAGGAGGGAGGAGGAAGGGAGGGAAGGAGGCAAGAAGGGAGGAGGGAGGGAAGGAAAGAAGGAAGGAGGGAAGAAGGGAAGAGAGAGGGAAGGAAGGAAGGAGGGAGGGAGGGAGAGAAGAAAAGAGGGAAGGAAGGAAGTAGGGAAAGAGGGAAGGAAGGAAGGAAGGAAGGAAGGAAGGAAGGAAGGAAGGAAGGAAGAAGGCAGCCAGGAAGAAAAGAAAGCAGGAAAGAAGGAAGGAGAGAAGAAGGGAAGAAAGAGGGAAGGAAGGAAGGAGAGAGGAAAGGAAGAAGGAAGGATGGAGGGAAGGAGGGAAAGAGAAAAGAAACACAATTAAGAGGAAGCTCCAAAGAAAGATAACACATGATCTTTGTCATCAAAGAGTTCAGTCTTGCTGGGAGATAGACTTGAAATAGGTTAATAACAATAGCTGGCACTGTATGATAAATGGCAAATGGGGGATTCAGACAGCAAAAGCTTTTTTGAGGAGAGAGAAGTTTTTTCAAATTGGCGTGAACAGGGACATTTTTTTCAGAAAAGAAAAGTTTGCAAGCTGAAAAGGATATACTTGGATTCAAATACTTTATTTTTGACTTTATGAACTTAATAGTACATGAGGCTTGAAGAGACATTTGGCTTTTCTGAGACTCAATTTCATCATCTGTAAAATGAGAATACTTATGTTAATAGCTCCTAATATTGTGGGCAGCTAGGCAGGGCAGTGAATAAAGTGTTTGTGCCTAGAGTCAGGAAGACTTATATTTGTAAGTTCAGATCTGGCCACAGACACTTATTAGCTGACCCTGCTCAGGTTGCTTAATCCTGATTGCCTCAGTTTCCTTAATTATAAAATGAGATGGAGAAGAAAATGTCAAACAACTCCAGTATTTTTGTCAAGAAAACTCCAAGTGGGATCTCCAAGAGTAGGGCATAATTGAATAAAAACAAAAACCTGTTGTGTGGAAATCAAGGGAGATACTTTCTATCTATCTGTCTGTCTGTCTGTCTATCTATCTAAAACTCCATAAGAAAAAGAATTAATGTTAAAAGATGAAGAGCAAGTGCTTCTTGGCATAAAATAAACTGAAAGTATTTGAGGAGCATGGGATCACAGACAATACTGGCAATTCTCTTTGGAATTTTGATTCTAATGGTAATTTTTTACAGAAGTACTACAAAGCGTGAGCCTTACTTATATGGAAGTGGAGTATTTGATCAATTACAAGGTTTGATCCTAGGGGTGCTGTTGGGGCCAGCCTGCCCTAAATATCTCTCTGACATATATAATAGAATGCCTAAAATGCCGTTATTCGAGAATCATTTCTTTGAATTCTCTCTGTGGTCCTTCTTTAAATGTAAAAGTAAGAATTCCATAAATATCCATAAAATGAATGACAGGATGAATGAATTAATGAAAGAAAAATATTCCTGTGATGTGACCCATCAAAACATACTGGAATTTGAGGGAGTTATCGGGTCCACTTTTCTTCTGAAAAGTGAACTCTGGACAACTTTCAAAATGGCACAATTGATCAGGAGATGTAGGGAGACAAAAGGGACTAGAAAAATAAAGATGAATGAATAGAATTTTATTCCTGGTGATCTTTTTTTTGAAAAAAAGAATTAAAAGCAGATTTGTGAGTATTTGAGTCAGCTAGATGATGGTAGAGTGGATAGAGCTTTGGGACCTAGAGTCAAGAAGACTTGAATTTAAATCTGACTCAAATACTTATTAGCTGTGTGACTTTGAGGAAGACACTTAACCCCATTTGCCTCACTTTCCTTATTTGTAAAATAAGCTGGAGAAGGAAATGGCAAACCGTTTCAGTCTCTTTGCCAAGAAAAATCCAAATGGGGTCACAAAGAGTTGGACATAACTGAACAGCAGCAATAATTGTAAGCATTTATAAAGGAATGTAGGGATCACTAAAAGCTTATGTGGCTTCATGAAGAATGGGTCTGTCTTGTCATATTACCCTAATTTCCTTTTTTATAGGGTAACTAGACTAGGGTAGATCAGAGGCATTACGGAGACATCATTCACTTACAGTAGATTTCAGAAAAGCTTTTGACCAAGTCCCTCATGTTCTCTTTCTAGATAAAGTAAGGACATGTATAATAGATGAGAGTATAGTTATGAGAATTATGAACTGGACTTCGTCCAAAGAATAGTCATTATTGGGTTTGATGTAAACTTGGAGAAAGGTCCCTGAGATCTGTTCTTAGACTTGTGCTTTTCAATGTTTTTGTTGTTTTAATGAAGGGATAAAAGAAATGCTTGTCAAATTTTCAGGTGACATAAAGCTAGGAGGAATAGCTAACAGGTTGGATGAAGGACTCTCTAAGGAAGTCTCACAGACTAGAACAATGGGCAGATATTATAAGATGAAATTTAGTAGGAATAAATAGGAATTATTTGGGTTAAAAAAACTAATATCATATTTAAAGGTTTGGGGACGCAAGACTAAACAATGGTTTGTATTAAGATCTCAGGTCTTAGTGGACTGAAATTCAATATAAGTCACCAGTGTGGTATGGTAGCCAAAAAAAGTCAATAATACTATGTGATACATTAAAGTAATGATTGAATTTATTGGAGAAGGTGAGTGTTCTGTGATAATCAGCTCTTTACACATCACATCTGGAATATTGTATTCAATTCTGGGATTAACATTTTAGGATGTTTTTCGATGATCTAATGGGGCATATAATGAGAGCAATCACACTATTACACATAAAGACTGCATAAAATATCAGAAAAGAGACTTAAGGCCGAGGAGGAATTGGACTTGCTCAGGTTGGCCTCAGAAAACAAAACTCAGGGAGACAGGTAGAAGCTAAAGAAAGTTCAATTTGGTTTCAGTATTAATGAATCAATCAGTAAGCATTTATCAAATGCATACTTTGTTCTAGGTATCATGTTAGGTATTGGAGATACAAAAACAGAAGTGAACACTGCTTGCTTTCAAGAAGCTTATATTCTATCAATAATATAAAATAAATATGACAATATTACTTATTTATTCATTCATTTATTAATCTAGTCATTCATTTATTTGTTCGTTAATTTATCTCTGGGTGTCTGTATCTGCCTCTCTGCCTGTCTCTCTGTCTGTCTTTCCTTCCCTTCCTCCCTCTTTTTCCCTCTCTCTCTCCCACTCTTCCTTCTTCTTTTCCTTTCTCTTTTCTCCCTTCCTCCTTTACTCTCTCTCTGTCTCTGTGTCTCTCTATCTCTGTGTCTGTGTCTGTCTCTGACTCTCTCTCTGTCTCTCTCTCTCTGTGTCTCTGTGCCTCTCTCTTTCTCCTTTTCTCTCTGTCTGTGTGTGTGTGTCTCTGTGTCTCTCTCTCCTTTTCTCTGTCTCTCTGTCTCTGTCTCTGTCTGTCTGTCTGTCTCTCTCTCTCTCTCTCTCTGTTTCTCTCTCTCTCTCTCTCTCTCCCCTTATATAGTAGGGGAGAGGTCAAGAACCACCAAATGGGTGATAATAAAGGCCTCATGAAGAAAATGGCACATGAACTGAGAAAGAAAGAAACTAAAGGATTCTTAGAGACTGGGCTTATCTGAGGGAGTAAATTTTAAGCATGGAAATAAAAAATAAAGGGAAAAAACAAACAAAAGTGAAGAAGTCTCAACAAATAGAGTTGAAGGGGAGCCCCAGGGAGGTCATCTCCTATTGGAGGTCTTTAATTACAGACAGGAGCACTGGATTTCTGGCTGACCACTTGTTAGACATATTATTGATGGGATCAATCAGGTTCTCTCTGAGGTCTTTTTCGGTTTTGAGATTCTGTGTTTTGTAAAGGAGAGGAAATAGATGCAGAGGTTAAGTTGAAAGACATTTACTTCAAAACTCTGTAGAGTTTATGTAGCCATCAGTCATGACCACAGCTATAGAGAAAGGCTGATGATTCCAAAATACTCACCTTCCAAGGTCTGGCAGATTCTCTCTTACTAAGGTGAGACTGTGCAAAGACACCCCTTCAGTCATTTATTTTGGAGACATCTTTCCATAATTAAGGAAAGAGAATTCTGCTAACAGTCAGTGGGACCAAAAGAAAGGCTTACTCTTTGCTGTTGTCATTCTAAAATATCTTGTCTCTGGTGCCTCACATGATAGAGTTCAATATTCCAAAAAAATGCAAAAAAACTCCATTAATTAATTAATTAAAAATAGATACTTATTTTCCAAAGAGTTTGTCAGCTAGAAAAATGTGGTTCCAATTCATTTGCTGGTCAAATAATATTGCGTATACCCAAGTGTAAGGAAGCTTCAGAGTCTTATAGCTCTTGTCATTGTGACATATTCTATCTTGTAAGAATTGATCATTTACTAATAGCCCTTAAAGCAATTAGAAGTCTCTTTATATACACATATGTACTATATATATATATATATGTGTGTGTGTGTGTGTGTGTGTGTGTGTGTATAGTACATAGAAATGTGTATATATACACATCACATACACATACACACTATTTATTTACCTATCTACCCATCTATGTATTTACTTTAGCAGGATGTGTAGGAGGCCTCTTAAATACCATGTTGATAGATAGGAAGACCTTATGCACCCTCATCACACAGAGACGCAGAAAAGCATAAACAAAATCCTGTCAAATGTTTAGACACATATCTTTTTTGACATCTCCACAAAAGTACCACCTTTCCTTGAGATTTTCCTCCCCCACAACTAGTAGCTAAACTGAGGAACTCCTGGTCCATCGCTTTCATTTATGATCTTATAAACCCTATGAAATCACTCAAATTGTAGTGGTGCAAAAAATGAAATGTTCTAAAATGTAATGCTAATAATATTTTCAGCTTAGAATTCCTTTAATGATCCTTCTCTTCATTCAAGGATCAGTTCAGAAGTGAGTCCCTTCATTTAGTCTTTCCCAATTCATCCAGCTAAAAATATTTTCTCCTTCTTAAATTATCCCAAAACCTTTTGGGAACATTTGGAAGAAGAAGTTCCCTTATTAAGGAATTCTTTATATCAGTGAAATTACAAGTCTACTCTTTTCCCCTTGTACCATCCTTATGCCTATGACATAATGGATGCTCAGTAAAGATCAACTGATTTCAGTCTAATTGCCATAATGTACTTCTGCCAAACCCAACACAAACTTTCATTTACTAGGGAGAATTATCATAAAAATAGCTTTCCTGCTTAAAAAAAAAAAAAAAAAAAACACACACACATTCTATATATCACTCCCGGCACTGGAAGCTTCCTAGGAATTTTCTGATTGACTGGAAGAGTTGAATTTTAAGAGTTGAAATTTAAGTTGAATAAATAGTTGTTTAGAATTTTTAGAAAATCCTATGTAGAAGAATTTTTCAACAAATAAATCCAATGAACACTTAAGAAGCTACTCTGGAAAATGTAGTGAGCTTGGGACTAGGGATTTCTTGTTTCCATCCACTTAATTTCAGTGGTATAGGGAACTCCAAAAATTGAACCTACTTGTATCTTCCTATATCTTCTACTGGAGACTGGACAGGATAATGAACATTTAAGTGATTTGTTCAGAGTAATCCAGACAGGATTTGATAGAGATGGACTTCAAAACAAATTAAGTTCTTGGTCATGTCACCACTCAGAAACAGGCTGTATAGAGAGAAAAACAATTTAGTCCTTACCTTCAAGATGGGTATATTTCACACTTGAGGGAAGAGGGTAGATATAACAGTACACAAGTATATATTAATAAAGGAATGCAAAGTAATTTCAAGAGAGAGAAAATAATTGGGAGAATTAAGAAAAACCATAAGTAGGAAGTGGACTTTGATGTTTTCTGAAGGAAAATAGGGATTCTATAGTACAAAGCAGAAGTCCTTGTGGAGATGTGTTTTGCACTTTGTCCACGCTAATTAATTAAATATGTGTCTTGCCAATAGATATCTTAATAAATGTCCTTCATTGCTGGCCAAGTAGCATTTTCCCCAAATGATTTGATGCAAGAGAATTTAGACTAAACTACAGTCTTCCCTTAGCAGAATGTAGACAATCTTAAAAAGCAACAATTTACTACCTGAAGAAATATTGCCACGGCTCTCTGGAAAAAGCTGCAGTCTCCACTGCACCCATCAGAGGCCTGCCCACAGCGACATGCACTAATCTAAGCAGGATTATTAAAACATAAATTCCTATGTCTTTTCTTCCTCTCATTGGGCCTGAGCTTCACGATGTTCATTAGATAGTAATATGAAGTTATATAATCTAATTTTTATAACTCTCGAAGGATATTGTGGGTCAAACATTAGGATAAGATTCCAACCTTTAGCATAAGGAGAGTGTCATTTTTATTAAAAAAGACAACAAAGTCTAATGAGAATTATTATCAGAAATGGGCATAATAACTAAGAAATCTTCTTACAGACATGTTACTGTAATTCTCTTGCATATTGATGACCTGTTAGTGGCAGCAGCAAGCTAATGATATCCTGGGAATTTGTAAAGAGTATTCTAAATAATGCCCTGCACATATATTCTAGAAATCAGAACTGAGGGAGTTATGTTTTATATTTAATCATGCTTCTTTCTTATAGATATATGGAACTGTCACATCTGTTCAACTGACTGCCTGAGCAATGATGGGGAAGGGGGAAAACCAGTCATTTCTATCTGTTTGGTGCTATGATAGCCACCCATATTATGATGACTGGCAAATATTTCTGTGGGTGCTGGGGGGAAGGAGTTTCTCTGAGAGTGGTGGGCATGTAGAGGAGTAAGTAAATAAAAATGGCAGTATGAAAAATGGTACATGACAGACATTAATAAGTCATTTAGTTCTCTTGATGAGTGAGCGGCTAAATTTTCAAAATTAGAGTAAGTTGGAAATATTCCAGAAAAATTTTGGTTTTTCCTTTTCTTCCTCTACTCCTTTTTTTTTTTACCCCCTGCTCCCCCATCCTAACTCCAGGGAATGAGTTTCCATTTCCCAAAATGGATCTTTATTTGCTCTCAGGTGCAAAGTCCAGAATAAGGCCTCAAGGTCCATAAAGTAAAATGATCTTAAAGTGTGGTGTAGTGAGAGGAAAACTAAGCCCTTAAGTCAGAAAATAATGGTCAAGTTCTGATTTTGTTACTTGCTGTATGATCCTATTAACCTCAGTTATAGTCTCTCTAAATAGTATCTATCTCCCAGGGTTATTGTGAGAGTTAAATGAGATAATAACTGTGCTTAGCACAGTTCCCAGCACAAAGTGAGTTCTATATAAATATTAACTATTATTATTATTATTATTATCATAATCATCATCATCATTTGGAATCAGAAAATCAGGATGAGGTTGTGATTTTATTACTGTATGAATATGGGTAAGTGTGAATATGAGCCTCAGTTTCTCATCTATAATTTTATAAGAATTATATCTGTACCATTTACTAAGCTATGAGATACTATGAGTAAAATAGTTAACAAAGATCTCACTGACATTAGGGCAGAAGAACTGAGATGCTCTGAAGCTTCATTAAACATAACTAATCTTTTGGCCAGTTTACCACACTTGGCAGCTACAGTGTCTGGAGCACTCAAGTACATTCATCCAAGGAATCATACTACAATGTAGTACAGCAGACTTTTAGGTTTAATTAGACCTTATCTGTTTGGAGTCTCCCACATTTCATCAATCAATCAATCTACCAACAAGTCTCTATTAAGTGCTTATTATGAGCCAGACATTTTTCCTAAGGATTTGAAATACAAAACTAAATGGATCCTGCCCTCAAGAAGCTTAATTCTAATGGGGGAGACTATGTACACACATAAGTGGAGAAGAATATATACAAAAAAATTATAAAGTTTATTTTGGGGAGGGAGGACAGGAGAGGAGAACAGGAAGAGTTTCAGGAAGAAACTAATACTTAGTATGAGTCTTTGAAAGAAACTAAGGGGGAAAATTCTAAAAGGTAGAGATGAAAAAGGAATGTATTCTAAGCCTATTTATCATCCAGTACAAAAGTATAGCACTTCATGTATGTAGGACAGTAAGTGAGAAGGACAGTAAAGTGTAAGAAAACTGAATTTGTAGCATATGGGCTGGTTGTGAAGCTTTAAATGTCACACAGGAATTTATAGTTGACCTCTGATGCAATAGGAGACCATTAGAGTTTGTTGAGTGGGAGTGGGGTGGGGTATGGCACTGTAAGATTGAGCCACCTAAATAAAATCACTTGTAGCTAAATGGAGGATAGGCTGGAGTGGGGAGAGATTTGAAGTAGGGTGGCTACCTACGGCAATAATCTAGGTGATAAGTCTTGAGGGTGAGCTAATTTTTCTGCTCACTGATTTCAAATTCCAAATTACCATCTGTGAAACCAGAGAGAAAGTGCACTAGATCAGAGGACCTTAGTTCAAATCTTGACTCCGTTGTTTCCTTTTCTGATGTGACCACTTTTCTTCACTTGTTTTTCCTCATCTGTGATATGAGGGAGTTAGCTTTGAAAATCTCAATTCTATACAACCTTCTTTTTTTATCTAAATAAATGGCATCATTTCTCTCCTACATTTTTCATTCTAAGAATTAACCATTTGTATTTCTTTTCTATATGACTTTGTATTGTTAGTTATATTTTTTTGCGTGAATCTCTTTGCTTCCTAAATAGACAGTAAACTCCTAGATTAAAGGAATGATATCTACTCCATTTTTTTCATTTCCTACAGTTCTTAACCCAAGATATTTGTCCATAGTGGGGTTCCTTAAAAAATATACTCCATTACTACTCACAACTTACAATATGATGGAAACTTAGGAAACAAGAATCTTGTTCACCTTTTAAAGCACTATAGAAATACCAACTGCTATTTTTATTGTTATTATTGCTGACAAAATTGCCTTTGACCAACTCTCCATGTTGCTGAAACCAACCACTTTTAATTTCAAAGATCAGAAGGTAACCAAAGAACATAAGAAAAGGAAGATGATTACCCTCTTTAGACTGGATTGGTCGGGTACTCTCTGCCCTTGCCATCCCATCTTTTTCTTGTAGTTCCTTCTAGGGAAGGAAATGCAAAGGTTAGGCATTAGCATCTGAAAGTTCTTCCCAGTTAATCTAAATCCTTCATGCTATAGGCTAAGTCCACTTCCTGAGCACTTTTCATAAATGACACATGGGTGGCAATTATCTTTAAAAGTGGCTATTACTGGCAAGCATAGAAGTTGACAGTCTTTTAAGTTTTCAAAAGTGTGTGTCATTATTCCATACCATATGGACTTCCTGCCCTGTCATCCTGCATATTTAAAAACCTATCTTCCAGCCCATCTATTTGAAATACATTTAATCCATTGTAACAGTCAGGACATCAAGGAAAACTGTACATGCAACTTCTAATCAATATTCTAATAGAAGAAAATAACTTAAGTAAAGATGACTTGAGCATAAACTTCAGAACAAAGACCTGACTAGATGATCTGTAAGAGCCTGTCTAGCTCTTGTTTTCTTTAGCTCTAAAAGAGAAAAGGATTCCAAGCATTTTTTGGCACCAACAAATCCAAATATTTACAACTGCAGCATTCTAACTCTGCAAATATATTTCCTTGAAATCTTCTGTATAATTAGGGGAAAAAAGTTTTAGTGATATCTTTTCAAACCAATTAAACAACCAGTATTTATTAATCACTTATTAGATGCTAAGAATTGTGCTAAACACTGGCAATAGACAGATAAATATGAAACAATCTCTGTCCCCAAAACACTTATATTCTTTTGGAATGGTTGAAAATGATTGGAATAGTGGAAATGATGTGTACATTGAATGGTACATATGAAAAAGATACAAAATAAATCCAAGATGTATTTGGAGGGAGGGAGGGAAGTAATTAGCAACTAGGGGAATACAAAAAGGCTTCATATGAAAGACATGTTTCAATATCAGTTTCTTGGAGCCAACATTGATAATTACAATTGCTCAAAGTTTAGCTTCCTTTAAATATTCTTTTCATTTCCATTATTGAAATCAATTTATATATCACTTTGGTTCTTTTTACCTTACTCTGATCAGTAAATAAATTTTCTCATTTTTCACTAAATTCCCCATATTCATATTCTTACTGCAAAAAATAACTCCATTACATTCATATAACACAATTATGCACTCATTCCCCAATCATCAGATTCTTGATTTAGAGACAGAAGGGACTTTATAGGTTATTTACTCTATACAAATCATTTTTACAGTTAAGAAATCTGAGGTCTCAGTATATGACTACTCATAGATATATGCTATGAATATCTGGATATATATGAAGTATTCTTTCTGTCTTTGGCTTCCTTGGAGTATATGCCTAGTGTAATTTAAAATTACATTTTCAAAGAGTCAATAATTCTGGTTTTCCAATAAGAGCCATTATTTATTGAGTTTATTTGGTGCTATTTTCTTAAAAAGAACTCCAGACTATATCATGAAACAAAAGAATTTTAAACTATTTGCAAAGAGCTAATGGTGGTGATTGGAATTAAATAAAACCTCCTGTAGTCCTTGCAAAATTCCCTCCTCAAAAATGAACATTTGAGGAAAAAATTTTTGCTAAATGCTTTAGCATGGAGATCTAGATGGAGGATTCAATTTTCAATTAGAAACATCTTTCTTTTTTCATTTATTCCAGGAGAAATGTTGCCTGGGTGGTCTGATGTGGGAATCCATTAATTTTTCATGAGTTGTACGCATCCTCTCTCTCTCTGCACCCCTCTTCAGCTCTCATCAACACGGAGGATGATTAAATACCCAAGTTAAAAGGCACATAAAAGGTACTTCTTTCAGGGGGAGGAGACAGCTCTCCATTGATCCATAAACGAGTAGCGCCTTATAATCTGAAACAAGGAGGAGGTTGACATTTTAAAGCAAGGTTTGGGGGTTTGCCAACCCTGGCTCCCTTCTTCTGGATGGCTGGCGTGTGTCTGGCTCTTACTTAGTGCAAGACCAGAATAAAGAGTTTTTCAATACAGGTTGACTTAGCATATGTATGATATAGGGGTATTTCCACTAAGAGGTTCACCTAACCTTGGAAGCTTAATATAATGGATGATGTCTAGGTACCCACAATTAAAGAAAACCCTCATATAATCTATAAAGTATCCCTAACAATAAGACAAATGATTTGAGATCCCAGACAGATAAAGTAAACTCTATAAGGCTAGATTTCCTCACCTATAAAATGAAAGGATTGAATTCAACGAAGATTGCTTCCAGCTCTAGATCTGTGACCCTATGATTTTTGTTAGGGGTGTTTATTCACATCCAGCTCACTTCTTAAGGCTTAGTCTGTATTCTGGGAATGAAAGATACTGAATAGGCACAAAGCTTGCTTCATTGAATTTCTGCCATCTTGTTATGATGATCCTGTGGAACAAAATGCCAAGTGGAATCTTGGCCAGAAGGGTGGGGAAAAAAATTCAGCCACTGGTGGGTAAATACTGAAAAAAAGAAAGGAGAAAAGAAAGTGGTTATTTCCTTAATGCCCATTGGGGTAAGAAATACAGTGTACTCTATCTCATTCCAGATTTCCCTCTAAATCGAAGAACTCTGGATTTTTGGAGGCTTTAACATCTAATTCGGATTTGAAAAATGGACTTAACATTTGTCATTATAATATGGATGTACCTAGTTTAGCTTTTAATTTGCTACATCTCTAGATTTCTCCCTGCTGAATTGTTCTTTTAGATTAGTTTTTTTTCCTCTTCCCCATTTGCAGCTGGATTAGAAGTAAATTGCAGCAAATGTTTCAACAGATGTTGGAATCAAATGTTCATCTTAAAATACCAAGAAAAAAGATTCAACATTTCATTTAGTTTCAAATATCTGATACTAACACCCATCAGACAAGACAAATAAAGATTAAGTTATTTTGCACAAAAACATTCTCTTATTTTGCTGTCCTCTTCCCCCTTCCTTTGTACTCTCATTTTATTCTAATAAAAGTTGAAATAGTGAGTAAGGCAGAAACGCTAGTAATTATGGACACCAGAGAGACAGCTGTGTTTCCATTCAAAGGAATTGGTTATCTATGGGTCCAATATGTGAGATTCAACTTCATATTGATATTTCTAACTTCAGCAGACAAAGAATATCCATGTGCCTATTTTCACATGATAGGATCTTAGAATTTAGAGCTGGAATTTATTTAGGGGCAGCTGAGTCCAACTTCTTCATTGTATAGATGAAGAAACTAAAGCCTATGGAAATAATATGATTTGCCCAAGATAAAACAGGTAAACTCCTCTAACTACAAATCCAGTAGGCTACTCACTGAACAAAGGTACTTTCCTGACAATTCTATCTTTATAACCTTTATCATACTTTGATGGTACATACTGGTAAATGTTTATCAACCAGTTTCCTGGGATATAAAATGTGGCCATGAATATTCTTTTTGTTCTTGTTATTTTTGGAGGCAATTTTGGGGCTAAATAACTTGCCCAGGGTCACATAGCTAGTAAGTATCTAGATTTGAACTCCAGGGCTAGTGCTCCATCCTGGTTGCTCTCTGACTTATTTATACATTCAATCTGTACTGTTAACATTTTCCATAAGGTAACTTTTTTATATCTAGGTAATCAACAAAACATAATTCAAGCCCCAATCTGTGACATTTACCTGTTTGCAAAGTGTAAGCGTTCATACTAAAAATTTAACAATCAGCTCTTCTGAGCAGATAAGAGCTGCTTCCAGCCCTTTCCTGAGATGCATCCCAGCCATTGAAACTACTCTTTGTAGTTATTCAGTGGGTCCAACTCTTTGTGAGCTCCCATTTTTTTTTTGACAAAGACACTGGAGTGGTTTGCCATTTGTTCATCAAGAAACTACACTAAGGAGATTCAATTGTGAATGGAATATCTAACAATAATTGGCAGTATCTATAGATCTCTTTAAGGTTTGCAAAGCTTTTATCATATTTATCTCATTTTATCCCCACAATAACCCTGAGAGAAGAGAGTTAATATTATCTCCATTTTATTAGTGAGGAAATTGAGCCTGAGGAGAGATTAAATCAAGTGCCCCTAGTGCTATATCTACTAAGTGTCCAAGGTAGAATTTGAAATTTGAGCTTCCTGACTCTAAGCCTAGCACTAGAGGGGAAAGGTTAAAAAGTGCAGGAATCAGGAAAGCCTGAATTCAAATCTTGCCTCAAGATACTTGTTAGCTGGCTAAGTGAACTTGATAAAATCATTTAATTTTCCTCACTTCCAGTTTTCTCCACTGTAATATTGGGATAATAATAGCATCTACATCACAGAGCTACTATGAAGGTCAAATGAGATAAAATATGTAAATCACTTTGCAATCCTGCAAGTGGGTAGAGCCATGGACCTGAAGTTAGGAAGCCCTGAGTTCAAATTTAACCAAGATTACTTAAGAGCTGTGTGAGCCTGGAAAAGCAACCTAACTTCTGTATGCATGTTTTCTCATCTGAAAAATGGAATTTTTCCTCCTACAAAGTTTGTAAGTTTTAATTAGATAATATTTGAAAAGCTCTTTGCAAACCTTAAAAAAACCACACAAAGATTAGCTACCATTATTATTTAAGTGTTTTATATATGTATATTATTTATACATAAGTATATGTGTAATATATGCTACATATATACATTAATCATGTATATTATACAAAATATACATGTACATGAACACACACAAATATGTGAGACTAGGCAATGACAATTGCCCTTATCTCCCTACCATTGGCTGCATACATATGTATGTATAAATATATATATATATATATACACACACACACACATATATATATACACACACATATATACACACATTTGTATGTTTGCATGTCACCCTAATGATGAGGACAAAGCCCAGTTCATGAGAACAAAAGGCAGGTGAATCTCATTTGGAGGAATAATTGTTTAAAATCAGGTATCTGAATCATAGACTCTTGCCACTGTTAGAAAATGAATCCATCCAGTTTCTTGTTCTGCCTCTGTACTTGGCACTGGATGAGCATAGGAGTTATATAACACAATTCAAATCAGATGTTTTGAGGGTCTGCCAGTCTTGCCTTCTTTGTCTGAGAGCATTGTCTGCAGAACTCAATAGTCTCCCCACTTCCCTAGGGGATAGCCACACCCCAGACAAATAAGCCTAAGGTCTGTGATTCCCTTTACTTGGGTAAGAGTGGTGAAGTTGGAGATATCAAGGGATCATGTCACATTAAGTCAAGTCTACAAGCATTTATTAAGCACCTACTAGATACCAGGCATTATGCTAAATATTAAGATTCAGGTTTATGAAGGCTGAGACTTCAAAATCTGACATGTGGTGTAGAAACCTGCACTATGGCTTTTAAAGATAAATTTTTTAGCATATTTATCTTATTTTATCCTCACAATAGTCTTGAGTGAAGAGAGCTATTACTATTAAGTGGGTATGAGAATTTGTAGTGTTTAATAACTGAGCTCAAACAGACTAAAGCAGATGTTCTGTTATCATCGTTAAGCATCCTTGCTGTTGTAAGTGGTCCATCAGCCCTTGTTCATGAAGGTGTGCTTTGAGATTCCACTGCTTGTGTCCAAGATTCAATTCTAAATCTAGATTTGATGCTTTGTGGGAGAAGAGGGAAAAGGTCCCTGAAGAAGTAAGTCTGCTTCCCTCAAACCATGGTATTTCTGAATATGTATTTTTAAATGTCTTCCAGAGGACAGTTAGCCTCCTGCAGCCTTCCTCCCATTTCAGTCACATATACTCCTGAAGTGTAATGAGAGAAGGAAATCTATAGTCTCTTAGCTAGTCACCAGCATTTATTGCTACCACTCTTATATTTTCAGGAGGGTTATCCCTGATGCTCTAATCATCAGAAGGAGTTTCCCGTGGGAATTAGGTAGGAGGGTAGGAATGCTCCCAGAGTTTGGGAGGTGTTAAGATTTAGGGTTTTTCCAACCCAGGTCCACCCCCCACAAAGATTAGGGGGACACAGTCCTATTGCATCACTTCTATAGCTTATTACTACTACTTTCAGATCCCTTATATTTTCAGGAGGGCTATCTCTGATGCTCTAATCAAAGTATAGATAAATTAATAGAAGACAATGGAAAGGAACCTCCATGTTTCAATTTAAGACCATCTATGGGTATATTGGGCAGAAATCTACAAACCTTTTTCCCTCAAGATTTCATAAAGGTTGAATGAATATGACTTTGAATATATCCAGTATCTTTGTTCTCCTCTCAAGAAATGGTACAGCAGAAAAAGCATTGGATTTGAATTCAATAAAGATCTGGTTCAGATCCCACTTTTGAAGCTCACTAGTCTATGACCTTATCCTTAAACTGAAGAGAATAATAGCACCATCCATTTTTAAATTTTAGTATATTATTATTGTTGTTATTCTTATTTCATGAACTTCCATCTAATAAATGTATTATTATTATTGTTACTATTTCTTATTCCATAGATATAATTGTTATTCTTATTTCATGTGTATTATTATTGTTATTGTTGCTTATTTCATTAGCTTCTATTTAATTATGGTATTATATTGTTGTTATTTCTTATTTCATGAGCTTCCATATAATTATTGTATTGTCATTGTTGTTATTTCTTATTCCATGTGCATTATTGTTGTTATTTCTTATTTGTTTAGCTTCCATCTAATTCTTGTATTATTATTATTGTTATTTCTTATTTATGTTATTATTGCTGTTGTTCTTATATCATGTATATTATTATTATCTCTTATCTATATGTATTATTACTATTATTCTTATTTCATGTGTATTATTATTGTTGCTATTTCTAATTTCATGTGTATTGGTATTGTTATTTCTTATATCCTGAGTTTCCATCTAATTATTGTATTATTATTGTTGTTATTTCTTATTCCATTAGCTTCCATCTAAAATTTATTAAACAGGGTGTTTTTTGGAGGATATTATCCTCTGAAGGCAGTGTTTGAGAAATGAGTTATGGACCTGATTGTTGAGTGTTCTTCTGGATGATGAGAAAAGCACCTAAAGCTTTTCCTTAGTTTTTTTTTTTTTACCCTGAAACTCTCCCTGTGACTCCATCAGTCTAAAATCCCATATGCCATCTGAGAATACATGATTGACTAGAATACCCACACCATTTCTCAGCATGCCTTGACTTCCCAAACAGAATGCCTATTGTTGAGCAGGAAGAAAATTTTTCATGACTACTGTCAAAATGCCTATGGGAACTATCCTTCTCAAGGTCAAATTAGTCTTTGAAGATTACTTTGTGATTGCTGAAGGAAAATTATTTTTGTCCTCCTAATGATAGTAGATAGAAAAAGAGCTTCAATTCTTTCTTTAAAATTATTTTTAGAGTTAATATGAGAACTAATAAAAAAACTAAGCTTAGATGATAAAATTATGAAGCATACAAAGAGAAAAACCCATTTGTGACATATTTTATTAATTAAAAATTAACTTGTGTTTTCATTTTACAGTTTTAAAAATAATTTATGTATACTTTTTCAAATATTGCTGCCATTTTTCTCATAGCTCTCCCCCTCAGTAGAATCCTCCCTTGTAACAAAAGGTTATAGTTAATTAACAGAGACACACTGATGAGGAACATATGCCTGATTCTTATTCTCTAGTCTACTGCTTCTTCAGCCAGAGAAAGAGAGATGCTAGTCAATACCCATTTATTAAGCACATACTATACACAGATTAAGCCAGACACTGTGTTACACACTGGGGATAAAAAGAGGCAAAAGCTAGTCCCTGCTTTCATGGAGCTCATCATGGTCTTATGGAGCCAAATTTGGTCATTGCATTGGTCTGAATTATGACATTTTAAAATTTTGTTTTTCATCACATTTTTATGATCATTTATGTTAAACTCTTTGTTCTTCATTTCACAATTTATAAAATGTTTTCCTCACAACAATCTTGTGTATATCTGCAATAGGGGTGTTACTACCCCCATTTTTAAGATGGGGAAAATGAAGCTTAGAAAACTAAACTAAATAGAATGTCCAAGGTCACTCTGCCTAGGAAGTCAAGGTCTTTGACTTCCAAGTTGAAGGCTAATTTCACTGTTCGCTGTCTCTCCGGTGATAGTTAATGACCACCTGTAAGCTGTAGCACAAGGAGATTGCTAGGTCAAAAGGCATTTGCTAGCTTTCAGGTTGCAACAAACCCTATTAAGTTATGTTACAAGGAAATCCATTTATTTCACTTGCCATGGGAACAAGAGACAAAACTATAATAGGGGGAAAAACAACACCACTGTAAGCCCTTATTCCTTTATTCCAGTTTTGGGAAAAGCATTAAAAGAAAATAAACCCGTAAAAAATAAAATGTTAACCGATTTTCATAGTTACTAAAGCCTAACAGACTATTTCCAAAAAAAAAAAAAAAATCAGTTCCAGAAAATCACTTGGCCTGGAGACTCTATATGAGTTGGACTGCCTTCTCTTTCTATTTTACTGCTCCTTGTGTCATACAGCTAAGAGAATAACCAGTATTCCCTATCAATAAACAAAAAAAATTTCCCGGAAAAACAACACAAAGGACACAGAATGATGACTTAGGGTCTATTCAATTTATTTTGGGTCCTTTCTTTTATCTTTCTAATTCTCATTATTAGGATCACTTACTTATTGGCAAAAGACCCATCCTTATTTCCCAAAAGTCCTTGCCATTTAGTACCATTCAGATCCATGGCTTTGCTACAGCAGAAAGATTCTACTTGTTTGTATAATCACCAGCAAACAGTCTCAAAAGCTGAACGGCAATGACATCATTGTCCACATGACCTCTTAATTTAGGTTAAGGCCATCAGAAAGATGGGTCAGAGATGGAACCCAGCCAATGTGACTGTTACTGACTTGGGCTGTCAAAGACATTAAGACCCTCCCCTCCATCAGCTTTCTCTCCCCTCCTTTCCTTTCCTTTATCTCTTATCTCTTCCATTCTCCTCCCTTCTTAATTCATTTAGTGAGAGAAACTGCAATCTACTGACACTATCTAGTACCTAGCACTACACCATTTCTATCAAATAAGTTCTTATTTACCAGATTTAATTAGTCTTGCCCTGTCTTACAATGGGAAGGACACTGGATGAACAGTCCGAGTTCAGATCCTGCCTCTCTGTCAACCCAGTTCTGTCATCTATAAAATGTGGGGGTTGCTTACCTGACTCTGGATTTATGATCCCCTATTCCTGCCCTCAGTCATGCCCGGGGCAGAATAAGCATGGAGACATGAGGTAATTTGAAGGGGGAGAGGATACTAACAAGTAGCAGAATTAGAGAAGTTTTTATGTAGGAAATAGGATGTGGATGAAGCTTTAATGGAAGATGAGAATTCTGCGAGTGAGGCATTGAGGGGAGTCCATGTTAAGGCATAAAGACAGAGAGAGAGAGACAGACAGACAGACAGACTTAGAGAAACAGAGAGACACACACAGAGACAGAGAAAGAGACAGAGAGAGAGAGACAGACAGAGAGAAACAGAGAGACAGAGATAGAGACAGAGACAGAGAAAGAGACAGAGACAGACAGAGACAGAGAGAGAAAGATAGACAGAGAGAGAGAAACAGAGAGACTGAAACAGAGAGAGAGAAACAGAGAGAAAGAGAGACAGAGACAGAGACAGAGAAAGACAAACGGAGAGAGAGGAGAGTCAGAGGCAGACAGAGACATACAGAGATAGAGAGAGACAGAGACATACAGAGAGACAGAGGAAAAATAGAAATACAGAGAAAGACAAGAAACACACACAGAGAGAAATGCAGAGACAGAGACAGAGACACAGAGAGAGGCAGAAATACACACAGAGACAGAGATAGAGACTGAGACATACAGAGACATAAAGAGGAAGAGAGACAGAAAGAGATAACACACAGAAGCAGAGACTCAGAGAGACAGAGACTGAGACACACAGAGACAGAGAAACAGAAAGAGAAATAAACACACATACACACACAAGTGCAGAGATAAAGAATGAGACACACAGAGAGATAGAGATAGACAGAGTCACACACAGAGACAGAAAGAGGAAGAAAGAGACAGAGACATAGAGAGAAAGAGAGACAGAGAGAGAGGAGAAGGAGGAGAAGAAAAAGAAGGAGGAAGAGGAGGAAGAAGAGGAGGAGAAGGAGGAGGAAGAGAAGGAGGACGAAGAGGAGGAGGAGGAGGAAGGGAGAGGGAGAGAGACAGACACACAGAAATAGAGATAGAGAGAGGAAGGGAGGAAGGGAGAGAAAGAAGGAGGGAGGGAAGGGGGGAAGAGAAAGAGGGAGGTAGAGGGTGAGAGAGGGAGGGAAATGGGGAGAGAGGGGAGAGAGATGGAAGAGAGGGAGAGGGAAAGAGAATTCTGTATTCAAGAAAAGCTAGAATCTAGTTTGACTAGAAAACTGAAGTCCATGAAGAGTGATATGAAATAAATCTGGAAAGATAGGTAGGTAGTAGTCAAATGATGGAAAACTCCAAAGTCAGTCAAGCTAAGGAGTAATTGGAAGCTTTTGATCAAGTGTGTGTGTGTGTGTGTGTGTGTGTATGTGTATCTAGGTCTGGGTCTGGGTCTGTGTGTGTGTCTGGGGGTGATATAGTCAACTCTATTCTTTAGGGACTTTTTTGAGGGACAACTTTGGGGAGAATGGTTTGGAGAAGGAAGACCATGGAGACCAATTAGAAGATTATTGTAGTAGTTCAGGTTGTTGCTGTTCATCCTTCATTCTCAGAGGACAGAGAATAGCATGGGAGATGACATTAGGGGGAAATGCCATGACTTGCAAGTGAATGGGATTTAAATGAGGAAGAGCTGTGCAAAGTCCCTAGCGTCACTCTCTTGTCTGGAGCCATCTGGGTCCATGGCAAGATAGAGAGCAGGACGACTGGAGAGGACGCTGCAGGTAGTCCAGCAAGGAGGTGATGAAGAACTCGAGTAGTACCAATAATGGAGAGAACAAAAGTGGATGTGAGATGTGATGCAGGTGACATTGACAGGACTTGGCTCCTGGTGACATGGAAAAGAGACAATGAGGGAGAACGGAGGCAAGGAATAGCAGTTTATAAACCAAGAAACTAGGAGGAAGGTGCTGAATCTGAGGGAGGACTAGATTTATAAAAGAAAACAATCTGTTTTGTTCTGGACTTGTTGAATATGAGACATTTATAGTGCACTCAGGTGAAGATGTTCAGCAAGCGAATGACGTTATGATGTTGGAGTTCAGAAAAGATTAGAATTGGATACAGACAGGTCTGGACTCATCTTCATGGTCATAATCATTTAACCCATGGAAGCTGATGAGATCACCCAAATAGTTCAGATTTCAGGCATACTATATTACTTAATGTTCATGATCATTGTGAAGATAATGAGATAATATTTGTAAAGTTCTTTGGAAATCTTAAAACATCTACACATGTATTAATTATTGTTAGCTTTTATTATTTTAAATATCCATTGATTTTTGTCAATTCAATAAAGAATAATTATTGAAAATTACTGCAAAATCCAAAAGTCTGTTAAACATAAATTTTTATATGATATTCTTTTCAAGGGCAAATAGCTGCACAGCAAAATAGTTTGGATAAATTAGAGACCAAGATTATTTAAGGCTCCTTAAATAAAGTTGTAATGAATCTTGGGCTAAAATCCAACTATCAACTAATGCCTTCAGGATGAAAGGACAATTAGGAAATTTTCACTTTATACTTCAATTGCAAAAATAAATCACTTGTTTAAGTAACACTTTATGAATTTTTCTAATGAGCCCAAGTTCATGAGCTTGATCCCTTGTGGGTTCAGTTATCTGAGGTCAACTTTATGACCAAATTCATACCTAATTGTAGTTATTATCTTTGAAAATGCTCACAGTAGCTCATGAGGTATGCTGAATAAGAGAACGTAAATAGGTTGGTACAAAACAATCAATCATTTTGGGTAAATGACAGCATAGCTTGTAGATTATGCATCATTAGTTTTATTTTCACATATAATATATTATTCATTCACAAATTCTGTAGTTTGAATGAGTTTAAATCATTTCTCTATTGATAAGGACTTAGATTTAGGTATAAAGAATTACATAACATATATATGTATACAAAAGGGCATCTCTCACTCTCTTCAATTCAATTGATGATAATAAAGTCATATGTAATGAGGTTTTCATATGTTAATAACATGGCTCTATGCCAGGAATCCCTTTATAAGGTGCAAATTAATGCATTGAATGAATCAAAAAGGGCTCAAAAAAAGGCTGCCCTAGGAATTACTGATGCCAAAGACATTTCTGTTCAATTTGGTGGAAATGAATAATTTGTGAATTAATATGTAATTTGTATCTGTTTCTTAAAAAAAAAAAAAAAAAGGCTCCAGGGCTAGAATTAAGAAGATCTGAGTTCAAATGAGTCTCAGACACTAGTGGTATGATTCTGAATGAGTTAATTATTATTTGCCTCAGTTTCCTCATATGTAAAGTGGTGGTAATGATAGCACCTACCTCCCAGAGTTGTAAGGATAAAATGAAATAATACTTAACACAGTGCCTGGCACATAGTAAACACCACATAAATACGCACTATTAATTTTGTTGTTGTTCAGTTGTTGAGCTTTGTGTCCCTATGAACCTGTCAAATGACTGTTCAAAAACGCCTAGCCAGAGTGAGACATACTATGCATGAGGTTTTCCTGGCAAAAATACTGGACTGGCTGGCCATTTCCTTCTCCACCAAATTAAGACAACAGAGGTTAAGGAAGTGCCAGAGGTTAAGCTATTAAGTGTCTGAGGCTGGATTTGAACTCAGCCTTCCTGAATCTAGGCTCAGAACTCCACCCACTGAAACATTTACCAGCTTCTAGCTTTTATTATTAGCTCTCATAAATTAACCACTTTGGAAATTATTACTCAGTGTGTTATTAATGATAGAAGGTACTTTAATATTTGGTTTTCAAATTTGTTTCCCATGGCTTTTACCCCAAATAGTGCAGAGAAGTATAAGTCTGTGATTTCATTTATTTATTTATTCTTTATTTTTGGTTTATTTTTCTTTCTTTTTAATTTTTGTTTTGTAAAACAATTTTGTCTCATTCACAAAATAAGGACTATAAGAAGACCTTCATGGTTCTATGCTATTGTAGAGGAAATACTAAAAAACAAAAACAAAAGCAAAAACAACAAACCAAACATAACTATTGCTTAAATGAGGTCTCATACTCATTTTAAGGAGTTCACAGTGTAGATTAATGCTGATTTATTTACCCTTTCCTTAGGAAAGGTCTGTGATGTCACAAACTGTATACTTATGATCTCAAAAATGTCACTAAGGCAAACTACTAACTTAGAAAAAAAATCTACTCACCTTCAAAGATCATACATCACAGATTTAGAACTAAAAAGAACCTTAGGGGTGATCTTGTCTGATTCCTGCTTTTGTAATCTTTTGTAACTTACTTTTTGGAAGAGTTAAAGGTCACAAAAGTAGTACCAGATAAGAATCTGGACTGGACCTCTGATTTTATCTGAAGACTTCCCCCAAGGAATGGGTGGGTGAAAACAATTTGTTCCAAGGCACCTAAACAGGTGCTGTGGAGTGCCAGGGCTTGGTCAGGCAGTGAAGATTCCAACTTCATCCACTGCAAACCAGATCATCCCCACTTATCCTGGCTTTTGTCTTATAGTGGATCTCAATGGCTCTGGAGGAGAAAATGAGTCCAATGGTTTTGTGTTTTTGCCTCACTTAAATCCAGTTCATAAGCAAGTTAAGACCCTGGACTTCCACAAAAACAAAGGATGCACTACATAGGAAATGCCCTCAACTAAAGCAGATTGTCACATTCTCTGCAATTCACAGTCTTGGGCTTCCCAAGGTCATTTAGGTTAAACGACAGACTGGGGATAGGGGCCCACTCCTTCCCAACTCTGAAATTAGAATTCCAGTCCCCCGACTGATCCATATCCAGTTCTCCTATCCATTGGCTGGGCTGTGATATTATCATAATGGAACACACAGTAAACCTGAAAGGAAGAATCACATAGTGATAACAAAACTTCAGACTGAATGATCTATTTAACTCAGATAGTTTAGGAAGTTCAGAAATTAACAATCCCAACTAATTTATCCAACTAAATTGAATCCAACTAAGTTATTAGAGATGCAGAGTTAAAAGGAGCCTCAAAAAATCATCTACCCCAGTCCTCTCAATTTCTCAGTTTACAAATTAGGGAACTGAAGTCCCCAAATCTAAAGGAACTTCCCCAATTTCAACAAAATAGTAAAAGATAGGATTTGAATTCAGACTTTTCTGGACTCTGTCCATTCACTGAATCGGGTTTCATTTTGTTGTTATTATTCAATAGTTACTCCATTTGTTTTTTGTTTTTTTGGCAAAGATATTGGAATGGTTTGCTATTTACTTCTCCAATTTAATTTATAGATGAGGAAACTGAGGAAAACAGATTAAGTGACTTGCCCAGACCACATAGTTAGTAAGCATCTGAGGCTAAAGTCAAACTCAGAAAGTTTTCCAACTCCAAGTCTAATACTCTATCTACTATACTACCTAGCTCCCCTGTTATTTGAGGAATGATAAAAAAGTCATTATCTAGCTTGAGGACCAAAGTATTGATTATCTTACTAATTATAATATTACTTAAAATTAGAAGTAACAAGATGGTAAAAGGAGGATTTCTAAATAGTTTTTTGAGCCAGTAGCAGTTAAACTTATGAAGGAAGTTAATTCCCAAGAAAACAATATTATATCCCATTGTTTCTAGAAATGCATACAAAAACAAGAGGAATTAAACTACCATAGAGCTGGGAACTATTAAGGGGAAAAGTGATTTGCTTATTTGAACAAACAAAACCCTTTAACAGCAGCATCTGCACCCCAAGAACTAATTCACAATCAACCTCATTTGGCACCATTGCTGAATTTATTATTGTTATTTTTAAATTAACTACTTCTTTTGTCAACTCCTTCTGGGAACCCAGGCCAGAACCTGGAAATTCAAGCTTATAAGGCAGGATTCTAATGATAGCACAAGGAAGAAGAGGCCTGCAGAGAGAACAAAGTGACTCCTCCTGCAGCTTCTTTCTTTCTTCCTCCCTTTCCCCCAAATCACCTGCTGACCCATGAGCAAACAAAGGATTGCCATCTCTCCAGATATTGCCAGCTTCTCTGGCGGTCTGAGCACAGGCAGTAAACAAAGCTGGGAGTGAAGGGAGGCAGTCTGGGAGATGATAGAGGGGGTTTACCATTCTATTAACTTATTTTAGCACACTCTGTCACCTCTGAGTCATACTGAGGCAGGGAGAAGAAATCTATCACGCTAGTTCTACCCCGGGGATTGCACCAGAGGCTACAGGGCACCCAGAAGTGAATGTCCCTGAGGTTTAAAGAAAACATTTCCCTGGCTGGTGAAGAATGGGTCCTGTTTTGTTAAAAAATGGTGTCATAAAAACCCAAAGAGCTGGAGTATCTCCCTTCATATCTCCAGGTTTATGGCTAAAAAGAGGCAGCTGTGATGGATGGAGGCCCCCAGAACCTCAGGTCATTTGGAATGGTAATAGGTATATTTCCCTTGACTCTGATGAAGCTGAGAGACTTTTACATATAAGGACTTTATCTTCTCTGGAGCAGGAGGTAGAAGAAAAGCTTGACTGATCTCTCTGATGAGAACATTATTAAAACTTTCTATCTCCCAGCATTCCATTTCTCTTTCATTGTCTAGTGACCTTTTTATTGGACAGTGAAGAAAGAGCCTCATTTCCTTGAACTTCTGATATGTTGCTTATATTTAGTATTCTATTTACTCAAAAACATATCTATCGCCCAGAACCTCTGGCAGGAGGTTTGAAATACGAATGAGGAAGATGACGCTTATCAGCTAAAGTGCCCAGTTTAAAAAATAGCTCCCAGCTTTATCTCCCAGAAAATGTCAAGCCGCCATTCAGACGGGCCATGTCCCCTTCAAAAAAGGTCAACAAAGCAGAACTGGGCAGGGGGAGGAGGGCCAAAGCAGGACGGAAATGAGGGTGCTGGTTCTAAGACGGTACTGACCTACTGGCAGAGTTCTCTCGGAACCCAGACTACGGGAACAATCTGCTGAAAGCTTAGAGAGGGAATGAGGATACAGGATCTTGAATTGTGGGTAATTCCACACTACTTAGTGACTTTTCTACCAAGAGGACTTGCCTTATTTTATATATGCTCTGTTTGCTGAATCATAATGATTTCTCTGTGTGATCCATGAACCTATAATACTATATTAAATACTAATTATTACTAATAATAAATACTCATAAATTAGTATTATTACTAATAATAAATACTCACATTAGTATTATTACTAATAATAAATAAATACAAATGAGTATTTATAGAAAGCAAATTGATTCACTGGAAACAATAGAGTACAGTGGGGAGCATGCTGGAAGGACTGGGTTCAAATACTATTTGTAATACTCACTAGCCAGCTAGTGAGCTTTCGTTAAGAGACACAAACTGTCTGAGCCTCAGGCAACTAACTCCCCAAAACTTTATTACTGAGTTAGAATTGGCTGTGAGAGGCTGTCTCATACTGATGAAAATATAGATCCTGGATACAGTAATATAATATTAAATAATTGCTTTAATTATAGGATCCTACTGAAGTTATGCAAAGTTGTATGTATAAATAAGGAGCTTTTCTCCAGTTGAATAATAATGATTTTATAAATTCCAAATCTTCATGAGGATAGAGCAATGCAATGAAGAACCCAGGGTCATATCCTGTCTTTGAATCTTATTATCAGTGTGAGGTGGGGCGAGTCACATCATGCTTCTCAGCCTCAGTTTTCTCATCTGTAAGATGAAAGGATTGCAACCAATCAGGGGTTCTTTTGGCAGTCTGAAGAAGCCCATAAACCCTTTCTTAGAATATATATTTTTTAAAATTTTTGAAGTGTTTTTATTTTTTTAATGTGTTTATTCTTTTGGGGGGAGGAGGAGGTAATAGGGGTTAAGTGACTTGCCCAGAAGCACAGAGCTAGGAAGTGATAAGTGTCTGTGGCTAGATTTAAACTCAGATCCTCCTAATTCCAGGGCCAGTACTCTATCCAACATGCCATGTAGAATAATATTTTTAAATGCATAAAATACAAAAGATTAAAAAGGAAGTCAATTCTCTTGATATAGTTATTAAAATATTAAAAAAGCACAAGTTAATAGAGGCCAGGTTAAGAATATTTGGACCAGATAAACTCTTAGATTCTGATGTTTGTGATGGAGGCAAAACATGACTTGCGTCTCATGGAAATGTTGTTGAACGTCTATCGGACCTCAAAGTTAACAGGTTTCAGGAGACAAAGTTAGTGAGTAAAAGCCATCCCACCTCACAAGTTTGAGGTAGAAAATTATCTGAGCATTAAACTGAGGAGGGGCTGAAACCAAAGAATTACAGTGAGAGGAAACCTTAAAGGCCTGCCCTGTCAAATCACATTAAGGATATCATTAGCATCAATAAACATTTGCTCCGTGCTTAATTGCATGTGGCAGGGGCCTCCCAGGGTAGGGGGAGCTTCATAGCCCAGATCACTGTCCTCTAGGTGATTATAGTATAAGACAATAGCTTATCAAAGTGTTTGCTCCGCTTCACTTTCCCAAATGTGATTTGACAAAGAGCTAGGAAGTAGCTTTCTCTAAGATCCCTCTAATCCCATAGTGCCCCTCCTGGTTTTCCTAGTTTGTTTGCCTACAATCCAAGCTGTGTCACAGATTTAATAAATACACAGTTACCAAGAAGAGAGGATGAACATTTCTGGCAAGAGAAAAGCTTCTCTGAATCTCAAGACAAGTTGTCAAGTCCCAGGAAAGGTCGGCACAGAGGACACAACAAGAACCAGTTTCATAGATCAAGATTCTGATGGGTACCAGGATAATAAGGGCCTGATTCGTGATGGAAGCAGAGGGGAAGAGAAAGCAGGGAGCAGGGATGTTATCCTTTGCAAATATCCCAAAGTCAGAGTCTGATGACCCAAAAGACAAACGGGCATTTGTCCAGTGACCTGTGATAAAACAAACACTATTTGAGTTGCTTATAAGAGGAAAAAGAAGTAATAACCTGTCATTTTTACTATAGAAGACAACCTCTCAAATTCTTTCTTTCTTTTTGTCTCTGTCACTCTCTCTGTCTCTGTTTCTTTCTGTCCCTCTGCCTCTCTTGTCTTTCTCTCTTGCTCTATCTCTGTCTCCTCTCT
Source organism: Sarcophilus harrisii (assembly GCF_902635505.1). Classification (NCBI taxonomy): domain Eukaryota; kingdom Metazoa; phylum Chordata; class Mammalia; order Dasyuromorphia; family Dasyuridae; genus Sarcophilus; species Sarcophilus harrisii. Next base: position 572,807,279 of record NC_045427.1, on the reverse strand, counting down.
GTCTGTTTTTTTCTCTGACTGTCTATGTCTCTGTCTTTTTCTCTTTCTCTTTCTCTGTCTCTCTCTTTTTGTCTCTGTCTTTCTGTCTCTGTCTCCTCTCTGTCTCTCTGTTTTTGTCTTTCTTTTTCTCTGTCTGTCTCTCTCTTTATGTCTCTGTCTTTTTCTCGCTGTCTCTCTCTGTCTCTTTGTCTTTCTGTCTTTGTCTCTCTCTAATACATACACAGACACTTTCATTGTCTCTGTGTTTGTGTGTCTGTCTCTGTCTTTCTTTGTTTCTCTCTCTCTCTCTCTCTCACACACACACACACACACACACTTTCACTGTCTCTGTCTCTGTGTGTGTCTCCCTCTGTCTTTCTGTCTCTGTCTGTCTCTCTGTCTCTATCTGTCTCTGTTTCTGTCTCTTCTCTGACTCTGCCTCTGTCTCTCTCTTTATGTCTCTGTCTTTCTCTCTATCTCTGTCTCTGTCTCTCTCACACACACAGATCTACATACACAGACACTTTCTCTGTCTCTTTGTGTGTCTGTCTGTCTGTCTCTGTCTTTCTCTGTCTCTTTCTCTCTCTGTCACTCTATCTCTCTATCTCTGTCTGTCTCCTCTCTGTCTCTCTGTTTCTATCTTTCTTTTTCTCTGATTGTCTCTCTATGTCTCTGTCTTTTTCTCTCTATCTCTGTCTCTCTATCTCTTTGTCTTTCTGTCTCTGTCCCTCTGTCTTTGTCTCTCTCTAATACATACACAGACACTTTCATTGTCTCTCTGTGTGTCTGTCTCTGTCTCTTTTTTTGTTTCTCTCTCACACACACATACACACACTTTCACTGTCTCTGTCTCTTGTATGTGTCTCCCTCTGTCTCTCTGTCTCTGTCTGTCTCTCTGTCTGTTTCTGTCTCTTCTCTGACTCTGCCTCTGTCTCTCTCTTTATGTCTCTGTCTTTCTCTCTCTGTCTTTGTCTCTTTGTCTCTCTCACACACAGACCTACATACACAGACACTTTCTCTGTCTCTTTGTGTGTCTATCTGTCTGTCTCTGTCTCTCTCTCTTTCTTTTTGTCTCTATCTTTCTGTTGCTCTCTGATTCTCTGCCTTTTGCTCTGGCTCTCTCTGTACCTTTCTGAATCTCTTTCTCCCTCCCTCTCATCCACTCCCCCAATTGCTAAGAAGAAGATATGGAAATAAACCCAAGGAATAAAGCAATAAAGATGAAGGAAAATGCTGAAATCCTTATTCAGGCTTCCAAGACCAGAAATGGTATCCATATAATTTTGCAGATGGGAATATGACTCCAAGGTCAAGCATAATACAAATGTAGAGACAATGAAAGAAAATGGAAAGCTAAGACTAGGCAGAAAGTGTAATTGATCAAGGTACATACTTGGAAAAAATAGCATGATTCCCTAAAGTGCAACCTTCTATTTTTTACATATATAAACAACATATTTCTAATTCAGTTGTATGCTGCTGCTTATGTAAGATGGGATGATACATGACTCCTCTCTATTCCTTAACAAAAAGATTTCTCTATCTTGAATATTGATTTTTGGAAGAGGATAAGATGACAGGTTTGTACCATAGAGTGAAGGGATTGCGTGATTAGGACCAAAGCTATCAGAAATATGCTACATATATAAAATTTAGGAGCCTAGATGGAGAAAAGTTGTATATAGTACAGAAATGAATATGGCGAATAGACCCTTTCAGACCCATAGAATATCAGACCTTCCAGGAATCCTAAGAACTAACAAGCTGTATTAAGAGCCTCTGACCCTTTAGAGAAGTATCTCTCTCCCTTCCTCCAACTAATCCTTTCCAAATACTGATCCAAATGGGAATATCCAGTGTTTTTACTCCTGGCCAGAATACCTTCCCCATCCAAATCTTTTGGAGATCTCTCAAGATACAGTTCAAGTCACACCTTGTTCATGAAGTTTTCCCTGATTAATCTAAACTTTAATCATCTTTCTCTGCTCATGGTCACATGGAGCCTTTACCTCACAATTAATGGGATTTTGTGGCAGCAGACATTTTGGGAAGATCTATTGTGCTTTTACTTTCATAAACATGAATCTTGCTTGATCTATTTAATGTGTAGATCGTTGTCCATCTGCAGCTGATGCTCAAAATTTAAACATATGCATTAAGTTCATACCTCACAAATAAGTGTATAGACCTATATATACATATAAGTGCAAATATAGATACATAGTCCCATATGTGTGTTTAATACATATACTTGTATGCACAGACAGACAAATCCAGCTAAGGAATACTGGCCCTGCCCATCCTTCCCACTTCACAATATCACCATTGAAAGCATAATAACCTTCCTGAGTCCTTCCTCATAGCTCAAGTGCAATGATCTACTCAATAAAGGAATGTGTCCTAGAACACCATGCTTCTTTACTGTTTGATGAGCTTGGCTCTAGAAATATCCCTATCTCAACCCTGATCATTAGTTGGAAGGAAGAACCAGAAATGAATTTTACTATTATAACTTACCTGGTCCTTTCCCCTCCTCCCTATTGCTCAATCATTAATAATCAAATCAACATTCTCCTTGCTGTTGTGAAAGGAATGACAACCTACTGTTTTGGTTCATTCAGAATCATAATGATTCTGAGTTTTAGATCATCTACAAGAAGCTTACTTCCCTGGTCACCAGTCACTTCTCATTGCTATCTTAACCTCATTTCTCTAGACTGCCAATTCACTCTTCACTATTTTTTCACTGCACCTTTTTAAATTTCTGTTCTATTGTTAACAAATTGTCCTTCATAATAAACTTGTGTTCTTCACAATATGATTTATCTTAGGAGCTTCCCATTACCTTGCTAATAAAGTTTATCTCTTAAGTTTCAACTATTTCAGAGCACAGACCACTTTTGTATGTCCTATAATAGCAATCATAGTAGAAGAGTCATTGTAATATAAAATTATACAGTTTGGTGTGATACATACAGAGAAACATGGAAAGATTTACATAATCTGATTCAGAAAGAAGGAAGCATAGTTAAGAAAACAACATACACAGTCACAATAATAGAAAGAAAAACCTCTAGAATTATCAAAAATTAATAGCCATATTATAAGGATGATCAAATGAGAAAGACTTAGCTACTCTGATCATTATAATGATCCAAGAAAATTCCTAAAGATCCATGATAAAAAGTGTATAAATATATATATATATATGTATATATGTACTAATTGTTTCTTCTCTTCTCTTTTCTTTTTCTTTAAAAGTATTATTTCTTACATAGAATGATGCTCTGGGAAGGGAAGGAATTATAGAAGAATTTCTAGTGATATAAAAAATAAAAGATATCTGTAAAATTTTATTACAGAAATAAACATACAATTTAAATGAGGAAGTTGTAGGTCATCTAGTCCCACTCCTACCTAAGCTGTGAATCCTTTCTGCAACATTTAATTCAATTCAAACCAATTCCATTTAATTCATCAGATGCTTCCAGGACATGCACTCACACCTCTGGCCATTTATTATCCAGTTTTCACTTGGTGATTTTTAAGGGACTTTAATATCTTATGAAGTCATTCATTTCATTTTGAGGCAGCTCTAATATTTAGAAAGTCCTTCTTAAATCAAGTCTCTTAATGGAGTCTGACAGAATGAAACTTTTCTCCAGCTCTAGATAGACTGAAAAAGCTTCAAGAAAGGTTAGTTTCACTGGAGTGAAAGGAGTGTTCAGCCCAGTTCATATACTCTGGGAAAGCCTGTGAGAGAGTTTTAATCACAGCAAATCAGCAACTAAGACCCTTAGTTCTGGATCAGTAGAGGAGCAGATCAGTAGGGCAGCTCTCAGTCCAAGATCAGAAGGCAAACTGAGAAACCAGGATATTCGCTGAAAAGAGCAGGCAAAGCTGCCCCTGCAAACACAAGAGGTTCCTGTGTTCAAAGAGAAGCTTCACAGGAAGTTTAGGATAGTGTTCTCTTTATCCCAGAAGCAGAACTCAAGCATAAAAGTAAAAAAAGAGAGAGAGAGAGAGAGAGAGAGAGAGAGAGAGAGAGAAAATAACAAAAGAAAAGGAAAAAATGAGCAAGAAATAGAAAAGAACCTTGACCAGAGAAAGCAACAGAACGTGTGACAGGACATACCAAAATACATTCTCAGTTGAGGACAAAATGTCCACAGAAGAGATCTCAAAGAGTGTTAAATGAATTGGTCTCAAATCCAAAGAGGTTTCTTAGAAGTGTCCATAAAAGACTTTAAAAGTCAATTAAGAGAGGTAGAATCAAAAATGAGAAAGGAAATGAAAGGTATGCATGAGAGAGTCAAAACCTTGGGGGGAAAAGGAAGGAAAAATATTGTCTGAAGAAAATAACTCCTTAGAAATTAGAATTAACCCAATGGAAAAAGAGATACAAAAGTTAACTGAAGAAAATCACACAGGGGCAGCTAGATGGTGCAGTGGATAGAACACCATCCTGAAGTCAGAAGGATCTGAGTTTAAATCTGACCTCAGACACTTAATAGTTTCTAGCTATGTGACCCTGGGCAAGTCACTTAATCCCAATTGCCTCAGCCTAAATAAATAAATGATGATTGATTAAAAAAAAAAAAGAAAGTCACATATTAAAAACTAAAACAGAGTAAATGCAAGCTAATGACTCTGTGAGACAAGAAGAATCAATCAAACTAAAAAAAATTGAAAAAAATGAAAGAAAATGTGAAATATCTCATTGGAAAAACACAACCAACTTGGAAAATAGTTCCAGGAGCAACAATTTAAAAATTATTGACCTAGGGAGGAGCCAAGATAGCTGAGAGTAGACACAGCTTTCTATGACCTCCTCCAAGTTTCTCTCAAGTTAACAGCAGATTAAGCCTCTAAACTGGTTTTAGAGAGATAGAACCCACAAATATTTGGAGTACAACACATTTTCAGAAGAAGATACTTTGGAAGAACTTCAGAACAGATCTGTTTCAATTAAGCAGAGGGAGATGCCGCAAAGCCCAGACCCCAGTGCAAGGAGCCTAAGGCAAGGAGCTGAGGAAGGGAGCCAGGGAGTTGCTGGGTCTGCATAGCAGGAAATCTACCGTAAGGCTCTTAGGTTACTCTGTCCTGGTCACAAGCAGGTGGTTAAGCAGATTTGCTGTAAAACTTCCAAAAGCCAATACAAAAAGCAAATTGGGTGCCCCTGAAGCTGGGAAGACCTGGCCATGCTTACACAGCCTCAGAAGTCAGTCAGTGGAACTGCTCTAGGGAAAATTGAAGCAATTGTCACCCCTTTGCCTTAAGAGCAGACCTCAATCTTTAAAAAATGAGCAAAAAAGCAGAAAGAACTCTGATCATAGACAGCTTTTAAGAGAAAGAAAAGAATAAATCTCAATCCTTGAGGATGCTAAAAGCAAGCTAGTTCCAGGGAAGCCCCAAAGGGTGATATGAATTGGTCCACATTTCACAAGGCCTTCTTGGAAGAATTCAAAAAAGATCTTAAAAGAGACTTAGAAAAAAAATGCAGAAAAGAAATGAGAACTTTGCAAGGAAAAGGAACACCAGAAGTTTCCTGAAGAAAATTCCTTTAAAAATAGACTTGATCAATTGGGGAAAAACATATAATTCATTACAAAATAGATATGAACAAGAAACCAATTCACTGAAAGACAAAATCTGTGAAATGAAGAAAAAAATGCAATGAACAAAAACTTCATATGAAAGTTTAATTGGCCAAATGCAAAAGAAGATAAAAAAAGCTAACTGAAAAAAAATTCACTAAAAATTAGAAATGAACAAATGCTAAGTGAATGAATCAATGACACTTTAAGAATCAGTCAAACAAAACTAAAAAAAAAATGGGAAAAAAGAAGAAAATGTAAAATATCTCATTGGAAAAACAACTGACCTGGAAAATAGATCTAGGAAAGACAATCTAAGAATTATTAGACTTCCTGAAAATGATGATGAGAAAAAGAGCTTAAACATTATCTTTCAGGAAGTCATCAAGGAAAACTGCCTAGATGTCCTAGAACCAAAGGATAAAATAGTCATTGAAAGAATTCATCAATCACCTCCTGAAAGATACCCCAAAATGAAAACTCCAAGGAACATCATAGCTAAATTTCAGAATTATCAAATCAAAGAGAAAATATTACAAGTAGTCAGAAGAAAACGATTCAAATATCGAGGAGCCACAATAAGGATTGACCAGGACTTAACCTCTACTTTAAAAGATCTAAGGGCACAGAATCTGATTTTCCAAAAGGAAAAGCAACTTGGGTTGCAGCCAAGAATCAATTATCAAGCAAAATTAAGCGTCATCTTTCAGAGAAAAAGCTGGACATTTGATGAAACAGGTGAATTTCATCTATTTCTGATGAAAAGACAAGAACTGAATAAAAAATTTGATCTTCAAATACAGAACAAAAGAGAAGCATAAAAAGGTAAAAAGAAAAAAAAATAACTTTCTTTTAAAAGTTAAAAAGCTTATATCCCTATATGGGAATATGATATCTTTAACTCTTCATATCTATACTTCTATTATGGGATACTTATAGAGTGTAGGTATAATTTGATTTTATTGTGATGATTTAAAAAGTAAACTAGAGGAGGAATGGTGATTCTACTGGAAGAAGAGGAAAATGGACTTAAAATGGAGTAAATTACATCTCAAAAGGAAACAAAAAAGACCTATTGCAATTAAGAGAAAGAAAGGAGAGGGATGAGCATTATCCAAATCTTACTTTCATCAGATTTGGCTCACAGAGAGATTATCAGACCCATTTAGCTTCACAGAGAAGCTTGTTTCATCCTATAGGAAAAAAGGAGGGGAAGAGGGAATGGAAGACAAGAAGCTAATGAAAGGCAGAAGACAAGTAGGAGGGGAAAGGTATAAAAAAGGGGAACTACTAAAGGGAAAGACTGTTTGAGGGAGAGGGTGATCAGTGACAAAATACTGGGGAGGAAGGAGAGGGGAGAGAAAATGTAATGGGGGATAAACAATATGGCAGAAAATAAATAGTAATTCTATCTGTAGATGGGATCAACTTTCCCATAAAATGGAAGTAGATAGCAGACTGGATTAAAAGCCAGAATCCTACAATTTGTTATTTACAAGAAACTCATTTAAAACAGAATGATACATACAGAGTAAAGGTAAAAGTCTGGAGCAGAATCTATTATGCTTCAGCTGAGTTAAAAAAAGAAAAAAAGCAGAGATAGCAATCCTGATCTCAGATCAAGCAAAAGCAAAAATAGATCTAATTAAAAGAGATAAGGAAGGAAATTACATCCTGCTTAAAGGTACCATAGATAATGAAACAATATTAATACTAAATATATATGTACCAAGTGGTATAGCATCCAAATTCCTAGAGGAGAAGTTAAGAGAGCTGAAAGAAGAATTAGACAACAAAACTATATTAGTGGGGGATCTCAACATTGCTCTCCCAGAACTAGATAAATTAAACCACGAAATAAATAAGAAAGAAGTTAAGGAGGTAAATAGAATCCTAGAAAAGTTAGGTATTAAGATTTTTGGAGAAAATTGAATGGAGACAAAGGAGTTTACTTTTTTTTCCTTAGTGGTTCATTGAACCTATACAAAAATTGATCATATATAAGGGCATAAAACCCTCAAAACCAAATGCAGAAAGGCAGAAATAGTAAATACATTTTTTTCAGCTCATGATGCAATAAAAATCACATGCAATAAAAGGCCAGGGAAAAATAGTCCAAAAATTAATTGGAAATTAAATAATATAATACTAAATAATGAATAAGTAAAACAACAAATCAAAGACACAATCGATAACTTCATCCAAAAGGATGACTATAGTGGGACAACATACAAAAATTTATAATATGCAGCCAAAGGGTTTTTAGGAAAAATTTTATATCTCTATATGTTTACTTGCATAAAACAGAGAAAGAGAAGATCAATGAATTGAGCTTGCAACTAAAAAAGCTAGAAAAAGAATAAATTAAAAACCCCAATCAAATACCAAACTTAAATTCTGAAAATAAAAGGGAAGATTAATAAAATTGGAAGTAAGAAAACTATTGAATTAATAAATAAAACTAACAATTGGTTTTGTAAAATAAACCAACAAAAAAGATAAACTTCTAGTTAATTTAATTAGGAAAAAGAAATAATAAAATCAAATTATTAGTCTCAAAAATAAAAAGGGAGAACTTTCTACCAATGAAGAGGAAATTAGAGCAATAATTAGGAGTTATTTTGTCCAACTATATGTCAATAAATATGATAATCTAATTGAAATGGAGGAATACCTACAAAAATATAGATTGCCCAGATTAACAGAAGAGGGAAAAATTACATAAATAGTCCCATTTTAGAAAAAAGAAATAGAAACACTTATTAATCAACTCCCTAAGAAAAAAATCTGCAGGGCCAGATGGATTTACATGTGAATTTTATCAAACATTTAAAGAACAATTAATTCAATACTATACAAACTATTTGAAAAAATAGTGTAAGAAGTCCTACCAAATTCCTTTTATGACTCAGATATGGTGCTGATACCTACACCAGGTATGGTGAAAACAGAAAAAGAACATTTTGACCAATTTCCCTAATGAATATTGATGCAAAAATCTTAAGCAAAATATTAGCAAAGAGATTACAGAAAATCATCTCCAGGAAAATGCACTATGACTAAGTAGGATTTATACCAGGAATGCATGGCTAATTCAATATTTGGAAAACTATTAGCATAATTGACTATATCAATAACCAAACTATTATCATATGATTATCTAAATAGATGCAGAAAAAGCATTTGATAAAATCAACATCCATTCTTATTAAAAACATTAGGGAGATAGAAACAAATGGAATTTTGCTGAAAATGATCAATAAGACCTATTTAAAACTATCATCAAGTATCATGTGTAAAGGGGACAAACTAGAACCATTCCCAATAAGATCAGAGGTAAAACAAGGTTGTCCATTATCACCATTACTATTCAATATTATAATAGAAATGTTAGCTTAGGCAATAAGAGAAGAAAAAGAAAATAAAAAAAATTAGAATAGGTCACAAGGAAACCAAATTATCACTCTTTGCAGATGATATGATGGTATACTTAGAGAGCCCTAGAGAATCATCTAAAAAACTACTAGAAACAATTCACAATTTTATCAAAGTTTCAAGATACAAAATAAATCTACATAAATCATCAGCATTTTAGTATATTACCAACAAAGTCCAATAGCAAGAGATACAAAGAGGAATTCCATTTAAAATAATTGTCTATAATATAAAATATTTTGGAGTTTATCTGCCAAAGGAAAGTCAGGAACTATATGAACACAACTATAAAATACTTTCCACACAAATAAAGTCAGATCTAATTAATTGGAAAAATATCAATGCTCATGGGTAAGCCAAGCTAATATAATAAAAATGACAATACTACCTAAATTAATCTACTTATTCAGTGCCATACCAATCAAACTCCTAAAAAATTATTTTATAGATCTAGAAAAAATAATATCAGAGTTCATCTGAAAGAACAAAAGGTCAAGAATTTCAAGGGAATTAATGAAAAAAAATGCAAATGAAGGTGGCCTGGCTGTACCAGATCTAAAACTATATTACAAAGCAGTAATCAACAAAACTATTTGGTACTGGCTAAGAAATAGAGTAGTTGATCAGTGAAATATGTTAGGTTCACAAGACAAAAAAGTTTGGGATAAAAACTCACTGTTTGACAAAAAACTGCTGGGAAAATTGGTGACCAGTATGGAAAACTAGGCATTGACCCACACCTAACACCATATTCCAAGATAAGGTTGAAATGGGTTCACGATTTAGACATAAAGAATGATATTATAAGCAAATTAGAAGAACAGTGTATAGTTTACCTCTCAGATCTGTGGAGAAGGAATTAATTTGTAGCCAAAGAACTGGAAATCATTATTGAACAAAAAAATAGAGAATTTTGATTATATTAAGTTAAAAAGGTTTTGTACAAACAAAACTAATGCAGACAAGATTAGAAGGGAAACAATAAACACATTTTTACATTCAAAGGTTCTGATAAAGGCCTCATTTCTAAAATAAATGGGGAATTGACTCACATTTATAATAATTCAAGTCATTCTCCAATTGATAAGTGGTCAAAGGATAAGAACAATTTTTAGATGAAGAAATTGAAACCATTTCTAGTCATATAAAAAGGTGCTCTTAATCACCATGGATCAGAGAACTGCAAATGAAGACAACTCTGAGGTACCACTATACAACTCTCAGATTGGCTAAGCCCAGGAAAAAATAATGACAAATATTGGAAGGAATGTGAGAAAACTGGGACACTAATACACTGGAGAGACTTACATTAATTGATACTAAGTGAGATGAGCAGAACCAGGAGATTATTGTACGTGGCAACAGCAATGATCAATTATTATGGACATGGCTCTCTTCAACAATGAATTGATTCCAATGATTTTATGATGTAGAGAGCTATCTACACCCAGAGAGAGGATTATAGGAACTGAGTGTGGATCACAACATAGCATTTTCACTTCTTTTGTTGCTGTTTACTTGTGTTTTATTTTTTTTCATTTTTTTCATTTTGATTTGGTATATATACATATATTGGATTTAACATATATGAGATTACTTGCTATCTAGGGAAGGAGGTGGGGAGAAGTGGGGGATAAATTAGAACACAAGGTTTTACAAGGTTTTACTATCCATGCATATCTTTTGAAAATTAAAAAGCTTTAAAAAAAAGTTTTAAAAATTACTGGCCTACTTAAGGCCATGACCAAAAAAAAGAGCCTGGATAGCATCCTTCAAGTGATCATTAATGAAAACTGCCCCAATATTTTAGAAACAGAAGGGGAAATACTGATTGAAAGAATTCATTGATCACCTTTGGAAAGAGATCCCACAAGGAAAACTCCAAGGAAAATTGTTTCAAAGCTCCAGAATTACAACCACAAGGAAAAAAATAATACTGCAAACTGCTAGACAAAAACAATTAAAATATCAAAGATCAAGAGTCAGGATTATCAGGATCTGTCAGCTTCTATAATAAAAGATCAGAGGGTCAGGGATACCATATTCTGGAAGGCAAAGTACCTGGGATTACAACCAATAATTAACTACCCAGTGAGACTCAGTGTCATCTTTTAGGGGAGGTAAGGGAGTTTCAGTGAAGCAAGAGACTTTCAATGCTTTCTATTGAAAAAACCAGAACTAAACAGAAAATTTGATCTACAAACACAGGACACAAGAGAAGCATAGAAAAGTGAATAGTAAAAGAAAAAAAAACATTATTTAAAGGTTAAATTGTTTAAATCCATAGATGAGACAATGACATCATAACTCTTGAGAACTATATCTGTTACTAAGGCAGACATAAGGGGGCATCACCATGGACTGAAAGTGTGATTATGAGTGGATTCTGATGTGAAGACATTAAAAAGAAGATGGAAAAGGGTGGAAAAAGTAGAAAAGGAAAATATGAGACAATTAGTTTACATGAAGAGGTGCAAAAGACATATTCCAATTGAGGGGGGGGGGAGAGAGGGGAATAAGCAGTGTTCTGAAGCTTGATCTCATCAGTTTTGCTTCTGAGAGGGAACAACTTAATCATTCAATTAGGCATAGAAATTTATTTAACCCTATAAAGAAGTAGGAGAAGAAAGAGGAAAGAAAAGCAAGGGGGCAGGTTAGAAGAGAGGGCAGAAACATTAGGGAAAAAAGGTAAGAGAAATGGTGATAGAAGATAAGGGGGGGGTGGTTTACAAAATAAAACATTTTGTAAATTTTTATAAATGTAAATATAAAACATTTTGACAGGGTGGAAAGAGAGAACAAAAGTATATATGGGGAAAAAATAGGATGGAGGAAAATACAGAGCTGGCATTTATAATGGTGAATGTGCATGGGATGAATTCTCCCATAAAAAGGAAATTAATAGCAGAGTGGCTCAAAAAACAAAATCCTAAAAAATAAAAGCAAGCTGTTCTTTATGGGACTCTAAAATCTGCCTGCTTGCACCTTGCAAAGTCTAGGGTCTAGGATCAATCAGATTTCAATTTGGTTCACTTGGTAGCAGTATCATGCAGTGAGGGGGAAATGGCTATGGTGTCAAAGGATCTAGAAGCAAATTCCAACTCTGATGCTAACTACCTATGTGTTTCTGGATAAATGATTAACCTTTTCTGGACCTTAGTTTCCTTATCTTTAAAATTAAGGAAATTGCACAAGATAGTCTCTGGAAGGCATTCAACATGAGCTTTCTTTTGCCTGTTGAAGACAGCTACTGGGGAGGCGGGCAGGAGATCCAATATGGCAGAAAGGTGACACATCTTTTTTTGAGCTCTCCCCATGTCTCTCAAATTAATAGCAAATCAAGTTTCTAAACTGGTTTTGGAGTGACTGAACCCACAAATAATTGGAATACAACTAATTTCCAGCAGAAAACAATTTGGAAGATCTCCAGAAAAGGTCCATTTCAATTGGGCATGGAGGGATGTGGACCAGGCACAGGCAACTGTGCAGAAACCAGAATGCAGGCAAGCACAGGGACAAAGGGTAGTGTGAGCTCCACTGCTTGCTGGATAATCTACTAGGAGGAATCTATAGCAATGTTGGCTACTCTGTCCTGGTTGCAAACAGTAGATCAGCAGATTAATAATCAGGCATTCAACACAACTACAAAAGGCAAATATTCAACCCCTAAACCCCAGAATATCAAAGGACCTGACCACACCCACTCAGCACTGGAAATTAGTTGGCATTGACACATCAGCAGCTACTGTCACCTGTAAAGGAAGCTTGGACAATCTCCCCTTTGTCCTAAAAGCAGACCCCAACCTTTCAAAAAAATGACCAAAAAAGCAAAAAGTACTCTGATCATAGACAGTTTTTATGGAGAAATAGAAAAACAGATTTCATATCCTGAGGACACTAAAAGCACATCATCTCCAGATAAATCCCCAAAGGGTGATATGAATTGGTCCCCATCTCATAAGATTCTCTTGGAAGAATTCAAAAAGTACCTCAAAAGAAAGTTAAAAGAAAAATGGGGAAAAGAAATGAGAACTTTGCAAGAGGGTTTGGAAAAGGAAACAGAAGTTATCTGAAGAAAACTCCTTACAAAATAGATTTAGTGAAATGGAAAAAGCATATAATTCTTTACAAAATATATTTAACAAATGGAAAAAGAAGATGGCTATCATGTGTCCTCAAGCCTTTTCTTCTCCATGTTACACATCCCCTAGCTGATTTTCATAGGACGTGTTGAGTCTTATTACCTTCCAGTTCCTTTCTGAGCTCAGCTTGCCAGATTCATGGCTTTTAATAGTCACAGAGCTGAAGAGAATCTTAAAAATTATTTATTCCAATCTTTATATTTAGAGATGGGGACCAGAGAACTCCATTACTTGTTCAAGTTGCACAGCTAGTGTGTAGCATCTAGAAAAATCATTTCAACCAGGACCCTGAAGCATCAAGCATGAAGCCCAAGATAATTTATGATCAGAACTTCAGGATTTCCTTAAAATAAACTCACCCTGGTATATGAATATTATGGAATATTATTGTTCTGTAAGAAATGACCAACAGGATGATTTCAGAAAGTCCTGGAGAGATTTACATGAACTGATGCTGAGTGCAGGACCAGGAGATCATTATATATTTCAACAACAATACTATATGATGATCAATTATGATGGACCTGGCCCTTTTCAGCAATGAAATGAACTAAATCAGTTCCAATGGAGCAGAAAGAAATTGAACCATCTACACCCAGCGAAAGAACTCTGGGAGATGACTAAGAACCATTACATAGAATTCTCAATCCCTCTATTTTTGTCCACCTGCATTTTTTATTTCCTTCAGTGGCTACTAGTACACTATTTCAGAGTCTGGTTCTTTTTGTACAGCAAAATAACTATTTGGACATGTATACTTATTTTGCATTTAATTTATACTTTAATATATTTAACATGTATTGGTCAACCTGCCATCTGGGGGAGGGCGTGGGGGGAAAAAAGGGAAAAATTGGAACAAAAGGTTTGGCATTGTCAATGCTTTAAAATTAACCTTGCATATAACTTCTAAATAAAAATCTATAATAAAAAAAATTTAAAAATAAACTCACCCTTCCCCTGATTGTGTTTAGACATGGCTCATACCTTTGTCAGATTGAGTTCTGATTATGCTGTGAGAAATACATACACAGGTTCTTATCCATCAGTACCCATGAAGTATCCCCAATGCTCTGTCCAATAAGCAACCTTAGAGGCTGTCTATTTTTTCAACATCAATAGAGGAACATGACCTAGGGAATGCAGAGAATTGGGCACCAATCTGCTATAGTTTTATCTTAGAAAGGAATTTCCAAAACAAGTTCCAAAGAGTTTTATTCATCTAATTATGTTCATCCAACAACTAAACTGCCCAGAACTCTATCTGATCAATCAAAGATCAGGAAGTCCCCAACTCTCTGCTATCAGCAGGCCATCTGAGTAGGCAACTGACTGTAAAATATTAAGTTCAGAATGAAAAGTACCACATTCAGGCTTGCTCTCAACATGGTTGTTGAAATAAGAACAGGGAAAATGCATGGCCCTCAGAGTTCTGAATTATTGTTAAAAATTGAACTGGAAAAATTGCTGGCTTGGGAACAGGAAATCTCTCCTCCTCCCTGATGATAGAAAGTTTCTATAATAAAATAGAAAAAAACACTCAACTATCAAAATGTTCATTTTGTTTATATTTTACTTCTTTATAATTTGTACACTAGGGATTTTAAGTTTCAACTCAATGGTTTTTGCTCAAGAGGATTCTACATCTGTTTTATTTAAGTACAAAATTCTCTATTTTTTAAAACAAAGTTGTTTTAATATAAATGAATTATAATGAATTAAACATCAGAATCATGTAAGCTCAGAGTTGAGAGGGACCATGGATTTATCTCAACCAATCTTGTATTCAATCCTATTTTACTAATATTTAGAATGTTCTACCTCTTTACTTTTCCTTCTACCTCACCATGATATTTGAAATTAATTTCTATGTCCCAGGGAAAATTCACCATAATTCTCAACATTTTCTGGAATGAATGCCTTGATAAGATTTTATAGTTCTCAAGATACATGAGGATCTTTGGTCATTCTTTCTTCCCTCCCTGTCAATCCAGCAATTATTAACTATCCATTACCTTTCCTGATATATTCTTAGCATGGGCCTTTAGGTGTCTATTATTTATCCTCATCATTTTCTGGTCCCTCTCTTCTAATAATTTTGTGGCTAATTCTAAGTCACTGGAACAAGTAATTAAGGAGTTGTTCTATTTTCTGGAAAAGTTTTAATTTCCCCATTCTCTTTGATTCCTAGAGACTAGTACTATGTACTCATAATATAGACTTTTCTTCTACATTTCAAGATGTAACCCATCGTGAGTCTTTAATCTCCAGAAACTTGCAATTCCACTCTATCTAATCTATGATGTTCTTTCCTTGGCACTCTCAGATCACTGCTGTATCTCATAAACTACTTTGTGACATTTCTTGAATTAATAATTGACTCATTGGTATTCATTTAGTTTTACATATATATAGGTGATTTAACTGGTATAGAGAATTCCTATTGAAGAAACTCTCCTGACCACTGGAGATCAGCATCAATTTATAGTCTTAGAGAATTGCTTGGGGCACTGAGAAATTAGATGATTTACTTAAAATCATCAATGTGCATCAAAGGCACTGCCTTGAATTCAGATTTTCCTGCACACACACACAGACACACAAACACACAGATATACAGACACACACACACACACACACACACACACACGGCAATCTTGGCTCCCATGAGAGATTAAAATCTCTAGAGGACAAGCTAGTATCTATACTTCTTTTAGAACCTAACAAAGTACCCAGTATATATGAGGTATTCTGCAAATGTGTTGATTTGATGCTAATATCTCTGTCTATTTCTCTTGTAACTCCATTATTCTTTGAGGAAACTCAGTGAAAAATGAGTTTGAGAATTGCCCCCAAGGACTATGATTTTACTGGCTCCTAATGAGCCAAGAGAGGATAAGGGGAGATATCCTGAATTCCTGACTCTTGTTCTGAAGGAGCTGTCCCCAGGAGCAACATAGGCCAGAGAACACTTTGGGAAGTGTTACAAGGGAGTTTCAGGTTAAAAGCAGCAGAAATATAAATGCCAGATTCTTGTGAACTTCGTGTCCAAGAGGAGTTTGGAATAATGAACAGGGGAAATAAAAACTCAATTTGGAGGGGGGAGAGAAGAGTTCTTAAATTAAACTAAATTGAAAAAAATAACTTCTCAGACCGTCAAACAACAGAGGAGAATTTGCCTCCGACATATTATTTTAGTTTCCGGAGCTTACCAGATTGGTTTGGTGATAAGGGACTCCAAAAGCTATTTTCTCAGCCTCAGCAGAAGTTAACCACCTTCGAATGCCTCAGTATTTAGCTATGCTGCTGACAGCGAACATGTCAGAGAAAAAGCAAGATAAATGAATGAAAACACCAGATCAGAGCCCCTAGCATTCTGTATAGCTCCATCCCCTATGGCACTTATTAACACTAGGCCATTTCTGAAGTCCCATACTGCTATTCCTGTAGAGTAGAACAGTAGCCAAAGTCCAGTGATGTGGAACCTGTTGTTGCTAGCCCAACAGACTGACGAGAAAGTTTTAATTGGGTTTTCAGCAAAGTAAAGAAAATAGGATGGGTGATGTTTGATGGGTAAGGGTTACCTCCTCCCCTAACAAAGAGGATTTCCACTCCTTTTATCTCTCCATGGAAAACAAAATAAAATCATTTTCTTTATGTTCTTTGCCATGAGACTTAGTCTATGACACCCTATTATAAATATTTGGAATTGCAGGGAAGAAAAGCCTGATTTCTTTTATGACATTTGCACTACCCCATAGCAATAAAAAGCTTGTCTTAAAAACTCCATCCTTGCCATTCTGGAAGTGGGGATGGTTTTGAAAGCATTTCTGGAAAATGTTTCTATTTTCTGAATCTCAATCTGCTTTCTCTTCCTTCTTCTTTCCCACTCACTTAAACAACCTTAGGTAAAATATTAATTCCTTTTCAGCTTCTGAACCATAGCCACATTACAATTTAAGGAAGCAGGAAGAAAGCAAAGCTTTTTTTATTAATGGATGATAAGTGTAAGTAACAGGTTGGAGCATCTTGACAGAATTCACAAGTTTGAATAGGTCCCTGGCCCTAGTCTGTTATCTCTGTTCAGAGTGGTAGTTCTGGGGTTTGCATGAATATATCACAACAAAATCTGGTTGAAAGTATTCCAGCTTCATTTTTAATGGTTGGATTTAGAAGAGCAAGGAGTCCCTGTGTGTACTTATCCAGAGAGTAATTTAATTTTTATGACAAATGATCAGGCTTATTTATCGGTCAGCATAGATGAGATAGCCTAATTGGCCCATCCATGGGTTTTAATCACTTGTTTTGAAATGTGATACACCCAGAAAGTTAGAAACTGTCTGCTCTTGAAAAATAATCCTAGAAGCTTAGAATTAGAAGGAAAATCAGAAGCTGATTAGTACAGGAATCGAATCTAATTCAACCAAATTTAATTCAGTATTAAGTGACTCGTAATTTCGAAGCCCCGAAGCACTGTGCTAGGCTCTTGATATATAAAAAACCCCAAGCCCAGAAAAAATACCCCAAAAAACAACCAGAAGAACCTTTGCTCTCAGGGAGTTTACATTCTAATGGAGAGAGAGAACATGTAAACAAATATATACAAAGCAAGTTATTTACAGGAGAAATAGGAAATAATCAATAGAGAAAAGATACTGGAATTAATAGGGTTTATGGTAGGATTTTAATAGGAATTTAAAGAAATTCAGGGAGGTCAATAGTAATACTATAGGAATAGAGCGCTGCAGGTATGTAGGACAACTAGGGAAGAGTGCCTAATTATAAACATTGGAGGGGATTTGGGAAAACTGGAACACTAATACATTGTTGGTGAAATTGTGAAATGATCCATTCATGCTGAAGAGCAATTTGGAATTATGCCAAAACAGCTATAAAACTGTATAACCTTTAATCCAGCAGTCTCACTACTGGGTCTGTATCCCAAAAAGATCATACAAATGGGAAAAGGATCCATATATGCAACAATGTGGCCACCCTTTTTGTAGTGGCAAGGAATTGGAAACTGAGTAGATGCCCATCAGTTGGGGAATACCTGAATAAGTCATGGCATATGAATCTAGTGGAATATTATTATTCTACAAGAAATGATGAACAAGCTGATTTCAGGAAAGTCTGGAAAGACCTACATGAACTGATGCTGAGTGAAGTGAGAAGAATCAAGAGAATATTTTACACAGTAACAAGATTATGTGATGATCAACAATGATGAACTTGGTTCTACCCAGCAATTCAGTGATTCAAGGCAATTTCAATAGACTTGTGATAGAAAGGGTCATCCACATCCAGAAAGAGAACTATGGAGACTGAATGTGGATCAAAGCATAATATTTTTACCTTTTGTTGTTGTTGTTTGTTTGTTTCCTTTCTTTTATTTTTTTCCCCTTTTGATCTGATTTAGGCATTAGTGAATTAATTAGAATCCATTTTGTTTTCAGTCATTTGCTACTATAAAAGTTCCACTATACATATTTTGGTATATGGTATATATTTGAAGGAGGTTATCTTTTTAAAGTATATCCCTAACAGTGGAATTGGATCAAGAAAATGGATCGAGTTATAGACAATTCCAATTGCACAACATTCATTTTAAATTGTATATAGTATTTTCCTCATTTTATTTCACATAAGTTCACACAATTCTTCCCATACTTTTCTGCTTTCCTCATATCAATCATTATTACAACACAGAAACTTTTTATTAAATTCATATACCAAACCTTCGTAACTATTCCCCAACTGATAGGCATCTATTTTGTTTTCAGTTCCTTGCTACTATCAAAAATGTTCTCAATTTTCTACTTAAAATATATCTTTTTTTCCAATTGTTTTTTAATAAGATATAACTTTTCAAATTTCCCATACTTTTCATATTTATATGTAAACTTCTGGGGCCATGAGGAGCCCACCACATTTTAGTGTGTATTAGGTTTTTGTTTTCCAGCTCTCTATATAGCAAATCTCTTAGTGGTGGCAAAAAACTGGAAAGTGTGGGGATACTCATCATTGGGGAATGGCTGAATAAGTTGTGATATATGATTGTAATGGAATAGTGCTGGGCTGCAAAAAAAAATGATGATCTCATTGATTTTAGAAAAAACATGGAAAGACTTGACTGAAATAATAATCAGTTAAATGAGCAGAACCAAGAAAATATTGTATATAGTAACAGCAATATTATCTGAAGAGTAATTGTGACTAAGCTTTTTTGAGAATTATCATTCAGATAAGCTATAAAGGACTTAGGAAGGAAAAATGCTATTCATTCCCAGAGGAAATCCTTTATGTAGAAGTATTTATTGTATGGTTTCACATATGTACCTATATCAAATGTTGGCCTTCTCTGATGTGGGGTTAAGAGGGAGGGAGAGAAGGAGACAGTGATATTCAAAATGTATAAATAAATAAATAGATAGACAAATAAATAATGAATGAATGAAAGAGTTTACTATCCAGTCATATCTGGGCAAATACCTAATCTGGTTCTTTTCTAATTTATTGTGTGGGATAATTCTTAATATTCTGATTGCATATTCATTTTTAGTTGATTGTGTATAGTATATGGTGGCCTAAACCTAATTTCTGCCAGGATAATTTACATTTTTACATTTATCAATTACTGTTTTGTTTCAATTTTGGTTTAGATATTTCTAATGTTTCATTGTCCAGTCTGTTTCACTCATCTATCTTTCTATTTTTTAAACAGTATGGCAATAGTTTAATGATAAGTAACTGTGGAAGACTTAGCAACTCTGAACAATACAATGGTAAATGAAAATTCCATAGAGTTCATGATGGAACTCACAGAGAAGAAATTGAAGATCACTCAATACAGATTGAAGCATTTTTTCTTTTTCTTCACCTCCCCTGATCTCTGCACCACAATATGGATATATGAAAATGTGTTTTGCATGACTTTATATATATATATATGTATATATATATATACATATATATATATATATAATGGGTATTCTATTTCTTGTATTCTCAAGAAAAGGGTGGAGAAAATGAGAGAATTTGAAACTGAAAATAAAAATAAAATGTTTAAAAAGAAAAAAATATGAAATAGTTTTAATGATTACTTATTTATAATGATTTAATATCTTGCAGTGCTATTTTTTCTTCATTACTTTGAAAAAAATGTTTTTTTCTGGATATTTTCTTTGTTCTATTAATGAATGCTATTATGTTATCTACTCTTATGAAGAATCCATATAGTTCTTTGATTATAATAATATCAAATATGCAAATTAATTTTAATATTATCATTTTAAAATATTGACATAACCCATTGTGAACACCAAATTCTTTTAGTTATTTAAATTATTTATCCTTTCTTTAAGGAGCATTTTGTGGTTATAGCTCTATAGATCTTGAATGTTTGGTAGATTGACTGCTACATACTTTAGACATTCTGCAGTTTAATTTGAATGAGACTCCCTTTTGTATTATTCTCTTCTAGATTATATCTTTGTTATATAGATAACATGCTGATTTATGCAGGTTTATTTTGCATGCTGCTACTTTATTAAAGGTATTAATTGTTTCAACTGGTTTCTTTACGAGAGTTTAGGATTTCTAACTAAATTATCATGTCATCTATAGAAATAGTTTTATCTTTTTCTTGTCTATGTTTATATCTTTATTTCCATTTCAGACATTTCTTATCTATATGAACATGGGAGATTGCTCGATGGAGGAGTGAAAAGAGTGCTATAGTTGGTGTCAGGAAGACCCAAGATATTTGTTACCTATGTAAGCCTGTGCAAAATACTTAATATTGCGGAGTCTCAGTGTTTTCATCTCTAAATCTGGGATAATAAGTATGTACTCCGAAGATTGTTGTCAGCAATGTATAAAGGTTCAAATGAAATAATGGGTGAAAAGCACTTTGCAAAACTTAAAGTGTTATATAAATGGCAGATATGATGAAGAAGAAGAAAAAGAATTGGACTCCAGTCATTGGGTTTCCATTCTTCTGATTTTATTCTTTGAGTGTTCCTGCTTTTTCCTCAAGCAATAGTTGGAGGTGCCCAGGTGTATGCTGGTATATGTTTAATAACTGGGCTCTGAAGGGGATAAAATAGGATTCATAAATACTTTCTTAATTCTAGACAATCAGTAAAACAATAAATCAAGCTCTGATTCATAGTTTTGAGTTTCTGGAATGTAAATGTTCAAACTAAAAATTAAACAATGGCTCATAGGCTGGTTAGAAATGGCTCCAGCACACCACTAGTTGTTGTGGAAATCAAATGAGATAACATTAGTGAAGTGTTAGGCATACTTTAAAACATCACATTATTATGTCATTTAATCTCTCTCAACCCAAATTTACTCATCTATAAAATGGGGATAATATTAGTGTAGTACCTACTTCACAGTGTTATTGTGAAGTTCAAATGAAATAATGTCTCTATAAGTCTTTGAAAAACTCTAAAATAGTGGTATCAAATTCAAATAAAAACAGATTCTTAATCTTCATACTGATTTAAAGAACTACAAATTAACATTATCTATGTTATGTTGCTTTTGAATTCATTTTCTTAAATGCTTCTCATATGCATTTAATCTGGTGTTAGCTGCCTTTGCTAGATGTTTAAATCCTGGGCTTTAAACAACTACACTGGGTTCCTATGAAGTTTTGATAGCTTCATACTGTACTAAAGATTTTTGAATACCTGTATATATCAGTGATTTTTATTTTTAAAAAATTATCTTAGGCATAATTTAGCCTAACACTCTCTTCCCTAAAAATGAGATAGAGAGAAGAGTTGTGATTTGCTTCTAGGTCACAAACCTAGTCTCCTGGATCTCTAGTCTAATTCTCTGTTCATTAGATTTCACAGCCACTTAACATGTTACCATGTTAAGGTCTTTCATTTCTTCAATTCAATTTAATTTTAACTTTTTCCCTTTAATTCATCAATCATTTATTAAGTACCTACAGCATGCTAAGCATTGTACTGGGTGGTGGAGATAGGAAGACAAGAAATGACATGTGTTACAAGTAGTGGATGATGGTGAGGGGGAAGAGAAATTCAGAATGAATAATTGAAAGTTTCAGGAGTAAGAGAGAAGGTAAGAAAATCACAGAAGACTTCATGAAGGAGATGGTACTTGAGTTAGGCTTCAAAAAAAGATAAGGATTTTGATATATCAAGATGATGAATGTTGACATTTCAAGCTTTTAAGGATGAACTTTATGGATGCATAGTTTTCAGGGCCCCAAGATAATAATAACCAACACTTAAAAATCTCTTTATAGACTGCAAAGTAGAGATGGATTATCTTATTTGAACTTCCTAACAACCCTATGAGCATTCTGATTATTATTTTCTCCTTTATAGATGAGGAAACTGATGCTGTGGTAGGTTACAGTCCCATAGTTTATGTCTGAGGTAGGATTTGATGTCTTCTTATGTCTTTCTAACTTCACATCCAGCTCTGGATTCCCTATGCCTTACTATAACTCCATATATGATAATATGCTTTTTAAACTGTGGTGCTTTTATAAAATATAAGGTATTATTGATACAGAGTCGCCATTCCAGATATTTCATGTTCCATACTTGACCAATATTATGCCAATTTTCTTCTTTAAGAAATTGTTCAGGTTTCTTTGACTTTTTGGAAGGATCCAAATCTTCTTCATTTTCCCAAGCCTACCTTAAGCTTTATGTCTGAAAACTTCCCTTATTATTCCAGCCCATTCTGATTGGACTCTACCTTCTCTGAACTCCAGCCATTGTTGACTTTCAGGTTTTCTCTCATTGTTTTATCTGTTAGATTTGTTCCTCAAATGAAATGGGAACAACTTGAGGGCAGGATGTATTTCTGAATCTTCTTTCTGTTCCCTTTTAGTGTGTAGCACAGTGTTAGACATAGATCTGCATGCTGTGTGATTGAAACTAATTCTTAAAAGCAGTATCTGATCAGTCAAAGTGAGCAGCAATTTATGAATGGTAATATATCAAAGAAATGATGTCAAACTCAAATAGAAATAGAGAATCTCTGGAGAATATTACTCAGAATATTGTTATTATTATTATTTATTAAGAATATCACAAAGTAACATTATCTGTACTGTATTTTCATTTATATATTTATATTTCCTCTTCCCAATTACATGTAAAAACTATTTTAATTTTTTTTAAGTTTTGAGTTCCAAATTCTATCCCTGCCTTCCCCTACCCTGAGAAAATAAACAATCTGATATACATTATATATGTTCAATCATGTAAAACATTTCCATTTTAGTCATTTTGTGGTAGAAAGCTTGAACAAGAAAGTATGATTGAAAAACAGTATGCTTCTATCCTTTGATCCAG
Organism: Sarcophilus harrisii; assembly: GCF_902635505.1. NCBI lineage: Eukaryota > Metazoa > Chordata > Mammalia > Dasyuromorphia > Dasyuridae > Sarcophilus > Sarcophilus harrisii. Next base: position 572,783,777 of record NC_045427.1, on the reverse strand, counting down.
CAGTGTTACTACTGGGATTATATCCCAAAGAGATTATAAAGAAGGGAAAGGGACCTGTATGTGCACGAATGTTTGTGGCAGCCCTTTTAGTAGTGGCTAAAAACTGGAAACTGAATGGATGTCCATCAGTTGGAGAATGGTTGAATAAATTGTGGTATATGAAAATTATGGAATATTACTGTTATGTAAGAAATGACCAACAGGATAATTTCAGAAAGGCCTGGAGAGACTTACATGAACTGATGCTGAGTGAAATGAGCAGGACCAGGAGATCATTATATACTTCAACAACAATACTAGATGATGACCAGTTCTGATGGATCAGGCCATCCTCAGCAACGAGATCAACCAAATCATTTCTAATGGAGCAGTAATGAACTGAACTAGCTATGCCCAGAAAAAGAACTCTGGGAGATGAGTAAAAACCATTACATTGAATTCCCAATCCCTATATTTATGCACACCTGCATTTTTTATTTCCTTCACAAGCTAATTGTACAATATTTCAGAGTCTGATTCTTTTTCTACAGCAAAATAACGTTTTGGTCAGGTATACTTATTGTGTATCTAATTTATATTTTAATATATTTAACATCTAATGGTCATCCTGCCATCTAGGGGAGGGGGTGGGGGGAGGTAAGAGGTGAAAAATTGGAACAAGAGGTTTGGCAATTGTTAATGCTGTAAAGTTACCCATGTATATATCCTGTAAATAAAAGGCTATTAAATTAAAAAAAAAAGTATGCTTCAATCTGTATTCTGATACCATCAGTTCTTTCTCTGGAGGCAGGTAACATTTTTCATTGTGAGTCTTTTAGGATTGTTTTAGATTATTGTATGGGTGAGAATAGCTAATTCATTATAGTTACTCATGGTACAATATTGCTGTTATTATATACAGTATTCTCCTAATTCTGCTTATTTCACTCTGCATCAGTTTATAGATAGATAGATAGATAGATAGATAGATAGATTCTAGGTTTTTCTGAAATCATCCTGTGTATCATTTCTTATAACACAATAACAATCTATTATAATCATATATCACAACTTCTTCAACTAATCCGTGATGGGCATCTCCTTAATGTCTAATTAATAGCTACACAAAAAGAAATGCTATAAATATTTTTATACAAGTATGTTCTCCCCCACTCCTTTTTTCATTTTTTTTTTGGGTTATAATCTTAGTAGTGGTATTGCTGGATCAAAGGTTCTGCACAATCTGATAGCCATTTGGGAAAGTTCCAAATTGCCTTCCAGAATGGTTAGATCAGTTCAGAATTCTGTTAGTATTAGTGTCCCAGTTTTTCCACCTCCCCTCCGACATCTACCATTTTCATTTTCCCTCATATCAGTCAATCTGATGGGTATGAAGCAGTATCCAGAGTTGTTTTAATTTACATTTCTCTAATCAATACTGATTTAGAGCATTATTTTTATTTGAGTATAGATATCTTTGATTTCTTTGTCTGAAAATCACATATTCATAACCTATAACCATTTGTCACTTGGGGAATGATTTGAATTCTTATAAATTTGGCTCAGTTCTCTACGTATTTGAGATAGGAAGCCTTTATGAAAGATATTTGTTGTAACTTCTCCTCCCAGTTTTCTACTTTCTGTCTAATTTTGGTAGCATTGATTTTGTTTATGCAAAACCCTTTAAATTCAATATAATAATCAGAACTATCCACTTTTCATTTTGTAATGTTCTCTACATTGTTTGGTCCTAGATGCTTCCCTGATCCAGAAATCTAACAGATAAACTATTCTATACTTGCCTAATTTGCTTATGGAAACAATTTTTATGTCTAATTCATGTACCCATTTTACCTTATCTTGGTATATAGTGTGAAATTTTGGTTTAATGTGTTCTTCTTCTTCCTTCTACTCTCCCTCCTATTCCTCCTTTGCAGTTATGAAGCATTTTATATGTTTTAGCTAAATTGATCCTCATGATAGTTCTGTGAGGTAGCGAGGACAACACTGTTATCCTAATTTTACAGGTGAGTGAGCTGTGATTAGATATGATTTGTACAACATCACACAGCTAATCAGAGCTGAGCTCAAGTTTTCCTCATAGATTCATGGATTGAAATTAGAAAGAATTTTAAAGGTGCTAGAGATCAACCCCCTAATTTTTCAGATGAGAAAACTAAGATGCAGAAATTTGCCCAGAATCACAGTTAGAAAATGATTAAGAAAAATTTGAAGCCAGGTCTTCTTTATCCCAAATCCAGTGCCCTACGTGGAAGATTATACTACCTTTCATTGTCATTCTCTGTCTAGAATATTATTATCACTATATCATCCCTCCATCAGAGGGGTTAATTATTTTGAATGATGCTGAAAGGTTTTCTGATCTTCCATTTGCACTATTTTTTTACACAAAAACCTGAGCTGTTTCTCTAGGTTCAGCTCTCTCTGCCACATGAGTGATGAGTTCTATTTTTTTCTTAGAATTTCCTCTCTTACTTGAATCACCCCCAGGTAACATTTTACCCCTTAAGTAAGGACTTTGGCCATTCAGCTCTGAAGTTAATGCCTCATCTCATGCAAGTGCTCAGTGTTCATGGCGGAATGTAATCAAACAGGACGTTTTGCCTTTGATTAATTTCTAGTGCATTGTCAAAGATGGAGTAGACATGAGCTTATTCACAGTACAAGGCAGAGAGACAGCCTAATGCCTCTCTTCTTTCTAACTGTCTGTTTTGATGAGTGAGTAATGACTGACTAGCCTATGGTTATGAGACAGATCAAAAACAGCAACAAGATACAATTCTTCATGAGTCTCCGGTAGGGGACAGGCTTCTCTGTGCCTCATTAACATATTTTCTGATGGGCAATCCAGAGGGAAAATCTGTCTTAGAGAGGAATTTTTAAGACCCTTTATGAGGCTTTGGGGAGAGCTGCCAGTTGGAGTGTGAGGGTTAGGTTTTTTGTTTTTCACTTTTAAAAATATTCATCACATTGAGTATATAGAAATACTACCGTTAAAAAAAGGAGTTAAATCATTATGGCAAACCTATCTTCTCAGAGGTAGCAAATTCATTGGCTCATACAATTAAGGATTCAGAGGAGAAGGAGACCTTTGAAATAGTCTCATGTAATCTGTTCTTTTAGGAAACCTGGGATTCAGACTGTCCAAAATTGCATGGCTAACAAGTGACCAAGCTGTGATAAAGAATCTTAGTAACCTGACTCCTAATTCATTTCTCTTCCAATGTTACCATATACAACAGCAAAATAAGACTCCTACTTAGCCAAAAGTAGTGGGTTTACCTTAGAGGGCACTTTTGGAGTTAAAACAGGTAGGCAGTTACCTTACCATAAGAAATGGAAGAATCTGACTGTACTTTACCCAGTAGCTCTCGTTTCTTTTTTTGGGGGGGGGATTTCTCACAATCAATGAGAAGTAATACTTTGGGATTATCAAAACCCCTGGAAATAGGCAGGAACTCATAAATGCAAAGTATAGTTCATCAATCAGTGAAGTGACTTCTCTTTAACCAAGACATGAACATGCAAATGTCCCAAAGTTACACTTTTTATGAGGTCATAGCAGTCCTTTTATTAGACTCATCAGTTTCTCTTCCCAAGGTCAAGGTTTCCCATTTGCTTGAGTTGCTTAAAAGACTGAAGTGAATTCAAAGGGATGGGGTCTCCTGGCTACACTTTAGTACTGATTTTATGAAAGCTGTATGTCAGTAACAGTTGTGGCTTTGACTGATGAGACAGCTTCCAAGAGCAATGATTAAAAATGAATTCCATAAGATATTTATTCAGACTCTGCTTCCAATCCCTGAGCCATCATCTGTAGAGACTTTGAAATGCAGATGGTGGACTATATTGTTTCACATCCAGACACTTGAATGGATAAAGTCTGGTGGATGAGTTTTCCCTAGGATGGGAGGGGGATGTGTGGAAGGAGAAATAGTTTTGGAAAGTGTAGGCATTTAAAAGTCCATCTGTTAGAGTCATCAACTCACTTGCATTACTGGTATAGACACTTCTAATTTGTCATTGTCTTCACCAGCTCAGAGTCCCAAATTCATGAATGGGCTTCTTCCCCTACCTTTTTTGTAATTAATCTCTGTCTAGTTGAGAAAAAATTCCAGTTCAAAAGAATGCAGTTTATATATCTGCAGTCGACAGATACTACACCTATTAAAAGCACCCAAGCTAAGTTCATTTTCCTTCCATTTTTCTATCATTACTTAAATCTCTCTCAAGTTTCTGCAATAAGACAGTTGGTTTACAAAAACAAATGAGCCCCATATACTGTATGTAGCCAGGTTGTTCATCCATATTTGCTTTGAGGGTGAAGAAGGAATAGAGGAGGAATGTCTGGATCATGAGAGGCTATGGATGTATACAATCATGCTCAGTGGTGTTTGTGAATCACCTGTTCAAAGCACTTTGTTTCCTGTTATTTTTATAACTACAGAAGAGCCGGATGGATGTCAAGCCAGTCTGGATAGCAGGTAGAAGAAAGTGTTTTTCCTCTGCTGAAAAATAGGTTCTCTGTTTGTCTGTTTGTTTGTTTCTCAGAAAGGCAATTAACACTGACACCATATTGCTTTTTTTTAGAGGGCAGTGCTTTGTAAAACTGCACTAAACCCCCAAAGGGGTATTCAGACTGGTGTTGGGCACCACAGTCCCTCCCTAGGTAGCCCCTCAGAGAAGTGACTAGGGCTATTAACTTTTTTCTTTGGTGATTTCTGCCTCTCTCTTGTTCTTTCTGAGAGCTTTGTGATAGACTGGGCGCCTGTCTGTGACAATGGAAATGAGAAATAGGGAGCATAGAGCTAGACCGCAAGCAAGAACAAGAACACATTTTCATGGTAGAGAAAAGAGAAATACCAAAAAAAAAAAAAAAACCCAGGAGCCTGAAAGCATTGACACAAACACATTCTCCAACTTAGAGAACCATTTGTCATATGGTTTTCTCTCTTGGCATCAACATAATACTTCACTTCTTTGCTTTTTTGACACATATTCTTCTTTACTTCAAGGTCTCCCATGGGTCCTCTGAGATAGGACGCCAAAGGGAGATCAGGATATCAATTAAAAAAACGATATTTTTTCTTGTAGAGGACTTTCTTTAAGGAAGCAAACAAATACAATCACAACTACAGTTTACTAGATTTAATTTATGGAATGTATGTTATATTTATGTGTTGTCATTATATACATATTATTGTATATGAAATCTTTGTAAATTTGAAATTCTGAGTGGTAAGAAGTATTCCAATTCTCTCACTTATCAGTATCTCGAGAGATGTGGATAATTGTACAACCAGTACTGGAAAGGATAGGCAAGGATACCATGTCATCAAGACAAGGTTAGGTCTTAGTGAATGCCAGAAGATGGAAGGAGGAGGAGAGGAGGATAAGAGGATATTTGCTAATTATAAAATAGATATTCAGAGTGGAGGCAGGAAAATATGCGTATTGGGGTAATATACAGCAACAAGAGATAGCAGTGAACCAGAGTTCATTTCATTGATGAAAGGGTTCTGTCTACGAAGTCCAACCTTCACCTGAGACTGGCTTTATAGATGTAATACAAAGGTTTTGCATATAGTTGGTACTCAATGTTATTTGTGGGATCTCTTTCTTGAGATAACCAAATCTCATATAAACCAATATCCTCCCCCTCAACCCCCACTTTTTAAGGACAGACTAATTGTACAATGTAAGTCAGGAAATTTAATTTCATGAACTGAATATAATCTGTTTCTCCTTCCCTGTCTCCCTCACCCTCAACAAGATTACTTTTTTAACAATCAGAGGAGAAAATGCTATTTGACAAAAATTACCTATTTAATTGGTAGCTATCACAATAAGATATTCTCTCATTTTCTTTCTAACATGATAGAATGATTCCTTTCAACAGAAGATATTTAATTCAACTCAATGAACATTTGTTGTATATCTAATATAATAATTACTAACTTTTATGTAATAAAAATTAACATTTACAAAGCATTTTAAAATTTACAAAGTATTTTATAGATATGACTTATTTTAACTTCACAACAATGTTGGGGGTTAGGTGCTATTATTATCACCATTTTACAGAAGAGAAAATTGAGATAAACAAAGATTGAGATATGCATATAATTATATAAAACAGAACTAAGGAAGTAAAATATTCTTAAGGAGTGAGGCACAAATTTAGGTAGTTAGGATGAGATTAAATTTGAGGGAGTTTAGGAAACCACTTCACTGAAAGGTCCTACTCCTATGTTTCAAGCAACCCCAATGTAAGTTTCTGAGGCTGGATTTGAACTCAACTCTTTCCAACTACAGCATTAGATCCACTGGATCATCTAGCATTTTCAAAGAGCATTTGTTATTGGCCTATTAGGTGCTAGGCACTATGTTAGGCACAGATGTCAGGCACAGAAAGACAAAATAAAACCATCTTTCCATTCATAAAACTTATGTTCTATAAAGGAGAAATATGCAAAAAAGAAAAGAAAAGAAAAACTCCTACTAAATATATGCAAGTTAAACATAAAACAATTTGAGAGTGGGAGAAGGTTGGAAAGAGGGCACTGAAAAGTGAAAGAAGCAGACAAGGTCTGTATAGCAGCTAAAACTTGAACTAAATCTTGAAGGAGGAAACTAGATATTCTAAGACTCAGAGGTGAAGAGGAAGAACATTTTTTGCATGATGGCTATCAAAAGTCAGAAAGGTGGAATGTGAAACATTATATGTGGTCTGGAATGAGGAGTATGATTCATGAAGAGCAGTAGCATGAAATCAGTTTAGAAACTAAGACTGTGAAGGACTTTAAATACAAGAATAGTAGGGATAATAGAAAGCCAGTAGACCTTTAGAAATATCAGCTGGGCTTCTGTTTGAAATATAGCTTGGAGACTGAAGAGACTGGTGGTGAATTTATAAATTTATATAAATTATATAAAATTTATAAAACACTTCACAGATCTCATTGGCTTTTAAAAAGAACCCTGTGAAATAGACTCTATTATTATTATACACACACACCCTTCCCCACTTCAGATGAGGAATCAGAGACTGAAAGAGCTTAAGTAATTTACCAAGGATATATTGAAGACTAAATTAGAAGCAACATCTCTTGGTGCCATGTTTTGCATGCTAAGATTACTAAATCCTAAGTCAATACATACAAATCATTGGATTTCTTGGTCAGTGAAGGTTCTATACTTGCCCTATCATTGGGGCTATGACTGTCCATGATTGGACAATTCTTGGTCAGGGGCTTCTTTTATTACCATCATTCATGAATAATGCAAGTTCAATTATAATGATAATTAATTAAATTTTATGTTGCTGTACAAGGTTATCAAATCATTATAAATTATAGGAACGATATATAAATTATAATGTTAAAAGTCAGTATGTGGAATAAGGATATATGTGTCTCAAGAAGAGGAAAGAGATTCACTTTTTCTTGTGTCCAGAACCTATTGCACTTTGCCCATTATCTTTTTTTTTTTCCTTTGGGGGACCATGCCCTAGAGATACACTCAGCATAGAACTTACTTGTTTTCTGAAATAAGGTAGAAGATACCTCAAATTCATTTTTTTCCCTTTGAATCTTTTTTCTTCCTTTCTAACATATCACACATCAAAAGGGTACTTTTGCTACTCCATGGGGACAGGATTCACAGAAAAAAAATGCACCCAAAACATTGTTTTAGTCGTTATGGTTGAGTCCTTGCTCTTGTCTGCTGCAGTTGACAAGTCTAATGATGAATGATATGTTTTCTCCAAAATAGATGTCCTCCCCCAACAAACTGGAACATGATCCAGAGATATCTTCTTTAGAAAATGTGACATACTAAACAGAAAGGAGGGATGAAGATGGTTTTTGTCTTTTCTAATCAGATATTCTGACTAGGAAAAAATTTTCATAGGATGAAGAAATTGACATCTATTTCTAAAACAGAAAATCTAATTAGGATCAATAGTTAAATAAATGAATAGATAATTTGTCTTTAACTAGAATTTTGCACTTTCACAGATCTTATCTCATTTAATTCTCACAACATATTAACTCCATTTGCTAAATGGAGAAATTTAGCAGGCCAAGAGAAATGATACAATTCACTTGGGTCATTTACATAGTGGCAAGACTAGGGAACTAGCACAGAACAAGTTTATTAAGTCTGCACATGGCACAAAGGTAGGAAGGAAAGCTCACATAAATGACAGACAAAAGTCAAAAACAAAAAATCCTCTAATGAAATCCCCTTCATTTTAAAGCTAAAAAAAATTGGGTTTCTGAGAAGTTTGTTTTATTTTTAAGTTTGTATAAGTGTTAAAATAGTCATCAGCATTTGAACTTAGCTCTACTTGAGTCCAAATACAGCAATCTCTTTACATTCCACATTGCCTCCAAGAAATGGTTTGATTTGGAAAATTTTGGAGATTTTTAAAAAGTATTTAAAGGGATACAGTTGGTCAGGATTAGGTTTGTTTCACTTTGTCCTGAAAGGACCAAAGAAGGTACTGTGTAAAATGTGTTTGATAAGAAAAATCCCCAATAAGTAGAACTGCCCTAAAATAACTTACTTGTTACTTGACATCTTCACACAAAAGCAGGATGACTACTTGTCTAAGATATAATAGGCAGGAAAAGGAAATAAATATTTATATATCATCTACTATATCACCATTATATACATCTATTTATCAGTTCTTTTTCTAAATGCAGATAACATCTTTCTTCATATGTCCTTTGTAGTTCATTTGGCTATTTATAATAAGCAAAATGAATTAGTCATTCAACATTGTCCTCAAAATAATATTGATGTTCTTTTGGTTCTGCTCATTTTATTTTACATTATTTCATGTGAGTCTATGTTTTTTCCAATATCATTAAAATCATCATTTTTTATAGCACTGTAGAATTACAAAAATATACCTGAACTTGTTCAGCCATTTCCCAATGAGCATCTCAGTAATTTTCTTCTCTTTGTTACCATACCTGAATTTCCCAGAATCACACAGTCAATATATGTCAAAGGTAAGACTTGAACCCAAATCTCCTTGGCTCTGAGGACAGCTTTCTATTCCAGGATATAAAGAAAAATTCAGTTCTAAATCAGGAATACCAAGGGGGCAAAAGATGTGGAGAAAAATATACCAACAAACTCAGGTTTAAGGAAGGCATTGAGAAAATAAATGCCTCAAGTCAATTGTCATATAAAATTTTAAGTCCCTTTTGATTTCAAATCTTGACACATCTATTGATAATTCAGATCACATCTGCAAATTGATAGATTCTGAAACCTCTAAACTAAAATGTGCAAATATCCCAATACCTTGGTTTTGTATCTCAGAGCTTGGGGAACACTGACTATATTACTGAGCTTATACTTTCTTAATGGAGAATGACAGGGTTTTATAGGTCATTTTAAAAAATAGTTTTAGAGATACCACATCCAAAAAGCTTAGTTGAAACTGTATTAATGATAAACCTATGAGTCTGGGTTTCACCTTTTAAGCAGTTCACTGGGGCGTGTCCCATACTCATCTGAAATTATTCACTAGGTCTAGTGGAATAAATAGGAAATCATATATGAAAGGTTTAAGCATTGAGACCCAATAAAAGGAAGCACTGATCCAATTCGGAATACTGCATCATCATATGAGTCACTACAATTGAGAAACTGTGTACCTCTGCACTGGAAAAAATATGATTCTCTATGAATCAACTATGTTATAAATTCGCACCCTAAGAATAACAAAATTTTATTACTACAGATTTGCTAATGTTTGCTAATAAACAATATTACTATTTACTGAAAAGGGGCTCACTTGATTAATGGGTTATCCTATGCCTGCCATATTTCCCTTCATGTATTCTTCAATGCATTTCCCCTGAAATTATTAAAAGAGAATTAAAAAAATTAGAAAATGGATAAATTGCTTCAGAAAAAAAAACAGTACAGGAGAAAGAATAATGAGTGATGTAATAAATGGTTTAAGGTGTCCAAAATACTGTGGTCCATTAGGTCATCTAATCTTTGAGTCAAGTTGCATAGATATTATGTTTTCCACTTTTCATACATTAGGATCATAGGATTAGGAGTTAGGGTTAATGAAATCTTACAGGTCCTCCAACTCAACATCTTCAATTTGCTGAAAAGGAGATTGAACCCCACAGAAGTTCAGTGGTTTGTTCAGAGTCACAGAGACCCAAGCACCAACATGGGATTTAAATCTAGTTCCTCTGACTTCAGAGTCATTGCTCTTTCTCCTTTACTACACTGCAGTTTTGGTAAGACTCAAACCCAGAGTCAAAGTCTATCCACTACAAAATATTATCTCTCATTGAATTGTAAGTCAGAAGACTTAGGTTGGAATGCTGGCTCTGTCACTAACAAGCTGTGTAACTTTGGTCAAATTATATTACATTTCTAGGTCTTATTTTCATTTACAAAATGGTGGTAGTGATATTGGTGGTGGTGGATGGGGTTTGACAGAAGGTGGGAGTAGACAATCTCTGAGGCATTTCCAGGGCTAACAATCCTGGAGACTAGGAAGTGTAGTCAACATGAGAAAGCGTGATGCAATAGGTCTCTCAGCATAATTCACTAAGTATCACTATGTGCAAATATAGCTGTACTAGGTCCTGAGGGTGCTAGCATCTTTATTAGAGAAGCTTGTCAGCACCATGGATAGTGGAAGCCACAGAGCTGGCAATAAGTGAGCTGACTCTGTCAGCACCATGGTTATGAGAAGCAATGGACCTGGCATCAGCTAAGGGCATCTCTGCCGCCATACCTGTGGGATGACAGTAAGTAGTTGGGAAATTTGAGATTGAGGAAGGATGGTAGCTGCTGGTAGATAATTAGGTTGGCCAACTTGGTACCTTAAAGTGGCTAGGATTACCTGAGTTAGAATCTGAGAAAAATCAATAATGAAACTTTTTTTTTCTCACTTTATGTATACACATAGATATTTCAGTATTTTCTCCTCAAGAGGCTGTGCCACAGCTCTGCCTTATTGGTTGACACTGTCTTATAACAAGGTCCTTTGGGTAATTCAATAACTAATGCCTCTGGATGAGGTCCAAGCCAGATCTTTTCTGTACAGAATATTATAGTGAGGGAACAGTGTTTTTAAGCAGATGTTCTTCATCCCACCACTCCTCAATCATATAGAGAGCCCTTGGGAAGCCCTTAGATTACCAGATGGTTTTTTTGTCCTTTGTTCTCAAAGAGAACCATGGCATCAGGGAGATGATGCCATAACATATAAGTAAAATGAATTTAAATGAGGGAGGGCTGTGCCAGGTCACCAGCCTCACTTTCTACTCCAGAGCCATCTGGACCCAGTGGTAAGATATAGATCAAGATGCCCTGGATGCAGTGGGAGACTATGGCTTTTATTAAGCTAAGGTCTTTAAACAGGTCTCAGTTTGACTGAAGCAATGCTCAATCAGTGATAAGAAGATGGCCTCTTTCACCTAGTTTAAAAAAAATCAATCTGGGAAAGAGAGACTCTCAGGGTTTCTGGCCAAATTTACATTCACTCTGAGTCAATCAGAGCCCAAAAAATGACCAAGTGGATGTTACCCTGGGACATATTGTTGGTCAATCAATAGTATAAAGTCCTGGAGGTAAAGTCAGGAAGAACTGAATTCGAATCTGGAATCAGATACTTACAAGCAGTGTGACTCTTGAAAAATGTTTTTAATGTAGGTAATAATGACATCCCCCTCTTAGGGTTGCTGTGAAGATCAAATGAGGTAATAGATGCAAAATGCTTTGCAAACAACTAAAACTACTTACATGCTAGCTATTACTGCTTTTTTTTTTTAACTAAAGAACTTCATTAAAGAAGAATTTTGAGAAACAAGTAAAGAGGTATTGCTGATCCAATAATAGATAAGATATTTTCTTTAGAATCAATATAGAAATGCAATTAACCAGACACTCATCATACACCTTTTCCATCATCTCTAAGTCTTATCCTTCCAATTTTTTTTTTCCCATTCACCTTGCACAGTTCATAGCTCAACTGTACTTTCTTGGGAGGGGAGGGGAGAGAAAGAAAAGCAAAAAGGAAGAAAAGGAAGAACTAAATTTACTACTTGCTAGAGACTTTGAAAGAGTCTGCTAATTAAAAAATTATGGATTCCATTTCTCCCATCCTCATAATGACAATGGTGCCAATAACTAGAGCTCACATTAATATAGCCAGTTTGATATAATACACTTTATTCACACCAAACATTTTTGAAATAAGTATTATTTGTACTATTCTCTCCACTTTTTGGATCAGAAAATTGAGGCTTTTAGAACTGAAGTGATTTGGCCAAAGTGACCAAACTAGTAAGTATTGAATTTGGGATTAGAATTCAAATCTTTTGATTCAAAATACAGTGGTCTTTGCTGAAAAAGAGTCCCACAGCGTTAGTGATAGTAGCCATTTGGAATGCCACTTTAAAAAGAGGTTCTTATCTTTAGAGAGTTTGCACACAATTTTCAAGCTCTCTAAATTCAAGGCTCAGTATACCCCACCCTGCCTGCCCTAATTACACAGAATTTCAAAATAAATGAAGTATAAATAATAGCAAATTCTTCATTTTAAGAGATGGCTGGGGAGGGAGAAGAGGGGAGAAAAGAGGGAATACCAGTGAAATCTAGGTGATTTAAAAAACCAGTTATCTGTTAAAATCTCTTTTAAGTGATAACAATGGCTATGATTGTAAAAATGATAAATACAGTACCCCCAGCTCTAGCCAGATCTGAAAGTCATTAAAAGCCAGAGTAGTATAGGAGGTATGAAGAAACACTGGGATGAAGTTGAGAAATAGGCCATCTTAACTAAGGTGGAAGGCACAGATGGAGAGATATAGATTTAATTTCAAGAAAGAAAATCAAGCCACAGAAAAATTCCCAGAGTAAAAGAGATTTTATTTCTGAATTACTTAGAAGGAATCAGGCTGTAAGGGTATGTATACATGCATGTGTGTGTGTGTGTGTGTGTGTGTGTGTTCTTCATAGGAGTAAGCATACTTACAAAAATATTATTAAAAACACAAAAGTTGCCACGTATGCGAAGCTTGCCACTTGATTAAAGTCCCCAGAGAATTTAAAGATGAGGGAAAAACAATTCCCAATGAAAAAACTGCTGGATCAGTTAGTTAAAATTGGTGGAGAAATGTCTGGGGGGAGGTGGGAGGTAAGTCATTACTGATGTGTGAGTTGGAAGGTACCAAGGATAAGGGGAACATTTGAGAGGTACAGTGAGCAAAATGATAGGGCAAAGATGTTCTGCAGTTCCATTGTCCAATAAACACACTCCAGCTGTTCTGCCAGTGAGGAAGATTTATTTCTATAGCTGAAAGGGTGGGGGTGGGGAGAAAATGAGGCCAGGGGTTCTTTTTTTATGCTAAATGTTTCCAACCAAAAGCTAACAGTCCTGAATTCAGCAGTACACATCTCCTCTTCATCATAGGTCACTGCAATAGGAACTCCAGTTCAGTAGCATGATGAGACGCAAGGAATTTAAAAATCTTTTTTCCAAAGATGTGTAATGACTATAGTTCCATATACCCCAAAAGAGAACCTAGTAAATTACAGGAAATAAGATTCTGTTTTTTTCCTTCCAGTTTCAGATAAAGATTTTTGCTCACTCCCTCTTACTTCTACCTAGCTTTTCTGTATTTGCATAAAGAGAGAGGGAAGAAACAAAGACAAAGAGAGATTCAGACAGATGAGAGAGAGAGAGAGAGAGAGAGAGAGAGAGAGAGAGAGAGAGAGAGAATGCGTGACAAATTAAACTGAAGATGTTTTACCTTCTAAGTTCTCCTAACAATTAAATGGTACAACTCCTCATTTAATAGATGTGAAAACTGAGACCCAGAGGCAGGGAATTACTTGAATAAAGTCACACAAATAATAAATATCAGAGCTAAAATTTCAACTCAAGTTTTCTGACTCCAAACTTAGTAAATTAATTTAATGTAACAGTCTCTTCAATGTATAAAGTTATTTGAGTTGTTATAGTAGACAGTATTCTATCTAAATTATTAAGTTCCAGGAAGGTGATAGAGTATAGTTTCTAGGGGAAATATAGCAATAATTCTAAGGTCCCTTGACCTTAGAGTGCTATAGTTCTAACAATATGTCAATGATTGTAAAAGTCTTCTGACCTAGGAATATAATACTATTTCTTCCCTTAGACTTTAGGGAAGATATATCAATTATCCTGAGGCCCCCTGAACTTAGGGTGCTTTTGTTCTAACAATCAACCTGATTCTAAAGTCTTCTGGCTTTAGAATGGTCCTACATACATTACTGACTTTCAGATAGATAATCTGTTGGTCAGTGATAATCAAATCCCTGAGACAATAGTTAATAAACTACCTCTCAAACCTATCTCTAAGCTATGGTAATAAGTAACATGAAATTCTGGTCTAACCTTGCCCTATAAATCTATCTTCTTTCTTTTCATTCTTTGCTTTTAGAACTTAGCCCACTTCAACTTGTGTTATAATTACAATAAACTTTGCTCCATGACTTGGAGATAGGTTCAAGTCTTCAAATGCTTTTGAGATACCTCATGACATTGGTCTGCAACCCCAACCTTTTGGGATCTCTTCTGAACCTCAACAAAGGCATTTGTTGTTAAATCATTTTTCATTTGAGTCCAACTCTCTAGAGTTGCCCCATTTTGGGGTTTTCTAGGCTAAGGCAATTTTTTTTTTTTTTTGCCATTTCCTTCTTTAGCTCATTTTACAGATGAGGAACTGAGATAAATAAGTTAAGTGATTTGCTCAAGAGCACACAGCTAATAATGTCTGAGGTCAGATTTGAACTCAGGAAGATGAGTTACTCTGACTCCAGGACAGACAGCACTAATCATTGTATCACCTAGCTATCCCTTTGCATCACCTAGTAGGCCATGAGACTTATTTTTATCACTGTAGTCTAGAAAAGCATCTGGCTTTATAAAGTAAATTCTTAAATGTTTGTTGATTGATTTGTATCTAGAATATCTAGAATATCCAAATTACTCAGGTTGACCAATCAAAAAATGCTTTATTAATAGGACTCCAAACTTACATTTTATACTGTCCTAGTCTTTCTTTTATTCCCAGAGAGAAGAGATTAAGGTCTTTGAGTAACACATACTCTGTCCTCAACCTCCTCAAATCTATTCCCCTCTTATTAAAAGGTTATTCTAATAATCTACATTACACAAAAGTCCCTTTCAAATACTTCACATGAGGTGAACAGAAAGATAGTCTCTCTAAACCTGTTTTAAACTCTTGACAAGGACAGGGGTAGATAGGAAAATCTCTTAAATTTGAGATCTTGTAAGGGAAAAGATATGGGTTTCTTGAATAGGATTTTTCTTCCATAGGGGTCATTTACCCTGAGAATATTTTTACTTCCTTTTTGAAGGAGGGATATATAAAAAGTATGGGATTTAGATGTTGCGCTGGGATTTAAAATTAGTTTAATTCAATTCAACAAGCATATATTACACATCTACTTTGTTCAACTAGGAATGATAAAATCCTGAATATTGTTTTGGATCAAGAGAAACTATTGATCCCTGAGGCAAGTGGACAGAAGGCTCTGATAGAGATCAGTTTACTCCATGGTCCCACCCTTTGGGGAGGTGGTACAATCTGAAATCCAAGTTATGTCAAACTCCTGAGACCCACTCTCTGTAAGGGTCTCCAGCAGTCTCACCTTGACATGTCCTGTCAGGAATCCCAGTCGTGTCATTGAGGTTAAATTTTCCTTATGAAACCTACTTGAGAGCCATCCTATGGCTTCTACTTTCCTTTGGGTCAGTCTATTATGGCACTCTACTTCATAGTATCTTTCTCCTTACCCTTCCTCATGCCATGTGGAATCTCTCCTACTCCCACTGTGCTTCCCAATACCTCCTCTCCTCACAGCTAACTCTTTTAAGATGCTAAGTCCCTTTCAGGATTTAGCCTGCCAGCTAAGGGCATGTCCCAACCTCATGGAATGCTCTTTTTCTACTGGGTAATTCTGAGTTCCACTGAAGAAATAATCTTTCATATGCTCTCCCAACTCTATTTCATTTACTACTCCTGATGTTTATTGTATCCCTTCATTTTGCCTGCAACCTGTTTCTCTAAATAAATCTACCTTTTGCCAAAGAGAATGGCCATTGTGAATTCTTCACATGATGGAACCCCAACTTTTGGTCCCCTCTTTCATTTGGTGACAAACTTCACATCATAGATCATATCAGGGACACCAAAGCAAAAATTAAAAACATTGTGCCTTATATAAAACAACTTATATTCTCTTGGAAGAGTGGTCACAACATGTATACAAATAAGTAAATATAAAATAACTTCAATGAGGATTGAGGGAGTGACCTGGATGGGGAGGAATATAGAATGGCTTAGTGTAAGAAGTTGTGCTTTAGCTGAGCTTTGAAAAAAGGTAATGATTCTAAAAGGTGGAGCTGAAGAGAAAGCACTCCATCAAGATGGTCATCCTGGACAATGGCACAGGGATAGGAATTTTCATTTATGCGGCACAGAATGTAGGTCAATTTGGATGGAAAGCAGAATTAATTAAGGGAAGTAATGAGAAAAGAATCAGGAAGAAGGTAGGAGTCAGACTTTGAAGGACTTAAATATATAACAAAGGAATTTGTAGTTGATTCTAGTTTCAATAAAGAGCCATTGAAATTTCTTGAGCCAAGGGAGTGACTACTCAGTCAAGGTACATTAAGTAGTCAGACTTACGGTGAGCATTGCATCTCTCTGAGATTTACTTTGTCTTCCAGATACAGATAAGAACACTAACTCTATATTCCACTTATGACCACACAGTTCTATCCAAGAACTTCCTTAAAAATTATGCCCACATGAAACATGGACTAAGCTAGGTGATGGCTCTTTTATTGATTTGTTATTCTTAAATATTCAAAATCAATCCAGGTTATTTAAGCTCTAGGCCAATATTTAAAGGATAATAAAACTATCAGTGGTTGGTTGGGAAATTAGTGCTTGAGCACCTTAAGGCAATCAAGTCCCAAATTCTCTTAAATCCCTCAAATCCCCATTCATTTATCAATCAGTTAGTCAATAGACCATGATTTATTAAAATATCGTCTTTGTTATAGGAATTGTTCTAGTTTCTGGGAATACAAAGACAAAATACAAAACAATTTTTACTCTCAGGGGGCTAACGGCCCAAAGTTATGGGTTGTTCAAGGTTATGGATAATCTGATCTGAAATCTGTGAGAATATTTTAAATTCTAAGGGAATGGCTGAGTAGTGTAGGCCTGAGGAGACACCAGAGCCGTTTCAGCTTAGAAACAATAATTCACATTTCCATAGTACTTTTTTCTTTTAATTTTAAATATTTTTATTTTCCCTAGTTACAAGTAAAGCAATTTTTTACATCTGTTTTTAAATTTTTGAGTTCTAGATTCTTTCCCTTCCTCTCCTACCTGAATGGGACTAGGTGAAGATTTCTCAAAAAGTCAGACCCTAGGCCTATAGGCCTATCATGTGATCCCTATTCCTAGAGGTTTGTAGGGCAGGAAGGTCAGGCCCAAGTTGAAGAAAATCACATGATCCCTATGACAGGGGTGAACCCTGAAACTGTCCTCCTTGGCTTTTGGGGTGAGCTCTGAAACTCTCCTCTGACAGAGCCCACCCTTCAGGGCAGTTAAGTGTTTTCATTAAGATTAGCCCAGGATCACTCCCTACTTAGCTTGAACTTAAGTGGTCTCATTTAGCTGGACTTGATATAACTTAAATGGTCTCATTCAGCTGGAAAGCTAGGCCTGAGGGCAGTGACATGTAGTGAAGCTCTACCCCCAGACTTCTTATAAAATGACCATTTTGAACTCCAGGTCTTTGCAGAAGTCCAAACTAGGGACCTTCCCTCTTAGCACAGCTGCTTCCCAGGACTCTTGCCTGCTGTGAAGAGACCCTCTTCTCGGTGATAGCCTCTATTTCTCTGCCAGGACCTTGCCACTGAGGAGTCTGTCTTCCTAGCAAAGCTGGCTTCTCAGTGCCAATAAATTTCCCTTTTGTCAGGCAAACTTTTTGGGTTCGTGAATTCTTTCACATTAGATCTGTGTATCTCCAACCAAAGGGGATTCCCAAAACTCTCTGCACTGCCACTAACCACATCACCTATTCCCAGAGGTCTATACAGTAGGAAAGGTCAGACTCTAGATCTAATGACATGACCCACAGGAAGTGTTATGCCTTAGTTTCCCTGAATCGTTCTGCCTCAGTTTCCCTGAATTCTACCTCAGTTTCCTTGAATTATTCTGCCTCAGTTTTCCTGAATTGTACTGCCTCAGTCCCCCTGGTTACAACTCCCCCTTTCCTGAGCATTAGGACTGATATAACTTAGGGCTGGCTACTCTAGGGTCATAAACTGTAAATGTTTAATCTCAGATAGGGGGGAGATCTTCTATTTCAGACATCCTGGATCCTGGTCTTCCCAATTTATCCCAATGTCTGCCTTTGTTCTCCTTTATCACTCCCTTATCAAGTTCTATAAAGAATCTCTGGAATCTTACATTCAATACTGAATACTTTAAGATGAGAGTCCAATCCAGTTAATTAATTAAGCTCTCCAATAAATAAAATTTTTAAAACTCTGTAATATCTTGCTATTTCTATTTCTGGCTCACTAGGCCTGGGAAATGGGAGCTGAGAGGCTCTATGTCTGCTCAGCTGGAGTGCTTGAGCTTCTCCTTTCAAATATTTAATAAATGCTTGCTCTTTGTATCTGAAGATGCCTCTGAGTAGTCAATTTGAGTAAAGAGATCTAGCACCCATCCCACACACACACCATCAAGAAGGCCCATGTGAAGCTGTGCAAAACATTTCCACAAAAGTTATGTTGCAAAATAAATCATAGATATCTCTCCTCCACCAAGGTCAGCAAAAAGTAAATAAATAAATAAAATTCTCAAGGAAAAAAAAAAAGTTAAAAAAGTATGCTTAAGTCTGTATACAGATATAATTAGTTCTTTCTTTGAGTATGGTTAGCATTTTTCTTTATAAGTCCTTAAGAGTAGTCTTGGATCATTATATTGCTGAAAATAGCAAAGTCATTCAAAGTTGATCATCCCACAGCATTGGTATTACTTTGTACACAGTACATGTTACTTTGATTGAGCTCATGGGGGACTTTCCAGGTTTTTCTGATAGCATCCTGCTAATCATTTCTTATCAAATAATTATATTCCTTCATAATACCACAGTACAATTTTTTCAGCTATTCCCCAATTGATGGGTATCCCCTGAATTTACAATTCTTTGCCCTGAAAAATTCTTTGCACTTTTCTACATATCGATTCTTTTCCTTTTAAAAAAAATCTTTTTCAGGATTCATGTCTAGTAGTTGTATTGTTAGGTCAAAAGATAGGCAAAATTTTATAATTATTTGTGCATAGATCATATCGTTTGATAACATCAATTGGGGAATGATACTTTTTGATATGTAAATTTGACTCAGTTCCCTATTCATTTGAAAAATGAGGGCTTCATCAGAGAAATTTGCTTCAAGTTTCTTTTCATAACTACTACTGCTAACTGTATTCTCCCTACTGTTTATTCTATTCTCCCTTTTTTTTCACCCTGTCCCTCAGGATTGTGTTGCTTCTGACCAGCCCCTCCCCCAATGTACTCTCTCTTCTATCATCCACCGCTCTTCTCATATCCCCTTTTCTTCTATTTTCATGCATGGTAAAATAGATTTCTATACCCATATAAATTTATATATGTTACTTCCTTTTTGAACCAATTTTGATGAGATTAAGACTCACTCCCCTTTTCTTTACCCTTTTTCACTTTAGTGTAAAAATTTTTCATTCCTATTTTATGGCACTCTACCTCTCCTTTTCCCTTTCTGTCTCATCCCTTGGTTTTATATTATTTTTTAGATATTATGTTTTTATATTCAACTCATATCCACACCTTATGCCTATATATACTCCTTCTAAGTGTCATAATAATGAGAAAGTTCTTATGAGTTACAAATATCATCTTCCCATGTAGGAATGTAAACAGATAAACCTTGTTAAGTCTCTTATGATTTCACTTTCCTGATTACTTCCTTACGCTCTTCCTGAGTCCTGTATTTGAAAAAAAATCAAATTTTCTATTCAGTTCTGGTCTTTTCTTCACAAATTCTTGAAAATTCTCTATTTTATTGAATATCCACCTTCCCTCTCTGAAAGATTATACTGTTTTGCTGGGTACGTGATTCCTCTTATATTTTAACTCCATTACTCTCTAGAATATCATACTCCACACTTTCCAATTTTTCCCCCTTCCAGTTCTTTAATGTAGAAGCTGTTAAATCTTGTGTTATCCTAACTGTGGCTCCACTATACTTGAATTGTCTCTTTATGGATGCTTGCAGTATTTCTTCCTTGACCTGTGAGTTCCAGAATTTGGCTATAATATTCCTTGGAGTTTTCATCTTGGGATTTGTTTCAGGAAGTGATTAGTGGATTCTTTTAATTTCTATTTTACTCTCTGGTTCTAGAATATCAGGACAGTTTTCCTTGATAATTTCTCAAAAGATCATATCCAGGCTGACTTTTCTAGACCAATAATTTAAAAATTATCTCTCTTGGATCTATTTTTCAGAATAGTTGTTTTTCCAATGAGATATTTCACTTATTTTTCCTATTTGTTTTTCATTCTTTTGACTTTGTTTTAAATTCAAATTGCTCAATGCTAATTTTTAAGGAATTATTGTCCTCAGTGGGCTTTTGTACCTCCTTTTCCAATTGTCCAATTTTGGTTTTTAAGGCATTTTTTCCCCATTAGTTTTTTGTATTTCCTTTTGCATTACTTTCATTTCTCTTAGCAATTTTTCCTCCTTCTCTCTTACTTGATTTTAAAATTTCCTTTTGAGTTTTTCTGTGGACTAAGACCAGTTCTTATTTTTTGGGGGAGGCTTTAAAGATAGGAGTTTTGACTTTGTTATCATCTTCTGAATATGTATTTTAATCTCCTTCCTATGGTTAGAATCTTTTTCTATTGTTTACTCATTGTACCATCCTATTATTTGGCTTTTAACTCTTTGTTTTAAAAAGAGCTCTATTTCCATGATGAAGAGTGTGTAATGTCCCAAGTTTCAAAGGTTTTGTGCAGCTGTTTTCAGAGATCCTTTTAGGGGCTTGTACTATGAGTCAGAACTGCTACCCAGATCTGAGTATGGGCAAAGTAGCAGAGTCCTGTCACAATATCAGCAAAGAGGCTCCTGCGATCTCCCTCTGGCCAGATATTTGTCCTTTGGAATTGTCTTGGATCATTGTCTTGATCAAAGTAAAGTTCTTTCAGATTGATCATACTTACAATATTGCTCTTACTATGTACAATATTCTCCTGGTTCTGCTCACTTCACTTTACATAATTTCATATATGTCTTGTCAGATTTTAATAAAACCATCCTGATCATTTCTCTTTTTTTAATTAAAGCTTTTTATTTTTCAAAACATATGAATGGACAATTCTTCAACATTAGCCCTTGCAAAAACCTTGTGTTCCAATTTCCCCACGCCCTCTTTCCCCATGCCCTCCCCTAGATGGCAATTAGTCCAATATATGTTAAACATGGCAGAAATATATGTTAAATCCAATATATGCATAAATATTTATACAATTATTGTGCCGCACAAGAAAAATCAAATCAAACCAGTAAAAAAAAAAAAAAGAGAGAAGCAAAATAAAATGCAAGCAAACAACAACAAAAAGAGTGAAAATGCTATGTTGTGATCCACATTCAGTTCTTACAGTCCTCTCTCTGGGTGTATATGACTCTCTTCATCACTGAATAATTGGAACTGGTTTGAATCATCTCATTGTTGAAGAGAGCCATATCCATCAGAAGATCATAATATGATCTTCTTGTTGCCATCTCCTGGTTCTGCTCACTTCCCTTAGCATCAATTCATGTAAGTCTCTCCAGGCTTCTCTGAAATTATCTTGCTGGTCATTTCTTACATAACAATAATATTCCATAACATTCATATATCATAATTTATTCAGCCATTCTCCAACAGATGGGCATCCATTAGAATGACATATCACAATGTTTTTGGTCATTCTACAATTGATGAACATTCTCTCAATGTCCAATTCTTAACCACCAGAATAAAAAGCTGTCATTCATATGTATATATGTTATGGGCCAGAACTCTGAAGTTGAAACAAAGGATTCTTATAAGGTACTAAATCAGTGGAATTGATAGAGACAATGGTTATCTAACTTACAATGGTTCAGTATGATTGATTTAATCCTACAAAGGGATGTTATGGGCCAGAACTTGAAACAAGGTACTAAGTGGAATTGAGGAGACAATGGTTAAATCTAGTTTAGCATTGATTTAATCCTACAAGAAATAATGGTTTCCTAGTGATATAATGATTAGTTTATACTCAGTGTGGAGCATATAAGCTAAGAGACTTAGCCAAGATGGACATTTTGGAGGGAGCTAGAGGCAGAAGCTAAAGAACTGGTGGCAGGAGCTCTCAGAACCAAGGAGAGAGATAGGCCTCTAAGAAAGCTAACCGGGCCCCAGGAAAGGAGATAAGACATTGAAAGAGATAATAAAAGATTTGGACTTTAAAACCTAGCATATATATATATAGGCACTAATAGGTCCTTTTTTCTTTTCTTTGATCTCTGTGGGATACAGATATATATATATATTTTTTTTTTGTATGTATATCTCTTCAAGTATGGTTCCAAATTGTTCTTCAGAATAGTTGGACTAGTTCACAACTCTTCCAACAATGCATCAGTGACCTGATTTTTCCACAGCCCCTCTAGCATTTTTAATTCTTTTCTCTTATGTTAGAACCTCTGATAGGTGTGAGGTGGTATCACAACGTGGTTTTAATTTGTATTTCAACAAGAAGTAATGATTTAGAGCATTTTTTCATTGTGACTATTTGATTTCTTTTTCTGAAAAATGTCTGTTCAAATAATTAGCCTACTTCACAATTAGGGAATAATTCTTATTTTTATAAATTTAGCTCAGTTATTTATATATTGAAGAAATAAAACATCAGAGAAATATATTGTAAAATATTCACCCCGGTTTTCTGTTTCCTTTTAGTTTTGGTTCCATTAGGTTTGTTTGTGCAATGTTTTTTAATTTCATGTAATCAAAATTATCTCTTTTATTTCTCATGATCTTCTTTATGTTTTATTTGACCATAAAGTCTTACCTTATTCATAGATCTGATAGTACATTTTTCCACGTTACCCTAATTTATTCATGATATCAGCCTTTGTTTCTAAATTATTTATCTACTTTGACCTTATCTTGGCATATGATGTGAAGATATTGGTCTAGTTTCTGCCAAACTGCTTTCCAATTTTCCCAGCAATTTTTGTCAAATGTTGAATTTTCATTCCCCAAAGCTTGGATCTTTCAGTTTATCATTACCAGATTACTATGTTTGCTACTGTGT
The DNA here is from genome assembly GCF_902635505.1 of Sarcophilus harrisii. Lineage (NCBI taxonomy): Eukaryota > Metazoa > Chordata > Mammalia > Dasyuromorphia > Dasyuridae > Sarcophilus > Sarcophilus harrisii. The sequence continues at coordinate 572,760,302 of NC_045427.1, read as the reverse complement.
GTTTTGTACATAATTTATTTCATTGATCCACCACTGGATTTCTTAGTCAGTGCCAGATTATTCTGATGATCACTGCTTTGTAATGAAATTTGAAATCTGAAACTGCTAGGTATCATTCCTTCACATTTTTTTTTCCTTTTATTTCTTCGATATTATTGATTATTGATATTATGCTTTTTGATTAAAAAATTTAAAAATCAAATTATTATTAAATGTGAAAATGGCGAATGCACTACCAATAAAGATAAAATCAATGTAATTATTAGGAATCATTTTTTAAATTATATGCCTATAAAATGAACTAAGTGAAACAGATGAATATTTATAAAAATATAAACTGTCCAGATTAACAGAATATTATATAATTAGCCAATGTCTTACCTATTTTATTTTCTCCTGAAAAGCAGCTCCTACATTTATTAGTTTAATTTTTTTCCTTTCAATTTTATTAACTCTCTTTTAATTTTTTTTTGGGGGGAAGGGAGGAGGATTTCTATTTTAATGTTTAGTTGGGGATTTTAAATTTGTTCATTTTCTCATTTTTTCAATTATATGTCCAATTCATTGATTTACTTTTTCTCTCTTTTAATCATGTATGCATTTAAAGATATAAAATTTCCCCTCAGTATTTGTTTTAGCTGCATCTCATAACTTCTGTAATGCCATCTCCTTGTTCTCTTCTCTCTCTCTCTCTCTTCCTCTCCTGTTCTCTTTTTCTTTTAATGAGGTAATAAGTATTAAGTGATTGCCCAGTGTCACACACCTAGGAAATGTTCAGTGCCTGAGGCCTGAATTTGAATCCAGATCTCCCTGATTTCAGAGCCAGTCCTCTCTTCATTGTGCCATCTATTTGCCCTACTATTATTCTCTAGATTCTTTTTATGATTTATTTTTTAGGATTGGATTATTTAGTTTCCAACTGACTTTTAATTTATATTTCTATTGCCCTTTATTTAATGTAATTTATTACATTATATCTGAAGGGTTCATTTAAATTAAATGTGAGATTTTTATGCTTTATAGTTAATTTTTATAAAGATGTTATGTACGGTTGAGAAAAGGTATACTCCTTTCTATTTCCATTCATTTTTTTTCCCTAGAGGTCAGGTTAAGGTCAAGGTTAGGGTTAGGGTTCCATATGGAATTCTAAAAAATTGTATTTATCTCTGACTTCTTTCTTATTTATTTTATAATTACATTTCTTTAGTTCTGAGAAGGGAAAGTTGAGACCTTCCATTAGTATAGTTAGATTATCTATTTTCTTCTATAATTCATTTAAATTTTCTTTTAGAATTTGGATATGTGTGTGTGTGTGTGTGTGTGTGCTATTAGTATTAATTTATTATCTAGTTTTTTTTTTTCAGCAAGAAGTTTCCCTCCTTATCTCTTTTAATTAGGTTGATTTTTGTTTTTGCTTTGTTTGAGCTAATGATTGTTATCCTTGTCTTTTTCGATTCAGCTGAAGTATAATAGATGCTGCTTTCAAACACTTATTTTAACTCTGTGTGTAATTCTATGTCTCAAGTATAATTCTTATAAACAACATTTTGTTGGATTCTAATTTCTAACCCATTCTGCTATTCATTTCTGTTTCCCATTCTCATTAGAAGTTATGATTATTAACTGTACATTTTCGTCCATCCTATTTTCTTTTGTTTATACTTCTCTCTCTTTTTATCCTGTTCCACCTTTAAAATCTGTTTTGTCTCTTACCATTGTCTTCTTTTATCTTCCTTGCCTTTTGTCACCTGTGTTCCCAGTTTTCTCTTATTCCCTACTTCTCCTACTTCCCTGTTAGCTTCTCCTACTTCCCTGTTAGGCAAGTTAGATCTCTATTACCAATAGGGTATGTATATGTATTTCTTCTCTTTGAACCAATTTAGATGTGAGTAAAGTCTAAGAATTGCTAACCCTCCATCACTGTTTCCCTATCAGCAACAGAAGCTCTTCCTTGAATATCTCTTCTATGTGAGATTGCTCTTCTCTCTTTCCCCTTCTTCCAGAGCATTCTTTCTTTCTCTTCTTTCTTACCTATCCATTTTTTATATCATTCCAACATAATTAACTCACTTTTTTAACTTTCTTCCATGTAGGAATCCTTTTAGTTGTCTGAATAATGATAAATTTCTTAGAAGTTATGTGTATCATTTTTACATATAGAAGTGAACTGTTTAATCTTATTGAGTCCCTTATGATTTCTCTTTCATATTTACCTTTTTATGTTTCTCTTCTGAACTTTTCGTCATTACAACTTGAAAGTTCTCTATTTCATTAAATCCTATTTTTTCCTTTGAAGAATTTTTGCTAAGTTCTTCTGGGTAGATTATTCTTGGTTGCAATTCCATTTCTTTTGTCTTCTGGAAAATAATATTCTGGTTAATCCTTCTTCTCCTTTAATGTAGTGGCTGCTAAATCTTATTTGATTATGATTGTAGCTCCATGGCATTTTGTTGTATTTTTCTGGCTGCTTGAAATATTTCCTATTTGACTTGAGAGCTCTGGAATTTGGCTCTAGTCTTCCTAGGAATGTTAATTTTGGGATTTCTTTCATGTGTTAATTGGTTGATTCTTTCAATTCCTATTTTACCCTCTGGTTCTAGATAATTTATTGAACTATGATTTCTAGCCTTTTTCTTTGATCATGACTTTTAGGCAGACTAATAATTTTTCACTTACCTCTCCTTCATTTATTTTCCAGGTTAGTTTTTTTTTTTTAAGTGATGAAACTCTGAAAAGGTATACTTAAGACTCAGTATGATTGATGAGATGATTCTCTAGCTAAGTACATACTTAGTATGATACTTAATGTGATGTAATGATGTAATACTCTACAGCTGGCCCATGCTCAGTACGGTGTAGTGACTTAATTGTACTGAAGTATTTAAGGGCTGAGGAAGGGACAGAGAGGTCTCTCAGCCACAGCTCTCAGTCACAGACACAAGAGAAGACACCAGACTATGGATGCCATCTTTGACCAGCCACATGGTAGCTCTCTGCCTCCTTCACTCCCCTACTAAGACCAGGAACTCGGGCAGATCCCGAGGTCCTCCAGAGAACTATTTTGGACATTGCACTATATATATCAAAAATATTAATAGCAACTCTCTTCTTAGGGCAAAAATATTGGAAATTGAGGGGATGTCCATTAATTAGGGAATGATTCAATAAACTGTGATATGTATTTTTGATGGGATATTATTGTTTTATGAGAAATGATGAGCAGGATACGTTCAGGAAAAAGAAAACCTGGTAAGTCCTTCATGAGCTCGAGCAAAATGAAATGTACTGTACAGAAAATAACAGCAATGTTCTGAGATGACCTACTGTAAATTATTTTGCTGTTCTCAGTAGTACAATCATCCGTGACTGCTCTGAAGGATTTATGATGATCCTATCCATACCCAGAGAACAAACTGATTGTATCTGAGTACAGATTTAAAGCATTCTCTCTCTCTCTTAACTTTAATTTTTCTTGAGGATTTTTATTTTCATTATGGTGGGATATCTATATTTTCTTTCACAACCTGACTTTTTACGGAAACGTTATGCATAACTTCATGTGTTGTTTCTTAATTATGGGTGAGGATAAAGTAGAGAAACTAAAACTCAAAAATTTTAAAAACGTAAAAATAAGTTTGTTTTGAATTTAACTGGGGAAAAATATTTTTAAAAAAGAAAAAAAAAGCGTTATTCTTCCTGTAAAACGTCACCAAATGATGGGTGTATGCCACCAAATGTTGGGAAGATTTCTGGACCCCCAAAGTATATTGGGTAGTCTCTAGGTGACTAAAGAATTTGAGGGCTTAGACCTTTTCCAAATCAAGAGACAAATATTTATCATCCTGCTAAGAGTGAATTAAATCTATATGGAGTTTTTAGCAAAGAAAAGGGTTTTAGCAGTTAACAATAAGGCAGAAGATGTCATTAAGGCATGGCAAATTCTTATTATTATGTCAGTGGGCTAATCCTAAAAAGGAGTCACAGTCTTAATAGGCATTACCAGGGGAATTATAGTAGAGTGCATCTTTTATAGGAGAAATATAACCTCAGGCATTAACATCAATACCTGGCTTTCTGATTGGATACTACAAACTGTGGTGTCATGATGATTTTGCTAATGCAAGGAACAAAAGACCTATTTAAGAACAAAAGGTCCACTTAAGGCCTAGGTATTCCTATTAGTTCTTCACTGCTTGCCTCAGAGAGCAGTTTGGCTTCTGGATTGTATACAGTAATTCAGGCTCTCTCTGTCAACATCCACTTGGCTATCAAGGACCAAGAATCTCATTGTCACTTGGACACTCAGAATCTCTTTAAACGGAAGACATTTTGTTTCTACACCTTTCACTTGACAGAATCATCATCTTTTCTATCCCAATTTTGTTCCCTTATTGCTACTACCTTTTCTTAATCCTAAACTATTACAAAGATCCTTTCCCCTATTCTGCTCCTTTAAAGAATTCTGTGTTTTGTTTAATATTGGTTTATCATGCTAAATGGAAGTTTGGTCTCTACTCTAATCACAGAATTCAGGAGAACCGACCTTCTCTCTGTAATTGTTTTTCACTATCATGCTGGACTTTAGCCCATTGCTGGCTTCTCTCCATCCACTGCAATTCAGGAATGGTGTGAGACTTACAGGAAAATGCTGTAAGATGTTAAGACCATTCCAGGAATCTGGATCTCTCTTGTGTATTTGCTACTATGGAGGACACAAGAACTATGTGGAGCATGGATCTTCCTCAGAAGAAATCTTCTGTCTAATTGGGAATCCCTATTTAAACAATTTCCATTAAACAATTAAACAGGCGATATTTTCATGGAATAATAGCATTTTTCTTGACAGATCAAAGTATCCATTCAATCATATGTTATAGAGAGTGACTTAGGATGATATCATATACAAGGATCACAGTGACATAGATATACAGCAGGAAGGTACCCCAAAGGCCTTCTAGTCCAATCCTCTCATTTTACATATGAGGAAACTGAGACCCATAGAAGTTACATGATTTGGCCAAATAGAGTTAATGGAAAAACTGGAATTTAAGCATAGATCTTGGGACTCCAGATTCAGTGCTCTTTCAAAATATACCCTGCAGGAAACAGAAATATACAAAAAGCATTAGAGAAGAGAGAGATACCTGGGCTAGCTCTTTAAGGAAGACTTCTTAGATAGGTGGGATATGAAATGAACCTTGAAGGATGCCTCAAACATGAAGAAGTAGAGAAGAAAAGGAAGGGCAAGCCAGACATTTTCTTTAAAGGTACAAAGATGGGCGGAATATATTTGGGGGAAATGGAAGCCCTAAGAGGTATTTGAGGGTATATCTTGAAGGGATAAGAAAAAGAGTTTATGGAGTGGGAAAAGGGTCATATAACCAAAGACACAAAGGAGAATTGTATCAGTACCTTACAATGGAGGCAAGGGAACAAGCAGTTCAGAAATTCTAGGTAGCTCTGGAAAGAAAGGATGTCCTTTTAAATTCAGACTTTGATGAAAATTTGAGAAGCCAGCAAACCCCCCTGGCACCTTGCCCGACAGCTGCTGCTATATGCAGTTGAGTATTCCAGGATCTCATTAGTGCGATGCTCTAATAATTGGCTTTTAATAATTGAATATTTTTCCATCTTTTGACACTTCTTATATATGTGTTTTTAATCCCATTGAATGGCACACTCTGCTGATATTCAGTGGACCTCTTTTATTAAGTTCCATTCTCCTTAGAATGGAATATTTCTGACTTGGCTTTCCATAAACCCTACAAGGCACCCAGTGGATTCTATGTTCAGTAACCAGTTTCTTCACTAAGTATTATGTGTTTTCCTTAATCCAGGGAGAGAGAGAAATAGTTGAGGAAAGCTTTAAATAGAGGCAAAAATCATAAGTCTGCTGTTTTGCAAAACCCAGAGCATGGTGATTTTCAAGGGGGCTGCTTTCATGGAAGATAAAAGACACAGATCAATGACAGCACTGTCTGAAGGCCAGAGTTTCATCTTATCTTAGAAAAAAATCAGGAATCAGCGATTCCAGCTTTTTTCTAGGATAGATTTGGTTAAAAAAATGTCAGTTGTTCTGAAAGCAATGCAGGATATGCTGTTTATCTGCTGGCAGACCTGCATATAAAGATACAAACTAATCCATTTGTTTATCAAATTAGATAAGGATATGTTAAGTCACCTTGTTTACCAGGATAAATAAGTCTCTCATGTTATGGGAAATAGAAAGTTTGACAAGAGTTAGAAAAGCCTTTTATATCCCAGAAAAGATAAGAAAGTTGAGGGTAAGAAAGAAAAAACATCAAAACAGAACACAAATTTATTCATATTCAGCTTTAATTTTAGAGAGAAATCAAAGTTGTATAAAAATGGACCTGGGAAATTTTGGAGGGGCTCCCAAACAAGAACCATTTACAAAATGTGGTTGCAGAAGAGAAGGGAGCTAGGGATCTCCAGGAGGTCTGCATTCACAAGATTGAGGGCAGTAGATAAATTATATTCAAATTTGCTGAATGTGAATCATGAATTCTTAGAAGAGAGAAAAGAAATCAGAATCTCCATAGTGAAGCTGATTTTTCATGGCTTGGGAAAGAAAAATATAAAAGACAGCAGGATAGTATCAAGTGTTAACTATCTTTACAAGTGTCATTTAAGACTCAACATTGAACCTATCAACGGGTTCAAGTGTGTCTGTTTGTGGAAACTACCCTGAATCTTGCAAGTTTCTGGTGAATTAACATTTAAATATTCATTTCAATTCAGAAAACATTTATGGAACTGCTATTATGTGCCAGACACTATTCTAACTACTAAGGATACAAAGGATACACAAAGTCTCTGACCACAAGGAACTTATATTCTGGGTGGAAATAGGGCATGTATATTGCTAAATTTAATACAAAATAGAGACAATGGAGAGATCCAAAGTATTTTAGGAATATTGGAGGAGGGAGAGAAAACTTTCAACTTGGGAATCAAAAGTAGCACCTGAGCTTAGTCTTGAGGATAGATAGAGTTTGAAAATAAGATTTGTAAGCATGTAAGAAATTTCTATATCCTTTTGAATAATATCATATATTTTCTAAATTTAGAATATTTAGGATAATATAAACATAAAATCTTAGAGTAACAAGCAGCCTCAGGGGTCCATTTGGACCCCAATCAGTAAAAACAATAGCTAACAATTATCTAGCATTTTAAAGTTTGCAAAAGGTGGAGCAATTAGGTGGTTCAGGGGATGAAGTTTTATGCTTAGACTTAGGAAGATGAGTGCAATCTTTCTTTAGAAATGTACTGCCTATATGATGCTCATCAAGTCACCTAACTACTCCATTTTCCTCATTTGTAAAATAGGAGATAATAAGCTATTATTATTCACCAATGAGATAGATACTGTGGTGGTCAGATTTCTGGGGCTGAAGACCTGAGTTCAAATCAAGCCTCAAACACTTCCTAGCTATATGATCCTGGGCAAGTCTTACACTTTGCCTCAGTTTCTTCAACTGTAAAATGGGGATAATAATAGCATCTACCTCTTTAGATTGTTGTGTAGATCTAATGAAATGATATTTATAAAGTACTTGGCATAGTGTCTGGTATATAGTAGGTGTTATGTCAATGCTTATTCCCTTCTTCCACTCCTTATCTCATTGGGTTGTTGGGATGATTAAATGACTTAACACAAGTGAAGTAATCTGCAAATCTCATAGTGGTATATAAATATTAGCTGTTATTATAACTCTACAGCCCAAGAAAGATAGGTACTATTATCCCCATTTCACAGATGGGAAAATGGAAACATTAAAGTGTTAAATGGATTATCCAAGGTTACATAGTCTGAGACAGGATTAGAACTCAGATCCTTCTGAATCCAAGTCTAGGATTCTGTTCATTATGCCACATTGTTCCTATGGCACGAATTCCCTCTATAACTTTAATGAAAGACTATGTAGTTGAGGTTTGAGGAAATCAAATGATTAAATTACTGTCCCAGGACATAACTGTTTTCATTATAGGACAGATTTAAGTTGTAGGAAGTTCTTTCTTCACCTTAAGCCTCGTATTAGGCTAAAACTGACCCAAAGAGCAAAGATTAAGGGACAGCTTCTTTTCTAGATTTTTAAAGAGGGATTTAATTTTTTTTACTTGACTCCAAAGAGCAGAACAAGACGACTAAATTCACAGCCAGGAGAATAACTGCTCTTTGGAGCCACACAAATAAGTTCAATCTGTCCAAAATTTAGAAAAAAGAACTATCATGTAGTCTTCTCTTCTTTAGGTTAGAAAACCATGCCCACTGAGTTTCTCATGATACTTCATTCAAAGTTGTAGTAAGATCCTTACTTACAAAATAGGGTCTAAATTTTGTTTCTGTCTTGAATTAGCATGAAAAAATTGATTCCTCCTCCCCCCCCCACGGATTAATGTCCTCCTATCTGACCAATTTCAGGATATTTATTGTGGACTAGAGTCCCAAGCAGTTGTTCAGTGCTTTAATTTTCTATAATATCTATCAGGGGTTATGGGGAAATCTACTCCAGGAAGTTGCTGAACAAATAAGTCTATGTGAAGAATAGTTTCTTCTTCTTGTGTTCATGGCATTCTTGTTAAAAAATGAAGCTGAATGATTGAACTATTTCTATTAAGCATGAGCCTAAATATCCACCAGATATATACTCATTACCTCTTTACATGGTTGTCTTTAGAACACTCTGTGAAGCTTGAATGTATTATCAGAAAGATAGAGAGATGTTTGGCGTCTGGAGTTTAAGAGCAATTATCAATAAACACAATTGTGCTAATTCAAGCCAAATTAGACTCAGAACAGGGAAGAAAGGGGACAAAAAAATTTTAAGTCTTCTTAAAAATGCTCTGAATGTTTGATTAGCCTAGTCTAAATGATACATCTTCCACAAAGCTTCCGTTATTACCCCAGCCAGAAATCTCTCTTCTTGGAACTCTCAAGGACTTTGTATCTCTCATCACATGACACAAATAGCTGTCATACAAAGTAGGCTTTCTCCCCACACCGTTACTAGTTATTAAGTTTTGTGAGATAGGAAAACTGTGTCATGCATCGTTCTTCTCCTCTCAGTGCTGGTAAATGCAGTATTTGGAGAATGAATGGTTGAACAGCCCACCAGCATCACTTACTCTATCTTTTTATGATTTGAGGAATATTTACTCTTTCCCCATTCAAAACATCTTTTCCACCTAGAGATCAGAGATTACTGAATTTTGCCATTTGTGACTGATTAATGTGGTATTAAAGTATTTTGGGATATTAAAAAGCACATATATTCTATTATACTAACATTTCCAGGTATTTCTCCTTAGGATGAATTTGTTCATTGGGTCTTTTGGATTGAGATACAAAAGGTCAAGCTCAAGGACTTCCATGTAGTGGGTATTTAATAGATTCTAAATGAATAAAAGTGCTAATTATCAATAAGAACCTGATAGGAAAAGGTCACTTTCTTTACTATCCAGGAAGGAAGACCTAGGTATTTTGATTCAATGGGGAAGCTTTTGACAGCTATAGTGGCATAGGTATAGTGGCTGCTTTGTTCATATTCCACCAAGAGTGAGAAGGAATGAAAATAAATAAAGAGGTTATCATTTTTAATTAAGGCAAGTTCTATTCAGTACATTAAAAATTCCATTAGCATTATGAAAAAGCTTCTAACTTATAAAAAAACCATACCGAATCTTCTTGCCTTAGACCACAAACCATCAATGGTTGGACAAATTATCTATGTACATCAGAAATCTATGCACATGCTTGTAACCTTGTTCAGGCATCAAAATAGAGGGAGTGACATGGCACTGTGAGTTTCTCATCACTGAAAAATTTTAGACTGAGGTTGGATAATCTTCTTGGATGATTTCTTCATTTTATAGGAAACTGAGATCCAGAGCAGAGACTGAATACTCTTTAATCTTAGAAGGAATATCAGAGGTATCCTTTCCAAAAAATGAACACTCTCCACAACTTTCTTGAAAAGTGATCATCCAGATAGAGATAGGCAGCAGTGGATAGAAGCCAGCAGCAGGCTTTGGGGACAACTGGTTCTGCAGAAGCAGTTTCTGGCTCTTAATCCATAGACCATAATATAAGGTGGTCAGACGACTGGTCAGAAAGAGATTGCAGAAGTCTCTCTGTTGGGATTGGATGTAGCACTCTGTTGCATTGCCCTTACACAAATTTAGGTCATGGTCCTTGCACACCCTGGAAGTAGAACCCAAAGTTAACATTAAATAAAAAGTCAAGAAATAGGCTGGAAAATTTGGTCAACAACAACAACAAAAGAACATGACTAGAAAAAATTACTATAATGACAAAGAGGATCAAAATATAAGCTCAGGAGGAGAAAACAATCAAAACATTTATAGCTAAAGCTTCAAAGAAAAATGTGATTTGGTTTCATTCATCAAAAAAAATTTAAATTTTTAATCTAAGCTAATAAAAATTGTCCATTTTGCATTTCATAATGTTCTCTAGCTCTTCTTTGGATCATACATTTCTCTCTTCTCCAAAGATCTGATAGGTACATTATCCCTTGCTCTCCTAATTTGCTTATGGTATCATTCTTTATGCCCAAATCATGTACCCATTTTGACCTTATTTTGGTATGGGGTATGAGATGTAGATCTTTGCTGAGTTTCTGATATATTATTTTTCAGTTTTCCCAGCAGTTTTCGTGAAATGGTGAGTTCTTATCCCAGAAGCTGGAAGAGAAATGCAAATTAAAATAACTGAGATACCACTGCACAACAATCAGATTGTCTAATATGATAGAAAGGAAAAAAATGACAAATGTTGCAGGGGATCTGGAAAAATAGAGACATTAATGCACTGTTGGTGGACTATTGTGAACTGATCCAATCATTCTGAAGAGCAATTTGGAACTATGCCCAAAGGGCAATCAAATTGTTCATACCCTTTGATCCAGCAATACCTCTCCTAGATCTGCATCCCAAAGAGAGAAGAAATAAAAGGAAAAGGACCTATTTATACACAAATGTTTATGGTAATTGTTAGCACAAAAATTTGGAAATTGAAGGGATGGCCATCAATTGAGGAATGACTGAACAAGTTATGGTACATAATTATGAAGAAATATTATTGTTACTATAAGAAATAACAAGCAACTTGGTTTTAGGAAAAATTTAGAAAAATTTGTATAAATTATATAAATTCATGTACAGTGAATTGAGCAGAACCGAAAGAACAGTGTTCACAGAGACAACAATATCATTTTATTATCGATTGTGAATGACAACTATTCTCAGCCATAAAATGATCCAAGATAATTCTGAAGCATACTTTTTAGACTTTTTTTTTTAGGGGAATGGAGGGGAGTGTTTGTTTTTTGGCCTATGTTTTCTTTTGCAACAGCTAATATGGAAATATGTTTTGCATGACAGCCCATATATAATCTCTGTCAAAATGTCTTCTTAATGAAGGGGGGAAAAATAGGGTGGAAGTGAATTTGAAATAAAAAAAATGACAATGTTTTTTTTACATTCAATTGGGAAAAATAAAATATTAAATATATGATTTCTTAGAATTCTCTCTATTATTATAGATTCTCGGAACCTGAAATAATGATCTATTGGATGACAAATGAAAAAAAAATATAGAACTTGGCATCATAAGGTTTAGGTTACATTCCTGTCTCATTATTAAAACTGGCTCCTTTGTGATACGCTGGTTTCTGGGTGATTTTGGGCAAATTACTTAATGTATATAGACCCCAGTTTCTTCATCTGTTATAAAAAGGGGAGGATTGGCTAAAATGGATTTCTTTGGGTTCTTATTTGTGATCCCACAATCCTATGAGCTTTTTTCCAGTCTGAATTTATGTCACCATGATCCTACATGTGAAATGTCTTTGGATCTTTTGTCAGCACAGGGACAGAATCTCTACTATTCTACTGCTACAAGAGTCTAAATTGTAGTTTGGATCTTAACAAAGTAGAAAATAGTGTCTATATTCCCTCCCCTCAAGAGTCTCATGGAACAATTCAGATGGAAGGGATCTTAGAGATTTCTATTCTGAGGGTTCGTAATAGAGATCCTTGATCCAGTCGATAAATTCCAAGGCTCTGTGAACTTAGGATAAAACACATCTTTATCAATACAATTGGTTATCATTGTAATTCCATTTATTTCATTTTTATTAATTTAAACATATTATCCTAAGATATACCAGAATATTTATGGGGTCCATGACAACAATAAAAGCTAAGAATTCCTGTTCTAGTCCATCCTCTTAAATTGACAGAGGGGAAAACAGACTCAAAAAGGACAAATCATTTGTAAAAGGTCACATAGTGAGCTGGTGTCAGAAGTGATCTGATTTTAAAGCAGGCTTGCTTTTCGTGAGATGTTGCTTATGCTCTCACAGGCTGTTCAATGACTGTCTTGTCAACTGTGCCAGATCTCATGAGGCCTTGTACAACCCAGTTTCCAAAGGAATGAAATGAAGAAGCACCTTGTAGTCATTTTTTAATTTAATGTAGTCCTTTTTGATGACCCAGAAATGATCAGCTTAGGCTTACGCATTTGATCATCAAGGAAACCCTTCCGGCTCTCCAGGCCATGAGAATTGTCAGAAGTCCCCTAGACCATTTAACAAGTGCTGAAAGCTCTGAAGTCCATAGTGTGTATGTGAGGGATCATCAGATAATTTGTAGAGTCAGAATAGCCCCTGTGCCTTAGAGTCAGCTGAAAAACAGTCAAGGACACAGCACAAGCCATGCCAGAAAATATTTCTTGTTCAGTTGTCTCAGTTATGTCCAACTCTTTTTGACCCTACTGGAAAGTCTCGGTAAAGATACTCAAGTTATCTGCCCTTTTCTTCTCCAGCTCATTTTATAGATAAGGAAATCGAGGCAAACAGATCAAGAGAATTGTCCAGCATCACATAACTAGCAGATTTGAACTCAGAGCTTCTTGTCTTTAGGGTTGGCACTTTATTGACTGCAATAACTAGCTGCCAGGAAATGCTGCCCTTGGACAGAGATAACCAAATTGCAAAGTGTCATTCAGCTCTCATACCTCAAGATCTTCCTGTAACCATAGTAAATAATATGATAAAATTTTGATTAAGAGATGGCCATCTACAGTTGTCAAAGAGTTTTCACACCTATTATTCCATTTGATAAAGGCTGTAAAAATCCACAATTATATAGAACTTTAGGGTTTATGGAGTGCTTTTCTCAATACAATCTTGTGAGGTGAGTAGCACAGGCAGCACTTCCCTCAGTCTAAAGCTCTATCCACTGTGCCATTTAGCTGCCACAAATACTAATATTGTCTAGAAATGTGGGTCCTTGTATGTCCCTAATTCATTACCCTTCTTTCACCCTCCCCATGAAGGTAAGACTCATGTATTTATTTTTATTTTATGACATTTCATGAAGGAAGGTATAAATCTCAAAGAATTATGACAGAAAAAGCTGACTATAGGCCCTGTGGGGATTCATTTTCTGACTCTGCTTAGTTTCTTGAGCAGCAGCATTGTTATCACTGGTACTCTCCATTCAACAACCAAAGAAGGTAAGGGACATTTATTTTCTGACTTTCCCATTAAGTTCACTTGGGAAGGATTTTCAAGGAAGATGGCAATGGACCAGTCAGTGTTGATGACTTAAAAGGTTAGACTAAAGAAATACAAGGAATAATCCATGATTTCCATGAAAAGTACGCTGACTAGTAGCGAAAGGTAGAACAAGTTAGTTAACAGAGATAGAGATTTAATACAAATTCTATTTTTTGTTATAGTATTCCAACCTCAACCCCCATTCAGTACAGACAGCCAGTTAGTACTGTTAGTATAGTTAGAGCACAAAGACCAAAGACAGGAAGACATTAAAATTTGGAGTCTGAGCAAGTCATTTAAACTAATATCTCCTTTAGTTTTCTCTACCATAAAATGAATATTATAATAATGGATACCTCATAGGTTGTGAGTATAAGGTTATGTTTGTAAAGTACTTAGCACCTTACTTGGTATATACTAGGTAGTTAGTAAATACTTATTTCCTCTTTCCCCCTTCCCTCCTGAGATTAAATTTCAGCTAGTCTGTATACATTTTCTATACAAGTAATCCTTTACATACATTCACCCCCTTTAGAATGTGAGCTCCTTGAAGGTAGGGAATATTTTTACTTTTCTTTACATCACAGTTCCTGGCATATGGTAAGTGCTTATTAAATGGTTGTTAACCAGATCACTGATAGGGAGGCTTCTTCCAATCAAAGATGTCAAAGCTACAGCTTAAGTAGTTGAAGTGGTTAGAGCTCAGGATTTGGAGTCAGAAAAACCAAATTCAACTTTTGCCTCAGATACTTACTAGTTATGAGCCTGAACAAGTCACTAAGTCTTATTTTCCTCATCAATAAAATAGGGAAGATAATAGTACCTAATTTATAGGGCTGTGATGAGGGTCAAATGAAATAATATGCAAACTTCAAAGTGCTACATAAACTGTTAGCTATTGGCCATCATTAATATTATTGTTCATCAAAGGCAACAACAGGGGATAGATAGTCCGAGCATTTTGTAGTTCTCATGAAAAGTTATATATTTATATTGACACTAGGGAACACCATCTGTACTATTGTGGGCTTCTCTGGGGGATGGGATGAGGTGGACACTGTTATTACTGCCTTTTTAAAAAATAGATGAAGCAACTACGGAACTCAGTTCCAGTTGCCCCTTTATGAGAGTCTGAAAGCATGTCTCTGGGAAGTTGCTTTGCTTGCATATTTTGACAGCTCTCCCCATCACCCCACAGCAATGAAAACAATTCTTCTTAACATTTGTCTCCCTCAGCTTAGAATGTGATCCATCTCCTTCCTGACTTGTCTCAGATGTACACTATCCCAATAGCTTCTTTAAAAGCTTCCCATCACAACAGACATAGTGTATCCTGGAGGTGCTCTGGCTTAGAGCTCGAGGTTGGGTTTTATCACACATAGAACTAAATCTTTCTTTTTCTCTTGCTATACTATCCCTGCTCTGGTCTTGCTTCAGACAAAGGAAGAGCCTCCCCTTTTCTCCCTGCCCTCTCATCTTTTGTCTTCCCATCAGCTGATAAATACTGGCCCTCACACATTCCCCATGGCATGTCTAGTTTTCAAGATGCTTCATCCTTTGACCTTCCTCAGAGTCATTACCATCCTGTGAAATCATTAAACCAGACAATGGTCCTAGGGATGTAGCTGACTACAGGATAGAGCCTGGAAGCATCAAATATTATTACAATTGGCTTCCTTGTTGTCCCCTTTGTTTCCTCCATTGTGAGTGGTTAAAACCACTTTTTGTTACTTGAAGTTTCCCAAATTCCTATTTTCCTACTATGCCATGGTTGGTAATGGTATGAATTATGCCAGTTGAGTCTGTTATCCCCACACCCAGCCTGGTCGTTCCAGTGATCTTAAAGTTGCCCTTGTGTCCATGTTCTTAGTCTTGCTCTGATTGGGATCTCATTTTAACAGGTGTTGACAGGACCTAGAAAATAGTGGACACTTAACTAATGTTCTTTGCCTTGAATTCTGTCAAACTGTCTATACTTGCACATTCCATATGTGAGAGATGTATCTAAATAGTACTTAGCACAATGCCATGCACATAGTGGGTGCTTAATAATTGCTTATTGACAGGTACAATAAAGACAAGCAGAAGCACACACTTAACTCCACAAGCACTCAAGTACTTTGTAGAAATCCAATTCAGAATGTTGCAATATAGTTGTCTAAATTTCATCGTGTTTATTATATGCTCATTTATGCTCTATCTTGTAAACATGTGGATAGGTATTTGGAATTTTATTTTATTTCTACTCTTTAGTGATTTATTCAACTTTCAGCATAGTCATAGTCACAGGCAGCATTCCTCAACATCTAGACACAGAAGGCCTTCTTTCAGCCCATAAGCAGTTCAGAATAGCTGAAATAAACTAAGCGTAAAAGTTTTAGCACATTTCATATTGCTGATGCTCAGTCCCTTATTGATTTATATTTTAAATAGCAAATCACAAGGCAGCTACTATATCCTTGGAGATAATTTTTGAAATATGTCTCCCTCGTTGATCAGATCTATAACTTCTCATCCAGAAGATTATTAATTTATCTAGTAACAACAGTCCTGGACTGATTGTTCATCCACTTTCTGAGTCAGCATGCTCTGGAGAGAATTGCCTCTCTTGCAAGTTAGATCCATCGTGGAAGAGTTGTCCCTCAACACCAGGCTTCTAAGCCCTGTGCTCATTATTAGACAATCAGCACATGAATAGGGATTAATCAGCCCTTATCTATGTCCCACTTTACATTTACTGTAGGAGCATCTAAGGTATCTGACCTTGGTGGGGTTCCCAATGGCTATTGTGATATGACATTGGATAATGTGTATTTCTTTTTGGTTTCACCAAAAGAAATCTTTCTTTCTCTCTTTTTTTTTTTTTTTTTCCTTTTCTTTTTTTGAAAAGCAGCTGCTGCAAATATATTTCCAAATGCCTTCTCAGAAGATGCCTGTTCCTAGAGGTCATTAGCATTCCTGTCTCTTCCAACTAGCAGTCCTTTATTCGGAATCGTTTGAAGCCCAAATAATTCATGAATTCTCTAGATCCCATATTATTTGCTGAGCAGAAAGGATGTATTTCATAAAATCTCTTTCAAGGCAACAGCATTACAATGTGCAGCTGAAGAAATCCCCTTTGGGTGGAAATTAAGCTCCACTGAGAAATAAATGAGAAGGCAGCATTTGGCAGCAGGGGAGTGAGCATATTTGGTATAGTCCTTTAGGGTGTAGGGAATATTTGGAACATGTATAGCATCACAGTGTAGAAAAGGGATGAATGTACAGATCTTCTTCATAGGAAGAAAGAAAGCACTTACTACACAACAAGCACTATGCTAAGAACTTTTCAAATATCCTGATCCTTACAATAACAGATAGATATTATACATTATTCCCACTTTTCAGTTGAGGAAACTGAGATCAACAGAGATTAAGTGAGCTGCCTAGGTTCACACAGCTAGTAAGTATCTAGAACCCAATGTAAATTCAGGTTTTCCTAAGTCTATACATTATGCCATCTAGCTACAAGAAAAAGATTTCTTACGGGTTTCATAGAGTCAAAAGGTTCCTTTGGGTGTTTAGCCATGTGATAGTGCCCATTTAGTGCCCATTTCTATTATCAAAGGTTTAATAAAAGATATCTGAGAATGGAGACTGAGAAACCAGACATTCAAATACTATTTGTGTGGGTGTTGCACATTCCATTTTAAGAATACATATTTCCAATGAGATTAGTCAGGCATTTGGCCATTCAAAATTCCCCACCAGAATTAAAACTTTTGCCATTGTCTATATTAGAAAAGCCCCATGTTTTTTGTTTGTTTTTGGTTTTTGTTTTCTTTTTCCTTTCCTTTTTTTATTTTTTTGAAATTTTTATTTTGGTGAGGTAATTTGGCTTAAGTGACTTGTTCAAAGTGATACAATTAATGAGAGTTAAATGTCTGAGTCATAAGGGTCAAGTGAGAAAGTGTGAAGCAATTTGATTTTCCTTAAAGAACTAAATGTCAGCTATTGATAATGGTGATATGAATTATGTCTTGTAGTTCACATCTTTTTAGATGAAGTTAAGACAGCTCTAGGCCACCACTCAGCCTGATTTAGTGGAAAGAGCTCTGAATTTGGTGCCAGAGACTCTGATTTCAGTGTCAAGTTCTGTTACTTCTGTGCCACTTTGAGCAAATCTTTGTGGGCCTCAGTTTCCTCATCTGTAAAATATGGGGGTTAAAGTAGATGATCTCTTGGTTCTCTTCCTGCTCTAAATTTATTATATATTTCCACATTATATAAATATATAATTTTTAAAAAATTTGGAATTCTGTGGATTATTCCATGAATGGACTAAATGACAGATTTTTGAAAATAAATTCAAATGAAGAGAGGCAAATGAAGAGTTATAGATTGCTGGCATTGGAACCAGGAAGACTTGAGTTTAAGTCTTGCCTTTGATACATATTGATTAGGTGACTCTAGAGAGTCTCTGAATCCCTCAGTCTCTAAACAAGTCTCTAAATCTATAAGCTGCAGAGAAGGAACTAACCTCTTTTCTTCATCTATTGAAGAAGTTTCTTCATCCCTATAGAGATGAAATCAGAAGTCTAGTTCTCATCCTATCTTTTGTAATAAAATCCAAAAATTGGAATATAAGCTCGAAGTATTATAATTCCTAAAACATAAGTTGAAAAAAAAAAATCTGTGAAATTGTTTTGACCTTTTTAGAAGAAAAATGTCATAGGTGGAGTGCCATACCCAAGAAATCTCCATCACAAAGAAATTTCCATGTTCTTGTCAATTGCCTATTTAGACAAACAATCTTTGTTTTAACAAAATTCCAGTATAAGGAAAGGGTTTTAATGCCCTCTGACAGTCCTCTGTAAAGGGATTTGACCTTCTATACACCTCAAGCTGTGCTCACTATTAATGTGTCCTTCCCTGAACAGTTTACAGTCGGAGAAAGGGGATAGAGTAGATAGGGAGAGAATAAGTAGAGAAGCAGGAGTGTGATTAATGGGATCCACAAGGAACATTGACTGGAAAGAGGGTCCCTTGATTTAAAAACCCAAAGCCTACTAATGTTCATGGTAGAACGGGGAGGGGTCATGGTCAGTTGCTGTGGAGATGGGTGGTGGATGGAGTGGTCTAGCAGGATGACCTCATTAAGAAAAAACATGAAATTGTAAGAGTCACTTCAGATAAGATCAGAACAACTTTCCTGTCCCAGTGAGGTGACATTATCAGGTCTGAGATGATTGGCTATGCACATGCACAATTTCATGATTAACAAGGCAGAGTCAGCACACATGGGCTGGCAGTGTTTTTGAGCCTGAGATTGCCTGGAGCTGGGCATAATTAGTACTCATTTTCTGCACATGAGAGAGTCACACTAATACTGAAAGAATAAGGCTTCTCATTGGAAAAGGGGAAAAAAATATTACTTCAAATATTACCTCTAATTAGGGAATGCCCTATCAATGAAAAATTAGGTAAGGAAATAGTAATTTTTGCTTTTTATTCATTAAAAAAACCCACTATATATGGGGAAAGTTTTTAAAACAAAATATTGAACTTCAGAATGTTCCATGCCTCTAATCTCAGCTATTTTAAGAATGATTTTTTCAAGCACCTATAAAGAAATCACATGAAGAACTGGTCATGTTTTTCTCTCTCTCTCTCACCCATAGCATATTAAATTGGCTCCCTATTGCCTCTATAATAAAATACAGAATTCTCAATGTCACATACAAAATCTTCACAATGACTCCCATTTCCCAGTTTTATTTTGTATAATTCCTTTTTGTTCCAGTCAAACTGGCCTGCAAGCTATACCCACATAACATATTCCAGATAGAAGAAAGGACTTGAGTTCAAATCCTGTCTCTATAACAAGTTGGCCAAATCTCTTAATCTCTCTGGGTCTTAGTTTCCTCATCTTTGAATGAAGGAGTTAAACTAGATAATCTTTATTCTTTCTTCCAACTTGATATCTGTGAACTACTGATGTATGATCTGATGATCCTGCCTCCATGCCTTTACAGTTGCTTTTTCCAATATCTGAAATTAGCTATTTCCTCACTTCTAATTACTCAAATCCTCCTTTAAAAAACAACTGAGGATCTACTTCCTCTTTCACTAAGTCTTTTTTGATCCCCTATTGGTTTTTACTTTTCCACTCCTGAAATTATTTTCCAGTAATGTGTGCTTTCCAATGAACTTAAAAGGAGAAAGAATCCTTATTCTTGCTCCATCTCATCTCCTCTGGCTCAGTAGGGACTGGGGGTCAGGAGAGGAAGGTTATCTACAGATCTATCCTTTTCTAGAATATCCATCAAAAAAGGAAATGAGGCTAATTCAGCAGGGCATGTTCTTGATCAAATCATGTAAGCTCTGGGCTTTTCTAAATATTCATTAACTATCTTTTTAATAATATGTTTGAATTTTTAAAAAATATGAAAATATAAATGTGCTGACATGTAATTTTGAGATTCCACTTTCTCCCTGACCACCCACTCTTGCCTTTTTTTTTTTTTTTTTTTTTTTTTTTTAAACCAGGACATTCCTGTTGCAATTTTCTCATCCTCTATGGGGCTTTCAAAGATCATTAGCAATAACTCAACTATCCCATCTGCTGGTTCTTTCAATATCCTGGCATGGTATGTACTGGGGGTATTTTATAGACATGGAAGATGCAATTCAGAGAAATTGGGTAACTTGAGTTTCACAGCTCATAAATGTTCACGTTGAAAATTCAACCCTATGTCTCTTCTGACATCATATCAGATTAAAATTAAATTCTGTCCAAAGAAAATCATTACATGTATTGAAAGTTGTATATCAGTTGGGTGACCTGAAAAGTAGAACTTAGTTCTGTCGCATGGCATGAATGTTATGAAATGGTTCACTTGTAACATTTCAAGAGGAAATTTCAATCTCGGTCTAGTGTGATAAACTAACAATCATCCTAGCAAAGCATCAAGTGCCCTTGTATCAGCACATCATCTACATTAGCTTTCACTTTTTCTAAGCCAGTCTGACTCCAGGTGGTACCCATTAGTACAGCTGGACTTGATTAACTGTTCCATTTGGAAAGTTAATTTTCAGTAGTTTTTAATTCATAGCTAAAAGCCCTAACTAGGTCTGCATGTTTGAAAACTGAAAAGACTCATTTTATTCTATTAGCATACTACTCTCTACCTTGCACCTGCACAGTTCTTTCCAATCTGAGCACTTTATATACCTTAGCTAATTAACCCAGAGCACCACCATCATGAATGATGTAAGCACCACTTTATGGGAGAGATCCAAGGTCAAGGGATTAAGTCGCTAGACCATTGTGAGAGTCAGGATGGAAAATACACAGGTACAAAGTTGAAATTCAATGTTCTCATTTGCTATCCTTGAATCAACCCAAAGCTGACTCATTCTTACTTTCTTAATGTTTTAAATTCCCTTTCCCCAAATCATTTCTTCACAGTATACCTACAGGGATTTAACCAATTAGGTTTCTCAAGCAGATAACATTTCTTGAAACTTCCTGGTTGTATTACATTTTAAATAACTCAAAGAGAAGGAAGTAATTCACATTCCTTTCTCTCCTCATCCTGTATCTTTCCACAGTGATTCATGAAAACAAACTTTTGGAGGTCATGGAACTCAATCTTCTCATTTTCCTGAGGAGAAAATGTAGACCCAGAGAATTGAAATGATTCATTTGGGTAACACAACTGGTTAGTAACAGAGTTGGGACAAGAGAATCCAGGCATCTTGCTCTCCAGTTTAGTACAATCCAAGCTGCTTCACATAGCATCACAACATGAAACATAAAATGTTTTGGAATTGGCTGAAGAAGCTTCCCTGGGTTTGGGATAAAATAGCAAACTATTCAGAACTTATTTAGCATATAAGGCTCACCTAGTGGGAGAGAGGTGCCCAGCCATTGCCCTAAGAGGAATTTTATGGGAGGAAGACCTCTGTCTCCTTCTCTTCTTGAATTTGTGAACTTGGAGGTGTTGGAAAGATTAAACTTCTCATCATCACCCTAGCAGGGTCCATGGAACGAAAGTGGCTTGTGGCAGTGCCTGTGCTGAAAGCTAAGGTCAAACTAGAGATGGGGAGGAAAGGAAGCTTCTCTGTTCTTCATAGAGACCAGCAAAAAGCAATAGGAGGTTTAATGACTTCTATGTGCCATCTATTGAGTGCTAATGTAACCAAGGTGGGTGGTAAAATGAGTAGTTTGACTGTAGTTCTTCCATTTGTTCTTGCTATACTTTTCACAAAAATATGAAGACACACAAGTAAAAAGGATTGAATCATTTAATCTCAATGTTTTAAATGATTTATTATAAACAATATTAAACATCAATACAGCTAATTAAACCAACTTTGCAGTTATTTACAGTTAAATAAATGATTTTCAAAACATAAAATGTTACCCCCACTTTATCTACAACAGTGTTGTTAATTTGTCCCCATTCGGTTTTGCTCTTACATATGGTCACAGTTAAGGTGTACTTTTATTTTTTTGGTAATTTTTTGCCTTTTCTGATTTCATTGTACTTCTCATTCTTTATTTACATTTATGCACCAGGATTTAGTCAACTCTTCCTCTACTATTTGATTGCTGCCATTTTTGTTTGTTCATTTTTCAATGAACAAATTGTTGTTTAGAAAAACCCTGAATGGATTTTTGTTATTGTGCATGGTTGTTTTTGGAATATATTTTCAACATTCCCAATGACGGAATTATTGGGTTAATTTCAGTCAACTTTCTTCGATGATTAACACATTGTTTCATGCAATCTGAAAGCACAAAGTTAAATGAACGGGAAGTGAAAGCTTATGATGGATGTGTCCCTTGCAGCATTTAGATCTCTTCCACTTGATTAAAAATTCTGAGTTCCTCTTCACTGAATTGTTTAGAGCTTTTGAGCAGCCTCGGTTCTGATTAAAACAAATTAGCATCAAAGATCCCCTGTTGAATGAAGAATCATTAATTGAGAAACATGCAATGCTCCTTAATTACCTTTAGAACAGTGAGAGAACAAATAATGCTGGATTCCAGAGGGGCTTGGGAGCCTGCTCTGCAGCACATTGCACTGTGGGTACACACCATGGAGCTGCTTGAAGTAAGCGAGAGCCCCCAGAGCCAAGGGGGAATATCAACGCAAGCCTCAGTAAACACATTGTGGATGGCTTATCGAAAAGAAAAATATCCAGGTAATGACTAACTGGAAAGGAGAGAGAGAGGAGTCAGTTTATGTTCATATGAGCTTTAAAAGGGTTTTTACACATGCCAATATTGACTGAGAATAAGGAACATGCTGTTCTTTATTGATACAAATTTAAGTACTTTGCGTAAAATATTTCCGCCTCAGAATCACTTGACAAGATGTCAGATACCTGTGGACAGACAGAGCAACTTTACAGTTTGAAGTGTAACAGAGACAAAAGAAAAAAGAAAAAAATACAACAATAATGCACCAAATAGCAACAAAACTCCACAAAAACCAGCTCAAAAGGAAAACTACAAAGTATGAGGTCACAGCTCAACCATTCCTTGCTTCAGAAACATTATTCTTTAAAATCCTTATTATCTCATTACAACTCAGGTACCACAGGTTAGTGCAGTGTGATCCTCATATTTATAAGAAATCCTCCCCCTCCTTGAAGATGGTCCAGGAAGCACTTTATGAAAGAAAGAACAACTTCACTTTGATAACCCATCCATTTAGGCAGTATCAGGGTAAAGTTTTCCTTAAACTCCAACTCATGTCAAGTGCATGTGTCTAGTGGTGTGCAATTTTCAGGTTGCATAAAGTATATGGAAGAGCATCATAAATTAGCTGGAAAGCCTTTGAGCAATGACCTCATTAAAGTTCTGTAATCCATGGGGATGTCAGTCAAGGAGATCATCTTCTCTTGGGCAAAGTCATAATTTAAAAACATTTATCAAACTCCATTCATAAGTAACACTAGGAAAAGAACTAGTGACAATAAAACTCTGCCCTTTTATGACACTTTGCATCACAGTATCTGAAAGCTAAGGAAAATAATGAATTCTCACAACCAAGCATTATTAGTCTATCCATTTTGGACAAATGGGGAAACTGCTATGTCAACAGGCCAAAGGTTTCATAATAGATTGGTGGGGAAAGAGAAGAAAACTTTCATGTTTCATCTGCAGTTCCATATTTTAATTAATAGATTGAGGTTTTATTAGGGAAAAGATAAAAACAATTAGATTCTTCTCCAATTAGACATGTAATTTTCTACATGATTTTTATAAAATAAGGAAAGAAAAACTCACTAGATTATTGCTATTAGAGATTAAAATAACTATCTTAAGCTTTAACTCTATATTTTATTACACCATCAGGTCTTCATCTGGGAAATTAAACTTTCTTTCCAATTCCAGAAAACATGTTCTATATTCACTATCTACTTAGATTAACTAATATGTCAATATTGTTTGGGGAAATTTCAAACTGTGAAGGAGGAAGAGCTATCTTTGATTCTTTATGAGACACAAAGGTCAATGGTTAGCAATACTCACCCTAAGATAAAATAATTGCCATCATGATTTTAAGGAAATATAATGAATATAGCCAAAAATAGAAGGAAAACAGGGAAGTGGGAATTTTTTTTTTTTTTTTTTTACAGCAGGTTCTCTGATAAAGGTCTTTAATTTCTGAATGAGGGAATTGGGCTAAATTTATAAAAATAAGAGCCATTCCCCAAATAATAACTGATTAAAGATGAACAAGTAGTTTTTCAGAAGTAATCAAAGCTTTCTAGAGTCATATGAAAAATGCTCTAAATCACTAATAATTAGAGTGATGTACATTAAAACAGCTCAATTATCAAATAATTATCAAATTAACTAAGAAAACAGAAACATAAAATGGCAGATGTTGGATATGAAAAAATTGTTACACTAATGCACTATGGGTAGAATTGTGTATTGGTCCAACCATTGTGGAGGAATTATGTTCAAAGGGCAATAAAATTATGCATGCTACTTTGACCCAGCAATACTGCTGGTGAGTCTGTGCCCTAAAGAAATCAAAGAATTAGGAAAAGAACTCCTATATACAAAAATATTTATAGCTACTCTTTTTGCGGTGACAAAGAATTAGAAATACAATATGCCCACCAGTTGTAGAGTGGCTAAACAGATTGTGATATATGAGTGTTATGGAATATCACTGAGCTGTAAGAAATGACAAAGAGGGGCAGCTAATTGGTGTAGTGGATAGAGCACCAGCCTTGAAATCAGGAGAACCTGAGTTCAAATCTGGCCTCAGTCACTTAATACTTTCTGACTGTATGACCTTGGGCAAGTCACTTAACCCCAATTGCTTCAGCCAAAAAATAAAATAAAATAAAAAATAAAGAAATGATGAAGAGAATGGTTTCAGAAAAACACATGAAAACTTATAAGAGATAATGCAAAATGAATTGAACAGAATTAGGAGAACATTGTACACAGTAAAAACAATATTATAACAACAATCAACTGTGAAAGAATTAGCTACTCTCTAATGATGATCATCAACAATTCCAAAGGATTCATGATGAAAAAGGATATCCACATCTAGAGATGTGGATTCTAACTGGAGACTGAAACATTTTATTTTTCTTGCATTCTCTGCAAAATGATTAATATGTAATATGTTTTATATAACAATATCTATAATGGGTATGATATTTTTTGTCTTCTCAAAGTGAGAGCAAAAGAGCCTCGAGGGAAGAAGAGAATTCAGAACTAAAAATAAAAATTAAAAAAAATATTAAAGTGCTTGATCTTTCTTTGAAAAAAAAATGGAAATATGTTGTGACAAAATCTTTAGACCAAACCTTGTAAGCTATTAAGTTTTGTAATAATGCAATGTGGAGAAATAATAAGGTTAAGATTATAGAATACAAAAATAGGGATTTGGGGGAGGAGAATCTGAAATGTACATTAAATTTCATAGACCTATAAACTCCTGGATCCTATATTTTAAAATAAAACAAAATTATTTTCTATTCCATAGATGTTGCCTCAGGCAATGTCCCCAGGCTTTCTAGAAATGCTAATGGTATAAAACATTTTTAAATTGGTTAAGTTGAAAGCTAATAGCAAATCCATTCTCTAGATATTAGAAAAGGCAGACATGCTACTAAGTAATTGACTCTTTTCTCTTACCAATATCTGATCTATGGAAACAATTCTATTATGAGTTGTGTGACTCCTTAAACATGGAACCATCAGAAGATAGAGTATAAACACCTTGAAGGAGGGAATCATTTTCAGATTTGTCTTTATATCTCCTAGGCCCTAGAATTGAGTCTGTCATACAGTGGATACACAAATGCTTTGTTGAATCGGCTTAAATTGGAAAACAATACAAGGAAATTTTTGTTTTTAATCAATACTCTCTTGTCCTTCAAGAGAAAAATAATTCGTCCTTTAAAGGAAGAATGTATTGTTTTCCTATGGAAAAGTCAAAATGAATTTTTTAGAATGAAAATAATGAATAATTTTAGAGAACTGTTGAATCAAAGCAGTCACTGAGTGATGGTTTTCTTTACTGAGATAAATGGTTAGCCTTTGTGTGAGGGTTTGGGGGAGAATGTGGTATTTTTTTTCCTCATAGGAGAGAGACAGCTTCAAATGAATCTAGTGTTGTGATTTTCATTAGGGAATAGTCTTGATAAGCATCCTGCCTGTCATTATATATGTATACTGCAGATATTTCATTTTGGAGTTGAAATCAAATTGTTTTAAGCCGAGTTAGTATTTTTATTGGTGTCCTTCCAGCTGGCCTTCACTTTAAAGTGCCATCGTATTTCAAACACACCGATCTCCTCAGGAAAAAAAAAAATCATTGCTGCCAACCAGCATTGTTATAGGAAAGCACAAAGGGAAGAGGATCTATGAAATATTTTATGTTTGCTTTTTTAAAAGCACTGGTGTGTCTCTTGGATAGACTCTTTTGACACTCTCAAAGATCCACTATTGAACTTGACTAAGAGAAAAACAAGGTCAAGAGAGCGATTTAACAATAGAAAAGGCTTAAAGTAATGGCTTAGTATTTGATATCAAGCCTTATTTAAAATCCTGGAAATCCGTAAACCTAAAAAATATTATGGGAGGTGGAAAAACATAGGTGGAAAATATTTGAGAAATGATACCAATGATATTAATTTCAGCTTAATTAAAAATGGAGTTTTGGCATATAAATATATGCTATGACGGATAAAACACTCTCCTTAGAATTCTAGGACTTATTCTTATAAGGGATTTACTGAATCCATATCCAGACATACTGATAGTAAAAGTAGAAAAATCTATAATCACATTTTACTTTTTCCTTTTGAACAAACACCACCAACTGTCACAACATATAAGTGAGGTAGGTTGGCATTTTAATCCCATTTTCTTGATTCAGGACCTGAAGAAAGGAGAGATTAGATAATTTGCCCAAGGTTGAAAAAAATGATCTGGCATATGAGTTGATATTAAAATTTGAGTTTCTCCTGACAGCAGGTCCTGTCCCTGATACTAGATAATATAGAACTTTCAATACTTATAGATCACGGAGCAAACACACTTATGCATCTTGAGACATCCTTGTGCAAAAAGGGTCATGCAAGTATAAAGATGTTACATGAAATCATTCATTAATTTCTTAAAGATATATCCCAGACATTACTCATGCATACAGGTGAAGGGGCTTTATAATCATGCACACAGCCATTTTAACTTTTTGAATAGTTCTGCCTGAGTAAAATGGCTGTCATTGCTATAAACAGGAATAGTTAAAAACCAAACCAAAACAAACTATAATGGGAAGGTACAGACATTCTGATGCAGTAAGTATTGTAGATGAGGTGCTTTGTTGGTTTTTTGGCTTGATGAAAAATACCAGGGAATCAATCTTACAAAATTGAAGCCAACATTTCTCTTTTTGGATCAACTCTAGAAATGGGGGCAAAAACAAAGTGCCTCATTCCTCACAATCTGAGCTTCATTTTATCCACCGACAGGAGGTAGTTTCTGTGAAGAAAGTTTGCCCTACAGGGAGAGTGAGTAAGAAAAGTTGATAATTTTTAGAGTTAAAATAGTTTAAAGTAATGCAAATGTCTTTATTGTAGATATTTCTATTTAGTGTGACTATCTCTATGAACTTATTTCAATAAAGCTAGGGCCTACTTAACCACCATCACACTTTGATTGCTATGCCTGATTAGACGCAATGAAATGACAGAAAATGGCTTCTTCTTTTCCAAGCACAGTTAACAGAAGAAACTTTAATGACCTCAAACTAATTTGGCACCAGATCTTTTCAGCACAGATCCTTTTTGGTTTGTAATTTCTTGTAACTCAAGAACTATCTAATAAGTGTCCTTTCCTAAAGGAAACCCTTCATCCAAATGACTCTTAATCTATCCTACCTCATACTATCATCAACAGAATCTGACGTTCACAATGTGCCCCCAGAGGCTGTTTAAGCCATAGGAATAAGAATAATCTCTGGGTGCCCAACATAGTCACCTATCATCTGAAGACCTCCAGTGAGAAAGAATGACAGATTTAGATGTGGAAAGGACCTTAAAATGTCTTCTAGCCCAATGCACATATTTTACAGATAAGATAAAAAAAAAAAATGAAATGGAATGAAGGATGTAAAAGGAAGCAAAATAGATGGGAATATATCTGTTAGGCTGTCACGTATACTTCTCAGTTCTGGAGATAAAAAAATTGCTGGACTTGGAGCCAGAAAGACTTGGAGCATCTACCTTATAGGACTGTTATAAAGATTAAATGACTATATATGTGTATATACATTAATATGTATATATGTATATATATATACAGATTATATATATATATATATAATCTTTTTAAACTTTAAATCACTACATAAATGCTAGGAATAATTATTAGAAGGTTGGAGTGTGTAATTTCCCCTCAATCCCCCCACATGGGTAAAAAAGGACCATAGTGAGAAGAAAGTGACCAGCTGCTTCCTGTGGGGTATTATATAAAGGTGAGACAGAATACCACTATCAAAAAAAAAAATCCCAAACAAAAAAACCTTGCACAGGTGGAGGTGATTTTATGATTGACTCTGAAATTAAATAAAAGAATATGTCAATTTTTAGAAAATTCTACAGCTCCTGCCTGTGCTAGACTCAGAGGAGTTTGACAAGTACTTGACTTTAGTATTAATTAAGAGCAATTAATTTAAAGAATCCATGCAACACTGTAGGCAGAGAAATTTATATTTATAGCTAATCTCTCTTTCCACAATCAGGACTGGAGTATTGGGCATTTGGCCTCTCTCGAATTATGCCCCTATTCTCATTTATGAATGATCCTGATGATGATTTTGCTCAGTCTACCACTGAGTGAATCTGAAAGAAAGGATGAATAAGGATTGTCATGGAGATTTCTCTTCTTTCACAGGTAAGGAAATCCATTTGTACAAATATCATTAACTAAATTTTATATTATAGGAGAGTCTTAGTTATTGCACCATTTTTATAATAAGGAAGAAGAAACCAAGAGAAATGTGACCTTCACTATAACTGAAGTGGAAAAATGCAACATTTAAATTTCAAAAAAGAAAATCTTTAAAGCCCCTTTTATAACTAATTCTATGTCAAAAATTTAGTTTCATAGTATGTTAGAACATTTTTAGTTTTGATCCCTGCACATTTCTGTGTAAAGATATTACAATATTTATTGCACTGATTTTAAATGTATTATCAATTAAAAGTTATGGCATATGCAAAATATCTAGTTTAATGAAAACAATGCTATAAAAACAGCTTCCCTACTTATGTTCCTTAGAAATGAAGGTGTATGATAAAGATTATTATTAAAGGAGAGTTCTTGTAATACTGTAGAAAAATCCATCTTTACCCTAATGAAAATGACCTTTGAAATTTATAAAAATGAAGGAGGTAAGAGAGAAGCAATTCATTTGAACAGATTGAAGATCTGCATATATTATATGTCTACCAGGTAGATAGAATACATGTTGCAGCATTCAAAACAAATTATTACAAATTATAAGGGGTTTGCATTTTCTTGTACCTTCTAGTCTACAATGAAAACTAACTTCAACAGAAATTTAAGTATGAATTCAGCAAAATCATGATGGAATAAATGATATAGAATTGGCACATTTAGAGATATAATCTTAGTCACTGTTGAACCAATCATTAGTGGCCATCATTAGAAATTTCTAGATCTCAGAGGTGATCTATGATATTTTGGATGAAGTTTAACCTTAACAAAAAGATTCCCCTTACAATATTTATGTGCAAACAGCTCCTGATTTTCCTATCAAGGAAAAATAACTTTTGACAAGAAATCAATGCATTAATTTAGAATGCATGTTGCAGGAAATGGGTGAACAAGTATCTGAACATCATTCAGTGGTTATAGAACTAGGTTTTGATTTAAGCCAACTTTAAAAGTCCTGGTTATTTAAAAACCTAGCAAATCCATCTGGAGGCACATTTATCCCATATACAAGAATTCTTAGATTCTTCTCAAATAGTTCTTCCAGGTTAATTTTGACTATTTTATTGTATTTAGATAATTGATACTTTTAAACATCTGAAAATCACAAAAATCTACAAACTAGAGCAATATTAATATGATTTACAACTATCTAGGGCATGTGCTGCTTAGAAAACCAATAATTTAAGGCTGTTAAATTTTGTCCCTATCAATTGCATATTTTCAGTAGCCTAGCATTGGGTCTGATAAACAAGCAAAACACTCATGCCACAGACAGAGAGCTACCGGTCATGCTTAGAGTCTTTTTAAATGCACATAACTGAGGATGCAGAGTTCTGTTATTAGAGAACTCTTTGACATGTTATGAGAATGTTGCATAATAAAAGTATCATTGTGACCACAATATAAGATATGCAGTATGGCTTTAATCAACCTATTAAAATATCTGATGCTTGTCAGTCTTAACCATTGTCATATAAATTATAATCTTGAAAAGTTCACATTTTCAAGTTATGTGAACCAAGTTGGATTTCAGGTAGATGAGAATATCTTTCTCTCAAGGAAATGCCATGATCTTACCATCTCCTAACACACACAGTTAGGTCAGATCTCCTCTGAAACCTACAAAACTGTATCTTTGCTATTAAACAGAATGAAACAAACAGTGCAGTGAAATAGTTCAATTTTTAAATGATTATTTTTGTCATCATTGGTTATGTCTATTTATCTTTTCCTTGAGCAAATCTTCATTTAAAACATCAAAGAAAATATGTTTAAATGTTTCTAAGATAGTAACACTAAATGATTGTTTCCAGCAAAAGTTTAAAAAATAAGTCTAGATGTGGAATGATGGAAGGAGTTCAAAATAATCATTAAAAAAAATCACAGGATATTGATGGGATTATTCTAAGGATGAATCTTATTTTGATGCATGAAAAATACTTGAGCTGTCATGCCAACATAAGGGATACATATTATTCATAATCCATAAATGCTTAATTATAAAAACAGTGAGTCATGGCTAGATACAATCTAACAGTCCTGTGTAAGATGTAACTATGTATTATATGATCATTTCTGATATATTTATACATTCAGTCCTCATAAAAATTAAGCCAAATTTCTATGTCATAAATGGCATGAAATAAATACAGAAATTCATAAGAGGGTCTTATTCTGCTAGTGTACCACCATAGCATGCAAGTAACTATGCAGTCAATTGGAAACAGCAAAATGTCATTACCTCCTTGAAATTAAAAGAAAATGGAAAATACAGATCAAGTATTGAACATCAATTATAATTTAAAATCTTTTCTTCTTTAGTAAAATTGTCATTTATAAGAGGCTTGGACCCCTCTGCTGCTGTTCTTCACATTTAGTTAAGAAATTGCAATTCCAATCAAGCTCTTGGAAAAGTACTTAGCTTGAATCAACTGCTATCAGCCACATAAGAATAAGATCCAGTTCAACTTGTGTAGTGTAAAATCCTTTTTCTTTTCGTCTTGCTTGAGATGTTTCAGTCCTTGAGAATACAGTAAGCGTGGCTCCTTAAGGAGTTGTTAGCTCTAGGTCAGTACTCTGGTCATGGAGGCCCATCAGTATCTTGGTCTCATGTTTAGAGGCAAGAATGCTGTTGGCATTGGCGACCAAATGTTCTTCTTCAATCATTTTCTAAGTGAAACAGTTTGATTGTGAAGCTGAGGTCACACTGTAAATTGGGAAGTGTCAACTTTAAAATATAATTACATTTGTGGAAGGTACAGACAAAACAAAATTCAGTAACCAGGAGAGGAACACCAAATAAAGATTATAGTTTTGGCAAAACTGCAGGTAGGTCATTTTTGGTGTGAGGCAATGATTCTTAGGCAATTAAAATATTTCCATACTGGAACAGAAGCTTATATACTTGTAAAATAACAATTTATACTCTCTTTAGGTTTGAAATATTGGAGGCTGTTTTTGGAAAGAAGAGAGAAATTGATTGCTGGACAGGCTTTTCCATGCTCTATCAGCTCTGATAATGAGTTAGTCAGTTGGCATGGAAGGCAGGAATGTTCTCTTCACTCAGAATTCTAATAAGCCTCTTATGGAAGGGCACACGATCTCCACCAAACCTGGCTCAGCTGAGTCTGCTTTCCAGTTGGATAAATAATCTTCCTGTTTCCAGACTGTTTTCTGACATAATATGGTCCTATAAAAGAGTTTAATGTAATATCTACATTCTATTGACTTAGTGATTTGCTCTCACATTGATAGTGAGATAAAACAATATCTAAATCCATAGCAATGGGTTCAATTGTTGATTATGTTTGGTTAGTCTAAATTCACTTTTATGAAGAAAATGGTATAATTTTGACCATCCAGGAATCAAAAACAATTTTTTGTTTCAGTTTTATAACAATTCCTTTCCCCTCCCTCCCCAAAGAATGATACTTATCCCCTATCCTTGTCAGGGGAGTAATCTACATAGAGCTTTTTTTTTCCATGATTGATGCAAATGTATCTCTGATATGCTTAAGGTTATCGTAAAAATGGATGCTTGTTTGTGAACTTCAATTCTGTTGCTCTTATAAAAGATTATTTCATGTCCGTGTTTGGGTCCACAAAATGTTCTGGTTTGGAGTGCAGCTGAGTGCACATACGAAAGGACCAGGGCTTGGAACTTGTGATCAGTGATTTTTGCCTCCATTAAAACTGAGGCTGTGGGATAGCTTGCAATGGAAGCCATTTGAAAAGAACAATAACACAGACTATACAAGTGCAGTTTCTGGACCTCAGACACAAGTTCCTTGACGTGTAGAAAGGTGATGCTTTCGATTTCGAACGCCTGAAGATTTATCTTTACTATCTGCTGGCTTCTGTTGTGAAATGTCTATGAGAGCACTCGCAATTGCAAGACCTAGAAAAGAAACCAAGAAAAG
The DNA here is from genome assembly GCF_902635505.1 of Sarcophilus harrisii. NCBI lineage: Eukaryota > Metazoa > Chordata > Mammalia > Dasyuromorphia > Dasyuridae > Sarcophilus > Sarcophilus harrisii. The sequence continues at coordinate 572,727,279 of NC_045427.1, read as the reverse complement.
ATCTTAATATCTAGTCATATTATACTAAAGGAGATACAATTTTGTTTAATTTCTTGTCTGTCATATGAATTTTATTGTAAAGATTAAAGTTTTCAAATACTTTTTTTTTTATTATCCAAAATGCTTCTATAGCAAATCAATTCCAAAGTAACCTGGCCATTTAAAAAGAAAAGGCAATATTATTAATATGAGGAGAGGAACAACCATCTTTCAAAAATCCTTTTAGGGGGCAGCTAGATGGAGCAGTGGATAGAGTACCAGCCCTGAAGTCAGGAGGATCTGAGTTCAAATTCGACCTCAGACTTTTAACACTTCCTAGCAGTGTGACCCTGGGCAAATTACTTAACCTCACGTGCCCCAGGAAAAAAAAATCCTTTTAAATATTTATATTCAGGGTCTCACAAAATATCATATTCAGTTGTTCCAGTGGACTTACCCTTTTTTTTTAATACCTGAAAATGAGTTAATGTTGTGGGTATTCAACTAATGATATTTTGCAGGAAGGAAAGCACTTCTGAGCCATACTATGCAAAGAAAAAGCTTTTGTCTAGATGTGTTCTGTAGCATAAGAAAAGTATTCAAGATACTAAAAAAATCTTTGTCAAAATGGTCCTTTGTACATAAATGAGACCTTATTCTCAAGGATCTCACATTCTAAGTAAAGGGACACTGTATATACATATTAAGGAATAGTGGCCAGAGAATTTTAATTCACAATTCACAATTAACTGGGGGATGAGGGGGGAAATCTTTGCAATAAGTTTCTCTGATACAGATTTCATATTCAATATATATAAAGAATTGTCATTTCCTAATAGAGAAGTCATCAAAGCATATGAATAATCATTAGAAGAAAATCATACAAAAGACAAAATGTGAAAAATGCTCTAAATAATAATTAGAGAAATGAAAATTAAAGTAACTTGAGATTTCATCTCACATTTATCATACTAGTAGAGATGACAAAAGAGGAAAATGATAACTCTTGGGTGGGCTATGAGAACATAAATATAGTTTTAGATTTTGGTAGTTTTAGACATTCTGGAAGCAGTTTGGAAATATTTTTTTGAAACTTATTAAAATACACATACGTTTTGATCCAGCTATATCAATAGGAGACCTGTACAACCAAAAAAAAATAAAGAGGAAAAGGACGTGTATGTACAAAATTATTTATAGCTTCTCTGTTCAGTAATAGGCAAAAATTGGAGACTTAGGGACTGGTCTTCTATTGAGAAATGACTAAACAAGAAGTATATGAATTAAAATGGAATATTATTTTGCCACAAAAATTATGAAATGGAGAATTTCTGAGGAAATGATGAAGAGCTTTATGAATTAATACAGAGCAAAGTGAACAAAACTAGAACAATTTATTCACCATAATGACAACTTTATGGAGAAGAACAACTTTGAATTCTGATCACTGCAAACCAAGAGCTCAAAAGAATTAACAATAGCCAACACTTTTGTGGCACTTTGCAAAGTACTTTATGAATATTATCATTTTTATTCTCACAACAATCCTGGGAAGTCAGTGCTATTATTATCCCTCTTTTACTGAAACATAGTGACTTCCTCAAAATCATACAGCTAATCAAAGTGTCTGAACTCAGATCTTGACTTTGGGAACAATGCTCTAGCCATTTCTCATCTCTTGAGAATGAGGTGACAGACTTGAAAAAAGATGCATACATTTTAGAATTTATGAAACTAAAGAGACCTGTATTGAGGTAATTTGATTTTTAAAAAAATACTTAATGGGAGGGAAAAAGGGATATATTCATGAGAATATTTGTTTCTTTAAAAAAAATCATTAACTAAAACTGAAATTGCACTTGCTTGTAGGCCTAGTTAATGTGTTGGTTGGTTTTTGCTGAACTAGAGTTTTCTCTCTTTAATTTTTGTTTTTTTGTTAAATGATAGCTCTCTGGAGAGGGGTTCAGGAAAAAATGTATTTAGAAATGAGAGTAGTGTAAAGATATATACTCACACATATATGTATAAGTGTATATATATATATATATATGCAAATATATACAGAAATATGTATATATTTGCATGTGTAACACATGCATATACATACACATTTATATCTATTTGTAAAGAAACAGAGATAAAAAGAATCTGTTCCCTTCATTTGATTGGAAAAATTAAGATGGTAAAAAAAAATAAATTTCCCAACTTGAATATATAATCTCTAATACATTCCTTACATCCCACAACTGATCTTCATAGGCCGATTGACTTTGTGACCTCTGAGATTCTTGGAAGAAACAAAATTCCCTGAATAATTTTCCACTGAAACAACAGGCTGGGCTCCTTTCTTTCTGAGTCAGTGAAATCTGATGAGCTACTTTAATTTTGCCCATGGTCTTCAAGGGAGGAGTTCTGATCTCCAGGCTGAAGGAATCCTCTTCATTGATAAGCAAATAGTTTTCAGTTAATACGAAGTCAGGTGTTGGACTTGAAATTAATTCTTCCCTTTTTTTTTTTTTCTTTGATCTTTGCAGGTATATCACATGACTCAGTGCTCCTAGAAACAAACTTTATCTCCCCCCCTCTCTCCCAAGCCTCTCCAAATATCATGGTCTCATTTAAGATTTCAAAAATTGGTGAAGCTCTTATGGATTTTTGGTAGGTTCTTTTTCTAGTTATGCTATCAAATATTGCTTGCTGAGGCTAGAACACTGGGATATCATACAAATGTGATGGCAAAGGAATTAGGGAAGTTGGCAAAACAGGAAACAAACTAAGATAGAGTAGGGTCACAGAAACTACAGAAGGTATCAACAATGTTAAAGATTGTATAGGAGATTAGATCCAAGAAAAGCTGTTGAATTTAACCAGAAATTAGAGTGCTTAGTTTTGTACCTTTCATTGATGGAGTAAGAGTCAATAGGATATATATCAATGTTCATAGTCAGGGAGACCTGGATTCTACTTCTGTCCCTGACACAACAAACAAGGCTGTGTGACAAGTAAGTCACTCACTTCATCTCAGTTTTCTAGATAAGTTTCTGAGACTGTAAATTGCCAAAAAAGTATTGATTTATATTGGCAGAGATTCTTTGTCTTTGAAATCCCCTATATCAATGAAATTACAAGATTACTCTCTAACCTAGCAATACAATTTTTCACATTAAAAAATGTTTTCCTAATAGCAATTTTGATGGGAAGATACACATATAATAATCTCTTGCACAAATGCATAAACAGACACAGGAAAGTTATGACCTGTCCATAGCTACATGACTCTAAATGTGGTGGACTCAGGTCCCATCTACTGAATCTAATAATAGAAAACTGACTATTTGAGAGATTCATTTGAACAGAAGTCATGGTGATTAAGAAGAAAATGGAATGATAAGAGAGTAGGCATAGTGTATAGATATGTTTGAAAAGCTTGGTAGTAAAAAAGGAAGATATATATAGACTGTTACTTGAGGGAACAGCAAGATCATGTAAAGATTCATTTAAAATAGATCCATATTTGTTTAAAGACAAATGAGAAGGATCTTAGGGAAGGGGAAAATAGAGATGATAAACACTGATATGCCCTTTCCCTTCTCACTTCACATAGCATTTGTTTGTTTCTCTCAGCTATACGCTAATGTACAAATGTATTTTAGGTTTCATGAGGGAAGGAAACACATCTTACATTTTCTTCCTTCTATCAACTAACAGAGTACTTAGCACTCAATTAAAATTGAAAAATTTGTTTGTGATATGAATGAATTAAATGAAGGCTGCTAATTATTATTATATTTTATGCTAATTATTAATATATTTTGAGTACTAATAATTCATTGCTGTTTTCAGCTTACTAAATAGAACTTTTAAGATTAAATTAATGCATACAAATTCCAAATGTAGTTAATTTGCAATCAGACACCAGTTTGTTATAGGGAGAATTTGGTTCCCAAAATGTTAAATCTATAATAAACACCAGGATATAGTAGCAGATCTCTTCTTCCTCCCTCCTCCTCCTTTCTCTCCCCTTTTCCCTCCTCCTCCCTTCCTTGTTCATGTTCTTCTTGTTATCCTCTTTTTCTTCCTTTTCCTCCTTCCTTTTCCCTTCTTCCTTCTGCTTCCTTATTCTTCCTCTTCTTTTCTTGTTCTTTTCTTCCTCCTCTTCTTTCTCTTCCTTTCACTACTTACTACCCATATGGTCATTAGAAGATGACATTACCTATTTGAGCCTGAATTTCTTTGTAAAACTAAAAGGTTTGGACCAGATAATCTCTCTGTTTCTTTCTCTTTCTAAATCTTTTTATCCTATGACCTCATGAATTGTTTTTACTATACTCAGCCTGAATCAACAAGGCAAATACAGCCCTCTGAATGTGTGCCACTGAATATCTCAGTCAGTTTTTCAAGTAACTTTTTCCATGCAATAACTATCTTTACTTTTTTTTTTTTTTTTTGGTTGAGGCATTTGGGATTAAGTGACTTGCCCAGGGTCTCACAGCTAGCAAGTGTTACTTGCCTGAAGCCAGATTTGAACTCGGGTCCTTCTGACTTCAGGGTTGGTGCTACTATCATTATTTTTAAAATCATTGACTGGAGGAGCAAAATTACACTTTACAATTATAGACTTAACTCCATATATCTGCTGCAAGAGAACTCACAGGCTTATGACTCAGGTTTAAGTGACAGGAAACCCTCAAAAGCAAAGACTGAATGCTACCTCCTCCCAGCTCCTCCATCCACAGAAAGTGACAAATACTTATTCTACTGAGCAACAATAAGGAAGGAAAAAAGGGAAATGGATAGAAGTCTTGGGAAAAGGAAGAAAATGCACATTATTCAATGAATTCAAAGATATAAGTTAGATAGAAACAAAGTTTAGGGTTCCAATTGAAAGGGGAACAGAAACTCATTTGAGGCCAGTCCTCTCCCCTCAGAAGATACTCAATGGAGGAATAGGTCTCAGGTTTACATGCAGGTAATCTACTGGAAGAAAGCTGAAATATCCAGCATCCTAGACTCAGATATCTGTACAATGCATGAGAGAAGAGCAAAAGGATGAGGAGGATTAACAAAGATAAATGAAAGGGGAATACAAGAGAGAAGCTAAAAGATCAAGGGAAAGAACTTGAATAAAATAACTTGAATAAAAATTTAACACACAAGCATATCAATCACAGAACAGATTTTAAAAGCATAAAGAAAAATGAATAAAACTTCTGCAAGAAATTAAAGCATGTCAAATACATTATATTATAAAGGAAAACAAAGCAATTTTATCTTATTACCAAAAACATGTACTTCCCAAAGACCATGAGACAAATGATTCATAAGAGAAATAAAACTCTTAAAGAAAAAATTGCAATAATGTTTAGGATTAACACCAAAGTTCTCAATGCAAAGCTAAAAAAATAGCAAAGAAGGAAAAATAGAAAATATGATGGAGAACTTCCCAAAGGAAGAATCTGTTTAAGAGAGACAATAATATATTTGGGACACCAAAATACTACAGTGATGGAAATATTTTTCAGAAGAGAATTAAAGGGCAATAATGATTAAATAACACAAATTCTTTGTAGGTCAAAGAAAATGATCTTGAAAACACAAATGAGTTAAATGAAGAATCAAAGGTCTCCTTAAAAGAATATGAAAAATTTATAATTTATATTATAATGGCAAGAAATAATAAAAGAAAACTGTCAGGAACTTATATAAAATAGCAAAATATTGGTAAAAATAAATTAAGAGAATGCAAGATTGCTATTAGGAAAATTTTTTTAAAAAATCTTATGCTATAATCTCCAAGACATGAAGTAATTAAATTTAACAATGTTAACAGCAAACAGATTTTGCAAGCAACCAGGAAACATAATAAGTATGAAAGAAAGACAATTGAAATTAACATAGGATTATTTCATTTTTCATGAGAAATCAGAGGAGAAAATGGAGCAATATATTAAAAACAAACATAACCTGCAAATGTGAGCCTAATTACTAAAGAAAAATAAGTGGGATAAAATAAATAAGATATTTGAAAAACAGACAAATGAAAAACTAGGGATGAGCAAATTCTTGAAGTTGCAAACCACCAAATATAGAAAAAGGTCAATAAGAACAATTTGCAAGAAAAGACTAAGTAAGAAAATCAGTTATTTTATGTTTTTTTTTTTTAAGTAGAAAAAAACCGATTTCCATGGTAAAAACAAACGAACAAACACTAAAGTCTATCAAAGTTCTGATAAGGGACTAAAGTTTTAAAAGGAATCTAAAGAATCAGGAAATGTAATTATGGAAGAGTTGAAATGATAAATCAAATACTAACATCCTTGTATCAAAGTCTTTTTTGGGAGGTAGTGAGGTACAGTGAGAGTACAAATGAGGAAGAAGATGTTTGTGAGAGCAAAACAGATTGTATTAACTCTACTAAGTCTTTGGGTAAACAGTGAAGGAACATCAGTTCCTATACATTGTTCTTTAAAATGTGACGAGGTATTAGAGGAGAATGGGATGGATATAAAGGAGGATAAGGATTAGGAATATGGGAAGAAAATATCATTTAAAAACATTCCCATTAATGAAAAGATATTTGCTTTTCTCTGAGAGATGAAGACTTTGTGATAGACTTTGTATTGGGAAAGTTTGTGCAGTCTCATTTCACCCCAGGAAAGGGAATGTGTGAGTTCCTATGACAGTCAGCATCCAGTATGGTAAAATGGGGAACAGCATGCCAGAGATAGGATGTAGAATAGCATAATCTTAAAGACAGAGATTATGATAAGATAAATAGATGGGACCCGGGCTTATAATTTTATTTTATTTTTTATTTTTTTATTATGACTTTTTATTGACAGTACATATGCATAGGTAATCTTTTACAACATTATCCATTGCACTCACTTCTGTTCTGATTTTTCCCTTTCCTCCCTCCACCCCCTCCCCTAAATGGCAGGCAGTCTTATACATGTTAAATAAGTTATAGTATATCCTAGATACAATATATGTGTGCAGAACCAAACAGTTCTCTTATTGCACAGGAAGAATTGGATTCAGAAGGTAAAAATAACCTGGGAAGAAAAACAAAAATGCAAACAGTTTACACTCATTTCCCAGTGTTCCTTCTCTGGGTGTAGCTGATTCTGTCCATCATTGATCAATTGGAACTGAATTAGATACTCTTTTTGTCAAAGATATCCACTTTCATCAGAATATATCCTCATACAGTATCGTTGTTGAAGTATATAATGATCTCCTGGTTCTGCTCATTTCACTCAGCATCAGTTCATGTAAGTCTTTCCAAGGCTCTCTGTATTCATCCTGCTGGTCATTTCTTACAGAACAATAATATTCCATAACATTTATACACCACAATTTATCCAATCATTCTCCAATTGATGGGCATCCATTCATTTTCCAGTTTCTTTCCACTGCAAAGAGGGCTTCCACAAAATTTTGGCACATACAGATCCCTTTCCCTTCTTTAGTATTTCTGTGGGATATAAGCCCAGTAATAGCTGCTGGATCAAAAGGTATGCACAATTTGATAACTTTTTGGGCATAATTCCAGATTGCTCTCCAGAATGGTTGGATTCATTCACAACTCCACCAACAATGCATCAATGTCCCAATTTTCCCACATCCCCTCCAACATTCATCATTATTTTTTCCTGTCCTTAGCCAATCTGACAGGTGTGTAGTGATATCTCAGAGTTGTCTTAATTTGTATTTCTCTGATCAACAGTGATTTGGAACACTCTTTCAATATGAGTGGAAATAGTATCAATTTCATCATCTGAAAATTGTCTGTTCATTCCTTTGACCATTTATCAATTGGAGAATGGCTTGATTTCGTAGAAATTAGAGTTAATTCTCTCTATATTTTGGAAATAAGGCATTTATCAGAACCTTTAACTGTAAAAATATTTTCCCAGTTTGTTGCTTCCCTTCTAATCTTGTTTGCATTAATTTTGTTTGTACAAAGGCTTTTTAATTTGATGTAATTAAAATTTTCTATTTTGTGATCAATAATGATCTCTAGTTCTTCTTTGGTCACAAATTCCTTCCTCCTCCACAAGTCTGAGAGGTAAACTATCCTATATTCCTCTAATCTATTTATGATCTCATTCTTTATGCCTAAATCATGGACCCATTTTGATCTTATCTTGGTATATGGTGTTAAGTGTGGGTCCATGCCTAATTTCTACCATACTAATTTCCAGTTTTCCCAGCAGTTTTTGTCAAATAATGAATTCTTATCCCAAAAGTTGGGATCTTTGGTTTTGCCAAACACTAGATTGCAATAGTTATTGACTATTTTGTCCTGTGAACCTAACTATTCCACTGATCAACTAATCTATTTCTTAGCCAATACCAAATGGTTTTGGTGACTGCTACTTTATAATATGGTTTTAGATCAGGTACAGCTAGGCCACCTTCATTAGATTTTTTTTTTCATTAATTCCCTTGAAATTCTGGACCTTTTGTTCTTCCATATGGATTTTGTTGTTATTTTTTTTAGGTCATTAAAATAGTTTCTTGGGAGTCTGATTGGTATAGCACTAAATAAATAGATTAGTTTAGCAGCGGTCCTCAGACTACAGCCCACAGGCCAGATACGGCAGCTAAGGACGTTTATCCCCTTCACCCAGGGATATGAAGTTTTTTTTTGTTTTACTATAGTCTGACCCTCCAATAGTCTGAGAGACAGTGAACTGGCCCCTATTTAAAAAGTTTGAGGATCCCTGGTTTTAGGGAGTATTGCCATCTTTATTATATTCACTTGGCCTATCCAAGAGCACTTAATATTTTTCCAATTATTTAAATCTGACTTTATTTGTGTGGAAAGTGTTTTGTAATTTTGCTCATATAATTCCTGACTTTCCTTTGGTAGATAGATTCCCAAATATTTTATTCTATCGACAGTTATTTTAAATGGAATTTCTCTTTGTATCTCTTGCTCTTGGATTTTGTTGATGATGTATAAAAATGCTGAAGATTTATGTGGATTTATTTTGTATCCTGCAATTTTGCTAAAGTTGTGAATTATTTCTAATAGCTTTTTGGTAGAATCTCTGGGTTTCTCTAAGTATACCATCATATCTGCAAAGAGTGATAATTTGGTTTCCTCATTACCTACTCTAATTCCTTTAATCTCTTTTTCAACTCTTATTGCTGAGGCTAGAATTTCTCATACAATATTAAGTAATAATGGTGATAGTGGGCAACCTTATTTCACTCCTGATCTTATTGGGAAAGGTTCCAATTTATTCTCATTGCATATGATGCTTACTGACGGTTTTAAATATATGCTCCTGACTATTTTAAGGTAAAGTCCATTTATTCCTACATTGCCAAGTGTTTTTATTAGGAATGGATGTTGGATTTTATCAAATGCTTTTTCTGCATCTATTGAGATGATCATATGGTTTTTGTTAATTTGGTTTTTAATACAGTCAATTATGCTAATAGTTTTCCTAATATTGCACCATCTCTGCATTCCTGGTATAAATCTTACTTGATCATCGTGTGTATCCTGGGGATGATTTTCTGTAATCTTTTTGCTAATATTATATTTAAGATTTTAGCATCAATATTCATTGGGGAGATTGGTCTATAATTTTCTTTCTGTTTTCAACCTACCTGGTCTAGGTATCAGTACCATGTCTGTGTCATAAAAGGAATTTGGTAGGACTCCTTCAATCCCTATTTTTTCAAATAGTTTATATAGCATTGGAGTTAATTGTTCTTTAAATGTTTAGTAGAATTCACATGTAAATCCATTTGGTCCTGGGGATTTTTTCTTAGGGAGTTGATTAAAAGCTCGTTCTATTTCTTTTTCTAAGATAGGACTGTTTAGGATATTTACTTCTTCCTCTATTAATCTGGGCAAGTGATATTTTTGAATATTCTTCCATTTCATTTAAGTTATCAAATTTATTGACATAAAGTTGGGCAAACTCCTAATTATTGCTCTAATTTCCTCTTCATTAGTGGAGAGTTCTCCCTTTTCATTTTTAAGACTAACAATTTGATTTTCCTCTTTCCTTTTTTAAATCAGATTTACTAAGGGTTTGTCTATTTTATTGATTTTTTCATGGAACCAACTCTTAGTTTAATAATTAATTCAATAGTTTTTTTACTTTCAATTTTATTAATCTCTCTCCTTTTATTTTTAGAATTTCAAGTTTAGTGTTTGACTGGGGGGGTTTAATTTGTTCCTTTTCTAGAATTTTTAGTTCTAAGCCTAATTCATTGACCTTCTCTTTCTCTATTTTATGCAAATAGGCCTCTAGAGATATAAAATTTCCCCTTATTACTGCTTTGGCTGCATCCCACACATTTTGGTATGATGTCTCATTATTGTGATTTTCTTGGGTGAAGTTATTAATTATGTCTATGATTTGCTGTTTCACCCAATCATTCTTTAGTATGAGATTATTTAGTTTCCAATTATTTTTTGTTCTATTTTCCCCTGGTTTTTTATTGAATGTAATTCTCATTGCATCATGTTCTGAAAAGGATTCATTTACTATTTCTGTCTTACTGCATTTGAGTTTGAGGTTTTTATGTTTTGATATATGGTCAATTTTTGTATAGGTTCCATGAACTGCTGAGAAGAAAGTATTCCTTTCTGTCTCCATTTAGTTTTCTCCAAAGATCTATCATATCTAATTTTTCTAGTATTCTATTTACTCTTTGACTTCTTTATTATTTATTTTGTGGTTTGATTTATCTAGTTCTGAGAGTGCAAGGTTGAGATCTCCCACTATTATAGTTTTGCTGTCTATTTCTTCTTAACTTCTCTTTTAGGAAATTAGATGCTATACCACTTAGTGCATATATGTTTAGTATTGATATTGCTTCATTGTCTATGTTACCTTTTAGTAAGATATAGTTTCCTTCCTTATCTCTTTTAATTAGATCAATTTTTGCTTTTGCTTGATCTGAGATAAGGATGGTTACCACTGCTTTTTTGACTTCACCTGAAGCATAGTAGATTCTGCTCCAACCTTTTACCTTTACTCTGTATGTATTACCCTGCTTCAAGTGTGTTTCCTGTAAACAACATATTGTAGGATTCTGGCTTTTAATCCAGTGTGTTAACCACTTCCTCTTTATGGGGGAGTTTACCCCATTCACATTTATAGTTAAAATTACTAATTCTGTGTTACTTACCATCTCATAAACCCCTGCTTATGCTTTTCTCCTTTTCTTCCCCTTTTCCCCCTTCCCCGGTATTAAACTTGTGAGCACCACTTGCTTCTCACAGGCCTCCCTTTTTATTATCCCTCCCTCTACCTTAGAGTTCCTCCCCCAACTTACCCCTTTTCCTCACAATTTTTGTATTCCTTTCCGCTTAGCTTAATCCTTCCCTTTTCACTTTTCCCCTCCCACTTTTCAATTAGATGGAAGAAGTTTCACCATAAATTGAATATGCCTAATATTTTTCTCTTTAAGCCAATTCTGATGAGAATATGATACACACTATGTTCATCCCCCTCCATTCTTTCTCTCAGATATAATAGGTTTTTCTTTGCCTCTTTGTGAGATGTAGTATCCCCACTTTACCCTTTTTCTGGTACCATTTCCTTTCCACCTCTAGTTTCTAGAACAAATTATACATGCGTTCTTTCTATATCTTTTTAGTTCCCAAGATTTCTTTTTACCTTTTTAGGTTTCTCTTGAGTTCTATATTTGGAGATCAAACTTTTTCTTTAGTTCCAATTTTTTCATTAGAAATAGATGAAATTCACTTATTTCATTGAATGTCCCTCTTCTTCCCTGGAAAAATGCTCATTTTGGCTGGGTAAGTTATTTTTGGCTGCATACCAAGTTCTTTAGCTTTTTGGAATATCAGATTCCAAGCCCTTCGATCCTTTAATGTGGATGCTGGTAGATCCAGGGTAATCCTTATTGTGGCTCCTCTATATTTGAATTGATTTTTTCTAGCAGCTTGTAATATTTTTTCCTTGTTTGATAGCTCTGGAATTTAGCCACTATATTTCTTGGAGTTTTGATTTTAAGGTCCCTTTTAGTAAGTGATCTATGAATTCTTTCAATGTCTATTTTATCCTCTGTTTCTATAACTTCTGGGCAGTTCTCTTTGATAATTTCCTGGCATATAGTGTCCAGGCTCTTTTTTTCATCATATTTTTCAGGGAGTCCAATAATTCACAGATTTTCTCTCCTAGATCTATTTTCCAGATCTGTTGTTTTCCCAAGAAGGTATTTGACATTTTTTTCCCCATTGTTTCATTTTTTTTGGTTTTGTTTGACTGATTCTTGGTGTCTCCTCGAATCATTCAATTCCATTTGTTCAAGTCTGATTTTCAATGAATTATTTTCTTCACTCACTTTTTTATATCTTTCTCTAATTGTCCAAATGAGTTTTTAAGTGAGTTGTTTTGTTCTATGGAATTTTTTTCCATTTTGCCAATTTTATTTTTTAGAGAGCTATTTTCTTTTTCCAAGTCACTAATTCTGTTTTTCAAGGATTTGATTTCTTTATCCACTCTATCTTTAAATGAGTGGGATGACTTCTCCAGATTCTCTTGCCAACTTTCCCTTTCCTTTTCCCATTTTTCTTCTAGTCCTCTTGTGAGAGATTTTTGAATTTCTTCTATGAGAGTCTTGTGTGTTAAGGTCCAGTTCATATACCCTTTTGGGGATTCATCTGGAGACAGTCTGTTTTTAGTGTCCTCAGGGTTTAAAGTCTGCTCTTTACCCATATAGAAGCTATCAATAGTTACAATCCATTTTAATTTTTTGCTCAATTTGTCAAAGAAGAATCAAAGAAAACAAACTAGCAAAAAACCAAATGGAGTCTTCCTTTTTTTGAGGGGGAGTGGGGCTGGATTGTATTACCGAGCTTTCTCTACAGACTGCAGGAGGCAGTAGTGAGGCACTAGCAGGACAGTAATGGCTGTGCTGCATCTGTGCTCTGAGACTCTGAGACTCTTGAGAGCATGTTAAGATACTACGGGTGTTCTGTGGCCAGGTCCTGAGAGACCCCAGCTTTTGGGGGTTATAGTCTTTACCTCCTGTGTTTACAGCTCTTCTGCTTGTCTACTGGCTTGCTTCCAGGGCAAAGTAGCCAACACTGTGTTAAAGATCTCCCCACAGAAATGGCTGAGATCACATCCCACCCTTGTCAGTCAGCTCTGTACTCTGTCTGCTGTGCTGCAGCTGCCTTCAGTCTGCGCCTGGTCTAACTACCCCTACCTGTGAGCAAAAACAGACTTTTTCTGGTGAATTTCAAGGATGTCTTCTGTTGATAATTATTTGTGGTTTTTTTTTTTTTTCAGTGAAGCACTAATTCCGAGGCCTTGTCATGAAATAAATTCTGAGAGCAAAGACAGAGATTAAATAAATGTGTGTGTCCTCTCCACCATCTTGGCTGCCAAGACTTAAAATTTTAGACAAAAATTCAACTTCTACAACTGACTCTGATTCCATCAGACAATGCCTAATGAATTACTGTTTCAAAGCACAGTAGAAAAAAAAGATGGGGAAATGCCATAACATGGAAATTGGACAAGAGATCTTAAACCAGATAGTTTAGAAGTATTATTCCTTTGAGTAACATAAAAAGGAAAAAACAAAAAAATAGCAGAAAATAAAATTAGGCAAATAACTTGAAGGAGAGAGAAATAATGACTGGTACAAAGAGCAAAGGAAAACTTTCTGGAGAATGGTACAGTAAAAGAAAAAAATAGAAATAAAAGATTTGAGGGGAAGCGGAAGGAAAAGATTAAACTACTTCCTTAACTAGATAGGAAAGTAAAGGACAAAAGAAGGTAAATAACTAAAATAAAAAAGGGAAACCAACAGCTTAGGCAAATTTTAAAAAATGGAATAAGGAAGGTTAATAGGAGTAGGTAGGAGGTAGGGAGATAGCCTTTGAGAAGAGACTAGCATCAAAGTAGTATAAATAAAACAAACCCCAGGAACCTAATGCAGAATTTAAACAAAAAGGGACATAAACATCAATAGTAAGGAAAAAATAGAGAAAAAAAGATGACCTTAATTGTCATGACTTTAAATAGGAATAACAATACAGCAAAACAAATGAGAGAAACTGAATGGGTAAGAAAACAAAACAACTTTTTCCTACATTCTACCACCCCTCCCACACAACAACACAACAACAACAAACCTCACATGTCCATTAATTGGTGAATGGCTCCAAGTTATGATATATAAATGTAAAGGAATAATATTTTGCTTTAAGAAGTGACAAGCAGGGACATTTCATAAAACCCTGGAAAGAATTACATGAACATGAACAGATGCTGAGTGAAGTAAATAGAACCAGAAGAATATTGCACATAGTAACGGCAACATTGTGTAATGATCAACTATGATAGACATTGCTCTTCTCAGCCATACAGTGATACAAGGTTTCCAAAGGCTCCTGATGGCATACTGACTACATCTAGTGAAAGGATTATGGAGTCTGAATACAAATCAATATATACTATTTTCACTTTGGGGGGTGTGGTTTTCCCCTTTTGTTCTGATTATTCTTTTACAACATGACTAACATGGAAATGTTTAATGTGATTGTACGTGTATAATCTATATCAGATTGCTTGCTGTTTTGGGGAAGGGAGAGAAGAGGGAAAATGGAATGTTAAAAACTATCTTTACATGTAATTGGAAAAAAACATGCTATTAAGGACAAAAAATACAAAACAAAACAAAACAAAAGTACAACCCCAAGACAACATATCTAAATAATAAAGACCTTAAAAGGTGATAGACTGTATTATAACTAAGGTAAAAGTTCAATCCAGGCACATACCATATAACTTTCCACAGATCTATTATATTTCTATCACAGTTTACTATCCTCCTACCATTCCATTCCTGGCCCCATCTAAAATAAAGACTGCCAAATACAAATAGTTTATGTCTCCTTTAATGTGGACAGAGACCACTTAAACTAATTTCAATCATCACAACATCCAAATATGAACTCATTTCATGCATTAAACTACCATATTACCTAGTCCAAGGAAACTCTGAAAATAATCCATTTTCCATTTGCACATGGCTGCAAATATTGCCTTACTGACAGAAGACCTACTGCCAGAAGGGAAATACACAGTTCTGGTTGCCAATACAGGAAATTCTGTGCTAATCCAAAGCTGTCACTGTATCTTTGTATATCAGGGTATGTGAAGGCCAAAGCCTAATTAAAGTAGAGCCTCTCACCAACATTTCCTGGATTCATTAATGATTTCTAAAATTGGATACATGCTCAGGTTGAAAATCATAAATCATAAACAGTATCTGACTGGCAAATAAGACAAAAGTGGTTGGATACAACTGTGTAAATCAGGCTTTTATTTATTTATTTATTTATTTTTTTGCTATTTGTGTCTTGTACACTTTTTGTGGGAAAGTTAAATTTATCATCATTTATAGATTCACCAGCATTAATGATATTTTGGGGAAAAAAATCCAAAATCTTAGAAAATTTTCAAAAGCATTTGTAAAGAGATTAGCATAGGTGGAATAAAAAGAGGCCATTGCATTTGGAGTCTCAGAATTGCCATTTCCTTTCTAGGTGATAGGGTCATCGATGGAAAGCTGAAAAGGACCTCGGAGGTAGTTAAATCTAATCTCCTCATCTTAAAGATGAAGAAACTTAGATTAGGGAACTTCAAGCAAGTCATTTAAATTCCCTGGGCCTCAGTTCCCTATCTTAAAAGAAAAAGGGCTAAACTGTAACATCTCTGAGGTCCCTTCTAATGAAAGATGCCATGATAACTAGATCAAACTCTTTCTAAATATTATACTCATTAGTAAATGTTGATGAATGCGGGTATCTAAATATGTTTAATAATGCTGTATAAGAAAATAATAACTTTTTCTCACTAATATCACTAAAATATTGATTATTGGTATGGTCATTAGTGGTACTGCGTCTGAGGTAGGGCAACTAGGTGGTATATTGGATAGATAGAATATTAGACCTGAAATCAGGAAGGCCTGAGTTCAAATGTGGCCTCAGACAGTTACAAGCGTCTGACTGTGGGTAAGTTAATTAACTTCAATTGCCTCAGTTTCCTTATCTATTAAGTGAACTGGAGAAGGAAATGGTAAATCATTCCAGTATTTGGGGACATAAAGTATTGACTGAAAAATGACTGAACAATAATAATTTCTGATGTAATATTGTGAACATTTCTTTGGCTTTGGGATCATAGATCTGCCCCTAAAAGGGATCTCTGAGATTTCCTACCAGTGGTGTCAAACCAATAGAAATGGATCTCTATTGGCTATATATAGACTTAAAAAGCCACAAATTAACATTATCTAGGCTATATTGTTTTTAAAAAGTTTTTCTTAAATTTTGTATTTTAATCTAGTTGAGGTCAGGACTAAGTTGTTCTGTTTGAGATCTCTGAGCATACAACAACCCTAATAATAGGTATGTACTTGAAGCACAGTTATTAGCATTTTTACAGAAGAAGAAACTAAAATGAGAGATTAAGTGGCTTGCTTAAGGTCACCCAGAAAATACATGGAAGGGCATGTCTATCAACCTTAAATCTTCTTATTCCAAAACCAGTCCTTTCTCCTCAGAACTCTAAGTGATAACAGATAGTTGAACATTTTTCTTTTTATTTAAAGAGAAACAAGTTTACTGTATTTTATTTAGGGTTCAATTTTCTTTTTCCCCCAAGAATTTCTTCTCTTTGATCTCAGCTGCATGCTGACTATCCCATTCTGCATAACACTAACAATACCCAGGGATGTTTCCTTCAATTTGAAGGCTACATCCTGGGGCATGCTGTTATAGTTCCATTAAAATTGGGTCACTATGGAAGATCATTTTTCAAAACGTCACACAAATCATCTGATGAAATCCACTTATTGTGTTCTCTAGGCCCAGCACAGTTCCTTGTTATCAAAGCAATACAATTAACTGGGGGAACAATTCATTATTTCAGACTGGCGGTCTAAAGGAATTTCATTTACCATGTCACGATGATGCACAGACGCTGCAGGCTAGCTGAATTTACATCAAAATACACGAGTAGATTCGATAAAATTGCTGGGGCTTAAATATTTATTATAAGCTTTACTTGTTTTTCAGTTTTAGTTCTTAAATATTAGACACTGAGATGTTCAGATTATTTAAATAGGAGACATATGATGAAGAAAGTGTCAAACCCTGCTCCATGTCCTGTTGAATTTTTCCATTGTCACCTGATATTTCCTTTGTAACAGCCTTTACCTCAAACTGATATTTGCAAACAGGCGAATTTTTTTCCAGCTGCTTTGGAACATCAGGAACCTAGTGGCAAAGAGTTTTAAAGAGAGCAATTCTCTTAGTGACCATTAGTCTTCAGGCCAGAAGACAGATGCGGTTTATAAAATCATAAGCCTATAAGTTCTTTCAATTTAAGTTATCATTGATGTTGCTTAAGTTCAAATGATACTTTTGAAGTACTTATGCTAAAATAAGATTTATTTTTCCTCTCTGATTCTGAGAAGGAAAAAAAAAGATAATTTTTTTTAATTCTAAAATTTGTAAACAGAATAACTTTTCTCCCAAAAGATGTTTAATGGAAAAAAAATGAAAATGAATTTATCAGGAGAAAAACATAGGCACAGTCACATTTATCTTTAGTAAAACTATAGTTTTCACTAATGAAAATAAAATGGTAATAGTAGATTCTTACTGATGTGTGGTTTTTTTTTACAATTATGCATAACAATTAATAAGTACAGTAATACAAAATAGTGCACCAGGTAAGGTTGCCTTAGAAGAATATATTCCCAATCTGTATACAAACACAGCACTTCAATTTTACATTTGAACAAAAGCCTCTGAAAAGTCATTCATTTTGAAATGCTCTCCTCCCAAGCCTGTGTAAATGCAAGCAGCACTATATATTTTAATTTTTTCCAGGAAAACAGCTTCATTAGGCATGAAAGGTTAATTGCAGGTTTAAGTGGAGTTCAGGGAACAGAGCATGGGTCTGTAGTGAATAGCACAAACTGCTACAGAAAGGCTGAATGAAAAGTATTATAAACTGTTTGCCCTGCTGAAATGTTTTACTATCTCATTTACTATCTGTCTTCTTTTACTGCTTGTATTTGTAGTTCTTCTAAACCTTTAATAGCTATAGTTTTATTTCACTGTAATCAGATTTAAATGGAAATACCATGCTGGGATGTTTAAATGCTTTTCCTCTGATTGTATATAGCTACATACTGTGGGAATGGAATCTTGGCCATCTTTCACATGATTAAGAAAGTAACTTTTGAAACTTTGGTGGTACCCTTATTAGTCTTGGAAATGTACATAGCATCATTTTCTTAGACAACTAAATAATCAGATTTCTAACTTGATCCAATACACAGGTTTCTACCTAATTAGAAAATGTTTAATTTGATCTTAATCATTATGAATGAAGGTCACCATCCATTTTTAGACACAGTTCCAAATGTATGTCAAAATTGGAACACTTGTAATACTGAAGACATTAGAGTGAATAGAGCCACAAGATTTAGAGCTACAGAAAGACTTAGAAAGACTTAAAATGTGGTCTGTTCTTAAAATCAGGTCTTAAAATATGGAACCATGGGATATCCAAGACCTTTTCAAAGGTCAAAACTCTTTCCAAAAATAATACTAAGACATTTTAATTTCAAATACAGCAAATATCAATAGATATATTATATATAAACAAAAACTCTTTGGCCTGTTTAATGATTTTATGATGCAAAGAGGTCATGAGACCCAAAGAATTGAAAATTTCTGATTTAGTCTAAATCACTTATTTTTAGAAACCCCAAAGTCATATAGATAGTAGAGGCAGATTTCAAATCTAGATCCTTGTAATTGGTTTCTTTTGTTTTGATAGATTACCAAAATTCTGTTTTCATATGATGAATATTAATAAAATTTATTTAAAGGAAAACAATTGTTTTAGTTTTAAGATGGCTTTTACTTTTCAGCATACCCATTATATATATATGTGTGTGTGTGTGTGTTTATATGTATAGATATATACATAAATACATATTAATGCAAATAAAATTATAAAACTTCTGTTCAAGTTATTTGAAATATATTATTATACATTATCAAGATGCCCCTAAGTCAGGATGTCCCCATCATGTTGCCTAGTACTTACTGAAGTGTATATGAGCTGCAGAAAGTAGTTGAGACTATAATGAGTAAAAAATGGAAATTATAGTCTCTAATTATTATTCAATACAGGTAATCATAGTGCTTAATGAGTATTGCTTCTTTCTAATCTAGTCTGTATCATTTGGAATTATGCATTGGCATGTGTTAATACTAGATTTATTTGATACAGTTTTCCTTTTTTATTTTATTTTATTTTTTGTTACTAAACTCCTATCTAGTAGGAACCTTATCCATAACCTACAACTCTTTCAGCAGGTTTAACCAGGATTTGAATTGTAGCATGAAAAGCTACCAAATTACCTTTTCCCAAACTTGTTAAAGAAATATTATCTAACCCTTTATTCCTTCAGCTATCTGCCTAAAAAAAGGTTTGGATTTAATATCAGTCCTAATTGACATTCGAATCACCCTAAGGTTAAGTACTTACCATTGCTCAAAGAAAGTAAGTTATGCTGTTCCCCAGGGATATTTTAACTTTATTTTTAGTGACAGTATTGTATTTTTCATTTGATTCAGACATTGCCATATTTAACCTACTATTTAAATTGCATTGGTTGATTGAAAATAGAATGACCATATTGTGGAACAAATATTGATCATGTTGTAAATATTCTCAGAGATACCAGGGCTCAGGCCACTAGTATGGTTTTTGAAGAACAAATCTTATCCTGAGTTTGTTTTCTTGGTAAAAATGAAGCACTGGATTTTGAGTTTAGAGGACCTGGGTTCAAGGTTTAAATACTACTTCTAAGCCGACAGACATTGGGCAAGGTGTTTTATTTCATTGAGGGTCAGTTTCCATATTTGTAAAATAGAGATAATAAAGTTGATATTACCTATCTTAAAAGGCTGTTTTAGGGTAGATATAGTGTGAAAATAGACACTAAAGTGCAATGTGTACTTAAAGCACATTGTGAATGTCAGGTATGATGGTGATAATGATGACCAACAGGCTAGAAGAACCAAGTCAGTAGTATAGAAATAATACCTGGGGACTAGGAAGGCTATTCTGTCACATATTCTTATTAACTTGCTTAGAAAGCACAGTCTAGTATATCAAATAAGAAAAGACAACTAACTAAATGGCAAAATCCAAAGACTTATGATCAAAGATGAACATTACTCTAGGGCAACATACTGAATGATCTGCTGGCTTAGTTCTATAAATGTTCTAGTATGACTTTGCTACTTTGGATAATGGAATGGAGAACTTGCTCTTGATGGCTGAAGATGTCTTTGTACATCGCTCTCTCTATATCTTATCAATATAATCATCCATATACACATTTTATATATGAGTGTGTATTTATATACAGATATATCTGCATAGATATATACATATGTATGTAGACTTGTTTATATGCACATACTTAAATTACACACCACTATAATACATATGTGTAATGTATATGTATATATAGACATATTTTATATCTATCTATATATATATCACAAAATTAAATGGATCTAAGTCCATGGTTGTAACATTGGAACAATAATACCAGATATGAAATATCTGGAGAGGCATATGTATGGCATAACAAATACAATTAATCAATAATAATGTTAATAATAATCAATATTTGTATCTGAATATTTGAGCTCTTTTACTTATTAACCTTGTGCCTTGGATAAGCAACTCATCTTATTCATCTGTAAAATGAGGGAGAAGGATTAGGTGACCTCATATTCTAGCTCTAAAGTTAACTTTTTTTAAAGTTTCCAAAGCACTTGCCTTAATTATTTCAATGGAGCCTCATAAAGACCCTGAGAGACAAATGCAACTAATATCACTCCTATTTTGTATAGTTAGAAACTGAAGTTCAGAGAGTTTGGCCCATATCATACAGCTTAGAAGTGCCTACCACTTCTGGTAGTTAATCCAGATGTTTCTGACTCCAAGTCCAGCACTCTCTCTATTACACTACATTGTTTCTAAAGGCAAATCAGGATTCTTGTTTGAAGACTCTTAAATGACAGTACTAGCTAGTAATTGTGTGTATGTGAGCATATAACATTTCTGGTAAAGGTATTCTGACTCATATATGTTGAGTAGATGTAGTTAAATAGCAAAATGTAGTTGGCAGTTCTCATATGTACATGTGGGATACACAAGAAAAGTGTTCTGTGACTTCTGCTCATTTTTGTAGGCTTTTTGTTCTTTCCTGTTTTGCCTCTAGCTTTCTGGGTTGTGCAGTGCAGTTGGGTACAGAGGGCACCTAGTCATCAATAACTCTGTAGCCAGCCTTGTCTGTGTATGGATAGGGCTTCAAGCTCCCTTGCTTTTAGTTAGTTGGTACATGAAAGATTTCTTTTTCTAAGCTTTTTTTGTGTGGAGAAAAGAGTAGAGGACTTCTAAAATGTCTCTTAAATTTAGCAGCCTTTGCTCTTTTTTGCTGGGTATTACTTTGACTTTGATACTACTTGGACTTCCTACTTCATTCATATAAGTTCTATTCAATAATAATTCTATAGTAAGCAAATTTTATGCAAGTGACCTGGCTGTATTTTAAACCTTTTTTCTATTTGGTATTAAATTTGACTGATGTACAATATAGATGAAATTATTGAAGAAATCAGACATAATGCCAGTCGCATGTTTAATTATCTTTCATGGAGAACTCTGGATAAAACTGGAAGGCTACAAGTGGGTGAGTCTAGAATGAGTTGCTATACTGAGCCCATGTTGTGCTTGTCATTTCCTTAAAGATATGCTGATACTTTCCTGATTTAGTTTTCTACTTCTGTGCCTAGAAATGAATCATCTCCCCTCTCCTCCCCCCCATATACTGCTCAGGGGACAGGATCTGAACCCAGCTTGGAGATCTGTTGGCCAATAAAAGCATTTGGTCCTATGGAAAGCGAGCATCACTACCTTTCCCTAAAGGGATGCTATTTCTGATTTCTCCAAAGCCTTAAGATCTTGGGGGATGAAAGGGGCCAGAGTTGAATAATGTTTGTAGTGAAATGAGGATGATGGTAGAGAGTAGAATAAGATAGCAAAGCCCAAACCTAAGGAGAAGGCTGGAGTAGCCCAGAGATCAACATTGAGAGGAGTAATTTGACAAAATTAAACCAATTTTCCAGAAGTGCCTCCAGCATTTTCACATGATAACTAAAGCACAAGGAAGGATCTGGTTCAATATCTTGGTCATCACTGTCTCTCAATTAAACAGTTTTTAATATCTGTAGCAACATGTAAATTATTGATAACTATATGAAGCAGCTGCTTCCCATGCTCATAATCAAAGGACTGGCAGTACAACTTTTCCCTTTGGAGATACTTTTAGTATTTGTGAAACAGGCCTGATTTAGGGGCCCTGGAGACCCATGGCTCATGGATTTAGAATAGAAGAACAACAGCTCTGGCAGTAAGCAGCCCATACTTCTCCTTTGGGTCTGACTTGGTTCCTGAAGAAATGACTACACAAGGGAATAAAGCAGTTTTTCTTTCATGCCCTAACCCCGCTCTAGGAACTTGTGTAAAATTAGTGGCAATTCAGATAATATTTTGTGATTTAGACACCAACTCACAAGGGACTGGAAAAAGATTGCAAACTCTTTCTGCATAAGCAAGTGGACTGCTACTAATGATATGCAATTCATTGCTTATTCAGTCACTGGCAGATATTAAGTATAAAAGCTAGAGATAAAGCAGTTATTTCTTACATTTCAGATTTGCTACTTTGTACATTATGAAACAAACCATCAACACTTAAATGAATCCTGGCATCTTTTGAGCTGATTTTGGGGGTGGGGGGTGGGTCTGCTGATTCTTTTTCATAATAATAGCAACAACAAAAACCATTCAAACCATAACTTCAATAGAAAGAAAACAATACAGTTCTATAAACTCCCTATCTTATTTTTTTAAATGAATTTTAAATAGAAAAGAGAAAGAAAAATTCTAACTTTTGTATGCAATTGTCAAATCTGCAATACAAATGGGAGGGGAAAAATATGGTTAAAATCACCTGGACAGGCCTTTGCATCATGATATAGGATCTCTAGAAGCAACAGGGTTGAATGTGTTTCATAAGAGCATTGTGTTTGCAAAAATATCTACATGATTATTAGAGCCTGTATACTCCTTTGCAAAAGAATGGGAAAGTAGCTTATTACTACAGGTAACTCGATAGCCAGAAGCATTTTGACAAAGATGTGTCTGTAACTAAACTGATCTTTGGTAAATCTCTTTCGTCTACAGAGAGGCTAAAGATGCCATACGATACATTTCTCAAAAAACTTCCAATCACTGCTCTGATATTCACTAATTGATCCAGTGTGGTATAGTGAAAAAAGAACTGGATTTAGAGACAGAGGACCTCAGTTCAAAGATTTATTCTACTGCTTATCACTAATGTCCCTCTGAGTCTCAGGTTCCTCATTTAAAAAAAAAAAAAAAGGAATTAGACTAGCTGATTTCTAAGATCTCTTCTAACTCCAAATGTGTTTCAGAGCTTAAATTTATGCAATTTTCTCCTAGTAACTCAAAATGGAGATATTCTGAAAGTGGTTTGTTTTAGAAATTCCCTTTAAGTTGGAGATGGGATGGATGGTGTAAAAAAAACAAAACCAACTCCATTTTTTGAAAAGTCTTTTGAGTTTGTATCACAAAAGTTTAACCTTCTCTGAGGGGGAAAAAGTTTCATTTCTGTCCCATTTTGCCTTTGGGAGCAGTCAATGTGACCCTCTCAGCTGCTGTAAATTGCTCGGTGTTATCAAGAGTCAGAGGTAGGGGAAATCTTTCAAACTCCACATGTGGGTAAAACACAAAGGGAATAGACTTCACAGTGATCTGGAACTTTCTGATGTTGTATCCAGGGGGATAAACACTGTCCTGCATTCACTCCACTACATCTCTGGTGACATAAAGGGAATACTTGTACACTGATCACTGAACCCCCATGACAGTTTCCAGCCTAACTATTTTGCCAAGTCTGGTGTTTTTGTTAAAAGTGACACCTTCCTACCCTTAGTTCTTCATTCTGTTGGCATAAAAATGGGACAACAAATAATGGAGACAAGGAATGTTTGCTATTATACATCATAGCCAGTCACACTAAAAATAGGGTCTTTGAGTCGTTATTTATTTATTTTTTTGTCCTGAGTGAAGATGGTCTTCTGCCCTATTTATTAGGCACATTCACTTTGGATATTGTCCATCTACTTTCAGTAAGTGCCTTAACTGGCAGGAAGATTGAAAAACTTGTTTTCAGGTCAATAAAGGAAATCTCTTATGATCAGTGGTTGATTACAGCAGGGTACTCTGAGCAGCAGGCTCTGGGCTACGTTCTGCAGAGGGCTTTCAAATTAGTCTTGCTTTGAGGCCTGGGCAGGGAGCCAACAGACAACCCAGCTGCTTGCTACATTCAGCCCAATGTTCCACGAGTTTCATTCCTTCCTCTGATGGAAGATTTTTTTCTTTAATGTAAATAAAAGAAAAAAAAACTCAGATTTTAATGTAAGCTTCAAAGGAGTAGAAAAGCATGGGAAAAAAGATGGTACTAGAGGATATTACATAATTTGTGCTGTTTTAACCTCTCTTGGTTCATCCTTTCAACTGTTGAGGGTTGATGGTCAAGCAATATCTTTCTCTGATTCTCACCTAGGAAACAATTTGTATTGCTATTTATGAAGCAATCAAAGGATAACTTTGCTAGAACATAGGGGAAATGGCTTTTTATATCTATCATCATCTGATAACAGCTCTTATTTTCAATGAAAAGCATTATGAAAGAAAAAAAATAAGTTTTTTTTTGGAGAAAAGATGACTTCTTGACTGTTTTGGCAAATGGATCAAAAGTAGAGTTCACATTTGTATCTGGTACTTTTTTTTCTTAACCAATTGAGTTGCTATTTCACTTTTTAGACTTGGAATTAGTTCCAACTTAGAAAAAGAGCGTGGAGAAGTAAAACCATGCATGCATCTAGAGAGGATGTGTCCCTGTTGGTGCTACTTGGGAAACAATAGTGCCAAGGGGTTACTCATCATTCCTAGTTAAATGCTTCTGAGAGCACAGAAAAGCACAATGCAAAATGAAATTCAATAATGACTGCAGATGTTTGTGCTTACAGTTAGATGTCTATCAGCATTACTTTTTAATGCCTGTTTTAGCACCATTTCAAAAAGGAGACTTGTAAACACAGATGGGTGAACTACTTTATGTAAACTAAGGTTGAATCTACATATAGTACTGCTGTCTGATTGTGCATCTTGAACTAAACTGACTGAATTATTGTTGTTTTTATTTTAACCAAATTAACTGATTGTTTTGAATTGCTAAGCTGTTCTGCTGCCATTTTGGCAAGAGCCTGAGCCATTTCAAAAAGGACAAATTTCCCAAGACTTAATTCTGAAATCTAAAGTACAACTGTATCACTCTACAGAACATTTCCAAGTTTAATTTAAATTTTTATTATAGATTCTATGTATTGGTGCAGTGACTCATTCTAGAAGCAGGTTCTCAGGAAGGGTAAGTGAAAGAAGTCTCTAGAAAAATTCAGGAGGTAAGATGAGTCTTTTCGTACTTTAAAGATTGAATTGATAGACAATTTTAGAAAGGTGAAAGTGATTTAATAATATAGGGAGTAATCATTAAGCTTAGAAGGAGGAAAAGCTAATTCATAGTGACACATGATAAGATCCCCAAACCATGGACATGCTCATGAAGCAGAGAAAAATATTATTTTAATATTACCTGGAGAATCTCAGAATTAACATGAAAACATAGTTCTATGCTACTTTATAGATTTGATTTTTATGAGCTTGTAATCACATAATAACTCAATTACCATCACTAATAATAATAATTACATTTATTCTCAAATTCTTGAATAGACTGTGATTTCATTGATAAAGTATAAAGATTACAACCTATTCATTAATGCTTTCTTATCCATTCTATGCAACTTTTATCTCTGTCCTTACATAAAATTGACAGAAGGGTCCACTCAATATGCTGTTTGCTTTCTCTGGACATTTGGAATATCCCAGAAGAGCATACATGGTATTGAATGGATATTACTTTCTCTCATTCTATAATCAGCATATCTATATTTATAGATATACACCAAAATCAAAATAGATATACGTATTAATGCAATATAATTAATTTGATATAATATGGGAAAATATTACATAATATAAATTTAGCATAAGTTTGTTTGAAATTTTTGTTCCAATTTTTCATTGCTAAATATTTGTTAGGTTTGATACCCTGTTCATACCTTTGATTGCTATGCCCATTACCCTCTAAATAGTAGCAAATTTTAAATTCTTCAGTTTAGGGTATTAATAGCAGGAATTACTTTTTTGTAGCACCTCTCTTCCTCAATACCTACATTAACATTGTGCCTGGTACAAAGTAAGCATTTAATAAATCCTTATTTCTTAACTGATTGTATGATCCACAGTTACAAAATAATCCATGAAACTGATGTACATGTGTGATTTTAAAGTTTGCAAAACATTTCAAATACCTTGTCTCACTTGAGTTTTGAATTATCTAACCTGTTGAGGTTCAATTATTCACCCCAGAAAACATTTTATTTATTTCATATACAAGGCAGTTATATTCCTTCACTGGTAACATTTAGGTATTTAATTTTTTTTTAAACTTAAAATGTGAGAATGACTAACCAATAAAAGATTTTTCCCCACATAAAAACAACCAATGCAATTTTATATCTATACATTTAGGTAGATTTTATTCTAGGATTACTCAATATTAGCTTCAGATAAAAGTTCACATTAATTAATCCACAATCTAAACTAATCATTGCTGACATTTTGAAAGAAAGTGTCCAGGAAGCTAAGAACTGAAAAATGGCAGCTAGAATTTTGCACATGTTCATCATTGACAATCTGCCTCTTCAAAGAGCTCCTAGCAAGAGTTCAGTAATGATCAAGTAGAGGTGCTACTGGACTCTCTTTCTTTCTTTCTTTCTTTCTTCTTTTTTTTTTTTTAAAGAGCTGAAACTGAAATGTATAGAATAAAGAGTTAAGTGAAAGCTCTGAACTCTTCACGCTTAGAAAATGCTTTGTGCTACTTGGATTGATAAGCAAATCAAGCAGAAAGGGTGGTATATTTGAATTTCATTTTGCTTTTTTTTCGTAAGATTTTGAAGAAAATACTAATAAAAGGAGGCAGTTATATTTCTGACTATCCTTTTTTTTTAATTTTAGGGATTAGCTTTTGCTAGAGTTTTGCAAGTATCTGATCTTTAATCAAGCCAAAGCCACTTGAAGTGGAATAAGAGATACAAATATTGGTATAAAAATAGAACTATACATTTTCTATCTGAATAAATTCCTAAAATCTTTTTGGGATTTTATGAAAGAAATTAAAGAAATCAAATTTAGTAGCACAACAAATTGATTTTAATTCTTAAAAAAAAATGTCATCTAAAAATATAAATAGTTGTCTATGTTACATAGCAACATCAAATCTATAGCTTGATTTGCTATTAAAAATCATTGAATTTGAAGTATGAAGAACTTAGGTTCCATTCCTGTTCTGTGTCTGACATATAGGATCATTATAGCATAAGATTTATAGCTGAAAATGACCTTACACATTAGCTAGTCTAACTCCCTCATTTTATAGATAAGACAAATGAGGTGGCTAGAGATAACATTAGTAGTAAATAATAGAGCTGAGGTTCAAATCTAGGTCTTCTTGTCTCCAAATTCAGTACTTTTTCTTTTAAGGTATTATTGTCTGTAAGGATATGTGACTAGGAAAACCACTTAGCCTCTCTGAGCCTCAGTTTTCCCCTTTGTAAAATGGAGGTACAATTATTTGTTTTACCTTTCTAGGACTACCATGAGGAAAGTATATTGCAAAACTAAAAGTCCTCTATAAATGTAAATTATTAATAACTTGCTTTTATTTGCTAACATGAAGATCAAATGAAGCATAAATACAGTAGGGATAATAACCTTAGCTGACAAAAATAATTACATTGCTTTTGCGGAAGGGATAAGCCATATACATGGCTTACATATGAAGGTGGCTAAATTAAACTAGAGTATAGAAAGTATTTTCATATACTTATAGCATTTTTGCTTCATACAGCACAGAGAATATAAAGAAGAAAGATCTTTCAAAGTATGTGAAAATAAGTCATCATATTTATATCTAGATAGATAAGATAGATTAAAGTCTTAAAAAGTTACCTAATATGACATGAATTCTTCCTACTAATATAGGATCACTCAGCCAAACAGTTTCATTAGAATAGGGCTCATGAATCTAAATAAAATCTTTTAAACATCAACTGTCTCTTTTAAGGTATTACTATGAAAGGAGGTGAAATGTTTCCTTTCTGTTTTGGCTTATATTGGGTTGGTTGATGAAAATAGAGAAAGTTTGAATAATGCTGAACTCAGAATGCTTGATTTTAGAAAATTGTTTCTATTCTTCTCAAATGTTTTAAAGCATACATTTATCAGAGAACTTCATTGCCTTCATACAAGGCAATTAATATAGACTTCACCATTGAAAATTACATTTTAATGACTTTCTGTGCAAGTAACATGAATTTCATGTAAAGTATAATCTGATGAAGTCTAAACTTTCCTTCTTACCCAAGTCATTAAAATTTGGATTTGAATGTGACTTTACTCATTAACATCAAATCAATTTGCCTTATGTTATGAAAAGAATCACTAAACCCATAATATTTTGCAAAACTTTAATTTGTAATTATGAAAAAACATAAATTAATTTGCTGGTTGGCAAAAAATTTGGCAAGATGCATTAATCATGTAGACATCAAACTTGGTTTTCTTTATCCTTTTCTGTGAAAGAAAATGTAGATAAGAGATTGCTTACTTCTGCTTTCTAACATTATTTAAGATAAATTCTATATGATGCTGATGATCATAAAATTTAAAAACAGAAAGAAACTACAGAAGTGAGCAAATCCAGTCCTCTTATTGGAAGATAAGGATATTAACAACAAAATCATGATACAGTTTTTATCTCCATCTTCCCTCCTCCTCCCCCGCCCAACACACACACTTCTCTATCTTCCTTCTCTCATACTAACAAAACTCATAACTTGGTATTGCATCCAACATACATCGATTATTGACCAACATTACATTTCTTTTCTAAAGTGGGAAATAGAAATGAACATGTAGGACTGATGTGCCTATTAACCCACTTGTTTTATGTTTATGTTGAAGGTTACCCACTAGCATTCACTCCTTCTTTTATTACTAAATTTAAGAAGATATAAGCTTTAAGAGTGATGTTGAGTAAATTAAATTAAATTAAACATGTATGAAAAAGTAGATATAATTTAGTATTGTATAAAGGATAATATAAAAAGCCAGCGATATAGCCTCTTTTCTTAACATTGAAATAAACCAACTGGCACAATCCCGGTGTACTGATGATAAACAATCAAATAAAGTACTGCCAAAAGTACTTAAAAACTAAGGAAATACACAAAGGTATTTTCCAAGTGAAAAGCTGCTAGAGAATGGGAAATATAGAAACACTCTACATTTCATAAAATTGGCTCTATTCTGAAACCAAATTATGAGGGAAGGGGCTTCTTTTAGTCATTCGATTTTTGTTAAATTATCAAATTATATTACTAGGTAATTTTCCTGAACTTAACTCACAACTCTACTCTACAGGAAAAGAAAAAAAAATGTTGAAAAAGCCACAACTCTAGTATCCTCACCCAATTCTTAAATACAGTCATCACTTTGGGAATATTAAATCTTTGGCATGGAATAGATCTTGTTGATGGTTAAACCTGTCGATAAAAGTGTTAGTTTTCTGATGTTAATGAAGTAATTTAAATGTCATTTCATTCAGAAGAACCATTTAAGTTCTTGAATAATATTCCAACTTAAAGTCTGTGACAGAAGAGAAGAAACATGGGCATAATTTGACAAAAAGAAGAAGAAAAAGAAGGAGGAGGAGGAAGAGGAGGAAGAGAAGGAGAAGGAAGAAAAAGAAGCAGAAGCAGAAGCAGCAGCAGTAGCAGCAGCAGTAGCAGCAGTAGCAGCAGCAGCAGCAGCAGCAGCAGCAGCAGCAGCAGCGGAAGGAGAAGGAGAAGGAGAAGGGGAAGGGTAAGGGGAAGGAGAAGAAGGAGAAAAGATGATGATGAAGAAGAAAAGAAGATGATGATGATGAAGATGAAGAATAGAAGAAAGAAAGAAAAAAAAAGAAAGAAAAGGAAGGAAGGATGGAGGAAGGAAGGAAGGAAGGAAGGAAGGAAGGAAGGAAGGAAGGAAGGAAGGAAGGAAGGAAGAAAGAAAAAGAAAGAAAGAAAGAAAGAAAGAAAGAAAGAAAGAAAGAAAGAAAGAAAGAAAGAAGAAAGTATATGAAGCAAGGCTAGGTAATAGAGGATAATCTAAAAGTGTGGCTTGATTCAGTAAATATAGTGCTAGTAATGCTGCATCTCAGAATAAACTGAGGCAGGTAAACAAAACTAAGGTAACAAAACATTTTTCTTCCTTTAGCTATACTGTTAGATGAGAGCTAGCAAAGATAGTAGATAGAAAATCAGTCTGATAGTCAGGAAGATGAGTTTGAAGCTTTCCTCTGATGTACACTGGCTATGTGACATTGGGCTAGTTTCTTAACCTTTTGATATTTTGCAGAAAACTCACCTGGGAATTCTCTAAACCAATGAAGTCACAGGTCTAGTATGTATCCTTATACTGAGAAAAAGGAGGATCAAGGATCAAAGAAGTAAAGGAGGTGGCTAAGATGATAACTATAAGAGAGCAAAGATAATGATATTAAATTCTAATTTAATTTCTGTTTTCTCTGCAAAGGAGAATGTTCTTTCCACTGGAAGTACCTGAACAAAAATGATTAAGATTAAGCAGAAATTAATACCAAAGGCAAGTAAGGAGACAATAAGAGAGTATCAGTTGCCCTACAGGAATTCTAGTCATCTGGCCTAGAAGATCACACCCTAAGTCCAGAAGGAACAAGCCAATGCGATTACTGAGCCACAATCAGTATATTAAAATGATTATGGACAACAGAAAAAAGCCAAATATCCTGGACTTCACTTCAGTAAAAAAAAAAATCCTAGAATGAATCATTTAAGAAATGTTGCCTTATACACAGACACAGAAACAATGAAGACAAAGAGCCAGTGTGGTTTTATTAAGACCTAAACTAATAGATAAAGTAAATTTAGTTTACCTGGTTTGGTGCATAGCTTTTTTTAACTTCAAAAAGAATTCATTATTTTTTAGCCACTAGAACCTAGTGAAGTGTATCTCAACAGATTGCTTTCTATCTATGTGTCACCTTAAGCTACTTCCTAACATGAAGGTCCTGGGTTCATTTAAATTTATTTTTGTTATTTTGATTTTGCTTTTGTGGACTTAATAGATACCCAAAGAATGAACATTTTCCTTTTTTTTTTTTAATAGATAAGAAAAAGAAGATTATATAGGAAATTATGTATCCCTACTATGTAGATTTTGCTTTTCTTTTTAAAAGATATAATGAAGTCACTAGGTCACTGTGAAAGCTGTCCTGCTTATCTGTGATTCTTTCAGGTGTCTTTTGCTTTTTTCCATCTATTTAAAATGCCTTAACAAATTAACATTTTTTTTCTTTTCTTTCACTTCTTTCATTAGGTCTCTTTTTCCTCTTAGCCCTCTACCAAAATGGGAAAAGTAGTCAAGCAAAACAAATTGTCACATTGGTTTTATCTAAAAAGATGAGCTAGGTTGCACAATGGATAGAGCAGTAAACCTGGAGTCAGGAAGACTCATCTTCTTGAGTTCAAATCTGGCCTCAGACACTTACTAGTTATATGACCCTGGGCAAGTCACTAAACCCTACTCCCCCGTTTGTTCATCTATAAAATGAGCTGGAGAAGGAACTGGAAAACAATTCTATATCTTTGCCAAGAAAACTACAAACGAGTCACAAAGCCAGACACTGAAAAATGACTGAACAACAGAAAAAAATTGCATTATTCTGAGTGTGTTAATTGACCTTTTTATTACTAGGCGAGGACAGTCAGTCAACTAATATTTATTAAGAACCTACTATGTATCAAGCATTATACCAAATAGTGATTATATAAAGAAATGTAGAAGGTTTTGCTTTTGGTCCTTTGGAATCATGGTTGATCATTCCATTGAATAGTTTGAAGTTTTTCAAAGTTGTTCTTTACAGTATTTATTGTATAAATTGTTCCTGTGACTCTAGCAAGAATTATGATAAACTATTTCAAACTATTCTTGTGGAGAAGATAGAGAAGTATGGATTGAATAACAATATAATACAATTGGCTACATTCAAATCTAGTTGTGTATGTCTTGCTTCAGAGTATGATGGTTAATGGTCTAGTGTCAACATGGAAGGAGGTCACCAGTATAGTAACTTGGCGATCTCTGCTTGGTCCTATGCTATTTAATAGTGTTATTAATGACATAGAGAAAGGCACAGATAGTTTGTTCATCAGATTTGTAGATGAAATAAGGCTGAGAGGAATAGCCAATATATTGGATGATAATCAGGTTTTATTGAACTGGAATTTAGATAGAAATTCACTAGTGAAAAAAATGCATTTTTTTCTTTTGTTTCAAACTACAAGTGGACATCTATTTTACAGTATATTTCCTTACAAGTTCAATCAGCTTCTTTGTGATAAACTTTGCTCATTTGAATGCTTAAATATCCCTAGCTATTGTAATTCTTTAACCGAACAAGTATGAAAAGTATAAGCAATATGTATTTTTGCATTCCTGAAGTATTTGGGCCAGCACAGCCTATAGAACACTAAGATAGCTCATAAATGTTCAATTTTTTTTCCCTTTTACATTTAAACAGACCTTGATTGCTTGCCTTATTGTGATATGAATCTAGATAGTTTTCACTGAAACTATGAACCATAAAATCCTGTGAACTGCAAATTTATAGGAATAGATTTGCTTGCTGAATGAGAAATCCCAGATAACTCCAAGTGCTCAATTCCTTTTTGTGAGTTTCACATTTCTTTTAGATTTTTTCCACTTAGTTTTCCTTTTAAATTAATCCACTTGTCTTAGTGAGAGATGCATTAGAAGTTCCATTTGGATTGCTCTGTACATGAAAGTCAATAGAGATACATGTAAAATCATGCATGTGGATTCAAAAAAATCAACTCTGAGTATCTAATGGAGAAGGGCAGGTAGAAAGTAGATATTTTGGAAAAGAAATATCTAGAGATTTTAATAAATTGAAAGTTCAATATGATGCATCAGTATGAGGTAGCAGCCAAAAAAAAAAAAAAAAATGGAATGCATAAGAGGTGGTAGAGATTGCAGGAATGGGGAAGACATAGCCTGAATATATTTAACTGCCATCGGGTTCCATTTTGGAGTGCTGTATTCTGTTCTGGTATGCTCTGAAAAGGACTTGAAGAAGCTGATGAAAAGAAGGTTTGAGTGAGGCAGATGCTTAATGGCTAAATTTGCATATTTGGAGAAATTTCACATGGAAGCTGTTTTAGACTTGGCCAGAATTCCCTTCACTGATGCAGGTCAAGAGTGTCTCTAGAACTTCTAATCTGACACAGTCCCGAGAAACCAAGAACTTAAGTGAGTTCAGTTTTCACATAGCTAGGATGTATTAGAGGCAAAAATTGAACCCAGGTTTTCCAATTTCCAATAGAATAACTAGGATTTATTTATATGGTGTCTTCAGGTTTTCAAAGAACTTTACATGTCATTTTATTTGATCCTCACAACAACCTAATATGAGAAGTACTACCATTATGCCAAATTTATGCATGAGAAAATGGATTGAGAGAAGTTAGATGCTTTGCTAGGCTCACACGGTTTTAAATGTTTGAAATAGAATTTGAATTCAGGTCTTCCCCACTAAAAATATGGCAGCCTACACACAATTGAGTCTCTAATCTCCTGTGCCAGCTTGTTATTCTTCTTGCATCTGGTAGGCATTTAATAATGTTTACAGAATTGAAGTTCCATCTATATAAGCAAACTCTTCCTAAGAATTAGAGCTGAGTAAAAATAGGATGGGATGTCTTTCACTGGAGGTCTTCAAGCAGAGTTAGCTAACCATTTATGAGGATGATTGTAAAGGGTATTCTTTTATAGGTTGTGTCCTGACACTTCCAGCCCTGAGAGTTTATCATTCAAAGTTTCATAAATTTATAGCTTGAAGGAAGCTCAGAGATAATCTAATACAAATTTCTCCAAATAGTCTCATAGGAGTGAGACTGACTAGTAGAATTATAATAGTTAAAGTGGGACATGATGAGAACCTACACCAGAGTGGTGGCAATGTCAGAAATTGGCAAGGCTTTGGAAGGTCACCAAAATCTTCCATAGTTTGGTCATAATCTCCCATTTCATCAAACATTTATAAAGCAACTATTATGTGCCATTGCTAAGTGCTAGGGATACTGCCCTGAAGAAACTTATTATCTGCTTCATGGTAATTTACTTCTAATTCATTTCATTGTGATGCACAATGATCACAAAAAATAATGCTCACAGGAGACTGAAGGTTGAATTTTCTGAAATCTAGAAATGTGTATTTCAAATAGATACTAAAATACATCACTCTTTGGCAGGTATCAGTATTTTAGATAGCTACCTATTTTGCCTAAATCAAGCTTTACCTCTGCCTTTTAAGGATAAAGAGATATAAATAATTTTAAGTATTGTAGGATGTCATTATGTTCACCATGCTCTGCTTGTGTTTTATCTTCTCTGTGCTAGAAACTTTAAATTCTGACTATCCCATATGTTCTTTCTAGAAATTAATTTAATTTTTCCCCTCTCCTAATTTGCTAACCTTTTTCCCATATGTTATAATTATTTTTGTATGAAAAAGCTTGGCCTTGTTCCTCTCTTCCTCTCCCTTCTCCCTCCTCCTGCCCTCTTCATCTCCTTTCCTTCCTTGTCCCACCACCTTCCCTCTTTTCTTCTTTCCCTCTTCCTTCATCTTCAATTTCCTTATTTTTAATTCTGTTATTACAGTACTATATATGTCAATGTAAAGCAGTCACAATTATTGGAGTTTGTTTGCAATGGACAGTTTTGCCTGACTTTTCAGAAAGGGTGTATTCCTGGGTGCTTAATTGAATTTCCACATGGCAGCCATTTTTTATTTAAAAACAACTTGGTTTTTTCAGTCTGTTTATTCCTAACTCAATTCAATTCCACAAATATTTATTAAATTGCTACTATGAAAGCCTTTTAGAAAATCTAAATCAAAACAGTGAGCAGACTATAGTGATAGAAGGCTGATCTTGGAGCAAAAGGAGACTCAAATCTGCTTCATGCACTTATTAGCAGACAAGAGAAAGGTGACATGTTCCAACGACCCACATAGATAAAATCACAGATCCATTGAAGTACTCAGGTCACTGGCTTAAAAACTTCTCTGGTTCTCCATTCATTGCTAATTAAGTTAGGTCTCCAATCTTCAGATTAATCAACTCATAACCAGTAGATCATATAGCATTAGAACTAGATAGACTATTAGAAATCATCTAGTTTAACTTCATTTTATAGATGAGAAAACGAAGGTCAGGAGGAGTGAGATAATTTCCCCAAGATCAGTCAGTCAGTAAGTAACAATATTCCAGGCATTGTGGTAAACACTGAGGGAACAAAGGCTTCAAATAGTCCTTGCCTCCAGGGAACTTACTGTTTAATATGGGAGACTGTGTAAAAACTATGTATAACTAGGAGATAATCAAAAAAGAGAATTAAAAGGTATCAAAAAAGGCTTCCCACAGAGGGTAAGATTTTAGATGGAACTTGGAGGTAGCCAGGGAAGCCAAAAGGTATATTTAAAGGAGAGAATTGAAGATAGGGGGATCAGTTAGTGAAAATGTCCTGAGTCTGGAGATGGACTGTCTGGTGGGAGGAACAGCAGGGAGACCAGAGGCACTGCATCACGGAGTAGAGGTAAGGGGGTTAGGAGGGAGAAAACCTGGAAAGGTAGGAGGAATGCAGGTTATAAAGGGCTTTGAGGGCCAAAGAGGGTTTCATCTTTGATCATGGCGACTCTAGGGAGCCAATAGAGTTCATTGTATGGGGCAGTGACACAGATTTGGGCTTTAAGAAGATCACTTTGGCCCCTGAGTGGAAGATGGAGCAGAGTGGGAGAAACATAGCAGCTAGATCAACCAGCACTTTTATACTAGTGTTGGAGATAAAATTGACATAGCTTTGGCCACTAATCAAAACCTTTCATAATTTAGTCTTAATCTCCCACTTCGGAGTCATGTTCCACTACTACCATATATATACCTGGAACAATATATATAAACCAAGAAGTCTCCTTGTTTCCAAACTTTTGTTCATGTTGGCATAATAGAAATAGTGACAATTCTACCATCTCTATACTGATTCTCAAATCTCTTTCCTGCTCTAACCTTTATGCTGTCTTCCAATAACACATCTCCAGCTGCTTTTCATTCATCTAAGACTGACCATTCAGTAGATCTCTTTAACTTAACATATCCAGTACTGAACTCATTACCTTTCCTCCTAAATCTCCCTTCCTCCTATCTTTCCTGTTATTATAGATGGCAAAACAATCCTTCTGTGGCACTTTCTACATAATGTATTCAGCACCTATGCAGGCTTTTGTCCAACAGTCTAGCAAAGGTGATAAGAAATAGCTATATAGAGAAATCTGACACTTCTGGTAAAGAATGGTTATCATATCCTGAGCATAGTGCAGGAGGCAAAGCAAACTATCATATCCACTTGAGTGAACAAGAAAAATCTAAGCAAGAAGAAACCATATGGGAATAGAATGACTTTAATTCTGTAACTTGTGATGCCTCCAGCGTCTTCCTTTTCCTCTTTCCTTATTTCTTCTCTCACCTTGCCCATTTCTACATTTTCTTTTTTTTATTTTTAAATATAACATTTTTAAAACGCCTCAAAATACAGGAAATCATTATAACCCACATCTATCTTCCTTTTCATCCTCTGTTCTACTGTTCCCCCTCAGTTATCTTTTGTTCTTCCTTTATTTCTTGAACAATCTTGCCTTCTCTTCTCACTACTGTCCCCCTCCCATTCTTTCCTCACTAGTTTCTGGCTTTCTATTATTTAAAAACAGGCTGTGATAACTGATTTTAGACAGTTTTGATTAAACAATGGTTTTATCTAAACTATCTTCTAGTCTTCAGAGACCTCCTTTTGTGAAGCTGTGAAAACGTCTGTTAAAATTTCTCTAACAATTTCTTACTTTATGAACAACTTGGAATGTCAGATTTATAGACATAGAAACAGTAGTGATTTAGAGAATGTCATATTATGTGAATAACCATTTCTGGCCAAGTGCTTTTGATAACCTCTCATTTTATCCCAAAATTTATTATTCACTCGTTCACATAATGTACATTGCCTACAAAGAATGGTACCTATGATAACCTGAGATTCATTTGTTTTCCCATTAATATTTTAGAACAAAATGGGGCTTGACTTTTCATTAGTTTAATAATGAATAATTAATCGATTAAAAGATCTGCTTCTTTGATTCAAAATTACTCTTTGCTAAATCGAACATGCATATATTTACTGAATTTTATTTAAATTACTTCTAATAACTCTTTGATTACTCTTCCAGAGAAGGTCATGATGATGCTTTAAAAAGAAGAAAACTAGAATTCAATCAAATTCTATTCAGCAATATTTATTAATTATCCATTATATTCTCTATACAACACTGGATAAAAAAAAAAGAGGACTAGTCTACTTAGCCTAGTAAAGTTCACATTAGTTGACAGTCTAAATTAAATCCATTGAGGAAGGTTAGAACAGCTTTACCCTTCCTGAAAAATTAACCTAGGTGGGGTTAGTAAATTTGTCCTATAATCTCCCAAATCAAATAGAAAGACTTGTAAGGCAGCTAGTGACACAGTGATAGAGGAGAATGGATCCAGGATAGAGATCTAAGTTCCAATTTGAATTGTGACCCTGGGCAAGTCACTTAACCTTGTTTGTCTTAATTTCCTCAACTATAAAATGAGGAAAATAACACCATCTTAAAGATTTTCTTTTAAAGGCTAAGTGACAGAAACAAATCTCCCTAATTTCAGCCTCTGAAAGTACCCCCTAGTTTAACAGCCCTTTTTACTGAAGAGGCTAGTTGCTTCTTTTCATTTTCTTGGTGACTTTGAAAATCTTTATGGTACTTTTACCCCATTATTACATGATATCTAATGGACTGAGTTGTGTCCCAGACAGACTACCATCTATACTGTCTTGGAAACTTTTCATAAACATCTACAAGCTTCTTCCATAAAAGTAACCAAAAGAACACCCAAGCCTAAAGGTTTTGTTGCCATGGTGGCATCTTCTAAATCATCAATGATTGCCTGTTATTGTGATTTTGATAGCTTCATAACTGCCATAAAGAGACTTGCATTTTTGTCTAATTTTAAGATTGTTTTCTCCAGACATCATTTGCTTTGTAAAAGAAATGTCATCACAGCCATATAACATTTAAGCTCATTATCAAGTATTCAGATACTTTCTTTAACTCTGTCACTTTCTATATTTTAGAATCCTAGCTTTTATGTGTTATTAATTCTGTGACACTGGGCAATTCACTTAACATCCGTGATCCTCCAACAACTCTTTTAGACTTACAGTGTAGCTATAGGTAGTTTTCTATCTGTAGACAGTTTTCACTGACAAAATTATAGATCCTTGATGGGGCATTTCCTAAACAACATCCTAGACTCCTGATGATGTATGACTGGAATGATGGTACAAAATGTTTGTGTCTTCCTCAACCATTCAAAATCTATAAAGGAAAAATGAAATAAATTTCCAGACTATCACAAGAATAAGAAATGTAAAACAGGAATAGAACAAAACAACAACCTATATTAGAGTAAAAAAAAAAAAAAAGATCAAAGAAGGAAAAGGAACATGGCTTAAGGTCAATCACCATATTCCTGACACTATGCTAAGCACTGGGAATACAAATACCAAATCCCTCCAAAACAAACAAAAGAAACTCTCCCAATATTCCCTGTCATAAGGAGCTTATTATCAAATGATAATGTAATAGTGAGATAGATGGAATAATGATATTTTATATCAGATATGCAACAACTGCCCAATTCTTAATGTGTCTCAATTTTTCAAAAATGTCAATGAGAATGGCCTTTACCTTTGAAATCAAATAAAAATGGCTAACAG
Source organism: Sarcophilus harrisii (assembly GCF_902635505.1). Lineage (NCBI taxonomy): Eukaryota > Metazoa > Chordata > Mammalia > Dasyuromorphia > Dasyuridae > Sarcophilus > Sarcophilus harrisii. Next base: position 572,687,950 of record NC_045427.1, on the reverse strand, counting down.
TAATTTGATACTCAAAGTAAAGAGACAATAGAAAAGCCTATATTCTCGGGTATTGAAGATTTGGCAGATGTGATTGCTGTATTTATTAATATCTGAAAAAAAAACTGGAGAAAATGAGAGGTGTCACAAATACTAGAGCAAAAATACTAATTGGATATATTTTTTTTAAAGTGAAGAAAATACAATGCAAACTATTTGACTTACTGGCAAAATTTTGAAATGGATGATGAAAGAGATGGTTAGTAAACATTGAAAAAAAGTAGTAATTACAGAGCCAATATAATTTCATCAAGAAGTGATCAGGTCAGACTAAATGTATTTCTTTTTTGACAGAGACTCAAATGGTATCCCACCAAGGGAAGCAGAGTGAAATTTAAGGGTGCCTGACCATTAGCTGACAACTCTTATGGCTCTTTCAAAAGTGAGACATAGTCTTTGACCACTTAGTTGAAACAGGAGAAAACCATAAAGGATGTGACCCCTGTGGCAGCAGAGAAGAATCCCACCCTTGAGAAAGAAAGATTTCTTGCCCTTTATGGAAGGAGTGGAAGGTAACTTAGAGGAAGTGCTACCATTGTTCTTATACTTGATTTGGATTAGTTCTTTTGATTTTGAGGTATGAGAGGAAAGTTGTGTTTAAATATAATTCTTTTTCTCCTTTCAGTTCTTGGACTTTCTGACATGAACTTATCTCTTAAAATGTTTATCTTTTGAATAAGGAAGAGTGTATTCCCATCCCATAAATTTTCAGGGAATACTTATAAAATCAAATTTGCCTCCTTGCTTTGGCTAATATCCATTCTTTCTATATTTATGTTTAAAGAACCAAGACCATGGGTTTTATCATTGGTTTCTTCTTTGGATTTTGTGTTCTATAATTTTCTGGGTACTTGGACTCCCATTCTTCTTCCTATAGTGTAGTTAATTTTTATGGTATCTAGGCAGTTCCCCCTCCCCCACCTCTCCCTATTCTTTTATTTTGTTTTGTTAGAAGAGTTTTTCATTCGGTTTGCAAGACAATAGGCAAATTCATTGCCCCTTCCATTCTACTTTTCCCCTGCCAGTCATTAGAAAATGCATTATATGAACTTCATTTGGAGGAGTGGGGATATTGAACTGGATAACCTACAAGATTAAGCCTTTCTTGACATCTGATAGTCAAAGAGCTCTCAGAGTGGACAATCTGAAATGTGCTCTGACCAAAACACATGTGGCCTTGTAAAATACATTCAAAGTTCTCCCAGGTTCCAGTGGATTTTTATAGCCTTGACCAAGAAGCTCTTTCTATTTTCCCTATCAAATCTCATAAAACTAAATAAGAACTGCTAGAAAAAAAATTAATCTAGGATCTACAATTTTTTCCATATTTTAAATAATTGGCTTTGATAGTAATTATTTCACAGTAATAATTGTTAGTTGGAGGAACCTGTGTCTGTTTGTAGTTATACTCCTTTGCTTTGTAGACAAACACTTCCTATCTGATTAATACATGTTTCTACTGTCGCTTCATAGGCGATCACAGCTATTCCTGAAGTTTGTCAAGTTGCTTTCATGACACAAAACACATTGGGGAGCGGGTGGCGTTCATCATTCTGCAGAGTGGATGACTAGCAGATTGGAGGTAATTTTTGGCACACTGCTTGTCTCCTTAGTCATGGTCTACCAGAATATGATCACAAGGGCAAACTATACCTTATGCTTGCCTTCCTAGGCCTTTCACGCAGATCACAGTCTTTCCATCGGGATAGAAGCAACATCCCTAATAGCTTATTACTCAGTCTGCAAGCCTAGGGACTAGCTGTCAACTTGTCTGAGCAATGCACCACTTCAAAAACTTTCCCACAAGAGACACAGTCCTTGAAAATATCAATAGAATCCCCTTGAATCATCTATGACATGGATAGTATTTAATGGGAAACTGTGTGCCAAAAAGCCTGTTACTGATTCCAGATTTGGAGGCTGAAGGGCCAGGTATGAAGAGATAAGAAAACAGAATCTTGAGAGAAGCGAGAGCGGCAAGTGTACAGTCAGAGTAACATTAACTTTGGCTAGCATGACATCTGAAGCAGGAATCCAATACCTTTTTGCCTCATTTTATCTGCAGAACAACAGATCAAATTCACTGTGGTTCTGAAATGTTCACACTTTTTCATGATAGACTTAGCGGGAAATAATTAGGCATGTGGAACGATTCCAATCTGCCTTCTGCACGTACCACTGGAGAACTTCCGAGCTGTGATTATAATGAAGAGTGGTGTATTAGAAAACATTACCCATTCTGCCACGCTTCCTCCAGGCTGGTTGGGCCCATCATTTCTGTATCAAGTATGTTCTATTTAGCATCTCAGTCAGCTTTCCAATTTAGCTAACTTTCAGGTTCTTTTCTTAAAGTATTTGCTTGTGCTCCCAAGTAGAATTTCAGTGTCTGCATTTGCATAAACACAATCTGTTGACCTCTTATCTTTTTAAGATCTGCATGCAAATACTGAATATAGGAGGGGAAAATACACATCCAGGGAAAGACTGTCTTCTTCCCTGGTAGAACCAGAGTGACACTATATTGTGTATCCAAGGACTAACATAGCTATTGAAAACCAAGCTGTTATGTTTATTATTATCATAAAACATTTTATGCAAATTTAGTATAAATTCATATGTCTCCCTATGACAGATAAAAAGTGTGGAATTGTTCAAGAATTCTTCCTCTCCCATCTTTGTCTAGATAAATCCTATTGATCCTTCTGGACCAAATTTAAGTCCAACGATTTAAACCCTTAGTAAGATCTCTCCCTAAGATCTTGGAACACTCAACACAGCACAACAGAATCAATCACTTAAATCTACATTCTCTTTTATTGCTTTGTTACTTGAGTTCATCCTATTTCTTGAACCCGAATAAGCAGGGGCCTGAGTTTGTTTGTAGTATCTACTCCTCCCTCTCCAATATCTTGCACAATGCTGAGCACTGGGCAGGTATTCAGTTGGATTTGCTCCAGATTACTAAAACCCCTTCCAGTTTGGAATAATCCTATGAGTGATGAAGAAAGCTTGTGTATTTTGTGACCATTTCAAAATATTTATTGAAAGAGAAAGCTTGAAGTTATTTTCTTAAGGAATTATTTATACTTTTTCTTAAGGAATTATTTATACTTTTTAAAAAGGCACCTATATTGTGCTAGCTGATGATTCATGAAACCATCTGAAATCCATTAATAGCTGGCATTTACATACTGCTTTAAGGTTTAATGTCCTTTGCACCTGGAGCTAGGTAGTATAATGGATAGAGCACCAGGTCTGGAGTCAGGACGCCTCATTTTTTTGTGAGTTCAAATCTGGCCTCAGATTACTAGCTGTGACTCTGGACTAGGCGCTTAACTCTATTTCCCTCAGTTTCATCACCTATAAAATGAGTTAGAGAAGGAAATGGCAAACCATTCTAGTAACACTGCCAAGAAAACTCATATGGGGTCATGAAGAATTGAAATGAGTGAACAACCGAAATGAGTGAACAACTGAGTCCTTTATATACACCAGATTATTTGATCTTTCATAATGATCCTGTGAGATAGGCAATATTATTATCAAGGGAAATACTGCCTCCTTTCATGGTAGAACAAGAGTTACGCTATATTGTAGATCTAAGAACTAACATAGCTATTGAAAATCAAGCTATAATGTTTATTAGTTATCATAAAACATCTTATGTACTTCTAGTATAAATTCACATGTCTTCCTATTGTAGATAAGAAGTGTGGAATTGAACAAGAATTCTCCCTCCCCATCTCTACCTAGATAAATCCTATTGATCCTTCTGGACCCAGTTTTAAGATCCATGATTTAATTACTAAGATCTCTCCCTTCTGAACTCTACAGGATCAGGGAGGTTCAAAGAGGATAAATGACTTGTGTAGAACATTATAAGTAATAGGTGTTTGAGATAGAATTTGAATACCTATCTTCGCTGACTCCCAAGTCCAGAATTTGGTCTTTTATACCATGGAGCCTCTCATGTAAAAGGAAAATAATCTATGCTAGAATACAAAGAAGGAAGATGGAAAACAAATTACCAAAATCCCATACATTGCTTGCTAGTGGAATTTATGATATATCAGCAAATCAAGGTGGTTCATTTTTATAAAAATATTGCCAGAAATAATAGTGTTTAGTATTCCTGTGATCTACTCTCAACCTTGGCTTTCACTGGTAATTGAAATTTAAATCAGAAAAATAAAGTAAGAAGAAAAATATGTGTTTTCATCAGAAGAAAAATACTTGTTTTCATTGACTTTCTTGTGAGTTATTTTCCTTGTTACATTTTTTCTTGTTAAATTTTCACATAAAGTCAACCAGGCTAATGAGTTCTGTGCTGACCTAGTATATTAATAACATAACTGTACAGATCATTTCCATTCAAGCATTATATTAACATGCTTTAGTTATGATAACTCTTTGACGAACTATTTCACAGGGTCTTTGTTCCACATGCTATGACATTTGAGAGAAAAAAACAAATTTTAAATTAAAGAAAGGTTTTCTCCTTTAAAATATTGATTGCATATGAGGGTTTATAGGTCAGGAAAGATAGAACCCATTGAAATGCAGCTACCACTCATTATTAGTAAAACTGATACATTGAACTTTGAAATTACATGAACAAGTTTTAATTAAATACAAAAGAGAATTCTCTCTGTCCTCATCTGTACCCGCATACTCCGTTAATTCCTTCAAGTTATCAACTCAAATTCCATCTTCTACGTGAGGTTTTTCCTGATCCTTTTTAATGCTAGTGTCTTCCCTCTCTGTTGATTATTACTAATTTATCCTTTATAAAACTTATTCATACATAATTGTATGCACATTGTCTCCTTCATTAGATTGTGAGTTCCTTGAAGGCAGGAATTATCTTGCTTTTTCTTTGTAACCCCAAAATGTAGTAGTAGTAGTAGTAGCAAGCAGCAGCAAGTGATAGCAATAATAAAAACAGTAGTAGTAATAGCAATGGCAACAATTATCCCTAGACTTTACATAGCACCACAATGTGCCAGGCCCTGTGCTAAGTATTTTTAAAATGCTATCTTATTTGATCTTAGCACAGGGCCTGGTACATGGCAGGTATCACTAATAAATTAATAAATATGTATTGAATGATTGACTAAGTGTCAACTAGGTATATGTCAAGTTTGGGATCAAACTCAAACAGCTTTGCCCTTACAGAAATTGCCTTCTACTAGGGGGAACCAACATGTATAAAGAGAAATATAGACTCAAAACAACTAGGTTACATGTAATATTCGAATAATATACAAATTGAAGGCCAGAGTAATATGAAGGGAAAGGACTAAAACCTTGAGTCAAAGAGGTAAAATTAGGGGTTCTAAAACATAAAAGTTAGGAGGGAGCCCACATCAGGTAGGGAGAAAATCCTAGGCAAAGACAAAGAGTCAGGATATAGCATGTTGTACTAGGGGACCAGCAAGCTGGCCAATTATGCCAGAACATAAAGTAAGGAGAAAAATACTTGTTTTCATTGACTTTCTTGCAAGTCATTTTCCTGGTTACATTTTTTTTTTGGTTAAATTTTCACATAAAGTCAGTAAGTAAAGTACTATGTAAGTAAAAAAATGAAATAAGGTTGGAAAGATGAGTAGCAGCTGGCTAATCCAGAAATCTTAAATGCTAAACCAGAAAGTTTGTACCTAATCCTATATGTAATAGAGGTAAAAAAAAGAAAAAAATATTTTAGTATAGGACAACAATATCATCAGACGTGTCTCAGGATGATTATTTTGTGATATGGGGGAAGGTCAGATTGAAGAGGGGAAATATTGGAGCCAAGAAGTCAATCACAAAAGTGCAAGTGAGTGGTGATTCTCATCTTGAGTAGGAGGGTACTTATGAGAATGGATGGGAAAGATATTGTAAAAGGGAAAATTCATAGGACTTAGTAATGAATTAGATAGACGATGTGAGAGGGAGTCAATGATGACTGAGGTTTTGAATTTGATGGTGCCTTCAAGAGAAATATGGAAGAAGCTGGATTAGAGGGGAAGATGAGTTCCGTTTTGCACACATGAAGTACTTCATGTGGAGAGGAAATTTGGCTTTTTTTTTGGGGGGGGTCCCAGAGGTCAGAACAAAGAACAATGACTGAAGATAGAGGGATAGATTTGAATATGATATAGGGAATAGATTAGGAACAATTAGAGCTATCAAAAATTCAATGTGCTATCTTAGAAGAGAGTAGGGATCTTCTCATTGGAGATCTGAAAAACCTGTGGAGACTACAGAGGAAATTTGATTTCGGATATGAATGGATTAGACTAGATAAACCTTTGAATTTCTTTTCAACTTTGAGATTATGTTTGAATACAAATACTATTAATGGTGATTAGTTTCTGAGGTCAGCCCCAGAGGTTTATTTGACTCCAAATGTTCCCATGGTATAATATTATATAAATAACATTAGAGACTCTAAACTCTATATGTAATCATGTTTCTATTGGAAAATTCATTTAAAGTTCCAACTTGGGGTGCCAGGAATATAGTAGGACATACACATTAAACATAAGACTTTCTGCTAATCCTTCTATCTGTTTATCAAAGAGAGTGGGGATATTTTTAGCAGAAAATCCTTGTTATGACTCCAGCATATTTTTTCTTTGCAGGTTAAGGATCAGGAATGGAAGTGTTGATGTGTCAAGCAGCATGATTTTGAGGAGTGTGGAGGGTTGGGAATAGGGCATCCAGGGAGCCACAATGAAGGAAATGTGGAGAGAAGAGCCTCCTTTCATAAAACCTCTCAGGGATTTTTCTTCATCTAGCTCTTCAGACAACCCCTTTCTTATCTTTTGCTAGCCTTTGGCACTGACTCAACTATTTCCCTTTCCATTGATTTTACCTGTTTTATTCCTCCCTGATCTGTTGCATTCAGGAAGATGCAGACTAAGGGCTTTTCTTTTACTTTTCTGTTCATCAGATGGGCATGAAATGGCAACCCTCTAGACTCAGCCTTTCTGTGAACTGATGCAATAGCCAAGCTAACCCCTTCTAAAGGCAAAGGAATGACTCATTCATCGGTTACACTGTATTCATCGGTTACACTGTATTTAGAAGTAAATTTGGTTGAGACTCCTCAAAGGGAAAAAAAAATCTCCTAGAGGCAGAATTATCTGCCTACTGGGTTGAGGGGCAAAGATGAATGTTTTATAGCAAACACTAAATTTAAGGCCAGTGCTCCCAGGGATTGAATGGGAATATAAAAGGAAGACTGCCCTTTTAGGGAATGGGGGTTAGATGGCAGTGCTATACTTAATTCTTTATTGTATCTTCTCAGGAAATTTCTCTTTGTAAAAGATGTCTTAGCTGACTAATTGACATTGAGCTGCTTGATTGACATTGCCAGGTATACTGGATGGAGTTATGAGCAATGGTGATAGAAAATTTCACCATGTTCAGGCCCTAAAAGGTTAAAGAATAGTTGAGCTCTTGGAACCTGAGCTGCTAGTTAGAGAGTATAGGTTGGGAGAGTTATCCCAAAGCCTATCATTCATATACATATATATATATATATATTATATATATTTATGTATATATATAATTAAAATATTATCTCACCTTTAAATATATATTTGTATATATAAATATATATTTAAAGGTGAGATAATATTTTAATTGTTTCCTTTAGAGTTGTTGTGAAGAAAGCAACTTATAAGCCTTAAAGCACAATGTAACTATAAGTTGTTATTATTACCTCTCAAGGTTTTGATCGTTTAAATAACTAAGGAAATAACAGGAAACTGTGAGTAGAAAGTTCCATTCTCCAACCCCTGGTCAATCCACTACTTTTTTCTGTCTCTGTCTGTCAGTCTGTCTGTCTGTCTGTCTGTCTCTCTCTCTCCCTGTCTTGTATTAGACCCAGTAGGAAAATATGGAGTCATAGATGTATTTTCACAATGGATTTTTGGATAGAAAAAGATTCATATAACTTTTAGAGGAAAAAAGGATTTTGGTTTTTCAGTGTATTTTATCTCAGGAGTGGTGGAATCTTTGTAATAAACAGTAGATCAGAAATTTGAATGAGAAAGCAAATAATTGGGGTGAGAATTGAGTATATGGCCAAAAAAATGACTTCTAAGATTAGTGAAAAGAAGATTATTTAAGGGAGTGAATCTTCTTATTCTCTTTTGCTTCCCTGGCTTTGAGGTAAGGAAAGAAAGGCATATTTGGGTGGTTGGTGAGTGGGTAATTGTTTGGGGGTGTTTAACTGATGATCCAAGGGTATGAAGAAGTAGGGAGAGAATAGAATTCTAGATTCCGGATGTTGAAAGAGAAGGGGAAATCCCTGTGACCAGCCAGCCACCTGCCTAAACTAACTGATCCCAGAGGAATGTAAGAAAAACCTGTGAATCGAGGACTACCTGTATTACACTGGGACATAACCAACAGACTGAGACATTTTCCATCATAAGGTCCTAGAGGGCAAAAACTGCCTCTACTTGAGTTGCTGTGGGACGTATCTAGAAGGGCTCTATGTGCATAAGGACAATTAATTATGTTATTTGGTAGTGGTAATTATGATGATGATATATAGTTCAATGTTTAGAATAATTCAACAGTAAAATTGAGACTAAAACATCAGGTCACTGCCTCCCAGCTCTCACAATCCAATTACTGAAGCATGATTATAACAATGAAGTTTTAGGGAAGGAAATTACCCTTTAAAATGTTCAATTCAAACTGGAAAGCCTTTTGGACAAACGTGTGAAGAGAAGTTGATTCATTAATGTGCCTGCAAACACTTTAAAACTTATTTCAAATGATGCTACTTTGAACAGATAATTGGCCCAATTCTTCCTTTCTATGTGCATGCATCTCTCAATGAAATCAATGAGAATTGCACATTCATGGGGAGGAGAGAACTGAATTGCTGGCTGAATTAATGGAAGAAAGGGCTTTGTAGATGTCTTAAAGCCTATGCAATTACATTTTGGACCCACACAATTCTCCAGGGTAACTGGCAATTTGCTGGCCTAGCAAACCCAGATGATTTTGCTTTCTGAGAAATGTCACAATTTAGAGTACACTTTTTTCTTTCCAGACACAAACATCTAAGTTTTCATGACTTGGCACCCATGTTCTTACTCAGAGCAAGGTCTTTAGAATCATGTACCTTATACACTTTATTCATACACTCCTGTCAATTCAGTCCCTGCTTGAATCACCAGGTCAAATAACTGACTCCCACTAAGATAAAATGACAAGACTAATAATCACATGATGTAAATTAGAGAAGGAAATGACAGCTATCATAAAGATGTTTTAATCACTAAAATATTTAAAAGAACATCTGCAAAAGCTTTTTTTTTTCTAACTCTAGAGAAAAATAATTCACACCCCCCCCAAGACTTAAAAACAAACAAAAATAGGCAGATACTCACAAATAACATGGCATAGCAGAAAGAACATTTATTGGCTTTGGAAACAAAGATTCTGGCTTTTAATTCTTGGTCTAGTTCTTATCATCTTTATGATTTAAGAAAGTCACTTAATCTCTCTAGATCTCTTTATGATTTGAGAAAGTCATTTAATCTCTCCAGATCTCAGTTTCCTCCAGGATAAAAAATGTTAACTGAGATTATTTTCAAAGCTCATTTAAGATTTAAACCCTGATTTTAAAAATGCTGTGTTAAACTGGCACTAAGACTTGTTGATTACTATGGCATATAATCAGGTAGAAATGCTGAATGGGTAAAAGAGATGAACTGAAGGTGAATAGTTCTATGAGCAATGAAATTTAATGAGACACTTTAAACAATTGCTTGAATCTCTCTCTCTCTCTCTCTCTCTCTGTCTCTCTCTCTCTCCCCTCTCCCTCTCTTTCTCTCTCACATACACACACACACACACACACACACACACACACACACACACACACACACATACCCCTATACACTATAGGCATGACCCTACAGATTAGCTTCACTTATATAATATACTTATTCAAGGGCTAATTTAAATAATATGTCATCCTTGATAGCTCATCCCTCTATCCTCAGAGTGACAGAGATTCCTTCCTCCTCATGTTTTTTGGTCCCTTTTCCATAAAGAATTGCTGTCTATTTCACCCATCCTATACTCTATGGTTAATTTTTAAACTCAAGAATAATATTTTATATTTACTTCAACATTTGGATCTATGCATAACTTTAATATAGACCTTTCCTTGGTATAGAATAAAACTCATTCTTGTCTATTCATCCTGTATTAGTTCCTCCACAAAAGAGTTACCTTTTCAGGAGCTGCCTCAGAAGGCAGAGTATATGGAAGTAGTGCTATTTAGTTATTTCCTATACTCTTAGCTATCCCTAACTCTGGAGCACTACTCTCTTCCCTCCCCTTTGGAATGTGCCTCCATTAGTTCATCTCCTGGAGTTAAGGAAAAGAACCTAGCTAATAAAACCAAATTGGTTTTATTGCTAAACCATCAATAAATATATATAAATAGATATAAATTTATATATAAATATATATATATATATATATGAATAATATAATAAACATATTATATTATTCATTGGACCCCTTCCAATGAAGGGTGGGTCTGGATGAAGGATGAAAGAAGAGGATTTAACTTTGTTCAATTCATGAGGGATAGATGTTGAACTCAGCTTTTGAGGCCAAGGAAAGTTTTATAGACTGAAGGAAAGGGCATCTACAAGGTTGCTTTGATCTAGATCCCTTGCAAAGAGAGATCTAAGGGTTGGCTTCCCAGTTGAAGAATGGGGCTTCAGCACCAAAAAACAAACAAACAAACAAACAAATAAATAACAATTATGTCAGAAATGCTTGTGGTATAAAGTCAGAAAAGGTTACCTAACCAAAGACTCAAAGAAAAAAAGTTTGTCTAAAGCAGAATTTCTATTAGAAACAATGAAGAATTTTAAAAGAAAATCTAAATAGTAAAGAAAAAAAGTGAAAAATAATGAGTCATGGAGGGAAAATTTAAAAATATATTTAACAGCTTAAAATAAGAGATAAAGAATTTTACCTAGTACCAGCTACCCAAAGAATTAGAATGGATCAAATAGAAGTTAGTGACTAGAAAATAACAAGACGTATTTTTAAAAGTCAAAAGATTAAAAAAGGAGATAATATTTAAGGAAACATGTCAAAAGTTATTGATGTAAAAATAGATTAAAAGAGATAATAATATATCATTGGACTACTTAAAATCCATAATTAAAAAAGGAGCCTAGATATTAGGATATTTTAAGAAATCATAAAATAAAACTGAATTGATATTAGAATTGAAAATATAAAGAATTCACTCCACTTTCTGAAACCTTGAAATGAAAATTTCCAGTCAATTCATTGCCAAAGTCCAGAACTTCCAGATTAAATAATAATACCACAAACATGTAGAGAGTTATTCCAAGAGACAAAGAATACAGTCCTACAATCAAGAATAACTTGCCCAAGAAAAATGAGTTTTATCCCCTAATGGGGAAAAAAACGAAACTTCAGTGAATAGAGGATTCTTTAGCATTGCTGATAAAAAGACTACAATTGAACAGTAACTTTGACATACCAATATCAGGGTCAATAGAAATATAAAAAAAATAAATAAAAGTGAAAAATTGGAGGAAATTTTAAAAGAACGAATAGTTTCATTCTAATGGGGAAGGGCTGATAGGATGGTTCTTTCAGAGGTTACAGAGGGAGTAAACTGAGAAACAGAGCTTATATTTAGATGACATTGAAAGAAAAAAAGGCGAAGGGAGAGCAAGGAGGGTACATTGTGGAAAAAAAGGCAAAGAAGGATGGGAGAACTTATTATTTTACATAATTAAAGTATACATTAAGTCTATTCAAATGTAGTAGAGGTAGGCAGGGAGGAGGAAGGCATCACTTGGATTTTACTTTCTTTCTGAACTGGCCAAAAGAAAGTAGAACAGGTATACATAGTTTGGTGAAATAAATTATATTCAATAGGAATACAGGAGGGAACAATATGAAGGGAAATGGGGGAATAAAGAAGGCATGTTCAGGGACACAATAATCATAAGCAAAATATACTTTAAATTTAGCCAGGGGAAAAAGAAGAGAACTCAAAAGGGTAAGAATCTGTAATCAAGAGGGAACAGGAATCAAAGAGAGAAAAAAAAATATACAATAGGATGGTGGGAAATACAAAATTAATGATCATGACTATGAATATAAATGGAATGAACTTACTCATAAAATAGAACAAGATAGCAGAATGGATTAGAAAGCAGAAATAAATAATGTTTTGTTAATAAGAAATGTATTTGAGACAGAAATTCACAAAAAAATCTTATACCTTAATGGAGGTCAAAAAAAGTAGGGAATGGGGGCAGTGAGGTAGTGCAGTGGCGCAGTGGATAGAGTACCAGCCCTGAAGTCAGAAGGACCTGAGTTCAAATCTGATCTCAGACACTTAACACTTCCTAGCTTTCCTAGCTCTGTGACCCTGGGCAAGTCACTTAACCCCAATTGCCTCAGCAAAAAAGAAAAAAAAAGAAGGGAATAACAATCCTTAATTTCACAGAAATTATACTAGATGTAACGTATTCATGAAGTTGGATCTAAATCTAATATTTTAAAAAATCTAAATATTTAAAGAAATGTTACATGAATTATAGGGAGAAAGAGACAGAACTAGATACATTTAAACAAAAATTTTTAAAAAGAGGTTAAGATTTGGATTTTAATATTAGAAAGATAGATGTGTGTCTGGTGATTATTGAATGGGAATAGAAAAGATATACATGTATCTGAGATGCACATGTCACCTTTATAAAAACTGACTTTTTTTTAAAGGGCATAAAACCTCACAAGCAAATTCAGGAAAGTATTAATATTGGATCATATTTTACTGACTATAAGGCAATAAAATTATAATAAAAGAACACTGAATAAAGGATTAAAAATCAAAGAAAGACTAAGTAACTCACTCTTATATTACATTATAACCACACTGGATTTATCCCAGTATTGAAGGACTGGTTTAATATTAGAAAAACAATAAAATAACTTATTACATTAATAACAAGACTGAACGATACCTATATGATTATATCAAAAACTGTGGAAAAAAAGTTGTGACTATATACAAAGTCCATTTTGCACTAGAAAACATAGGAATAGTTGGACCTCTTCTAAAGATGATAAATAGTATACATCTATTCTAAGATGTAACATACTATGTAATGGGAATACATCAGAGTTTTTTCTAATAAGATTGTAGTGAAGTAAGGATGTTCATCTTCACTACTTTTATTTGCCACAGTGTTAGAAAAACTAGCTATAACAATAAGAAAAATAAATTGTGAGATTTTCTTGCCAAAAACACTGGAATAATATCTCATTTTCTTCTTCAGCTTACATCACAGATGAGGAAACTGAGGCAAACAAACTTAAGTAACTGATACAGCTAGACACACAGCTAGTAAGTGTCGGATATCACATTTGAACTCAGGAAGATGAGTTTTTCTGATTTTAGGCTCAGCACTCTATCAACTGCACTACTTAGTATCCACCAAACTATACTAAGCCATAATACCCCAAAACATTTTGTTATTGTTTAAAAATTAAACAGCTCAGTCAGAAGAATAGATCATGTATATAATATATAGAAACAAATGAATCTAATAGATTATTGTTCAATAAATGCAAAGACCCCAACTACTAGGGCAAGAAATGGAATATTTACTTTAAAAAATAAGTTTCTGGGAAAACTAGGCAGCAAATGGAAATAGAAATTAGGTTTAAACCAATACCTTATACCTTATATGAGATGAAATGAACTCTGAATAGTTATGGTTCTAGATTTAAAAGGTCACAGCAAAAACAAATTAGAGGAATAGGGAAGAAATTACCTTTCACATTTATAGATATGGGAAAAAGCTCTTAAACAAACAAGAGATAGGATCACAGAAGATAAAATCGACAACTCTGATTACATAATTTTAAAAAGAGTTTTTGTAAAAAATAAATTCAATATAGCTAAGATTAGAAAGGAAGTAATTAACTGGGAAAAATCTTTTCAGTGTTTCTCTGATAAAAGTTTCATTTCCTAGATGTATAAAAAACCCTTAAATTTATTAGAATAAGAGCGATGAAATGCAGGCTATATATAGTCATATGAAAAATACTCCAAATCACTGATAATTAGAGAAATGCAAATTAAAGCAACTTTCAAGTTTTACTTCACACTTCATCAAATTGGCAAAGGTGACCCCCTCTTCCCCCAAAAAGAAAAAAGTTGCAAATGTTGGAGAGGCTGAAGGAAATAGGCATATTGGTACATGGTTGGTGGAGCTATGGATTATTTTAGTCATTTTGGAAAGCAGTTTGGAATTATGTCCCCAAAGCTACTGAATTGTACATGCCCTTTGAACCAATGATAAAACTACTAGGCCTATACTCCAAAGAGACCAAAGACCAAAAAGTCCTATATTGACAAAAAAGTTTTAAAATAGCTTTTTTTGAGGGGTCATTACTAAGAATTGGGAATTAAGAGAGTACCTATAAGTTGAGGAATGGTTGAACAAATTATTGTACATGAGATGTACAATAAATGTAATGTAATATTACTGTGTTGTAAGATACAAAGAATTGGCTTTGGAGAGACTTGGTAAGACTTGTATGAGCTGATGTAGAATAAAGAGAGAAAACTAGGAACATTTATACTATATACTGTAACTTTATACTTATATTGTAAATGTAATTTATACTATACTGCCAAAATGAACAGTTTTGAAAGACTTTATCACTCTAATCAATAAAATGATCAATCATGATTCCAGAGAACTAATAAAGAAAATGTCACCCACCTCATGACTAAAGAAATGATAGACTGATATGCAGAATAAGAAATACTTTTTGGAGTTGGCCAATGTAGAAACACTTTTTGCTTGGCTTTGCTCACATGAGAGAAGAACTTTGTGTTTCCTAATTGAAGAATGTATATATAAACACACACACACACACGCACACACACACACACACACACACATATATATATACACATGTACACACACATAATCACACAAACACATATACATACATCTACCTGATATGGTGGAGGCCTACTTTTATATCTTTTGACTATTTCTAGATACCACTAGTGCTCAGTCAGGTTGTCCAAATATATGCCTCACTCTCACTAATTGAATGACCAATACTTCCTTTTCTGATATTTCCCCACTTATATTCTTTATATAATTAATAGAAAAATGCACTCATTATCCAGTTTCCTTTGCTTTTTCTATTAGTTTACATCTTGGAGTCTTTAGAATGTGGTGGTCTGAAAATTACAACCATACAGCACCAGATAATTAATGTTTAAAAAAATAGAATTTTGCATTAGGGATTAGCTTATGACTGTTGAAAGTACTGCACAGTTTATCCTTATTGAATTTCATTTGATTAGATTTGGTTCAGCATTCTATCTTATCAAGATCTTTATGGATCTTGACTCTGTCATTCAACATATTAGACATCTCTCAGTATTGTATCATCTTCAAAATTAATAAGTCTATGATTTATGCTTTCATTCAAATCATTGATTGAAATGTTTAATAGTACAGAAACAGGGATAGATCCTTAGGTCATTACAATAAAGAAAAGCTCAAGTTGACATGGAAACATTAATGGCTGCTCTTTGTGCATCATCAATGAACTAGCTATGAATTCACTTTACTATATAATCACACACTTCAGATTTACATTGTCCATAAGAATAAAGGCTTAGAGACTTAGTTCAATCCTTGTCTTCTTCCATCAAAAACTTTAAATTCCAGGAGATATGGGGGAATAAGTCCTGTTTTTCTGTGTCTCCAGTGCTTAACATAGCTTTTTTTTTTTTTTTTTTTGACATAGTAAATACTTAAGAAATGTTGAATGAATCAATCAATGAAAGATCTCATTTCTTCACTGAAAAATGATTCCTTTCTCCAGATTTTTCAGTATTAACCTGAAACTATTACCATGTTTTATGTATTTCCTAAAATATCTGTTCCAACAATATTGTTCCCAAATATTTTGTCTCTCTTTCTTGTCTCCGAAAGTTTTCAGCTACATACACATACACATATACACACACATGACTGCTTATATCATATATATATGCATAGAAATATTCTTCAAATATATTCATCAAGTTTTGTGAGCATTAGAACAAATATTTTGATGATTTGGTTAAAAATGGAGCTATTTAAACTTTGTGTTAAGTCTGGCATTTACAATGCTAGAACTCTCTTGCTTAATTACCATAACCACCTACTGATGTCTGGACCTTCATAGAAGCAAGATTGTTTAAGGTACATGCACTTGCAAAAATGTTATTGAAACTTTTAATGATTTTATTCTAGCCAGAGTTTGGTAGTAAGAAAAGCAGGAAATAAAGGACTAATGTCAAGAAGTTGATCTGAGCCTCTTGAAAAGGCTAATAATAACAATAACAAGATTTATTCCTAACTAAGGCATATTACCAGTGAAACTAGAAGTTTTGTGATTCTAACCAGAGTACAAAAACATGGAAATAATAGGGGAGCAAATTACAAGCTGTAGAATCATAAGGTGGTGGTGTAATGTAGAATTTTATTGGTGGGCAGGATAATGGGCTGTGATTAATCTCACATAATTATTTCCCTTTCTTCTTACTTTACTTTCCATTGATAAGAAGCAAAATCCTCTAGATTTCCATATAATGTGTTGAGCATATGGACTATGAATAAAATGTTTCTTGAATACCACCCTTCCAAAAATGATGATGTATAAATTTAGACATAATCATGAAAATTTGTAAGGATTCCAATGAAAATATTAATTTAATGCTACATTTTTTGAGACAGATTGATTTTTTTTGAATAGGAAGTAGGGAGAAAACATGATAGTAAACATAGGAAAGAAAAGTGCCATTGCATACACAACTTTCCCTCTTGATGAATATTTCTCTCAGGATATTATCACCAAAACATAACAGGGGAAATAGTGAAAATCAGCTTTTGTATTAACAGTAGATTTTTCTATCAAAGCTGTGTTGAGAACTTCCTATAAAATCTTACCCCAATGCTTCATGGTGACTTGGAGGTGATTCTAAGTTCTAAAAAACTGTGTCAATGTATTTTACACGTCATTTGAAAATCAAACACTTACAGCCCTCTTTGTAGTGGCCAGAAAGGAAACTGAGTAGATGCCCATCAATTGGAGAATGGCTGAATAAATTGTGGTATATGAATATTATGGAATATTATTGTTCTGCAAGAAATGACCAGCAGGATGATTTCAGAAGAACCTGGAGAGACTTACAGGAACTGATGCTGAGTGAAATGAGCAGGACCAGGAGATCATTATATACTTCAAAAAAATACTATACGATAATCAATTCTGATGGATGTAGCCTTCTTCAACAATGAGATGAACCACATCAGTTCCAACAGAGCAGTAAGAAATGGAACCAGCTACACCCAGCGAAAGAACTCTGGGAGATGACTATGAACCACTACATAGAATTCCCAATCCCTCTATTTTTGTCCACCAGCGCTTTTGATTTCCTTCACAGACTAATTGTACACTATTTCAAAGTCCGTTTCTTTTTGTACAGCAAAATAACTGTTTAGACATGTGTACATATATTGTATTTAACTTATATTTCAACATATTTAACATGTATTGGTCAACCTGCCATCTGGAGGAAGGGGTGGGGTAAGGAAAGGGAAAGTTGGAACAAAAGGACTTGCAATTGTCAATGCTGAAAAATTACCCATGCATATATCTTGTAAATAAAAAGCTATAATAAAAAAAATTAAAAAAAAGAAAATCAGCCCCTTAAATGTGAAGAAAACTCATCACCAAGTAGACTACAATGTGATAAATTATTTAATCATAATAACTTTCAAGATTTATAGAGAAATTATAATACATATTAGTGATAGGAACATTCACAACAATGGATTTTTTTGGTAGATCTAAAAAATACTATTTATGTTTAATATTTTTAACATTTAAAATTTTGAGTTCCAAATTCTTTCCTTCCTATCACTTCCCAACCCACTTAAAAGGCAAGCAAAAGATATCAAGTATACACTTAAAATGATACAAAACATATGTCCATATTATCCATGTTGCAAAAAAAAAGGCAGAAAAGTTAAGAAAGTGAGAAAATTATACTTCAGTTTGCAGATGGTTCATCATATTTCTCTCTGGAAGTGGGCAGCATTTTTTAATAGTGAAGCCTTTGGAATTGTCTTGGATCATTGAATTGATCAGCACAGCCAAGTCTTTCATCATTACAACATTGATGCTACATAATGATCTTCTGTTCTTTTCACTTTACTTTGCATCAGTTCATATAGATCATGCCTTGTTGGTTTGTTTTACTTTTTCCCCCCTGAAAAACACTCCCTTTATTATTTCTTAGAACTTCTGAGTATTCCATCACAAACATATGCAAATTTTTTTCAACCATTCCTCAGTTGTTGAGCTGTCCCTCAATTTTCAATTCTTTGCTGCCACAAAAGAGCTGCTTTAAATGTTTGTACACATAGGTCCTTTTCCTTTGATCTCTTTAGAATACATTCCTAACAGTGGTATCTTTGTATCAAAAGTTATACAGAGTTCGATAACCTTTTGTACATAGTTGCAAATTGTTCTCCAGAACAGTTGGTCCAGTTTATGACTCCCAAAACAGTTTATTAGTGTATCTATTTTCTCACATTCCCTCCAGAATTTATCATTTATGATATGTGGGAGGTGGTACTTCAGAGTTGTTTTAAATTGCATTTCTCATGACCAACAGGATGATTTCAGAAAGGCCTGGAGGGACTTACACGAACTGATGCTGAGTGAAATGAGCAGGACCAGGAGATCATTATATACTTCAACAACAATACTATATGATGACCAGTTCTGATGGACCAGGCCATCCTCAGCAATGAGATCAACCAAATCATTTCCAATGGAGCAGTAATGAACTGAACCAGCTATGCCCAGAAAAAGAACTCTGGGAGATGACTAAAAACCATTACATTGAATTCCCAATCCCTATATTTATGCCCACATGCATTTTTGATTTCGTTCACAAGCTAATTGTATAATATTTCAGAGTCTGATTCTTTCTGTACAGCAAAATAACGTTTTGGTCATGTATACTTATTGTGTATCTAATTTATATTTTAATGTACTTAACATCTACTGGTCATCCTGCCATCTGGGGGAGGGGGTGGGGGGGTAAGAGGTGAAAAAATGGAACAAGAGGTTTGGCAATTGTTAATGCTGTAAAGTTACCCATGCATATATCCTGTAAATAAAAGGCTATTAAATTTAAAAAAAAATTGCATTTCTCTAATCAATAGTGATTAGAGCTTTTTTATATTATTCTAGATAGCTTTGATATCTTCCGAGACTGCCTATTCATATCATTTGACCATTTATCCATTGATTAATGACTCTTATTTTTATAATTTTAACTTAGTTCCTTATATATTTGAGAAATGGGTCCTTTATCAAAGAAACCTGCTATAAATTTTTAAAATATTATTTCATTGTCTCTGGTCCTTTTTTATAGCAAAATGAGGTTTCCCTAATTTTCAATTTGTCTATTTTTGCTTTTGCTTTCTGAGTTTATGTTTGCTACCTCTGCCTTAAAAAAATAAATTCCATGGATACATGATAAATTCTGCTCCATCTACTTATTTTAACTCCATGTGTATGTCTCTGTTTCAAGTTTGTCTCTTATAAACAACATATTGTTGCATTCTGTTTTCTAAATTATTCTGGATCTGTTTTTGTCTTATGGGTGAGCTTAATCTATTCACAATCACAGTTATGATTGCTGCGTATTCTTCCTATTTTCTTCTGTTTACTCCTCTCTCTTTTTCTTCTGTTCTTCCTTAAAAGTTTACTTTGCTTTTGATCAGTCTTCCTTTGTCTTCCCTTCTATTTATCATCACCCTGTCTGAAACTTCAGGCTACTTCTATTGTTTTTAGGGCTATTTTGGGGGATTTGGACATTTTAAGTGATTCCAAAGTGATGTTATATGGAGAAAGGTATGGTCACTTACTCCCTTAGTCTGCATTCTTCCTGACCCAGGAAGAGCTCATAATCCCTTGAGACTGTAATTAATGCTATTCTTCAGGGCATCCTCCCTTGGGACTGGAAGTGGTATTGGCCTTCAGAATCCCTGAGTTCTTATGGAAAGAAGTAATAATGCTCTTTAGAGCTCTCACTCTTTCTTAATGAAAGTGTTTCTCTCTACCCTTGCACTGACATAGAAGTGGGTATCGGTAATACATTTGTCTCTTCATGGTCAAAGTATTCTTCTCTGCCTTTGATCTATGACCTAGAAATGGATATATGCAATGGAATTGAAAAATAGCATCGGTCCAGTCTCCAGGTGCAGTATAGGAATCTCTTTCTGTAATCTCTTTCTGATCAGTTCCCAGATCCCCTTAGTGTCTCTGAGAATTCCTGAAACTGTTGCTGTTTCTATTACCACCATTTACTCCTATTAGTGATAAAGGAAGGATGCCTTCCTTCCCCATATCACTGACTTGTTTTCTGACCTTCCATGTTGTCTTGGGCTGGAAGAATGTCTCATTCTGACCTCTTGTTGGCTTTTCCACTCTAGAATTAGATTTGAGGCATTCTTTTATTTATTTATTTTTAATTTTTTAGTATAGTTTTTTACTGACAAAATATAAGCATGGATAATTTTTCAACACTGACCCTTGCAAAACCTTCTATTACAACTTTTCCCCTCCTTCCCCCCACCCTCTCCCCTAGATGGCAGGTAGTCTAATACATGTTAAATATGTTAAAAAGTATATGTTAAATCCAATATATGTATACATATTTATATAATTATCTTGCTGCACAAGAAAAATAGGATCTAGAAAGAAAGAAAAAAAAGCTTGAGAAGTAAAACAAAAATGCAAGCAAACAATAACAGAAAGAGTGGAAATGCTATGTTGTGGTACATACTCATTTCCCTTAATTCTCTCTCTGGGTGTAGCTGACTCTATTCATTAATGAACAATTGGAACTGGTTTGAATCATCTCTTTGTTGAAGAGAGCTGCATCCATCAGAATTGATCATCGTATAATTTTGTTGTTGCCGGGCATAATGATCTTGAGGCATTATTTTAAATTTGCTTGAAGGGAATATTGGAAAAACTCATCTGAATGCTTCTCTACAATCTGGGCTTCTCCCTCAGAAGTCCTACTCTATCCATATTTATGCACATTTCAGTTTTATACAACCTGCGTGATCCTGGGCAAGTCATTTCTCTGCTATTTGCCTCAGTTTCCTCAACTGTAAAATGAATGACATAACCTTCCTTTCAGGTTGGTTATATTTGAGATATTTATTGACAAAAATGCTAAGCACAGTGACTAGCACATGGTAGGTACTAGTAACTCTCTGTTCCTTTCAATTTCACCTATATTTTTATATTACATCTTTCACATAGTAGGCACTTATTAAATCCTTATTGATTTACTAATGAAAACATATAGGAGGAGACTGCTTAGGCAGAAGTAGAATTCAGGAAAAAGTTTAAAAACAGTTAGACAGATTTGGGAGTTATCTGCATAGAATGAGGCCATAATGTCAAGGCAACATGAAAGTCACCAAATAAGAAAAAAGAAAAGAACTAAAAACCAGGAGAGATGATCATAGTTACAGGAAAAGATATGGATATTGGGCACAAAGGAGATTGTAAAACAATATTAAGACAGATAGGAGAGGAAAATAGAGAAAACTGGGTCACAGACACCAAATAGAAACAGTATCCAGAAAGTGAAAATTTTGAATAGTGTCAAAATATTACAACAAACAAATGAAAATGAGGACTAACAAAAGGCCTTATATTATTATATAATTTTGGAAAGAGTAACTTTAGTAGAGGAATAAAGTGGTAAACCAAATTAAGATGGATTGAAAAATGTAGACAGTTACTATAGACAACCTTTTCTACATATTTGATCATGGAAGGGAAAAGGGAACCATAATGATAGGCTTGAGGGGTCATAATGGTCAGGTGGAGGTTTTTAATTTTACTTTAGTTTAGTTTTTAAGAATGGAAAGATTCAATCATGTTTGTAGATAGGGAGGAGCCAGAAGAAGTATAAGATGAAGATAAGAGTGAGATAGAATGTAAGAGGAAGATAAGAATGAGATAGAATAATTGAAAGGGTATACTTATACAGGAAACAGGAAAGGATATGTTCTAGGATACAAGGATTGATTTTGGAAAGGATGCCTTGTAGGCTTGAGTAAAAATGGAAAAGATTTATGAAAACATGGAAAGACTTTAAGTGGTAGAGTGGAGAAGATCATGGAGGTCATTATGTACAGCTTCACTTATTTTTTTTAAGAAAAGAAGATGATGCCATTTGCTGAGGAAAAGGTTAGTAAAAATGGTATCATTGATTGGGTGAGAGAGAAAGACTTGGAAAAACTAATGAGGAAAGCAGGAAAGAATAAAATTATTTTAAAGATGAAAGCCCAATTAAAATTAGATAACATGAATATATAATAGACTCAGTTGGCCCAGTGAAATACTGAGCACTCAGGACTAAAATCAAATAAAGGAGATGATATATATGGCTTAGACTAGAAGAAAGGCAATTCATAAAGAGTGACAGAACAAAGGGGCAAGAGATTGAAGAATGGAAGACAAGGTGTAGTTGAACTAGTAACATCTACACAGGTGAGTTGGTCAAGGATATGGAGAGAGGCCAAAGTAAGATGACAAAGCAGAGAATGAAGGAGAAACAAGAGACCCTAGTAAGAATGAACAATAGTTTTAGGACTGAAGCAGAGGGATATATAGTACAATTATTATGATCAAGGAAAAGACTTAAAAGATTTAGGTCATGGATGTGGAATAGTTTGGAGGTGATTCTGAGATCTAAATAATGAGCAGTCTTTTTAGTGGCAGAGGGACAGTAGATATTCAAGTCATAAAAGTTTAAATAATTGGGAAAGTTGGATGCTGGACATATGAGGAGACATCAACATGAATTTTGAAGCTTCTGAGTTATTATGACAAGGTTTGAGGTGGAAAGAAAAATTAATATTGTTGAGACCAACAGTAATGAACAATGATCTGGACAGGGAAAATATTTATGGGTGGAAAGACTCTAAGAGAATTTGCTGAGAGATAGTGGCTGAAGGAGTCTGGGTATGTCATTAGGGAACAAACAGTGGTTAATTCCTTCCAGCACTGACAGTTGGTGGAATATGAAAGAAGAAATAATAGGAAGAAAGATTAAATTTAGGAAAAGTCGTGCTTTCTCAAAGAGTATAAAAATGAACGGTTGCCTCAGAAGATAATGAGTTCCTACTCAAATATAGGTGTTCAAGATAACAATGTTATTAAACAGATTCAGGACTCATGGAAGGTTTGGAGGATGATATTTACTGTCCACCTCCAAAACTGAAATTTGATGATTCTTTGACTCAAAGCTTCTCTCCAAGGACTTTCTTCTACTTACTCTCTGGTCCAGTGGAAGAAAATCTTTGAGTATTCCTGGTACTTGTTCTGTGACAATCATTCCTTTGCTCAGGGCATTCCCCTATATTTTCTTGCTGCTTCTTATTCCATCCTTTCGTCTATTTGGTGAAGTTCTACACTCCCTTTAGAATTTGGCTCAAATGGAAACCTTTCCTGTTTCCTCCTAGGAGTTATTATAACCTTTCTTCACTGATTTCATCAGTGTGGAAAACTTCTGACATGGAAATTTCTTCCAAAGATTCTGGCTGGACTATAATTTAGTCTTAGAGATTTGCCTGGGGCATTGAAAGGTTAATCTGTTTGCCTGTGGTTTTTCATTTAGTATGAGTCAGAGTCAGAACTAGAATACTGTATATTTCTTTCTGACTGCAAGATTGGACTTTTCTCTACCATGACAAACTTCCTTTCTTATTCTGATTAAGGTCTCTAAAAGTAATTTTCCTCAATCACCAAAAATGACCAAACCCTTACTGCAAATTTATTTTGTATCTTTCATGTATCCATAATATTGTACTTTGTATTATGGTCATTTGTTTTTGTTTCAAAATATCTCTGTAAAGTTGTAAACTTCATATGGGAAGAAACTGTATTTTATTTATCTTTGTTTCTAATCTGGGCTTTTGGAGCCATATTAACGTTTAAGCCAAGTAAATGGAGAGTAAAATATGAGTCACTGAGGAGAGGACTTTTACTCAGAAAACTGCTTTATATCTTAGAAGCATATTTTAAAGGTTAAAATGCTATCTAAACTCATCATGAGCCAGATGCAAAATGAATGTGTCAATATTAAAAAATAAGATTATGAAAGCATTGGGAGCTCTTCTCATTAAATAATTTAACTCTTAAGCAATTAAGGAAAGGACCAATGAAAGGATGAAAAAATGACCTCACCATATTATAGCAGATGCCTGAGCTCTATTTAGAACTTTTATAAGGTGCAAATGGGAAGCATTGGAGAAGGCAATCACAAATTCAGAACCTACCCCAAAAAGTCAAAAACAGTTTCCTGATTTCGATAAATTTCAGGCACGATATGTCAAAAGATAAGTTTGACACTGACAGCAAGTATCCCTTGAAAACTGAGCTCCTATGTACAGAGATCTTCAGGTAAACCAATTTCTACTTTCACCTCTGCCTCCAAAAGCTTGGTCTCATAGGACTCCATTTCAGCAAAGACCTGTCAAATCTCTCAATTGCTTTTCATTACTGAATTTCTTCTGTATGTTCTGTCATTTGTGTTAAAAAAAAAAACAAAGCAAGTTCATATCTGATTGATTTTTGAATGGAGAAGCCCGCCTCAAGTTGTCCAGTGATTTTTGTTAATATATAAATAAACAGAAAGTGGTGAGAAAATTGATTATTGCTTTTTTGCTGTTTCTTTAGTTAAAAACATGGAGAAATTCATTATGCTTTCTGATTTTTCTATTCTAACATGAAGGCTTCACTTTCCCACTCATGTGCTTCTCTCCCATTAACGGTAATGGAAGCCACTCTTGTGAATAGAGAGGGAGAATAGACCCTTTTGTCTTTTTAATTGACACTATAAAACAATAAATGAATGCATTATGTCTTTCTCAATCTAGAAGTAAATTCAGACCATATATTCATCTGACTTTTCCTCTTCTTCTTCTTCACTGTTTTCTTTTTTTAAATGGGAGATACTATGAATTTCCTGGTTGGACACCAGCTAGGAATCAGATACATAAAAAAGCACCTCAGGATGAAAGGGATAATAGCTAATTTAGTTCTATGAGAAGATGATGCTACTAAGTGTGTCTGTAAAGCATTGAGCAGAATACTAAGCAAAAGGACCCAGTGAAGATGAAGCAATCTCAACGACAATTTAATGGAGGACAAGAAAGCAATTAACAGTGTAAAGTCATTGATGCAAAGGATAGAGCTAGAGATTAGAATCTTATTAAAACAAAAGCTGGTACAACTTGATTATAATGAGTTAAGTTGAAAGATCTCCAAAACAATCTCAGTGTAGAGATGTGGAAATGAAAACATAATTTATCCTACTGTTAAAGATTTTAGCTAATAAACCATTTGATAACTTGGATTTTTCATAAACCATTAACAAAAAAATTAGACAGAAACTTTCTATAGAATTAAAAACCTTTTAAATTTTTAAAAAGTTTTATTGATGCCTCTGTTTATCTTTCCCTTAGTTTCTCTTTTCCTTTCAGATTCAGCTTAAACAACATATTCTCCACAGAGTTTCCTGATCCCAGTACCTAGCTCCCAGTGCCCTTCATTCCAAACTTATATATATATATATATATATATATATATATACAGAATGTATTTAGTATGAAAGGTATGTGCATCACACATATCACATACATGTTATACATATATGTTACATGTGGGTGAGTTTCCTGATGCTTTCCTGATGTGTATATATACTCTCCTTTATGGATGTGAAGATTATATATATCATAGAAGTAAGGATTATTGCATTCTCTGGCAGAGTTCCTGGCACATAGTGGGCACTTAAAAATACAATGATAGATTTTTTTTTAACAAAGCAGTCATTTGTCTTCCATTTGAACTTCCCTTGTAATAGAAAACAATTTAATTAACAGAAAAAACCTATAAAACCAAAAATATTGTATTTGATAGCATTGCTAAACTCCATACTCATAAATCCCCATCTCTCTATTGAAACAAAGATTCTTTACTATAATTAATCAGATTGGCTACTTCTTATTGTTGTTTTTATTTATATTATTGTGTATATGTTCTTACAAGTCTTCTCGTGATTTCCTGAATTTCTCATATATTGTTTCATATGATGCAGTAGGATCCCATTACATTCACATATGCCAAAATTTGGATATTTCCCAAATCAGTTATAATAACTTTATCATCTAATACTTAATTTTATTGGATGGTATGGAGGGAAACATGTCTATCAGTAGAACTTGTTCTGAAAAATTATAGTGCATGATAGTTGAAGAAACACTAATCACTACAGTTAGGAATATATGGATAATCTTTAAAAGTAGGCCCAAGGTTGTTAAGGTACACATACTTTGAAATTACTTTTCATCATTCTGTTTTCTTTTAAGAAAACAGAATTTGTTTTATAAGATAAATGCTATGCTTTTTTTCATCTGGTCGAAGATAAGTGAGATGCAATATTTAAACAGTTTCCATTGTTGATTCAATACTTTAACACCAATATCAAGTAGGTAACAATTAGAAAAGAATAAGAAGAGGGCCATGGGAAATTATTTATCTTTAATAATTTGTGGACCCTTCAAATCTGTATTGAATTCTAAATTAATTTAGATTAAATTTAAATTAATTTATATTTAAATTAATCAATTAAAGTCAGAAAATTATTCTATTTTTTGGAATTTAGTTAGCCTAAACTATTCAATCAAATGAAATCAATGGATTCTTAAATGCTTCTTCAAGTTTTGAAAACTTTCAAATCATTTACAAACCATTTAGTAACAATTCATATGTTGAAAAATATTCACTCTTATTCCAAATGAAACTATTCTGTATTTCCATGTTAAATGAAAAGTTTTATTAAATAAAAATTGAATGAATGAGCATCAAGCCTTGCAAGACAAAAATTTTCTAAAAAAACAAGAACCATGGGGCCATCAAGAAACAGTGCAGTATCCTCAGTCCTAGAAAGTCAGGGAAATCATGGGATTAGTAACTGCAACTTAATATCCTGTGCAAATATCTCCATTCTCCTCCACCTCTGCAAAGAGAATAAGGGAAGAGATGTTCCATTGATGCTGTTCAGTCATTTCAGTCGTATCTTTGTGACCTCATTTGGGGTTTTCTTGCCAAAGATACTGGAATGGTTTGTCTTTTCCTTCTCCAGCTCCTTTTGCAGATAAGAAAACTGAGGCAAACAGGGTTAAATGATTTGCCCAGGGTCACACAGGTAAGCAGCATCTGAGGCCAGATTCAGGAGTCTTCCTACTTCAGATCCAAAGCTCTATCCATTGTGCCATATATCTGTTGCAATTATGTTGCAATTATCTCTAGGGTCCCTAAGTTTTGCATCTTTTATCCTTATAATATAAAAGTTTATAACTTCAAATTTCAGCCCAACACATACAAACTTTTCTATTTTTTCTGAACAGGACCAGGAATCTGGCTTTTCAGTCAGTATTAGTGACATCTAAGCACATTCAGGTCCTTCATACAAATAATTAGATGAAGATGGCCAGGTGATGAAAATATAGGTCATCAGTCATGAAGGTCAAAGTGACAAAAAGGGACAGAGTCTTTGAAGGTACTAAAGTTGGCAAAACAGCACTAACTTTTAAGATTTGGAGCTGGAGAAAGTGGTACTTATGCTAAGTTTTTACAGAAGATTTAATTCTTCTGGGAACCGTGCCTTCACATTAATATAAATACATAGATATAAAGCTTGTCAAATATGCTATTGAGTGAATAATATTGAGGCAGTTGGGATAGAGATGCTAAATGTCTCTAAATTATTTAAGTATATCTCTGAATGGTCTGGCTAGCACGGGCTGACAATATAGGCAACCACTTTGAGGTTTGTTCTTGATCATTTAAATTTGATCATGTAAATATCTAATTATCTGTGCTAAGGAAATACATGTAAAATTGTTCTTATTTAGCAAAAAATTTTTGTAGGAAATGGCAGAGCTTTAAGTGTATAACACTAAATTTAAAATAAGATTTCAATGAAATAAGAGTTTTAATTATGCAGCACACTTTAGTGTGCTTGTAACAAACACTTGTGATCATTACCCTGAAACTCATGCACACTGCTCTCCAAGTTTATTTAAGAAAATAAATGAACACATAGATTATGAGGGAAACCACAAAAACAATGGCATGATTTGGAAGCATCTAAGTGACTTAGAGGTATCATGATTAACTAGCAGGGGATAAACTAAAAGCTCAAGTCAAATACCATATATGTTTCTACACTTGCCTTACATTATTTCAAATTACCAAAAGTGAAAGCCATCATATTTGCCTTAGTTCTGGCAGAATTAAGATGGAGAATTGTGAAATATTTTTAAACATCACTGTTTTCATTATCAAGGTGAAAAATGGTATGGGCCCTGGGCTCAAATACTGCTTTTGATGCTAACTTTGTGACTCTGGACAAGTACCTTAATTTCTCTGGATCTCAGTTTCCTCATCTCCAAAATAAGAGTTAGACTGGATAATCTTTTAAGTATCTTCTTGCTCTAATTTCTGTGTTAGTTACAGAAAGAACATCTGACTAAGCACAATATTCCTTTCTTTTGAGGCTTCTGTAAACACTAATTATCCCAGACACTTTGGGAGGATTCTAACTTGGCAATCCTTTGAAATATTATCGATTCCTTTCCCTACATGAGCTTGCCAAATTAAAATGATAGAAACATAGGAAGGAAAATCACCTTAGATCACAAAGATTGTGGTAGACCAGATAGAAAAATTAGTCATGTTTTGATATGCATGCTAGATTTTGGGAGAAAGAATAAAGTAGGATTTGAAGGCCTTGCATTTTTGGGACCATTAGATATAAAGACAAAAGCAGAAATGGATCCAATTATGAGCAAAAGGGGTAGTGCCTAAAGAGACTGATGTTGCTGCATAGGGCACTCATCAGCCAACTCAGATTTTTAAAAAATGTGGACAGAAGATAGAAGAGGCAGTTTCATAGTCTCTTTCTTCTGTGGCTTTCTTTGATATTAGATCATTGGTTTGAAGATATCATAGCTGAATTGATATTTTATGTGGATCCTAGACCCAATAGAAAGCCATGTTGAAAGGTGTCTAGAATTAAAGAAAATCATTGGCAGTTCCTGAACTACGAAGCTAGAGCTCCCTCAACCTGTGATTCTCTGGGAGGAAAGTGGTTGATGGAAATAATGTGCTTAGTTGGACTGGAGGAATCAGAATTAAGAGAAGGGATGGTAGGTAGTCATTGCCATACAAATACCATCATCATCATTATTGACTGATATTTATCAGGTACTTATTATGTGTCAAGCAAAATGCTAGAGGCTAGGGATACAAAATAGCTTCAAAGAGCTCATGTACTAATTCTCTGTTTTTTTTTAAAATCTGCTTTATATAAGACATTTTCTTAACTTCTGAGTATGATAAACACAAGAGAGGGAAAAGAAACTAATTTTTACATCCCAGTCTATTTCATTATACTGCCATTTCCTCCACAAAAATGCCTTTTCTGGAGTTTGGTATTAGGTGAATCAAGGCTCCAATTTTCTGCCGTTTCTCCAAAATCATTCTTTCCCTTCTGTTTCCAGAATTCTTCTGTCTGTAGCTAAATCTTTTCAGAATGAATCCCAATTCTTGTAGAACACTCTATTTTGTACATAATATTTCTCACAGAAAGTGCTCTGGAGGAGCAAGCATTTATAGATATCTTCTCTTGTAAGAAAGCAAAATGCAAGATTTTAGCCATCACAACTTTTTTAAAGTGAGACAATAAATCACATTCTATGCTACTCAGATACTTCCATTTGCAGGCTGTCCAGTTCAAAGTTGGCTTTTCCATTGGCTTAATCTAAGAGAAGAAGAATCTAAGACACAAATAGCCAGGGGAAAGATGCTTAAAACATGTGGCTCCCCTAGCTGTACTATTACTTATGCAGTACAATCTATTGCAGATAAATGACCTCAGATCTTATACTTTCCCTGATGTTTTGCAGCAACTTCTTAGTTGTGTTTGTTATTTCTTTAAAAAAGACAATATAACAAACTGGTTTTTTTTTTTCCTGAGCAAAGAGCTATAATAGAGTGGGAGAAATGCAGCATACACAGTCATTAGAGAAAGGGTTCAAACCTTCAATATGTCTTTTTGTAAATATCTAATAAGGGAGCCATACTTTATAGAAAGTAAAAGAAAACCTCTCTCTTCCCCTTCTCACTTATATTTCAGGCTCATAGTTATAATGACATTTACTAGCATGCAACACAACCAACCTCAGAGCACATCTTCCCATAGGAAAAAAGGAACCACTTTACATAATTCTACTTTACAGGAAAGTTTTCAGAAATGCATTTATTGTGCTGCCTGGTGTTACTGTTAAATCCAATAGGATGGAAAGTATGTTTTCAAGATGTAGAAATGACAAGGAGGAGTTAAACATTTTGTTCAATAATATCAATTATTGAGAAGTTGTAAATGCCTCCTGTTGGTCAAATATTCTTGTAAACAGCAGTATTAAATTGTACTCTTCTAACAGAGACAGAAACAGCCAACAATGATCTCTCTCACCAGCCCGTTCCATAGCCAAATGCCCATCTATTCTTAATCCATTGAAAGCTACCTTTTACTTTCTTGAAATTTCAAAAATATCCTTCCTACAGAACTGAGGTGGTGGTAGTTTGTACCTGCATGTTTGGAAAGGAATAGGATGTGGGGTATGAGGCTGGGAGGAAGAGGAGCCTCTTGTATACTGGACAACTCCCACTGAAAATTCCCCAAACTACTTGTCAGGCTTGAGTCTTCCCTTATCTCAACAATTGTGAGTGCTGCTTTTTTTCATAACTTGCATCTGCCATTCAGTTGGAGGAGAAGTTGCCATCTGCACTACAGATTTGAGATGAACTAATGGGCTAAACTCATATTATCCCACTTAAATTGGGAAGCATTCAGAAAACCAAATTTATTATCTGATTCACCTCTCTGCCTGAGTAGCCAAGTAGTCCTCAGAGAATACCTGAATTTAAACACTGAATTATCAGTATGACTGAGGGGTGGGAAAGAGACATCTTACTAGTCTTAGACTTCCCAAATCAATTGAGCTCTATTCAAAGCATCTTACTTCCAAAACAAAAGAAAATTAAAACCATTCTTTTCTGTCAGTTATCCATAACTCCCTTACCTGACCTCAGGAGAGTGCAGGACTTTGTAAGCAGGAACTCAGTAATCCTCTAATGCTTAGGTGAGACAGCTACTGCAGGCAACCAGTCATCTATTACATGGGGACTTGAGGAAGAAGATCACAATGACTTGGGTGAAGGGCACAGGAAAAACAAATGGAAGAGCCCCAAGAAACCGTTCTGAACCTCACTCCTTTTTGCAAATGATGTAACCCATATTGCCCATATTAATTATCTTTATTCCAATGAGCAATCCAGAACAATAATATCATTTTTCATTGGCTGAGTAATATACTTCAAAGTCAAAAAAGGAAAATAACAAGTCTGTCCACAGACCTGTCAGTTGGATAGTATTTCACAAGCTTGTTGTTTAAAAAGGATAATTAGCATTGGTCTTCACATCTCTGCTACACTACTGGGATATCTTATTGTGTTTTCTTTGCTTCCAAGCATCTATACAGGCTTTCTCTCACAATAAATATTCTGCCTACTCCATTTTTCACTTTGGCAACTAAGGTGTGGAACAGGAATGTTGGCTACTATTATGCAGATTGTAACTTTTCATTAGAAAATTGAAATAATCCATTTCAAATGGAATCAAAATGATGTGTCTTCAGCTAAGCCTTAGAAAAAAAAGAATGCCTTACTGCTCTACCTTGAAATTCTTTTTAAAAATGTAGGTAGGAGGTAATTCACATTGGCTCGTGCATACCCACATGTCTTGGTTTGCACTTTTAAATGAAAACAAGAATTTTTATTTTATTGTGTCATGTGGCAGGAGCTGCCAGAGAAATTTAGCAGCCAAAGGGGTGTTGCTGAGATAAGCCATACTGACCTATGGCACGATCATAACTTTAGATTTGAAATTGAGCATTCAATTCATCAGAAAAGCTTCCCTGCTCCTCCTTCTCTCCTTTGGCACTGTAGCAAACTAGCAAACTTGTAAACCAAAGGTGTCAGACAATAAAAGGTGCTATTAAACTGATAAAAGATCTTTGCATACAAACATGCATCATTATGGATCTATGTTTCCTTTTACTAAGAATTTATTAACTCCATATTTAACATCAACAATGTTTTTAATGAACTTTCAAATATATTACAGCATAAACTATTATTAAATAGGATAAAAATTCTAAGTGTAAATTTTTGTTATCTTTTCCTGAAACAGATATACATCTCCCTGTTGAAAAATGAGGTCAAATTCCAAGGAACAGCATTTTCAATTGTTTTAAGTCCTAGGAAGAATGTCTTAGTTTCCACACAGTAAGTCTTTGGCTGAAGGTCGTAAAAGTCCTTTAAGTGGTACATTATCAAAATGATGAGTATAAAAACTCATCATTAGATGATTAATAAGAGTATCAGTAAAGAATGGTAGTAGCAAAGGCTCAAAGGCCTTTGTGTTTAATAAATAGTTTTGCAAATTAACCCTATTAGAGCTGGTAAAGAATTGAATCTTTCACTTTCTCATTCTGCATTTAATAGGTTACACATTTTTAACTTAACACCTGCTGCCAGTTCACCTGTTAGTATGATATAACTGGCTACTAGAAAGCTCCAGAGCAGAGACAAGTGTTGACATGAGGGTGGCAGTAAAATGGCCAACTATATAGCTTCTCCAGGCTTCCAATGAAATGCAGCTCAGTGAATTATGGGGTTCACTGGTTACAAACCACTCAATGCAGCATTCAGAACAAACTTTCTTCTTATATTTATAAAATGATTCTGGTGTTAGTAAAATAAATGCAAAGGCATATTCTGGCTTTGATTGTCAACTATCCCAGTAGAGGCCAAAAAATGTATATGTCATCTCAAATAGCCTATTTTCTCTCTTAACATATCATTTGTAAAGAGACTATTTGTTCTCAAGTTGACCTTCAGGTTAACTTCAGCCTAGGTAATTTCATTAAATATAATATCTACATTCTTTGGAGATTGGGTCCTGTGGTCTTATTAAAATATTGCAATTCTGCTTCCTCTATTTTCTCAAGGAAAGATTATAGGGATTAAATGGACTTATCTTGATGGGTATTAAGCAAGTGGGTTAATTTTATCTCTATGTGCTTATTGATAAGATAGCAAATATTTAAGAGACAAATTAAAAAGTAGATAAAATGCTGTCTTTGGACAAAGGAAAACCCAAATTCCACATCTGCCTTGGACCCTTCCTAGCTATCTGGCCCTGGGCAAGTACCTTCTCTCTGCCTCAATGTTTTCATCTGTAAAATAGTAGGACCTATATTACAAAGTGGTTATGAGAATCAAGTGAGAAAATCCATGTCACATTCTTTGAAAACTTGAAAGCATGGTATAAATGTTAGCTATGACTATAACAGTTATTATGATCATTATTAGATAATGAAATAGAGATCTAGACCTCGAGCCAGGAAACCCAAATTCAAATCTGGTCTCAGGTGCTTAGTACCTCTGTGAGCCAGGGCAAATCACTTGATCATTTGCCTGCCTCAGTTTCCTCAACTGTAAAATCAACTAATGAGAGCACTTACATCCCAGTATTGTTATAGGGAACAAATGAAATATTTGTAATGTGCTTAGCACAGTGCCTGGCATATAAAAGGCACTTAATAAATGCTTGTTTTTTTTCCTTCCTTAGGTTTATGCTTACTTCTCGTTTCCTTCAGTTGGTTTCAGTTAGTAAATAGTTGTTGAACAATTCCTATGTATGAGGTACTGAGTTGGGCACATAAAAATGAAGTAAGATTTTGTTTCTGTTATCGATTAGATTACAATCTAAATAATATAAAATATTATTTATGTTTTAATTAAGTCTTATGTATCCTAGTGCTCTACTATCAGTTCAATGGTGTAAGGACCTATGCTTTTGTTGGTGTTAGAATGCCTTTCATTTAATGCGGATTACAATCTATTTGTTAGTTATACTATTGGAGAGATGCTGAACTCCAAGAGTGGTAAATCACTAGCCCTTGGCCACATAATAAATGACAGAGGTAGGATTTGAACTCAGACTTTTTGATGGGAGCCTAGAATATCATTATATATTATACTGTAGTCCAACATTGCCCTATTATTAAGTTGACATAAAATAAAGCTTTATCATGTATCAAATACATTTTCGTGAAAGACTTGGGTGTCACATAATATGATCTTCATATTCAGACATCAAATTTATTCTCATAGGATTGAATGACATTGGTGAATATTTTTACGTAGTATTTTGAAAGAAACATTTTAAAGATTGAATTATACCATTATTTTCAGCCAGTGTTGCCAGACAGAGTCACCTTGGTTAGGGAGCCATGTCTCTGACAGGAACAATTTATATAAACAGTTCTTAGGTTCAGGCAGTTGTACACTAAGTTTGGGCACTGCAGAACTTTTCATATCAATCTTGTGAGTATCTGAGACTAAACAATAATAAACACCAATAAGTCACAAAAGGAATTGTCTCCATTTGACCAAGGAAGACTATTACAGGTACCAGGGAGAAAATGTGACATTACTAAAATTGTAATCTCAATGAAGAACAAACACATACATGTACATACTTGCAAACACACAGGGTATGTAGTTCAAATAGCTGTTGAACAAAAATGAATGTTTTTGTTGCAAAAAAACCACTTAGTTGGACTTACGTAGAACTAGAAATAACAGATATCTTTACAGAAGAAGTGAACTTATGCTGGCTGAACAGATAAAATTTTAAATAAATAAACATAAAAATAAATAAATAAATATACAAACAAAAGTTTGAAATAAATATATATACATATATATGCAATATTATATTACACACACTTTGATGCTATAAGAAATGCTTAAAAACATATGAAATAACAATATTAGAATAAAAAAAATTAAGTGGTCCATAAATGGAGAAGAGGGATGACAAGAATTTTCACATAAAATTTTTCTATGACAAAAATAATACTAGATTAGCTTACTGCTAAAGTCTTGATTTTAATACCAATATAATTAATTTGCTTTTTTCTTCAGGCTGGTCATTTCGCTAATATGTCCTATTGGGCCTGAGCACAGGCAGGAAAATAAGGATGACTCAGTTCAGCTCATCACCCTTACTGGAAAATCATTCAAAAGTAAACATTTCATTGATTGTAAGACAGATTCATGATTTTTATACTTTGTACTGTTTCACATTATTATATAGGGTCACAGCTTCCAGTGCTAGAGTGAGATTCCTCATTTAACAACATTTGAGCTAAAGCTCAGAGAGGCAAGTTAATTTGACACCGTCTACATGCAGCAAAGTTGGAATTCAAACTCACGCCCTTTGACTTCAAGAATATAAGGGACAGAAGATTTTTACTAACATTTTCAAAGAATGAACAATTCCCCTTTAAACTATGGGTTCTAAATTGAAAAGTGGCACTTTTAATTTGTTTATTTTTTTGGATGGGGCACAAATTCTTTATAAGTGCTCTTTCTACTTACACAGTCATTGTTCATTGCTTAATTACATGGTTAATGCTATGGAATACAATAGTGAATGCATGAAGATGTAATTATAGGATAAGTACTTGGTAATTTCAATTCTCTAAAGTGAAGACTGAATGTTAATTACCTTTGAGTATATTACTGTAAGTGCAATTATCAGGTAATCTTGGAGAATGTGTATTATTGGGATCTGAATTTCTTAAGGAAATCCCCTGTAGCTAGGGGAGGAATGGTGTAGGATGCTACATATTCTTTTGTGCACTGACAGAAACAAAGACTAATCAGAGAAGCCGATTCAGCTGTCACCTACAAGCACCCCTCAGATAACCTGGCCTCATATTTAATTTTTCCCCTTTAAAAGCTCAACTCTCAATAACCCAGACTAGCTGGAAAATGTGGGAAAGGTGCACTTGGAATGCATATTGAGTTCCTTCTTTTTATTTGAATCTGTAGAATGCTTGAAGAAGCCAAGTCCATCAAATATAACCTCTCATCAGCAGTTTTTGCATTTAAATATGAAATCATAATGAAGTGTCCAGGTGGCAAAATTTTTTGCTCTAGCAGCTGCAGCACCAACTGAAAAATTCAAAAGCAGAAGCCCAACAGATTAACGGTTCCCCATAATATTATCTCTGTAACATGCAATTTGTTCTCAGTGATAATTAGATATTTAGAGAGAGACATAATTAGAGAGAACCAGCTTAATGCTTTTATTTTTTGTTTGCTGAGAATCTACTGACAGGCCAGAAGATCTAGTCAGGGAGGAATGTGATTCTGCTATCCAAATTAGCAGGCAGTGAGCCATGCAAAAACCTGGTTTTGAAAGCACCCTCACAAAGGCAGACCTTTTACATGGTTAGTTGCTCTCTGACATCCCTCTCCACCTTCTCCTTCCCTACACAATTGGGACAGGGCTCCTTTTATAAATATGGGTACATACTTATAGGCTTCCTCAATATGAACCCAAATACATACTCTCATTCTTTTTACAAAAATGGAGAAAACATCCATGGAAACATCACGTGGCACCAGTTCTGCTCATTTGCCTCTTATTCCTTTCATGTATCAGTTCCTTATTCTGACTTGCCTCTCTCCACTCTGTTATAATATGGTCTGCCACATATTTTATCTCCATTAGTAGTTATTTCCTGTGTCAATCATCAGCTTCTTGCCTACAAACAGAGAATACACCAAATGCTACTGGAAGATGACATTCTCTACATTCATATTATACCATGCACTGAGGAAGATGATTATCCAAAAACTAGCTGCTCTGTGGAATTGGACTTATTTTTTCATCCAGGACTTGAGATGGTAACCCCAAGTAGAATGATTAAGTTTATGTCACAGTATTCTGCTCCTGGCAATTCGTGGTTCTTTCTATTCAGAAATTCCTGCCTGGCTATATAAACTAAATCACTAAACACAGGGCTAAGATTTGGAGGTAGCAAACATGAGAATGTGTACAGACTGACAAATACAATGAAATGCTATTTGTCCCTGTGTGTGGTGGGGATTCTCTAAGTTTACTTAAATAGGAATATTCTCAGAGCTACATCTTTTGTAAATTTGTAGTGTGCATACACATACACATAGAAACACAAACATTACTATAATTAGCTTTGTCATGAGGTTTGTCTACAGCATTTATTTGCTATCCTTAAGAGGATGGTAATGAGAAAAGTCTGACTATTGCTCAAGTACTAGAATAAGCACTAGTCAGAAGCAGGTAGCCCAAGGTCTGCCTTGAAGCAATGTTGGGGTGAGGGATGAGGAAGGAAGTGGCTGACAGGTACTTGGGAAAAAGAGAGTGAGAATTCCATGATTTTTGCATGTGTTCAATCCTAGCACCCCTAGAATAAAGAGGGAGAGAAAAGGAATATGGATGTAGGGTGGACCAAAGTCCTCTGGGGAGTCTTTCATGGACCAGACTCCACTTCATAAGCTTTTCTTTCAAAAATAAAACCTTAGTAAGGGAATTATGAGTGGTTCCATGTCCAATGTTAACTTCACTCAGTCCCCAAAACAAAGCCCAAACAACTTATAAATAGGAAAGTTAAACTTATTGCAATCCAACTGCTTAGGTCACATGAAGAAAATGGAAGACACAAAAGATGTGAAAGTCATTGTTTAAGGGGAACCAACAGATGGAAATTTCTTTTGAGTCAGGGAACAGATTAAAGCAAAATTAGAAGCAACACCAACATCAATAGCATAGGACTGAAAAATGCAGACAGAACATACTAGAGGGAAGTAATCAGAGACTGGAAGACCCAAGCCCTGATTTAAGCTAAAACAGTTTTGAAAAACAAGCTAAAAAGTATGTGAAAAGAGAACACCCATTACTCCTAATTCAGTACAGTTGTGATGAAAAAGTCACTAGGTGATCTACACTGAAAGAGGCAAAGCTTACAGGCATAAAAACATAGTCCCATTGTATCCCATTCTGAACATACTTCATTTGAAATGAATTGAAACCATACGTTTGGTTCTGGGAACTACAGATTATGAAGGGCACTGATTAGTTAGAAAGCTTCCGCAGGAGGACTACCAGTATGTGAACAGGAATTGAGTCCAGTTGAAGAAATGGGGTATATTAAATCAGGACAAGAGACCTATAGGAAACCTATAGGGGAGACAGTTGTTTTCAGGTATTTTAAGGTTCATCACAGAAAAGAGATTAGATTTGTCTATATTGCTCCATAGAAAGATCTAGGAACAATTTAGCACTGATTTTAGTGGGAAAATTATTTTTAATAATTAATTTTATCCATAAATGGCACATCCTGAAAGTTAGTAGTCTTCTCTTATTAGAGGATTTCAAGAAGTTAGAAAGTGAATTTTTAAAAACTTATTTATTAAAAATCTAAAATGCTAAGATTGCATGTGGATTGTCTTCCAAACTAGGTACCATTTGGACTCCATATATTTCTGCTTTCTTGTATGGGGTAGTATTCTTTCTCCAAGGTTGACTATGCCCTGGAAAATGAGTCCTTGAATCCTGTTACAATAAGAAAGGTTAAAGTAGAGAGTAAAAAGCTTCCTAGCAAAGGTATGCTTCAGGTTGGGTTCAAGGTTTCATCTGTGAGGTTTCCTAACTGGTCGGTATCTCTTGCCCTCTACCCAGTTAAATCTACTAACAAGCCTCTCCTCTGTTCTGGATACATAGCCCCTTCACAGATTACTTGAGATGAGCCTCTGTTCTTCTTGATTGTCCCACCCTTTGTTCTCCCCAGCTGTCTATTCTCTTCTCTCTGTGTGTATCCACTCTGAACTTATACAAACTCCCAGTTTCTTCTAACTATGCCCTCCAGTGTCACCATCTGGGACTCTCAAGCTCCTGTAAGGAACAGCTTGCTCCTCTGCCTCATAGAGCTCATATATTATCCCACATGTAGCAATTAAAGACATTCTCATTCCACAATGCATCCTGTTCTAAGATGTCCAAGCATCATCCTTTCCTGTATGATGTTTACATACATAAAACCCTAAATTTACATCTGATTACATTTCCTCTGGTTTTCCAACAATGATTTTTTTTTGGGGGGTGAGAGGAAAGTGGCTATAATCTATGTGGTTATCAGATCTCGACTTATCTTTCTCCTCCTCTGGTTTCTTTCCTCAAATGACCAACTGATATCAAGAGGTTATGAGCAATGCAGATAGGAGATATGGAAAAGGATATTGTATACATCATTGGCTTGGGGTCGGGGAAAGGGCACACAACTGGGGAAGAATTGGAATATGACTGATAGTTGATTATGGCCCAATGAGTCAAAAGGAGAAACCTAAAATAGGATCTTGATCCTGCACTATCCTCTCTCCTTGAGTCCTCAGAGAAAACAAAAGAAGCTCTAAAAGTACTCCTCACTTCCAAGAAAAATTTGACTTAGTGAACAACCTGAAGTAAGACTTCTTGGTAAAATGGCAGAGAAGGATGGTGAGGAATTCTCCCAAGTGGTAGGGAACTGGAAATTGGAGAAAACCATACTATGGGACTCTCTTCTTGAAGGGAGAGAAGGCAGGAGGAGAGAAGAGAAAGTGAAGAAACACAGAGTTTCCATAGGAGTCCTCTGCTGAGGAGCCTCATGAAAGAAGTAGAGCAGAAGATATTCAGCATGTGCTGGAAGTAGCTGAAGGAAGACATGGATATGGGGAGAGCTCATGGCTTCTCTGCCTTCTTACAGAGATTCCATTTGCATACTCTTCAATTTGACAAACACTTAGGAAATACTCACTATATCCTAGGTACCACTGTAGATTCCAGAGATGAAAAGATGAAATCAAAATAGTCCTTAACCTCAAGGAGCTCATATTCTACTTGAGAGAAAGAACATGCACAATGATAAAGGAATAAAAAAATATATTTAAAATTAAATGTAAAGTAATTTTGGGATGGGGAGCACTAAAAATTGGTGGTGATGATCAGGAAAGGTCACATGTATGAGGGGCACATAAGTTAAACTTTAAAAGTTTACAGGGATTCCAAAAGAATGTGAACAGAGAGTATTCCAGGCATGGGAAAGAGCTTGGTCAAAAGTTCAGAGATGGAGAAAGAAATCTGGGAGTCATCTAAAATGAAGAGATGATAATTTAACTCACAGAGTTGATGAGGTAACCAAGAGGTCATAGAGATAGAAGAATAGAGAGCCATGGGGTATAACGGTACAGGAGAGGGGGTACAATATGAATGATAATGCTATAAATGACACTGAGAGATGGGGGTCAGGGAGATAGGAGGAAACCAGGAAAGGGCATTTTCAGCACATCTTTCTCTGTCTCTCTTCCCCTCCATATATATGCATCACACAGACACATATAACTGTATATATTCACATACATGTATTTATATACATATATATGCATGTGTATATGCACACAGAAAAAGAATAGTTGGTAAGCAACTATATCTTACTATATATATATATATATATATAGTTATATATTTAACTATATCTTAATTTTCATGTATTTATATTTTTCTGCATGTCCTTTGATCAGACTCTTTCTTCATTCTTAGAGATTTCAAGTATCAAGTTTCCAGGGGCTACTAAAAGTGCACTCAAGAAGAAAGTGTCACCTGAGGAGGTAAAGACAGTATACTGAGAATACACTAGTAGCTAGTTGTGAAGTATGAGTTCAAAGAGCTTAATTGAAATATATCTAATTGTAGTGCTTTGTTAGTTCATTGAGGTCTTTGTTTTCCATCCTTTTTTTCCTTTCCTCCTTCTTTCCCTCTTTCCTTCCCTTCTGCTTTCCTTCCTTCCCTTTTTTTCTCCTTTTCCCTTCTTTCTTCTTTTCTTCCTTCGTCCCTTCTTTCCTTCCTTCCTTCCTTTCTTCTTTCCTCCTTTTTTCTTTTTTTCTTTCCTCCTTCCCTCTCTCTTTCCTTCCTTTCTTCCTTCTCTCTCCTTCCTTCCTTTTTTCCTTCCTACTTTCTTTAATTACTACCTTTCTTCCTTCCTCCCACTCTCCCTTCCTCCATCCTTTCTTTGTTTTGTTTTCTTTTTCTCTTTGTTTGTGGGAGGATACCTAATACTACTGATCATGTTTTCAACATGACAGTTGATGAAAATCTTCATTCTTGGAAATGTCTAGTCTTATGTCTTCCATGTGCTATGAAAATAACAAGCAAACATGTGTGACTATTGATCTTGGGATCAGTATCTGCCTCTAGGCAGATAGAGCGCCAGACCTGAAGTCAGAAAAACTTATCTTCCTGAGTTCAAATATTGCCTAAGACATTTATTAGTTGTGTGATCCTAGGCAAGTCACTCAACCTTATTTCCTCAGTTCTTTATCTGTAAAATAAGCTGGAGAAAGAAATGGCAAAGATACTATAATATCTTTGCCAAAAACCAAAACCAAAGACAAATCCAAATGAGGACACAAAGAGTTGGAGACAACTGAAACCACTGAACAGCCATAAAAACCTGATCTTGGCTGTGTATTGCTGAAGTGATCTTTCTAGACTAATTAATCTGTATAGAAGAAAGATCACATGATTCAGGGTCAGGGTTCCTGGCACTCCAGCTCAGTGTTCTGTTCAATTCTCTGCATCTGTTTTCTTATCTATAAAATAAAGTTGCTTTAGATGACATTGATGGCCAATTTAATTGTAACAATCTACGATTCCATGATAGCATCTAAAAATATTACATAATTTCAATGATATGTTTGATTTATGTATAGAGGTATATTAGTATATGTATATATATATATATACATACATATATAGTTATGTTTATAGAAATAAACATAAAAGAGAATAGGAGATGAAAAGTTATGACATATCATGATAGTATACTAGAAATTCTAGTTTAGATTTTTAATTTGTTGGGCATTATAATATTTGCTGTATTGGAATTCCTGACATGACTTTTTAAAACCCAAATTCTATTCCCTGCATTTCTATCCATGCTCCATGAGGCTGACACTATTCTTTTAAGCTGAAAATTATTTCAGATAAATTATTTCACCTGAAGTGTTAGGAATGTTTTGAATACTTTTAAAAAAGATCTTCCTCTCTAGGAAATGACAGAATGGGTTTCTAATTAAAGAGCAATAAGCTAGTGTCTAAGATTTATTTAGAGCATAGGAAATTAGAATTCAATTTACTAAACACTTAAAAGTATTATAAAGGAAATTTATTTTAAAAT
The DNA here is from genome assembly GCF_902635505.1 of Sarcophilus harrisii. Taxonomy (NCBI): domain Eukaryota; kingdom Metazoa; phylum Chordata; class Mammalia; order Dasyuromorphia; family Dasyuridae; genus Sarcophilus; species Sarcophilus harrisii. The sequence goes on along the minus strand of NC_045427.1, from coordinate 572,645,462 downwards.
TTACTTTTACCTGTGTTACCTGGGGATCTTTGGGTATGCCCACTTCTAACAAGGAGATAATTCTTTTATATAGAAAATAAAGAAAAAATCAAAATAACTAAAAGAAAGACAAAAAAGGAAAATAGCAAGAGCTAATGTTGAAGAATTGTCTATGCATTTTTTTTGAAAAATAAAAAGCTTTAATAAAAAAAGAAAAAAGATGTTAAATTTTCTATTAAGTTTGACTGAAAGTCCTGAAAATTTACAAGTTCTGAATGTCATTTTTTCATTCAATATTATTTATAATTTTGCAGTATATGATATTTTTTGGCCACAGGCCTAGTTCTTTTGATTGCTGGTATCTATGATTCCAGAACTTGCAGTCTTTTATTATGGCTGCTGAGAAATCCTATACAATTCTAATTTTAGCTAGAAAATATTTGAATTATTTTTTTCTTGTTTCTTGCAAAATTTTCTATTTGATTTGGGGATTTTCAAATTTGTCAATAATGTTCCTATGTGTTTCCCCAAAAAGAATCCCTTTGATGTACTGATGGATGGATTTTTTTCTATTTCTACTTTCCCCTCATGCTCTATCATTCCAGGACAATTATCTGGATTATTTCTTGTATTATTGTGTCAAGGTTCTTTTTTTTTTAATCACACTTTCAGATAATCCAATTATTCTTATATTTTCTCTTCTGGATCTGTTCTCCACATCTGTTGTTTTTCTTGTTTCACATTCTGTGCTACATTTTTATTCTTTATATTTTGTTTTGTAATTTCTTTGTCTCATAGCTTCACTGAACTCCTCTTGCTGAATTCTAATTTTCAAAGGATTATTTTCTTCTTTACTATTCTGTATCTCCTTTTCTAGTTGGCTAACTCCCCTCCCCCCCACCATAAACTTGTTTTTTCTGGAATGCTTTTTATTTATTTAATTTGTTTTAGTTTTTCTTCACTCTCTATCATTTGATTTTTTAAAAATTTTTTTGGAGCCATTTAACATTACTCTTTGGGGGTAGAACAAGCTTTTTTTTTTTTTTTTTTTTTTAACCTCACTGTCCTCCTCTGAAGATGAACCCCAGTCTTCTCTATTCCCATAGTAACTTTCTATGGTTGAGTTCTTTCTTTTTTGCTGATTCAATTTTTAAAAATGAGAAGTAGTAGTGTAAGCATTTCTAATTGTGGGGTGGGTGAATGGTGCCTCTAGCTTCACTTCAATTCTCTCTGACTTGGCGCTCTGGCTTTCCTGCAAGTGCCAAAAATATTTCTGGCCAATTGCCTCTGCAGTCACTGGGTGTGCTGGTTCCTTCTCCCCCTATCTTCCTCCCTCCAGGACCATATCTCTGCAGGATAGCTGGGCCTGTCCCTTCTAATCAGAAAAGATTCCCTCACTCTCCCCAGACCCAGACCCCCCCCCCACCACCTGTCACACTGCCAAGGAGATAAAAAGTTCCCGTGGTTTCCACTAAGGCTACAGTCAAACCCAGCTAGCCCCAGGGCTCCACACTTGCTGATTGTGCAGAGCTAGCTTGGAAGTGTTTGCACTTAGCACAGGTTAACTTCTGGCCTGGGGGCTCTCTGGTGATCTTCATGGGTTGTACCTGGAGGAACCTGTTTCTGTCCCAAGTCTTCTTGCTTTTTCACAAGTCCATATTTGCCTTGAGGCACAATTTGTTCTAAACTGTTTATGGGAGAAATCTAGAGGGCTTGAAATTTTCTGATGTACTCTGCCATCTTCCTAGAATCCTCCCTCCAAGAAGATGTTATTTTTTTAAATAATAGCTTTTTATTTTCAAAATATATGCAACAATAGCTTTCAACATTCACATTTGCAAAACCTTGTGTTCCAAATTTTCTCCATATTCTTAATAATATTTTTTCAATTACATATAAAGATAGTTTTCAACATTTATTTTTGTAAGATTTTTGAGTTCCAAATTTTTCTCTCTCCCTCCTTCTTCTCCCTCATCCAAGACAGCAATCTGATATAGTACCATCGTGTTAAACATATTTTCACATTAGTATATTGTAAAAGAAGAATCAGAACAAAAGGGGAAAACAATGAGAAAAAAACACAAAAAGTGAAATAGTATTCTTCAATCTGTATCCAAACTCAATAATTCTTTCTGTGGATATGGATAGTATTTTCCATTAGAGTCTTTTGGAACTGTCTGGGATAACTGTATTGCTAAGAAGAGCTAAGTCTAACACAAAATATTGCTGTTACATTGTACACTGTAACAGCATTTCTTATAGAACAATAATATTCCATTACACTCATAAACCACAACTTGTTCAGCCATTCTCCAATTGATGGGCATCCCCTCAGTTTCCAATTCTTTGCCACCACAAAAATACCTGCTATAAATATGTTTGTATATGTCGGTCCTTTCTCCTTTTTATGATCTTTGTGGAGTGCAGACCTAGTTGTGGTATTGTTGGATCAAAGGATATTCAGATATTTATACACTTTTATGCATAGTTCCAAATTGCCTTTCAGAATGTTTGGATTAGTTCACTACTCCAACAATGCATTAGTATTCCTATTTCGCCACATCTTTCCCAATATTTGTCATTTTTCTTTTCTGTCTTCTTAGCCAATATCATAGATCTGAGGCAATAGGTCAGAGTTGTTTTAATTTGCATTTTTCTGATCAATAGTGATTTAGAGCATTTTTTTCACATGACAAAAAATAGCTTTAATTTCTTCATACAAAATCTGCTTGTTCATATCCTTTGATCATTTATCATTTGGGGAATGACTGGAATTCTTATAAATTGGATTAAGTTCTCTATATATTGAAAAATTAGCTGCTTATCAGAAACACTTGCTATAAAAATTGTTTCCCAGCTATATGCTTTCTTTCTAATTTTGGTTGCATCACCTTTGTGCAAAACCTTTTTTATTTAATGTAATCAAAACTAAATTATTTCATGGAATTTCATAATGTTCTCTATCTCCTATTCTGTCATTAATTCTTCCCTTCTCCATAGAGCTGACAGTTAAACCATTCCTTGCTTTCCTATTGTGCTGATAGTATCACCCTTTATATGTAAATCATTTCCGTATTTTGACCTTATCTCGGTATAGATTGTGAGTGGTCTACACTTAGTTTCTGCTATACTATTTTGCGTTTTCCCAGCAGTTTTTGTCAAATGGTGAATTCTTTGGATTTATCAGACAGTAGATTATGATAGTCATTGACTTATTGTATCTTCTGTATCTAAACTATTCCACTGATCCACTATTTCTTAGCCAGTACTGAATAGTTTTTATGACTGCTGCTTTATAATATAGTTTTAGATCTTGTATAGCTAGGTTGCTTTCCTTTGCATTCTTTTTTAAATTAATTCCCTTGAGATTCTTGACCTTTTATTCTTCCAGACAAATTTTGCTATTCATTTATCTATCTGTATATAATAAATTTTTGGTAGTTTGATTGGTATGGTACTGAACAAATAGATTAATTTAAACAGAATTGTTATTTTAATTATATTAGCTTGGCTTACTAGAAGCAATTGATATTTTTTTCCCAGTTGTTTAGATCTGACTTTATTTGTGTGAAAAATGTTTTGTAATTGTGTTTATATAGGTCATGGGTTTGTCTTGGCAGGTAGAGTCCCAAATGTTTTATATTGTCTACGGATGTTATAAATGGAATTTTTCTTTCTTTTTCTCATTGCTGAGATTTGTTAGTAATATATACAAATGTTGATGATTTATGTGGATTTATTTTATATCCTGAACTTTGCTAAAATTGTTAATTATTTCAAGTAGTTTTTTTTATTTAATTTTCTAGGATTCTTTATGTATACCATCATATCATCTGCAAAGAGTAATAGTTTTTTTTCTTAATTTTCTCCAGAGGTTTTTTGGATCTAAATTTTCTGAAACTGTATTTATGTCCTTAATTCCTTTCTTATTTATTTCGTGGCCAGAGGTATCTAGTTCTGAGATGAGGAGGTTAATTTCCCCCACTCAAGAAGTTGTGTTGTCTATTTCTTCCTATAACTTTCTTAACTTCTTCTCTAAGAATTTGGGTGCTACATGACTTGAGGTGTATATGTTTAGTACTGATATTTTTATTGATTATGATGAGATGTAGTTTCCTTCCTTTTCTCTTTTAATTTGATCTATTTTTTCTTTTGTTTTGTCTGAGATCAGGATTACTATCCCCGCCCTTTATTTTTTACTCCAGCTAAAGCATAAACAATTATATTCTAGACTTTTATCTTTATTCAGTTGTATCTCTCTGCTTCATATGTAGTTATTGTAAACTATATATTATAGAATTCTTTTTTAATCTACTTTGCTATCCACTTCTATTTTATGGAATATTTAATCTCATTCACATTCATATTTATGATTAATATCCATCTTATTTTCCCCATTTATTCTTTTCTCTCTCCTTTTACAATGTTTCTCCTCAACAGTGTTTTGCTTCTGCCCATCACCTTTTCAATATACCTTCCCTTTTATTGCCTTCCCTTTTATTTCTCCTTTCCCCTACTACTTCTCTCTCTATAGAGTAAGATACATTTCTATACCCAGTTTATTGTATTTATTATTCCTTCTTGGATCCAAATCAAATGAGAATAATGTTCAAACAATGTTCTTCCTCTCTCTTCTTTCCCTCTTTTGTAATCTCTCTTTTGTGCCTCTTCATATAATATAATTTGTGGTATTCTACCACTCCCTTTTCTCTTCTCTTAGTATAATCGTTTTTTACCCCTTTTAAAAAATAATCACTTCAAAATCAACTTATACTCACAACTTTTGTGTATGTATACTCCTTCTAAGTGCCCTAATAGAGATACAGTTCCCAAGAGTTTAAGTATCTTCTCTTGCAGAGATGTAAGTACTTTAATCTTTTTGAGTAATACTTCTCCCTTTCCTGTTTACCTTTTAATGCATCTCTTCAATCTTATATTTGAAGATCAAATTTTCTGTTCATCTCTAATCAAAGTCCCTTATTCATTGAATATCCATCTTTTCCCCTGAAAGATTATGCTCAGTTTTGCTGGATAGTTGATTCTTTGTTGTAATGCAAGCGCCTCTGCCTTCAGGAATGTCATATTTTGACATTTTTTGAGTCCTCTGATACTTAAATGTAAAAGTTACTAAATCCTATATAACCCTGACTGTGGTTCCTTGATATTTGATTTGTTTTTTTTTTCTGTAACTGCTTGCTGCATTTTCAAGGAAATACTCTTGAGAGGGGCCTTTTCAGTGTGTCCAGTTTGCCTACTATGGAACTGCTGTATCCATCACTACATGGGTAGTGTAGTCTCCACTATTGGCTACCTGCATCTTTAAAATTTACAAGATTGAACAGTTTACCTTTTTTATCCTCTTTGTTTTTCTACTGCTTTCCTCTCTGTTGAACTTACTAGAAATATTACCTTTGATAAGACCCTAGTTTTCTCATCAACAAAATAGAGAATAGTTAATCCTATAGGTACTACTAGTACTTGTATCATTGAGAGGAAATTATTCTCAATCATCGGGTACCATGATAAACTCTTATTATTGTTTAGGAAGGAAGGCATGTAATAATTTTCATATATTCAAGAAGATAATTATATGGAAGAGAGAAGAAAATTATATGGAATTATGACATAGGCAATAGAATGCCTTCTATAGAATCAAGACCTATGTTCAAAGTCTGCCTCTCATACATACTAGCTGTATGATTTTAAGACAGTAGCATAACTTTTCAATACAGGACCCAAAGCAACTTAAAGGAGGAGCTGCTGAATTACATTTAAGGATGGAGTTTCAGCTCCATTCAGTCTCTACACCAGTGACATTACAAGTCTAGGCCCTTCCACCTACCATTTACCATCACCACTATCATCATCATCATCATCATCAACAACAACAACAACAACAACCCAGAATATAAAGTAAAGACACAAATTAAAAATAATGAAGTCACAGTACCAGCAAAATATTGTAATTGATGTTCTTTTGAAATCTAACCTAACTTAGTGGCCCTAACATAACTTAGTGGCACAATGGATAGGGTGCTGGGCCTGGAGTCACAAAGATTTGAATTAAAATGTGGCCTCTGTTATGTACTAGCTGTGTCATCCTGGAAAAGTCACTTATCTTCTGTCTGCCTCAGTTTCCTCAACTGTAAAAAGGATAATAATAGTATGTTCTTCAGATAGTTGCTGTGAGGATTGAAACATATTGATAAATATAGTAGGCATATGGTAGACACTTAATAAATGCTTGTTGACTTCTTTTTTGTAATTTTAGGAATATATAAAACATGATAAATAAGAATTTTAAGATAATCATTACATAAATTGGGCTCACATTTTGAGCTTTTTTTCAGTCATAAGTGTGGAGGTAGTGAGGTTGGTGGGAGGAGACAGTGGCAAAGAGAGAAAGGGTTTGAAACTGGAAGTATTTCTTAATTGGATGAGGATAGGAGGATTGGACCTGGCAGGCTTTAGGAGGAAGCATCTGCCAAGTAGTTATGGCGCCTATCTCTAGGTTCCAGCTTCCTGACTCTCCAACAATTCATCTGTAGGTGCTGCTTATATCCAAAATTTATGAACAACTAGGTAAAATCATTTACGTTTCTTCCACACCATTTCTTTCAAGCATTTTGCTGCTTGTGTGTTAATGGTATCTGAAAGGAAATGAAAATGAGAAAGAAATGGAGAAAGTGATTCCTTCAGCAAGCATGTATACAGAAGATGTTAGGGAATGCATGAATGAATGAATGAATGAAATGGATGAATTTCCTGACATAATTCCCTTTGCCATTTGTAGGGTTTGCCTTTAGTACAAGAATGGGAAATCAATAATGTTTGCCTTCCATTATTAAATCTTCTCTTTTTGTATCCTTTTCCTTTCTTACTGATCCTCTCCCTCAATGCCACTGATTCTTTGCCATTATTTTCCCCATAAAAATCTATTTTAATAAAAGCTTTGACACATATCCACATTGAGCTATTGATGAGTAATAATGGCTTAACACCTTACCTGCTCTCTCCCTAAGCATTTTAACATTCTGACAGAGCCTTAAGTTAACAAAATGAATCTCTGATGATAAAATTTTAGCTACTTTTCAGTTGACATATTTTAGGAAAGGAGAAATGCCTTGGGATCTTTTCACATAAAGTAGTTATATAAAGTTGGTTATGACTACAAATAGAATGGATATTTCATGATATTTTGCTTTGGGAGTGGAGCAGAGGAAATACATATTTGGAAATGAAGTCAGAAAATCATGGAATCATAGAGCTAGATCTTCATCATGAAGTCTGACCCTATTTTTTATAGATAAGGAAACTTTTTTGAAATTAAGACTTTAAAATGAGATTAAGATTGTTATCTTCCAATGATTGAGATGGCTGGACACTAGAAAATTCCATAACTTGAGATTTGATGTTCTTTCTCTATGATAATTTTCCTTCTATACAATGATATCAGCGATCTCCAGGAATAATAATAATAATAAAATTTCTATTAGACTTTAATATTTCCAAGGAGTTTTGCATGCATTATCCTATTTGATCATTGCAGAATTTACCCTATGAGGTAATTATTACAGTTATTATCCTAATTTAAGGAAAGTGAGACTCAAATAGTTTAAATGGTTTGGCCATGCTGCTTTAGGAGCAAGTCCCAAAATCTCTCTAAGGGTTTGGATTGTTAGTATATGCTGATGTAAGGACCAAGAATGAAGCTAAAAATGTAGAGGATACAATGACCTTCTGCTATAGACTTAGCTTGGTGCACTTTTAACTATTTATCCACATGAAAGACGAAAGGAATTTAGGATTTGAAAACAAAACCTCAGAATGAGGATCTTAATTCTATCTCAGAAATACTTAGTAGTTATTGTGCAAATTTTCATTAGTTGGTCTATACTTTTAGAGATTAGATTTGGTAAGTATATGGAATATTTACCATGAGCTATCAAGGATTTTAGGTAAAGTAACCCAAGTCCCTAGATCAGGCAGAAGAATAAAAAGAAAAGACTAAGCCTAAGAATACTGGCTAAATGGGAAGATTGTTTTCTTTATCCTAAAGAGTTTGGTGCTAGCTATGAGAATCTCCTGCTGGGGTGTAATGCTTTATTTTCTAAGACCCTGAGGGAACGAGAAAGGAAAACACAAGGGAAGATGCTTTGTTGGCACTAGGTAAGGATTTCTGCTTTTTTCCAAAAGGGATGGAAGAGACCTGTTGGCTTTAAGCTAAAAAAGAGTATAGCTGTACCTTTTCTTTTCCTGAGAAAGAATAAATGAAAGATTTAAACAGGGACCAAGCTGGCGTCAGAAAAGTCACATTGAGAAATTATAGAATGGCATCTAGTCAGTGTTCCAGAGAAAGTACAAAATCACCAGGAAACAGAGCTAGTAGGAGGAAGATGCTGATTTTATTAGAAGACAGTAGTTCTACAGTGTCAGAGATATGACTTTCTCTTGCAATTCCTTAAGTGTACTTATCTTTACCTTTAAGTGTTCCATATACATATATACATTATATATATATTTATGGGAGAATATTCTTTATCATGATAAGAAAAATGTTTTATTGATACTTTTCTTATTATGCTATTTTCTTAAGTGGATTTGGAGTAATTGTGTCTTCTGTCTGACCATTGAAGGTAAATACCTCAGAGGTAGTTAGGAGCTATGATATTCAGAGATGTGGAATTACTGAGAAGCCTGAACCTGAAATAACCATTTTTGGGGGGAAGTCATGTGATTTGATGGGTGCTATTCTACTGATACATGTAGTAAATATGGGAAGAGGGACTAGAATTGGGGGAATCTCCTTGCTAAGAATCTAACAATTGTTTGACTGCACTGTGCTGCCTCATAACAGAAACTGGATCCTTGCCAACTAGAAAGGACATAAAGTCAAGTCAGCAGGCAAAAGACAATTTGACACCTGTCCAATGAGTCTTTCACATCCGGCATGTGAGTCTTCATCAATTTTATCCATTTGTAACAGCATTATTGTTCAATTTCAAGTTACTTATCTTAGAGAGTGAGAAACAATGAAAAGCTACTATGAAATATGATCAGAAAATACTTCCTAAATGAACCAATAAGGAGATCATAGTGCAGGATTTTAAGAGAAAGTCTTGATGCTAAATAACTCCAGCGATTCCCAGAAATCAAGGCTTCCCAGAAATTCTTCCTGATGTATAGTGCATTTCTGATTTACATAAACAAATCGAGCAGAGATTTTACTCAACGAGCTCTTCGAGATTTATCTTTGTCAAATGTGAGGAAAGCTGGCAAAGTGCAGCATCTGTGTGATTCAGGACTGCTTTTTCATCGAGGCCCCTGCAGTCCCAATATAACAATATCTCCAGGAAACTGCAAATATTCACTTGATTTCAATTAGCTGCCTCCACACAGTCCATTGGCTCTTCAGCTAGCCCAGAAAACATGATTTTTAACATTGCTTAAGCTGCATGACTTGACAGATAAGCACTGAACTCCTACCTAGTCATTACTGAGCAAGAGCCTTTTGTGTTTTATCAGTTTACCTGCTGGTATTTATTTAACATGATTTGCGATGGACTTTAACTTTTTTTGTCAGTTTGAATTTCAATTTGATATTAATTTATCTCCATCTTCTGATTAATGCAATTCTCCATCTATGACCCAGCATTGAATTTGTCTTTAAAAAGGTACAAATCTGGGAATTAAACAGTCTCAACTCCCCAGTGCTACTTTTAAGTTAGCACAGGCCCCAGCAAGCTTTTGAACCCCTGACAAGAGAAAGCACTGACATCTTTCTGTCAACATTTTCCTCAACCACAAATTGCTCATGCATTAGGATTTTTCTAGAAATGGCACAAAAAAGTTATGAAGCAAATGTATTCCTGAAATGCAGGGTTGCAAGTCAGGGTAATTTCAGAGTATAGCACATAGGCTGAAAAGATGGCCAATGCAAGAATTGGATTTAACTATAGATGATAACCCAATTTTCTACATAGCCTTGTAACTCAATAAGTCTTTAATGGCTTCATAGATAAACAGATGGATGTCATCAAAAGGCACAGGATGATAAATCTGATTGGTGTCTGAATGATTTTGCACTACTTTATCCCCAAAACAAGTAGCAAGAGAAATATGCAAAAGGAAAAAGCAACAAAAGACTCAGCATGGGAATTTAAATTGTTTGATTAGAAACAGTTGTGTTTTCCCAGTAGCATAATCCTAAAAGCAATCAGGATGTCAAGGGACAGAAAATTCAATATATCTTTTTAATGAGGGTTCTTCATTTGAAGATTTACATTTTGGGGGGGTTGGGTTTATTTGTTCTATTTATTTATTTGACTCTGTTTTGTTTTATACACTTTTCCAAATATTCATCTAGAGTTTGTTGGAAGATTATGACTTTTAATTTTCTGTAATAGTGCAGAATTATAGACTTAAACCTCAGCTGCCCCATTTTTGTTGGTCAAAGAAATCATTATTTGACTTTATTTTCCATACAATTTTTTAATATGGGGGCTTCAGGAAAAGCTTTGGAATAGATCTTAAAAACCATACAAAAATGTATGTGGCATCTTAGGATGTTTTATAATCTGCAAGGTGGTTGTTATTGGTTCATTGGCTGTTACATCATCACTGACTAACCTGATGTTAATGACACCTCAGCTAGCCCCTGAAAGATCACTGGAAGACATGTAACTCTTTCCTGTTCCTCTTCTTTCTCTGCTGTAAATTCTCAGTAGCAGAGAACTCTAGCAAAAGTCTGATGTTGCAAAGTAGGGGTGGCTGTTCAGGGAAAACTAAAGCAATAAGGAACATTTTAGAATGACAGATTGTTGTTTTGATTTCTTCTTTGCCTTACTATAAGCATCTGGCTAGAGTGGAAAGACTTCCAGCAGAATGGGACAGTGATTCTGAATACCTTAGTGTGGGGACTAAGCCATGTTTTAGTTATATGAATTTATCTCCCCATTTTTAATCATAAACCTTCATAGGCTTCTAGATCTAAATCTTCAAGGTACATTAAAGGCTACCTAGTTTAACCCTGTCATTTAGAGATGAGAGAACTGAAATCAAGGGTACATAAAGGACTTACCTAAAGTCATACAAGTAGTAGATATTAAAGGTGAGATTTGAACCTCAGTACTCTTACTTCAGAGCCAATGTTCTTGGATTTAGTCTTGTAAGATTTTATTCATACACAATTCTGAACATTACTTTGTGAGAAATCCAAAGAATCTGACAGTCCGTGTAGAAAGATTTAAGTCAAATTCTATACACAGATTAATCTCCTCTAGACGTCATTATTATGCGTGCAGAAGAGCCCAAAAGCAAGACAGAAGAGATATTAAATATAATAAGAAGAAATGCCTTTCTTATTTTGGTAACTATATGAAAAATATATTGAAGGGAAGAGACTAGAAATCAAGAGTTATGTAAGGACACTATTGAGATAGTAGAGAAAGCAAGTGTTGAAAGTTGTAACAGTATGAATGAAGACAAAGAAAAGCATTAGGGATAATGTGGAGACAAAATTAACAGGATTTCACAAATAACTGGATGTTGGAAATGATAAGAAATGATTCTTACTCTCTAGAAGGAGCATGAATAGCTAGGGGTAAAGGGACTCTCATTGCTATAACTAGAAATAGGGAAATTGGGAAGAAGGGCACATTCTTGGGTGGTAAGATGTTGAGTTTAAGGTGCTGATAGGACATATTCGGTTAGTTAACAAATATTTGTTGTCTATTATGTGCCAGGATCTGTGCTAAAGGCTGGGAGTGGAAAGGAAAAACAAATAACAAAACAAAGAAAAAACAGTTTCTACCTTGAGGAATTCACAGATAGATGTCCAGCAAAAATTTGGAGCGTTGGAAAGGAAACTCAGGGCTGGCTAAAAGGAGTCATCAGCACAGAAGCACTAATTGAATCCACAAGAATGACAAGAAAATGAAAGGTAAGGAATCTCTGAATAAAATACTAATTCTTAGATTGTCATTTAATACCATATATAATCAGGCTTCAATTTTCTTTTCTAATCTTACTAATCAATAAAAAAGAATAGAAAAGAAGGGCATATTGGTGGGCCAAAAACTCAATTTGAGTCAACAGTGTGGTATATGGCAGTTTCCCCTTCCCCCTATCAATCCAATAAAATGATAGGTTACATAAGAAGAGACATGATGTCTAAAAAAAGGAAGAATTGAATTGTTTTATTCTGTATCCCAGTCAGACCCTATGTGAACTACTATGTTTAATTCTTGGTTCAATATTATAGAAAGGTAATTAATTAAATAGAGAGTGTTCAGAAAGGAAGAACTAGAATGCTCTTCTTTAAGGTCTTTAAGATCATGTTATTTGAGGATCAGATTAAAGCACTGGGCATGATTCTCCTGGAGAAGATTTGACAGGTGAATATGATTGGAGGTGAATATGATAGTTGTTTACAAATAATTGAAGGATTATCATGGAAAGAAAAACTATACTTAAAATTATTTCTTTTGATTCCATAAATCAGATTGTGGAATAATGTTTCACAGAGAGGTAAATTTCTGCTCTATATGAAACAAAACTTCCTAACAATTAGAGCTATTCACAAATAAAAAAGACTGCATTTTATAGTAACGTGGAATAATGGATAGAGCCCTAAATCTATGAGCCCATGACCTTACACCCTACAAAGATGTTATATGTATCAAATGAGAAATATACACAATACATTTATTTATAAATATGCATATATGTGCATGGATACATCATACATCATATTATATATATACCTATATTTATGTGTATATGTATGCATATGTATATATATGTTTATTTATTTTTTATATATATACAGACACATACATACACACATACCCATGTCATAATCTTCTGTGTCCATGCTATGTCCTGTCTTAGAGATTGAACTTCCTGAAGGCAGGGCCACATTATCTTTCATTTTTGTAGCTCTATTATTTAGCACCATGCCATATACACGATATGCAATTTGTGTTTGGTGGTATAATTTACAACTCTTCAATGACAGATGATCTGATTTCACTTTGAATTGAGTACATAGACAGGATTAGTTGGGGAAATGTGGAAGATTTTTAGGCCTGAAAATAAATCAGTCATGTTAATGGCCCTTATTCCCTCGACTAAATGTTGCTTGCAAATATTTTCAATAGAAAAGAATAGATTAATGGGTATCGTTATCTTGGATACTTCCCAAGGGCAAAGTCAGGGTATTTTTAGAGACTCTAACTAGAATATCTCAATTTTTTCCTTCCCAAGCCCATTTTCAGGTCTTAAAGACTGCCAAAAACCCTCTTTCCATTTATCTAGAAAAGGCATTTGCTAATGTGCCAATATTTGTATTTTGCTATAAACTTGTGCTAAAAGTAAGAAGCAGCATCTAAAGAGAGATAATCCCCTTGAGGACTTCAGTAGCTTACTGAGAAGTCACTTCTGGTCTTGAATCTGGTTATTTAGCCTTGTTGACTGTAAAGATCAAATGTCAATTAAATCAGATGCAATGGCATCCCTAATAGCCAGCTCATTCAGAGTTGTATATAGCAAATTTGATGCCTGATTATAACCATACTATTTGCTTCAGAGTTTAAAACAATTCAACTGAAGGAAAGGAAAGATTGGTAGGGGCTCCAGAGAGTCTTCAGATATTTGGACATAAAGTTTCATTGAGAGAATCCTTTGGTTTCTACCTTCATTCTCTAATCAAAGAACAGAAATGTCATAACTATTAACAGGAGGAATATTGTTTTCCAAGATCATAGGGTCATAGGTCTACAACTAGAAAAAACCTCATTTAGTCCAACTTCTGTATTGCAGATAAGTTATGGAAGCCTAGCTATGTTAAATAACTCTCCAAGGACATGCAGGTATTTAACATCATTAAAGCTGAAAGTCATGAGTTCTAATCCTGGTTCTAGCACTAATTAATTATTTGACTTTACTTATATACTTAATTATATACCTCAGTTGTTTTTTTTTTTTTCAATTTGTCAAGGAAGGGTATTATCTGCCCTAATTCACAGGCCGAAGATAAAATGTGTACTAGATGTAAAAGTACTTAAAAACATTGAAATTATTACATGAACAATGCTAATAATAGCAATAGACATTTATTTGATGCTTTCCTATTTTCAAAGCTCTTAAATCATATAATTTGATCCATTCAACAATCTTATGAGGTAGGCACTGTAACTTTCAATATTTTATTTTGCATTTGAGGAAACTGAGCCAAAGTGTGGTTAAATAATTTGTCATAGTCATGTGTAATAGTATCAAATTCTAGACATGAACTCCTTATGTGAGAAAATCTGCTAGGAAAACTAGAAAGCAGTCTGGCCGAAATTAAACATAGACTAACCCCTTACATTTTACTCTACAGTACATTTTAAATGAATATATATGTATGTATTTTTGTAAAAGATCATATAATGAAAACAAAATGGAAGAGAAGTAGATCATATACTATTCACGGCTACGAGTAGAAGATATATTCTTAACCAAAGTCAGAAGCTCTAATAAAAGATTAAAGAGACTAAAGTAATTACATGAAACTGAAAAGCTTTTATACAAATGAAATTAATGGACATAAGATGAGAAAGGAAGTTGTTGAATAAGAAAGCATATTTTTTGTATCACATTTTTCTGATAAGGATTTAGAATCTAAGATATATAAATAATTAATATGTATATCTACACATATGTATTTATATATGGAAAAACAGATAAATAGGAAGTCAAAATAGATGAACACTTATGAAAAGAATAGGAAACTATAAATAACCATATTAAAGAATACTCCACATGTATTTTTTTAATCTAAATCCAGTACTTGTTCTAACTATACCGTCATACTTCATGTTAGATATTATAATCATCATCCTCTTCATCATCATCATCATCATCATCATCATCATCTCATTCTTCTTATCTTTTTGCGATTTATTAAAATCTAAAGGATTCTGTGGCTAGATAATAATCTTGAATTGATCCTCATATATATAATGTTCTATGACTAAGAGGTAGGTTAAAAGAGGTTGGAAGAAGTTTGGTATTGAATAAAAGTATTAGGATGTAAGCTCATCCTTAGTTGGCTAGTTGAAAGCATCTTCAGTTTGTTCCTAGTAAGTTCCTAGTAAGAGAGAGTAAGTTCCTAGTAAGAGATAGGACAACAGAAATGATTTGTACTACAATATGTTCCTTCAAGATTTTAATTTCCATTGTTAGATTTCTATATCTTGAAAGCTTTTGGGGCAGTTAGGTGGCACAATAGATGGAGCACCAGCCCTGAAGTCAGGAGGACCTGAGTTCAAATTTGGTCTCAAGACACTAAACATTTATTAGCTGTGTGACCCTGGGCAAATCACTTAACACCAATTGTCTCAGCAAACAAATAAACAATATTAGAAAGCAAAGGAATCAGTGGAGTTTTAAAAAAAAATTAAAATACACATTACTTTATGAATCATGTTTGAAGAAAAATACTAGAACAAAAGGGAAAAACCATGGAAGAGAAAAAAAAAAAACAGAAAAAAATTGAACATAGCATAGTTTTTTTGGTTGTTTTTCTGGATGCAGATAGCATTTTCTGTCCAAAATTTATTGGGATTACCTTGCATCACTGAACCATTTAGAAGAACTAAGTAAGTCTTTCATAGTTGATCATCACACCTTCTTACTGATATTGTGTACAATGTATTACTTGTTTCCAATGAAGTCTTTAAAAAATTTAGTCAAGAAGAAGCACCATTTATAATGGGGATAAACTTGAAAACTTCCCAATGAGAACAGGAGTCAAACAAGAATGTCCATTTTCACCAATATTATTCAACACTGAATTAGAAAGTACAAGAAGTGCAATTGCTATAGCAATAAGACATGAAAAAAAGAAATTGAAAGAACAAAAATAGGCATTAAGGAAACAAAATTATCACACTTTGTGGATGATATGATGGTATACTTAAAGAACCCTAGAGAATCAACTGAAAAAAAAACTATTTGAAACAATTAACGACTTTAGCAAATTTGCAGAATATAAAATAAACCCATATAAATCAGCAGTATTTCTATATACTACCAACTAAACTGAGCAGAAAGAAATAAGAGAAAATTCCATTTAAAATCACTGTAGATCGTATAAAATACATGGGAGTCTACCTATCAAAACAAAACCAAAGATCATATAAACAAAATTCATATTATTCTTCATATAAATAATGACAGGTCTAAATAATTGGGGAAATATTAATTGTTCATGGATAAGTTGAGCCAATATAATAAAAATGACAATTCTACCTAAATTAATCTACGTATTTGATACCATATCAAACTACTAAGAATTAATACAAAGAATTAGTACTTACTAATTACTAATAATTATTTTATAGAACTAGAAAAAAATTATAACAAAATTCATCTAAAAGGAAAGGTAAAAAAATATCAAAGGAGTCACTGAAAAAATGTTTAGGACAACAACCTAGCAATTCCAGATTTCACATTATATTATCATGTGGTAATCATCAAAATAATCTGCTAATGACAAAGAAATAGAATGGTAGAGTAGTGGAATTGATTAGGTACACAATACAAAATAGTGAATGACCATAGCAATTTAGTGTTTCTTAAATAAAAAAATCCAATCTTTTGGGGTAAGAACTCAACATTTGACGAAAAAAATTGCTGAAAAACTGGAAAGCAATTTGGTAGAAACATGGCAAAGAGCAACATCTCACACTTTATAGAAGGAAAAGATAAAAAAATAAATAAATGATTTAGACTTAAAGGATTAAATTGTAAAATAAGTAATTATGATGATATGAAATTAAAAAGTTTTTTGCACAAACAAAAATAATGTAGCCAAAATCAAAAGAAAAAATAGGAAATTGGGAAAATTTTTATAGCAAGTTTCTCTGATAAAGGCCTCAGTTCTCAAATATATATATATATATAAACTTAAAACTATATAGAGAACTAAGCCAAATTTATACAAATTTATACAAATTAGAGCCATTTCCATAGGTAATGGCAAATGGTAAAGGATATGAATAGGTAGGTTTCAGAAAAAATTAAAACTATTAATAGTCACATAAAATTCTCTAAAGTACTACTAGTTAGAGATATGAAAAGTAAAAACAACTCAGATACCATTTCACACATATCAGATTGACTAATGTAACAGAAAATAAAAATGTCAAATTCTAGGAGAGGGGGTGTGAAAAAACTGGACATTAATGCACTATTGATAGATTTGTAAACTATCCCAACCATTCTGGACAACACCTTAGGACTATGCCTACAGAACTACCAGCAAGACCACTATTAGGTCTGTATCACTAAGTGATTAAAGGAAAGGAATAAATGAACTATTTGTACAAAATATTCATAACAGTATTTTTTGTGGTGGAAAAAAAATTGGAAATTGAGGGAATTCCTGACTGGGATGGAATACTATTATGATTTAAGAAATGATGAGCAGGATGGTTTTAGAAGAATTTGGGAAGACTTATATGAATTGATGCAAAAGTAAGTGGGCAGAAGCAGAAAAACATTGTGTACTGTAACAATATTGTAAAGTTGATCAACTGAGAAAGACATTTACTCTGATCAAAATAATGATGCAATGCAATTCCAAAGGACCCATATAAAAAATTCTCTTCACCTCCAGAGAGAGAACTGATGAATTTCTAATGAAGACTGAAGCATTCTTCTTCCTTTTACTATTTTGTTTTATTCTTTTATTTTGTTTTTTTTCCCACATGGTCAATATGGAAATATATTTTATATGACCTCACCTGTATAGGTGAAATCAAATTTCTTGCTTTCCTAAGGTAGGAAACAGGGAGAGAATATGGATCTCAAATTTTTAAAAAATTATTATTAAAATTCTATAATTAGGAAATCTTTAATTTTTTATTGAACAACTAAATACAAAATAAGAAAAAATAGAAAAAGAAAGGCAGAAAAAAGGAAAACAAAGTAAAAAACAGAACAAAACACTGTCATTCTCAGCAGAACATCAGGGAGTATTCAAAAGTAACAATAAATTTCTATTTTAAGAAAGCATATATAATAATGGAAGACATTATATTTGTAACTCTTCATCTTTTCTTTGCTTCCTTGTAGATTATTCTTTTTGTTCTCTGCTGTACACTTTTTACTTCATTCATTTTCCTCCTTTCTTTATTCCTTCCTCCCCCATCATGCTATAATTAAGCACTGATACATACATACATATACACACATATCTGCACATCCATGTACCCACATACATATATTTATATACCACACACAAACACATTTACACATACTTAGACATGCATCTAAAAATAATGATATGGATAATATGTAATATAAATTTATCTCTTGATTGAATTTTAAAATTTGCCTGAAATTAATGATTACTACCCCTTCTTTTTACAAAATAAGTTTTTCTCCTAATCCTTGTTATTGTGTTTGCATAGATCTCTTCTTTCCTATACCTGTTACCTCTTCCACTTTAGTTCTACTCCTTAACTTTCCTTGCCATTTCTTAACCTCTTCTATCCACAGATCCCTCCCTTATCTTTTCCCTCCACTCTTTCTCTCCCTCTTTATCCCATTCTCATTAATCTACTTTTCTGTATCCCACCTTATCCTAGGTCACCCTTTCCCTCCCTCCTTTTCCCTCCTCCATTAATCTATACACCTTGTCCCACAATAGTAATACTATAAATCCTTTGATACACTACCTTATCCTAGTCCCTCCCCCCTTAAAAAAAAGAAAGAAGAAACCCATATTACTAATAACAAAAATGAAAATAGTTAATTTTGCTGGATTTAATATTTTTGGCTGAAGGTCTAATTGTTTTAATTGTGGCTATATAATATTACACTCTTATTATAACTGCTCCTAGATCTTATACAATTTTAATTATAGCTGTAGCTGTCAGGGAAGTGAAAGTTCTTTGTGGTTTGGACTGAGACTAGCCCCAGGGCTTTCACTTGCTATTCTAGTGGAGCCAAGATAGAGGTTCAACTTTGGTTCTGGAGTATTTTCTCTGGGCCTGTAGGATTGTCTCAGGAGGATTCTGGGCTTGTAGGATTGTCGCAGGAGGATTCCTATTCTGTAAAGAGTCTTATTTATTTTTCACCCAACTGTGTTTACCTTAAGGTGCGATTTTGTTTTGTTTGTGGGGAAAATCTGGAGAACATGGAATTTTTTGACCTACTTGCCATCTTTACAGAATCTTTCCATTAGGAAATAATCATTTTTAAAATGTAAGGAAGGAGTGGATAGAACACCAGGAGTGAAGTCAGGAGGACCTGAGTTCAAATCTGATGTCAGACACAACACTTCCCAGTGTTCTAGACTGGTCAAGTCACTTAACTCCAGTTGCCTCACGGGAAAAAATGTAAGGAAGGAGTTTTTTTAATGTGTGTTTTTAAAAAATATCTAAATGTTATCATTTTAAATCAAATAATAAAATGTTGTGGTTCCATTCCTTTTAAATTTGGAAGTCATACTTAGTTCTACTGAAGCATGGTAATAATGTATAAAAGATTAAGAACTATAATATGTTTAAATTATAACCCTGAAAAAATGTCACATTATCTATAAATTGTTTTTTGACATTATTGCATTGGTATTGTGCATATTTTAGCTGGTCTCATACTTTTAGTATAGATCATAGGTTATAATTCTTCATAAAAAAGTTTCCATACCAATTACATCTAGGTTTATTTTCTGTGCAGTAATATTAGCTGCGTAGGCTATTTATGTTAATTTCTTGTACAAACATATTTTTCTTGGTCCATAGGTGACTTGCCATTTTAAACTGTTTACTTTTCTCATAAATCCTTACTAGCAAAACATCTTTTTCACTGATACATTAATTTCAAGAGGGAAAAAAAAATCAACTATTTAAAAAAAAAAATCCAAACGGTGGTAAATACATTAGGCATCTATGAGCTAGAATGGAGTCCTTTCTAACTCAGCACTGGGAATCATTATTAGAACATCATGTCCAGTTTTAGTCTGTATTTTAAAAAAACCCACTATAGAACATTCAGAAAAGAGTGACCAATATTTCAAAAGAGATAGATATATGGAAAAGTGAAAGAAGTTAGATTTGTTTAGCCTGAAGGGAATAAGAAGGCAAGATGAGAGGAGTAAGTTACTTGCCATCTTCAAACAAAAGATGCCACAGAGTAGTCTTTTATCTCTAATGGATAAATGGCAGAAGATTACAATAAGTGAGACTTCAGTTAGACATCATGTAGAATGTTTGTGATGTATAACTAGATTGCTTGATTAACAAACATCTCAAAATATAAGCATTCAAATGAGTATTTTCATTGAGAGTTATCCCATTTGTAAATTTTTTTTTTCCAGCAATTGGACTCAGGACCTTCTCTCCTAATCATGTCCATAGCTCTTTTTGGGGAACCTTCTTCAGAGCCAGTATAGAGGTCATTCAAAAGAAAAAATACAAATAAATAATTGAATAGAAAGATAAATAAAAAGAAGATTTGTTACTTCATATTTTATTTTTTTGTTGTGAATTAGATTAACTTAGGTTAATTACCTTATATACCCCTCCAAAATTATGTGTTTTATCAAAAGATGAACATTTATTGCAAAAAAAAAGCAAACTGCTTTTATATATGTATGACTTTATCAATAAAGATATTCAAGAGACTTGTGATTACTGAAGTTATTCCTTAAGTAGTCTGGGGGGATCACAGGATTATTGGACCCAGGAATGACTTTAAAAGAGATCACAATCATTTGGATTTTTAATTCAATTCCACAAGAATTTGATGAATACTTATAATACTTTGTTAGATTCTGGGGATGAAAAGACAAAAATGACAAAAAACTCAAACCAAACCAAATAAACGAATAAACAAGCTTTGCTCTTAAGGATCTTACATTCCAATTTCTAGTATATTAGCCAGAAAATCAGTCATATTACCTTATATATTAGTTATATTCCATAGACAAAGGAGGATATAATTCTGGAACAAGCTAAATTGTAAAGGAAGATGGAGCATTTGTAGGTTTGAAGCTGTTTACAAAGGAGAGAGACTATTATTTATCTTGATTGTGGTTTGCTAGGAGGCAGCAGGCTGCACCAGATGACCTCTCAGGGTCAATTCCTGCTATCTAATTCTATTATGCTAATGAAGTTCATGCATGCAGACAGGAAATGTGGGTTGTTGCAGTAAGAAACAAGTATAACTGGAAACACAGTTTGACTGACAGTTTGCCACTTATGGTAAGTGGGCATTAACCTTGTTTGTTAACATTTTTCTACCAAGAAAGACAGTATGAGCCAATAGAAATTTCCCTTGTTTAACATGATAAGGGACAAATAGATAAGTGTCCTTAGGACAGGATAGTCAAAAAGACAATCAGAACAATAGTAAGCAACAGTAGTATTTCCTCTGTTTTAAAGCAGGGCAGAAGCACCCTGTATTTGACCAAGTAGTTGACATCCATATTAATTTTCTGGGAGCCAACCAGTCAGCTTAGAACTAATATTTAAAATATGACAACAGTTCTCTACAGTGTGAGAGTATTAGGATTACAGGAAGATAGTTAAATTAATCACTGCTGCCTAGATTCAGTATGATCATGGCAGAGGTTTGGATTTATTTTTTCATTAGCATATTATCGATTGGAACAATTAGACCCAGCAGGCCTGAAATTCCCAGGATATCACAAAATCAGCAGCTGCATTTTTCTTCAGTTGCTGGTGACATATGTGATATAAATTTGCCAATTACCAAGATACAATGGTAAATGTATACCAGTGGTGAAGCCCAGTGTTTGCAGCCTGGAATGTCCTGGGACAAAAGATAAAATAGTATTTTATCTCTGAGAAACTTATTAAATCTCTTATATTTCTTATTGTTCTTTTTATATTGCAAAATATAGCAAATTCATTGCAAGCTCCACACCTATATAACTAGAATCATTTTCCTTATAAATCTTCTATGTTGTTAAAGATTACTCTGGTATCTTATTTCTCATACCTAAATCTTCATCTTATTCTCCTTATGTTATATGTCTTCATTTATTCTGAACTCCTTCACACAGCCTATTGTCTTTTTCTTTTCCCCAGCTGAGAAAAGGTCATAATAGATTTGGAATAAAATTCTCCAGTAAATTTGCCCTGGGAACACCCCCTCCACCCCTGCTCAGTAACAGCACATTCCTGTCAACATAATTTACAGATGTTTTCAATGGGAAAAAGCATTTAGTCCCACATCACAACCACGAGATACTTAATTATTTAAAATATGTTCAACTTTTCAACAAGAAATATGGTAACGCATTGTACTTACTACAAACAATTGAGTACACCATAGATCATCTGGTTTTAAGTCCTTATTAGTAAAGCTATTGAACTAGAAGGCCTACTTTGTCCTGAATTGATCCTTACAAATGGTATTTAAAATGAGAAGCTACATTAGTGAAAATATCTATAAGTTACTAGAATTTGAATTTATAAGAAAAAGAAGATGGGAAAATAAATAATTGAAATGGACTTCAAAATTGTACATTTTGAGGAAGCGGGGGGGAAAAGTTCTGGTAGAAGAAAAGTCAATGTAATAAAATGTTACAAATCTATCCATGGTCTTGGGATCATAGAACCTATAGATGAAGAAATTACATAATTCAGTCCCCTCATTTTACAGATCCAACTGAGTTCCAGAAAGGTGAAGCTACTTGCCCAAAATACAAAATCTCTTAGTAAGTAGATGAACTGCAGTTGGAACCTAACTCCTTTGATGACATTATCCAGAGACTCAGGGATCTGACTGTTTCCAAGATGAGTATGTATTTATGGCACCTAAAATTAATTCAATTTTTCAAAAAGAAGAGTTAGGAGAACTTACTTGGCTTGAAAATGTATCCAAAAAAAAAAAAAGGTTAAATACATGTGCAACTCTTATACAAAGGGGAAAAAAGGACAGGTCACCAAAGAAGTAGAACAGAATTCCAGAGAACTGAAAAATGTCTGACGCATCACTGAAGGAAGTGAACTAACTTAGAAGAGAAACTTATAAGAGATAAAGTAAAACTTTCTTTAAGGGATTGCACAAAAAAAGAACAAAAATGCTTTTTTTTTCAGATGTACACGGAAAGCTAATAATAAATAGCACTATAAAGTGAAGTGACTTTTAATTTTTTTAAAAGTCAATCTTTTAAAAAGTTCAGCTGTGATCTCAAAAACTAACAACAAAAGAAATAGGAGGACAGAAAGCCAAGTGAGAATAACAAAACATCTATAGATTATACAGGCTGAAAATAAAAGAAATCAACAGGGTCTGATGAATCATACTTAGTATTTGGACAAATATTTTAGTTAACATCTGACATTAATCCTCCTCCCCCCCAAACATCAAAATTGAAAAAGGGTCATCTTTAAGTATAGGAAAACAATGATCTTTGAAATAATTGCTCATCAATTTAAATTAAATTAAAAGCCTTTAACAACAACAACACTGATAATAATAATAATAAATAATAACAAACAATAAGCATCATTTTAAGATTGGCCCTGTTGGGAGTTTAAAGGAGTCAGAAGTTATGTTTGACACACTATTCACAAATATCCCAAACCCCTCCCTTTTAAACTGACAATTCTCTTGTGACATTATTCATTCTCACCCCAGTTTCTAAGGTACTCAAGGGATATTTAGATAAATTTAAAAATTTCTAAACTTTCAACATCTTTTTCATTAGTTAATGAGTTCTAGCCCTAACTAAATTTATTAAGTAATTTTTTTTAAACTGGAGAAACCAATTTCCCATAAGCTTTTATCTTTTTCTCTCCTCTTCCTTCTTTCAGACTCTCTACCCCCCAAATTTTCTCCTCTTTTCTCTTTCTCTCTTCCTCTCTTTCCTCTCTTTTTATCTCTTTCTGTAATCACATATACTCATACACACATACATTTGTAAAATACCAAAATCCCTATGCTACAGAAACATCAAGGTCATTTACATTGCAATTTATTTACAGTATAACAAATAACATAATAAGATATAAATAATCAATTACATTGCATCACTTTTGTGAATTATTACATCCAAAAGTTATTTCTAACCACTATTGCCAACTATTTATCAATTACTTAAATACAACGATAATCAGCAATTGAGAACTAGATCAAAAAATGTACTAAAAACATAAATAGTAAAAAAACAAAAACAAACAAATAAAATATATGGGAAAATCTTTCTTTCAAGAAAGATGTGGAAAATTTGTGGTTGTTTATATGGTGACAAGAAAGACTTACACCACAAGTTAGATCTAACAAGAAATGAAAAACCTGTATGCTATTAATATAAAAAATGACAATAATTATATCAGGGAGGTGATTGGAACTGGTAGTAGATTCTCTGCAAAACTGTGAAGCATCAATTATGGATAAGAACCATAAATGAACACTGAAATACATCTGTGTAGGACCAATATCTACTAGGGTTTCTGTGTTTTCTTCTAGAACATGTATCAGTTTTCCCTAAAAGCTGGCAAGACTATACTCAGGACTCAAATGACTCCTTCATGAATCTTCCTGATCATGTAAGAGCATATATTATCCAATCTCCTTGGAGTTGGGGGTTCCAAAATCATGGAGTTACCATACTTTGCCTTAGGCTGACCAGTTGTTTCCTTATGGAGGTGATAGGATGTAGTATCTAACTGCCATGGTATATTTCTGGCCTCTTTTCTAAGTTAAAGCTAAATAAGATCTCTTTTTATTAATGATCAATGACTTATAAGTGCCTCATTTCATTGCCAAATTTCAACTAACATAGTAATAGCTTTAGGAATTTTATGAGATTACACTTAGACACAAGTCCTATACAACCTTTTTAAAACAGAAGGCAAGGTGTATCTAATTTTTTATGAAAGCTTTTTAATTTTCAAAATATATGCAAGGATAATTTTTCAACATTAGCCCTTGAAAAACCTTGTGTTCCAATTCTTCTTCCTTTCCCCCATCCCCTCCTCTAGATGGCAAGTAATCCAATATATGCTAAACATGGTAAAAATATATATTAAATCCAACATATATTTATACAATATATATATATATTTATACAGTTATCTTGTATAAGAAAAATCAAATCAAAAAGGAAAAAAATAAGAAAGAAAATACAGTGCAAGCAAACAACAAATAAAGTGAAAATGCTATATTGTGATCCACACTGAGTTCCCACAGTTCTCTCTCCAGATGTAGATAGCTCTCTTCACCATAAGATCCCAATGTTTATCTATTACCTAAAGGTAAGAGTCCTTTCAAATATGTCTGTTATTTTTTGGTACTTGATACAAAGTATTCACAACTTGTACCACTCACTCATTCACTCTCTTTTTATCTATACACACACACACACACACACATACATATCCAGTATATTATCTGAAGAGCATGAAAACTTTGACCAAACATTCCATGGGATATAAAATAATGTTATTTAACTGGCAATTATTGAACAAGCTGATTAAAAATATCTTAACATTTTACTTTCTTGAAGACTGTAAAATCTCAGACTCAGTTTCACAATCATGGCTAATTTTTGTACTGAAATAGATCCAACCATAACCATGTGATGTTCACATGGAAAACTGTTTTCTATTTAAAACATACCATCACCAAGAATAATGTCAAGAGCTATTCATCATATGTGTCATTTTATAGGGAGATAATTCAAGTATACAATCATTGTCCTTAAGGCCATTATTATATTTCTTAAATAGAATTAAATGTTTTCCAAATTAATTAGGCAACTGAATTCAAACATTTAATTAATCACTGAATATCTCTGGATGATAGCAAGCTATATGGTTCTTCAACTCCCCCTTTCCCCTCCTCCCCTTCTTTCTCCAATGATATTGGACTTGAACTTTTCTTTTTATATTCTAAGGAAATAAAGACTGAAGATTTCAAACTTGAATACAGAGTTGAGACAAAAACAATGGATAACAGCAATATATATATATACAAACACCATTATCTCCTTCAGGCAAGATATTGAGCCCAAAGATATCAGAGATGGTGATGGTGATGGCTAAATATGTTAGGAGAGGAGCTGGTAGCTTGAAATGAAAGCTGACTGGGAAGAGCATCTTTAAGCAATTAAAACATATTATTCCTATTAACATATTAACATAATCATATTAACACATATTATGCCTATCTGAATACATTTCAGACAACAAAAAAGACTAACATTTGGAAGGAATGATAGTAACAATAAATATTTGTATAGTGCCTATTATGTGCCAGACACTATACTGAATAATTTGCAAATATTATCTCATTTGATGCTCACAAAAATTTGGAGAGAGGGTTGCTTTGTTTTTCTCATTTTACAGTTTTGGAAAAAGAAGGAAAAAAGATTAAATGACTTCTCCAAAATTACATAAGAATTAAGTGTCTAGGGCTTGATCTGATCTGAGATTTTCTTAACTTTCAGGGTCAGTACTTTATAATTGTATCACCTACCTGCCTCTTTGTATCACCTACCTGCCCTTTGTGTCCTTACAAAAGCACAAAACAATATTCATGAAATTTAGGGCTGATTATTAAGGCAGATATAAAAAGACTAACACTTTCCCCAAAAAGGTATGATTGTACATAGATATTTTAAGAAACATCATACAGAGGTAAAAAAAAAATCTATAAACTACTTCTGGAATGAGCTAACTTCACTTTGCCAAGCAAGTCTGATAACAAGTGTGTGTAATGTGATTTTTCAAATACAATACAAAATGGTTTGTAGTTGGAGTCTATGAAATACCTGAAATCAAAAAAATTGAATCAAAATGTCCCCCATGGGTGATATATCCATGGAAAATCACCAATAGCATGTTGACCAAAAAGAAATAAATAATTCCTGAATCATATGGACTGATTTGTGGAAGTGGAGATGTTTCTATTGGCAATTTAGGATAAGGACATGACCTACTCGAGATCATCAATGTAAATTATGAAAGGTAACAGTTGAAACTCTGCAACATGTCACTATAAGTTGTAAACATTTTGCTCCCAATGTATATCTAGTGAGTCATGATCATGTGGTTAGAATTATATATCAAAAATTATTTTTTATGTCTTGGCAGATGACAAATTCCCAGACTACAAATATATATCTCAAAATGTCCTTGAGAATTCATCCAATAAACTGTACTGGAATGGGGCCATTATCTTAGAAGGAACTTGGCCAAAATCACCTGAACATTGATCTATAAAAAGTTATGGAAAATATTTTTAATCGGTGCTACTTTGCTAAAGCCTCAGTACCTTAAATTTATATGGAATAAAAAGCCTTGAAAATATGGAGACCCAGCAAATCAAAATTGTGAAAGAAAAGAATAAGGGATGTGTCACTACTATTGACTTATAATATGCCATTAGAGGATTTCCAAAGATGTGTTCAGTAAGTCTTCAGCAAGTGAGTTTACATTCTAATTATTTTATTCAAACATTAAAGCAATAATTTTTCACCTTGTTTAATAGTCTACAAAGCATGAAAAAGAAAAGAATGATAACAGGATTGTGACTTTTCCCAGAACTGTTTATATTTTAACTTCACTGAAAAAGTTTTGAAGAAATGAAAGGATGATTAATAATGATGATGATAACAACCAACATATAGCACAATGAAGTTTGCAAATACTTTTTCATATAATATATCCTTTGAGTTTCATAGCAACCCTATTAATAAGTACTTATATTATTATTTCCACCTTACAGATAGGAAACTAAAGCTGTAATATATAACTTGTCCCTGGTCAAAAGGCTATTAAGTGTAATAGCTGGGATTTGAACCTGGGTTTTACTAACTATAAATCCAACATTTCATCTATTATCATGGAAAAGAACAAATGAACTAAAATGCAATTTCTGAAAGTTCCTTGAGAAGCATCTCCTGCCTAGGGAACTGTATGATTATGTCAGATCAAAAACAGAAGAATAATCCTCTTTAGAGGCAAGTTGTTGAAAAAGTAAAGATGATATCTTGGTTCATAAATGAGAATAAGGAATATAAGACAAAGGTTATCTTTCTCAATGTGACATGATATATACAGAAAAAGACATAAGAGTAGGAGATTAGATCTGGTTTTTATTCTTGACTGACAGTAATTAACTATTTATTCTTGGGTAGATCAAGTAACTTCCTTGGTTGCCAGTTATTTGGGCAACACTTCCAGTAAGAACCATATGATCAGTAGTGAGCAGATAGAGTACCAAGCCTGGCATCAAGAACTGAGTTCAAATTCATTTTCAGACACTTACTAGAAGTCTGACCCTGAAAAAACAATGTAATATCTGTTTGCCTCAATTTCCTCCACTGAAAATAGAATAACAATAACACTTACTTCAAAGAATTGCTGGGAAGATCAAATAAAATGTTTGCAAAGCCCTTAGCACAGTGTATAGCACAACGTAGACACTACATAATGCTTATTCTCTTCCCTTCCCTTTTTAAAGCTCTTTAAATTGATGTTCACTCATGGGTTAGAAATTCTTGGAGCCCTAAGTTAGGTAGACAATGTACATAGAAATATAAAAGATGGCCCAGAGAAGAATTATAGAGAGGAGATAATCCAATGAGAATAGAGAGCAATAAGGAACTTAACATTGAACTTGGAAAAGAGGATACCAAACAATTGAGTTTTGAACCATTATTGACCATATATTTTTGGTCATCAGATAAAACAAAAACGTAGCTGTTCTTCAAGGAATCTAGAATATAAAGAAAGAGAAATGAAGGAAATGAGATTATGTTGTAGTGAAGACTGCTAAAAAAAAAAAAAGCTTAATGGGATCCCCAGAGAAGTTACTGGTGCTCCTTAAAAAGAAGGTCTTAAAAATAGTTACTCATCTGTCAAGATGATTTTGGGGTTGTTGGTCCTGTCTGCAAGCAATTGAACAGGCTAAATGTCTATTCAGTATCCTTTCCATCCCCATGATTCTTCAGCAGTATAATATTATGCATAAATAGTGTAATACCAAATTACCCCATTTATACATTTTATGTATCTATTAATATGGGCAACAGCTTCCTTTCCATTTTGCCAGCAAAGTTTTGAATACAAATGTAACTCAGAATCTTCCCATTACAACTCTCCATTCAGAGCTAATTGCCTTGTGGAACACTTAAGGAGTCATTTTTCATTATGATGGTGAGCAAGGGGAAGGCAGATGGCACAGTAATTTTATTGATTTGATGATCCTTGCCTAACATGTTGAATAAATGGAATTCAATGTATGGTCATTGCATTCAGGGTCTAGGATACTCGACTTTAGTTCAAATTGTGTCAGACAGTAGTTTTCAGGGAACAAAAATGTCACTTGCTCCTTAAAGCTTTTAAGTGATTTTCTCTCTCCATTCAGAAGTCTTCCAAATCACCCTTTCAAACCCTTTTGGAATCTTCTGTGAGCCTGTGAGCACCCAGTGACGGGAGCAAGCACATTTTTGTTGTTAATATAATGCATTTTTTTCACATATTTAAATACCCAGACCAGAGCAACACTGAAACATACATCCCTCATCTGAATTAACTCGTTACTTAAATGACTTAATAGAAATATCTTTCTGGCTTAAAAGAATTAATGCATTTCTCGGAATCTTTCTGCTATCAATACTACTGCAACTGTTCTATATAAATACTTTCAAAAATAAATTTATGTTAAACATAAAAGGAGTCTTGATAAATATCACTACATAGTGTTGTAGGGAGAGAAACTGAGGTATATATAGATGTATATATCTTTATAAGTATATGCATATATATATCTTTATAAATCATATGTCTTCATATCCACTGGATGAGATATAATCTTTTCAAATAATTTCATCTGGCCTTGTGTAACTGCTAAGAAAATATTCCAAATCTTCTGATTCTCTGAGGGCAAGTATATTTAGTTACTAAAATAACTTCTTTAAAAAGAAAATGGAGTCATTGCCCTGGAAATGTAGAACTCCCAGTTGAAAGTTTCTTTGCTATCTTCAGTCATTTACAGGACAGAGAAGGAGACAGTAAATAGGAGTCAGAGGACATCAACCTGCTGGTGGTATTATTATTGTACATGGAGGAATGGAGAAAGAAAAGAAGTAACTCATGGTTTTATAGTATCCTTTCTCACTGCCTGAGCTGTCAATCAACATTTTGGGCATTAGATCAAGCAACTAAACTATAACATCTGTCTTATAAGTTACAAGACATTTCATATCTAGACATGTATTTTACATGGTCTTTAGCTATTTTTGCTTTCTCATCAGCATAACATTCTTGCCTAAGCCCCAGCAACCTCTTGTGAAACTCTCAAACACTCGTGTAAAATAGAAAAATATCATTAAGGATCAATTAAAAAGAAAACCTGTTGATGAGCGATTTTAAGTAATGCTGCACTTTAAAAAATCACAGGGTCAATTTGTAGCATGTGGAACAGCAGCTGAATTTGTGTTCTCACTTTACACCCAGATCTATACTTAGTTGCTCGGTTTCATCAAAGACAGCTTATCTCTTTTAAGCAAATTTTATTTTCTCCTTTTGTTTTATAAGTTGATCTGTTGAGTTGCTTTCTTTACACGTATTTCAGAAACCATTTGGATTGGTGGCCTATGGACATTATTTGTTGGCAGAGGTATGAAAGGTAACAGCAGAGCTGTGTACCCTGTATAGCTATTTGATCAGTCTTGTATGAATGTCATTCACTGTCACCCTTGAGGATAGCTAATATCTGTAGAGCAATTTACAACCCTGTGAGATTTAGGGGAAATTATTTATTTACTTGGCTCCACATAGGATATCAGTGTGGAAGCTAGAAGTTCTATTTAGACTTAAATAAAATGCCACATGGGATTATAGATTTAGGAAGGGAAAGAACTTTCATGTAGTCCAAACTCCTTATGAGGTTCAGTGATTTGCCTAAGATCACATAAAAAGTAAGATGGCATAGCTAGGATTTGAACTTTGTTTTTCCAGCTTCAAAACCAACATTCTTTTCACCCTCCTACTACATAGGAGAGAAATGAAAGCCCAAATCAAAGAAGGAGGAAAGCTTTGTGACTGACTAAAAATATGCCATACTGAAAATATCACTTGAAATATTGCTTGGTGGTGTCAGTGACCAATGTTTTGATTTTCATTGCTCCTCAAAGCCAGAGAACTACATTTTAATAGATATATTCTATAAAAGATACAAGTGCTGGTTTTACATTTTAAACTCATGAAATGTGGCTTGGATTTCATGTGAAATAATATTATATGGGAAACTATAAAACCCACTGTATCAAAGTTTATAGAACTGAAGTCAACTTTTTCTTTGGTTCCTAGCAAAGTTTATAGTGGAAAACTACTTATATTTCCTATCTCTATACTGAAAAAAGTCCCCATTTTAAAAATTGCCCTTTAGTATAATTCTTTTATTTCTTTATTCTCTAAGTCATTTATTCAGCAATTATCCACTGAGTACCTACTAAGTGCTAAGTAATATGGGGGGACGTAAAGATGAAAAAGGCATTTAGAAGCTAATGTTTGAGAAGGAAAAAGCATATGTACAAATAACTAGTCCTAGGTGGAATGTGATTGGACCCACAGGAGGGGCACTAGGGTCAAGACTTACACTGCAGACAAAGGCTTATTTCAACCTGATTAGGGCTTCAGATGTCAGGTGAAGGACTTCTCAGCTTGCCAAATTTCTCATCTCTTCTAAGGAAAACTTGACTCTCCTGCAACTACTATGTCATATCATAAATCAAATTTAAGACATGATTGTTATCTCACGTCTGTCACTTCTGTGATTTTAAATATAAAAATTCTGTCCTCTGATCAGTCTCCTGCCCTACCATGATTGACTCCTAAGTCTCTTTTTTTACCTTCACTGAAAACTTCAATCTACCTATCCCTGTTCTTCCACAACACCTCTTTTCTTTTGGTCTTACAGTCTTCTATTTGCAGTTTTGACACTAAAGTTTTAACCAGTTGAACGATATATTGTCTTCCAACTTTCATTTCTTTGTTCCTTTGTTCTATCAGTCTTCACACTGGCAGGGCTAATGTGTGTGTGTGTGTGTGTGTGTGTGTACACTATATATCTATATATCTATATATCTATATATATATAAAACCTCCACTACTTTCCAGATTCATTCATTTTCTGGGTTGATTAGATATCATTTAACATCCTTTACTACTGTATGAGAAAATTTTTATTGTCTCTGAATGACTTTATCTCAGTCTTTATAGCTACTTTAAATTTTCTCTTCTCAGATTTCCAACATCTTTTGCAATTTCTTCTCTCTCAACAGCTGACCTCCTTCTACCTTATATTTACTTTGAGTATGAGTGCCCAGTGATAAATTGTGTGCTTATTGTCCCAGAGCCAGTCTAGATAAGATCAGAAAAGTTTATCAAAAGGTTCACGCCAGTTTGATGAAATTTTGGCCTCAGCAATAAAGGGTCTCTGACTGGTGGAATATCCGTAGTCCATATAAAGTAAAAATTTACTAAACATGGATGACTTATTCCATATGCTAATCCATTTTTTTTTTAACTGAAGAATGCTTAGAAAAGCATTAAGTGTGGTACATGAATCCTTGGGTGTCCCTGATATCTTTTTGAAGGGGATATAAGTTCAATACTATCTTCATAATTATACTTCATCATTGTTTGCCTTTTTTACCCTCAATCTCTCACAATTATTCAGTGGAGGTTTTTTTCTTCCAGAGACTACATGACCTATGAATTAAAGATTTAGCTATAATCATAAAGACCGAGTTAATATCTCATCTGCAGACCAACACTCTTGCCTTACATGTGAATAAATATGTAGACATGGCTGGACTTTCTGCTTTGCTTATATTCATTTGGTATCAACACCAGTGAATCATGGGTGAGATTTTTCTATGTGAAAAAAAAACCAAACACAAATGATGCTGAAATATTCAAAGTATTGAATAACTTTTGTGAATCTCATGTTTTTCCCTGAAATACATACTTTTATTTTTTGCACTAATAATATAAAAACAATAGTGGGCAAAATCTTAACACTAAGATTAGTACTAACAGTACTCAGTGGTCATATTCTTCACATATTCATATTCATAATTTTAAAAAATATTTGTGGTGATAATTGTGGAAATATGTATATAAGAACTGAATATGTTTAACATATATTGGATTACTTACAATTTAAGAGAGGGGATGGGGAGAAGGAGGGAGAAAAAAATTTGGAATACGAGGTTTTGCAAGGGTAAATGTTGAAAACTCTCTATGTATATATTTTGAAAATAAAAAAGCTTTAAAATAATTAAGAATATATGAAACATTAATGCCTACATATATGTCTTCAATATTCTATAATGAAATGGGAGATATGCATAAAACATTTCTGCTGCATACTATAATGACTGTCTCAAGGAAATGCATGTTTATGACTCAGTTGAGAGTTAAACTAGCCATTCTTCCATTCCCTCCAACACTATTTTTAATAAATTATTGTTATTCAGACATAAGTATTTGACAACTTATTTTCTTGAAAATGAATGAGGCAAACTATCATTTCAAGGAAAACATCTAAATGTATTTGTGGCTAATGATGAAATTTGAGCTTTGAGAAAGAATGAGTATTTTATAAAGTTTGTTTCTGTCACCCTCAGTTTGACAGCTTTTCAATACCTAGACTTTTCTGATGAAGTCTTGATAATATGAATGAATATTATTTTTTGATATTGCCTAATGAAATATGCTAATATTTGAAAAATCTGAATAACTTAGTGAACATTTTCCAAATGCCCACTGAATGATGTTATAAAATCATGCCTGAGTAAAAGATCTATTTAAAGTTCAAGAAAGACCAATGGATTTTTACATAGTAGAATATGAAAAGTTTATTGATGTGGTGGTTTCTAAATCTAAATTACAATGAATCTTGAAAAAAGTACCACTTGGCAAATTCTAGTGTAATATCAAAGAAAAATACCTATAATTATCTGGAAAAGCTATTAAAACATTTTTCTCTTTTTCAACTACATTTCTTTATGAGGTTGGATTGAAACAACATAGTACAATCAATTGAATACAGAAACAAAAATAAGAACCAGTCATCTTCGGTTAAAGCAGACATTAGAGAGATTTGCAAAAAACATAAAACAGTCCTGCTTTTATTATTCTCATTAGATTTTTGTATTTTTTGGGAAGATAGTTATTTTTCATAAATTGTTATTTATATTAACATTTAATGGGCTTATTATTGAGAGAAGTAATTATTTTATTATATTATAACTAAATTAGTCTTGAAGTTTTTTGTTCTTGCTATTTCCTCATACAAGGAACAGGTTTTAAAATTTTTGAAGGACAAGGTTGATGATGAGATTGGCCTAATTTTTTAGGGACCATTCTCCTCAATCTTGGGTGGGACCCCAGCCAACTAAAAGAGCTTACTTTTGATTAAAGTATAAATACTTTTGAATAAAGTATAAATAGAATCTAATCCAGGTGAATCCCAGCCCTAAAGTATTAAGTTTAAATCTTTAAAACCCTTCTCTTTGTTCCACTTGAATAGTCTTTGTAGAGAGGGATCTTTTGTCTAAATAACTGGAAGCAGCTAATTCTCTTGGTCAAGCCAAGTTCTGAACAGGAGGAGCTTAAGACTTGCAGCTCACCTCCTCTTCTACCATCCTCATTAGTTGCTCACCAATAAGGACTGATCTCTACATGCTGGAGGAACCCACTTTCCCAAAGGTATTTAAGCATTCTGTGATCTCTATGATCTTTGATCATGATGAAATTGATCAGACTACTGATCAATTTATTATTTGCTAGACTAATTAATACATTGATTATTAATTATCCCAAAACTCTGTATGTTGGATTTTTCATTCATTTCATGCTATTTAAAATAAATTAATAATTAAAAAAAAATTATGTTTTAATTTCTAACATGGAAAATACTAATAGATATAAACCACATGAACAAAAATTCCTTGGGGTCCTCAATAGTAATTCACAGTATAAAGGAATTATTTCACCCCAAAGTGGAGGATGGCTTCTTTAGAAATATTTCTGAGATTGTCTCTATGTTTCCAGCAAGGACACAAAGTGTAATAACTGCAAGATAAGCTGTGATCTTGCTCATTTTAATCAAGTCCAAAATAATGTCATAACAGAACTATGATAATCCCTATGACATACTGAAAAAAAAGAAGAACAAAGTAGAAAGAATTTGTTAAGTATATCCCTATCATTGTCCATAGAAAATTTCTCTTCCAAATTCTATTATTGGCATCATCATTCTCTTAGTTACTCAAGGTTGAAATCTTAGTTGTCTTTTGTTTTCCCCTTTTCCCCATATAATTTTCTCTCACATTCTGTTAGTTCTGTCTCAAGATCATTTAGTGACTCTCCATTACTCATTAAATTAAATTCTAAATCTTTCAACATGGCTGTTTCAGTTGAAATACAATCAATCAACAAGCATTTAAGAATCCATCATGTTTCAAATACCAAGCATATTAATTGGAAGTTCTCAATCCGTAAGGAGCTTATATTTAATTAGGGGAAACATATACATATGGGAGATAGAGACAAAGAAAGAGAAAGTGAGTGAGAGAGAGAGAGAAAGAGAGAACGACAGAGAGAGAGAGAGACAGAGAGAGACAAAGACAGAGACAGAGACCGAGAGACAGAGAGAGAACATAAAAAATGTGTTCAAAATAAACACAAAACAATTGAGAGAGGTGTATTGTAATAGCATCTGGGAAGACTAGGAAAGACTTTACCTAGAAAGTTATATTTCAGCTGAATTTTAAAGAAAACTAGGAATTTTAAGACAGCTGAGGGGAGGGAATACATTCTACACTTGAGGGTAGTCACTTCAAAAGCACAAAGGCAGGAGATTGTGTAGCTTTTGTAAATCAGTAGTGAGGAGGTCACTTTCACTGGCTTATGTGAGATTTCACTACCTTGGCATTTTCCTTGCCTATTTATTTTCTCTGCCTTCTTAAAATATTTTGTATACTTCCCCAGTCTCTACAAAGCTATCACCTCAGTTCAGATCCTCATCATCTCTTTTTTAGACTATTGTAATAGCTTTCTCCCTTCCTCCTCTGGCTCCAGTTTCTTCCTAGGCCAATCTACTCTTTATCTAGTTGCCAAGGTGACTTCCATAACTTATGGATCTGACAATATCATCCCTTATTCAATAAACTCCAATGTCCTCCTATGACCTCCTGAATCAAGTATAAAGTTCTCTGTTTTGGCACCTATGGCTTTTTATAACCTTAGTCCTTTCATTTCCAGTCTTTTTTCCAAGTATTCCACAACTCTACAACCTAGTGATAATGTTCGATTTAGCACCTTAGCTCCTTAGCACAGGAGATACCACTTCCTATTTCTGTGTCTTTGGACTGTCCATCACTCTAGAGTGCACCTCCATCTCTTGACATCCCTGACTTCTTCCAAGACTTAACTTAAATGTCCCCTTCTGCAGGAGGTCTTTCTAGTCTTCTCAGTCACTTGAGCCTTTTATCTAGAAGGGTACCTTCTCTCTTCTTGATAGCTATTCGTTAAATAGTGTAAAACCCAGTTTATTTTCACCTTGTATGCTTCATGAACCAAAGTATATGTGCTCTTTGAGGGAAGGAATTTTTTTGATTACCTTAACATAATACCTGGCATATAGGAAGTCCTTAATGAATGCTTCCTGACAGATTGATTTTTGTATAATGTAACTGGAAGTTAGTTTGGAACCAGGTTGGAAAGAGATTTAAATCCCAAATAGCATTTTTGTTTAAATTTTATCTAATGATAAGGGAGAATCTCTTGAAAGCAGAGGAGATAGTGCATCCCAGACATGGGGGATATTCAATCCAAAGGTAGACTGATAGGAAATGGAATGTCATATGTGAATAGAGAGCCCAATTTGGTTAGATCACACAGTGAGGGAGAAGCAATAATGCCCAATAAGACTAAAAAGATAATTTGAGGCCAGGATTTTAAAATCCTCTAGGATTTTAAAAGTTAAAGGAATTTATATGTTATCCTAGAATCAATAAGAGGCCCCTGGAATTAGTTGAGTAGGGGAGTTGCGTGATCAAATTTGTTCTTAAAAATTAACTTGTCAGAAGCATGTAGAAAGTTTGAAATCATAAGATATTTGCCATAATTTAAGAAAGGATTGATAGGGGCCTAAACAAAGGTAGTGATTGTATGAGGAAAGACAATGATGACAGAGATTTTGTGAAAAGGAGAAAGGGCAAGATTTAGATGAGGTAAGGCAAAGAGGAGTCAAAAATAGTACTGAGTTGATAAATCTGGGAAAGTAGAATGATGATATTATTTTTTTTTAACAGAAAGTGGGAAGCTTGGAAGAGGGGATGGTTTAGGGGTAAAAAGAATGAGTTCAATTTAAGAAATGTTGAGTTCAAAATATCCCTAGAACTAATTAGTTTGAAATTTCTAATAATCAATATTTACTATGAAACTGAAGCTCAGGGGAAAGACTGACCCTGTATATATAGACCTGGGAATCATCTGCAGAGAGATGATACACATGTTTAAGAGAGCTGATGAAATTACTTAAAAGAGAATTTAGGGGATGAAGAGAAGAGAGCCAGGGGCAGGGGAGTGGAGAAGGAACTTTTGAGATGACTTATAGGGGATGATGAACTAGCAAAGAAAACTAAGAATCCATAAAAGTAGAAGGCAAACTTGGAGTGAGTACTACCGAAAAAGCTAGAGGATACAGTGTTTGGTAGGAGAAGGTTGCAGACAGTATCAAAATAATTAGATAGGTCAAGATGTACCAGGAACTAAAACATCCTCCATCTAACCCAACATTGTATTCATCTAAAGAAAGGGATCTAAAAATCTTAGTCTTACTAACAACATTGAATAGCATCCAAGAGAGTTCAAGCCAAATAAAAAATACCTATTTTTAAAAATCTAAATGAAATCACAAAAACATAATTTTTTGGCATGGCATATTCTGGCTATTTACATTTATACCTTAGATGGAAAAATTAATCTCTTCCTCATTTAATTACTATGAAAAATACCCAAGTATCAAAATTCATATTCTTTACTCCTGGAGAAACAGTAGTGCTTAACATTTTTTATTTATGTTTGGAAAGAACTCTATTTATTTTAGTCCACATTTCATCTTAATGTTACTGTAGAGTGCCCTGGGACCTCTATATCCAGGGGGACTGGAGACATGCTTGTTGTTTTATACTGCCTACCAAGCTAGTTAACATCTTACCTTT
Source organism: Sarcophilus harrisii (assembly GCF_902635505.1). NCBI lineage: Eukaryota > Metazoa > Chordata > Mammalia > Dasyuromorphia > Dasyuridae > Sarcophilus > Sarcophilus harrisii. The sequence continues at coordinate 572,607,208 of NC_045427.1, read as the reverse complement.
TTCACAGGAACGTCATTCTTTAAACAAAGTTCAGGGCAGAGAGGAAAGCAAACAGATGCCTACAGCATAAATCCCACACAGAAATGGAGAGGGTTTAGTATCATTGGCTGCATTTTCTCTTAGGAATAGTGGGAGTGAAACAGCAGGCAGTACAGTGTGATGGGGATGAGCTGAATGAGCTGAGCTCCAGGTATGAAGCTGGCCTAATATGTTGGGTTTTTTTTCCCCTTTAATTTGAGATTAATAGCAATTGAAAAAGACCTACATAGATAGTTTAAGGAAAAAAATATGAATTAGAGTAATAACACCTCAAAGATGAACTGGTGAAGGTACAAAGAACAACCTTTCTAGCTATCCTTTGGATTTTGAATAGAATAGAATGAAAGTCACTGAAGAGTGAAAATGAAAAGACTGACCAAAATTCAAATAATAACTAGAGTGATACAGTTGAAATGTCTTTAGGTGGGAGGAAAATCCCTAGAACAAGCAAAATGAGTCCATGGAATTCTTTCTTTTTAAAAATTATAAGCTGCACAGCAGATAAATGGTGCAGTGGATAGAGTGCCAGCCCTGAAGTCAGGAGGAGCTGAGTTCAAATTTGTCCTCAAGACATTTAACACTTCCTAACTGTGTGACCTGGGGCAAGTCACTTAACCCCAACTGCCTAAGCAAAAAAAAGTTAAAAAAAAATTCCAAGCTGCTAAAAATTTGCAACCAAACAAAGAAGTATTCATTTCTTTTGCTTCATTCTTACACTACAGTCAGAGTGCAGTAACTGAGAGCAAAACTATTTTATCCATGAAGTATATCTCTGGCCTTTCCTTACTCAAACTTTTGTGTTTTTAACTCATGACATCGAAGAAAGGCATGATCTCCCCTCTTGCAACACTTAGAAGGGAAATGGGGAATAGAAATATTTGAAAAGTATTTCCTTGCCTGTGTAACGGGTAATCAGAAACTGTATTTTATTGAAATTATCTTACAGAAACAATGTTTTCAACTGAGATAATACAAATTCAAATAATTCAACAGATCTGTAGAAACAATTTATGTTTCAAACCCATAGTTTAAGAAGCTTTTTTTTTAGAATGGCATTTTAGTGGGGAGGTAAAAGGTGGGATGGGGGAGGGGGTGCTGAGCAGGGTGAAGTGACTTGCCCAAAGTCACTGATTACACAATTGTAATAAGTAAGTATCTGAGATAAGAACTGAACACAGGTCCCCTGACTTGAGGACTGATGCTCTAACCAATGTGTCCCCTTGCTGACACAGATGGCATCCTTGGAGTGAAGGCTTTGGAGCCCATCCAGATCCTTGTTTGCCTGAACTTTATTTGATAACAATTCACCTACTGACCATAAAATAACTTAGGATAATTTATTTTCACACATTCAAGTTTTAAAATGATACTTGAACCAAACATGATTATTTGTACATTGAATAAGATGAGGGAGCTAAACATCTTTGTTTCTTTTATTAAGATAAAAAAAAAAACTGGATTTATGGTGGTTATTAATTAACATGCTGAGTGTTTATTATATACTATACACTAGGATACAGGCAGATTCTTGCAAAAGCATAAGGTAAAGATCTCATAATCATAGAATCAGAAGAACATTGAGTTAGAGATGGAGAGGATTTCCCAGGTCAACTAGTCCAATTTCCTCTTTTTTACAGAAAGGATATTGCAACATGGAGAGATTAAGTGATTTCCTAAGGTCACACAACAAAGAATAGAACCATGAGTAGAAGTCAAATTGTTCTTAACCCATTTTACTTAAATTGATTATTACTATGTAGTTAGCTTAGTACTTTTTTCTTTTATAAACCTTGGATCATGTTTTATCAAAGTCTTCATTTTATGGTATCTATTCAAATATGAACATTTATGTGAAATGGAAAATAAGCATCCTCTTCTTTACAAACATACCACCATCTGATCTGTTTAACAAAACATTGTGAAGGTGATGATGATATTAGTAATGTTCTCTCTGGAGATGCTACTAAATTTCCAAAGGAAAAAATGGGAGATTTAGAGAACTTGAAAATTTTCCTATCCATATAAAATATATCTCATCAAGATTAGTTTTAGCTTAACAGACATCCAATCCAATCCAAGTTTTTATTAAATACCTACAACATGCAAGACATAATTTTTGGGGAGTGTGTGTGTGTGGGGGGGTGTATGGGCTGAGTGAATAATTCTGGGGTTTTTTGTGTGTTTTGACAATGGAGGTTCAAATATGGATATCAGGAAACAACTAGGGTTTTCTTTTTTTTCTTTCAAATGATACAATTATCATTTAAATAATAAGAGATAACATAATACAATGGAAAAAGTAATGGGTTTGGAGGGTGAGTAGTTAAGTTCCAATTCTCCTTCTGCTATCTATATCCAAGTGATCATAAGTAAAGATGCTCTAAATGAACTTTAAGGTGCCTGATAGCACTAAATCCATGATCCTATGATCAGCATTATATAACCAAGGACTGTCATTCTGGACGAAGTCTTTTTCAAAAAAGAATGTATGTTTGAATGATACTAATTAGTGTACCTTCACTATATAGTCTATAATTCTCCCCAAATGTCACTTTAGTCTAATAAAACATTACCTAAAAAGAGGTAGAATTAACCAGTTAATAAGGCTTGGAAAATGTGAAGTAGCCAAATAACCGCATTGTTATTCTGCTCATTTTCATTTGTCAGAATTTTAAAGGTGAAGGAGACAGAGTATTGGCAATCGTCTTCCCTCTCTACAGCAGTGAATTGTATTGTCAGGGGTCTAGAAGAACTTGGATGCATATAACACGGACCTGTTTTCATTAATGGAAGTGTTTGCTTTGGATCCTATCCCAGTTTTAAAACAACATTTCCATTAGCTGAGCACAGTATCTACAATTATCTATTTTATCTGACCAGGGCAAAATCACTCTAGATGCTGTGCCCAGTTTTACAAAATGGTGCTGAAAGGAGAACAGTTGGGGACCCATTCAGATAAAAAGCAAATCCATCTCTTTTGGACCACTAACAAGTGGTCTGCTTGTATACAAGTACCTGTAATAAATACCAACAAAGATTATGAATGCATCCATAGTCCTTTGCTCTGATTCAGTAAAGTCCTTCTTCTGATAACAATATCCCTATATATAATATATATTTGAATATAAAATTCAAAATTTTAGACCCTTTCTTTTGAGGTTTCATATTTTCAGATTTCTTGTGGTAGTATTATATAGAACAGTGAAGTAGGGAAATATAAGAAGAAGGTCAAAACAAAGGAAAACACAGCATAAAGTTCTAATAAAGGAAGGAGGTATAGGCAGGATGATGAGATCATCATCAATTACCTTTATTGGAAACCTTCCTGGAACACAGCTTTCTATTGCATGCTTAGAAATTAAAGGGTAAAGAAAATTGATTTTAAAAAGTCCTTGCCCTCAAAACGCATGCATTTCATTAAAGTTGGCTAGGGAAAGCAATCAGGAAATAGAGTAAAAGGAAAAAAGAACCAAAGAGAAAATGGCATGCCTCCAGATATAAAAACAAGGGCACGCCATGCTGGATTTTTGATTGAAGTCCAGCTACATAGTCAATGTTAACGAAAACATAGGAACACATATAAAGGATGTATTCCGCCAGATCTCCATCATGACATTGATAACCTAAGGACATCAAACAGCTGAGTTTATTAGTCTCCAACCATTAAAAACATCTGTTCTTGAGGCAGAGGCAAGATGCTGGAGTAAAGGCAGGAACTTGTCCAACCTCTCCCCTAAACTGCTCCAAATTCCTTTAAATAATAACTCTAAACAAATTTTAGAACATCCCCCAAAATGGAGGAGAACATTTTCCAACAATGTAGAATCTCAGCAGAAAAGGTCTGTGATACTAGTGTGGAAGTCCCAAAGCAGGACATGCTGGTCCAGCCTCAGACCCAGACCCAGCCTAGCCCAGGCTGACCTCTGAATCAGGGTGATACTGGTGGCTTCCAGACTTCTCAGCCCAGAGACGCCAAAGAGGGCCTGGAAGGTCAGCAGGAAAGGTCTGTGGAATGAGAGGGGACGCCCAGCACCCAATTCCAGCTCAGGCCAGTCCAGTCCCAGCTGCAGCCCAGACCCCAGCTTCAGTGAGGGGGGACTTCTGAATCAGCAGCAGTGCTGAAGGCTTCTGGCCCTCTCAGCTCAGGGACACCAGGGAGGTCTTGGAAGGTCAATGGAGAGAGTCTGGTGTGCAGTCCCAGCTCATCCTGGGTCAGCAGGGCCCCAGTCCTGGCCAGCACACTAGATCTTACAGCTCCTGTGGGGCGGGGACACACCCAAGAGCTCCAGGGCTGAAAAGAGTGCTAGTGGTCAGATTCCTAGAAGGACCTCTGAAAACAGCTACACAAAACCTCTGAGGCTTGGGATAGTGTACTCTCCACCATGGAAACAGAGCCTTATGCAGAGTTATATAACACAGTAATATTCTAGCAACATGAGCAGGAAAAAAAAAATTGGTCAGGAACATTATTATGGTGAAAAGGAAGACCAAAACACACACTCAGAAGATGATAAAGTCAGAGTTCCAAAGCCTCCAAGAAAAGTAAGAATTAGGTTCAGGCCATGGAAGAGTTCAAAAGGGACTTTGAAAATCAAGTAAGAGAAATAGAGGAAAATTTAGGGAAAGAATTGAAAGAGATGCAAAAGGAAATACAAAAAAACTAATGAGCAGAAAAATGCTTTAAACAGCATAATTGGTCAACTGGGAAAGGAGGTACAGAAGCTCAGTGAGGAAAATAATTCCTTAAAAAATAGAATTGAGCAAATGGAAGCTGATGACTTTATGAGAAATTAAGATACATACAATAAAGCAAAAAATGGAAAAAACAGAAGAAAATGTGAAATATCTCATTGGAAAAAGAACTGACCTGGAAAATAGATCCAAGAGAGATAATTTTAAAATTGTTCATCTACCTGAAGGTCATGATCAAAAAAAAGAGCCTGGACATCATCTTTCAAGAACCATAGGATAAAACAGAAATTGAAAGAATCCACCAATTACCTCCTGAAAGAGATCCCCAAATAAAAAACTCTCAGGAATATTATAGCCAAATTCTGTAACTCCCAGGTAAAAGAGAAAATATTGTAAGCATCCGGAAAGAAATAATTCAAGTATAGTGGAGCCACAGTCAGGATAATACAAGATTTAGCAACTTCTACATTAAAGGACTGGAGGGCTTGGATTAAGAGATTTCAGAGAGCAATGGAGCTAAGATTGCAATCAAGAATCACCCACCAGCAAAACTGAGTATAATTCTTAAAAAGAATTAAATGAAACATTCAATAAAGCAAAGGATTTTCAAGTATTTGTGATGAAAAAACCAGAGCTGAATAGAAAATTAGATTTTTCAAATATAGGACTCTGGAGAAGCATGAGGAGGTAATCAGGAAAGCTATATCATAAGGGACTTAATAAGGTTTATCTGTTTACATTCCTACATGGGAAGATGATACTCGTAACTTATTAGAAAGTTCTCATTATTGTGGCAGAAGGAGTATATATAGGCAAAGGGCATGAGTATGACTTAATATGAAGGGATAATACCTTTTTAAATGATGAAATTAAGGATTGAGAGAGGAATGTATTAGGAGAAATGGAAAGGGAGAAGTGAAATGGTGCAAATTTTCTGCCATTAAAAAAAGGAGACAAGAAAAAGTTTTTACAGTGGAGGGAAAGAAGGGGAGGAAAGGGGAGTGAGTGAATCTTATTCTCATAAGAATTGGGTCAAATAGGAAATAACATATATATTCAATAGAAGTATAGAAATCTATGCTACTCTGCAGGAAAATAGGAGGGGAATGAAATATGGGAAGGGGGAAGACAATAAAAGAGAGGGCATATTGGGGGAGGGAGTGGTCAGTAGCAAAACAGGGACATGGTGAAAAGAAAGAGAATAAATGATGGGAAATGCAATTAGTACTAGTAATTGTTTTTAAAAATTGAAACAAGTTTCTCTGATGGAATATTATTGTTCTCTGGAAAATGAGCAGATGCTCACAGAAAACAAAAACAGAAAAAAAAAAACAAGCAAACCTGGAAAGTCCTCCATGAACAAAGTGAAATATACTATATACAAAGTAGTAGCAATGTTTTGGGATGACCAGCTGTAAATGACTTTATTATTTCTAGTAGTGCAATTATCTATACCTACTCTGTAGGACTTAAGTTGAATAATCCTATCTATACCCAGAGAAGGAACTGATGGAGTCTGAATATAGATCAAAGCAAAACATTCTCTATTACTCTCTCCATCTCTCTATTTTTAACTCAGTTTTTCTTGAGGGTTTTTATTTTTCATTACGGTGGTAGATCTATGTTCCCTTTTACAACTTGACTTTTATGAAAATGTTTTGCATAACTTCATGTGTAGTTTCTAAATTGTGTATGGGGTAAAGAAAGAGAACCTAGAACTCAAAAATATTATTAATAAATCTAAAATCTTAAAAAAATGTAAAATTTTGTTTTTTAATGTAACTGGGGAAAATATTAAATAAATAAAAAATAAATAACATTTAAAAATCTATTTTTGGATATGGGTCTTATAGATATGCTTGCACATTTAGTGCAAGCAAAAATGCAAATATGTACCTAACAGGAAAAAGGTCTTGTTCTGACTAAGATGTCCTATGTTCTGAGCTACTCTGGGACATTTCTGTTCCTTCTCATCTGCGGCAAGAAGTTTTGTACTCTAGATTCAAGAGACATCTTGGCCTTTTAACATACAGCACTCAGTGTAATAAAGAGAATATTCTGTTAGTTTGGAAGCTAAGGGGGAAGTAAATTGGTTAAGGCAGCCTGCCTATATTATTCAGCACTTACTTGGAACATATTAATGCCCATCTTACCTGATTGACCAGGGGGTGGGACACCTGATGGTCCTCTTGGAAGACAGAGAAACACAGTCAGAACTGCTGCTTTGTTTCCTGCACATGGTTCTATGGCAATTGGTTTGGGTGCACCCTGGAAAAGAAGATTTCTTTTAATCATATATCATTATCATATAAAATATACATATATATATATATATATATATTTATTTATTTATTAAGCCAGCATAGTATAGTAACAAAAAGGCTGGGCTTGAAGCCAGGAGGATCTGGATTTAAATACTGCCTTTGACACTTAATAGCTACATGACCCTGGGTATGTCATATAACTTCTCTCTCAGTTTTCTAATCTAGAGAATGGGTGCACTGCAATGCTTGCACCTAATTAGTAAGGGCATTGTGAGGCTTACATGGCATCATCATCATCCATTAGCTAGTGCTTTATATGTAGTGCTTTCAGGTTTGCAAAACTTTTTTCCATGTTATCTCATTTAACTGTCTCTACCATTCTACAAGGCAGATGCTACCATTATTTCCATTGCAGAGTTGAGCAGGTTGAAGGTAAGCGAAAGGCTTGCCCAGAGTAAGACAGCAAGAAAGTTTCTGAAGCAGAATTTGTAGTCTGGTCTTCATATTCCTCTCTCTTGCACTCTCTTCCCCCAACACCTAGATGCGTTGACATATATAATATATGCAAAGTATTTGGCAAAACTTAGGGTGTTTTATAATTGCCATTCCTGATTATTCTTTTAACCTTTATAGATTCTAGAATTTTTCTTATATATTTTGCCTGTATTCTCAGTTGGATTCTTTTTACATAGGGTTCTGTTGTCTACTCCTTTGCATTAGCCCCAGTATAGTGTCAAGTGCACAGCAGGTAATAAATAAATATTTGTTAAATTAATTTTACTATACTCCATGTGTATTTAGTTGAGCTACAAATTGATGCCAGTAAGTGATTTCCCTCCATTCTCTTCTTTAGCCGGTGACATACTAAACAACACCTCTTATCTAATTAAATGATCACAAGTCTAAAGGACTCTGTTGGCAGGTTTTTATGGCAATTTATTCAGTGACATACATATTTAATAACTCCCCAAATGCATTTATATTAAGAATATGCCTGCAGGAATCAAGGGGATTGCATGGATGTCTTCCCATTGAAACACCAAAGGAATTATGGGTTAAATACAATACCACCTTCCTTGCTGTGAGGGTATAATTTTAGCTTAAAGATGGTGATTGAGGTAATACTATTCAAGTTACTCTGCATGAATTACCCTAGGGAGAAATATCAAAGTCACATCTTTGGCTAAAGACAAAATTAGGCACAAGAAGAAAATGATTTCGCTTTAATTACTGGGATTAATGACTTGTTTAGATTTCTCCACTGATGCTAACTGACCTGTTCAGAAGAAACTTAGCTACACAGGGCTATTCACCAATATCTGTGAAGACTGCTGCAGTTTCCAGAAAATTTAACAAAGGAGACATTAAAAATAAAATATGTCTTTCTTCATGTAAAATTTAGACTGAAATTTTTGGTGACAATAGTTTTATGTGGTTATAAAAGGATGTTCCTTTATAGCAGCATAAATCTCAGGTTTTAAAAATTATCATTATGCAGACACAGTTTTGGAGTTTTTAAGATAAAGGCCAGTGACCAGTAAAGAACTGCAGGACATAAAAAATTTTCTGAGGAAATGTGAGGTCTGTAATGACCATGGCTTACATTTTGTATTAAACAAAGTATAGGTATTTTAATAATCTGAGCAACAAGTGTTTAATCTTTAGTAGCTTAGTTTTTTTAAATATTTAGTTCAGAATTAGAATAAAATTATATTTCTTCTTTTATAATGTATGAGTATGCATATGTATTTGGAAGATATATTTGTCACAATCTGAGGCAAAAAAGAGAACACATTGTTTTGAATTATAATTAAGCCTTATAATTACATGAAAAATCATATATAACTGTCAACTAAATAAAAGGGAATAATATATTATTAAAAGAAAATATATGATAATAATTTCAAATGAATGTAAAAATATAATTAATTCGAGTTTTGCTGTTTTAGGGCCAGGAATGTTTCATTTTTTCTTTGTTTCCCAAAACCTATCACACTGTTTGACACATATAAGGCACTTAATAAACGCTTAAAAACTGAATAACAAATGTATTTGTGGATGACTTGAGAATTCTCATATACTATTGATGTTCTCTTTGTGTTACAGTCTTTTGTGTGTGATAAAGTATAAGCTCTATGGGAGGATGGTGATTTATTTTAGCATAAGTTTCTAGTTGAGACCTTTGTGCATAGAACTCATACTTAATAATCATTTGTTGAGTTAACACCAAATACCCTTGATGTGGAAAAGTAACCGTTGATTCTATTTAATCAGAAATTATTAATAAATAATAACTTGTTATTTCTACCTTCAAGTAGCCCTGAATACCATATTTGAAATAATAATGTTATTCATACACATGTGACATAGTGATTAGGACCAATTGTATGTGTTCCGTCTTTGTCCCCTACAGAGTATGGACCTTTGTCTGAAGGCTACCTCCTAGGGAGGTCCCAGATATGTGCTGCTAAGGGTACCCTTCTGATTGGTTCTCAATAACTAGGACTACTTCCAAGAGGAATGGACTCTACTCGGGAACCACGTCTTCTCCATTAGAATATGAGCTCCTTAAGAACAGAGATTATTCTTTGTAGAACAATGTGTGGTCGTAGTTCCAGTGACTAATACAAAGCTTTACAAATTCTGCATTTTTAAATAGGCGGTTAGGAGAGAACATTGTACCTGGATTCAAATCTGGCCTCAGACATTTACTAGATGTGTACTCCTGTGCAAGTCACTTAATTCTGTTTGCCTCCATTTTTTCATCTGTAAAATGAGCTGGAGAATCAAATGGCACATCACTCCAGTATCTTTGCAAAGAAAATCCCAAATGGGGTCAGGAAGAGTCAGACATGACTTAACAACAAAAACAGTAATAAAAGCAAACTGAGATAGCTCAAACTTTTTGTTTTCTTTGAACATGCTTTTTAATCCCTTGGAATTTCAGATAATTTCAGAAACTGTTTGGGGTGTGATCATAGTATTTCTCCCATTTTTATTCCTAGAGAGCTTCCTATGCCTGTCCATATACTGAGAGGAATTCATAGATCTTGAGTTCTTCCTGGCTGCCTTCTACTTTTTTTGTTTCTCTCTTCTAAGACCCGGTCAGAAATTAGTATCAGTGAACTAATTCAGAAGGAACTTTCTATGCAACTTCAAGTGTTTTCAATTTCTTGAGAAACTGAATTTTCCCTAGTTTGAATCAGGTACTGATCTCCTAGAAGTGAATCTCTTTAAGAGTCTATCAATTAGAAAGGTATCAGAGTTTTAGAGATGGAAAAGGCCTTCACAGAATCTAGCACTTACATTTTGCAAATGAGGAAGTAAGGCTCTCAAAAGGGTAAGTGACTTGATTAGGATCATAAGTGACCTTGAAAAAATAATTTGAAAAACTAAGATATTAAAGCAGATTCTTGCCCCCGAAGTTCAGCTGCTTCCTATCCTTCAGCTGAAGGAATACAGTCTGTAATGGAAGGTGATGGAGGACAAAAGGGAGGTAGAAAGATATTTATTCACCAATCCCTTATAGTGTCTTTATATTTTGAGAATAGTCTAATTGGAGTGTTTTACATTGTGAATTTGTTCATGGATCTCTGAGAGCATTTTATATTTTAAGCATTAATACATAATATTTGTGTTGTGGTTTCAAATTGTTTACCATTTCAGTGAGTAGGAAATGGAGGGGGGGAGGAGGAAATAGAGGAAGAGAGGGAGAAAATTTTGAACTCAAAATATTAAAAAATGAATGTTAAAAATTGTAATTGGGAAAAATAAAATATTAAAAAAGAAAAAATACTGAGTATTGATCAACTTTTTTTTCATGTACTAGAGAAAAGGTGATAGAGGAAAAATGTGACAGATAGGCTATTACACTTAAAAGCAAAGAACTTAGAGGCAGCGAAACTCTTTGCAATATATCAACAATCAAAATGACCATCAAGTGAAAGAATAAAATGTTGTAATCCTGGGAAAGTCAATAAATAAGAAACTCTTGGCAGCCACTTTAACTAAGATTCCTTTCAAGATAATTATGTGACATGTACCTATTATTATATAGATCATATTTATTTTTATCTAACATAATTTTTATAAATGAAAATTAACAAAAGAAATATTATCTGCTAATTACAACAAAAAAGTCATTAGTACTTTTCTATTTCAAGCTCTACCTTAATTAATGTTATTCAGGGGTTGAAAGTATTTTACAGAATTTTAATACCAAAAGCCATTTTTTATCATTTAATTTTGCAACAGAAAAGTATGGAAAGAAAAATAATATTTTTGATAACCCGAGGTTTGTTGATTAATAAAAACAATATGATCATGAATCAAGTTTATTTCACAATGATATAACCTGCTTGCTGAAATGTGTAATTATCATGCATTTTCCATGGTTGCCTTTGAAGGTGATAGGTTTGCCTACAGCACTTAGCAACCAGACTCTGCTCTTAAGCATTGTCAGGTCTGGTGAGCAGAAAAACAGCTAGTATTAAACCATGCCAGAAAGAATCAATGACAATTTTACAATTAGTAGCTTTTGTATTGAGCATAAATTTCTTTTACAAAGCACTTACTCAGTTCATTTTGGTGGAATATGGGTTTTATTTTATTTTGTTAATAACCAGCATTTTATTTTCATATCCTCTTTTTTGGCATATACAATATGCTTAAACAATGTGAGTATGGATTTCAGCATGTAGTAGTTAATTATACAAATGAATGACCAGAAAATTTGCTGAGGTTTTCAGTGTATTTCTTAAGCCCTTTAGTGTCTTCTGAAAACAAAACCTGGAAGCCTTCAGATACTTTCTCACTGAACTGTTGCCATTTATCACTTGCATTTGGAGTATAAAAAAAAGGTATGCTCAAGTGCTAATTCCTTCATAAAGTATATCCTGACTCCCACTTTGGTTAATGCTCTCCTCCTCTAATTTATTTTAACTTTTATTTGCTATATTTTGTATATACTCATTTTTTGTACATATTTTCCCCCCAATAAAGTGTAAGTTTCTTGAGGGAGGGAGGGAGGTGATCATATAATTTTTATTGTCTGTTCCTTTTTCCTTGGATTCATTGGACTAAATGAATGTGCTAACTAAAAGCAGAGTGCTCATGCAACCCTTTTGGAAATTCTCATATAAGAGCCTCATGGCTCAATATGGTTGTGCTCAATTTTCATAGACTGAGAATAATCTGGTACAGATTTGCAGGGCACTGCTGCTGGCTATCCTTACAAGTCACTAATGATTCTAAGGAGGTCAATTTAATTGAACTTCTCATAATTTCAGATTGCTAAATGGTGGTCTTGAGGTGACTGCAAATTGCCTAAACCAAAACTTTTGAATGATTTTTACAATGTGACAGTTCAGTTTACCTGTTTCCTAGGAATCTGGTTGATTGGAGATGCTATGAATACTGGAAAAAATAGTTGAGATTCCATCTCCCCAGACAGCTATGAAACAGATCACTGTAGATCCCCAATTAAGTACTTCAATTGGAAATAACCGATTTTTTTGGATGTGAACTATTGCAAATGTAGTTTGTAAATTCTTTTAAATTTGAATACAAAGGAATTATGAGAGAAAATAAATTCTAGGGAAGCATTCAAGAAAATATCTAGTTGACTATACTAAGCATTGGCAGAACAAAGGCAGAATATAGCAATGTCCCTTTGTCTTTTGATATCTTGTTAATCATTTTGTTATTATGTAATACTATGTAAAAATTAGAGAGTAAAAAAAATGAAAGTGACCCTAGTGAGATAACTTGAGAACCTACAATTTGACCTCATTCCTTTGTTTTATCTCAGTTTAGATGAACTTTAGCTCATAAATTGATATTATATGTGATACTTTTCCATTATTGCAATGAGCTACAGCCAGGAGTTTTGAGTTCTAGTCCCAACTCTGTCATGAGGAATCCTAATCCTAAGGAAGGCTTCCTGGACTTCAGTTTTGCATCAATAGAATGAGGAAGGATATACTAAGTGATTGCTGATGTACCTCCCAGTACTAAATTTCTCTGGTTATGTGGAAGATGAACAAACCAATGGATTGAGTGAAAGGTTTGAGACTCATACTTTTCAATAACTAATCTTTAATTTGAATATATGAAGCCTTGAAAGTTTCAGTTCTAGGGAGCATTTTTCTCCTATGCAAGCACTTTAAGTAGTATGCCTAATTTTTAAAGTACATTATTATACCACATGATGAATATATCGTATAAGACTAAATGGCCACCATCGCATGCCAAAAAAGCAATTAGAAAATTGAATCAAGGAATTAAGGATTAATGTGACTGTGTTATACCTGTCAGCTGTAATAAGTGTTTTGACAAGAACAGAATAAAGTTTGACACTCTGCACAAATACTGATCTGATATATGAGTGAAATATTAAAAATGCAAACAACTGCACATTAATCATTTTAACATCTCCTAACTAAAACACTTTTAATGGTATTCTGATCAGAATTCATCTATAAATAAAAATGAATCTTTTTCAGCAGTTTGCATAACTTAGTATTTATCATTTAATAAGTATTTATATTGATATAGAATGTAGTTTTGAGTCACATTAGTAAAGTGGAATTAGTTTTTAGCAAGCATTCAAAGCATTTAGTCTGTTGTCTCAGCTCACCAATCATCAGGTCTTTTACCTCTAGAATGAAAATGGAAACCCAATATTTCAAAAATGGGTTTTTAGTTTCAGTGGCTTAGTCTTGGAAAAGGAAAGGAGATTTTTCTGGAAATGGTAAAAGGGAGAAAGGCATGTGATAGCCTTGTTCAAAAAGAGAAAATCTCACATTAATGAAAGAAATTAAACTGATCTACACTTTCAGAAACAGGGTTAAGCTGCATTAGAGGTCCATTCAAAGGGAATAATGTATTACACAAGGGAAAAAGGAAAGGAATAAAACAGAATATTCACAGGCTCATGATGCTTCAGTCCAGGTGCAAAGGTACGACAATTGTAAACTTCATTTTAATCTTATCTTAGGCATTTCCCCTTTTTATTAAAGTATTTCCACCTATAAGTGAAATTCATATGTGTATTTTATTTACATAGCTGTAGCAAGGTCTCTGTTAACTTGATGGTGTGATTTGTTGGAATAGAGGAATAGAGGAAATTTAATATTTTGAACTTCTAAACTCTTAAGAATGGAAGTAAATTTTTGTTTCATTTTGTTTTTCTAGTCTACAGTACAATCTCTTTATGAGATGTGAATGATTATCATGCTCTAGTTATACTGGTATTTTTTAAAGCTTCCAATGATTATTTATTCTTAATAGACAGTCCTTAAAACTGTCCACATCTTTCTTAACATCTTATAAAATTCCAAACGAACCCTATATTTATCATATATTCACAGTTTATAAATTAAATTCCATTATTTCTCCAAAACTCCCAAGACTGAAAACTTTAATGCTCTTAAAGACAATGAAGGGATGTATAATGGCTCTCAGTAGACAGTAGCATGTTATCAATAATATCTTATAAACCAAACACAGCACCAAACATATTATTCAGGACATGTATGCCTAGAAAAAGAAGTGGCCTATAAGAGAGAGAGAATGGATGACTATTCTATGTCATGTAATGGTATCTACATAACATTAAAAATTATGTAGGAAAAGGTTCTCTAGCCCAATGGGTAGACCCCTCTAATGGATTTATGGGAGGACATAGTCAAGTTATGGGTTAAAAATCTTAGAGAGGTTATTATCTGCAATGTTGCTTTTCTTTGCAATTCTAAGGCTTAGCACATAGTAAGCATTAAATAAATGTTTTTTGCCTTGAGCTAGAACAGGAATCCCATCGATGAGAACATAGATCCAATGCATATGGAATATCAGGTTTATTATATTTAGAATGTTCTTCCTAGCTTGGTACATCAAGAACTTAATGAATATAAAAGAGAAAACTCATTGACAATTTTGAAAGCATATAGTCACCATATTGCTATTTTCTAAGAGCCTCGTTAATTTATTACATAAATTTCCTCATCTAAGCTACCAGTAGTCATCTGGTAGATTTGGTCTAAAGAGCTTCCCTTGATTTAATCTTGGTCACATTAAGAACTTTTTATTATACTGTCCCTTTAACCACATATGCATGTAGTCTTCTTGATGTTCATGTTATGTTGCACATACTTTCTATATGCTTGAATATTCTTCATTCCCCAACCACTTTGTAGTTTTTTGAGATTATTATTTTTTTTAAGAATACAATGTCATGATAAGCAAGGAGAATTAAATACACTTTAACCAAAAGAATAACCTCTGATAGAAAACGGGGTAGATAAAGCATCTACTCTCTCTATTTATTTATCAGTCTTTCTTAGTATTCCTACCTCAGTATACCTTAGTATATGTGTCTTACATCCATCTATCTATCTATCTATCTATCTATATCTATATCTATATCTATATATATTTAAAATCCATTATTACATATATGAGTTGCTATATGTTTATAAAAGTATAAAATATAACAAATATAAAAAGGTATTTGAGAAGACTGAGAATCATTGAAAACCACATAATATCTACTTTTCAGAAAAAAAAAGAAAAAGAAAAAAAAGGTATAAAGTTGCAGCTAGCTGGCGCCTAGGGGCTAACTGAAGAGATGTTCCTTGGATTGTAGGGAGGCTAGAATTCTTCATGAGAGACACTTTATAAAGGGCTAAGAGTAAGTACTCCAGTCAGACTAAGCTTTCTTTCTCTTTCTCTCTCAGGTTAGAGGACTCTGTGATTTAGATTTTGATAGCAAGGAGACTCAAAATCCTAGTTGCCATCATTCAAACTTATAGGCAGAGAGCGAAGGTCTGTTTGAGTCAGAGTTAGTGTTTAAAAGTGAGAGATCAAGAATTGATCATTTCAGTGGATAATTCATTTTTTTTTATTTTTTAAACAGACTAGTTGAATGGACTCTCCTATAATGTTTTCTCCCTAGTTTGCAACTTTTCCCAGCATCATCTGATGATACATATCAGGGGTAAAATTAGAAAATTATCATCCTAGAAAACTCCATGAAGATCCATATCATATTCATTTCTTAAAATTCAATTTTATTTTTAGTTCTGAATTCTCTTTTCCCCTCTTTATTCGATTTAGAAAGCAAGAAAAACAAAATTTGTTATAAACAACACTATAAAAAAGTGAAGCATGAAGGTTTCTGAATAAGTTTTATTATTTAAAAATTTCAAAAGGCAGAAGATGATAACATTATGGAATCCTAGACTTAGAAGAGACCCTTATAGGTTATTTAAACCACCTTAGAGATGTCAGAAACCTTTCTATAACCTCCATGATTGATTATTTTTTTAAAATTAGTAATTGAATGTTTTATTTTTTATTATAGCTTTTTACATACAAAACATATGCATGGGTAATTTTTCAACACTGATTCTTGCAAAGACTTCTGTTTCAACTTTTCCCCTCCTTTCCTTCATCCCCTCCCCTAGATGGCAGGTAGTCCCATACATGTTAAAACATGTTAAAGTATATGTTAAATACAATATATGTGTACATAGTTATACAGTTATCTTGCTGTACAAGAAAGATTGGATTTAGAAAGAAGGTAAAAATAACCTGAGAAGAAAAAACAAAAATGAAAGCAAACAATAACAGAAAGAGTGGAAATGCTATGTTGTGGTTCATACTCATATCCCAGTGTTCTTTCTCTGGGTGTAGTTGGTTCTGTTCCTTACAGATCAATTGGAACTGATTTGGATATGATCCCATTCTTTATCTCTAGAAAAAGAGACTTGGGTCTGGGGCTTAGCAAACTTTCCACCTTCACTCAATTCTTAGAACACTGTCACTGTCTTGTGAGAACCATGATTGATTATTGTTTATATTAGGACTTTTTAAACTTCTTCCATTTGTGACCCCTTTTCCTCTGAGAAATTTTTATGTAACCCCAGACGTATCAGTATATAAAATAGGCATATAACCAAACATTTACTGATAATAAATCATAATTTCATGACCTTCAAATTCAGTTATAGGACCCCATATGGAGTTGTGAAACAGTTTAAGAAGCTGACATTTATGTTACACTGTGTTTTAAGTGTTAAAGAAGCGTTATAGAATAGATCACACAAGACTGAGATCTCCTTGTTATATCAGGCTCAGTAAGAAGTTCTTTGGGGAATCATTTTTATGAAATTATAGCCTAAACTCCAATCTTGTGCCAAGAAAGAATCATAAATCAAAAAGCAAAGCTCTTAATTAGACTAGAATAGCAAAGTAAATAACAAGGGGAAATCAAATAGTAGAGATAAAATATTTTTGCCTCCTTCCCAGTATAAAAGAATGTACAATCTCCCATCAATTTATATAAGACTGGGAGGGAGAACAATCATCAGATAGCTCATACCCTAAGGGTTCCATTGTAATTAGAACTTGTTGGTGGAAAGAACACAGAAAATTGAACTTAAAGACCAGTATGCAACTCTTTGTAACTATATGACAATGAAGATGTTTAACATCTATGATACTCAATTTCACTATCTACTTTACAAGATTGTTAAAAGAAAAATACTTTAGAGACACTAAAGCACTATAGAAAAATGAGTTATTATTCTAGTGACTGGGCAATCAATTATTTTGAAAGAAAAATAATTGTTCTTTTGTGCTTTTTTGAATAATTTAAAGTGTGACAAAAATTCTCTTTCTATTTAGATTAAAATCTGTTTCCTGTCCACTAGTGTCAGTTCTATCTTCTTGAGACAGCTAGAATAAATCTAATCTCATTTCCCCAGAAGACTCAAGATATTTGAAAATTAACATCATGCTATCTCTCCTAAAGCTATTCTCCAGCCAAACATTACTACTTTCTCCAGCTGTTGCTCATATGACACAATATCTAGCATTCTTGTCATTCAAATTGTATTTTGGGGAAGCATTGAGTTTACCAGTGTTTTTCCTAAAATGCAGTACCTAGAATTGAACAGAAAACTGCAAGGGTGGCCTGAAAATATCAGAACACAGAAGGAGTATTAAGTGCCCTGAAACTAAATTGGCTTTTAGTAAACTTTTCTACAGCAGTATCTCAAAAGGCTCTTTTTTAACCTCTTGGCCAGATCCGCTACATAGAGTGAATATTAAATTAAAACATTTATACCTGGAACTGCAATCATAAAAGAACTAAATCAAGAAGTACTGTGAAAACTGTCAGCAGTGGGAATAAAAGTGCAGATTTTGCAATATTCTTAATGTAGTACCAAATGGTAATAACCCTAGCATAACAAATGACTTTCTACCAAGATTATTATACTCATCCCTGCCTATGAAAAGAGAAAAAAAAAACAAGGATGAAATTTTGAAATTTGGATATAATTCCTGTTGTCTGTTCACAATATCAAAAGACTACATAATCTTGTTTTGAATTTTCAGAGAATCAATTGTTATTCATATATGTTATAATGAGTTTGGGTTATTCCTCAGAAGATTTAAATGCTGTATCTGTCATTGATTAGTTGGGCAGTCTAAGGAAAATTGCTCCATCTTTGAGCCTCAGTTTCCACTTTGGCAAATTAAAAATTATAGCTTTTTCCTACTTCATAAAGCTGTTATGAGTTTACATAGGACAATTCAACAAACATGTAAGTACCCACTCTGGGTAAAGTATGAAGGGCATCAAAAATAGATGTGCTATTAAATCCTGCTTTTAAGAATCTTACAACTTAATGGGACAAAGCATAAGCACACAACTATGCTATAAGGAAGAATGGAATAAATTAAGTGGAGAGAGAAATATTTGAAGGTATTTTAAAAATAGAAATGTTAGGAGATCATTATTACTTTTTCAGATAGTCAGATTTTTATGTACTAGAAAGTTTTAAACATTTTTGATGGAATTTCTCCTAAAATATACCATAAGCTTTCAATCTTATTTAGTACTGAGTATAAATGAATTTTAATGATAGTGCCTTTAAGTGACAGATATTCATTGAGAATATATTCCTTTGTGATATTATGCAGATAAAGCTGTGGTTACAAATGTAGATACAGGTCAGAAGTCTGGGTTGGGCTTATTCCCTGGGGTGCTGAGGTTTCTGTTTGTTAAAACTGCCTCTTGCAGTGGTTCTCAAAGTATGGTCTAGAGAATCTTGGGGATCTCTGAAACCCTTTTAGAAGGTCTACAAATTCAAAAATAGTTTTTATTTCCAATATGGTAAATGTCTATAAATATAATCCAGATAAACAAAAACTCTTTGGAGAGATCCTCAATAATTTTTAATAGGATAAAGATACTGAAAACAAAAGTTTGAGAACCACTGTTCTAGAGTACTGGTGATTAGTCCTTTGATCAGGACCTTAAAAGTTAGTACTTTTAATACTGGAGAAAAACCACCCTTTCCTGGCATAATTAAATTCAGTGTATGTCTTTCTAATTATGTCAAATTACATCAATAAGTATGACATCTCGCTCTTATGTCAAAACAAAATGTAAATGTGATATACCTAAAAAGCTATTTAATAATCTTTATAAAATACACACTCTATGGAAGGTATAGGAATTTTTGTACTTTTTGAAACATGAAGCTTGAACTTAGGGAATTTTAAAAATTAAAGTAATATTCCTGAGTATAGACATTAGTTTAGACTTTCTGCTTAAGAGACTGAAGAAATTGGGGAAGTGTTATTTTGTACTACTGAAAGAAGGAACTGTGCTTTGGGAAAATAGTGATAGAACAGACTTTTTTTGTTCTCTGTAGATCTCTGTAGACCCAAACAACCAAAAAGAAGACTTCTTGTTTCTCTGCTCTCTCTCCATAGTCTAACTAGCTCAGCATTCCCTGCAATGCCTATGGAAATTTAGGAGAAAAGGAAGGAGGGCAAAATGGGATTGGGTTGCAGATGGGGACGGGTTAGAGCTGTGGGGTATTAGCTCCACTCATCACCAATTTCTGGCCTGAACAGGAGACCTACTTAGTTAACCTAATGCTGCTGCTTAGCATTCATCTTTGATTTCATGTTTTTGCTCAAAGAATTTGACTGTATTAACTAGCCACATCATCAGAGTTTGCTTTAGAAAATGCAGCATATGAGGGTGAATAAAATATTTTCCAAATTCAGTTTTTTCCTAAAGCTCTTTGTTCATTACAACTGAAAATTAATGACCAGCGCCTGTGAAATGATCCTTCCTCTGGTTAGACTCACACTGCTTTACTAACTCCCTCTTGGTCCTACTAATTATCTAATTGATTAAGCCTTTGAGGAACCTTCTGTCACTGGGTGTGGTCCATTACACACATCTGGCTTTTTATTTTTTCTTTCTTTCTTTCTTTCTTTCTTTCTTTCTTTCTTTCTTTCTTTCTTTCTTTCTTTCTTTCTTTCTTTCTTTCTTTCTTTCTTTCTTCCTTCCTTCCTTCCTTCCTTCCTTCCTTCCTTCCTTCCTTCCTTCCTTCCTTCCTTCCTTCCTTCCTTCCTTCCTTCCTTCCTTCCTTCCTTCCTTCCTTCCTTCCTTCCTTCCTTCCTTCCTTCCTTCCTTCCTTTCTTTCTTTCTTTCTTTCTTTCTTTCTTTCTTTCTTTCTTTCTTTCTTTCTTTCTTTCTTTCTTTCTTTCTTTCTTTCTTTCTTTCTTTCTTTCTTTCTTTCTTTCTTTCTTCTTTTTTTTTTAAAGAGACACTGTAGATTAATTAAAATAAGCCAAGTAGAAATGCAGAAAACAATAGGGAAAACTTTTGGTCTTTTACAAACCAGTCTGTAACAGAAAAGACAGAAAATGTTTCTGTGTTGATTTCTTTCTAAGAAGTTTTAAAAATGGTTAGAAAGTGCCATATTGAATTCATCAGAATGTAATACTGTTGCCCTAGAACACTTCCCCCTTACTATGATGTTGCAGGGAACTACTTTCCTATGGGAGTTAAGGCATATATCAAATTGCAGGGCAAATATAGCAAATAAAAAGAGTTCCCTTATGGGAAGTTTAACATTAAACATACAAGAGTTGACTTGTGAAATAGTTATAATCCTTGAAACTTTTAAAAGCAAATTTAATTTAAATAAATATTTACATAATTCTTTTTTTTTCCTGAGGCAATTGGGGTTAAGTGACTTGCCCAGGGTCACACTGTTAGGAAGTATTAAATGTCTGGGAAAGACTTGAACTCAGGTCCTCCTGACTTCAGGACTGGTGCTTTACCCACCACACTACCTAGCTGCCCCTACATAATTCTTAGATGTTACTTTGGAGCTATTATATGATCCATTATTTCATATTGAAAATCATTGATCATGGGAGGATTCTGGGAAGATATTTTAATAATAATAAAAAAGGCTTCTACCTCAAAGAGTAACATGAAGTGGCTCCCTACCCAAAGAGAATTTATAGAAGAACTCAAAAAAAGAATTCAAAAATCAAATGAGAGACAATGAAGAAAAACTAAAACTAAACTAAACTAAAATAAAAATTACCCAAGAAAAACAAGAAATTTATGAAAAAAAATAACCAATTAGAAAAAGAGGTACAGAGTCTCAAAGATGAAAATAATCCTTTGAAAATTAGAGTTGGGCAAGAGAAAGCCAGTGAAGCTATGAGAGAGCAAGAAATAACAAAAAAGATTATAAAGAATGAGAAAATATAACAGAATGTGAAAAATAAGAAAAACAACAGATCTGGAGAACAGATCAAGAACAGAAAATATAAGAATAATTGGACTGCCAGAAAGTTCTGACCAACAAGAGAACCTTGATATACAGATGCTGGAAGTAATCCAGGAAAATTGTCCTGCATGATAAAACATGAGGGGAAAGTAGAAATAGAAAAAAATTCATTGTTCACCACTTCAAAGAGATCCTGTGTGGAAAACACACAAGAATATTATTGCTAAATTCTGAAACCCCCATTTCAAAGAGAACATTTTGTAAGAAAGAAGAAAAAAAAATCAAATATAATTAGTCCTAGATCCTAGGTCTAGGAAATTTAACATATAAGAGCCAATATGAAAGATCAATTTTAAGAAATTTAACATGGACAAACTGTTTAAACATGGACTATATATAAATATATATGTATATATGCATATAAAATTCACATCAATAGTAGAGTAGCTCAAAAGAAAGGTTGGCAGAGTTAGGGTAAAAATAGTAATTGTTAGACAAATGAGGTACAGAGGGATTAGAGTGGGTAGGAGGACTCATAGTTTTGAAAACCCACTTATATTGGGAATGGGTTCAACAGGCAATACTACCAATATGCCATGAAGGGTATAGCACCCTCCAAAATCTATAAAGAAATAAGGGGAGAGGGATGAACAGATGGGGAAGCAAAAGTTGAGGGAAAAAGACAAATGAGGAATCCTTGGGTAGGGGAAGGTTAAGTAGGAGCAAGGCAAATTATAGAGCAGAATTTAATTAAAGAAGTGACAAAAATAGGAAAGACGCGTATGTGTGCATACACGTGTGTGTGAATGTGTGTATGTACTATATATTTCTCTATATATACATAAATAAATATATATTTTCTTAAATTTAACTTGCTTGGGAGTAGTGGAGGATATATATCTATGTGTGTATTTTTTTCTTGATGTGGTAATATTTTGAATCCTCCCTGATGTTCTGCTGGCCCCACGACAATGGTCTCTTTTGTTTTGCTTTATTTTCCTTTTTTCTTACTGTTTTTTCAAATAAAAAATAAAAAGGCAAAAACAAGAGAAATCATTGATCACAAATATTTTGGGTCTAAAGAGATGTTCACTGTCAGTTGTGACACCTGTTGGTCTCTGAGGGGATTTTTCCTCCACTACTCCCAAGCAAGTTACAAATGTTTTCTTTGATAAACTAGAACTCAAAATAAGCTAATTTCATTTTCTTCCTTTGAGCAACCACTTTGCAAATAATTCAATCAACAAGTATTCATTCTGTTGTTCAATAATTTCAATTGTGTCAGCTTTTTGTGATCCCATTTAGGGTTTTGTAGCAATGATACTGGAGCAATTAGCTGTTTGCTTCTCAAGCTCATTTTACAGATGATGAACTGATTCAAACATAATTGTGTGACTTTCCCAGAGTCTAACAATTAGTAAGTATCTAAGGCTGTGTTTGAATTCATGAAGATGAGTCTGCCTGATTCCAAGACCACTGCTCCATTCACTCTGCCTCTAGCTGTCCAAGCATTCATTAGGCTCCTACTATATAGGTATAAACTAATATAACAATCCATACTTGAAAGGATTCATGAGGGAAACAAGTATATACACAATGCCTATATACAAACATGTTTAAATATATTTATACACATATTTACCACAAATCACATATATAATTATGCATACATAACTATTATGTAAATTAAATAAATAAAAGATAGTTAAATACAAGGTAGTTCAGGAGATTAAATGCACCAACAGTTGGGAAGACCAGGAAAAACTTCATGCAGATGATGGTAGAATTGTATCTTAGAGGAAGAGGAGATCTTTCTGGGGTGCATGAAAGAGGGATGTACATTACAAGTATGTGGGATAGCCAGAAAAAAAGTCAGGGAAACAGGAGATGAAGTACATTATGTAAAAAACAGAGAAAAAGGGCAACTTGGCTGTGAAACCAAGTGCAGAAGTAGGACTAATGTCCAATGAGGTTGGGAAAATAGAATGGGGCCAAGCAGTGAAGGGCTTTAAAAGCTAAACATAGGGATTTATATCTGATGCTAGAGGCAAGAGGAAGCCATGAAGTTGGATGAGTAGGAAACCTACCACTTAGGTGTGCCCTTAAGGAATTTGTTTTGGCAGCAGTATCTAGGAGGTGGGAGAGATTTAGGGCAGGCAGACCAATTTGAGGTAGATGGAATAATCAAAATGAGAGTTGATGAGGACTAGAACTGAGGGGATAGCTGTGTGAATGGAGAGAACTGATCAGATTTGAGGGACGTGGTAGAGAGAGAAACATTAAGATTTGGCAACTGATGAGTATTTGCACTGAAGAGAGTGAGGGATTGGGGATAATGCTGAGGTTTAAAACCTGGGGAATGGAAAGGATGCTGGTGTCTTTAACAGAAATAGAAAAGTTTGGAAGAGAAAAAGAGAAATGGAAAGATGATGGGATCAGTTTTGGACATGTGTTTGTAAACAGTGGCCCTTATTTTAAGAATTAGCAGAAATGACAAACTCCTTACTATTTCTCTTTCCTAGGCAAAGAGCTTCATAAACAATGGAAGTGTTACTAAATCCCATATGGTCCTTACTCTTAAAAAATGATAATAAAGTATCCAAAAATGAGATGCTTTTGCTAGGAAATATGATGTAGTAGAAAGAACACTGCATTCTTTATTTTTTTCATTTTCTTAGCCAATATGATATGATATGTTACATGATAAAGGCAAACTTTTTTACTTGCTCAAACAATCCTATTCAATTCTATTGCTTCCAATAGAGTATACCTGCTTTCATTCTTTTTTTCCCCATTTATATATTTTTTATTATTATTATAGCTTTTTATTTAACATATGCATGGGTAATTTTACAGTATTGACTATAACCAAACCTTTTGTTCCAATTTTTCCCCTACTTCTCCTCATTCCCTCCCCCTGATGGCAGGTTAACCAATACATGTTAAATATGTCAAAGTATAAATTAAATACAATATAAGCATGCATGTCCTATCAGTTATTTTGCTGTACAAAAAGAATCGGATTTTGAAATAGTGTACAATTAGCCTGTGAAGGAAATAAAAAATGCAGGCAGACAAAAATATAGGGATTGGGAATTCTATGTAATAGTTCATAGTCATCTCCCAGAGTTCTTTCGCTGGGTGTAGCTGGTTCAATTCATTGCTCCCGCTTTCATTCTGATTCTATCACTTATTTTCAAGCTCCCTCTTTCTTTATCTACAAAAATGTCCATGTCTCCTCCATTCTCAAAAAATTCCCTACTTTATCCTTTTATCCCCTATAACTATAGTCCTATATTTCTTATCCCCTTTTTGGATAAACTCCTTGAGAAGGTGATATACCACAGATGCTTCCACATTACTCTCATTCTCTTACTAACTTCTTATAAACCAATTTCTAAACTTATCATTACACCAAAACTACTCTTCAAAGTTACCAATATTTTAATTTTCAAATTCAATGGCTGTTTCTCAATTCTTATTCTCTTCAACTTCTCTGCAGCCTTTGACAATGTTAGTCATCTTCTCCTTGATTTTATGTTTTTGAGCCACCACTCTTTCCTGGTCCTCCTTCTAGTTGTGTGACTACAGTTTTTTAGTCCCCTTTATTGGATCTTCATCTAGGTCATATATCCCAGGGCTCCTTTATCTTCTCCATCTTTACTACTTCACTTGGCAAGCTCATCAACTCCCACTGATTTAATTACCATTTTTATCCTGATGTTCTCAAATCTACCTATTTTGCCCTAAACTCTCTTCTGAAATCCAATCTCACATGTTGAGTTTGTACAAAAGATATATTAAGAAAATACCAGGGAAATACCAAGAGATTAAATGCACCAGAAGTTGAGAAGACCAGGAAAAGTTTCATTCAGATAATGCTGGACTTTTATCTTAAAAGAAAAGGGGATTTCTCTGAGGTGCATGAAAAAGGGATGTACATTACAAATATGTAGAATAGCCAGAAAAAAGTCAGGGAGACTGGAGATGTAGTACATTATGTAAAAAAACAGAGAAAAAGGGCAACTTGGCTGTGTCACTGAGTTTAGGAGGAAGACTAATGTCCAATGAGGTTGGGAAAATAGAATGGGGCCAAGCAGTGAAGGGTTTTAAAAGCTAAAATATATATCTTTTTTTAATATCTTATCTTAGAGGCATTAGTGTTTAGGAGTTTAGCAAAATCAAACAGGAGGTGCCATTTAGGCCAAGTTTGAAGAAAAACAGAGATTCTAGGAGGCAAAAGTGAGAAGGGGATGAGAGAGAATCTGTAAGTCACAAAAGGAGACATCGAATGTCATGACTGAAGAATGGTAAGAATGATGGCCTGCTGACTTCATCATTCACTATCAACCTATATACTCATTTTCATATTTTATAAAAATCTTTATGAGAAATATTGATATATGCATCAAAGGCAATTTTCATCCTAAATGAAAGCATGAACATGAAATATGTAGGCTATTATAAATTCTTTTATAAAGTACCTTATATCTTAAGTCATGTAATTGACTGAGAGATGTAAAAAATGTAAGATACTTCCCTGTTTATTATTATTAGATTATTTTTTAATTGACAAAATTAAGCAAAATGGAGTATTTGAGTCTCTCATTAAGTAATATACAAATTTTAAGATCAAGTTTAATCCCTTGATACATGCTACTTTATATAATGACTCACAAATCATTAATGTCAAGAGGCATAAAAAGAGACATGTATGCTTGACAATGGTATTCACTACTATGATGGCAGATGTCCAGTGTAAGGTTCAGTAACAGGGACTTCTTGAGGATGATTAAGTATATGACAAGATACTCCAGGTTCTCCTGTTTGTAGATAATATTGTACCAAATACATTAAACTAGAACACTACTGGTAGAATACTATAAGGCTTCCTCAATAAGATTCACAGTTATTCGAGAGAGACTATTCTAACAGTCCACTCAAGCAAAGCTGAATGGATTTTGAAAAATGTCTATTGTACAAACTATAGAATGTAGGCAAGTCTTACAAAAACTCAGTTACAAAGTTCATGTATATGTGGTTGTGAATATTAAAATACCACCATCTCAAAAAAATCTAAATTGTGGATAGCTTTACATGTCACAGAGAGATGCATATTAGTCACAAGTATGCTGCACCATATTTTTATGAATTCATAAAAGAAAATATACAAGAAACAATATAAGAATATAAAAATATGATTGCCATTTATCAATGTCATTTTAAAGCCATTATGACTAGAAATGAACACAATATCCTACATGAAGTTTGATAATGGTATTTCCCTATTCTTGAAAATTATGCCCTGTCTAATGCTTCCCAAGATTGTATTAGTTTTGGGAACTATTATATTCATTGCTAATTCACATTGAGTTTGCAGTACATTAAAATGCTCATATTCCTTTTAGAACAATTAATATATTTACCCGCTTCCTCTACTTTATTTGTATAAAGTTGACTTTTTGTGCCCAAATATAGACTTTACACTAATATCTCCTGAATTTCACCATATTATGTTCAAATTAAAACCATACAAGACACCATACCAGAAATAACACAACAAAGGTGGTTAATATGAAATTGATACCCCAAAGGAGTAAGAAACTACTGAAAGAGGATCTAGTTGTTTTTGATGAATTTTAGTCATGTGGTCGAGGTATTGACATTTCAGGATGCCAAGAAAACTGGCAGATATTGCTGAGCCATAGTCAGTGAACTTCAAAAGAAAAAGGAAGTAGAACCATAAGGCTAAGAGAAGAGGAAAGATTTTCTGAATTTCCAAGAAAGGGTAGATAATGGATGATACAAACTATAAGTTTGATTTTGATTCTGGTCAAAATTCTAGAATGTATTATTAAAGGATTGGTTAGCAAACATCTAGAAATGAAAGCAGTGATTGCAAGATATAAGTGTGACTTAATCAAGTAATACCAAATGAACCTCATTTCCTTTTTTTAAATAAAGCTATTATATGGATATATTAGAGCAGGGGTTCTCAAACTTTTGTTATCAGTATCTTCATGTTTTTAAAAAACTATAGAGGATCTGTTCAAAGAGTTTTTGTTCACATGGGTTATATTTATAGCTATTTACTATATTAGAAATAAAAAATGATTTTGAATTTGTAGATCCTCTGAAAGGGTTTCAGAGACCCCAACAATTCTTTGGACTACACTTTGAGGACCACTGGATTAGAGAAATGAATATTCTATAGTTTATTTATATTGTAATGAAATATCTGAGAAAGTTTTCTATCCTTGTTAACAGGGAAAAGATATAGTTTTATTGACAATAGTGTTATTGGGCAGACTTGAAACTACACAAATAATTATAAATCCAGAATGGTTATTAATGGTTAGAATTATCATTATGGAAATATGAACTTGGAAAGTGGTTTCCAATGGTATATCCCAGAAATCTGAAAAAGACCTGTATTATTTAATATTTTATAACTTTTATGAAGTGATAGATGACATGCTAATCAAAGTTCAGATGACACAAAATTGAGAGAAGGTAGGTAAAATGCTGGATGGTAGAGACAGGATTTAAAAAGAGCTTGTTGACTAAAAACATACAAATCTAATAAGATGAAATTTAATAGTGATGCCTGATGTCTATAAAATCTTTCACTTGGATTAAAAAGATCAACTTTAAGATTGGAGCTTGTCGGCAATTTGCCTGAAAGACATCTCGAGGCTTTAATGAACTGTAAGAAATTTGTTGAACATTGATCTATGGCTGTCAACAACAAATGAAATCTTGGTTTGCACTTCTGGAAAAGACATAGAATCTATGACTAAGGAATTGCTCATTCTACACTATTCTTCTCAGAATACATCTGAAATGTTGTGTTCAATTTAGGAAGTCATGTGTGAAACAGGGAACACTAAACTGGTAAATTACTCAAGAAGGTGGCAATCAGGAGGGTGAAGGACCATAAATTAATATAGTATAGATATTAGTAGAATAAATTAGGGATGTTTTAGGAGGGATGTGATAATTATCTTCAACTATTTGAAAGACTATACTATGGAAGAAGAATTTACTTATCCTATTAGCTATAAAGGGTTGACCTAGAATAATAAGTGGACATTGCAAAGAGGAAAATTTAGTGACAAGAGATTTTTCCAACAATTATTAGTGTTCCATGACTATTCACTGGCTGTATTGTAGGAGAGAGTCTTTTTCAGGTATGGGTTGGACTAAATGCCCCTTCAGTTTCTGAAATTTTGTGAGACTTATTTTGTGAATAATTGTACACTTCTGAGAAAGGCGCCTTACCATTTGGCCTTGGTGCCCTAACAAGCACTGCTCCCACATGATGGCAACTGCCAGAATGATAGAACAGAGCTTCATGCATTACAAATCCAATCTATTTCAGGGGCAGTAAATGTCATACATAGGATAAACACCTCCTTAAGGAGTATAGACACTCAGATCTTGATTACGGTTGTTAGGAATGGGTCCATGAAGGAAAGAAAGACAAGGGGACAAGAAAGAGTAGAAAGAAATACTGAAAACGAACAGTCTTAAAGGAAAGCACTAGTATACAGCATCAGATCTAACCAAGAGAAACCATTTTCAATTCAATCATTGCATTAGAAATAATAGAAAAAGACTGTCAAAAATAGAGCAAAAGATACTTTTGATCTCTATTGCGAGATACCAACTACTGAAAGCTCTTTGACCATTTTCAATAAGTAATTCCTGTTCCTTTCTCCCCCATGGATTCATACAGCATTTACACTAATAAAAACTTGTCCCAATTCTTCTCAGCCTAATCATCTAAAATTTCTGAAGTTAATGCAAAATCTTTTGTTACAGAGGTTTTTCTAGGTAGAGCAGGTTTCTTTGGCAACTTGAGAGTATTTTCTCTGGGAATAAGTTGTTTCCCAATAGTAATAATAATATGTCATGCTTTTATGGCACCTTTCAAGTCAATTGCACCTGTTAAATGATGACTGTCTTTCTCTAGGCAGATTCTTCAAATCACCTAATGATCTCCCATGTTCATATTTATACTGGCAACCTACACATTGTTAGGAGTGTATATAAAAATATAAAGAGCTAGCTATTTCTCCTGTGACTATTCATTTGAATAGTCAGTGCATAAATTTGACTTATTTCTCCTCTGAGATAGAAATAATTCATATTTAGGGAAGATATAGCAATTAGAAAATTTTTGAAGCATAAAACATGACAAAGTCCTATGTTCTAAAGACTTTTAAAAAGAATCAAACCCTATTTATTTTTCAGCACTTCCATAACCAACATGAGACTCCTGTTATGTTGGTTATCCATTTTGAGGAGTCTGAATCCACCAACACAACACATTTCAGAAGGGAACTGAAGAGAATTAAAGTTGTCTGTCTTTCATTGATAGTTGCTACCAAATAGTTTATTACTTTGTGATCAATACAATATTCTTATCTAAGTAATATCCTTCGACAGTGGAAACAGTGTCTCCATGCAGTCTCCATAATCAGTCCTATGATATCCCTTTCTACTAGAATAATCATGAAAAAGAGCACAGAGGGTATTGTTGTTTGCCCTTCATTCTTAAAATTATGTTGTGATGAGTGATGTCTTGACTTGTACATAAATTTAATTGAAGGGAGGCAGAGTTGTGCAACATCATCAATCTCAATATCACTTCTGGAAGAATCAAAAGTCCACTGATAGAACAAAAGGCAAGATGAGTGGTGATGATCCAAGATGCAATAGATTTCCTTGGAGTTGTTGACATCTGACCACACTCTAAGCAATTCCTGCCTTCAGGGCCATTAGAATAAATTGTGCTCATATACCACCAAGAGTCTCCACATACTTGGGGTAGATATGGTTACTCTCAACTCTCAATGTCTGTTTAGGGGTTTGGCTGCTGCTCAAACTACAATTTTTTTTTGGTTCCACAAATGACAGGTAGGCATTAAAAGTAGATAAAAAGCCCTGAAAAGAACTTACACCAAAATGTGTTTATCATCTCTGAGCATCCCATATGTCCCTGAAAGAAGGTAATAAATCATACAATGACTACATATAACTATAAGAATTTAATTATTTGTATTAAAATATGATATATTTATCTAATGGTAATGAATTGACATCCTGCTAGAGAAGCTAAATTGCATCCATATTGGCATTCTTGTTACAAATCAAGTGTTCTTAAATTGGGGTCTGTGAACTTTTTCTAAAAAAAATTGATAGCTGCATTTCAATCTAAATGTCATCCTTTGTAATCTCAAATATTTTATATTATGACTTTTCAAACATTTTTTTCTGAGAATGGGTCCAACAGTTCAACAGATTGCCCAAAGAGGTTGATGCCATGAAGAATCTCAAAACTTGCTTCTATAAATAAAACCAAAATGCACAGAGAAGATACAGCTAAATGCAAGAATGGCTTTAAATTCTACAAAGAGAAGTAAAAAAGTTGGTGAAAGTGATTTCATTATATGATATCATGCTATACTTGATCATCTCATGATGAACACCACAAATAGAATAATAATTTGGGCACCAGAAACTACTGCATTGTCTGTCCAGAGAATATGAAATAGTCAAACATTACATCTGCAAATGTAGTATTTAAAACTTTGATTTGATGTTTTTAGAAATTCTTAACATCCTAGAACATTGTACATATGTATACACATACATACATATTTATCACTCTTGTACATATATTCACCTCATATATTTCAAATCACTGTCAAATCTTGTCATTTCTATATTTGAAAGTGGAACTATTATAAATATATACTTTACAATCTTACCTGGGATCTCACTAATATAAGGCAATGTCTTTTTATTTCTCTAATTGATTCACTGTTCCATTAATCATAGGGGCTTTACCAAAAGCCTTTTATTCCTTCTCAAACCTTTTATGACTCTTTCTACCCCACTATTTTAGCTTCATAATTAACTGAAAAATATGAAACTATTTATTCAGAGCTTCATCTTTCTTGCCTTCTTTATCTCATATAACCCAAGATATCTTTTGTGACTATCTTCTCCTTTAACAAGTCTTATACAATAAGGGAACTCTTTTCCTTGTCTCCTTCCTTCTGTATACATGCAAAATTGATTTCTTTTCTATCTTCTCCAGTAAATACCCTTTCCCATTATCTCCCTTCTCTCACTAAACTTTAATGTGTCCCTGTATACTGGCTGCTTCCTTGTTATCTACAAACATCCCCATGTCTCATAACTCAAAAAACCTTCACTTAATATGTTTATAACCATTTGTAACTAATCTTTTGTCTCTTCACTTTTACAAGAAAACCCTTGAGAAACCTACCTATAAGTGATGCTTCCACTTCTTTTCCTCTCAACTTTTTAACTTTCTAACCTTTTCATTCAAATCAAAATGCTATGGGATTTTCAAAGAAGAAAAAAAAATCTCATCTAGTTGGTGGGAATGGAGGGAAGGAAGAACTATATTAGTGCAGGAGATTATGGAAGGATGTGTGAGAAACATCACTTGAATCTTACTCTCATCATTATTGGTTCAAAGAGAGAATAATAAAAAGAATCAGTTAAATATAGAAATCTATCTTACCCCACCAGAAAGTAAAAAGGGAGATTAAGTTAAGGGTGTGGGAGGTGGGGACTGACAAAAGTGAAGGCAGGTCAGGGGAGGCAATAGAAGCAAAACATTGGTGATGAGGAAAAGAGTGACAGGAGAGAGAGGACAATCAGGGGGAAGAAGGATGGAGTGAAATACACAGGTAGTAATTATTACTATAAATGTGAATGAGATGAACTCTCCTATAAAATGGAAGCATATAGCAGAGTGGATCGATTCAAAACCCTACAATATGTTGTTTACAAGGAATACATTTGATATTGTTTACAAGGAACACACTTGAATCAGAAAAGTAAGAGGATGGAGAAGAATCTATTATGCTTCAGCTGAAGCAAAAAAAAAAAAAAAAAGTAGGAATAGCTGTTCTGATCTCAGACAAAATAAAAGCAAAAATAGATCTAACTAAAAGAGATAATGAAGAAAACTACATCCTGGTTGGACAATGAAGCAATATAAATACTAAACATATATGCTTCGAGAGGTGGAGCAACCACATTTTTAAAGGAGAGGTTAGTGAATTACAAGAAAAAATAGAGAGCAAAACAATACTAGTGGAGAACCTCAATTGTCTTTTCTCAGAACTCAATAAATTCAGCCAAAAATAAATAAGAAAGAAACTTAAGGAGGTAAATAAAATATTATAAAAGTTAGACATGACAGACATTTGGATAAAAATGAATTAAAAACACAAAAGAATTCAACTTTTTCTTAGTAGCACATGGTACATACACAAAAGTTAACCATGTCTTAAAGTATGGAATGTAGAAAAGCAGAAATATTAAATGTATTATTTTCAGATCATAATGCAAAAATAATTATGTTCAATAAAGATTAGTAGAAGGACAGATGAAAAAATAATTGGAAATGAAATAATCTGATCTTAAAGAATAAGTGGATCAAGGAAGAAATCATTGAAATAATAATTTCATTACAGGGGATAACAACAATGAGAGAACATACCAAAATTTATGGAATGCAGTCAAAACAGTATTGAGGGGAAAATTTATTTCTCTAAATACTTACTTTAACAAAATAGAAAAAGAATAGATCAATGAATTTGGCATGCAATTAACAAAACTAGAAAAGAACAAATTAAAAATCCTCAATTGTGCACTAAATTTGAAATCCTGAAAATCAAGGGTAAAATTAATAATACTAAAGGGGAAAAAAACAAACAAAAATATATACATTGAGTTAATAAATATTGAGCTAATAAATAAATAAGCCAATAAGACAGATAAGCCATTGATAATTAGAAAAAAAAGAACAAAAATATCCATTATCAAAAATGAAAAGAGTGAAATCGCTATTAATGAAGATGAAATTAAAACAATATTTAGGAAATATTTTGCCCAATTATATGTCAATAAATCCAATAATGTGAGCAAAATCAATAAATATTTTCAGATATAAATTACCCTGAATAACAGATCAGGATTTCAAATGTCCAAATAATCATATCATAGAAAGCTAGATTGAAAGGGCCATTAATGACTCCATAGGAAAAATCCTAGCGCCAGGGTTCACAACTACTAAGATTATATAAATTATTTGGGAAAAATGGAAAAGAATGAATGTTATCAAACTCTTTTTATAACCATAATATGGTGTTAATATCTAAACTAAGAAGAGGAAAAACAGAAAAAAAGTTGTTGGCCAATTTCCCTAATGAATATCAATGCAAAAATTTTGAACAAAATACTAGCATGGTGATTACAATAATATAGCACAAGGATTATAAACAATGACCGGGTGGAATTTATGCCAGGAATACAGGAATGGTTCAATATTAGGAAAACCATCAATATAATTGACAAGGTTAATAATAAACCAACAACTCGTATAATTATTATTTTTGACAAAATATAGCACCTATTACTATTAAAAACACTACAAAGCATATGAATAAAGGGAGCATTCATTAAAATGATAAGCAGCTTCTATCTAAAACCACCAGCAAGCATTACATGTAAGGGGGGATAAGCCTTCACAATAAGATGAGGAGTGAAACCCATTATCACCACTATTATTGAATAGAGTACTAGAAATGTTAATTATAGCCAAAAGAGAAGGAAAAAAAGTAGGAAACAAAAACCATCACTATTTGCAGGTGGTATGATGGTCTCATAGAACCCTAGAGAATCAACTATAAAACTAAATAATTAACAAATGTAGCAAAATTGCAGAATTAAGATAAATCCACATGAATTTTTTTTAAAAGTACAGTAGCAAGAAATAGAAAGAGAAACTCCATTTAAAAAAAACTGTAAACAATATATAATATTTGGGAGTCTATGTGCCAAGACAAACCCAAGAATTAGATGAACGTAATCACAAAACACACTTTATACAAATAAAGTCAGATCTAAACAATTGGAAAAATATCAATTGCTCATGGGTAATATAATAAAGATGGCAATTCTGCCTAAATTAATTTACTGATTCAGTATCATATCAATCGAACTACCAAAAATTATTTGATCGAGTGAGAAAAATAACAACAAAATTCATCTGGAAGAACATAAAGGCAAGACTATCAAAGGAATTAGTGAAAAATACACAAAACAAAAACAAAACAAATGAAGGTAACCTAGCAATACCAGATCCTAAACTTTATTATAAAGCAGAAATCAAAATTATCTGGCTAAGAAATAGATCCGTGGAAGAGATTAGGTACATAAGACACAAAACCATGTAACATAGTGTTTGATAAACCCCCAAACCCTAACTTTTAGGATTAAAATCTCACTATTTGGCAAAAGCTGCTGGTAAAATAGGAAAACAATAGGACACATGCTGGGTATAGATCAACATTTCATGCCATCTACTAAGATAAAGTCAAAATGGCTGTGTGTTTTAGACATAAATGGTGATACCATAAACAATTTAGAAGGGGTGAGGAAGAGTTTGCCTGTCAGATTTATGAAGGGAAGAATTCATAAGCAAACAGGAGATAACATTATGAAATGTACATGAGATAATTTTGATTATATTTAATTAAAAAGCTTTTGAACAAACAAAACCAATGCAGGCAAGATTAGAAGAAAAGCAGAAACCCGGGAAACAATATTTACAGCAAATATCTTTGATAAAGGTCTCATTTCTCAAATATATAGAGAACTGCATGAAATTATAAGAATACAAGCCATTCCCAATAGATAAATGCTGAAAGTATATAACAGGCAGTTTTCAGATGAAGAAATCAAAGCAATCTAAAGGCTCATGAAGAAGTGCTCTAAATCACTTTTAATTAGAGAAATGCAAATTAAAACAACTCTGAGGGACTACCTCATACTTATCTTATTGGCTAATTTAACAAAAAAAGAAAAATGATGTTAGAGAGAAGTGTGGGAAAATTGGGTATAATAATGCATTGTTAGTGGAGTTCTGAACTGATCCTACTATTCTGGAAAACAATTTGGACTTCTACCCACAGGGCAAACAAATTGTGCATAGTCTTTTATTCAGCAATGAATAAAATAATGAATAAAATTTAGTCTGTATCCCAAAGATTGATTATATTTAATTAAAAAGCTTTTGAACAAGCCCAAAGATAATCATTAAAAAAGGGAGAAGTACCTACATGTGCAAAATTATTTATAGCAGCCCTTTCCATGGTGACATAATATTGAAAATTAAGAGGATGCCTATAAATTGGGGAATAACTGAACAAATTGGGCTATGTGAATGTAATGGAATACCATTGAGCAATGAGAAGTGATAAACAGATTTCAAAAATTTAGAAATACTTGTAAAGATGCAAAGGGAAATGAGCAGAACCAGGAAAATATCATCCTCAATCTCAGCAATATTGAGTGATAATTAACTATGAATGATTCAAATCTTCTCAACAATAAAATGATCTAAGATAAGTACTCATGAAGGAAAATGTTAGTCACATTTAGACAAAATATTGATGGACTCTGAATGCAGATTGAAGTGTGTGTGTGTGTGTGTGTGTGTGTGTGTGTGTATTTCCTCTTAATTTAATCTTTCTTGTTTTTTTTTCTTTTTGATCTTTTTTTTTTTTACAACTGTGACTAACATGGAAATATATGTTTTCTGTGATAGTACATATAAAGCTTTATCAAATTGCCTACCATTTTCAGAATAGGGGAAGGAGAAAGAAAATCTGAGAACTCAAAATCTTGTAAAAATGAATGCTAAAAATTGTCTTAATATGCAATTGGAGGGAAAATGAAATACTATTTATTAAAAGAAAAAGGACTGCCCTTAATATATCATTATAACTAGTATCATATCTGTAACTGAATCTTTTGTGATCTTATTATAGGCATGGAAGAAACCTGATTGGATAGGAACTTGGCTATATTTGGTTGGCTATATTTTGCCCTCCTGATTTCAATGCTTTTTTTTTTGTTATAAATAATCCAGAGTCACTATGGATTTAGATATTATCTAAACCTTTCAGTTTGTGGTTGTGATGATGTGACTTGCTATAGAAAATGATGTATAAAAGCTTTCTTTCCTCTCATATGTCCTCATTTGTCCTTAATGTCCTTCATTTGTCCTTGTTTTTTTCTGTTTCCTATTTCATCCTAGTTTTCATGCTGTGATTATATTTGATTTGTGTATGTGTGGTATATATGTACCAGTACTTCTGCTGATTCATTAAAAGTGACTTCTTAAGGGTAATTTCATTATTTCACTTTTATCTTTGTAACCTTGTTACTTAACACAATGCCCAGTACATAGTAAACATTGAATGAATGCAGATTGATTAATAGATTTATTATTATCTATTTTTAAAAAGGGATGAAAACCATAAATAGCAATACATTTCTGCCGATCTGTGAAAGTCATCCTCCAGTCAGTACGGAGCCCTATATGCCTTCTAGGCAGCTCCCAGAATCTTTCTTCACTATGGCTTTTCATAAATTGGATCTGTAACTTATAATGTCAATATCTGGGCATGAGCACCCACAGAGCCAGGAATCCTTGCAAATACAATGAGTTAAGAACTAGAGAATCCAAGTGTGCAAAGTGACACTGATGGAGTCACACACAGAAATGTAGAGTTAAAAATAGGTCAGGAGTTATGGAACTAGAAACATAAAGCAGCAAAGAATTGAGAAGACAAAAGGATGATACATTAGAGGATCAGGCCCAAGGGTAATTCAAAGTCCTAGATAAATGATGGGGAGTCTATAGGGAAGGGACAGGACATCAACTGGAGATCCCCTTTCACAGCCTGTTCTTCAGAAACTTGTCTATGGTTCCTGTGGTTTGGGAGCCAATCACTTCCAGGGAAGCTAGTCTGGACCCTGCAGGTGGGAGCAGGTGACTGGCAGCTCCTGACTGAGGTGGGGAGAGTAACTGTGGGGGATCAGCACCAGTGCCTGGTGAGCAAACCTTGACAGTTATTCTCATTTGCATTAAATTCTAAAACCTGATGTTTCCCAAGCAGCTCTTTAATTCCCTTTGAGACAAATTGCAATCTTTTAAGATCATATCCTCTTTCCATATGACCTAGCATTTAAAAACATACTTAGAAAAAAAATCAAGGCCCTGAAACAGACATAAAATAATGTTATCATACTTGGGAACCAGGAGTCCCTCAACTTTTCTCTGTATTTTAGTTTCATTCATTTTTTATCTTCACCTAGGAGGTCTTGAGATCAATTAATATCTGTAAACATTTCTCATATCTTTGCCAAAGAGACATTATGTGAATAAGACCAAGATTATGTGTCAGATAATTTTATCATATTACTTTCTGTTAATGTTTGTGGTAGAGGTTCTCAATTGATTTGACTAATATAAGTAACCACTATAATAATAATGTTAGTAAAGTTACAAATATATAGAACATTTATTTCCATAATTTTTATCCTCCCTTTTCATGTAAGAAACTTATTAAAGTGAGTATACTATTGTGGTCTTTTACCACCTTTTGTAATATTCATTAATCTTTGAAAGTCTGACTTCCATTCACTAAATAATAGCTTCATAATTAATCAGTGACTTCCACCTGGGATAAAAGAAAAAAAAAGATCAATATGACTTCAGTCTGGTCCTTTCTTTAGCAATCCTTTGACTTCTCAAAAATATGGTGGATCATTTAAAGGGAAGTTGTGAGGTGGACTAATTACATGGAGTGATAAGGGCAGGGGGTGGGGAGAGATAGCAGATAAATGACTTTTAAAAGATGTTTAAATGTAGGGCTTCCTTTTTTCCTCCTTTCTTCTTCCACCAGAGGAATTTCAGGTTTGGGCCATGTTGATCTGGTCTTAGGGAAAGCTCAGAAATATGCCATTCAGCAATATTTTACTATTAGCCTCTGCCTACAGGGTGGAGGAGGTACACAGAGAAATCTAGTAGTGTTGACCTCTTAACCTATATTAAAGAAAAACAGATAAAGATTCAGAAGTGGATGTGAGACAGCTGTGTGAGAGGAAAGGATTGAAGCCACATTAGCTCTCCATATCCCTCTTTCCACCCTATTTTGTGACAAACGCAAGCCCCTTTCATTTAACCCTTTGGTTTTTTTTTTTTTTTAGTAAAGTCTAAGTACATTTTATTTAGAGAAATCTATATGTAGTAGCTATTAAAAATA
Source organism: Sarcophilus harrisii (assembly GCF_902635505.1). Classification (NCBI taxonomy): domain Eukaryota; kingdom Metazoa; phylum Chordata; class Mammalia; order Dasyuromorphia; family Dasyuridae; genus Sarcophilus; species Sarcophilus harrisii. The sequence continues at coordinate 572,568,433 of NC_045427.1, read as the reverse complement.
GGGAAAAATTTGTGTGGAGTGGGGAAGAAAAAGAGGATGATATGAAAAAGTAATGTGGAAAATATATGCAGTCTGGGGAATATCTTAGTATAGCCAACAGCCAATATCAACTATTATCTGTATTTCTAATTTTTGCTCCATATTCCCTTGCTCCTTATAATAAAGTGGATAGAGTGCTAAACCTGGAATTCAAATCTGGCCTCAAATACTTACTAATTGTGTGACTCTAGCAAGTCACAATGCTATTTGCCTCAATTTCCTCATCTGTAAAATGAGCTGGAGATAGAAACGGCAAACCACTGTAGTATCTTTGCTAAGAAAACCCCAAATGGAGTCACAAAGATTTGGACACTACTGAAAATTACCAAACAACAAAAAACTTTGGATTAATTTTAATTATTGTAATATGTCATTTGTCTACATTCTGAAAATAAAAAAGAATTAGAAAAGCAGCATGGTGTAGTGGAAAGAATCATCAACTGTGGAGTTAGAAGATGCAGGCTCTAGGGCAAACTCTATTTTCAGATCTTCTATGAGCAGATCTATGACATTAGTCAAGTTGCTTAATCCCATTTCACATTCTTAAAATTTATCTATTAATTAGAGGCATTGGGCAAGATGGCCTTTATGATTCTTATGAGCCTGGAAGAATAAGATAGAAATAATGAAGTTGGGGTAAAAATAGATCGTTTTGGGGTACATGAAAAAATTTATTCATGTTAAGCTTGAAATGATGGTGAAAATATTTGGCAGGCACTTAGAAATTAGGATACATACTGAGCTCAGGAAAGAGGTTAGAGTGGTAAATATATATTTGGGAGTCATCTGTATAGAGGTGATCAGGAAGTCATAAGGAGAGAGGAAATCTCCCTGGGAGAGAGGAAGAGGAGCTATGTCTGGAGGCAGTGCAAAGCTAAAATCAGGAGATATCAGGCCGTCCCAGGATAAAAACAGCTATGGGATTAATTTGGATAAAAACAAAAACAAAAAACAAAAACAGGCATTAATTAGAGACAGGAGGCTTAAATCAGAAGTCCTAAGAATGCCATCTCCTTTGTATGCCTCTAGAGGTAATCTGAGTAATTGAAGAACCAAAAGCTTGACAGAAGGCCAAGGGAAAGAGTTTTGTGGTAAATTACCCCTAAATCTTTGACAGGAATCAGAAATCATATTTGGAGGAAGTATTAAAAAGTTAATTTATCCTCTTTTGAGTATATGTTTATTTCAAACCATATGTCAAAGCATTTTTATTTCAATATTATTTCTGTTCAGGGTATGTATTAATAACTAGCTTTGTAAATTATAATGTTATATTTTTCCTATGAGTATGCAATTTACTTTTTTAAAAAAAAGTGGCAATTTCAAAGTTAGACCCTCTTTACCAAAGGAGAAACTGATCATAAAGAAGCAAAGTACCATCTAGTGGGGACTCAAGCAAACAGCACAGAAGGAAGACAGTGATGAGTGGGTCTTGGGGATATAACTTACATACAGTGACAGATAACATGTCATCACAGTGAAAAGAATTTCAATCTTAGGTCAAAACAAATGAATAATAAGCTGGGTCATTAGCAAAATTTACTGACTTAAAAAGTGACATATTTCATGCTATGACTTGATTGTACAGTTTTATTTTCTTTCTAAGCTTTTAAAAAAGGTTTTGGAAAATAGCAGTATTTCTGCAACATATTCAACATATATAGGACTGCTTGCCATATGGGGGAGGGGGTGGAGGCAGAGAGGGGAAAAATCGGAATAGAAGTGAGTGCAAGGGATAACGTTGTAAAAAATTACCCTGGAATGGATTCTGTCAATAAAAAGTTATTATAATATAAAAAAAAAACTGTGGAATAGAAATAAATCACAAGTGCAGGATTAAATAAAAATATTGCATTAATAAAAGCAGTATATTTAAAAAAAAAGAAAATAGCAGTATTTACTAATTTATTGGATATAGCTTTAATTTCTAGGGTTGTTTTCAACCACCAAATAACCATTATACAATACATTTCTTGTACACTATATATATATATATATATATATATATATATATATATATATATATATAAAATACATACATATATATATATTATACAGTATTATAATAAAAAGAAAACAATGAACCATATTAAAAATCTGGTTACAGTTGGAAGGAGTTCACTATCTGAAGTAAAGTTGTGAGGTAACAAGTAATTGATTTCAAACATGGAAATTGAAAAAAAATGAGTTGAAAACTAAGTACCCCATTTTCTTAGTGAGAACACTTGGGAATGCGTAGAATCATTGTGTTTGAGACCTGGGAAAGAACTTAACAGATTTCTCCTCCAAACACCTCATTTTATAATAGAGGAGACTAATCTCCAGAGGGGAAGTTATATGCCTGACTCCACAGTTTTAAATTGTAGAGTCCACTTTAGAATCCATGTCTCTTGATTAATTGGTAATGACCTCTCTGTTATAATATTTGCACAGTGTTTAGCACAGTGACTGGCATAGAAAAGGTGTTTAACAAATGTTTGTTCCCTTTTTCTCTACCCATTTTGTGACTGTGAATCTTTAATTTCCTGATAAGAAAATAAGAAATTACTGAAACCAATAAGAACAAAAAAGACTGCATGAAAATAGTTAAAAACAACAACAAAAAACAAATAAGGTCTTCATATACAAACTGAACAAATTTAATATATTTTTTCATTGTGGTCCAACTTTTTTTTTGCTTTGTTTTGTTTGAAAACTTTTGTCTTAATTTATGACACTTAAAATGTTATTTCATAATTTTTGATGCCCATATGAATTAAATAATGAGAAATATTGTGACTTCTCCTGATGGATCAGTTGAGATTAAGAGATGATAGGAAGCCAAGTCTAGGAGTACTAGACAAGGAAAGCAGGGTTCTAGTGGCAGTTTTACCATTAACCATATAAACCTGAGCAACCCTAGACTTTGGAGAAAGTTCAGAGAAAAGAGAGTTAACGAGACCATGGCCTCAGACCCTAAAAGCACAGGGAATGGAGGTTCTCTATAAAAAAAACTTCTAAAGCCATAAGCAAACAATTCCAATGAGAAAGAAAAAAAAAGGGTGGGGGAAGAAGGCTAAGAAGACTAATGTGACTATGTAGGTAGTATTCCATTAGCTTATATTTTTAAAGATATATTTATATATATATATATATATATATATATATAAGCTCATATTTTTAAAGATATGTATATATGTATGTATATCTTTAAAATATGAATATATACATATTTTTAAAAATATGAGCTAATATATCTATATCTATATCTATCTATCTATCTATCTATATATATATATGTGTGTGTGTGTGTGTGTGTGTGTGTGTGTGTGTGTGTGTGTAAGCCAGGACAAGGGAGTTATAGGGTCTTGGAAGAATAAATATAAAGAAGAATAAATACAGTGAATTGAGGTTTGTGAAGGGTCCAAAGGGGGACAAAGAAATTTTTCTTTTTTAATTAAACTTAACAGAGTCAAGCAGAAGGAATAGACTGACTGAATGATTGAATTGAATGAAGGACCATAACAATAGATGACAATGTGGAACTACTCGTCTGATTCATATCTGTATTCTACTAATGATTTTTGGCTTGGGAAGTATAAAAATCAAAATGAGTAAGGGAATTGAAATCCAAGATAAGTAATGAGATAGTAAAATAGCACTAAAGTTCTATAATTAAGTTTAAGTCACCTGGTCTGTATTAATTATAACCTGGGATAATAAGAGAAATTGCATATGTGGTTGTGAAATAATTATTGGTAATTCCTGAGGAATCATGGAGAATGGAGGAGTTACATGTAAAAAAAAAAAAAAAAAACTAAAAAAAAACACTGCCTTTCAGAAAGGGAAGAATGTGGCATTTTTATAGTTTAGAGTATTGAGCATGATTTTGATGCATGGAAAAATCCTAGAACATTACTTAACAGTGTGTGAACACTTAGAAGAGGAAGCAATGATTACTAAAAGCCAACACAAGGAACGAGTCACGCCAGATTAACTTTATTTCCTTTTTGAACACGTTTACTGGATAATAACTATTATAGATCAATTCTTTTAGCCATACTAAGACAGGATTTCATCAAGGAGTTTGAAAAAAGCTTCTTCTGATCTCCTCATGGACAGAAGAGACGTAGATTAGATTTAAATATAGTTAAGTGTATTCAGACCTGACTAAATGATTGAACTCAAAGAGTATTAATGAATTTATTAGTTGGCAGATACTGCCTGTGGGCCTCTAATCCACTGGCTGATTTTTTTTTTAATAGACTGAAAGCTAAGAATGTTTTTTATATTTAAACCACTAGTTATCATCATCATCATCATTACATATTAAAACTATGATTTTTATATTTCAATATTAAATTTTTATTTTAAAATATATTAAAATAATATTTGAAAACAAAACTATTCAGCTTGTGGGCTATACTAAAAACAGAAAAAGGGCCATATTTGGTTTGCAGGAGTTAATAGCTAAGTAAAATATTATTTATAATATCTTAGATAATATTTTAAAATGTAAAAAAATACAAAAAAGGTTTGTGGGCTTCAGCATGCTAACCTCAATATAATGGATCAATGATAATCTAAAAAATAAAATTAAATAATAAAATTAAAATGATAATAATAATAATAGTTAGCATTTATAGTATTTTTAAATTTGCAATGTATTTTTTTTACAGTTTTTATTTCATTTGAAAAGAATGGCTTTTTAGTGAAATTCTTCATACCTTTATGCTCTGTTCTGTTCCTTTCAATGACTATTATAAAGACATAGATTATATTCTTATAACATTTTTGAATGACACAATTCTGGAAGGGAAAACTTCTAGATGATTGAAATGGAACAGAACAGGACTGATGCAACAGATCCAAAAAGCTAAAACTTTAGAATCTCAGACTTTAGAAGCTAATTCAATCATTGTTTGAATAAGATTCACTCTATCACATACATTTAACAAGTAATAATCCACCTTTTGCCTGAAGATCTATAGTGAGAAGCTTCCTACCTCCTAGGCAGACCATTCTACTTCTAAATGCCTCTAACTTGGGGGTTCATAATCTTTTCTGTATGTCATATACCCTAGTCTGGCACTTTAGTGAATCTGAATAACTCCTGAAAATGTTTTCAAATAATTGAAAAAAATGCTAAATTTCAATGAAAAGTTAGTGAAAATAAAGATTTCTTTTTCTCATCCACATTCATTGACACCCTGAAATCCACCCTCAAACTTCTGGGGGTCTGTGACTCTACTTATCATAAAAATTTTTCCTCAAATGTTACATAGATTTGACTCTGCACCTTTTGACTTAATATTGTTTCTAATTCTTTCTCCAAAATACACACACACACACACACACACACACCCAGTTTCTTACACTGATCATTATATGGTAGGATCTTCAAATGTTTTTCTGTTAACTTTTCAGGTTAGAAGTATCATTCCTAATTTGTGGTTTGCATAAATGAATGTGATTTTCAAGATGTAGTCTGACATGAACAAAATACACTTGGGATGATCATTTCTCCAGTTTTGGATTCCAGGCCTCTTAGAGCAGCCCAGGAGACCATTTGCTTTTTTTTTTTTTTTCTGACATAACCTACTTTTGACTGATACTAAGCTTTCTGTCTACTAAATCCTCCACTCTTTCTGAAACAAATATCTATATGATCTACCTATTACAGCTGGGTGGTACAGTGGGTAGAACTCTCTTCTGGAGTCAGGAATACAAGTTCAAATGTAGCCTCAAATACTTGCTAGCTATGTAACTTTGGACAAGTCACTTAGCAAGGTTTGTCTCATATTCCTTATTTGTAAATGGGGATAATAAAAATTTCTACCTTTGAAGAATTGGGAGGAAGATAAAATGAGGTAATATTTGTAAAGCTCTTTGCAAATCTTAAAGCCCTGGTTAAATTATAATAGTTACTTTCTAGTATTAAAAAAAAATTTTAAACTCAAACATATTGTTTTGCATCTATTCCTATTAAATTTCATCTTATTAAATTTAGCTTAATATTCGAGTCCAGGGATCAGCAAATTGCAGCCAGAAGACCAAATTCAGCCTATTAGCTATAGTTTTTAACATTTTTTTTTTGCAATTTTTGTGGATTTTTTGGAGAGAGAAAAGAATAAACCTCAAACCTTGAGGTTCCTAAAGGCAAATCAGCTCCAGATGAAGCCCCAAAGGGTGATATGACTTGGTCCCCATTCACAAGGCTGTCTTGGAAGGATTAAAAAAAAAATCTTAAAAGAGAGAAGAAAAATGGGGAAAGGAAATGATATCTTTGCAAGAGGGTATGGAAAAGGAAAACCAGAAATTATTTTAAGAAAACTCCTTAAAAATAGATATGATGAAATGGGGAAAGCATATAACTTCCTACAAAATAGATTTGACAAAATGGAAAAGGCAAATAACTTCTTACAAAATAGATTTGATGCAATGGAAAAGGCATATAACACCTTACAAAATAGAGATGAAAAAGAAATCAATTCATTGAAAAGCACAATTTGTGAAATGGGAAAAAAATGCAATGAACAAAACAACTCATTTAAAAATTCAATTGGCCAAATACAAAAGCAACTAAAAAAAAGGTAACTGAAGAAAATAATTCACTAAAAATTAGAATCAAACAAATGGAAATGAATGACTCAATAAGATATCAAAAATCAATCAAACAAAACCAAAAAAGAAAATGAAAAAAAGATATCTCATTGGAAAACAACTGACCTAGAAAATAGATCTAGGAGAGACAATCTAAGGATTATTGGGCTTCCTGAAAACCATGATGAAAAAAGAGCCTAGACATCATCTTTCAGGAAATCATCAAGGAAAACTGTCTTTATATCCTTGAACCAGAAAGTAAAATAACCATTGAAAGAATTCATCAGTCACCTCCTGAAAAAGGCCCCAAAATGAAAACTGCAAGAAATATTGTAGCTAAATATCAAAGTTATCAGATCAAGGAAAAAATATTCCAAGCAGTCAAAAAGAAATGATTCAAATGCTGAGGAGCCACAATCATACCTAGCAGCTTCTACCTTAAAAGGATTGAAGGACCTGGAGTCTGTATTCTGAAAGGCAAAAAAACTTAGATTGAAGCCAAGAATCAACTATCCAGCTAAAGTGAGCATTATCTTTCGGGGAAAAAGATGGATATTCAATGATACAAGTGAATTTCATTTATTTCTGATGAAAAGACCAAAGATAAACAAAAATTTTGATCTTCAAAAACAGAACTCAAAAGAAGCATAAAAAAGGTAAAAAGAAAAGAACTCTTGAAAACTAAATCCCTGTTATAAGTATACTTAGAGAGTGCAGGTATAATTTGATTTTATTGTGATAATATGAAAAAGAAACTAGGGGTAGAAAGGGTATTGTTCCGAAAAAAAAGGAAAGTGAAGGTAAAATTAGGAAAATTATATCTCATGAAGAAGCAAAGAGGACATACTATAATTGAGGGAAAGAAGGGAGGAGGATGGAGGATGAACATTGTGTGAATCTTACTCTCATCAGATTTGGCTCAAAGGAAGAATGTCAGACATATTTGGTTTCAAAGAGAAACTTGTCTCACCTTATAGAGAAGTGGAAGGGGAAAGAGAAAAGGAAAGAAGGAGGCTAATGGAAGGGAAAACAGAAGTAGTAGGGGAAAGGTATAAAAAAGGGATAGGGCCTGTTAAGGGGGTGAGCTGTTTGAGGCAGCTGGTGGTCAGAAGCAAAATATGGGGTGGAGAGAAAGGGAGAAAGAAAAGAGAAAAGCATAACTTGGGGTAAATAAGATAATGGGAAATACAGAATTAGTCATTTCAACTATCTACATGAATGGGATGAACTCTCCCATAAAATAGAAGTGATTTAGCAAAGTGGGTTAAAAGCCAGAATCCTACAATATGTTAAACACTTTAAAGCAGAGTGATAAAAGGTTGGAGCGGAATCTATTATGCTTCAAGTGAAGTAAGAAAAGCAAGGGTAGTGATCCTTATCTCAGATCAAGCAAAAGCAAAAGTAGATCTAATTAAAAAAGATAAAGAAGGGATAAAGAAGGAGACTATCTTGCTAAAGGGTACCATATAATGAAGCAGTATCAATTCTCTCTCTCTCTCTCTCTCTCTATTTATATATATATATATATATATATATATATATATATATATATATACACACACCCCAAGTGGTATAGCATCCAAATTCCTAGAGAAGAAGTTAAGAAAGCTGAAAGAATAAATAGTCAGCAAAACTATACTAGTCGAGGATCTCAACCTTGATCTCTCAGAACTAGATAAATCAAACCACAAAATAAATAAGAAAGAAGCTAGAATTTCAGAAAAATTTGGTATGACAAATCTTTGGAGAAAATTAAATGGAGACAAAAAGGGAGTATACTTTTTCTTGGTGGTTCATGGAATCTATACAAAAACTGATTATGTATTAGAACACAAAAACCTCAAAATCAAATGCAGAAAGGCAGAAATAGTAAATGCTGTTATTTTGCCCAACTTTATGTCAATAAATTCAATAATTTAAGTGAAATGGAGGAATAGCTGCAAAAATATAGATGGCCCAGATTAAACAGAAGAAGTAAACTTTTTTTAAATAAACTTTTTGTTGTGGGCCATAATATGAAACAAAAAATAGGTTTCATGATCCCTGTTCTAGCCAATCAATTTAAAAAATTTTTCCTCACTATCATCCATTGTGCCATTTGCCAATTTGAGGAACAGCTAGTTAATTTTTATCCAAACAACTCTTAATAAAAACATTAAACATCAAAGGGACAAGCACAGATCCCCGAGGCACCTTTTGAGAAACTTCATTTCAGGTTTATCATCAAACCATTAGAGACTATGGTATGTTTCTGTCCAGTCAATTAACTCTTTACCTTTCTAACTATCCTGTAATAATAACCTACAATAATATTTTGAGTAATAATGTATTTATATTCAACATTAAGTTCAGTGTTTAAATATAAAATAGTGTTCTTGGAGTAAAGAAGCAAACCAATCAGATAATTATTTGAGTATGGAGTGGGGGAGGGAATAGACATGGCTAGACCACAGTGAATAATAAATAGAATTGTTAGTAGATTGAAAGCTTTTTGTGACATGACAGTCATACACATACACACATACATGTGGGTTTATATATACATATTATATATGTACATATACGTACATGTATATATTAATATATATATATATATATATATATATATATATATATATTGCACATATATAAAGTTTAATGTCCAGATTCCTATTAAGATCCTATTCTTCCCCTTCATTATAGTGCTGAAGGTTATCTTAGAATTCTCAAAAGCTTTGCTGTTGGGATACATGCAGCTTTTACCAAGCTGGAATATCTTATAATACAGGCCTCATGTAGACCATGTGCCTACTGCCCTAGGACCGGTTAAATAAATTTAAAGAGTTTTATTACCAGACACTGTAGGATAATGAATTCTTTAATCACAGAAATTGTTAAAGGTCATTTATTGAGTGATGGAGGAAATTCAATCTGAGTTGATATAAGGTAAATCTACAGAGTTGTACATTCTTGAAATACTGAAGCATAATTGTCTTGATCATAAATGGAATATTATGTTCAGTTCTGATACCACATTTTAGGAGGGACAGAAGCAGAGACACACATGCAATGAATGATAACACTTAAAATAATACTAGAAAAAAGTAATTAGAAGAACTAAGGATATTTAGCTTAGAAAAGTAAAGAAAGGCAAAGGAGACTAGAACAGTTGTTTATTAATATCTGAAGATAGCCATAGGGAAGATGCTTATTTTGTTTGGCATCCGAGGACAGAACTATCATCTGTAAAGAGATGTTACAGAAAAATAGATTTTTTGGCTTGATATGAGTAAGGAAAAGATTTCTGAAGTACCTGATACACCTCAATAACCAATTACTTGCTGGGGATGTAATAGACAGGAGTCATGTTTCAGGCAAAGATTCAATAAGATTACTTCAGAAATCTCGTACTTTGAGTTCTTATAATCCTCTGATGTCCCTACCTCTCTGAGCCTCTGTATCCTCATCTACAAAATGAGAGAAATCAAGACCTTCTAGGTTCTTTTTAGCTCTAAAGTACTATCAACATGTCATGATTACCTTGCTGAGTCAGAACTTCAAATGAGGTGCCTCTAAGATTTACCATCAACCTAGAGATTTTTAGAAAGTACAGAACTTATGTAATTTCAGTATTTTATCAACTTTAGAGGCTGATTATGTGATTTTTAAAGGAACTTATTATCATTCTTTTAAGTACATGCAGTGTTTTCTGTAATTCCCAACCTATCAAGCATTTAGAAACTCTGTACTTCTTAAATGGACTAGATGAAGGTTGTTCATGAAAGATAGCTGAGCATGTTGGCAGCTAGCTCAGAAAGGGATCACCAGCTACCTGTCAACGTTGAGATATAATTTAGAAAGGGAACTTTTAATGATTGTAATTTAAGCTTTCCCAAAGACTACAGAAATCTAAAAAGTTAATAATGAGATACTGAGAAATGAGGAGGAAAGAGTTTTTTTTTTTTTTTTTTTTTTTTTTTTTTTACTGTATATCTATGAAGGTGAAATACCAGGATTGGAAATATAGTTAACCTATGTACTGAAACTTTGAATTGCAGAAGAAATGTCCATTGGATAAAATAATAGACAAGCTACTAAGAAGCTTAGCCTCATTTCTTTTAATTCTATTTTCCATAGTGCCTTTCTATGGAGCTGCAACAGCTGCACCCAGTCTGTGTTTTTCTTTCTTGCTAAGCTTAGTAGCATTCCATCCTTTTCAGCATCTGCTGGAACTTTTTGTTAAAACTTTCTCCTCTTACTCTATTTGGACTGCTTCATAGTTTAGTCAATTATTTTCTTTCAGTATTGATCAGAAAATGTCCTTGGTTGCGTTACCTTCATAGTAGAACCATTATCACAATCATTTAAGCAATCTAGCATTTTTTCTAACTTAAAAATGATGGTTCCTTTTGCTTCTGGTTCAGCACATCACCTCTTGTATGAGAAGTGACTCCAACACTTTATCTGTGCCAGTATTTGACAAATGTATTACATGTGATGTCATCCCTTGACTATGCCAACATGTGGAGAATATTTTCAAACACTGTCGGCATTCTGTGGACAAAGCAACTCTCCTCATGTTGTTCACTTAGCTTCATGTGTAGCAGTTTGGTCCAGCTGTTATAATGTTGTCAAAATTCCTTTATCCATAGGCAAAAAGAAATGTACACCACATTGTGTAATCCGCTGTTAGAAATGTAATCCTTGTTCCGGATAAATACCCCAGACCAATTCACTAACCATAATCTCAAAGGGCTTCATAGTGATGCAATAAAATAGGTGAAAAACAATCATTGAAACAACTGTGTTTGTTGGCATTATTTGCCAAACTGGTAGAAGCATGCTTAAACAACACATTTATTGTAATCAGTATTTACCAGTAATTTAAGTTGAGATATCCTAACACATGACAACACAACAACTTTTCTATTACTAAAATTCTGGAAACAATTCTCAGAGATCCTGTCCTTATACCTTTAAGTATCTATAATAAATGGAGATTGAATGAAAATTATCAGACTTCTTGCCAATCCCGTTTAGGTATTTACATAGTCTAATTTATCTGTGATCTGTCATTAAACCTCTAAGTGCTCAAATTGATTCTCTAAGACTATAAATTGCAGAGAAGATGTTAACATGCATGGGAAGAAAGAATCTCCTTACCAAAGGGTTCCCCTTTACTGATAAAGTCAGTAGTCCAATCTCTACCCCTAATCTTCTTCATACCATAAACATCATCAGAGTATAGCAGTGGCCATGATGATGAAGGCCCCTGAAATCTAGCATGGAATATTTTTATACAACTAAATTGAAATAACTCATTTGATTAATTCCTGAAATGACTGAATTGGATTGAAGTCTAGATTGGAAGAAGTTTAGAGGAGAACTGATCTAAATAATACATAAAATAGAGAAATGGTTATGTTCCTGTGGGTTTTTTTTTCAGTTTCCCCAAAGTTCTCCTTTAACTAAGATGTATTTCATATCAGATTAACCAAATGATTTTGAAAATGTGTTCATCTATTTTCTTTTTACATAACCTATATTTCCCAGTAGATCCCTCTTGCTCTCTGCTAGAGAGTAAATACCTTATAATACATTTTTTAAAGATTTAGAAATAGTTCAGCAAAATTCACTATCACATCAACCAAAATTAATATTATATGTGGTATTCTATCCCCATTATTGCCCATCTTTTAAAACAAAGGGGGAGATGGATAAATTCTTTTCCATATTTTGGGCAACCACTCTTGGTTATTTTAATTTTACAGTTGTTAGGTTTCACTGTTGAATTTTTTGGATCCACAGTTGGATCCAACTGTTTGTTGGATTTTTTTTCCTATTTAAATTGTTACAATAACTGTCATATTCTTTTCCTAGTCCAACTTACTTATTTTATCTCTATGCATGTAAAAATCTTTCTCTGCTTCTCTATATGTATCATTTTATATCATCTTACACTGTGAAAACATCCCATTGAATTTATATACTACAAAGTATTTAAGCATTCTCTGGTCAATGAATACCTAAACTGAAGCAAGAGTATATTGGTATTCCAATGGTGATATCTTTATTTGTTAATTTTACAGGATATGTGACTTACATATAGTGGAATCTCTAAGGCAAAGATTATAGATGTTTTAGTCAGTTTCTAAGAATATTTCACAATGCTTGGATCATTTTACCATACCAGTGGCATATTAGTGTGCCTTCATTTCATAATCCCTTCAACATTGTCTATTCCCATTTTTTTCATATTATTTTTGCCAATTTGCTAGCTGTAGGGTGAAACCTCAACCTTGTTTTGATTTGCATTTAATTCTTAGTTATGATTTTTGCTTATTCATACTTTTGGATTACTTATTAGAAAAGGACTTTGGGGTTTATATATTTATATTAGCTATAATATATCTTGGATATAAATCCCTTTTCAAATATTTGATGCAAAGATTTTTCCAATCACCTGGTATTCTTTTTAGTCTAGTTGTGTCAGTTTTGTTCATACAAAATCTTTTCCCTTTCATATAATCATAATTATGTTTTACCTTTGTGATCATATCTATCATTTGCTCTAACAAAATTATTTCATAGCAGCATGAATGAATATAATATTATCAAATGCTTAATCAGTAAAAGAATTTCTAATTCCTTATTCATATTTAAATAATTACTATTTTAAATAAAATGATATGTATTGAATTTTAGAAGTCTTTCTTGAAGTAACAAAATTTACCTACCATTTTTGAATTTAGATTTAGATGTGTCTTAAATTTTTCTAATTTTCTATTTATTTACATATCTTTTCATTTAGTATTGGTTTAAATTTTTAAAAGTCATGATTTTCTGGAACTCCCCAGAAGGAAATAACAGATAGTTAAATGTTCTACAAATTATAGTTTCAGGAAGTTGCTGGGATCCCCAAACCTATCATATGTCCTGAATTCTGAACTTTCTGACTTCACAGCTGGATTTTTAGTGACTACACATCTCTTTAGTTTATAATCTCCTAACTGTGAACTGATCCAACCATTCTGGAGAGTGTGTCTACTGTGTCTGTATCCTAAAGAGGTCATAAAGGAGGGAAAGGGAACTACATGTGCAAAAATGTTTGTAGTAGCTCTTTTGTGGTGGCAAAGAATTGGAGAATGAGTAGATTGCACAATTGGGAAATGTGGTATATGAAAGTTATCAAATATTATCAATCTATAAGAAGTGATCAGCAGATTTCAAAGAGACCTGGAGAGACTTACATGACCTGATAATAAGTAAAGTGAGTAGAATCTCCTGGTTCTCCAGGATCTCCAAGAGATCATTGTATACAGCAACAAGATTATATGATGATTAATTCTGATGCACGTGGCTCTTTTCAACAATAAGGTGATTTAGGCTAATTCCAATAAACTTGAGATGGAGAGAGCCATCTGAATCCCGAGAAAGGGAAAGGACTATGGGGACTGAATATGGATCACAACATGGTATTTTCACCTTTGTTGTTGTTTTCTTGTTTGTTTTTTTCTTTTTGATCTGAATTTTCTTGTGCAGAATAAATATAGATAAATGTTTAGACGAATTGCACGTGTTTAATTTATACTAGATTACTTGCTGGTAGGGGAAGGAGAGAGAAAATTTGGAAGACAAGGTTTTGCAAAGGTAAATGTCAAAAACTATCTTTGCATGTATTTTTTAAAATAAAAAGCTATTATTATAAAAAATTTATAGTCTCCTAAATGATGAAGCTAAACTTCATTATTTGCTAGTTAATTATCAGACACTGTAATATATTAAAGAGAAAGTTTAGCTATAAAAGAGTCCATTTTTTAAAAAGTAAATAATAGAGGAACAAGAAAGTTAACTGTCAGTTAAAACCTAAGCAGTTCTCAAACTCTTGAATTGGAGAATTTTTGCTGTAGTTGAATTGACTTCAGCAGACGCTTAATAAGTTGTGCTTTCTGCAGTTAAGCCTTCACAGACTCAAATGGATACTTACTCTATTATGTCTCTGTGGCTCAATACTTCTGGTACTCATTCAGAGAAACTTGAACTAATGAGCAAATAACTTGGCTGCTTGTCAAAAAAAGCTTTGAATCTAATAAATCCTTGACTTTGGATTGGGCTAAAGAAAATTTGTTTCTAAACAAGCATTTACAAGCACTGGGAAACGATACAAAGATGAACAATTTACATAGAGTCATTGAGGAAAGTGGAACATGTAACTATGCATGTCCTATTATAACAGTAAAGTTCTAACTTGAAATTTTTGAAGTTTCATATAAATGTGAAAATATTTTTTTTGCTACAATTTTCTTCTAAAAGTTTCTCTTCCAATAATGCTATTTTTCAGGACTTGTACTATGTATTAAAAATGAAACACTAATAAAAAATCAAAAGCACATGGATTATGAGTTTATACTTTGGAAAATTCTCTTTTTTAAAAAATGAACAGAATATGATCTACTTTAGCCTGAAAAAAAGCATACATTTTATTAACATTTTATTCTAGAGGCAACATAGATTTTTACTGTGAAATGTTAATCTGTAACTGAGGGGACAATCATGAGTTGTTTTATTTATATATATGTGGGTATTCCAATTCCAACAATTAGAATAATACCAAATAAGAGTCAGATATCTCTGGAGGTAGCAAGTGTCCTTCACTAATGATTCTTGAACAAAGATTGTATGAGTATTTATTGAACACACTGTATGTATGGCAGGAGGTTGGAGGATATTCCGATATTAGTAGAAAATTAGGAAATTCTGTGATTCTTGTGATAAAGATGAAAGGTATATTAGGAAATATAATAATATATAATATAAATTAGATTTTTAAGATCTTGCTCTCAAAAGAGGAAACAGAATAAGTTCTTCATTTATAATTGTTAGAACTAAATGAGTTTGGCATCCCATTTCTGTCATTTCATAGTTCACCTTTCTGAGAAGGGAATCATTGTAAATCATTGTAAAAGGGAATCATTGGTGTTAATGATATCTAAATTCTTAATCTATGATTTTTAAGGTACATCAACATCAAAGATTCAAGTATTAACCTCTCCAATTGGTTCTAGAAGGCATGTTAGCTATTTAAATCTTGGTTCTTACTCTACTATCTTATAAACAATTCAATGGTCTTTCTAATTAATTGGATTTTCAGCTCAAATAGTTGAGAAGTCTTGCACCAAAAAGTCAACAAAACTCTGTCTTCCTTGTTCCTTAGATTGAAGCAGAGAATGAATATTAATGATTCACTCTGGGGCTGGCATCAATCATCTCATGCACAACATTACATTTCCCATCAATTTGCCTTTGTACTAGCAGTCTCTCATTATATCTTGAGTGCATTACTTCACCTCTGCTTTTTAGAAACATCTATTTACCTTAAAACCAAACTCAAGGGCCACCTTCTCTATAAAGCCTTTCCTGATTCCCCCAGCTACTAGTAGTACCTCCCTGCCCTCTGAATACACTGTATTTATTTTGCATATATATTTTTGTGGCAAGCCTCCTCTGGTAGAATGTCAGGTCCTTGAAGGTAGGCACTATTTTATTTTTGTTTTTATGTTGTTAGTACCTAGCACAATTGTAGACAAAAATTGGCACTTGATTTATGCATATTCATTAAGTGGCATTAATTAAAACCCATTAGTAATTTCATTATTTCTAGTGACAAACCTGAAAAATTTTCCAGACAAAAGAGAACTACTAAAATAAATATGAACTATTCCCTAGCTGCTAAAAATGGAGTATGTGTATTTTATCTCTTGTCTGACCTGGACTAAATATCCAGAGAATTGATTTTCTCACAAACTGTCAAGCTACTTGATGGACTGGTGAATGAAATCTCTCTTAAATGAAGCACTAAAGTTTCTGTCCAATATTACAACAATAGAATAGAAGTAAAGATTAGAAGAATAGCTGCTATTCTATGAGATGTGTCTATCTTATGGGTCAGAGGGCTTCATTTTTCTTGTTCTACTATTTAGCTATCACATATTGATGATCACAACCTACTGTTCTGGTTTAGCCATCTACTTTGGCAGTACAAATGATGAAAACACAGGATTTGCCACTAATCACAGGAATTTTATTATTAATTAAATATTTAATAATCATTCTCTAGTTCCATTTCACAAACAAGAAATCTTTTCGTGCCTTTGAACTTACCATTAAACCATTTTCAAATATTTGCCCAGAGAATTTCAATTGTTTGGAAGATAATGTGGCAAAGATCAAAATTTAAATACCTAATATGATTTCCAAAAAGACTTCTAGAGATGTTTGAGGGCTCCAAGCACTTGTTGCATGGTTTATCTACCTTCCTGTCTATTCACACTTATAGCCCTTCTTCTCCATCCCACCCCCACTACTTTGCATGCTGGCAAAAGATCAAGACATAGCAGCAAATTTGACAAAGATTGCACAATCACTGGTGCATTTTATGTTCCAACCTTGAGGGTAAAACTGAGCATGAAGCAAGGAAGCATGTATATTTCACTAAGTTCAGACCTTCATTCTTTTTCCATTGACCTTGTTATGAAATATGTCTCTTGTCTCTTCTCCATCATCACTTCAAGTTTACAAATATGTTTATATGCTATGAGTTTGAACCATATTGTTGAATTATTTATTTTTTTATTTTACAAATTTTTTTTCCTCTCTATCTTTCTTGGCTCCTAAAAGTACAGAGTAAGATTATAGATTTAGACTTGGAATTGAGGCATCAGAGACCTGATAGTCCCACCTCTCATTTTACAGATATGGAAAGCAAAGAAGTTAAGTGACCTGCCTGAGAATATACGTGTTTAAAGCTACAGAACCAGCATTTGAATTCAGGTCTTCTGGCTCTAAATTCAGAATTTGATTGTCTCACACTTTTCTTGTGAGTTAATAAAAGTAATTTTGAAATTTCCAAAACTTCCACTTCCCTCTGTGCAACATCTTTTGATCAAATTTGTATTAAGTTCTGGAAAACATTTTTTAGAATATGTCTATCTATTACACAGACAGACAGACATAGAGATATAGACCCATACACCACACCCACACAATCACACATACACACCTCCTTAAACTGAACATACCCCCTAAAGTACCTGACTAATACCTATGGCCATCTCATTTTCCTTTTGCTCTATTTCCCTCATATGGAACCACACAAAGAAATGGCAGCTTAATACGGGTCCATAGAAATCAAACTGCAGATTTTGAAAAAACTGAAAATGGCAGATCATATTGTGTGACCACAGAAACAAAACATCTGAGTTACTTGGCAGATATGGTTGAACATGGAGGTGTTCAACTCCTGTCTTGATGATAGTCAATGACGTTCAGGATGTTCCTAATTTTCCACAGACTTCAGAATAGAAGAAGAAAGTTTTTTTTGTTTTTGTTTTTGTTTTTGCTTTGGGTCCTAATTATATTGGTTGGTTCCCAATACACTAATATTTAGAATCATATCCAGACAGTGTTTGTTCTAAACATAATTTGTTCCACTCTGGCCAACACATGGATCTCTGCCATCCTTGCAAGGCACTGACTTCCTTTTCTATTTCTTCCTTTCCCTAGCTATCTCAGAAAAATAAGACAGGAATATTTCTAGAAGGCAAAATGTGTACTATTCAAGAGATATCCTCTTTCCTTGAAACAGTTGTGTCTAGACACTGTTACTACAGACTCAGCTTTGTTTTATTCTATATTTCTACTTCTTTTAGTTGGCACAAATAAGTTTTAGTTTTCTCAAATGTCTGTTGTAAAAGAAAATAAAAGATAGCTTGTCTAAAGAAGACAAAGTAGTTTGAAGATAACCCACAACACTGGCTTGAAAAGCAATTTATATTTTGGGATCTACTTAGCAAGACTCTGGTCACACTGGACACTATGCAGAAAAACACAGTTAAAGAAAAAGAATTCTTGCTGTATCTTATGCACTATAAGCAGCTCTTTGGGCATCTTGGTCCATGGTGTTGGCACAGACTACAGTAGTTCAATTATGGGTTTGAAATCTCAATTCAGATAATACAACTTTTTTCTATATTCCAGGCATAATAACTTCAGAAAGAGGCTTTTTCTGATCAGTCTGAGTTTTGAGCTTTTCAGTTAATAATTAAAAGTGAGAACACAATCACCTCTGAATGATTGCTTTACCATCAGGGAGCCTCCAGCCTATCATTGCTATTATAGTGCCATAGTAGGGATATGATTATTACTGCCCTACTCCTGGCTTGATAAAAGATTTTAACACACTCATATATAGGATGACTCATCTTTACTTGTCTCCCAATTTTTGTGAACTACATTAAGAAGAATAAGGAAGATGTTAAACATCTACCCACACAAAAGAGTTTCCTCTTTTGTTTTGTACTAGTGTTGCCTCAGAACAGAAGAGGAATGATTCACCTCTGTGCTTTAGCTTAGCTATCTCATGCTTGAGATTCCTTCAGGTTCTAAAAGTAATGGCTGTTTAAGAATAGAGAATTGTTAGGCTTATAATAAAAGCATATTTTAATTGAGAATATTTATTAATTGTGAATAATTTAAAGTATGAGAAACATAGCATACAATCTAAAGTATGCTAGAGTACTAACCTATTTGAACTATAAAAGGGAATTATGGAATTCACCAACACTCGGATGCCTAATTGGAATATTTTTAGTAAACAGTGCTATCTAGAGTCCCTTACATGATTGCAATTTCTTGTCAGTGGTCAAGTCTTCCATTTTGATTTTGCTGAGTTCTACTTATTATGATTTTACTGATTTTTTATTTTACTGAGTTCTACTTAGTAGTAATAATTATCATGGAAAGATATAACTAATTGGTTCTTTAAAAGAAAATCCAGCTCTGTCTTCTTTTCTATGGGAAGTTGACAACAATTTTGTATTTCTGCCAAAAAACATGATCTGAAAAATCTTTTTTGGCAATGGAATATAATTTCAAAATATCTGAAAAATTTAAGACCTGGCTAGATTGCTTATTGGTGACTGGTTCATAGTGATATTTGTCCAAATATGTCCAATGTAATCATGTTGATAAATCACTTGATAAAACTTTATTAACCAGTTCACTAATTATCTTTTCATTCCTGATTCCTAAATTGAAGCATCTGAGTATTTTACCATCTGAATTTGAAAGCATTTAGGTACTTGATCAGATACTTATATGCTGTTCAGTGAGAAAGTCGTATATTGACCTAATTTATTATTTTCTTACAGTGGATCATTTTCTCCTATTTTCCAGAAAGCAAATTATCACCACATATTCCTATCATTATATTTATGAAAGTGAAATTCACAGTTATGGGTCAAATAAAGAAATTAATAACTGGTATTTCAAAAGATTCTCCTTTTCAGAGAGCATTGGTTGTCAAAAGAATATTTTGGTTTGTACATGCTGCTCTGAGACTGTCTCAGTAAAATTAATTAAGAGAGGGAGAGAACAGAATACTCTTGAAATGCAGTAAAATGTGCACTGTAGTTCTAGTTACTATAAATAGACAAAGCAAATTTTAGTCAATACCTACTGCTGCAATTTGTCTTGTAGAGCTATTTTTTAAACTACACATTGTACTGTTTGTTTTTGTTTGTTATTTAGTTATTTACATATGGTAAATGAGTATCATTTTTATGATCTTCACTTTTAGGAAACTTGGCTGAAAATCTTGACAAATACAAAAATTATTACTAAATATTATGATATAATTAAATGTAAAAAGAGAAGTTTTCACAAGTCATACTAACTCCCTAACTAACCAAAATAAAGCCATAGTATTTCAGACTTTTAATTTTGTGGCATTAACATATCACTTTTAGTGAAGAAAAGAGCAGCATTTCAAATACATTTATCCTTTCCTTGTTCTTTCATAGTTGACTTCCAGTACTAATACATATAGCTCCTTCAATGAAAAAACCTTGATCCATGTATCTGGACACGAAAAAGAGAAGATGAAAACTAGCTCACTTTCAAATTTCTTTTTCTTTTTTCTTTCCTCTTTCCTTTCACCCTTCTCTATGAAAGAACAAGGAAGAAGGAGTTAGTATGATTATAGCAGCAAAATGAGATCACTTTTATACATGCCAAGTAGAAAAAGCCCTCTTTGATTGTAACCATTTACTTATTTAAATGCATATCTTGATAGAAGTCAACATCAATATCCACTGAATATCATTGAAAATCATAGAGATAAAAAAGACTTTAGATAACATATCTCTAAAAAGACCTCAGTACAACATGTTCAAAAAAGCAGTGATAATTTTATTTTAGAAAAATATGTTGGCTAAAATGTTATTCAACCATCACTGAGTAAGCAAGCAACTCCATTAGAAAAATTTATCATTTTCTCAGCTTTCTACTCAGTGCAATTTCAGAGGAATCCACTATCATCTTTATAGGCAAGATTGTCAATGTCCATGCTTCTTCCAGTGCTACAAATTTACATCCTCATGCCCATTAATTAGAGCTTCTGCATTCCTTGTTTTCTGTTACCTAAAACTTCCATTTGCTTTCATACACTGGAGCAGCTACCAGTAGTAGACATACACAGTAAAGAACCACCAAGACTGCAGTTGCTCTACCTTCATATCAGCCTTTGTCCCTGTTCCTTCCTGTTTCTGATGCAACACATCTGAAGTTCAGCTCTGTCACCACAAGAACCCTATTTATCTTAAATCTGATTGTCTCAAACTAGCCAAGAGTGAAAAGGAAAAAAGATTTTCCTTGGACCTTAGCTATATAGTCAAATGCTTCCACTTCTGCAAAAACTAGGGACCAGGATAGTCTTCTTGTCCTCAGAACTAAAGATAAATTCTTTTCTTTGGTGTCCAAAGCCCTTCATAAACTTACCTCATCTCTATATTTCCAGTCTTCTGACCCCTAAAACCACATACATTCTCTAGGATCTAGTGACATGACTAATCCTATCAGAAGATATTCCATCTCCTGATTCTAGACATTTTCACTGTCTATTCATAACTCGAAATGTTCTCTGTTCTTGTATCTACCTCCTGATTTTCCTGGCTCCCTTTAAGTCCCAGATAAGATTTTACCTTTCTAAAACCTTCTTAATGTTAGTATATTCCTCTTGTAACTTATATCTAACTTAGACTCTATAGTTTGCATAGTTCTTTTTATTTATTTATTTTTTTAAATTTTTCTCCTTCAATACACTGTGAGCTTCCTTGAGATCAAAGATTGGGTTTTTGTTTTCTTTTGTTTTTCTTTATATTTCCAGCAGTTAACACAGTTCTGGAATCATAAACATTGATTGATTGATTGCTTTGTACTCTGGAACATTTGTTGAATTTCTAATAAATATTATCACCAACAAAGCATCCCTTAGCAAGATTTCATTCTTAAATGTTGATAATTTCATTTTCTATATTTGGCACAAAAATATGATAACCTTTCTTGTATTCCATTAACAAATGTATGTTAGTCATTATAATACCATTTGCTTCAGTCACGCATTACTTCTAATTAAATGAAAAGCAAAAGTTGAATAACAGGAATAGCAAAAATAATTTATAAGATTGAATGTGTAAAAGGTAGTGGACCTAACACCAAAATGTTGAGAAGATTGTAAATTTAAGAAAAATCTTTAATTAACTTGAGAAATGGAAAAAAGAAATTTTTATAAGGAAGCCAACATAAAAAGATACACCCAGAGAAGCTTTCCAGTATGCATTAATCAAGAATAAGAAGTTATTTCAGGTGTATTCATGACTGAACATTTAGTGGTGGTTTACAATAACTAAATTTATTTTGTCCCATTATCATGATAAACAATTCAAAGCAATATAGATTGTCACTATAATATCATTTTGTTATATTTCTAGTTATTAACATTTTCAAAATAGTAATGATTCCAAGATAAGTGCAAGCACAATAACATGAAGAAGAAACCCATACTTTCAAAATATTTCCATTCTTATTCAATTTAATATAATCCAAAAGGCATATGGCAAGTATGTATAATTCATTACACCAGGAGAATAAAGACAAAATGAAAAATAGTTCTTGACTATAGAAATATACAATCTCCTTAAAGGAAACAATATGTAAAAATATAAGTACATACATATTAATTAGAGAGAAGCAAAAAAGTATTATTATCTAAAGGAATAAGGAAAATGTCCTCTAAGATATTGCAAATGAACTAAACCTTGAAGGAAGCAGGAAATTTTAAAAAGCTAAAATTAGGGAAAGTATGCTCCAGGCAGAGGTACAGAGATAGGAGATGGGAATATTGACCTGAGAGAACATTAGTAGACCAGTTTGACTAGATGGAGAGGGTATCAAGGAGACTGATGAACAATAAACCTAGAAAGATAGTCTGGAACCAGACTGAAACTTTAACCTATGCAAGGACTCTGTGTTTTATCCTAGAATTAATAGAGAGGCATTGTATTTTCTTAAGTAGGTTAGTAACATTATCAGAATGTGCTTTTGGAAGATTATACTTATGGAGGATGGCTTCTATAGACAGTTTGTTACTGTAAAGACATATATAATGTCTTTTTCCCTTCCTTTCTGTCTCAATTCATAGGCAATTTAATTGCCTACAATATTCATGGACTGTGACTAAATTCCTCAATTATTCAATGTTCCTTTTCTGGGATTACTTATTTGGGCCTGATTTGTTGAATCACCAAAGCCACCTCAAGGGTTTCCACTCATTAATACCCTATACCTAGAATATACTCTATTACTTAGGATGAAAACTCTGGGAACCCTGTCTAAGAATATTATTTCTGAAATGAACCAGCATCTTCACAAAAATTTCCTTAGAATATAGGGGGTACTTCTAATGTAGTTAAGAAAACCTATTGGTTTGTGAGTACAGCTCACTGTTGCATATTTCCAACTTATTTAAAAAGCAAAGCAATTAATGTTACCAAACCCTAGGAAAAACACAATGACAGAACAACCTTGGGACTACTTCCACTGAAATTTTGCATCTGTCTTCTGAAGACTGGCCTCCATTAGCTGCAGAACTAGGCAATTAACTAACATCACATTTATCAATTGATTGAAATATTGAACAGACCACATATGATGACTCAAAATAAACTCATTAATATTCTGTTTGTGATCATATTAAAGTCATTCCTTTTAATATGATCTTGTTCCCCCTCTATCAAAATTCCCACAGAAATTAAGAAGCTCTAACGTTAAAAAAAAAAAAAAAAAAGCATTGCTTAATTTATTCCAATGAATAATTTTGGCAACTTGAAATTGCAACATATATTTATTCTTACTGCCCAGCCCCCTTCCCCCTTTCCCATTTTATTCATTTCCTCAAGGAAATTGCAAGTTAATAGAAAAAGCAGCACTGGAACTGCCTCACATCCTATAGTTATTAATTAAGCAAAGTCTGGTT
This sequence comes from Sarcophilus harrisii, assembly GCF_902635505.1. Lineage (NCBI taxonomy): Eukaryota > Metazoa > Chordata > Mammalia > Dasyuromorphia > Dasyuridae > Sarcophilus > Sarcophilus harrisii. Next base: position 572,544,462 of record NC_045427.1, on the reverse strand, counting down.
CAGTAACTCTGGATACTAAAAATATAAAGTTAAACAAAGCCGAGTGGTTTTTGAAATGAAATTTCAACTTCAATAGTCATTCTACAAAATTTATGCATTAAATTCGGTATCCTAGTTTAGAGAAATTCTCCATGAATTTCTCTGTTAAAAAAAAAAAAGAAACTTAATGTCTGACCATTTCTAGGTAAGATCTCTTAAGTGGAAGGACTCATAGAAGTACCAAAATAAATTACTTTTGAGTTTAAATAAGTTTCTTTTAAAGGCTGTTAGTCACATCATTCGGCTATATTCCCAGATACAGGTTATTAATCCACAATCAATAAAGCAAGGAACTGTATAAACTATCTTATTAATTTTATATAATGGTTAGTAAACTTTAAAATACTTACTATAAAACTTTAAAATGTTTCTGATAGCTTTAGATCATCCTAGATAATTTATCATTTTATGTGGTAAAAGAGTTACACAAGTGAATACATGTGAGAAAAATGCACATCACTTCTGGATGGAAAAATTCATTTTTTTAAAGAAAGTTTTCTTAAATGATATGTAGTGATTACAAGGATGATTCTTAGAATTTTGTTCAGTTTTTAAAAATAGCTGGGAAATACCTGGCCTGTCTAAGTCTATACATACTTTCTGAATCCAGGTCACTGACAAGTTACCTAAGGCAAGTAAAAAGAACATCTCATGACTTTTGTGTAGTTCTCACTGTTTGAATAGGATAGCCCTTTCTTCTGAAATAGAGCTTAAGTTCCTAGAAATAGGGTCTTATAAATAATGATGATTTAATAAATATTTGTTAAAGTGAATTGAAATTTATCTATATTTTAACTCTAGCACATTACAATCATTTGATCAATGGTAATATGCCAAAAAATGTTTAGGAGAAAGAAATTCTTAGTTCGCCATAATTAAGAATAATTTAATATATTATAAGTTACCATTCAATGATCACTAGGTTCTAATTTTTAATTCCCCTAATCACTGTTTCATAATTTAGTGCTTTCTTTCCCCACTTCTCTCTCTCTCTCTCTCTATCTTTCTTCATACACACACATGTAGGTAGATAAACATATAAGAACACAAATAAATATGTATATATTCATATATACATGAATTTTGTACTAGTGGGGGAAAGAAAATAAGGATTCATTAAATGACTGGTTTGTGCCAAGCATTCTGCTAAGTGCTTTACAAATATATATGATATATATATATATATTTTTTTTTTTTTTTTGAGTCTACTTAAATAATATGGTCCACCTAAAATGTAAGAAACTTAAATAAAGGAGAAATTTCCATTTGATCCTTGGGCTTCTCTAAATGGTAACATTTCCCTAAGTGACGCATTACACATTAAGATTATGACCTTCATTCTCAGGAAAAATTATTTATCTATCTATCTATCTTTCATTATAGTTATATAAATAAAACGAACTTAAACAAATAAGGGAGAAACACTGGATTGAGAGAATCCTCATTGTGTAAAAGCATAGAGAAAAGTTAGAGTCATATCAAATCAGTAATATAGTATCTTTTTAATATGAGATGTGTGGATAATAAAATATCAGGAATTTTCTCTCCCAGGGTTTCCAAAGCTTGCTTTTGTTTTTGAAATAGGCTAATGGACTAATGGAATTGTTGACGATAAACCCCACCTACTGGCTGAATGATAAAGTCTTAGAGTTAGATTTTTTATGTGATGGAGTACCTTTGAGATGATGTAATATAAATTATTTTTATATTGAAGCATATCTTCCCACTTACTCCATGATAATTTCACTGATGAGTTCCCATTAAAAACAGATTTCAATATTAATAAAAGTCATATTTTTAAAAATTAGGTCAAGGGTCAATGTATTATAACATTGCTAAAGTTCAATTTATGTACATTTATCTTTTCTGTATAACTTTTCCAAGTTATTAGTAACATTGGTAATGAATTCACATTAACTTGTATATTTATTCAAAATGTCACATATATTAAAATACATGACAAAATAAATTTAATGAGAGCTCTATAATATCTCTGTGATGATTTAAAAGGTTTGGGAGCTATAGTTTCTGGATAATATAATTATTTTATTAATAAGACCAAATATAAGTTATTTATATAAGAAAAATCATTTAATCATCTCTCTTGGGATCAAAGACCACTCATGGTCTGTGCTCTCATAGTTTATGTGCCCTTTGAAGAGTAGATATTGCCAATGGGTGTGTAATGACCTCTGATTGGTTAACAGAGTGAGAGGTGGGCTATCTTGAGTACCTAATTTAAATCATTCAAATCTAAGTCAAAGAGACATCAATTTTCCTATCACTTGATGATAGTGAGAATCAAAATTTTCTCAGACTTGTCTGAGAATATACTCATTAGCCCAAACTTACAATTTCTTTTACTGTCTGATTAAATCTAGTCCAGGGTAAATCTCTAAAAGAAATTTCCCCACTGGTTGGGGAAGTATAAAAGGGAAAAAGGCTTGGTCCTAACTCAATAATTAGTTATTAAATATAAAAGAAACAAGATCTCATAACTCCATGGGAACTGAATGTTTTTAAAAAACAATCTATGCTATTATTGTAGTTATGTGAATGATTTCCTTACCTGGTAAAGCCCAAATAATTTTTTTTCTGACTTTAAATAATGTTGGGATTTAAAAACAGGTTATTAAACTTCAAGTCCTTTGCTCTTTCCAGAACTATTTCAGAACTAATTTTCTGCATAGAGACTGCAAAATTTGGCCCAAAACAAATGACTCAAAATTCCAAATAATTGGTTTCTGAAATGTTATTATTAATAATAACTAAAATTGATATAAAAATTTAAATTTTTGCAAAGTGCTTTGCATATATTCTCATGTGAGCCTCCTTAATGCTAGACTAAACTTCCTTTTGTTAATTATATCATTAGTTTTATATATCTTATTTATACATAGTTGTTTATGTATTATCTTTAACTATAAACTGATGAGAAGAGATTTTAAAAATCCAGATTTTTGATCTGGGCAGGTCCTTGATAGCAGGTAATGGAACTATGAAGAAAAAGCCTGAACTTTACAGCCTAAACTGAGATAAGCAGGGAGAAGTGGTGATTATCTTGACCTTTTGATCTTAATTGGGCCTTTTTTTATATTTAGGGATTCTTTTGTTACACTCTCATCCCAGATTGAGGCCCCCAGTTGAATTCTTAGCCTAATTCTTTGCATTAACAAAACCATTGCCACTCCACAGTTACTGTACCCCATCAGGAAGTCAAGTTATGACATCAACCCCTGAAGTTATTCTTCTCCATGAAAGAACCTACTCCTATTGTAACATCCCCTTAAACTTCAGAAATTTAGCCTGTCAGCCAAAGTCATCACCCCTTTCTGCCCCCCCCCCAACTCTTTTTAGGAATTCAATTAGCCTTATCCATTGTGAGTTCAATAGGAGCTTTCCTCATCTTAAAGGTGTCCTCCTTCTCAACAGTTTCTTCCCCTTCAGTTGGGGAATTTATCTCTCTCCTCTATCCCCTTGTTAATTGCTAAAAACCCCACATGGATTTAGCCTGCTGTTAGCAGTCTGATGAAATCTTTCCCTACTAATTTTGAGATGGTCTAATTCTATTCTTTTGAGACACCTCTCAACAGTGACCTGTAACCCCAATATACTTTTGGGGTCCAACACTTCCTCACCTCAACATTTGGTGACTAACCCCATCATAAACATCTTGATGACAACTGCTGACTTTCACCTTTCTTTGTAGTTCCATTCCATTGAACAGTGCTTGTTATATAGTGGGCTTGCTAACTGACAAAACAACTGAATATGCAGCAGTTCCCAGGTTTTCATTAACTTCCATTAGTCACATAGCTATTGAAAAGAAAAAAATAATGAAGAGAGCCATCTACATCCAGAAAGAGGACTATGGGAACCGAATGTGGATCACAACATGGTATTTTCACTTTTTTGCTGTTATTGTTGTTTGCTTTTTGTTTTTTTTTAATCTCATTTTTCTTGTTCAGCATGATAATTGTGGAAATACGTATAGAAGAATTGCACACATTGGATTACTTGCTTCTAGGGGTGGGGGTAGAGGAAGGGAAGGAGAAAAAATTTGGAACACAAGACTTTGCAAGGATAAATGTAGAAAACTATCTTTTCATATATTTTGAAAATAAAAGGCTATTATTTAAAATAAATTTTAAAAAAAGAAAAGAAAAAAATATTTGCCACATCTGTTCAGTTGATAAACAAATAATTATAATAGAACTCTTTGATGCTGATAAACCAACAAGAGTTTTCTGTAGTTCTCTGATGAGCAGCAGCTTATAGAACTGTAGGCAGTTTTGGGATTCAAGATCTCCTTGGTCTTATGCAAACCTAACTTTTCAAGTTTAGATAATCCTCCTCCCTTCACTGCCAAATGTTTTATGTTCTGATGAAACTAGAATACTTACTACACCTCCTATATTTTATCATTTCTTGGTCATTGCTTATGTTATGTCATATACTGATTTCCTCTCTTCTCTAAAATTTGATCAGTCCTTCAAGATTCAACTTGGATGCTCCTTTTATACTTCCAACAAGATGGCAGAGAAATGGTATCCTTCAAAACAAAGCAAAAAAACAAAACAAAACAAAACAAGTAAAGCATTTAAATTACAAGAGGAGAAGAGAGAAAAACACCTTCAAAAGCCATAACCTTATGGGAAAACAACAGAATACTCTGCTCTCATTCCTTCAGATTAACTCAGCAAAATCCATTACTAATAGGACCATCCTGTTAATTTATGATTGGTGTGGCTTCTGTCCTAGTCCGTCAGTATTGTTTCTTTGCAGTGCCCCCATATGACTCTCACAAACTGAGAAAGTAGAAATCTATATAGGAGGGATACAGTAGAACACATATAGCTAAATGAGAAGTGATTTTTATACCAAGTTAAACTGTATTAAATAAACTCAGTTTGGAGCTTTCATATGGCAAGAATCCAGATGGGCTTTTCCTACCTCTTAATGGAAGGAGGTAATTGAAGTTGCTTTGCCCCATTTGACAAAACAGAAAAAAAATAGTGGAAGTCGATAGTGGAGGGGTCCTAATTGAAAGAGAAGAGGAGGTCAATGGCAAAAAGGCTACAAGACCAACGGTTGCATAAAAACAGCTCCCATTCAGATAAATAACAGTTACAATGAGAATATGAGAAATGAGGGATAGACCTAAACAAGGACAGAATATAATGAGTAAATACAATACAATTAAAAACCCCAGACAAGAGAAAGTGAGGCAACAAATTCTACTGAATGCCAAAAATAAATAGCACATTAACGAGGTTCATAAAATAACTTAAAAATAAATTAAAGGAAGAAATCAAGTTGAGAATTTCATGCCTTCCTTTGTTTCTACTCAAAATGGGAGTAATTTTTCTTTCTTTGAATATCGAATAACATTTCATTTTGAATTTGTGCTTTTACCATATGCTATTTTTAATTTGTGTTAGTTATTTAGGTACAAATCTATTTTTCTAATTAGATTTTAAACTCCATGGTGACAGGGAAACAGTCATACTCAAAAGATAAATTTAGAATGGGAAGGTGCTTTAGGGGCCTTTAATCCAACTCCCTCTTTTATAGATGAGAATTCTGCGTTTCAGAGAGATAAGTGGTTTGCCCAAGGTCACTCAGAGAATAAATACTAGATCAAGAATTAAACACAGATAATTCTGGGTCTAAATCCATTGTTCATACTTCATTTTGCTGTACTATAGTCTTTATCTTTGGAACTCTCCCAGTGACTTGTCACAATGTTAGTTGAATTAAATTGTTGAAATGAATGAATGCCTACTTGTTCAAAGTGAGACATTAGACATCCAAATCAGATCAGTACATGTTGCATTTATCTGAGGTATAAAATTCGGACTCAAGATAAGTGATTATACTTTATGCAAGATCTACCTGTCCTGATGTCATCCTTGGTATAATTCACTTTTTATGTCTTTCACCATAATTATTATTTATGGGAAAAGTATGTAGAAAAAACTCAAATGATTGAACACAGAGCTGGATAAAGCTGCAGATTTTATTATGATCTATTTGGCAGTAAGGGATGTGCAGAGTCAGAATGATCTAAAAAATACTACTCTGTCCTTAATGTTGTTGTTGTTTTTCTTTTCCTAAGAAGACAGTGAAAGTAAAATAAACTATTCATTAGGAGAACATAGGAATTAGAGATTTCCAGATACACTGTTGTACCAATTTTGTTTTCAATAAGAAATAAATGATATACATAGTGAGTGGTTCATCTACAAGGTCATTTTAAAAATCCTAAATGGAAGAGAAGTAAAATTGTAGTCTTTCCTCATATTTCAGATATTGCTTCATTTAGCACTATCTTTAATGACAGTTTGTAGACTCATGTCATTGCAATATACAATATTCTTTAGACAAAATGATGCACCATTTAAAAATATTAACATATAAATTTCACTGTAAAAGGATTAAGACCAAAGTAGTTCTGCCCAAATTAATTTAGGTAAGTACACTGGATAAATAAATCAGCACCCTTTTACTCTGAAAGCATTTCGAGCAATTTCAGGTCATTAAAAATACTTTTAGTTTCCACATTTTGGCTCTTAGTATAGCCTTAATGGTTATATGACAGTATGCTCTACTACTCACTGTATGACTTTTATTACATATCCCGATCTATGCAATGACCATGGCAGCATTTTAGAGAAATACAAAGAAAAACTAAAATAATGAATTATATTTTGACAAGTCTAATAAAATTGTTCATCAAAAATTCCATAAATGTCAGATACCCCTGTAAATCTTAATTTAATACATTCCTTTTGCTAAACATTTAATGGAAGGGGAAACCATTTTGAAAGGGGAGATATAACAGGAGAGAAGTAGCAAAGGAAAAAGGATGCTTTGCAAGGGATCTTTGAATGGCAAGACCCATTTATTTATTTTACTGGATTTTTTGATTTGTGAACTAGACTAATATGTTTGTGACTTAATTTCTGAAAGACTACAAATATATGATATTTATGAATGTCTTTGAGTTTGATATCTGTTTAACTTAAAAGCCGAAAATCCCATAGGGCAATGTACAGCTGATTATTTTTGCCTTCTGTTACTATTAGGAAATATTGCTCTTTTTTAATACACTCCTAAAAGAAGAACACTTGTTCACAAATACATTTTATAGTGAATTCCAGGTGTCTATATGTCAGATAGTAAATTTTTTGAAATTGAAAATACAACTTCAAATGTATCTGATTTATAATGATTTTGTGACTCTTTTTGCTTTTACTAAACTTCTTCAGTCTAAAAAATGATTTATCTTTTTCTCAACTCAATATATATGAATAAAAATACATGAAATTTGGAGGAATAAAGAAAACAGAGAAACCCAATGAATAACTACAGATTATTTTTTTTCCCCAAAGGAAAAACAAGTGCTAAATTCATAGATTCTCTAGATTAGAATCAAAGTCCTTTCTTGTTCAGTCATTTCAATTGCGTCCAACTTTTCTTGACCCATTTGGTGCTTTTTTTTTTTTTTTGCAAAGATATTGGACTGTTCGCCATTTCCTTTTCTAGTTCATTTTACATATGAGAAAACTGAGGCAAACAAGGTTAAGTGACTTGCCCATTATCACACAGCTAATAAATCACTGAGGTTGGATCTGAACTCAGGTCTTTCTATCCACTACATCACCTACACTGCTCCAGAATTCTCATTTTGGTAGTCAAATGTGGCCCATAGTCTGATTGCATATATCCTTTGGTTCCAGAAATACTCTGCTCTTGTCATTGCTGCTTCAATCTGTGATTTTTAATTTAGGGGGCAGAAGTTCAAACTGTAAAAGTAAAAGTAATCAAGAATTGTGAAAAATGGTTAATAACTTTAAAAATGAATAGGGAAAGTCCCTGGAAGCAGGAAAAGTCAATTTAACAAATGCTATTGAATTCAACAAAATGTATTGCATGTCTACTACAATGTTCAAGGTAATATATAAAGCATAGAAATGAAAAACAAAACAAAATGATCCTTGCCCTCAAAGACCTTACATTCTTACTAGGACATATTACTTGATCTACCAAAACAATATCTTTGTGCGGAATTTAATATATTAAGTTTTGGAACTCCCATACTGGGACTAAGTAATGTCCTTATTGGTAAGTCGATAAGCAAATTCATATAGGCTATTTTATGTAGCTTGCCAAAGACCAGACCATGTTTTCCACCCTAACCATCCAAGGCCATCTTCTTGCCATCTGCCCGATCCTGCTCCCTTTCTTTGGCATCCAAAATCAATTTAATACTACCATTGTTTGGAGGAAAGAACTTGTGACAATTCCTGGGTGCTATGGTTCAAGGATATTGACAATCTAAGAAGCAACCAGGATAATGAAGGACATTGAGTTCCTGACCTAGGTGGAACTGTATATGTTCATCCTGGACAAAGAAGACTAATGGCTATTATTGTTCAACAACTTGAAGAGCTGTCATATGAAAAAGATATTAGATTTATTCTATTTAACCCTGGGTGGGGAGGGACAATAGGTAGAAGTTATAAAGAAGCTAATTTAGGCTTAATAAGGGAAAACTTTCCAGCAATTAGAGCTATCCAAAAGTATAATGGTTTGCCTCTGAAGGCGGTGGATTTCCCTTGGCTAAGGTCTTTAAGCAGTTATTGGATAACCACTAGTCCTATGTATAATTAATGGCGAATCTTTCATGAATGGGTTGGACTAGGTAGATGAATACTCTCAAATTAAGTAATTCTCCAAATCTGTGATCATTGATAACTTTATTCCCTCCTACCACATTATAATGTCCCTTCTTTATAGGTAGATACTGTCACTCCTTGGTATTCATATCATCAGGGCATAACAGAGTGCTTGACACTTGGAAATCAATTAAGTATTTATTACATTCTTGTATTGTTAAGCATTCAAGGTAATTTAGAGAAGAGAGAAGTGACTGGAGACTTTCCTGTCAGGGAAGTTGTATAGGGATTCCTTTATGAAATAAAAAGATAGAGCAGATGACCTCAAAGTGTCCTTCCAACTCTAAGATTCTAATTTCTTTTTTTCTGAAAGAAAGTCTGTCTGAAGGAGTCAGCAAATGACAAAGAAAGAGGAGACAAAGGAAAAATGAGGGCAATTGTGTGACTGAAACTGCTAGAAGGCTCAGTAGGATAGACTCCAAAAATATACCAAGAGAAAAAGAGCTAGAGCTAACTCCTGCTCTGGGTACCAGCTACAGAAGTGGCTCTATATTATTATTAATGCTTTAAAGGCATCTTTCATCATACTGAAAAGTTTCCCTTTCAACATGTCCAGGGTTACAAGTGGAGATGGGAGTCCCCCTAATTCCTAGCCTCCTCTCAGGGGATCTTTACCTTTCAGAATTACTCAGAGTAGTTATGAGCAATCATCAGGGAAGCAGGACAAATCATCAGGAGTATGACATCATCAAGAGACTGGAGTCAGAACCAACTCAATCCTGCCATGGAGGCTTATTACCTGGGTGATCACACACTCCCATGGTCTCAATTTCTAGTTGTGAAGTGAGAAAGTAAGAAAGATAGACCCAGATGGCCTCTGCGCTCCCTCCAATTGCTAGTTCTATGGTCTTTTGAGTCCAGGTAGGCAAATTGAAGATTAAGAGACAGATAGATATCATAAGTCAAGATACACAAAAGACACACACAATCCAGCCAGATATATGGGGCAGAATGAAGTACATGAACATGATCTTCTATTTATATTAGATTCAGTTACAAGTATATTATGTATTTCTTTTCAAGAGAAAAGTTGAACTAAAGCCACAAAATGGATTCAGCCCTGAGGTATGGATAGATTAATTCTTTAAAGGCGTCTTTACAATACAAGGGAACACTCACTCTCTCTCTCTCTCTTTCTCTCTCTCTCTCTCTTCCTCTCCTTTTCTCTCCTTCTCTCTCTCTCTCTCTCTCTCTCTCTCTCTCTCTCTCTCTCTCTCTCACACACACACACACACACACACACACACACAACATGAAATCTAGTACTGTCCCTCTGCACTCTGCTTTTTTTCCCTCTCCTCTTTCTGTTTCCCTTACCTTCCTTCCCCTTTGTTATGTAAAATATTTCTTGTAAGCATCCAAAAAATGCATTTTCCATTTTTAAGTAAAAAGTCAGGAGAGTATGGTAAAATGCAGTGATCACTCACTGACTGCAATGAGAGGTTTCAAACCTTATTTCAGATGTCTATTAGCTGTTTCACCTTACATGAATTGCTAACCTCTTTGGAGCCCCAGTTTTCTCAACTATAAAATGAGTGGGTTGGATTTTGAAGTTCCTGTTAACTCTAGATCTATGATCCCATGAGTCTGGGATAGGGAATAGAGAGAGAGGTGCAAAATGCAGTGAACTTCAAGAACAATCTATTTTTAAAATAGAAACATTCCTATTTATATGAGTTGCTTTGGAGGAGAAACAACTTTCCATGTTTTTTCCCCTATTATAATTTGAGGTAAGACCTTAAAAGTAGAATTCTAAAAGACCTTGCTTTTTTACTTTTCAAGAACTGGAAGGGAGAAACGAAGAAGGAATGTTGCCCCATCCTGCATTATCCATATAAGCAGTAAGATAAAATCTTTGATTTGAGGCTTGGTCCTTGATTCTTGATATTCCAATGCTCTTCTTTCAATTCACTTTCTAGGATCCTGACTTACAGCTGGAAGATATATTACAGGTCATCTATCCAGTTCTTTCATTTTACCAATGAGAAAATTGAGTCTCAGAGAAAATATTGGCCTGAGTATACACAGATGGTAAGTGATTAGGTACCAGGTGTGTGAATCTGGGCAAGTCACATAACTTCTCTCAGTGTGGCCTGTTTCATTATCTGTAAAAAAAAAAAAAGATTAATAATAGCATCTATCTCACAGAGTTGTGAGGATAAAATAAAATGACATAAAGGTAGTTCTTTGTTGATTCTGAGTTTGTTTGAGTTTGTTGCTTGAACAACATCCTGGGTTCTGAAAAACAAAAAAGAAATAATGTATAGAAAAGAGATTTATAAATCTCAAAGCACTATATAATTTAAAACTACATTAAAATTTTTGGGACATGCTATAGAAAGCTAGGAATATATGTTATGTGTGTTGTGTACATATATATTATAATTGTGATTATTACTAATGATAGCTAGCATTTTTATAGTGCTTTGAGTTTTATAAAGCATTTCACTAATATAATTTCATTTTATTCCCACAACAATCCTGGAAGGTAGATGCTATTATTATTTCCATTTTACAGTTATCATAACAGAGAAGATGAAGTTGAATTCAAGACATGCTGCTGATAGAAAATGAAGAGTTGTCTGCATTTCTGAGCCCTCTTTCAGTTGGGACTTTAGGAGGAATTTTTGCTTCATCCCTACCTCATCTCTCAGAGGGTACTGATGAGGTGTGCAATACTGAAGGTTTAGCTGAGATTAGATAACTTTCTTTTGTTGTAAACCCAAATGCCTCTTCCAGTGACATTAAGCAACATGGGAATAGGACCAAAGAAGGAAGATGGTAGATGTTAACATATAGTTATTAGTCAATGATAGGGTAAGATTGTGAAAAGGAACTGGGTTGATACTGTAAGGCAGAGAATGATAGAAAGACTTGAAATCAGTGGGATGACAAAGAGATTTAGAAGAACCAAAACATCAGCAGGCATGAAAGAATAAAAGATTATCATCAGAAAGGAGAAATTTATAGTTTGATATCATAGAGGTGCTTATTTGTATGTGATACTGATATCTAATGTGTCCCTACCCCTATGGGTAGCTGAAGTGGAATGGAGATATAGGGATGAATGGGTGGGGAAAGGGATGAAAAAATTAGTGAAATCACTTAAAGTCAACATGTGTACTGACATTTTCAAGAATGAGAACAGAGATAGGAATAAAGAAGAATATTTAATTTCTTAAACTGATTTCTTTGCAAAGAAATATATAATAATTTAAGGGCTATTTTATACAAAGTAACAGAAGCATTAGAAAGAAGCAATAGTGGGGCAGCTAGGGGATACAGTGGTTAGAGCACTATTCCTAATGTCAGGAGGACCTGAATTCAAATCTCAGCCTCAGGCACTTAACACTTACCAGCTGTGTGACACATAATTTCTTTGCAAAAGAGTGGCAGTGACCTGCAGGTTGGTGGATGTCTAGGCATGGATGTAGAGAAATAGAGCAAATCTCAATGGAAGAATAATTGCAGAATGATGGTGGCAGAGGGAAGATCCAGAAGTTTAAGGGGGGAAAAGATTTTTTTCTGGTCCATGAGAGAGAAAGATTAATTTGCACTGGAGAAGAACAAGGTTACATCATCAGCTAACACGTTCCATGAGCACCAAAAGAATGTCCTCTAATGAAATCGAGAATGAAGGGAAGTTTGTTAATATGAGGAAGAGTAGCAAGGAAAGTGCTAAGGACCCCAAATAAGTGGGAAATAGGAGGAAAGACTATGACACCTAGGGCTGAAATGGCTAGAGATAATAAGGGAAGGAGCATATTTTTTTCATCCAAGGTCATATCTCTTGTTTTTCTCCCTTTAGTGTACTATAAACTAGATTGTATGAGTTTCAACCACATGATAGTAGAATCATACTTACACTGAAAACGGATAAAATATGACAATTCTGATCCTTTAAAATGCCACAGAGGCAAAGGGAAAATTAAAGAAGCATCTCTATTAATATTTGTCAGGGTTTAGAAGGAGATAAATTATAAGTCTCAAGGAAAACAATACTGTCTGTTCACATTATTAGAGAGTTTTAATTACAGAAGCTTCAGCAATTATGAAAACTTCAGAGATTCCTTGTTTTCTTTCAAAAACATCTCTTTTGGACAAGAAAAATGAAGCATGACCTTTGTTGCTTCTTCTCTTTTCTTCTGATATTCAGACTAAATGAAGATCCTTCATGCTAGACTTTTCAGTGTTCTGTCTCCAATTTAGACTGGCAGTAGTTTCAAAATCATTTCTCTCTATCTCCTCAGTTGATGAGGATGGATTGATGCTGCCAAATAAAATATTATGAAATAAGATAATATTTGCAAAATATTCAGTATATGGCAATAATAGGTACACCTATTATGTTTCCCTCCCTTTTACTGTCATATGCAAATACGTTCCCACACGTAGTTTTATTAAAAAGTGGTCAGATGTGCACCTGCTTTTGTTAGCAGAACTGCCTCAAAAAAAGTGTATTTCATTTAATTAATTTTCTACCAATTGATATCACATCTGATCATGGCTGAATATGTAACATAAAATGTGACTGGCTCACTTTTCCTACTGCTGCTTCTTTTTTTTTTTTTTTTCTTTTGTGAGAACAATTGGGGTTAAGTAGCTTACTGAAGGCCACAATGCTAATAAATGTTAAATCTCTGAGGCTGAATTTGAACTCAGGTCTTCCTGACTTGAGGGGTGATACACTGTCCACTGCACCATGTACCTGCTGCATTATTGTGTCTTTCTAATATATCTTCTTTTACTTCCAAAACCAACAAACTAACATCTAATTGTGACAAAGCAATCACAGCTTTGAAGTATTTGGGGAAAAAGTCAGTCCAAAGTAGTATTATTTTTGTAAGAATTTTATCTTTAACTAAATTTGGATGATAACTCTCTTATATTAATATATTCTGGAAAGAGCTGTGTACATCAAGAGTTCTACAAATAAAGATTATAGTAATACACATACTTAAACCTCTTTTTGCTGAATTTGTAACATATAAAAAGTTTCCATGACAACAGAATAAGATGCCATAAGTATAGAATAATTTCATTGGCGAATTGGAAAGTAAAATCTGAATAAGAGAGTGCTTCTATAAATACCAATCAATGAAATTGAACAAAAGTAACACAAAGAATGAGCAATCATCAACATTGCCTTTTATGCAATATAGTTTATATCAATATGGGCATCAAATTCCTTCTTTTGATGTCTAGTTGATATAGGTTATTGAATAAAAGTCAATGTATTGTTCTATACCAATGACAAATGTTAGAATGTATTTCTAATCTTTTCAAATGATATCATTTAAATTTTAACATTATAGGAATGTCTTCCATACAGCTGTGTCCTGTCAAATATTACTTTATAAAAACAGTTTAGTAATATGTCTCTACGAGCATCCTGGATTTGCCACAGAAACCATGCACTAACTACAGTCAGAATCATAATAAAATAATTTGCTTAGTTAAAAAAAAATGTTTAATTGCATATCTGTGAGAAAGAGTTATTTTTAGCAATGCTACTAAAACATTAGAGCACTTATTTCAGATTATTAAAGTTGAGTACATCCCAACTATCACTTAAAGCTTCTGTGAACAAAAGAGCAATTACACAATAATACACCTAGGAAATACAACAGGAAAATAAAACTCAAAAAACTTATTTTTCTTCTCAAGAACCCTTGAATAGGGTTCCATATGACCCTTAACTGAGTATCATTCCTGAAGAGTGAAAACAAGGGAAATTCCAGAACCACACTTTTAGATGAGAATCATTTGACCAATTTCAGATCAGTAATCCAGCTTCTTCCTACTATGTAGAGAACCTATAATAATACTGTATCTATTTTAGAGATTGGTGGGGTCTCATTTTTTGAGGAACACAAACAAGACATCTCTCTATAGACCAATTCAAATGAGAATGATCTTGATAAAGGGAAAATAAAATAAAAGAATGAATAATTTCACAAACCAGTTTAGAAAGAGAACAGAATTGAGGCAGCTAGGTGGTGTAGTGAATAGAGCACCAGTCCTGAAGTCAGGAGGACCTGAGTTCAAATATGACCTCAGACACTTAATAAATACTTCCTAGATGTGTAACCCTGGGCAAATCACTTAACCCCAATTGCCTCAGCAAAAATAAATAAATAAACACTTTTTTAAAAATAGAAAGAGAGCAGAATCCCCAAACTGCAGGTAGAGAATCCTACTACTGCCTATATGATTCTGTTTGATAGTCACATCTGTGAAATAACATGTTTTCACTAAAAGAAATCTACTCAATTTCAAAATATACTTTGAAACAATAATCATGAAATAAAATAGATATAGATTTAAGGGAGAGGTTGATCTGTGGAACAGATTAGGTACACAACATATAGATGGAAATGATGTTCATATTCAATCCTCTTTTTCTCTTCTTTTAGGTACATGCAAATGGTCATTCCATTTGGTGTTTGTTAATTTTAGAACAATTTGAAATTTTAAAAAGTCATTAAAATAATGGTGAGACCATTTGCCAGACTCAGATCAATAACATCAGGGATAACTTCAATCAGTGGAAATAGATAGTAATCAATAATGGGAATAAACCGTAGCTTAACTTCTACTCTTTTACACTTATACTATTTTAAAATCAGTGCTTTTAAAAAATATTGTAAATCACAATCAGACTTTCATGGTAGATGTGGCTTTCTTATCATGACTGTGGACCTCTTACTATCTAACGGCTATATGTCAGCATTGGGGAGGGTTCCTCTATTGCTTCTCATGATACTCTAAGGTCACTACACTACTACTACGATCACATGTCTGTTAAAGCTTTTGCCCTACAACTTTTGTTTTGTTAAAGTAGCAGATAGTATTGACAAAATGCTAGATGAGTTGACTTAGTTACAATGTTATTACTGCTTTTGATCAGTAAAGTGGCAATATTCTTAAAGGAAGATTCAGGTGCTGTGGCTAATATATGTTGATGGTGCATTGATTGCCAAATCTTAGGAATCATTTCAAGGGCTAGTGATTGCAGCTATTGTAGGCTATGGATGATATCTGAATGATATATTTAATTTTAACAACATAAAAGGAAAATCAGCTCTTTTCTCTAGCCTCTATAGCATATAAAGAAAAAGGTGAACATTATTCCACGAAGAAATCTGAGGAAGAGAACAATAGCAAACTACAAGTAGATGAGAATGAAGGACACTTAGGAATGTGCGGAAGGTTCTGATGATTGTAAAGTTTCATTTGCATAAACTCTGATTACATGCTTTGATTGTGTATGCATTGATTAGATATATTATCAAAACAAAATGGGATCATCTGCAAAAGTGTGTGCTTTTTGGAATCACTGGAATAAATCTAAATAAAAATGATGGAACATATATGCTAAGATTCCTCTAAAGAATGACTACTTAGCAGTTGGAGGGCAGGGGGGGCAAAATTGGGTTGCTTATCAGATCAGTGACAGACAATCTCAAGGACTTTCCTAAATCCTAACTTCACTTAATAGGCAACAAGTGTTAGCACATCCAGATGAAGGTGGTAATAGCAAAGATAGTGGTGAACAGCTTTGGTTTTTAGAAATAATGGAATGCATTTGTCTGAATCAATGTGTAGAAAGACACAAGACTTACTATTTAGTTTATCATTTGAACTTTTGTCTATTGTCTTCTGACTCTATAGCATCTATCAGAAGGAAAGCAAATTGAAAGATCTCTAAGTCTGGCCATGTAAAACAAGAGAAAAGATAGGCAGAAAGTTCCCAAACCTTCCAAATGCACATATATACATAGCACTATAAAATATAAAACTAAGAAAGATGTCAGCATGAATAGAGGAATTTCAAAAGAAAATTCCTGTAGCTAAGAGGTCTACTATATTCTGTCCTGCATTTATCATCACCATCATCATCATCATCAAACCAGAATCATTGTTTCATGTTGTTTTTAGAGCTAAAGGGTCTTTGGAACTGATTTTATTTAAACTCTTTAGTTTATAAATGAAAAAAAAAACTGAGTTGTTATAGTGGTATGCTCAAGGTCACACAACAATTAATAGGAACCAAGAAGAAAAAAGAATACAATTGAAAAGTAAAAATAGTAACAATATAAAATAAAACATGAAGTCACAAAGTATATAGACAAGCCATGTATTTATAATGCCAAATATGAGTTAAAAAGTGAGTAACTCAGTAGGAATATCAGATTTTTGTGGAATATAATACCCCATTATCAAATTGAATGACTCCACAAGAGTTGGTTAAAATGACGGAATTTAGGAGTTATTTCACATTATTTAGACATAGCTCCCAAATTTGCAGTATAACAAATAATACAAAGAGACAAGGAAATAGTGAAGCCTGGAGGGAGGAGATTGATGTTAACAGTTTTCAAATATTTGAAGAGTTATCACATGGAAAAGGAATTCAATTTACTCTGAAGGCTCCAGCAGCATAATTAGACACTTAATAAATGTTTACTGAGTTTCTAATCTGAGTGAATTTTAATCCGTATATAATTTTTATTCCATAGAAAGAATTTAGTGTCAGTATTACCTCAGAAGTCATCTACAAGTCTATCAATTCCAATTTACCCAACAGAAAATAGGAGAACCACAGAGTAGATTGACTTGTCTAAGGTGACCCAGCCACCATCAGAGGCAGATTTTCATTCTAAATCCAGAATTCTTTTTTATCACCCTACAACTGGAATATATTCCTAGGGTAGAAGTTTTTTCTTTGCTTTTTAAAATTTGAAGTGCTGAATGAAATGTCATCGCTAAAACAGGACTAGAGGGATAAAAAAATAAGCAAGAGACATGATGATAGATATTTTGAAATAGAAAAATGGATACAAAGGAAACGTATTTTTCCCAGTAAAATCATTAATTCTTTTGACCTGTTCTATTTTTAGCAACTCTGACCTTAAGCTTCTTTTCTTTTTCAGGCAACTAAGTCTCTACAATTGAACCCTTTTAGGAGTAACAGGGTACTCAGGGAACTCTTAAGTGCTATTATCACTAGTACCATCAACCACACTATAATTTGTACTATGTATACCAGTTTTGAAATGTGTCAGCAGATGGAGTGATTCATGCTTTTTTTTATTTTTCTTGACAAGAGATTTAATATTTTCTGGTAGTTAGGGTGTCAACTTTCTTGACAAGTTTTATTATATTTTATTTTCTCGTTATTTGAAAGCTAAATTGTTTGCATTGATACCAAATAAAATATATCTCTTTGCAGTTTCTACTCCTTTTCCTTTCTATGGAATGAATAGCTTATGATTGGGGAAAGAACAAATAGCACAATCACAAGCAAAAAGGGAATAACAACAGCAGGAATTTCAATGGCAAAAGCTGTTTCTCACCCAAAGGGTTGATGTAAAATGTTGCCTTGGGGTGACAAGGTTTAGATAGAATAGTTAGATATGGAGAAAACACACACAAAAACAAGGTGCTTTAGGGTGCCCCATATTAAATTTTGAGGTAATTGTTTAAGAGTGGAAACTAGCGATAGAAGCAAAACCCAAACACCACCATAGCCCTGATTTAGCAACATGTTAGTACCAGGAAAAGAAATGCTGATGTCAAGCATGGCACTGCTGACTTTAAATGCAAGCGTGAATGCAAGGCTTTGGCAGGTTAATTTCTGCAGCCAAGAAATTGTACCAATTATAGTCACTCACCACACATAAAAGGGCTCTCAACAGTCACATCCTGAAGCCAGTCTACAAAGGGAGGTGTGTTTAGGACAGGGGTACAATGTTGATTTGTTTTACTGCCTGTCATCCTAATAAGGCCAGATGGTAGAATATTCTTAGCAAACAGATGATGCATGTACTGTTATGGTGCCTTGTGGGGCCTGGTTTTCAGCCCAGTAGACACTGGTCCCTTTTCCATGGGGGCAGTTTTCATTCTTGTAATTGGTTGTGGGCACTACTAATTACTTTTCTAATTACCTGCTTGAGAATGCCAATTATCTCCTTGCCCCTCAAAAGCACATACAAGTGGCCAATTAGATCTTCAAGTAGGCAAGTGAAAATATAATTAGTCATTTGAGGGGGCAATTAATTTTACCACAAATTTTGTACCTCTTGGGGCAAAGGAGGAGCCCTAATTTAGATTTTGGTGTGTAAACATTTCTAATTTTATTTTTGCAGAAAGAAAAACTTGAAATAAATAGAACTTAAGCATTGCCCAGCTATTCTACTAATTCTTGGAGAAAGGCAGAAACTTGAGCTGGATTATGGTTTCTAGAGTTTTGTGGAATGCTTCCCCCAGTTGGGAAATTTAAGTGTGTGTGTGTGGGAGGCAGGATAGGGGTTTGAAGTTGAGGTGTTCCTATACACATAAATAGGAAAGACAGCCATATACCCATAGGTTAATGTCAGTGTCAGAGAATATGGTACGTGGAGACCGGGATGCTTAGTGAGAGCTTCCACTTAGACCTTGATATAGTTGTTCAGCATTAAGGTAAGTAACAAGATGTCAAGTTTGACAAAAATTCCTCTTAGCCTTTCTCATTCAGTAGTTTTTGTTTGTATACCCAGCTGTGGCCATCTGGTCCCATCTTCCTGCTTCCCATGAATTCCCTCTAGTTTGGAACTCCCTGACACTGCCCTCACAGTTTTTCAAGTAACAGCCAATTTCTGAGAGGCAGCAGACACCTGAGGAGGAGGATGAAAGTTTGCAAAAGGAGGCAGTCTGAGGAAATCCATTTTTCAGAAGGTGACATCCAATCTATTTATAAAGCAAATTACTAAGATGATCTCAAGAACTGCAGAAAGAACAAAAATTTGGAGCTAATTGGAAAAGACAGAACATTGTACCAAGGACCAAATAATAATTCACATTTATACAGCACTTAATAGTTTTCAAATACTCTCCGCACCACAATCCTATAAGGTATTTATTTATATACCCCTTTAAAGTTTCTATGTGTGTGTATATGCATATACACACATATACATAGATAAACACAGACCTATAAGGATATATGTGTATTCATATATTTGTGTGTTGTATACGTACACCTGACACAATGCATGTATATGTACATATACACACATGCCCGAATATACATATTTTCATTCATATATGTTTGTGTATTTCATAGGATTTCTGTAAAAATCAAGAGAATATATATTCTCTTGAATATAAAAGTCTCTTGATTTTTACAGAAACTTTGTGAATCAGGAACTAATATGATCCTCACTTTACAGATAAGGAAACTGAAGCTGACAGAGCTAAGGGACTCACCCACAATCCTATAGTCCATATTATGTATGAAAGGCAGGACTCAAACTCAGAACTTCTTGCTTTCAATACCACTCTCTATTCACCATTCCATGCTAGATCTTGCAAGTTTGACTATTATCATCTCATTTTATACATGAAATAGCAAGTCTATAAGAAGCTAAGATATTTGCACATAATGACACTAATTGGTATCAATTTGAATTTGAATCCATGACACCTGGCTAAGTCAAATTTGCTGCTCTTTTAGAAATGGAAATACAAAGCATGAGATAATTTTGGCACTTACATGACAACCTTCGCTACTTGTGTTTTGTCCACAGATATTCCTGGAAGCACAAGAACGTCATTTTTAAGACCCAAGACATTACTTTATGTTAAGACTGGGGTTTATTCTGTGTATTCTGAGGAGAAATGGTTTAAAATTTAAATGAAATAATTAAGAAACATATTTTCTTCCTCAAAGATTTCCAAAAACAACAATCTAAATAAGCTCACGAATAGTATAAACCAGAATTTCTAAATCCACTATCTCTGAAAAAGGAATTGTTGAAAGAAGGAGAAATGAAACAATGGTAAGAACAATGGGGTGTGGAGGCAAAAGATCTGTGTTCAAGCCTCAACTAAGCCACTTAATACCTATGTTATTTTGGGGAAATCACTTAATCACTCTTTGCTCAATTTTCTTATCTCTAATGTGAAGGAGTTAGACCAGATTGCTTCCCTGTAACTGAGAATACGATTGAAGACAATTTCTATGAACTACTGCGAACCAAAAATAATTCCTTTTGAGAGAATCCTCTTGTCTCCCCCCAAACAGAGAGTATATCACTCATGAGTATCGAATGACAGAAACCTATGCTTGCTCTAAGTAGCAAGTGAAAACAACAATTAAATCAGTTGATTAAAGTAAAAATAAGAAAAATTGTGGGCATCATATTTAGGAGCCTGAAATGGTAGAAAAGATCACAGTGTGAATATCAGCTATATAATATTGACATTATAAATCTCTATTCCTAAGGGCCTGAGAATACAATGAATTTAAAATTCTAGATATTTTTTTTTCTTAAAGAATGACCTTCATTTACAAACAAGGTACAAGAATATTGAATACAAAGAAGCTTCTGAAATCACCAGCAGCTTACATATTGATTTGACCATTGATTGATACTTAAAGTAACAAATCCCAAACCAAGTAACCATGGCAAATTAGGTATTAAATGTCAATTTACTGAGTCAGTTAAGAAACCCTTGGTATTTGCAACTTGGGGAAGTCATTAGCTATGAACAAAAACTAAGATTATTATTTTACCCACAGCCAGCTACAGGTAAAACACATAGTAATCCAAATAAACCAAAACAGTATTTAGTCTGTCTGACATCAACATAGCAAAATTCTTACCTTAAAGTAAATATAGTATTTAATTTCCAGAGGAAAAATCTATAAATTTAAAGGCTTAGTACAGAGGAAAACCACCTCTATGCAAAGAAAGAAAGCTACATCTATACTTTAAGGACTTGTGTTCAAATTCTAGTTATACTACTTAATACTTGTGTGACATTCAGCAAGTCACAAACTCTGGGCCTCAGTTTGCTCATAAGTAGAATGACATTGGACTAGCTGTCTCCTAGGGTTCTTTCAAGCTCTAAATAACCACAAATGGTTCTTTATTTGCTTATCCCATAACTATACTCCAAACATCCTCATATTTAAAGGAAAAATGTAGAAGGAAAAAAACTTTCACTGAATCCTGCTGACGAGGGCAGCCCCAAAACTCTTTCTCTTGCATTCTCTCTCTGACTTCTGAGTGAGCCATGAGGTGAAGCACTTGGGAAGTTCCTTGAAAGAGAGATTCTCCTTGAACCCTGACTCTGTAAAAGACCCCACTCCAAGGAAACAGGATAGATAAACAGCTTCATTCTGTTATCCTGAGAGACAGAACTACCCTCATTGACAACACTCACTATTGATTAAGCTTCCCATTGAATTAAAGATCAGTCTCTAGGTTTTTCTGTTCTAATTCCAGCTCAAGATGCTCCCAGCTCCCAACAGGAGCAACCCACAGCTTGTAGCCAAGGCCTCAGTTATAAAATGAGCCAACTTGGGGCTCAGTCCTTGCAGAGGACCTAACATGCCTTGCCATGCTTCCTTTGCATAGCAGCAATCTTTACCCACTGAAATGACATTCTCTTTCAGTGTTACCCTCTCTTTATCTTTCTCACCTATTTCCCTAACAAGACTTTATACCTCTCTGTCGGGATTTCTCTGCTAGAAATTCTCTCTCTCTCTCTCTCTCTCTCTCTCTCTTTCTCTCTGCTAGGACTCCTCCACTAGAAACTTTATATTTCTCTGTCAGGATTTTGCCACCAAGGAATTCAGTCTTTTTATTCATGCATAGCAAAGGCTGACTTCCCAATGCCAATAATAAACTTCTTTTTACTAGTCTAGTTTTTCAGGTTCACATATTCCTTTATGAAGGACTTCTGTGTCTCCAGAGGAGGGTTCCCACAACTCCCTACCCTGCGCCAAATCCTAAGGGGATTTAGGGGAGCTAAACCTCTTCATTTGGTTCCCTGAACCCCGAACCTGCCACTAACCTCATCATTAACTCCCTGATCATTAACTTCTTCACTTCCACTCTTTCAAGCTATTGGCCTATATCTTTCATCTATTTCTTAAATAAACTCTTTGGAAAAGCTGCCTGTATCTATTGCCCATTTTCCTTCTACTTATTCCTCAACATTTTTTCACCTTTTCCAGTTTCCACTGGAACTACTTTCTCTAGTTACCAATAATTTCAATTGCTAAATTCATGATTTTTCTCTGACCAAATTCTTCTTTCCCTATCTATCTATTGAACTTGACACTCATGAACATCCTCTTAAATTAATATTATCAAAATATTTTGGGGAAAAAAAGCTTACAGCCCAATGCTAAGAATTCCTCCTGTATTTATTCTCTCTACATTGATATTCCTTAACAGTTTTTATCAGTTTAATTATTATCTCTACTCAAATGTACCTCAGACCTCCAACTTCAGCCCTATGCTACCAACTGCGTATTAATCAGTTATTTCAAGTTGTTTGGCCTAGAGACATGTCGCCCAACTTTATCTCTTTCCCTTAAGCCCTCTTCTGTTCTGAAATTCTCATTTTCTCTCCAAGGTTACACTATCCTTTCAGCATCCCAGATTTGTAATCTGAACATTTATCTTCTACTCCTCGTTCTCCCTCACCCTTCATTTCCAATCAGTTGCCAGCTTTTGCCTTTTCTACCTCAGTGGCATCCCTTGAATTCAACCCTTTTCATTCATATTGTTGTCCCCTTATTTCAGGCCTCCCCAGTCCTGACCAAGATCATTGCAACATCCTCTTTATTAGTTTGCCTGATTCAATTTTCTCCACAACCCAAGTCCATCTCTCATACTGATACCAAAATAATTTTCATTAAGAGCAGATTTGACCATACTCAATAAATTCCAATAACTTTCTTTTGCCTCCAGAATAATGTATAAATTTTTCTGTTTAGCTTTTAAAGCTCTATACAATTCAGCACCAAAGCTATCTATTCAGACCTATTCAACATTACTCCCTCTCCTGCATTCTGTGATCCATCCACACTTTCTTTCTCTATGGTCTTCACACAAAATATTCTATCTTTTATCTTTGTGCCTCTGAACTAGTCATCCCCCATATTTAATATATTTTATGTGCTCCCTTCTTACTATCTCAGAGTCTTTCTCTTCTTTTAAAATTATTCTAGGCAACATCTTTTGTATAAAATCTTTCTTGATCTCCCAATTACTAGTGCCCTCCTTCCCTTGTATTTAACTACTTTGCATTTCTGTCTATGTCTGTCTGTCTTTCTGCATTTCTGTATGCATGTATGTGTTGTATTGTACTGTGCTATATTGCATCGTATTGTTAGGATTGGCCTGTTGCTAGACTAGCTAGAGTATAACTGAGGAAAATGACTTCTTGTTTGATCACTGATTGACTCACCTATGCACTGGGAGATTCCTATGTACCCAATACTGGTTGAATCAGTTACATTCAGGCAAGAAATGCAAGACTCTATTAAGCATAGTTATTTTAGCAAACTTCACCAATCAATGTACAAGTTTAAAAAACTTTCCTAATCACAGTGTCTTTGGAGTTGATGGGGAATGGTGGGGCAGAGAAGGGAGAAATTTAAGTGGGGGGATGTCAAAAGCCCAGACCACCTACTGATTGATTGCCCCTAAAGTCCCCCCTTCTATTTACCCTGTGAATATGCCCAGCAACAACAATCAGGTATGATGGCAGAGACCCAGAGATAAAGTACCTATTTCACCGTATGCCTGAGTCACCATTCATTTATATGCACATGGGACTGTTGAGCTAGGGAGCCACATGTTTTCATGCCTGTGAGTAATAAACTTCCTGATTCATGATCCTTTGAGGACTTATGTTCCTTTTCAATATCTTATCCATGATTTTACATACACACATACATGCACATACATGTAAAACACACATAATATGCATTTATATATAAGTATGTAAGCATATATGTATATACTTGTTATCTCTTCCATTTGAATAGCTGCTCATTGAGAATTGATATTGTTTTATTCTTTTTATTTTTATTCTTAGTATCCATAAACACTGCCTGGCACATTGCAGAGTTTAATACATACTTGATAGATTTATTGATTGCTAGAGAATGAACAGGAGAAGGGATATACTCAGCTCATACCCAAGATACAAACATAAGTAAGTCAAAAACTTGGGCATTCTTTAATTTGTAGTTATCATATATACAATTTAGAATGTTTCAGCAGGTTCAGAGAATTGAAGTGAACTGGCCTTTTGCTATTCAGCTTGTATGTTTTAGAGGTAAGAACTGAAACCCAGGCTTTCTTGATTCTATGTCCAGTCCTGTCTCTGCTCCT
This sequence comes from Sarcophilus harrisii, assembly GCF_902635505.1. Taxonomy (NCBI): domain Eukaryota; kingdom Metazoa; phylum Chordata; class Mammalia; order Dasyuromorphia; family Dasyuridae; genus Sarcophilus; species Sarcophilus harrisii. The sequence continues at coordinate 572,519,501 of NC_045427.1, read as the reverse complement.
TTATGTTGCAGAATGACCATGTGGATAACAGGTCAAATTATAAACCAAGATGATGGAAATCTAATTATCTGTAGTGTTTTCCAATTTAGAGGAGAAGGGGGAAGAAACTAGGTCTACATCAGTCCTAGAGAGGTTCTATTTTACTCTCTCCCAAGCATTTCATTTGTGAAGAGTTAGATGATTTATTGCCCTAAAGAAAATCAGGTTTAAGTGTTGAATCCAAGATATCTAACAGCTTTTCTTTATATGGTTCAATCCAATTAAAAATTATTTTTAATTCATGAAATAAAAAAGTATATAATATAAGCACATATATATACTATAGTGTACTACATAGTATACTATAGTGTATAGAGTAAGTACATAAAATATAATATAATAAAACGTGATTACATATGACACTGCAAATATGAACAACCATGTAATAATTTTAAATATAAAGTTATCTTAATTTTTTTTCTTTTTCTTCCTCTCTGTCTCCCCCCCCCCCCCCACACACTCTAGACATGGCTATCCTTCTATACATCTATTTATCAGTTCTTTCTCTGGAGGTAGATAATGTCTCCATATATCTTTTATTTTTAACTTATGTATTTATAGTAGTCAAAATGGCTCAGTCACTCAAAGTCATTCTTAAAATAAAATTGCTGTTACTGTACACCATGCTGTCTTTGTTCTGCTTACTTCTCTTGTTACCATTTTGTGCAAGTCTTTCCATGCCTTTCTAAGATCACTGAGCTCATCATTTCTTATAGCACAAATAATATTCCATCATAATTATATACCACAACTTGTGGAGCTATCCCTTTGCAACTACAGAGAACTGCTGTAAACAATCCATTCACATTTGAAGTTATATTTGCTATTTATGAATTTCTCTCCATCTTATTTTTACTGTTTTCTCTCTCAGCCTCTCTCTGTTACTTTACTTTCTTCCCTTACCTTTCTATTCCTTATTTTATGCCCCCTAGAGTCCTCCTTTACCTTCAATTTTAAAAAATAATTTGTTTTCCCCTTCTTGTTATTCTTAATTTAAAATTTCACATAATATAATTAAAGCAGCAGAGCCATGAGAAAAGAGATTTGACAGGCTTTAGAGTAAAAGGAACTGGATGTGAATCCATTTTTCTACTAAATACTTTAATATTTTTGGAGTAGGTCATTTAGAGCCATAGCTCCAGAGTTAAAAGGGACCTTGGAAGTCATATAGTTTAACATGTTCATTTAACAGATGAAGAAATTGAGGTTCAATGAGCCTAAATAGCTTGTTCAAGGTCAGACAAGTACTAATCAGTAGTAGTAGGATTTGAACTTATGTTCTTGGACTCCAGAGTAACTGTTCTTTCCATTGTAGGCTTCTCAGGAGAATAATGGAACAGATATTTATAAAGTCCCCTTCTATTTCTTATTCCCACATGAAATTCAAAATAGGCAGTCACTGATGGATTCTAATCTTTTCCCCTATTCACAAACTATTGGAGGAGCTAACCATTCACCATTATCTCCACAGGAATATTTGACTTTAGGTATGTGCAGTTAATTATCTTCATTATCTTCTTTAGAGAAAAATATGCATCCTCAATTAGCAATCCCAACAAGGTCACCAACTTCTCTTCTTAGTTTGGGACTTTAGCCTTAGTGAACCAAATAATTTGCATTGATCAATAATAAAGGCATCAAGAAAAATTTGTTGGATTAGTCTGGAAGTCATCATTATTAGCATTATTAACAGTTTCTTATCTTTATTTTTTTATGATAACATGCAAAAAACATAAGTTTCATGGTAAAGTCCAGGACAGCTTTTTATGAGGATATAAATTTACATTTATTACTATTATCTGATTGCAAAGTTGAAAGTCAGTGGACTTAAGTGACTCTCCTAATAGTCAGTATGGAGTTAGAAATATATCAGAACATGACTTTATATCCTTGGGGGTTTTTTCTTTGTTGTGTCAGGGAGGACTTAAGATAAATAATAATGATTAAAACACTTGATATAACTACACAAATACTAGTTTTTCTTTTTTTCAACAATACATCATTCACTAATGAATGATAACATCACTTAAGGATCAGCAATTTGTATCTATATTCACATTTCAATTTTCAACTCATTTGTTTATTTATTCTAGCTAATGAGTATAATTACTATGGGGTTTATATCATTAGAAGTCCTGTGGCATAAATGGTAAAAATATGGTCTCAGAGGTAGGAAGGTCTTGATTCAAGTCAGACTCCTTAAGACCTATCTCTGCCATACCCTGGCTTTGTGTCCCAGAACAGCAGGTAGGTCACAACTCTCTAAGAGAATAAACTGCAGAAAAATTATTAATCTGCATTGGGAGAGGACGTTTCCAAAATTCTCTATGTCAGTATACAGGTCCTGTCCTATCCTTGTCCCTGTCCCATGTCCCTATCCCAAAGGTTACAGCACCATGAGGGATTGCTAGCACATCCAAATAGTGTTTATAGAATTCACAAAGTGATTATTTCTTCTCGTTTACCTTTCTCTCACAACTTTAACTGATGGTATTTTGCTAAGTACTTTTTTGATTTGCTACAGCCTCCAAGGGGGACATCTGATCAGAGAAAATTTTGAACAAAAATACATATCATCACCACCACCATCATCATCCTGACCTATTAATATACAGTCCAATAAAAACATATTAGTTCTCTAATCAGGAGATCTGATTCTGAGGTCTAATTCTGCCACTTACAAGCTACGAAAATTTGACTATCATTTAAGTTTCAAATCCTCAGTTTACAAATCTGTAAAATACGGATAATGAAATTACACTCTCTGACCCACTAGGGTTATAAGTTGTGACTCACAAGGAAAATGCTTTAAAAACTGCAAAGTGCCAGATAAATGGAAGCAATCCTATGATTATTGATTTTATCAGAAATATTCATTTAAGGACTTAACTTACACAATTTATATGTGTGAATGCTGTGACCAGCTGCCACTCACAGGCAGGCCAGGTTAGCTAAAGCAGCAAGACACCCTGAAGGGAGACAAGAGAAAGCAGGTACCAGGCAAGTCAAACTACTAGCAGCACCTTGATCACTATCTCCCCTTGGGCACCGTGGACATAGCCTGAGACTGTACCCAAGATCCTTCGGAATAAAAGCCTCAGATACCAGAACCACTTCCATCTCAACCCTGTACCATTACTGAGGGGAATAGTCATTATCCAGAAGGAGTCAAGTTTCCTCAGTACAGCAATAATGACTGACCGACTGTTACTAACAGGAAAATAGGCAGGGGAGCACAAGGGCTCTGATAATGGCAGTTTCTTTCAAATCACCTATCCTGATTCCAGCTTAATACTCATACCTATCATCTAGAGAGACATAACCTGTGAAGATCACCTGTCAACTAACTGCAATTTACAGGGGAGCAAGGCCAGTCTCCCTGAAGTAGAACTACCCTGAGGGAGAAACAGGAGACAGCAGCATGTGCCAGACAAATAAAGGCACTACCATCACACTCTACACCATTTTCCTTTGGACCCTGTTGGAGACAGCCCAAGACTGGGGACCCAAGAGCCTATGGACTGGCAAGGTTTCCAGCCTAATGCCCACAAGCATCACAATGTAAACCCCCTACTACAGTCAAACCGAAGCTGGCAACTGCTTCTGCAAGTATCATAGTCACATCTATTGAAGACCCAGAAAAGAAAGTTCTTATTGCCAAAGTTCTTGGCTCTGTCTTTAATATCAGAAACAGGTATTTTCTTATTGGTGAAAATAATATGGAAGAAGAAACATCAGCTTCTTCTTTGTCACTAAACGCTTAGAGCAATGGGATCTTTACATAGGACTTTCAATTAAAGCCTTCCATTTGTGTATTGTCTATCCTTTTTTAGAATATGAGCTCCTTGAGAACAGGGACTAATTTCATTTGCATTTGTATTCCTATTATTAAGCTCTTTGTACATAATAAATGCTTCATTCATTCAAATGGCTATTGAATTTAGCATCTCCATAGATGCTCAGGTAATATGGTTAAGTATCAGAAATTAATATGAAATGTCACAGTGACTATTGAGATATAAACATTTTTCTTTTCTTCATTGTCAAAAGTGAAGGATGTATTTGTTTCTTCTAGAATGTTGCCTTACAATCAGAGAACATCAGAGTATTCCCAAATTATTCTGTAAAACTCATCTATCTGCAAAGTAGGAAAAAACTGCGATGGAATTGAAGCTCAAGAGCTGGATGTTAGCAGATCAGAACCTTAATGTAAATTTAATCCAGCAGAGTCACACCCCTATTACTTTGAAGAATCATGAATGAGTTAAAGTTTGAATGGTACAATAAAATCTTGCTAAACTATGGTTGTCTTAAAAGTTACATATTGAACTATATTATGAGTAGATCAGTTTTTCAAATCAAAATGATTAAATATGACTGTTTCATTTTAGGAAAGTGTGTATGTATTATTTATATTCTTATCTCTTTGAGGACATACCAAGGGTTAATATAAAATCTACCTCATTCAATTCAACAACACTGCAGTTTTGTAAAACACACTAACTTACTCAAATTACTATTATTAACATGATCCAATTTCTAGTTATTTATGCAAGAGAAAAAATCCTAAATATTCTTAATAATTTTTTGGGCCACTAAATACCTCATTTCAAATTGAGAATATTCTTCTAAGTTACAAGAAACTTAGAGGTTAAATATGTTTATAGAAATTATCTAATTCCAGAGAGAATGCTATTAAATGCACCCCTCAATTAAGGTATTGGTATGGTATAAGTCTAATGTCAATTAAACACAAAACACCAAAACCTGGTGTGAAGTTTTATCTTCATCCTGATGTTCTTTTGAAGGACAGAGGAAACATTTTAAGAAAGATTTCTGAGATTTCACATTTACATGAGCTGATTTTCACCAATGAGAATGAGAAAACACAGTTTATGAATGAAATTTATATTGCTTTTCAAGTTATTTTAGAGCTCTTTTCTCTCCCCTATCTTTTAACCCTCAGACCTATTTGAAAATCCTTAATATACTATGCACAAAGAAAATAAGCTTATTATAAGAGATTAATGATTTTTGGTGACTCAGTAAGAATAGCTTTTGAAGGGCATAATCAGAATATACATATGCATGGCATGTTCTCTTCAATTTGCTACTTAAATTTCTGCTTCTTTGTGTTTATTTATGGCATTTCCCATTATCCCTTTATGAGATGTGCCCTCTGCTTTTCTACCCATCCAAATTTTACCTATGCTGATTATTATTGTCATCAATAATAATCATAATACCTATCCTTCAAGGTCATAGTGATTGCTTTACTTCCTTTGAACTCATAGGACTCATTAAGTGTACCATTTATTTAATCCTTAATCATACCTTGATTTTTTGTGGATCAAAAGAGATAAGGTTTGAAAAGCACTCAATATAGTCCCTGGAATATAGTAGGTGCTTAATAACTTTTTGGTCCTTTTCCTTTCTCTTTTCTTTGATACATTCTCTTTCTCCCCTTTTCTTCATCTGATATTACTCCCTTACTTTCCTCCTTTAGCCCTATCTCTCTCAAAGAGGTGGTCCTTCTCCTTGTCAAGGCAAACTTCTAAACAGGTACCCTCAATTTGGTCCCCTCCAGTCTTCTCCAGCATCATTTCCCCTCTCTCATTAATATTCATTCTCTCTCCTGTTGGTTCTGTTCTTGCTTCTTGTCAACCCACCTACTTCTCTCAAATCTTAAAAAACAAACAAACCCTCAATTGATCCAGTCATTTCTTCTGGCTATTCCTTCCTTTCTCTGATACTTATTATTTTGTAGTCTTACATATGTAATAGGGCTTTGAGGAACACATCTGGCAGCAGGAATGTACTTTAGGGAAAATGTCTTTATCATATCTTTATCATACCTCATGGGTTCCAACCATATCTTTCTATGAGCTGTATAGCCAGGACAAATGATGTCTTTAAAACTTTAAATTTCGACTTTAAAATTATCAGACTGGAACAGTGTCATCCTGTCTTTTGGATCCTGTCCAGAAAGAAGGTAAAGATACTATTCATCCAAAGCTTAGCACCATGCACTAGCAGTATCATATTGTCTTTTGGGTTCTGTCCAGAAGGTAAAGATCTCTGTTCTTTATTCTTTCTAGTAGTAGAAATCGATAGGGATAGATTCCCAGAATCTAAACCTCCATCCATAGGGAACGCTAGAATCAGAAATCACAGCTGGATGTTGTTGCCAGTCCAGTAGGGAAGCCCAGGGAAGCCGAGGTACTTAAGACAAAAGTCCAAGAAGGTGTTAGACTTGGAACTTGGTATAGTCATGCTATATAAGAAATGAGCTAGGCTGTGAACTAATCCTCCTTGAGGTAGTATGTATATATAGAGGGGTGGGGAAAGGGATAAAGCCCCCTAAACTTTTGTGAGAGGATGTTTGTACATTTGTTTTTGCTATATTTTAAAAATAGGTATTCTTTTATAAATACTGATCTGACTGTTAAGTGGTTAAATGGAATTATATTACATTTATAATATGTAATATTATAAATATTCATTTATTAATATAATAATAATAATAAATATTATTATTATTTTGTGGATCAAAAATCCTAAAATTGAGTAAACATAATTAGTCAGGGCTTGAACAATGGCAAAGACTAGATATTCCCAAAAGTCCTTAGGGGTATTGGAAAATTTGGGGGGAAGAATCACATGCAACATACCTAGCCTGTAGGAAGCTAGCCAGAACATTACACTGTTAGATATCATTTTCCAGCAGACTTATTATTCTATTTCTCTTTTCACATGTAGGAGAAAAAGGATTTGACTTGGTGTCAAAGGACCTAGGCTCAAATTCAAAATCATTTAAACTTTTGGCCTCAGTTACTTCATCTGTCAAATAAGGAGCTTAGAGAAGGTGACCTCCAAGATCCCTTAGCACTCTATGATTATATGAACTAGATTAAAAATTCTTTGAGAGAAGGGAATGTATGTTATGTTTCATTATCTAACATCTAGCACAATATTATATGCATGCCCAGTCTTCAGAAAAAGGTGTTGAATGGACACTCATTGAATAATGTATTTTAAATTGGGATTTTAGATTTTGCAAGGGCTAATGTTGAAGAATTGCCCACTGTTTTGAAAAATAAAAAGCTGTAATTTTAAAAATTGGGATTTTATACCAAATCTTGTCGCTATTTTGTAGTGTGACTTTGGTTGGACTGAGATTTGGTGAAATAAGGTTTCAAACAAATAAGGGGCTCATTAATACAAATGATGATTATTGAAATTTCAGACTTTGTGAGAAACATTTACATATCAATGATTTTCCATTTAAGAATTTCAAAGATCCAAGCTAAAATCATAAACATATTTTAAAAATATTTATATAATTTAACTATGGTGATATCCGGATAATGGTTCTTATATTCATCCAGGAAGGTTAAAGGATCTTTACTTGGGTCAAATTAAAACTGGTAATTCAATCTGAAATCAACAATTCCCTGATTTTTTTTCTTGTCTAGTTTTTATTGGTATTGATCTCATTGATCTAATCATATACATACATGAATCTTAAGAGCTGTCAAAAGTACTTGAACTCTAGCCAAAAAAAGCAAATGATAATGTATACATATTCTATATGTCTAATATAGGATCTACCACATTGAAATAATTTTTTTGTTCTAAACACTTGTTTTCCTTACTTTCTTCTCCTCCTCTTACTCTTCCTTCCTTTGATGGTATTCTTTCTTTCTCTTGTTATCTGCCTCTCTTTCTCATTCTATCCTCTCTTTTCCTGTTACACTTCTCTCCTTTACCCCAGCTCTCCTCACTCAAGCACGTTCTTCAACATACACACGCTGTGATTATTTTCTTGCTTGGCTATATTTGCCAGTAATGTCATACTTCATCAAGTTATTGCTGGTCTCCCAGATCTCTGAGAGCTTTCTCATATTTTCATGGTAGTGCCTAGATAAGTAAAGTAATGAATACAATATCTAGCTTTTCTCTCAACCCTGATGCTTGATGGGAGATGATCTTTGTTACAGAAGTTCCCAGAGCTTGGTAGGCAATTGTTAGGCCCTGTTCTTGTTCTGAAAAGCTATCACTGTTCTTATTCATCATGATTCTCAGATAATTGAAGTAATTGACCTGCTTCAGGGTTACTGCCCCAGCTGTAATGTTTGCTGGGATAGGACTTTTTCCTGTTGTTGTGCTCACTTAAAGGCTGCAGCAGGGGGAAAAAACTTTAATTACTTTTTCCACAAGATGGAGTGAGCCAGAGAGAAAAATCATATCATTTGCCTGGCTCAGATTACTGTACATCCTGACACTAATCTACTTTCTATCTCTATGCTCCAGTCTCTCTACCTTGTAAGCAAGTGATAAAAAGAAAATAGAAGTCTGATTTAGAATATAAAAGTTGTTTCTAGAGAGAAGAAATGTAATGGTTAGAAAGTGAACAGCCTTCTAAAGAAATACAATCAACCTATAACATTAGCTAGAAATTTATAAAATGCTTCAAGTTTTGCAAAGCACTTTACATTCATTTTTCCTCACTGAATCCAAATAACAAATATGTGAAATACTTTCAACTATTATTCCCTATTTAATAGATGAGATATCACTTAAGAACTTCAGATGATGAATCCTAATTATTTTAAACTTAAGTACAAATTAGGAAAAGAAAAAAATTGACATGTGCACAACAGAACATCTCTCAATTTTGTGAGAATTCAAAATATAAAGCAATAAATTTCCATTTCAAGAAAGCCTATATAATAAATTCTACACATTGTGTTCAGATCCTTCCTTTACTTTGCTTCCTTGAAAGTTTTTTGTTCTATTGTGTATTTTTAACTTTATTTTTTCCCCTTCCTCTCCCTTCCCCCCTCAAGAATGCTAAAATTAAGTACATATATAAGCATTCACACATCTGCACAAATACACACACACACATATATACTAACATATACACATAGATACCTATAATCATATACATACATATTCATATGCATATATATATAACTATGCTTATGTTTATTTGTCCTCTTTACTCTGAAAGTGGATAATTTCTTTTGTAAGTCCAAATTCCAAGTTTTTACATATTTTTCTAAATCTACCAGCTCATCATTTTTTATACCCCAGCAATATTCCAACCTTATGCTGTCTAGTTATTTTAAATAGTCTAAAACAATATTGATTATTGTGGCTGACATAGTGGAGTTTCTGTATTTTTCTCTGATTAAATTTTAGCTTTAATTTTGACTGAGAATATGATTACTATCCTTGCTTTTCTTTTTACATATTAAATACTACTTGCTGAGCTTTATTGTATTGTTGTTTGTATGTTTTATTTCCTATTTCTCTGTAATCTTATGCTTTACTTCTATCAGCTACTTTATCCTCCTATTACTTAACCTACCTTACTGCACTTCTGGGCATCCTACTCTTATTCTCTCCCCCAATTCTTTCCCCTGCCCTCTTGTTTCTATCTGAATTTAGTAGACTATAGCTTTCCAAATATATATTTTGTTCCATCTTTAATGCTTTCCTGTTAATCTGCAACCCCTTTTATACTTCCCATCCTATTCCCTCACCCTCTTTATAGATTTAGAAAACTGAGATGCCCTTCTGAATGTGTATGCTGTTTTCTCTTTAATCCACACTTCCTATCCCCTTACCCTCTTATTTATTTGTGAATTAAGAAGACTTTTACCCTTCTAGATATAGATGTATTATTTCTTCTTTAACCCATTCCTGATGAGAGTAGGGTTCCAGAATTACCAGCTCTTCTCTCCCATCTAATTCCTCTGTATAAGTTTTTCCTCTTGCATCTTGTTTGCATAATTATTCTATTTATCTTTTTTACATGATATTGCTTTTTAGAATCACATTATATTCAGCTTTATTCCAATCTTTCTTTTGAACTACTCAATCTTTTTGAATTAGTAATTACTAATGACAATCTTAGACATAGAGTTTACCTTTACATGTATAAAAATAAACGATTTGTTCTTATAGTAATTAATCTTTGATGTTTACTTTATATTTGTCTTGGATCTGGTATGTCAAATTTTCTTTTAAGTTCAGGTCTTTTGCCAAAAAAAAATCCTGAAAGGCTAGAAATTCATTGAATATGTTTTTTTTTCCATTCAGGATTATATTTAACTTTTCTAGTTATGATCTTTTCAACTACAAGCCCAGTTCTTTTTGCTCTTCCATATATAGTGTTCCAAGATCTGGGGTCTTTTAGTATAGCCACTACCAGCATTTGTATGATTCTAATTGTGGCTCCACTGTATTTGAATTTTTTCTTGCTCCTTTTAATATTTTCTCCTTGATCTGAAGGTTTCAGAATTTGGCTATGATATTCCTCATATGATCTCATTCAGGTGGTGATTGGTGGTTTTTTTCCCCCTTATTTCTACTTTCCCCTCTTGTTCTAATACTTCAGGATAATTTTCTTTGATTATTTCTTGTATTATTGTATCAAGTTGTTTTTTAAAATCAAAACCTTCAGATAGTCCAATTATTCTTATTTTTATGTTTTCTCTTCTTGATTTGTTCTCCAGGTCAGTTGTTCCTATGAGATGTTTCACATTCTTATCTATTTTTTCATTCTTCATATTTTGTTTCATTACTTGTTAGTCTCATAACTTCACTGGCTTCTCCTTGCCCAATTCTAATTTTCAAGGAGTCATTTTCTTCCTTAAGATTCCCCTTCGCTAGCTGGTTGACTTTCTTTTTTGTAATCTTCTTATTTTTCTTGAATTGTTCTCATTTTTAAAACATTTTCCCTTAATCTCTCACATTTGATTTTTAAGTCTTTTTGAAGTTCTTCTATGAATTCTTTTTTCATAGAATCATGAAATGGTTCAATGAAATGGTCATGGCACATGACCATTTGATGTTACCCCTTGGAGTAAGAGAGGCTTTTTGTTTCAGTACCTTCCTTTCAAGATGAATCCTGGTCATTTCTATTTCCATAGTAACTTTCCGTTCCCATAGTAACTATCTATGGTTGGGTTGTTTCTCCTTTGCTTGCTCATTTTTTTAAAAATAAGAACTTGTTAGTGTTAATCACCTCTGGCCCTGGGGTGTGAGGAATGGTGCCATTGACTCCAGATCCTTTTTCAGTTTTCCCCTCTGGCCTGGAACTGAAACCAAGAATCCCACCTTCCTGTGAGTGTCCACAGTCAGCAGCATCCCTGCCCCACTGCTTCTTGACTCATTTGCACTCACTTGCTCCTTCTTACCTCAGGCTGTATTTCAGCAGCACAGGTGGGTCTGGCATTACTTATCAATAAAGGTTCTCTCAATCTTCCCCCACACTCAGATGCCTCACTTCCTACACTGTCTAGGAAGTGAAAATTCTTTTGGTTGGGGCTGAGGCTACCTTCCAACCCGCCTAGCCCCAGGGCTCTCTCACCTATCTTGCTATTTCAAAAGAGTTGGCCTGGATGTGTTTTATACCTCATGGGGGCCAAACCTTCATCCTAGGATCTTTCTTAGGATCTTCTCCAGTTTTCCCAAGAGGACTACTCTTCTGCCCCTACCTTACTTATTTTTACCACTCCTTGTTCTCCTTAAAATGCTATTTTGTCTTGGTTGTGGGAAAAATCTGAAGAGGTTGGAATTTTTTGACCTACTCTGCCATCTTCCCAGAATCCCCTCCTGATCAGTCCTCTTTTAATAAAGTAAGTAGAAATGAAATTCATGTCATCCTGAAACATTTCTCCCTCTGCCACAGTGACCCCCTTTCTCCTTTTTTACAGTGACTCTATTTGGGGAAAGGCTCAGGGCAAGAAAACTTTCATTTCCCTCCTGGCTGTACTTTATGGACTTTATACTTATAAACATAACCCTGGAATTTCTTGATCATTTACTTCTATAGCCATCTCACTCTGGAAAATCCTTTTCTCACCTCCCTTTTCTCAAAAGTGCCCAGGTCAGTCAAGCTTCATTCTACTCTTGGTTGAGTTTCTACTTTTCTGGATTTCACCTCATCACCACTGCAAGCTCTTTGAGGGCAGGGATTTTCTGTGCTTATGTTTGCATCTCTGGATGCTGATCATATTGCCTTGCCTTGATGCGAAATGGAATGGCTAATGTATTTGATGGTAGTTAAAATTTTAATAGTGCATTATATCTAGAAATCATACTCCTAACTTATAGGAAGAGAGATGAAATATTGTTGTCATTTGATCTATAATCAATTATAACATTTTTATCAAAGTAAAATAGAAGAGGCCATAATAGAAAAAAAGAGCCGAGGTATAATAATAAGATTTGGAAACAGAAGAGAGTTTAATGATTATCTAGTTATTTTATAGATGAGAAACAAATGTCTGACAAAATGAAGTGCTCTCTCCAAAGTCACAGAGAGAGTAAATAGCAGAAACGGAATTTGATTGTGAATTTGGGTCTTCTAAGTTCAAGTTCAGTAGGGATTCCTTTCACCAAATCAAGAGACCACGGTTTAAGTGCTGCTTTTGCCACTCACCAGCTTTGTACTCTGGGTAGGTCACTTTGGACTATTTGCTTCAGTACTGTCATGTAGAAAATGAATATAGGAAGACCTGTTTTTTTAACTACCTTCTTCAAACTATTCTTGTGAGGAAAACACTGAGTAAATTGTAAAGGATTATATTAAGATGAATCACAATAATACTCTTTTGTAAATTTTAATATTATTTTCAGAAATAGTGTGAAATAGTAGATAGAATGCTACATTTGGAATCAGGAAAATCAGGAAAAGCATTTACTAGCTAGGTATACTTAGGCAAGTATCTTGGTCTCTTTATTTCTTGGTTACCATATATATAAATGAGGTGGATTTTATCATTTTATTCTCACTAAATAGTAAGATATTCAAAATAATGAATGTGATCTAGAAAAGGGAACTTTCCTACCTTTTTATCCTTGCCCTATTATTCTGCACAAAAATTCTAAATGACTTTGCATACTGTATTAATACATATACATATGTTATATATGTATATACACATACACACATATACAGTATGTGTGTATGAGTATATGTGTCCAAAGGTACCATCCCTATATAACATGTAAGCACACAAACACATGGTAATTTGTGAAAACAGGGAGAGAAAGAGAACACTAACAATTAGGAGGTCAGGAAAGCGTTCATGGAGGAGGTAGCACTGAAGTTGAGCCTTGAAATAATATATAGACAACTAGGTAGTGCAGCAAAAGACTTAAGTTCAAATCCAGTCTCAGATTGGAGCCATTTGATTTTGAACAGATCATTTAAATTTTGCCTCTTTCCTAAATTCTAAAAAGCAGATAATGATAACATCTATTTCCCAAGATCACTGTAAGTGAGGGTAAAAAGTCTTTCTCCCTCCACCTCCTCTCCTGCCTTCTCTCTCTCTCTCTCTCTCTCTCTCTCTCTCTTTCTCTCTCCCTCTCTCTCCCTCCCTCTCTCTCTCTCTCTCCCTCCCTCGCTCTTGCTCACTTGTTTATTCACTCTCTTTCTCTTGATCGCATTCATTTCAGAAAATGATCATGGTGGATGGTTTGAGTGAATATAGAGTAACAGCTATTAAGAACAATTAACAATCTAGTTTAGCTAAAAAGTAAAGTAGAATGAGAGTAGAAATTTAAATAATCCAACTCAAAAAAAAAAAAAGATTTTTCCCTATTCTCTTCTCCCTAAGATAAAACACTGCAACTTTCTTTTACTTATAAAAGTACCTCCTTGATCTGTAGCATTCCTTCTTTGCCATTACTGCTTTGGTAGACTGTTCTTTAAACCATCTGGACTATATTGTCATGGACAAAATAGAATGCATTTTTCCTTTTGACTCCCATGATTTTGAACAGATGCTACATATTTTAAAATTTACCTTTAAGGCCTCATTTCTAAAATATATAGAGAATTTTCTCATATTTATAGGAATTCAAGCCATTCTTCAATTGATAAACGATCAAAGGATATGAACAGACAATTTTTAGATGAAAAAATTGAAACCATTTCTAGTCATATGAAAAGGTGTTCTAAATCACTATTTATCAGAGAAATGCAAATTAAGACAACTCTGAGGTACCACTACACACTTCTCAGATTGGCTAAGATTACAGGAAAAGATAATGACAAATGTTGGAGGGGATGTAGGAAAACTGGGACACTAATACACTGTTGGTGGAATTGTGAACTGATCCAACCGTTCTGGAGAGCAATTTGGAACTATGGTCAAAGGGGTATAAAAAACTGTGCATACTCTTTGCCCCAGCAATGTTTCTACTGGGCTTATATCCCAATAAATTGTGGTATATGAATGTTATGGAATATTATTGTTCTGTAAGAAATGACTAGGAGGATGATTTCAGAAAGGCCTGGAGAGACTTACATGAATTGATGCTGAGTGAAATGAGCAGAATCAGGATTTCATTGTACACGACAATGGCAAGACTATATAATATGCAATTTTGATGGATGTGACTCTTCTCAACAATGAGATGATTCAGGCCAGTTCCAATGATCTTGTGATGATGATGAGAACTATCTACACCCAGAGAGAGGGCTGTGGGAACTGAATGTGGAACATAGCATTTTCGCTTCTTTTGTTGTTGTTTGCTTGGATTTTATTTTCTTCCTCATTTTTCTTCCTTTTTGATCAGATTTTTTTTGTGTGCAGCAAGATAATTATATAAATATATATGCCTATATTTGATTTACATATATTTTTACCATGTTTACCATATATTGGATTACTTGCCTTCTAGGGAAAGGGGAAAAATTGGAACACAAAGCTTTGCAAGGGTGAATGTTGAAAAATTATCCTTGCATATGCTTTCAATATAAAAAGCTTCAATAAAAAAATTTACCTTTAGATAATTTTATGTCATTGTCTGAGGTGTTCAATATCATGTTTTCTGTATCAGAACTGGACAAGGCCATTTGATTAATATCTTAACATAAAATTTTAACATTTTCTTAAGATTTTAACCCATATTTTAAACATGTAAGTGAAGTATGATCAGTGTAGTGAAACTGTATTGTTATTATAATGTTACCTTTTTATATAATAGCCACATCTGGTCTCTTTACCTTGAAAAAAATTTTGATTTTTTTGAATTTAAACCAAAATGACTGACTTTCTAATGTGATGGTTGTCTAAATACACACCTTAAAGAATCATGGACAGATGGATTTACTCTCAAAGTAGTCTGAAATCCACAGTCTTGCCTGGCTTTAGCGAACCAATGGTTCAGTTTCAAACATTGAGCAAACTTAATAATATGAGGATAATAAGTTATCCTTAACAGTTAGTGATAAGGCATTAAGCAGGAAAAAAGAAATTGTATATGTTTCAAGGACATAAACGTAGGCAAATCTATGAAAGTTTGGTGTTAGCAGTCACATTCAAGCAAAGCTCAACCTTAACAAACTAAGCTAACAATTATTGTGAAAGCCTAGGGATGTTTCTCCACTATTTATAAGGTCACAATGCATCAAAGAGGACAGAAGATACTCATGTAGCAACACATAAACATATACTTAAATACCTAATGTCTTGCTGGAAATGTTTCATTTAATTGGGGGCATGGGTCTAATTTAGAGTCATGAGTCTAATTTAAGAGACTTATTTGGATACTGTTTACTTGCCAGATTACATACTGCTCTTGAATTTATTGCCTCTCTCCAAGGGTATGTTATCTTGTTTGCATGATTATTCTTGGTAAATGACTAGATCAAAACATGATTGGCCACAGCCAATGAAAATTCCAAATGTCTATAAAACTTTGTAAGTATTAGGATATATTTCATTTCCTTCATTAATATTTAACTTCTCTGCATTATGATCCTCCTCTTTTCCTAAGGTAATATTTTCCTCTCTAAAGAAAGCAACATGCTGAATATTCCATAATTGGTTCATCTGTGTAGAAATCCTAATATTGTCTTTCCCACTTTTTTGTTAGAGCAATTATTTTCAATTTTCATGTTTTAATATTTCTTTCATTTAAGGACAGTTATGGATTCTTAAAAAGGTACTCAGCTCAGAAAGATAATCTAAACACCACACAAGGGCACTTAGTAGGGATTTAGTACTTCTAAAATAGTTAATTGCATAAGACATAATTGGTTCAAAGTAAGCTATTGAGATTATAACATACCATTACCACAATAGTATATTAATTCACATCACTTTATTCAAGTATTTTTAATCTAAAAATGAAAGAAAAATATCAGCATGTTAAAAAAAGAGACCTACTATATAGTCCTTAGCAAATGATAATTTACCATTTCCTCACTAATCTACTCTATTAACAGCACTAAGAACAAGATGCATATTTGAAAAGTAAATGGCATTGAAGTACATAACTATTATCCTGCTATGCATATATTAGACATTCAATAAGTATAGACTAATGAAAGTGAGTTTTTCATTAATGGCTTCACAAGAAACACAGCTTGTCATCATTTTCTGAAGCATAACATTAAAAACATTAAACGGCTGATTATTCATAGAATCAAAAGATGTAATTCTTGACTAATGTCTGATGACTGTTGGTCTTCATCATAAAAATGTCATTGTCTCTCTGAACTTTTGGTGGGGCATGTGTCAAAAAGAAAAGGCTGCCTTTCATGGAAAGAATGATCTTATTTACACTGGATACAAATGAGCAAAAGACTGAAAAGTCAGAAGGGTGACTATTCAATGGTAACTGATCCTCAACAATACAAAAAAATCAAATAGTGAAGCAATACAGAATCTCTTTTGTCAGTGATGAGATTTAATTATACTCCATTAATTATATTGATGTGTCAACAAAAGGTCAAAGAACAAAACTAAATGGAGAGACAAGAATAGCATGCATTTGCAGGGCTGCAATAGAGTTAAAACATATGCTAGAAATGAAATGAATAGTGGGTAATGTTGCAGTTATTTAAAATTGAAGGGGAAACATGAAACCTCCTCACTGACAGGTGCATATTATTGCAATATTGTGTCTCATAGTGCCTATTCTCCAAGGTCCCTGGAAGTTCATGTTCAATATAGTCTTGGGCCTTTGCCATTAGACTTAGTAGTAGCAATCAAAATTGTAATTAGTAAAAATAATAGTAAAAAAAATTAGTAAAAATAATGCTTCAGTGCTTAAAGAATTTGATTGGACTAAGTATGAATGCTCTAAGTATGAATGCTCTTTTCATTGATACAGATTATAAGCTTTCTAAATCTCATTTTAAAATACGAGCAAGTTTCTTTAGTTAATATGGAGAAGAGCTCCTACAAACTGAATGAAGCTAGTCCTGAAGTGACAGATATCTATCAGATCTTTCCAGTTATCTGTGCCTTCTAAAACTTTTCTCTTTGTTGGCAAATCTGTTGAGGACCCAAAGTCACTTCCACATTACAAAGAAACATTAGAGTAGAAATTTGGTGAAGAAATGAAAACAAGAATAGGAATAAACAGAAATCCCATTTTATAGATCTGTGATCCTATCAATTCTTTTATTCCTTGAAGTGATGTACAACTGTGCCCATCCAGTGTGACTTAACCAAAGATTCTCCCATACATTCTCTTTCTGCTCCATGCATTAGGACCTTTTTCCTCTTCTCTCAACACACTTTGTATAACAATGAACTGCCCATTGGTTGTTTTTTGCTACATGACTAGTCCATTTTCACCCTCCTTCCTTTGTAATGTATTTATTTTATATTAGCCTTTAAATGCTATTGCTTCTGCATATTTCCTTTTCTGTAACTAATTGAAGTCTATTGGTGTCCATTCTGTTCTTTTTAATTGCACTCTGAATGAAACTCTTCTTCATTTCTCCAGGGACTTTCCTGTCCCATGACTCACCAAATTCCCACATCTAATGCAAAATATTGCCACAGAGTAGCAAACATGATTTAAAAAAAGAAAACCTCAATAGATATAAAAATAAATAAAACTATATCCAAAAAAGGGGGATACTGGTATTAAAAGAGTAAGAGTTTAAGGGAAAAGTTTGGTGTTATTTTAAAAATGGCTGTAAAATTCCCAAAGGCAATGTAGGCTGCTTTCCTTCCATTTTAATATATACATATAAATATGCAATTACATTTGCATATATAAAAGTATATATAGATATATATAAAGCATATAAAATATAAGAATATATGGAAAGTATAAGAATATATATATATCTTCAAAAGTATATACATATATATATGAATAAAAGCATGTTTTAGAGTACATATACTAATAATTGCAACAATAATAATAGCAACTAACTTTTATGTAGCACTTACTACGTTCTGGGCACAATGCTAAGTGCTTCAGAATTAAAAATTCATTTGATCCTATAATAACTCTGCTATTATTATCCTCATTTTACAGATGATGTAATTGAAAAAAACAGGGATTAAATAACTATCCAGGGTCACAGAGTAGCACTGTCTGAGATTAGATTTGAACTAAGATCCTCCTGACTAAGTTTAGGGTTCTTTTCTCTGTATCACCTAGCTATATAGGTTGGTTTAGCAATAATGACAACTCAGATTCTCAGGGTGCTCTACAGTTAACAGAATGTATAACTAATGAAAGCCTTATGAAGGCAGGATAGGTATTATTATTATTATTTTACAGATCAATAATTCGAAGTTCTGAGAAATCTGGTAATCTACTCAAAGTTCCATAACTGTTAAGCAGCAGAGACATGATTTTAATTCAGGCTTTGTGATTCTAATTCCAGTTTCCTACATTGTAATTTAATTGTTGGTCACCTTTCTGATTTAGAGAATGTTTCCATACTTCTTCCAAGATGCTAAGGAATATTCCTGGAAGCTTTAAGGCCTGCCTATTTTTGGGTGAAGATTAGCCAGAGTTCTAGTGTTCTAACTTGGCCACCTCAAGGTGGACAAGATGCTCCAGAGCTATAAAGTGAAGACTAGAACTGAAGGTTCTCACCCATGGAAAAAAGAGCAGACAGAGCATGATACAGAGAGAAAACATGAAGAGAAGAAATGTTTTTTATCCCAGATTAAAATGATCATGAACTTGACTTGTTTAATGAAGTTTAATTCAGCAAACATTTATTAAATGCTTTACTACTGTAAAATAGCACTAGGTGGAAGGGATATAAGGATGAATTAAGTCCTATCCCTGCTTTCAAATTTTAGATTAGTCCATTGAGTGGATTAATTAGTTATGTATATAAATGTCTATTAACACAAGGAATCACATGAAAAGTTCAAGGAGGGTTCAAATAAAGAGCTAAGAAATTTGAGAAGGGGAAATATCAATTCCACCTCTCAGGGTTCAAGCAGCTGCTTTATGATTTGGGGTGATATGTGCCTCTGAAAAGGGGAAAGAAGTACACAGCTGCTTCCCTCAGGGAAAGATTCCCTCCTCTTCTGCTCTTGTCAGAGAAGTTATAGGGGGAAAGGAATGATTATGATTTCATGATGATGTGTAGAAGGATCAGGAAGAAAGCTTATGGGTGGTAGATGTTATTCAACTGGTTTGACATAGGCCCCGGGGGCTATAATCCTGACAGCAGTGAAGGATGCTTGATGATGAGTTTGAAAATGCTCATGAGTGAACTTGAAGCTGGAGTGAGGAGCCTTGGTAGTGATTTTTGCAACTTGACATAAGGGAGAAGGAAATGGCCTGGGTGGGAATGTGAGCCACAGAGCTGCGGTTCCTTTGGCTTGAGGGCCTGAAGGAAATAGCCTTGAGATTGTGCATGGGGGAAAGGCTATAACCTTTTGGTCAGTGCCCTGCCACATGTACATACAAGCAGCATTCATCATTTCTGAGTTAATTGTGATGAGAAGCTCTAATATCAGATTCCATCTACTACAATCCATGAGCATTTGAGTGCTTGCTTGGCCTTGGTTTCAGGAAACTGTCAGGAGGTGGTATAGATCTGGGTGACTTGGGGCACTGAGTGACCTAACCTTCTAATTTTGTGACATACAAGGATATACAAAATCCCTTCTATTTCCCCATCCTGGAAGCTCCCTACTGTGTTAATTCCCTCCACAGAAACACAACTTTTTTATGACTAAGTTTTAAGTTCTAGGGAGTTGCCAGAGGTAGAACACAGATGAAGTGAATTGTCCAGGCTCACATAACTGCCAAATTATTGGAGGCAAGGTTTAAACATATGTCTTCCTAACCCAAATATAGTACTCTAGCCACCATCTCATGCTACCTTTAGTTTTTGTTACATAAAAAGTCAAATAATTTTTAGAAGTATTTCAGAAAATTTGCAAATGGAATATGCTCTCATGTATAATGCCTATCCTATATAATATTATCCCAATGAAAAAAGTCTCATATTGGCTGACCTAGTGCCTGGAACTGTATCAGATCAATAATGAGAGAGAACAGAAGCAGATCTAGGTAACTATTAGCAGGCTAACAATCTGTTGTATTCCCTTTTGAATCACCTGCTACCTTCCCTTTTGAAGGGCTTTTTCTTTTTCTTCAAGATGCCTTGCCTTTCTTTACATCTTGACTCAACATCTTCCACAATCCTTGACTCTTCTGTAGGACCTTGGTTGGAAAGCATTTCATATATGAAATCCTGTGAAGGTGGTATTTAATAATGGCTTAATTGTCCTCCTCATGGGAGAATTTACATCTTCACAGAATATATCTGAATGGTATAACCTGGATGGAGAAATTTTAAGGTAAAGAAATTTATCTTGACATCTCAAATACTAGCTTATTGACAGATACCAGAATACCAACTTCTAAAGGTTTCCCCAAGAGAAAATATTGAGAAATTAGCTTGGTAAGAGTTTTTTATTCTATTTCTGCTGCATTTTTTTATGGCCAAAGGAGCTCCCCTAGCCCTGCTCCCCATAGTATATCTCCTCTAATTTCCTTCCCTTTTCAAGGGCTCTTTCCTACATAAAAGGAAAACAATTTTTAGAAACTTTGTCCTCACAATTCAAATACCACCAAAAAAAAAAAAAAAAAAAGAAATGCAAATTGCTTGTGGTCAATTTTCTACTCACCAGCCAAGTTTCTCAACAGCATTTCTCTTTGTGTTTTTCTTCCCCACCCCCCCAAATCTCTCCTCACTCAGCATTATGAATCTCAATGTAGCTGAATCATGCAGGTCTGATTTAGCCTGCAAAAATGTCAGTCAGAGCAAGCAAGATGTACTCTTTGGCCTTGAGTGCTCTAAGATGCTATGAATCACAAGTTTAGTTTTTGCCAAATGAAAAGCAATTTCACTTGCAAAAAAATAGGAAAAAAAAATCCTGTGTTGAGGGAGGGGGTGAGGAGTAGTTCTGACTTTCAGTTCACAGGAAAAAAGAATGCTTTCTTCACTTTTCCTTGAAACCAGCAAAAAAATAAATAAATAAATTAAAAAAGCTTACATCAACAAAATTTTCTTTACATTCAAATTTTGAAATTTCTTTTTTACCTATATTATAATTAAAAAGCATTAGCCTAATCAATAGCCATTGATTACAAATGGGCTGTAATAATAAAGTTTATGAAGCACTTTGTATGCATTATATAATTTAATCTCAGCAACCCAAAAGATAGATACATGAATAAAAAAGCACTTATGAAGCCCTTACTAATGTGTCAGGAGAGTTAGTCACCAATTAGGAGAGTGGGGTCCCAGGGCAGAGCCCTGGGAAAAAGGGAAATGCCTTTTTCTTAACTTTTTATTTTCAAAATATCTGTGTAGTTTTCAACATTCATCCTTGCAAAATCTTTTTTTTCTCCCTCCCTTCCCCCTAACTTCTCACTTAGCAAGAGAGTAATTCAATATATGTTAAACATGTGCCATTCTTCTATACACATCTCCATAACTGTGCTGCACAAGAAAAATCAGATCAAAAAGAAAAAAAATGAGAAAGAAAATAAAATGCAAGCAAACAACAACAAAAAAGGTGAAAATGCTATATTTTGATCCACATTCAGTCCCCAAAGTCCTCTCTTTGGGTGCAGATGACTCTCTCTATCACAAATCCATTGGAACTGACCTGAATCACCTCACTGTTGAAAAGAGTCATATCCGTCAGAATTGTATTATCCCCTTCTTACAGATACAGACATTGAGTCTCAGATGGTTTAAGTGACTGCTCTTGAGTCCCACAGCAAGCAAGAAGGTGAGAAATAAACCTACACTTTTCCTACTCTTTAATTTCAGGATGCCAGCCACTGTAACATAGGCTACATATTTGTAGCAATGAGCAAGGCACCAAATAGAATGTGTACAGTTATCCATAAGATATTGTTAGGAGGATGTCTAAAAATAGTTGGGAGTAATCAGACATTCTTCTACAACTAAATACAGAAACAAAGTCATATGCAAAAAGATGCTAAGCCTGACACATTCCATAATAGTAACATGTTAGTGGATATTAGGAAATTCGGATCCTAAAACATTTAAAAAATTTTTTTATCACCTTAATAGTCAGTTTCTCAAATTGTCAGCTTTGTTCTGTTCCTGTGGCATTTGTCTCTAGAGAAAGAATGCCATCCATGGCCAAAGCATCTTTCTCTTCTTATGAGAACTATCTATCTTGACTTTTAAAGTGCAACAAAAGGCATCGTTCACTTGCTCAGTATGTTCAGTCTACACCAGTTTTAAGCTTATCAAAGACTGCTCCTAAACACTGGTTATCTTGTGCTGCTGCAGCCCCATTAAGCTGTCTGAAACATCTCATTTTTTTAAAGATTGTTCTTGTTATGAACAATTTTTGTAGTGTAGAGAAGTATTCTGAGGGAGCAAGCATTTCAGATAACATTTCAGATTAGGCTATTATGGTAAAATTGAGCATTCCAATCAAGTCATCGGGCTTCTAAACTGATTTACTACATCTGTGATCTTTTATGTTGGAAACTATTTGGAAGAAGAGAACAGAAAGCTGTAACTGATTTCCTCTTTTCCCCCTCCCCAATATTCTAAGTAATAAAAGCATGGAAAAAAATAGAAGCCAGTGTATCAAGTTCATAATATGCCCAGGACATGAAGCAAAGACATTTGTTAAAGCTGGGGAGAAACAATATGACCTTGGAAACTGAGCACTGGACAAGGAGCTAGAATCTGGTGAATTCAAATCCTACTTTCATCACTTTGAGAACTAATATTATAGTATAAATATAATATAATAAAACATAGTATAGTATAATAATATACCATCATAGCATAACAAAACATAACATAACATAATATAATATAATTTCACTACTACCTCAGAATTCTTGTCTCCCTTTATGGCTCAATTATTATCTTTTCTAGAGGCAATTAGGTGACAGAGTGGATAGAGGCTTTCTGGAAGTCTCATTTTGTGATTAAGTCATTTAATCTCTATTTTCTTAAATTTGTAAGATGGAGATAATAATAGCACCTATTCTGCAGGATTATTGGGAGGATAGGTTAGTATTTCTGAAATGTTCTGTAAACCTTAACTTGTCATATAAATGTTATTATTATCTTTACTAATTATTCAATGCAACCTTCCTTGGTGTCTCTAGTTGTTACCATTTCTCCACAATATTCTCTATACCATATTTCTTTGTGTGGACCTATTGTATCCCCCCCCACTAGTGGAATTTAAGCTTCTTATGGCTACTGATATTATATATCAAATGAGATTTATTTTAAGTGTAAGGAGAGAAACTAATTAGAATCCATATACAGATCTTTTAGAGAGGCAATAAATGTCCCCTCTATATGCATATATCACAAATTTGGAATTTGTGTTCTTATATGAAAGATGTACTAATTAGTTACTTAAATATTAGGAAAATAATTGCTTTTGACTATATATATATATATATAGTGATATCATGTATAATTTATTGTATAATGACATTATATTAACATATATTGGGAAATTGGGATATATAGATATAAATATATTTAAACAATGAAGGCATTTTAGTTCCCTAGAAAGTGATGAGCATTTACAAATTCAGATGTTTGAAAGAAAATCCTTATTCAGGAAATAAGAAAATATTTCTGCAACTATGGCTGATTCACATTATGTTTCCATACTTTATACTTAATTTTGGAAACAATCCATCAGAAATTATCCATCAACAAATTACTTACTCATTTATGATGAACAAGAAAAATTACAAAATGCTTACCATACAATAGTTATTGCTATATTTAAGTTATCCATGATAAAATCAGAAAAACCCAAAGTTTGGAAAGTTTATCTCTTTTAAAATATTAATATATTTTCTTTGGACCACAGAATATCCTTTAATATTAAAATTTGTTTTATTTCAATATATTTTTCTAAGCTCAAATTTGTGTAGCTATGCTGAACAGAGATGTAATTTATAATGTGTTAGAAGAACCAGGTCTATATATATCGTCATAGATTCAAAATTGGGAGGACCAACATTTATATCAAATGGCTTAATCAGTTATATATTTCAATCATTTGATAGATGGCTTTTTCTTATTTTTGCCAAATATCTTAAGAAAATTGCCCTATCCCACTTTTTCCAAATCTGTATTTTTAACTTCTTATGATTTTTATTTATTTTTTTTATTTAATAGCCTTTTATTTACAGGTTATATGTATGGGGTAACTTTACAGCATTAACAATTGCCAAACCTCTTGTTCCAATTTTTCACCTCTTACCCCCCCACCCCCTCCCCTAGATGGCAGGATGACCAGTAGATGTTAAATATATTAATATATAAATTAGATACACAATAAGTATACATGACCAAAACATTATTTTGCTGTACAAAAAGAATCAGACTCTGAAATATTGTACAATTAGCTTGTGAAGGAAATCAAAAATGCATGTGGGCATAAATATAGGGATTGGGAGTTCAATATAATGGTTTTTAGTCATCTCCCAGAGTTCTTTCTCTGGGCGTAGCTGGTTCAGTTCATTACTGCTCCATTGGGAATGATTTGGTTGATCTCATTGCTGAGGATGGCCAGGTCCATCAGAACTGGTCATCATATAGTATTGTTGTTGAAGTATATAATGATCTCCTGGTCCTGCTCATTTCACTCAGCATCAGTTCGTGTAAGTCTCTCCAGGCCTTTCTGAAATCATCCTGTTGGTCATTTCTTACAGAACAATAATATTCCATAATATTCATATACCACAATTTATTCAGCCATTCTCCAACTGATGGGCATCCACTCAGTTTCCAGTTTCTAGCCACTACAAAGAGGGCTGCCACAAACATTCATGCACATACAGGTCCCTTTCACTTCTTTAAGATCTCTTTGGGATATAAGCCCAGTAGTAATACTGCTGGATCAAAGGGTATGCACAGTTTGATAACTTTTTGAGCATAGTTCCAAACTACTCTCCAGAATGGTTGGATTCGTTCACAACTCCACCAACAATGCATCAATGTCCCAGTTTTCCCGCATCCCCTCCAACAATCATCATTATTTTTTCCTGTCATCTTAGCCAACCTGACAGGTGGTATCTTAGAGTTGTCTTAATTTGCGTTTCTCTGATTAATAATGACTTGGAGCATCTTTTCATATGACTAGAAATAGTTTCAATTTCTTCATCTGAGAATTGTCTGTTCATATCCTTTGACCATTTTTCTTTCTTATGATTTTTAAAAAGAGATATTCAGTTTATTTTTTTTTATTTATTAAACTTGTATCTTTTTATTTTCCATTTTCCCTATGTCATTTCTCAACTCCATCTAAAACAGAGATTTGGGATTCTTGGGATAAAAATGAGCATTGAACTTAAGAGTTGGAAGATCTTTGCCTGAACCCTGGTTCCATTCCTTACTTCATCTTTCAAAAAAGTCTTCTTGGTCCCATGGCATTGTTGTGGGGACACAATGCCATAATATAAATAAGGTGATTTATGGGCTCACACACAAGGATAATTGATTTTGAGTTTAAAAGGGACTTTGGAGATCACTTTCTCCAATTCCCACTCCTTACTTTACAGATGGACAAACTGGAGCCCAGAGAAGTTAAATGACTTTACCTTTAGATTGTGGACTCCTTGAGGGTAGGGGCTCCTTTTGGGTTTTTTTGCATCCCTAAGGCTTAGCACAGTGCTGACATATAATAAATGCTTATTAAAAGATTGACTCATAGAAGGTCCCAGAGACAGTATGCAGTGGAGCCAGGATTAAACCCTATGTTCCCCTATTTTACATCTGGTATTCCTTCCAATATATCATACTATCTCAGATATGGCACCTATTATCACTACTGTTCTCCTGATTAATTACTGTTGTTAATTCTATAAAATCAGGACAATAAGGGCACTTACTTTTTAGTATCATTATGAGGGTCAAACAAGATAATAGTTAAAGCATTTAAAGTAGTTAAACTTTAAACACTATCCAAATGCTTGTTGTTGTTATTGTTATTGTTTGTTATAAGTCTTCTATTTGTGATTCTAAACTCTGGAATTTTGCTGATAACCTTATAAATGGCAAGCCCTGCTGTTTTGGGAGTTGAATGGTTAAAACCCCCTGGGTTGTTAGGAAATGCCTCACTGCTCCTTTATGGGAACAAGCTACATGATTAACAGATGTTCCCAACAAACCTGTACAATCTCCAGTTTTAGTGCAGGAGGAGATGACCTCTATATATTACTTTTACAACTCTAAAACCCCAAACCCAGTATAAATGTCCATGCTTGAAGAGCTGATTTCCTCCATTTAATTGCTTTAGACTTTTCTCCTGTCTCACATTTGGCAACATGCCACTGGTCTGCTTTATTTCTTTATTGTTATTTTTCAAGTCACTGAAAATAGAGAAGCTCTCAAATAGCACATGACCTCACAGCCATACATTCTAACTTTGAGAAGTTTAAAAACAACAACAACAAAATTCAACATATAATTTGTTTAAAAGATAGGAAAAAAAAGGATATGCTGATTCACTTCCAGATGCAGAACTTATTAATAAAATTAATTTATGTAACACCTTTCCACCATAGAGGAAAAAGTACTTTATGTTTTCCCACTAATTCTCACAAGAGTACCATGGACCCTATGTGCCTAAATTTAATAAAATAATATTAACAATTAAAAATTAAAGAGTAAGTATAAACTGCAAGATAAAAATGGGCTAAATTAGCAAATAAAAATCTTCCTTGAAGGGACTGTAGAAGTGGAGATCCTTGACTATTCAAATAAAATTCACTGCAGCACAAGCTGAGAAAGGATTTATCTTTCACCCCAATGCTTCACAGAAGATTCTGACATGGGAATTACTGCAAAATAGCATGCAAATTTAGAAGTTTATCATTGAATTGGATGGTCACAATAAAAATAGAAAGTTGTGCTCTTTTGACCTTGAAATAAGAGGATATGAGTAGGATTTTAAGGATAACCCCAAGATCAGCAGTGTTTAATTTAATTCACCAACCTTTCAAATACCTATTGCCTGTGGCATCCTTTCCTTATTAATCATTTCAGAGACTGGATCACTATTTCTTTTTTTTTAATTAAAGTTTTTTATTTTCAAAATATATACATGCATAATTTTCAGCATTCACCCTTACAAAATCTTGTGTTCTAATTTTTCTTTTCCTTTCCCCCACCTTCTCCCCCAGAAGGCCAGTTATCCAATATATATCAAACCTGTATAATTCTTCTATATATATTTTCACAAATATCATGCTGTACAAGAAAAATCAGATCAAAAAGAAAAAAAATGAGAAAGAAAACAAAATTTAAGCAAACAACAACAAAAAGAGTGAAAATACTATGTTGTATGTGGGTCCTCTCTCTGGGTATAGATGGCTCTCTTCATCACCAGACCATTGAAACTGACCTGAATCATCTCATTATTGAAGAGAACTACCCATTAGAATTGATCATCGTATAGTCTTCTTGTTGCTGTGTACGATAATCTCCTGGTTCTTCTCATTTCACTCAGCATCAGTTCATGTATGTCTCTCCAAGCCTCTCTGTATTCATCCTGCTGGTCATTTCTTACAGAACAATAGTATTCCATAACATTCACATCCCATAAATTATTCAGCCATTTTCCAACTGATGGTCAGTCACCACTCAGTTTTCAGTTTCTGGATACTATGCAAAGGGCTGCCACAAACATTTTTGCACATGTGGATCCCTTTCCCTTCTTTAAGATATCTTTGGGATATAAGCCCAGTAAAGACACCAATGGATCAAAGGGTATGCACAGTTTGATAGCCCTTGGGGTGTAGTCTGGATCACCATTTCATTAGGAGACCAAGTCAAGCTCACTTCCCTTCTGACTCCATGCTTTCTCTGGCATAGTTTCCTGCCTGTTCTCAGATCCCCTTTAAGAATATGTGCTTCCCTAATTGTACAATATTTCAGAGTCTGATTCTTTTTGTACAGCAAAATAACGGTTTGGTCATATATACTTATTGTGTATCTAATTTATATTTTAATGTACTTAACATCTACTGGTCATCCTGCCATCTCGGGGAGAGGGTGGGGGGTAAGAGGTGAAAAATTGGAACAAGAGGTTTGGCAATTGTTAATGCTGTAAAGTTACCCATGCATATATCCTGTAAATAAAAGGCTATTAAATAAAAAAAAAAAAAAGAATATGTGCTTCCAGGGGCAGCTAGATGGCACAATGGATAGAGTGCCAGCCCTGAAGTTAGGAAGACCTGATTTCAAATTTGGCCTCTGACACTTAACACTTCCTAGCTGTGTCACCCTGGGCAAATCACTTAATCTCAATTGCCTCAGAAAAAATAAAAAAGAATATAATCTTGATAAAGGCAGGAACTATCTTATTTGTTTGTATTTCTACTGAAATCACGTAGGAAGCTGAGTGGTATATATTCTGTGTGACTTTGGGAAAGTCACTTAATCCCCTTTTGCAGAGTCAAAAAAAAACAAACCCTGAGGTTTCCTCATCTATAAAATTTGGGGATACTCCCCAAAAATATTTATTTATTGACAGATTAACCATGATTCTGTTTTAATACTCCATCACTAGCCCTCTGTTTTTCTCTGTCTACATTTCAGTTCTTTAAGAATTTAAGTACTTTCATGGTTTCAACTAAACTGATTATCTTTCACTGATTTCCAGCCTCTACTTCTCATATTTTTCCAGATCATATTTTCAATCGCTGTTGTTGCTATTACTACTATTTATATATAGCTCTTAATATATGCAGGGCACTGTGCTAAGTGCTTTACAAGAAAGTGAGCCATAGAGAAGTTAATTGGTTTATCCACAGTCATACTACAAGTTAATGGCAATGATAAGACCTGAACCAAAATTGGACAATTGCAAAAGGAAGCAATCATTTTGGGACATTGATGACTCACATTTTAGCATATAAGATTTCATTTGAATTATCTGTCTGTGTTCACCTAAACAAACTTTGACTAAGCCTATCTGTTGTGTCCAGTAATCTTATATAAGATTAGGCAAATTTCATGAATTAGGGGGTCAACAAATTCCAGATTCACTCTAAGTGGAGAGAATGTGATATCACTTTCTCCTCCTCTCCAAAAAGAGTACATTAAAATTTTAGATATTGCAAAGGGTACTTACCATGAAATACTATAATGTAATATACAATATGAGGTGGAATTTTATACAAAAATTGAAAATGTCATGAAATGAATGTTTTTCATCATAATATCTTTCACATAGTAACTGTTAGTAATTGTGAAAATATAATTCTTATTTAAATTGACAAAGCAATTTGACAATTTAAACAAAAGCAAATAAAGATACTTTAGTGTAATTAGAAAAAATCATAACCTCTGTAATTTTCTAAGCTGCTTAAGATATATAAAATAAAATTATTATGGAATTATTATCTAAATGATTAATAGGCTATAGTTTAAATGTCTTCTTTAGTTAGAATTTGTCAATATGAAGAGTTATCAATTTATACTTTGCAAAGTGTAGATCATCATCATCATATTTTTATATAACATTTTACGTTTCATGGAGGTCACAGTAGTTTGTTTAAAAAAAAGATTCAGATGGTTGGTAAAAATAGTTTAAAATCATGATTTTAAAAGCAAGAAAAGAATACATTGAGCACTGGGTTTTAGTCCTAAAAAGAAATTTAGAATTTCTGATTTTTGGATCTTAAAACCCACATAACTACATGAAATTTCTTTTAACATTAGGTGATTTTCCTATTAATGTGCTTCACATTATTTTCATTTTGGTAGTCTTCTCCATATATCTTCATGGACATGGTTGATAGAAATCTTAGGAAATTTGTCAAGATAGATTGAGGCCTATTGTGTCCTGTGACCTTTTCTTCTCCTGTAACTTCACTTATTTGACTTCAAGACCTGAAATCTAGGTCTTGGCTCATTGGTTCTTCTCCAGGTTTTTAACTATTACTCTTCTTCCTAACTTTCTGGGGGTCAACAAATTCCAGATATACTCTAATTGGAGAGAATGTGGTAGATTGATTACCTTAGTACCATTTTTTCCTCCTCTGCCAAAAAAAGCACATTAAAATTTTAGATATTGCAAAGGGTATTTACCATGAAATACTGGGTAGAGATGATCGAAGTAGATCTAGGTATCACCTGGATAGAGATGATTGAAGTAGATCTAAGTATCACCTGGATAGAGATAATCGAAGTAGATCTAGGTATCACCTAGGTATCACCTAGGTAATATACAATATGAGGTGGAATTTTATACAAAAATTGAAAAGGGTAACACTTTCACAGATTGGCTTGAGCTTGAAGAAGAGATAGAAGAAAACACTTCATCTTTATCCTTTGCAGAGGTGGGGTGTCAGTGGTGGTAACAATAGCATTCTCTGGATGTGGAGCATTGCACATAATATCAGGTTTTTTCAATACATGAATCACTTTTACTGAATTTCTCTTTTCTTCCTTATTTTTTGAAAACTTTGTTATAAATAATTCTTTGCTGTATACTAAACAAATATCTATATTAATATAAAGGATGGCTCTCTGGAAAGGGCAAAGGAATGAATTTTAAAAAGGAAACTTAAGCAATATGAAAACAAAAGCTATAAATAAAATCTATTTTAAAACAGTTTCTTAGGTTGTCAAGATTCCCAAAGTTAATTCTGGTCCTCAGCACCAACTATAGAATATCAGGGCTTAGTATGCTTGAACTTCCTCTTCCTAACTTCCTTCTGACTTATTTTGATGTTCATATTCACTTAGTTCTAATTCCTTTTAAATAGATTTGGCTTGCTGAGGATGCTCTTTTTGTAAGCAATTCTTTTACATCTGTAGTTCCTCTGCTCAGTGATTCTGTGGGATATCACATCCAGATCTCAGGCAATAGCCTGGCAAAATGCCTCTTGCCCTTACATTCCCACCTTAGTTTGCTCAATATATCTTTCATGAGAACTGAGCTTTTTTTTTTTTTTTTTTTTTTAACTACCAGTCCCTCATGCCCTTGGGGACAAATCAGCCTGTCCTAGACCAAGCAAATTCTCCCAGGTAGGCGGTGATGTAGATCACTCCCCACAAAATGATTTGTCTAACATCAACCAAACAGTTACATAAGGGAATGGGTTTCACAAAAAAATAGAAGTTTTCCCAAAATCTCTATGGTCAGAATCATAAACAATAAAGGTTCTGAATCTTAGTGAAACCTATTGATATTTCTCAAAAGGATAAGTGAGATGATCCATTTTTAACACTCACTAGTTGTGCAGTCACTGGCAAATTACCTTAATCTCTCCCTGAACCTTGGTTTCCTTATTTGTGAAATGGAAATAATAATCTAATAGAACATAAACTTTTTATTTTTTTGCTTGCCTTTGCAAATCCAGTACATAACAGTGTCTTGCATAAGAGACAATTAATAAATGGCTTATGGATTGGATGAAGTATCAGAACTACTTACCTCACAGGACTTTTGAAGGGAAAGCACTATATTTTGATTTTAATGAGGAGTTTCAGAGAATCATAGAATATTAGAGTTTGGAGGGATCTCAGAGGTGATATAATTTTTTTAATCTGCCTCCCCACTTAATTTTGTTTGTTTATTTTTTGTTAGGATTAAGTATACAAGAAAAATATTCTAGTCATGGTTTTAATTATTGTCATCTTCATCATTATCATTATCATCCTCATCACTGCTATTGTTGCTATATGTCATTTCATTCTTTTTTAGCAGACACTAATCATGCTGATGTTGATTTTGTTAGTACATGATAGTACATGTAGTACATTGAGGACATAATCCTGAATCTCAGATGCTAGAATGTTAGAGGGAGAATGGCCCTGAGAGTTTATTTAATCCTACTTCCTTCTTTTATTCATGAGGAACTGGAAGCTTAAAGTGACATTTCTCAGTTCATACAAAGAATCAGTGGTTAGAATTGGCATGAGAACTCAGGTATTCTGACTTCCATTTCAGAGGCCTTTCAACTGTACCAAATTGTCATCATTGCATCCTTAAAGTACTGTCTTAAAGGAATAACAATCTAAACAATCTATAAACAAATCAGCCAAGCTTAATTCCAAATAAGAGATAGAAGACTGAAATTGCTATGTAATTTGCAGAGGTGGAAGACTATGAATCAGAATGCTACAGATGTTTTTAGACTTGGTTAATATATTTGTTAGTTTTGCTGAGCTTTTCTTTCTCTATTTTTGATTTTGTTATAAGGGAGAACGATACATGAAGAAGAGGGATATATTGAAAAACAAAAGTGATTTAACGAAATCAATAAAAAATTTTAAAGGCATAGCAGACAACAACTCAAACTCTTGCATTGCTAGAGGGTTGTTGTTTGTTAGATTGTAAGCTTCTTGAGGACAGGAACTGACTTTTGCCTCTCTTTTTGAATTATTATCACAGGCAGGAGCCTGGCGTGGAGTAGGTGATTAATAAATATATATTGATTATTGGTCTAAAGTGTCTCTTTAGCCACATTTATATTCATCCATAGTGAATTGGACCACAGCAGAAGCATTACTAAGAGAGAATTATTTCTATTTTATGTGAATGTGTATATTCATATCCTTTTTAGATATGAATTTCCCTAGTGTTTCCTTTTTTTTTTTTAATCAGGTCACTAGATATTAATTAGCAATGCTTTCTAAATTAATATTTTTTGTAAACTAAAAACCCTGCCAACAAATTCCAAAAGGTCCTGAAAAAGGGCCTAATTGTCTTCCTGAAAGTATGTTTTATGTATTGTTTAAATCCAATTTCAAGCACTTCAAATAATACTTTATTATAATAAAAGACCAGCATTACTAATATCAAAGACATCTTTTGCTGTTATTTTCAACTGTCTTTTTGATTATGTGAATTGATTTTTTTGAAAGAGCTCAAACAGCAGTCTTTGAAACTCTACCTTAAAATAGGTCAGCCATTCCTCCACCATGCTCCTCCCTACTTGTGTAGTATAGCATGAAAGGTTTTCTGTTTTCTCATGGTTTTGCTCCTCACGGGACCTCCTATGGATCTTTTTTCTTAACAGAAAAGAATCCATTGACTAAGCCTATCCTAAAGCTAAGGGACTGAGCTTTTTTATGGGGAAACAATGGCAAATTGAGTCTAGATATTGACCAGCATACTGTGCTTAAAAATAAAACACATTGTGCTTTTCCTGATTGATTCCCGTATTAATTGTCATTCTTATCTAATTCCTGCTCTATTTGTTACTTGTTAATCTTCCAGCTGTAAGATACTTTTAAAATAAGGTGGCTACTTATATTTCCTAGACAACAAGTACTATATCTAAAGTTGGAACACCAGACTCTATCACTCTGTCTGGAATGGAGTGTTATTTTAGGCAAGCAACTCTGCTTTTTGGGAAGGTTTTCTTATCTATAAAGTGAGGAGGGGACTTGGAATACAAGATCCCAGGAGTTACTGAATAGTTATCTTAAAATATATTGAAGACTTTCACAAAGAAAAGATCTAAAACTTATTCTGCTTGGTCCAAGAATGTGGAAAGAGGAGTAATGGATAAGCTACAAAGGGGCTTCTTTAACATCACTGAGATCCCTTCTAATTTAAACACTATAATCCTTTGATTCTATATAACTTCTAAAGTTCTTTTTAGCTTGGAATCTCTGACCCTACAGCAATTTAAAGATTACCAGGTATTTTCCTCACAACAATCTAATTGAGAGAAATAGTGTAACTTTGATTTCTACTTTACACATGAAAAGATTGAGTTTAAGGGAAGGTTAAATGACTTTCCTATGAGCACCCAGCTAGAAAGTGATAGAACCAAGACTTCAGTTAAATAATCATTTATTAAGCACCTACAAGATGAAGTCAATTTAAGTCAACAAGCATTTGCCTATGCTCTACCAAGAAGAATGATCTTCAGTTGGACCCACAGGGGGTGAGTCATTTCAAAAGGCAGGCAGGGAGGTCATCCCAGATTCCAAGGAGGACACAAGGTTCATTCACAAGCCAGGCTAGGCCAATCTGCCAAGCACAAGTGGATGAGCTTTAATCTATAAATTCTCACTTCTCAGTCCCACAAGAGGCTCCAGCCTGGGGCAGTGACACTTTCACCCCTTAGTCTCTAGCCTAGGGCAATCGCTAATCCACTCAGCCCTACTAAGCCGTTTGATAGCTCGGCCAGTGCTGAATCCACTTCCTGTTGGGGGAAGGAAAACTCTCCTCAGAGCACTCCCATACCTCGGAGCGAATGGTTTACATCTTTCCCTGTCTGCAGAGGAAGCTGGTAACCCCTTGCCCTAGAGACCTACCCTAAAAGGCTTTAAAACATGAATAAAAGATAGAAAAGAAACAATCACAGCTTCTATGCAGAAAAAACAGGTCAGCAAACCTGAAGAGACCTCAAACAGCAAAAATGCATCAGACTGTCCTCCTTTACATAATGCTCTCATAGAAGAGACCATTAAAAGTCTCAAAAGAGAGTTAGAAGATAAATGGGAAAGGAAAGAAAAGCCTTACAAGAGAGCAACAACTCTGAAATACAATTGAAAAGTTAAAAATTCCCAGGAAGTCAAATTGGTAGATGGAAAAAATAAAAAAATCACAGGAAAGTAAAATTGTGAATTGGAAAAAAAAGAATTCACTAGAAAGTAGGATCCGTGAATTGAAAAGACAAAAGAAACACGCAAGAAAGTAGGATCGGTGAATTGAAAAGAAAATAATTCACTAAAAAAATTAGTGAAATGGAAAAAATTCCACAGACCAAAACAATACATTCAAAAACTCAATTGGACATATACAGAAAGAAGTAAAAAAGCTAATGAAGAAAATAATTCTTTAAAAATTAGAACTGAACAAATTGAAACTAATGATGCATTGAGACAGCAAGAATCAGTCAAGCAAAACAAAAAATGACAAACTGAAAAACCATGAATTATC
This sequence comes from Sarcophilus harrisii, assembly GCF_902635505.1. Classification (NCBI taxonomy): domain Eukaryota; kingdom Metazoa; phylum Chordata; class Mammalia; order Dasyuromorphia; family Dasyuridae; genus Sarcophilus; species Sarcophilus harrisii. The sequence goes on along the minus strand of NC_045427.1, from coordinate 572,484,264 downwards.
TACTTGCTAAAAACAGACTTGGAAAATAGATCTAGGAGAATAATCGGGGATTATTGGACTTTCAAAACTATGATGAAAAAAGAGCCTAAGATACTATTTTACAAGAAATCATCAAAGAAACTGCCCAGATGTAATAGAATCAGAAGGTAAAATAGGCATTGAAAGAATTCATCAACACCTTCTGAAAGAAACCCTAAAATAAAAACCCCAAGAATATTGGGCAAAATTTCAGAACTATCAGATATAAGGAAAAAATTTTACAAGCAGCCAAAAAAACCATTTAAATACTGAGGTGCCACAATAAGGATCACCCAAGATCGCTGCCTCTACATTAAAGGAAAGAAGGGCCTGGAATATGATATTCCGAAAGGCACAAGAACTTGGATCAGCAAGAATAAACTACCCATTAAGCTGAGCATTTTCTTCCAGGAAGAAGATGGACATTTAATGAAACAAATGAATTCCATTTGTTTCTGAAAAAAAACCAGAATAAAACAAAAATTTGATCTCAAGAATAGAACTCAAGAGATGCAGAAAAGGTAAAAATAACTCTTGAGAATTGTATTTCTGTTGTGGATATACAAAAAAATACATTAAAATTTGATTGTACTGATATAACATAAAAAGGAATAGATATGGAAAAGGGATGATGGCAGAATAAGGTGGGAAGGAGGAGATAAAGAGAACCACATCCCACAAAGAGGCTAAGGAAACTTATCATATCTGAGGGAATTTAGAGAGGGAGGAACATTGTGTGAATCTTACTCTCATCAGAGTTAGCTCAAAAGAAAAAATAATTGACATTTGTTTTAGAAAAATTCTCTCTAGCCTCATTAAAAGCAGGGGAGAGGAAAGGAAAAGAAAAAGAGTAATAAGGGAAGGAAGGGGAAAAGACTCAAAGGGGAGGAGGGATTATAAAGAGGATAAGTATCATGATACAAGAGAGGGTACATAAGTTTAAAAGGGAAAGAGGTTGGGGAGGCAAGAATAAGTAAGCACAATCTGGAGGTTATTAGATAGCAGGAAATACAATTTAGTAATTCTAACTCTAAATGTGAATGGGATGAACTCCCCATAAAGAGGAGGCAGATAGCAGACTGGATCAAAAGTCAGAACCCTACAATATTTGTTTACAAAACACATTTAAACAGGGGATACATATAGTAAAGGTAAAAGGCTGGAGCAAAATCTATTATGCTTCAGGTGAAGTCAAAAAAGCAGGGTAGCCATCCTTATCTCAGATCAAGCAAAAGTAAAATTGATCTAATTAAAAGAGATAAGGAAGGAAACTACATCCTGCTAAAAGGTACATAAACAACGAAGCAATATCAATATTAAACATATATCACCAAGTGGTATGGCACTCAGCTTCCTAAAGGAGAGTTAAGAGTTGCAAGAAGAAATAGACAACAAAACTGTAATAGTAGGAGATCTCAACCTTGCACTCTCAGAATTAGACAAATCAAAACCACAAAACAAATAAGAAAGAAATTAAAGTAAATAGAATATTAGAAAAATTAGGTATGTTGGATCTTTGGAGAAAATTGAATGGAGATAGAAGGGAATATACTTTCTTCTCAGCAGTTCATGGAACCTATTCAAAAATTGACCATATATTAGGACATAAAGACCTCAAAATTAAAATGCAAGAAAGCAGAAATAGTAAATAGCTTTCTTTTCAGATCATGATGCAATAAAAACTACATTCAACAAAAATTAGGGAAAGAGAACAAAAAGTAATTGGAAACTAAACAATCTCATCTTAAAGAATGATTGGGCAAAACAGCAAATTATAGATACAATTAATAATTTTACTCAAGATAATGACAATGATGAAAAGTCATTCCAAAATTTGTGGGATGCATAAAGCGGTAATAAGAGGAAATTTTGTATCCTTAGAGGCTTACTTGAATAAACCAGAGAAAGAAAATATTAATGAATTGGGCTAGCAACTAAAAAAACTAAAAAAAGACCAAATTAAAAACCCCAATCAAATACTAAATTGGAAATTCTAAAATTAAAAGGAGAAATTAAAATATTGAAAGTAAAAAATCTATTGAATTAATTAATAAAACTAAGAGTTGGTTCTATGAAAAAAGCCAATAAAATAGATAAGCCTTTGGTAAATCTGATTAGAAAAAGGAGGAGGAAAATGAAATTAGTAGTCTTAAAAATGAAAAGGAGAACTTTCCACCAAGGAAGAGGAAATTAGAGAAATAATAAGGAGTTATTTTGCTCAACTTTATGCCAATAAATTTGATAACCTAAGTGAAATGGATGACTACCTCCAAAAATATAGACTTCCCAGACTAACAGAGGAGGAAGTAAATTGCTTGAATAGTCCCATTTCAGAAAAAGAAATAGAACAGGCAATTAAACAACTCCCTAAGAAAAAATCCCCAGGACCAGATGGATTTACATGAATTTTACCAAACATTTAAAGAACAATTGGCCCCAATGCTATATAAATTATCTGATAAAATAGGGAATGAAGGATCCTACCAAATTCCTTCTATGACACAGACATGGTACTGATACCCTAAACCAGGTAGGCTGAAAATAGAAAAGAAAATTATAGAGCAATCTCCCTAATGAATATTGATGCTAAAATCTTAAATAAGATATTAGCAAAAGACTACAAAAAATCATCTCCAAGATAATACACTATGATCAAGTAGGATTTATACCAGGAATGCAGGGCTGGTTCAATATTAGGAAAACTATCAATATAATTGGCCATGTTAATAACCAAATTAACCAAAAAACCATATGATCATCTCAATAGATGCGAAAAAGCATTTGATAAAATCCAACATCCATTCCTATTAAAAACACTTGAGAGTATAGGAATAAATGGACTTTTCCTAAAATAATCAGCAGCATCTATTTAAAACCATCAGTAAGCATCATATGTAATGGAGACAAACTGCAATCATTCCCAATAAGATCTGAGTGAAACAAGGTTGCCCACTATCACCGTTACTATTCTAATATTGTATTAGAAACACTAGCTATAGGCAAAGAGCTGAAAAAGATTAAAGGAAAAGAATAGGCAAATGAGGAAGCCAAATTATCACTCTTTGACGATGACATGATGTATACTTAGAGAACCCCAGAATTCTGCTAAAAGTTTTAGAAATAATCCACAACTTAGCAAAGTTGCTGGTTATAAAATAAACCCACATAAGTCATCAGCATTCTTATATATCACTAACAAAATCCAACAGTCAGAGTTACAAAGAGAAATTCCATTTAAAGTAACTACTGATAATATAAAATATTTAGAATCTATCTGCCAAGGAAAATCAAAACTTTATGAGCAAAATTACAGACCACTTTTCACACAAATTAAGTCTGATCTAACCAATTGGAAAAATATTAAATGCTCTTGGATAGGGCGAGCAAATATAATAAAGATGACAATATTACCTAAACTAATCTATTTATTTAGCGCTATACCAATTAGACTCCCAAAAACTATTTTAATGACCTAAAAAATAACAACAAAGTTCATATGGAAAAACAAAAGGTCAAAATTTCAAGGAATTAATGAAAAAAAAATCAAATGATGGTGGCTTAGCTGTACCAGATCTAAAATTATATTATAGAGCAGCAGTTACCAAAACTATTTGGTATTGGCTAAGGAATAGATTAGTTGATCAGTGGAATAGATTAGGTTCAAGGGACAAAACAGTCAACAAATATAGCACCTAGTCTTTGACAAACCCAAAGATCCAGCTTTTGGGATAAGAACTTACTGTTTGATAAAATTGCTGGAAAATTGAAACTAATATGGCAGAAACTAGGCATTGATCCATACTAACCCGTACACAAGATAAAGTCAAAATGGGTTCATGACCTAGGCATAAAGAATGAAATTATTAATAAATTAGAGGAACATAGGATAGTTTACCTCTCAGACCTGTGGAAGGGAAGGTCTTTATGACCAAAACAGAATAGAGATCATTACTGATCACAAAATAGAAAATTTCGATTATACCAAACTGAAAAGTTTTTGTACAAACAAAACTAATGCAGACAAGATTAGAGGAAGCAATAAACTGGGAAAATATTTTTTACAGTCAAAGGTTCTGATAAAGGCCTCATTTCCAAAATATATAGAAATTAACTCTAATTTATAAAAATCAAGCCATTCTCCAATTGAAAAATGGTCAAAGGATATGAACAGACAATTCTCAGATGAAGAAATTGAAACTATTTCTAGTCATATGAAAAGATGCTCCAAGTCATTATTAATCAAAGAAATGCAAATTAAGACAACTCTAAGATACCACTACACACCTGTCAGATTGGCTAAGATGACAGGAAAAAATAATGATGATTGTTGGAGGGATGCGGAAAACTGGGACATTGATGCATTGTTGGTGGAGTTGTGACGGTCCAAACATTTTAGAAGTAGTTTGGAACTATGCTCAAAAAGTTATCAAACTAGTCATACCCTTTGATCCAGCAGTGTTACTACTGGGATTATATCCCAAAGAGATTATAAAGAAGGAAAGGGACCTGTATGTGCACGAATGTTTGCGGCAGCCCTTTTTGTAGTGGCTAGAAACTGGAAACTGAATGGATGTCCATCAGTTGGAGAATAGGCTGAATAAATTGTGGTATATGAAAATTATGGAATATTACTGTTCTGTAAGAAATGACCAACAGGATGATTTCAGAAAGGCCTGGAGAGACTTACACGAACTGATGCTGAGAGAAATGAGCAGGACCAGGGGATCATTATATCGTCAACAACAATACTAGATGATGACCAGTTCTGATGGATCAGGCCATCTTCATAACGAGATCAACCAAATCATTTCTAATGGAGCAGTAATGAACTGAAGCTACTATGCCCAGAAAAATAACTCTGGAAATGACTAAAAACCATTACATTAAATCCCCAATCCCTATATTTATGCACACATGCATTTTGATTTCCTTCACAAGCTCATTGTACAATAATTCAGAGTCTGATTCTTTTTGTACAGCAAAATAATGTTTTGGTCATGTATACTTATTGTGTATCTAAGTTATATTTTAATATATTTAACATCTACTGGTCATCCTGCCATCTAGGGGAGGGGGGAGGGGGTAAGAGGTGAAAAATTGGAACAAGAGGTTTGGCAATTGTTAATGCTGTAAAGTTACCCATGTATAAATCCTGTAAATAAAAGGCTATTAAATTAAAAAAAAAAAAAAAAAAAAAAAGTTCTCACTTCTCACTTGACTTGAGCCAGCTGTGGTGTAATTGGAAGGAGTACATTTAATTTCAAATGAACAACTCCATTTTGTTTTAAATCTCTATTTTGTGACTAAGTAACTGGAAATGAAGGGGAAGGGAATACATATTTATATGATGTTTAGTATATGCTAGGCATTATGCTAAGCATTTTATAAATATTATCTAATTGGATCTTTAGAACACCTCAAAGGAGATGGGTGCTATTACTATTTTTTGTTGAGGAATTTTATTGTTTTAATGTTGAGGAAACTCAGGCAAATACAAGTTGTTACTTGCTCAGAGTCATGTAGCTAGTAAATGTCTGGAGTCCACTCCAGGTGCAGTCCACTCCACTATACTATACTACAATAGCAGAAGCCTCCACTTGTTATATAAGTTGGTTTTTTTTTTTTTTTTTTTGTAATTAGATAAGGACTTGAGGTGTACAATTTGATAATTATTTGTGTGAATCCCCAAACTAGTCAACAATTTTTGTTTGTCCTTTAGAGTATCACAATATCAGGGAGGGGATGCCATGACATTCAAATGAATCGGATTTCAGTGAGGGAGGGCTGTGCAACATCACCTGCCTCAGTTTCCCCTCCAGAGCCATCTGGGTTCAGTGGCCACATATAAATCAGGATGACTGGAGATGGCCTTGGATGCACTGGGAAACCTTGTGTTTTTTAAGCTAAGGTCTTTAACAGATCTTAGTTTTACTGAAGCAATGCCCAAACAATTAAAGATAGGTAAGAAATGAGGCAGAGAACGGCCTCTTTAATCTAAGCTAAAAAAAATCAGTCCAGTAGGGGAAGACCCCCAGGGTTTCTGGCCAAAACAAAAAACAATTGCTCTTTACATATCCTGAGCCAATTGGTCCAACCAATTTCCAAGCAAAGTTGGCCTGGCACCTATTATTGTCCAATCAATGAGAAGGGGTTTTTTGGGTTTAAGGCATGGTCCTTAAGAAATAAATCTAGCCCATGAACCCCAATATATCTTGTGAGGTTTCAGTAATCAAAATTTACAGTCCTTTGGGCAGAGCATCTGCAGATAAGGGTATATATGATACCCTTTTTTGAACTAAAGTCAGGAAGATTCATCTTCCTCATTTCAAACCCAGCTCAGATACTCCCTAGAGAGGTGATCCTGGGCAGGTTTCTTAATCTTGTTTGCCTCAGTTTCCTCACCCATAAAAAGAACTGGAGAAGGAAATGGCAAACTACTCTAATATCTTTGTCCAGAAAACATCAAATAGGATCATAAGGGGTTGGACATGATTGAAATGACTGAACAACCACAAAAATAACTGATAAACATTTGCAAATGATATTAGGAAAGCTCTGATTAATTTCCTTCATCTTTCACCACAAGCCTGAACTGTTCACTGACTGACCAGAATTTAAATGTAACTTGTAAACACCTTTAGCCAGAGTCATACAGAACATTGGTCCACCTAAGGACATGATGATGAGCCTGTTCCTGGACCATGACTAGAATAGATTCCTGCATTATTCAAACTGAAATGTGAGCCCACAAGATTTGTTCAAAAGCAGTCCTGATGTACAAGAAATTGCCTGAATGCACTTCAGAAGACGCACATGGCCTGCATCCAGACAGAGAGGTCTCCTGATAAGGAGACCTGGGAGGAAACATCCTTAAGAATTTAGGGAGCAGGCTGGTAGTTTGTTCCTTAAAGGTTTGAGGTTTAGATTATTTAGTAGTCTGTAAAGATTGATTTTATGTATTGATGAGTGCATCATTACTGCACCATCAGTCCTAATAAGCATACATAATAGTAAATTGGTTCTACATGATCACTGTGTTATACCATTTTTACTCTGACAATTATGTCTAGCAAATACAGAAAACACATTCTTCTTATGCATATTTCTAGGTTAATCCAGGAGTGTCACATGTTCCCTGTGACTTCTAGGAACTACAATTCCTGCTAAAGGAAAAAGGAAAAAATAGAGACTTTGCTCCAAGGAGGGAAACAACATGCAAACAACTAGGAACAAACAGAGTTTATACAGGATAAATTAGAGATAATCCACAGAAGGAGGATATTAGAAGTCAGGAGAATCAGCAGAGGTCTCCTGAAGAAAGTAGGATTTCAGCTGGGACTTTCAGGAAACCAGAGAAGCCAGGAGGTGGACATAAGGAGGTAGAATTTTCAAGGGAATAGGGGCAGAAAATAAAAATGGCAGGAGTCTGGAAATGTAGTTTTTTGGGGGAGGAAAAAAATCACTGTCACTACGCCACAGAATACTTAGAGAGGAGTAATGTATTGCTGATTCTTCATTTTTCAAGAGGACCATTGACATCATGGGATGATAGCTTCACTTGCCCTTGAGTTGGATTTAAATGAGGAGGAATTAAACAAGGTTGTCAGCTTCACTGTCTCTCCCAGAATCCACTGGGAAGACAAAAGTCAAGACAATGGCCTGTGATTTGGTGGAATATCTTGACACCAAAAGTAGATAAGTAACCCTGAAAAGGGCTCTGCAAGAATTCACACCAGAAATACTAGCCTTTCCAAACACCCCATTCACCCTGGGAGGTAGGGGCCAGGTTAGAAAGGGCTATAAATGCCAAACAGAATTTTACATCTGGTCTTGGAGGCTATAGGGACTTCTTGGTGTTTTTTGAGTGGGAGGAAAGAGTGACATAGGGCAGATTTCCATTTAAGGAAGAATAATTTGGAGGGTAGACTGGACTGGGGAAGATATTTGAAATAGGGAGACCAAACAAGGTTATAGCAATAGTCCAGGAAGTGATGAGGGACCATACCAGGTTGGTAGCAATGTCAGAGAAGAGAGGTAGGTATAAAAAATACCCAATATATAAAAAAAATACCCAGTAATAAC